>NC_068943.1:63143983-64393983 GCF_026419915.1 Harpia harpyja
CCCAGTGTTGAGTTTCTTTTTAACTAAAGCAAAATCTTTGGTCATACTACAAAACTTTGTTTAAATATGATAAAAGGGGAGTTCACACAACTGCTTCAGGCATCTAACTTTATGTAGATATTTAGCAAATCAAAATTCAGGTTCATCCAACCTAATTGTAACTCCCCTCTGCCGTAGTGAATCGGGTCTTGGTTTGCTGAGTCTCATGCTGGAAGAGTCTCAGGACTGAACTGAGAAGTGGGCTATTCAGAAAAAGTGGTGGCTTAGAGTTGTATTGTAGCTCCCTAAAATGTGAGTAGACCCCTCTGCCCTGCCACCCTCTTTCTCTGATACTACTTAGATAGGTAGGAGCATTGGTACTCTAGAGGACAGCATAAATGACCTCACACAAAATCTACAGTAACATTACCCAGTGGTTGGTTTTGAGTCTCTCCTGATCTTTCTGTGCTACCACAGGAAAGCACAGAGGGAGGGAGGGAGGGAGGGAGGAAAGGAGGGAAATCCACACTCTGTGTTCAGTTCTGTTTGCTCAACCTGCTATGGATTTGGAAGAATTACAGAATTCAGATATGGGAAATGGAAATTAATAAAGACACTCAAAACCCCAACCCTCCTTTATGGACTGCAACAGATATAGTTGACAGATGAGTGCGGTAATGCATATGCAATAATGACTAGGATAGAGACTGTAAGTCAAATGCTGCAATTTAGGGAGTATTAAGAGAAACTGAAATATATTTCAAACTAATACAAGGTATATTTTTCTACCAACACATAATAAAGATTTGGAATTCATTGCCACTAGAGAACATGGATGACTGTATGACTAAAATTATTTCATGAAAAATAAGACCATCCACAAATATTAAGTAGTTTTGCTTTGGTCAGATAGAAATATTTGTATTTCACACACCAACAAATCCATGTAGTATAGAGGTAACATTGAACTCCCTGTCCTGGCAGGTTGTTCCATAACTTCACTGGACAGTGGAGTGACTCTTGCATCTACTTTAAAAACCATCAGTAATGTCCACTTTCATAAGTATTTCATTGTATCCTGTATAACCCAAAGATCTAATCTGGTAATCTAATTCGTAATAGAGACAGAAGGCAGAGATATCATGGTTGGTATCTTCTAAACTGAGCTCTCAGCCAGCTCTGGGGTGCAGCACTCACTGGGGAAAAAAACCGTGATTCCCTCTTCTACTGCCCGTTGTCCCTGCTGCCGTCTCAAACAGGCACTCTTGTCAGAAGGACTTCACTTGTGACTCTCTTTCCTTCTACCCTGCCCTTCTGTGCAGGCACAGCCAGGCGTTTATTTAATTTTTTAAAATACACTTGGGAGGTTTTTTGAAACTTCCTTTTATCCCTCAGTGCTTTTAATACAGCGCTTGTGCACTCACAGCAGGGACAGAAAGCAGAACTGCAGTTACATATAGTAACAGGGTACTAGTTAGGGTTGGGCCCTGCCTCTGTCCAGATGTGACAGTTTGGGGCCAAATCAGCATAAGCTTTGCCTACATGGCTTTGCTGGTCAGTAATGCCATGCACTCTGAACATGTGATACAATTTTACTTGTAGTGAAATAGTTGTGCTTTATTTTAGCTAGGTATTTTAGTTACCAACTTATGTATTTTCTCTCTCTGCTGTGTACCTCAAGGTATTTAAAATATTCCTTAGTATTTTCTAATATTCCCTTGAACTCTTTCTAAAACTGAAGATATTTATAGCAGATTCATTTTGAATTAATATATGTGTGCTTGAATTGTTTCAAATCTCTGAAGCAATATTTTCATGCACTATGTAATTTTTTTAGTAATATCCCAAGGTGTTTGTAGATCTCTAGAAATATGTGTGAGGAGTAAGTCTTATTTCTAATTGCACATATTAGAGTGTGATGTCTTTTTCGTTGAAAACAATGAAGTATTACAAATCTGGAAAAGAGAATAGACCTGAAATCCCTGGCAGAAACTTAACACTTTTTCAATTCAGGTTCCGTTTGTGTGGTGATTTACACATATGCCTAACTTACTTCACACTGTGAATTAAACACTTATTAAAGCCAGCGAAACAATTGACATGTGAAGAAAAATCACACGCATATACTTTTTAATAGGTTATGTTGAATACTCTTATTGGCATAGAAACGAATATTTTGAAAGAAATACCTTGCTTAAATGTGTATCTCCAAAACACTTTTTCTTGTATTCTAAAAATTACCAAAATAAAGTTGTGCCTGTCTGAGAGAGAAGAGAAAGGGTTATCTGTATTTATTTTGTAGGGCTGATGACCAGAATCACTACATTACCTTCAAAGCTGATTAAAATCACTTTGGCGTACTACAAGGAAATACCATTAATGTTTTTTGTCTGTATCCCATTAGGGTTTGGTGCTTGGTTCCCAGTTCAGACAGAAATTTTGTTCACCTGCAAAAGTTACCAGGTTTTCTTCAAATTCTTCCATTTTGTGTGTATTTCAGTTCATTACTTTCTCCACAGATAAAACATTGAAACTTCTACGTTTTATTCTCAGTCTTGAAAAGGTACTGTTTGATTATTGGAAATTGTCAAAAGCCCAGCTGGAGAAGCAGAATACAAAGTTCCCTATTTAGGCCATAATGTAAATTTTTAGAGGTCTGGTTTAGGAAAATAAATTTATAGGTATACAAAAAAACCCACCTCACTGTACTGCTTTTTTTGTTGTCCATTTTGAAGCACTTTATACCTAATGTCTCATGACAGTGACAGAAACCTGATTGTATTAAAGCTTCTGAATCATGTTACGAAATACTATGAATTGTGATAGCTTATTCTTCATTTATATATGCAAATCTAACTAGGATGTAAAAGCAACTTACCTGCATTTTTGTCCTTGTGTCCAGAAATAGAGATCATGATGTAAAGTAATTCTTCCAAATGCTTGTGCTGATGCTGAGAAATTGGTTATGATGATGGAGGATGTTTGCTCTCCAGCACTAGTCACTTGTAAGATGATCCACTTTTGAAGTTGTGGTAAAACCTCTGAAACACTATATTTTTCAGTAGGGTGATGTTGAAATCTGTATCCTGATCCAAATTTTGCTCTCACTTACAACAGTGCAACCCCATTGACTGTAGCAGAATTGCAAGTGTGATGAGAAGAAAACCGGTCACAGTGAATTAAAACTTTCTTTATACATAGAAATACTAGGTGAAATAATACAGCAATGGCCAAATTTTGCTGCTATGTCATGGATAGTTTTGGATTGACACTGCGGTAAAGGAGAGAGTTGTCATAAGTGGACATTAATATTGTATTTCCAATTGCAAATATGCATGTTTGAAAAATACTGAAGGATTCTTGCATAGGAAGCAATGTAGAATTTTAAGGTGTTTTCCAAATTTAAAAAGCCTGTAGAGTTTAGTAAGTGATCAGTTTAATGCAATGGTATTTTGGCAAAACTATCTGTGGATGCCCAAACCCACATTCTGCTCTTGATTATTGTGGTGCATTCCACACAAAATTGATGAACGCCTCTAGAGAGCAGAATATGCCCCCATGTTTTTCTGTATTGCAGAGGACTAAAAACTTAACTTTGGCTTCAGGATGCAATAGCTTAAAGCAAAGGGTGAATTTAATAAAATCACAAAGAGGGAGGATTGTATTTTAGTTAAGCAGTAAGCTGTCACTGGAGGAAAAAGGAATAAAAGCCTATAGTGTAGCACAGCAGAAAAAGGAGCAAGCTGCTGAAAGCTGGATAATTTGGGGATATAGAGATGTCACTTCCTCCCTTTGCCAGGCTGTGAAATTCTTTGTAATTCCCACTGGTAAAGCTGCCAACACAAACAGGGAAAAACAGAAACTTCCGTGCAAGTCCTCCTTTGATGGGTAGAAGAACATATACATTCAAAGGAACAAATTTATCAGCACCAGGTTTGATACAAACTTTTTGTAAGCATTATGGAGGAAGGACAGAGATCTCACCCAAATCAAGAAAGCATGTAAGAAAATTCATAATAAATTATATTTCTAAGGAATGATTTTAGCAACAGATGCACACCTAAAAACCATGGAATACTAACTTGCCTAACAGCTACAGTGTTATCTGTAACTTTGGGGGAAAGCTGGCTAAAATATATTCATTTTGGCATGATACTTGAGTTTTTTTGTTAACTAGCTGTTAGTCTCTTTAGACGAAAAGATTGAGAGATGAATAGTTAGTATGGCTCAGCAGTACTTTCAGAGTATGGGTTCTTTATTAACATAATGGTGATTTTAAACATATATGTAATTGTACAGAAAGAGCTATAAAAACTTTGTATTAAAAAAAGTAATCAATTTATCTTTTGTCCAGATTTTTAAAGGACATTTTTAAAAGAGTGTCTCATAATTGTCTGAGAACAGCTGTCTCCAGTAAACACCAAGTTAACTGGCCCAGGTAAGCTAGGTATCTCTGTGAAACATCCATAGCCAGACATGGAGGAACCCAAGAATTTTCACTGTAATATCCTATGTAACTCATGTATGCCATTAATTTTTACTTAAGGCTCCGTTGCAAGGTTTTTATACAGTGAAAACCATTTCTGTATAAAGTGGTTGGCTTCCCTAATTTTATGAAAGATAAGCTTCATTCACTCACAACCAGAGCTTTTAATTTAGTCTTGTTTAAGGGAACTACTCTCCAGGCAATTACAAAATTACAGATTTTGTAATTTCTTTTTTCTTTCTGTAATTTCTTATTTGTACCAGTTTATTTTAAATGCATGTATAAAATTTATCATGTTGCATTGAAATTTTATATTTTAAAAAAAGGACAGTGTCATGTTTCTTACATGCTTATATATCAGTCTTAGTAAGGGAGGTGACCTCAGTTAAAATGCTGGTTTTGTTATTCCCTTGAAGTGATAGCCTAGAAGAGATTGTTTGCTAGAAAAGAGTCATATGCGGATGATCTCTTTTAGGGTAAGTCAGCCATTCCTGAATTCTCATGTCTTCCAAGTCAGAACCTAAACACCATCTTTTCCCTCATGCAAAAAGCACTTCCCCTACCACACTAGGCTTTGCTCCAGGCACAAATAAACAGTGTGAGTCCTAGCACTGTGCCCAGAAAGGTCAGGATCTGTTGCTGCTGCTCCCGCTTTTGCCTGCCCCAGCACAAAAGCAGTGCCTTGAAGTGGTTTGCGTACCACAGCTTAGGAATCCCTGCTTTGGTTCATCTCAGGCTTGATACTGCTCTAGCTTTCTGGTGAGGAGGTCCGTGGTAATTACGGAGGTGCCAGTCAGCTTTCAAAAGAAACAGTAAGTTAAAGCAAGGGTAAAGCCCTTGTTTTATATGAAAAATCGATCATGCCATTCCTCAAACCATTGTTTCTGAGTACGTACAGTGACGTAGCCATGTGTGTACTGAGGGAGGGGGGAAGAGAAAGCAGAGCTGGTCCTGTTGCAGGAGCAGAACAAAAGCTGAAAGAAGTGCTCAGGACAAGCAGTGAAGAGTATCGTGCCCGTCTGAAAAAATGAGAGATAAATGGACAGCGTTTTGTTTACTCAGACTGGATGTTACCTAGAATAGGAAGCTTGGCTAAGAGCAGTCAGATACTCAAATGCTCTTACTGAGTGTCTTCAAATGCATAATGGTTAAATGCATAATGGTTAAAATGGTCTGCTGATCAGAAGTTCAAGTCAAAAACTCCCCAAAACTCCCAACAGTTGGACCTCTTCTTTCCCTTGCAGCTTTCAAGGTCTGTTTCAAAAATTTAAATGCCGTCCCAACTTTCACATAACTGTAATTCTCTCCTGTACTTATTTAAATAAACTTTTTATTTGGTCATAAAATAAACCTGGAAGATTATACTAGAGTTGACTCTCTAGAGCTATAAGAAAAACTAGATTTTAAGCTTTCAGTGTTGAGATCATATTTGTGCCCAGCACTGATCACTGACACATTACTTATCTTGATTGGAGCCTTAGAAGATGTGGTAATAAAAGCACATAATAATTAGCGGGGGCTTGAATTAATACTTTTATAAATTATTTTTACCTTGAATGCCTTCAAAAGATAAGGTGTTACATGACTACTTCCCTGTAGGAGAAATTATATGAAAACTCTTTTCACAAAGTTTGTACCTTGAACTTGACATGCATTTTGAAAAGTTCAGGATTTAATTTAAATCAGAATTAATATCAGAGACACTTAAAATGGCAGGTGGAAATGAGAAGTAAATGAGTACTTTTTGGAAAAAAATTAGTTGAAACCACTGGAAGAAATCCAGGTGGAGATGTTGGGGCAGAAAATACTTGGTTGCCAGTTATGACAGTTTTATTGTGTTTATGGCATTAATGTTTCAAGTTAAAGGCTTAATGTTTCAAGTTAAAGGCTTAGTATTTCAAGTTAAAGACATGAAGATGTATACTTGCATTTTGCAGAGTTACATGTAAGACTGAAGAAATAAATTGGAAAATGCGAGTGCTGAGAAAACATAAGGCAAATTAAGACGACCTCAAAACTGTAAAAAAAAAGTGCTTTAAAGCTCTTTTAGGAATGTTATTTGTCAATATGTACAGTTTATTGCTGTTACTAAGTTGTGTTTACGATGTAGAATTCTTATTTGTGTTTATAAACTTTTTCCATTATCACTGAACATCTGATATACTTGGATGTCTATTTTTTTCTTGGAATGTTTTTCAATTTTTTTTTGAGATCTATTCAAACAGGTTTTCATTTTTGGTACCAGTTTCAATAATGAAAAAAGTGCACATCCTGAAATCCAGCTGGCATCTGCTGTTTTGTTGTTGTTGTTCTCTGTATCCGAGAAGCCACTCTCTGCAAGGCTGAGGGGAATAAGGAGAGGGCAGGTGATGGGGACTCTGATGAAACTGCTGACTTTGCTCTAAGGAGCCCCAGGCTGGTGAGTGCCCAGGCAGAACTCAACACAGCTTTGGTGGTGGCTGGAGAGTCTGATAAATACAGTATCGCATATCGACAGGAGTATTATAATAGCAATGATTTTATTTCTTTCACTCCCTTGATTTTACAGACAAGCCATGGAACAGGTGGGAGTTACTCATGAAGTGAAATTCAAAGGGTAGTTTGTCTTCCCATAAAGTCTAATGGATTGCCACAGATACAGCTCAGAGAAAACAAACAAAACAAAAATTACGAGACAACAAAGCCATCTTAGAGGGGCTTGTAAATTTAAATTTAATTTAAATTTCTTGAAAAAGCACAGCAGTTTGGATCTGGGAATTTATTCTTTCTGACAGTTTCGTAACTAAAAAGGCAAACTAACAAAAAAAGGTAAAAGCAGTCACGTGAGTTAGTTTTTTGACAAAGCTGGGTTGGTTGGAGGCACCATTATACCGTTACCCATTCTATGGATAAAGGTTGACACCCCCAGGGCCTGCCGTGACCTGCCAGAGCCAGCCAGGGAAACATGGAGAGGCCCTGAGGAGGGGAGAGTCAGGGGCTGGCGCAGTCCACTTGATCAAAGCACCTTCAAAACCTCTTTGAATGCAAGATCAGAGTCCACTAAAATATTTATTTGGCTTTGAATTTGATCTCCAGTTATGAAACTGTTGACCAACCCAAAATCTCACAGGCAGCCCTTTTTCAGAGAGTGTCTCTACTTACATTCATTTTTTTTGGTCATTTTTATCACTGTATTGCCTGAAAAACATACTGACTCAAAATGTGGAGTGGTTGTGGTGGCTTTCAGATTGTCTTAGATGGGGTTGCTCGACAGCAACAAAATGTGCTGCTACTGTGTGTTTTTCCCTCTTGTACCTTGAGAAGTACTTCACGTCATATGATGAAATGTGAAGGAATAGTAAAAAAAATAGCAACTGTGAAAATGCATTCAAGGGAAGCATATGTTCCCATTAGTATCTTAAAAAGAGATTACCGCTTATATAAATAGAGCATTTTCCTTCTCTCCAATTCCTCCACCTAGAGGAAAAAAAAAAAAAAAGGTAGAGAAATCTTTCATACCTCCACTACTGTTTTTATTAGTCTGCAAAGCTGTGGATATAACAGTAACTGTAGCTTATGTGGTCTTGCATAGTTTGTTAGTTTCTGACATTAGTTAAAACGTAAAGGCCGGCTGGTAAGCTTTTCTTTTTGGCTTGGTATTCTCTGTATTGCAGACAAACAGTGAACAACAGCATGTAAAGCAAACTGTAGAACAGGAAAAATAATATCTGAAGTAGTTTTCACTACTGTGGCCTGAAACCAAACGCTTTTGGTTGCAGAACTAATTGAGAAATTCAAAATACTTAATATTTCATGCTTTCGTATTTTCTCAAATGAGTACAAGTTTTATTTGCTAATATCTGCTATTTTCTTTTCTGTCTCATTTGTGTCCTTAGGATGATGGTGTAAATAAAGGGCATGAAGAAACTTCTAATTTATGAGTCCATAGAAAACATATCCTCCTTGGTAATCTCAGTTTGCAAACAGAGCAGTTCGTCAGTCACAGGGATGCTGGGACAGTGATTTTCCCCTGTCAGCCTGAGAAAGGAGCTTGTGCTGTAGATGTAATAATTTTCTCTGATCATTTCTTGACACTACTGCTGTGTGCACAGAATTACGGCACAGAATTTTTTTTATTGCTACTATGCGATAAACACCTTTAAAAGTGTATGGGACTGTACTTTGCCTCCAGGTATCCAGGCCTGAGAAACGATAAAAACCATCTTGTTTTACTGGGAAAAGGAGGAAGGCTAATGGTCGTTTCTTTGGTCCTTGCATTCTTGGGAGCAGAGATGTGTTAATCTGTGGCAGAAGACGGGAGGACAAAGGTGGAATGGTGGCAGGGGGTGGCAGATGAGCCTGCTCCGGTTTGGAGCTGCTGAGTGAAGACCTCCAGTGTACGGAGGTGTGCAGAGCAGGCGATGGCGTGCTCCTTAACTGCTTGTGGAGTCTAAAACCAGGCTGGTTTTCCTCTGCCTGGTGCCTGGTAGAAGAAAGAAGAAATTTTGTTCTTTATCCGCTACTATGAAGACTCTCTGCAGTTCATTGAGCAGTGTCTAAGGATTTGAGCCACAGAGCTCACTGTTCCTGTATGTCCCATGGCTTTCAGTTTTCCTTTGGTAGCATTTTCTCCAATAGCTTTTTCCTTTGTTTCCCTTTTTTTGGTGGTGAAAAAACCAATTGCTTGCAACCAAACTTGCACTAGCAACTTTCCACATCTGACTTATTAGTTGTTTCAGCAGTTAAGAATGAGGTTATGCGTAACACTAATGTCAAAAACAACATCTAAAAGCTGATTATGCTCTCCCCGGTACTTTATATATGCTCCAGTGGGTTTTCATTGTCAAAGAGGTGGGCCTTTATTATGCCACATAATGCAGTAAAATGAGGATTACTTGGATTTCAGTGCATGAGATAATAGCAGCTGACAGGCACCTGTTAAAGGAAGTATATTGTATTCCTAAGCACAAGTATTTTGTAAAAATTAAGCGAGTTTTCATATGAAAAAACTTTTGTACTTCATAAATAGGTTTAAGTACAAAAAAAGGCATCAGGGAATTTGGATGGATGTATTTATTAGTGGCCCTTACAGTCCTGACAGTCCATTCTAATAATAAAGTGTGGGACCCGTCAAATGATGGCACAAGTATCCTAATCTGAACTGACATGGCTTCCTAGCCCAGTTCATCAATCATGTTTTATTAGCTTTAACAGAGCCAAGCTGCTATCTGTCATTTTGATGCTGTAGTGGTGACAAAAACTGGTGCCGAAAATGTGCTGCAGGTGTAACTTTCACTCAAAGAGCATTTCTGAGCAGCAGTCAAGTTTGTGTTTGCATGGGGAGACAGTGCCATCTTCAGTTTCACGTCTCCACGTGAAACAAGTCTGAACTTCCTAGTGCTGCCCCATGGCTAAGAAGTGAGGAAAAAAGTACCAGTAGAAATTTAGAAATGGTTCTCGATTCTTATTTTTATGAGACTTTGGACTTGGGGAGAAAAATGCTAAAGAGCATGTTCTTGTTCCCATTTTAAGATATAGTTAATTTAGATATGTCTGTTGTGATGAGTGATTTCCAGCAGAGTAAAGAAAAGTAAGGTTGGGCTTTGTCCTTCTGGTTTGCAGCGCTATATGAAGAAAACAACAATTGCCAGTTGGATTGCGAACCATTTGTAACCAGTAGCACATTGTGTCCATAAAAAATGAGAGCTAGGAGTCTGTATGCTGCTGTGTATTTACCGTGTTTTGTAAGCACCATCAATTCCATGTATTCTTTCAGCCCAGAACTGACTTGGTATTTGCATTGGGGTCCTGGCACTTGACCTTTGTTTTTCTTGGCACTGTGTCATTTTGCAGCAGAGCTCGGGGACACTCCTCATCTCTTGTTTCCAGCATGTTAACATATTCACGTAAATATTATCTGGCACAGGCATATGCATTATTCTTTTGGGGAGCATTTGTAAAAGTTTTAAAGTCCAGATCAAACAATGGCATCCATCTTCCTTCCTCCTGAATTTCTTTTATTCACAAGATGAATGTTGCTGGAAAAATTCTTTCTTTGATCTTCAAAAAGACTTTTTATTTTGTCAATATTGACAGACAAGGTTAGTGCTTATAAATACCCATATTGCTTGCAGAATATAAGCCCAGGTACATCTTTTCTGTGTATTTTAACACTTAATAGGACTTTGCACAATAAGGAGCAGATGTGTCATAGCGACAGCAGGCAAGCAGGGACCAGGAAGGTGGTTTCATTAAAAGAGCCTTGGGATAAATGCAGCACATTAGATACCCACTGAAAGACAGGAGCTGTTGATGGGGTGACCTCTGAATGCAAGTCATCTTACTATAAACAGAAGGGTGTGGAAAGCCATTGGACAGAGCCAAGCTTGTTTACTATCCAGATCTCCTCTTAGTTAACTTAAGTAACCGGGCTGTGCTAGGCTCGGTGTGACAGTTCAAAGAACAGTGTCTTCAGTATTTCCAAGTTTAAAAAATCCTAGCTGACTGGTGCAAAAGTTTTTTGCTCCTGGAAATCTGTCTGCACACCTTAGCTGCTGTACAGTGGAAGTTAGTGCAAAATGTAACAGATACTCTCTTTGTTTTTTTTCCTGGAAACTGACTTTGCATATTTGGGGAATTTGTTTCTGTTCTTCAGAGACAACTGAGGTAAGGTTATGATGGATTTTAATTTGTGATATTCATGCAAACGGGAAATATAAGTGGGTATTAATTCCACAGTTGGATTCTATTCTGAAAAGGAGATTTGGTTTTCATTTCTGTAGTAGCTGTTTCAAACTTGTTTTTGGAACAATGTATTTGTTCATAGTGGCTCTAGAGTACAGGAGTTTAGGTAGGTCACAGGACTGAATCTGTCAAGTTCTTTCAGGAGCAGCTTTTCTTACCACAGGAGAATACTTGTTAAATACTGTAAAGAAATAAAATGCATCATTCTCTAATATGCTGCGAATACCACATTTTGTCAAATCTGTGAGTAGTTCGTTGGTGTGTTATTCAATTACATTTTTGTAAGAAACACTTAAAGGCCAGAATGCTGAGACAGGTGTCTAGACATAAATTGAGTTCAAATTAATTAGCCCTAAACTACAAAAACTGTGGATACGGAAAAAGTGAATTTAATTTACGAATCCTTCATTCAAGTCCATTTAGTCCATTTCTAAGTTGATTAGACATTAGTTTGGAACAAATAATGCTAAAGTATAATTATGCTAAAGCATCAGTCCTATCTCCTCAAAGTTCGCTTTAACTATCTCTGTAACGTTATCCATCAGTTGGCACTGTGCGTTTGTATTTGAGTCTTACTTCATTGTGAATTCATTTCAAACTGTTTAATGCATTTTGCAATTGCACAGACCACTTTCTGAGAATAAATTCTGATTAAAACCTTACTTCTTCAGGGCGTCCATTCGTGTGTGCTGCTGTTGTATTCAAATGTTTTTCTCTACCTCGGTGTCCATGTAGGAGGCAAGCGCAGCGGTGCCGCTGCCGTGCTGCGTTCAGAGGGCCACGATGGGAGCTGGCATAATGATTACTGCTTCTTAAATGTCCGTTTCATTCAGGGAAACTCGGAAGGGTTTTACTCTGGGAGTGCTGTTTTATTATCCTAGTGCAGCAAGCAAAGTCCCAGGGAAGAAGGAGCAACCCAGTTTGGTCCAGCTGTAAACAGCCATTTACTGCTGTAGGGAACTGTAATGCGTAGGGAACCTGTTTGGAAGAAAGGTATGATAAATTATTACAGCCAATAAGTTCTTCGATTTTGTGCCTGGGGTCTGGTGAGCAGCAAGCAGCAGGATCCAGTTACATGTTTCTTTTCTTGGACTGTTCACAATTTTCTGAAATACATTTCAGCTAAACAGCTTTTAACTGTCTCACTACCTTTTGAGCCATTATAATTTCTTCTAAAGTAAATAGAATGTAATTTCAAAAAAGGTATATAAAGCAAGTAATATTTTAAATTCCTGAATTAAAAATATAGTTCTTGCCAAAGCATTTTTCCAAGATAATTTTAGATTTCTTAAAGTGCTTAGTATAGCTTGTTAAATGGTACAGCGAATCAAGTAGCATTAACCTTGTATGAATGTGGATAATATCAAGCAAAAGAACTTGAATTTGGCTTTGGGGAAATATCTGTATGTTTGTGTGATCATGCAAATGTATACGCATGTTAGAGTGTGCATACAGGGAAGCTAATTCATCTGTTACAGAAATTAGAAGTCAAGGTTATTTTCTAAACTTAAACAGATTGTGGTTTGATAAAATGTCTGAGTATACTGTAAGATAGAGGAAGCAAGTGAAAAACCGCACTGCATACTATCTGTCTCATTTGCATGCTTACCTATCTTTTTAATCTTTTGTTTTCTGTTGTTTTCTTTGCAAGTAGCTATACATAAATTTTATTGAAGTTACATTTACTTTGGGACAATGTAGGAAATAAGTTGCACTTTATTCAGTTTTAAACTTTGAATTGTAAAATTTATTTAGTAAATGTTATTTACAAGGGATTAAAATTTTCACATATCATTTCAGTATTTTTAAATAAAAGGATAGCATGCCTGTATTATTTATGTATAAAAGGTATGTGAGCAGTTTGTAGAATTTAATGCTCTAGTTAATATGCTACTTGTTTACTTTTTATTTTTATTTTATGAACTCTTTTCAATTATACTGCTGGAAAAAATAAAAAAATATACCTTTCTGTGGTAGCTTAACAGCTTAATATAGTATCTATGTCGTTTATTTCTCTACTCTATGCAATATTTAATCATTGCCCTGAATTCATACATGATTAAACAGTATTTAATTATAAGTAAAGATCTGCAGAAAATGTGAAGATCTTTTTAAAAGCTAATTTTAAAATTAATCCCATTTTAGCCCCACAAGGATGCAGTTAGAAATATATATTAAAAACCTGGATTGATTTAAAAAGCATAATTATTTTATTGTTTGCATTGGATTGAACAGAAGGTGGTAGGCAGTATCCCAGAATAGTAGAATTTACATATTATTTTAGCTAGACTTAACTGAAGATTTGCTTCCTAAATAGTGAAGCAAAGTTCTCTGTGTGTTCATAGTAAATCTGTAATTGTTCTTCAAAATTCATTTCAGGAATATTTAAAAGTCATTAACTGAGCTTTACTGTTATATAACTGTGGCTGATCATCTCGTATAACTCATAATAAAACCTTTGGCGGGTAAAATAATCTGAAGTGATTTCACATAAACAGAGATTCTGTATGTATTATGTATATTTATTTGCACACGTGCACAAAAACATATTCTCGTGTGTTTGCATGCATGTTTGAACAGTTCTTTTTATCAAGGGTTTTCTCCTGGATAAAATGAATTATCTCATGATTAGATTTTTGCTGTACTTAAACTACTTGTAGTGCTATTCCAGGTGAGCTCTGCATTCAATTAGAGTCACAGCTAAGAACCAAATGTACATGTTGCTCTGAACGTTCAAAACGTTAGCTCCACTGAAGCACAGTTTAACTAACTTGATTGATACTTGGATTTTAAAGCAAATAAGGACTAATTTTTGCCTGTGGCAAAAAATCTTTGAAGTTTCATGCCTGTGCCGAGGCTGGATTAGTTAAGCGGTAGGACTGGGGCTGGGACTGTGACCCTGTTGTGCTTGGCAGATTGTGATAAATGGGGGAATCTTTCTTAACCTCACGGCCAAAACATTCCAGGATCAGGTTGGGGAGACAGGAGAGAAGGGAGGGGGGTCGAAAGATGCAGGAGGCTTGGCATGTTAAACCCAGAGACAAAGGACACTTGCTTGTTTGCCTGAAAGGGAGGAAAATGCACGCACTCTTTCCACCGAATATGCCTGAAAAGGCTGTGGGAGAAAGGACTGCAGATGCGTAGCAATATACTTTATTGTTATTGCTGACCGTTGACCTTGGTAGATGGAATTCATCCTTCACTATGAAGCTGTCTCTTTTTATTTTTGTTCTGAATGCATTCAGAGTTTAGAGAATCTTGGTTGTTACATTTTCCTAAACTTTTTTATGTAATGCTTGAGATGTGTGTATAAAACCATTCAAAATAAATTGGAAGAACACCTTATGCCAAGTAATTGCCTGTTGGTTAAAGAATTTGCTGGAGGACTGCAAATATAAACAAAACGGCATGAATTTGAAAAAAAACCCACAACCAGTTAATTAATTGCTTCTGGAAAGCTAATTCAACTATTTTGTTTATAGAACATTTTAAAAAGTAAAATATACTTTAAAATATTTTAAAATTATATATTTCAATATAGCAGTATAAATTAAAAATCTGAAAAATTACTTGGATATGCTAAAGTAGTATACTAGTATAAACCAGTCAAATTTTCAAGCCTGAAAAAAGAGGCAAAGTGACTTATATGTGAGCTGAAATATGATCTATCAAGTGGTTCTTTCTTGTGGCATTTTAAGAGCTATGCTACCTCTGATGTTGTCCCCATTGACTAATAATGAAAAATACATTATTAGATGATGGTCTTAGATTTATTTACATACTTTATACTGTAAATACAGCTATTCTGGCTAGTGTTAAGAACTATAGCATAAAGCAAATGAAAAAAAGAATGGTAAATATTTTTAGTGTGCTTTCTAATTGTGGCTGTTGTTACTAGTATACAAGCAAGCACATGTTGTATACCTGTGTATAGATAAAATTAATCATTTATCCTTTTATGATTAATTTCCCTGAATGACATTTTAACACTATGATATTAATCAGATTTTTAATGAATGCTGTGTTGTAAATGTTCCTGGAGTTTACCTGTTTATTACTATTTGAATAATTACATGTAAATTATATTTATAAAAAGTAGTCGCACTAAATAAGGTTTGGCATATAGTAACTATGTGTACTTGTGTGTTATCTTTTCTTGTGTACTTGTTAAAAATTATTTTATCTGTAGTTTGCCTCTGATAAATCATTATTCTTTTTTTTCTAGCATTGAAAAAGAAAAGACTCATTTCTTAGCAGCATTTTCTTCACTTTTATTGAAGTGTTCTAGAGGCACTGAAAACTAAACTAACCAGAAACAAACTAAATTTGGTTGCATGACGATATAAATTCATGTGAATAGGTCTTTAGATTATATCCACCTGTTTGTGAGATTTTATACTGCAACATTGTGTGTCATCTTATCTTTCCTCTAACAAATTATTTTTTCACGAGTTAGACAACATATGGGCCATAAAGAACTGATTATTTTATTTTGACCAGCAAGTAGCTTGAGCTAAAAAGAATTTTTTGCATCTTTACTCCAATAGAAGTAGGTTGCCAAAGTTTTTGGTTATCTGATGTAGTTTATTAATGTTACAACAGCTGCTAGAAATTATTGCTACAATGCTAAACAAATTAGCTTCAGTAATGAGGAAGAACAGAAATGTATGAAACTGAAGAAAAAGGACAGCTGTTCACTGTAAATGTACAGGCGATATACTTGGTAATTTTCAAGGTGAATGTGATGTGCAAATGCCTATTACCTACTCCTACTTCGACTTTTTTTCCAGTTTTGAATACACTTTTGTTTTTAATTTGTAACATAGTCATTTGTATACATTTTAAGTAGGTGGTTTTAATTGGAATAGCCTCAGTGCATTGTACAAGAAGTACTACTGTTGTACAATTAACTGATGACTTCAGCTTGGACTATTTTCATAGACCAAATTACTTGTTCGTGTTCAGATTCACAGATATTATTTGTTGAAAAGTCAGGTATTTATGACTGAATATCTCTGATCTACTACCAGGAGAAAAACTACCACAGAATAGCAGAACAGTGGTTTTTGTTGGTTTTGGGTTTTGGTTTTTATTTTATTTTATTTTATCTTATCTTAATACTGTTTTAACGTGGTCTTCATCTAATTCCCATCTTCCACAATGCCTACAGGACTCTGCCAGCTGATAATGGGTAGGCAGGTGCTGAGCTAAAATCGTGTTCATATTACCTGCTCATATTACCTTGTTCATCCTCCCTCCAACCTGTCTTCTTGCTCCGTCCACCTGTTGCTTTTTGGCATTAATTGAGCCTCCCGTCCTACAAAGGCATATTCCCATACTTACCTTCTTTATTCTGAATCGTTTCATTGAAGATAATGGGCCTGACCACCATGTTCCTATTTAGACTTAAGCTTAAATCTTTGTAGACTTGTCTCAAGCTTGACGACTCTTTAGTAGGGAATGTCTTTTGCTAAAGGACTGAATACAACATAGCCTCCATTAGCTGTTGCTGTTACCCTCACTGCTGTTGAAGCAAGGTGAAGGCACCAGTGGAAGCCCATGCAAACCTAGGCAGGACGGGATCATTTTCCGCAGTTACTGCAGTTAGTCATGAGCAGTCTGTTTGCCTTCCCAGATCTCAGTACATGTGCTCAAAATGGAGGTACTCTTGCCTTTCAGGGTTGTGAAGGAAAGCCGTGAATAACTGGTATCCTTTCTGAGAAAAATAATCAACATTTAGAGCAGTAATTTTCCTTTTTTACTGTCAGACATGCTGGAGTTCAACTGGAGCTGAAGAAGCTAACAGTCTGGAGTGATCCTTGCCTGCAACTACAGTCAAGCCTTTCCTTTCCTGAGCCCAATCACAGCAAAACTGCCCAATGGCCAGTTGCAAGGTCATTTAATTGAAGTTGACATTTTAGACCATCTACAGTTATATGGTCACATATACCTGAATTCAGGTCAGAATGTGCAACTGAATTGCCTTAATAAAGAAGTCAGGTGATCTTTTTTGATCTGTGAGTAATGGTCAGTTACATTTTCTCATCTTTCTGGTACTCTCTGTTGCATACCACACTGTCCATTGAATACTGTCATCTCTCCTGAGAGTGAAGAGGGACCAAGAACACACAGAAGTGACCTGAGTCCTTCTTAGTAGATATGCATTAAAAATTGTACTGAAAAGCTGCATTACATCACTAGTTTTTCTCCTTTTCTGAAGGACATCTACAAGGATCAACATTTCTTCTGCTTCTGTATGACATGCATGTGCTGGACTGGTCACACAGCATAGATTGTGCTGTCAGACACTGCAGGTAGTATACACTGATCTCCTACCATTACATCTGGCTCATATAGCTATAGTTCTATAAGCTTGCGATAAGACCAACAGTGAAGAAAAGTTGGATGGAAGTGTATCAGAGCAAGAGAAAAAGTGGTACTGGTGAACAAGTGGCTACCCTTGGCAGAGCTTGTGTCTACCATGTGATCTTGTATAATTCGAGTATCAGGCTAGGAATTTTCTTTAGATCATCGATGAACCACATTGTTGTGTAGCTGAATCCACGTACAATGCTTTCAATGTACCCAAACTATTCCATCCTATGCTATCAGACTGTGATATGAATCAGGTATTCATTCATTCTTAAATGGGCTGGACTTTATGAAGACTTTGATGCTTGAAAACTAATTATTACAAAGCTCACATCAAATCAGTGTATTGTGAACACATTAGATCTGTGGTTTTTTTCCCCTCAATGACATTTCCTGAACTTTTAAATACAGTTCAAAGCCACAATCCTTGTCTTTAAAGTCCCTTTAGCTCTGGGATGAAGAATGCAGCTGATGAGTATGCTCCTCCGAGACAGAGAGGATGGTGAAGCTGATGGTGGTGTAGACATTTCTTTCTCAAGGCTGGCCCAGCACCAGGGAGTGAACACTCAGTGGAGCTGAGAAACAGAAGACTGTTGACCAGGAGTAAGGCACATTTTGGGGGGCTGATCTCCTTTAACCTTAGCACATAGAATACGTATATTAAAAATACAGAAGACAAACAAAAGATTATAGGGAGAGAAAAAGGTCTTCTCTGCTAAAACAAAATATTTTACATATATGTTTTTCATCATCTGTGGTAAGGATGAGTATTTGATGGATGTGTGATCATGTTGTTTACTGCTCTTGGGTATCAATATGCTCCTAGGTAGAAACCAGAATAATGAAGAATAGAAAGGATGAGATGATCGACAAGGCCATTTGTTTAAATTTCCTCTAAGTGAGGGATAGAAAGGCTGGGACAAGTGTTCTTTGATCTTAAGGGGGAAAGACAGATTATTTTCTGGTGAGTCAGAAGACTCAGGAGAAGAGTTGGCCTTTGTTACTGGGGAGGTCAGTATGTAAGCTCTTGGGTGAGCTAAGGGAAAGCTAGATCCCAATGAGGCACCAGCATCTTCGGAACAGAGAAGCGCCTTGTGGCACAGATACTTGACTTGTGGTAGAGAAATCAGCATTAGCAGTAGAAATACACTGTACTGTTGCTCATACAACATGGTTTCCACATGAAAAGAAAACAGCATGTTTTATTATTCTTTATGGCACAGTACTATATGCCTTTAACAAAATAGCTTGAAGTATTTGAATGATGTATTTGCAACATGGCCAAGTTAACACAGCCATAGGAACATTAACTTTTGAACTTCCTGACTTTCATTGCTTTAAATTTCAGCTTCAAAGTTTACTTTTTTTCTTTGCGTTTGTTGGCCCTGGTTAGTTTTGAAAAGCAGGAGGAAAGAAAGTAAGTTCAGGTTTTCTGAGGGGGCACTGAATTTTATGCATATAATGGGAGATGACTTGCTATTCCTTTGAATATTAAGTGATAACTCCAAAGCAGTTTTGATACACCTAGTTTGCTTATGATATTTCTGTGGAGCTGGAGAATCACAAGATTAAATATTGAAAGCATTGCACAGTGTGGCTCTTTTCCTGCATCTCAGTATGCTTTTCTCCTGAAAAGACATCAATGATATCTGGGAATGCTGAGATTTGAAAAGCAAACATTTAAAACTAATAAAAATGGTGTGATCGCACAATCTGGGGGAGATCATGGGACCATAACTGGAGTAAAAACAGGAAACACTTTTTCCATGTCTAGATTAAGAACAGTATCTTCTAGCTGATTTCCAGTTTGGAGATACTGGGGAGGCACCAGGGTTATACTTGAAGATTCAGCTGCACTGAGACATGCTGCTGATTTGAAAAGGCAAAAAAAGGCCACAGGGTTGTCTTCAGTGTTTTTCAAAAAAAGGAGAGAGAGAAGGAGGGAGAGAGAGAGAAGGAATGTGAGAGAGAAAAAAGAGAATGAGAGATTTCCAGTGCTAGTGCTTTAGTATTTCTTCCTCAATCTGACATGACAATAAATGAGCTCCAGGCTGATGGAGCTTCCCTGCCTTTGCAACTGCTGAATGGGGAGCTAACTCCTTTTCTCTTTCTTTCTTTCTTTCTTTCTTTCTTTCTTTCTTTCTTTCTTTCTTTCTTTCTTTCTGTCTGGGAAGGGAGCCAGCCTGATGGTCCATCTCCCAGCAGGGCAGGGGAAAGTGTTCTGTGAGCTCTGAGCTATTAGGTAACCCAGGCTGAGACAAAAAGTGCTATTGTGGTGTGGCATTTGCCCTGCCTGCCCCACCAGTTAAAGGCAGGCATATTTCCTTCTTTCATCTTACACAAACAAACAAAAAGAAAAAAAGAATGCCGTTTTTTTCCCACAGTGCATATATAAATGCATTTCAAAATGTAGAAGATAGTACTTTACAGGTTCCAATCATTTAAATTATGACTTGACTGTCACACCCTCTGATACTTTTTGAAGTGCACTTGTGCCAAAGGCAATTTAAAATGTGTTTTAAAAATGTTTGCAGGTATAAAAGACTTGAAAGAAGCTTAGAGCTCTGAACTGAGTGAACCCATTAATTAGGCTGCAAAAACAAACACATAGGAAATCCTTCCACTAGCAAAAAAGTACCAAGGAAGGAAAGTTTTCACCCCAAAGATAGTGTACGAATGAGAAAATTGAGGAGTTAAAGTTGTCTCAGATTTTACCAATTTATGTCATAAATACACCTTAATGACACCTTCTGTAAAACTTTTCAACAGAAACACAGTTTTATATTGGATAAAGCTTTCTGATTTAAGTAGCACAAAGGCTTGTGTCAATGATAAGACTGTGCAGCATTCCTGGAGGAAGCAAGCATTATGGTCTCCTTGTAAATACGAAAAAGGCATTTACCTGGATTGATTAAATCCCTATTTACTTTACTGTCTATGTACTGTGCACACCAGCAAGGGCTCTAGTGTGTCGCTGCTCATCATGCCAGCCTGGTGAAACAAGATCTAGGGGAAAGACAGCGCTGCTTTGTAGCCTCTTTGCCTGTCTGTAGGCTGGTTGCTGTCACAGTTTCATCCACACTGTTCTCTGCAGAGGTTTATACAGAAAACCTAAAACGTTGTGGGAGTGATGAAGAGTGTCATCTCAAAAAAGTGGAAGCATTTAGCAGATTAGGGTATGCTTTGTAAATGATAGCTCCTTCTTAAAATGATTAGAGTCACTGACTGGTTCAAAGAAGCTGGGGCTCTAAAGCATGAAACTTTAGCAGGAGCCATCTCTCTTCATTGCTGTAGTGAGTGTTGCAGACAAAGAGGATTTCATGGAGGATGTAATGAGACACACAGGCTGTGTGGGGACAGTGGGCACTCCCACACGCTCTGGCAGCACCGCTCCATTTCCTCAGTGTTTTCCCCACTACCTATCCTCTTCAGCAGTCAGTGGAGAGTAGCAGCCGTTATTCACCACTCAGCTATTCATCTTCTTGGCAAAATTTCTCTCCATCTGAAATAGATGACTACTCTAGGTCAGGTGAAATTCATCTGTATCTTTCTGATAGATGTAAAGGAAGCCGGGGGTGACAAGCCTAGATAGATTTAGGTGCCTAAACTGCAGGTATTTGATGCTAGATGTTTCCCCTCTGGATTGTTTTTCATTGCAAGTTAGATGGACACCACATAAGTGTTGCAGACCAGAGTTACTACTGTATTAGTTTGGGGAGAGGTGGGGGAGGCAGGAGGGTAGCAATGATACATTTCATCATGAACATGTCTATCTTAGGAATGGTTTGCATGGAAAACAGAAGCAACAGTGGAACAGCAATGGCTTCCCCTGTTCCCATCCCTTCCTCTCACCCCTGCACTGTGCTACATGTTTGAAGCCTGCCCCCAGTATCCACAATGTTCTTACTCCCCCCATTCCTAGAGGCATGGAAACGTATCTGATGTCTTAAATACGAAGTCTCATCTGCTGCGCTACATAAAATACAAAGGTCAGCTTCAGCAGTCTGCTTCCGTACTCAAAACTTTTAAATAATTTTCACTTCACTTTCATTAAAAAATAAAAAGTTCAGCATATTCAAAACTAGATCTGTTTTGATTAGAGTTGTCAATTTTAGTTGACAGCATAACAATTTCATTACTAAGAAAATGGAAGAGACTATTGAATAGCTGAACCTAGTTTAGGTGATGAGCAGAAAACTTGTTTTCACTGAGAACGATCTCATATAGACTTTAGTTTAAAAAAAAAAAGAGTGAATTTGAAATTAAGTTGATTCATATCGCATGTTTTTCCTCATTCTTCCATTGCAATTAGAACTCATATTTTCAGATCTGCTGAGATATGATAAATCTACTTCAGGATGTGATTCAGTTAAAATACAGATATGTACAGTCTCTGCACTGTGGAAAATCACGGAAAAAAATCAATTTTCTACTGCTTCAAGGTCTTTCACTCAACAGTAGCATCAGTGTTTGGGTTTTTAACTAAGTCAGAAACCTACTTAAAACTTGATGGTGAGTAAATATACAGTATTACATTTTCATATACATTTTAATTTCGTTTCATATTACATTTTAATTTCATTTCATATTACATTTTCATACAAACTGTTTATACATATTTATATTATATACTTTTATTATTATTATTAGGTTTAAGTAACTGAAACCCTTATGAGGCCTATGAAAGTGTAGCATAACAGTGATTTACTGAGAAAAATTCAGTTCAGTATTTGGGGTTATTCAGAATTCTTTTCCGATCTTTCTCTAGGTGTCTTCAGCATTTCTGTTTATTTTTGCAGAAGCTTCACTGAGATTTTGTCTTCACAGGACATACATAGCTATAGTATTATTTGAGTTTAGCCACCAAAAAAGTGCTTCATTCTCAATAATATTTGCATATTTTTTTAAAATCAGTTTGAAAGCATATTTATTTTCAGAATGGCTACAATTTGTTACTAAATCCCGGCATTGTATCTTTAAGCTAGCCCTTGACCTGTTTTTGTAGGTCAAGATAATGTCATTATTTGCTTTATGGTAGCAATGAAGGGTGTCATGGTAGCAAAGGAAATCTTTGTTACGGTAGGCATTGTACAGACAGTCTCTGTGCTAAGGATTTTGTTGTCAAGATGGTTATAAACCTATATGTAAACAGTGTCAAAGTCAGCATCTAAAAAGTCTTTAAAGGAGAAGCTACTTTTCTTTACTATTCATTCTCATAGCAGTGTCACAGACATCCTGAGCCATATTCTTCTCCTATATTTCCATCAAACCGTTCCCCTGAATGCCCCATCCTCTCTTGGGGCTCTTCCACAGACATGGTCCCTTCCCTGGAGAGTGAGTAGAAGCTGGTGAGCTTTCACTGGGGTCATTTGTTGTAGGGAGGCTTCTGGGCAGTAGAAGTGTGCTTGCTCTGCCCACGCTCCAGACCAATCAGAAGTGGCATTAGCACAGGCTGAGCAAGCACGCAGATGTGCTTTGAGATGTCTTTGGGTCTGCAAAAAGTACTTTTCCCTCTTCATTCTCATCTCCTTGATGTTAGAGCTTCCATAGCTCCACCATGCAGAGCTGCTTCCTCCAGACCCAAAGCATTGCAGGCTCTACTCAGCCCTGTTGCACTCCTACCGATTTGGGAGGGATGCTCAAGGCCATATTTGATGCAGTACATGAGGGAGCTCAGCAGATTCATTGCCAGAATAATTTACTGCTGATGTTGCAAGATTTTTCAGCTGTGCTTATTGTGTTAGAAGGGATTTCTCACCTGTGGTGCATTATGAGTTTAATACCATGAGTGTGTGTGAGAACACCTCGTAGAGTAGGACCAGTTCATGGTTTAACATCTAATGTAATGACGTCCAATAAAATCATGTTAAAAGGATGCTAATGTTGCAAAGGAAAACATCAGAAGCAAGGAAATGCCAGAATTAATATGGCCTGTGGAAATCCAGTCTCTTATGCATTATGGTGCAGATCTTATTACATGACATACTAGGATTTCCAGGGGATGTCTCCTTTTTTCAGTGAATGTGTAGTTAGATTTTTCTTTTTGTGTTCCTCAGTCTATAGTTGTTGAACATGAAGCATCTGAAGTCCATACTTAATAAAAAATCATTTGTCATGTAATATTTCTCATATACCTTAATCAAAGTTCTTCAGTGCTTAATAAATGCATCTCTCTTTCACAGTGCTCTCATAGTATCAGACATTTATAACAGTGTTCATATTTGAAATCTGATGAACCAAGGCAGAGATGAAGGCAGAAATTGTATGAAATGTTGACTATTTTTTCCCCAATTTGAGTCAAATTAGACCTTCATTTTTCTGGATAAACATAACATTTACACACCACCTTGTAAGTTCAAAGTATAGTTTCCCAGCTTGGATCATTAATTAGCTCTGCAGTGCAGCTGGTGTAGCAGAACTAGCCTGTTACTCTGGGCAAACTGGTCACTAAAGACTTTACTGGTGAGTTTCACAGGTATCTGATGAATGCTCAGGCTTGTGTTTGTGGTGTTAGTCCCAAATCAAATTAGAGGAGAGGAGGGCAAACTGTGCTGTGCTGTGCTATCCCAGCCAGCCTCAGTACTCTTCCACGGGGACAGTTTTGCTAATGTCAGTCCCTTTCCTGATATCACAGGGGCTCCTGGCACTCAGGAGAAGTAATCCTAAATCCTACTTGGCGCCAGCAGCTTTGAGATGGAGAGTATTCAATGCAGATAGGGTCTTCAGAAATTCAGGCGCCGGATTACAACAGGAGTCCACTAACAGTGTGAAAACTGGCCTTTTAGAAGCTTATAAACTGAAACAAATTTGGGCACCATTTCAGAGAGATGATGATTCCTGGGTACCGGTACACCTTGCATTCCTCCCACTTCCAGTTTTGGGATTCTGCTTCCAAACTTGCAGGCGCTAAAGCCGCTCAGCAATGTAGTGGCGTGACTTTTAATATATGAACACAACAGCATGTTTTCTCAAAAATTTGGATTTAAGGATTTTTAGCTGAAATATTGCAAACGTTTTGCGGTAGGCAGCCAGGGTAGGAGATTTCAGTGCAGTTTTGACAAAATCCAAACCCAGCCGGAACTGGTATCTTACCACTCTTGTGAATGATTCTCAACATGCATATAACTAAAATGGTGAGAAAACCTGTGTAAACACAGGGGAAAAAAAAGGAAAACAGAGCAGGAGTAAAGAAAAAGGTTCTTTTTATAGCATGAGAATGTAAATAATTGTGGTGTCAGTGAAAGTTAATTATTTTGAAAACAGTCAGCAAGGCAGATTAGGAGGGAAAACAGTGCAGCTGAAGACAAAGGAAATAGTCTTTGATGGAAAGTTTTCACAGTGATTTTCTGTTCACCTTCAAGGGTGGCATAATTTTATGAATAACAAAATGTGTTTTGCTACTTGAGTAGCCTTAAAGAGAAATGGTGTTCGTTCCATATGGCCACTTGAAAGGAAATCACATGCCTATTCCTCCTTTAAGAAATAACATTTTTATTTATTAAATCTTTTCTCTCAAAGAGGGACCCTAAAGATGCACAATGAAGTTTACATTTAGTCTCAGAGGAAAAGATAAGTTTATATGGTGTGCTTATGCTGCACATTTCCTCAGAGAATGATCATAGATGAACTCCATCATATATATACCAAGCTGAAGACCTGAAAGTTTCTTATTTTAAAAAATATTTTGTTTTCATTGCAGTATTCTTGAATACAAAATACTAACTTTTTTTCCTCCAAGTTTGTTGCATCTCACAGGAGGTGAGTCTTATTGATATAATTTGTCTGTGGCTTTTCTGCTGCTCCCTTTCAAGGTATACCAAAATTTGTCAGGTTTTTTCTGTTCACCATAAAGGTAAAGCGTAGTCTTTCAGCCATTTCAATTACTTTGTATTGTTGGTCAAAGCAAGATTCAGTAGTAGTGTGAGCAGGGGTAGGACAACTCCTCTGTGAGTACACAGCTATTGCTTAACTGGGGGAAGAAGCACTTCTCATCCCTGCCCAGGAAAACCAGGGCTCTTAATACACTGTGTATGTTAAAAGTGCTCGGATAGCATTAGTGTACGTTTGAATTATCTTTGAGCTGCTGTGGTAATTGCCCACCACAGGACCTGCCATCACTTTGCAAAATCAGGGTGTTGGGATGTGCTGGGTGACTGTCAGACTCTCCAGCAACTGGTTAAAGTCAGTGGTTGAACTTTCCTGACCTGGGGAGTGAGATCTGAGCCCCAGTGGAAATGTGACAGACAGTGCTACTGGTGGCAACCACGTGAACAGCAAAGGAATTGGAAAGTATAGTGTATAAATGACAGTAAATTTAACAGCAAGGAGATAGCAAAAATAGCCTGGAAGTGAGTATAGGCTAAAGAGACAAAGAAAAAGGAGGTTTACTAGGATTTAAATAAATTAGGTGTATTTATATTTTTAATTAATTTTAATTACATTATATTATTTTTTAATTTTTTATATTTCATAATTATATTTTATAATTTTAAGTATGTAGTATTTTAAATTATTTTTAATTAATTTTTTTAATGTAAAATGAAAAGATTCTTTTTCTGGCCAAGTCCTCCTGTAACTCAGTTGAGACAATCTGCTTCTGAAAGTACAAGTTCTTCTCAAGGAGGAGCTGTTTCAATATCAGTGTCTTTGAATGATTCTGAGTTTATTTTTTGAACAGTTGACTGTGGTCTTGACACTCAGTACACTAATTTGAATGACTGTTTCTCTTGTTTGTGTATTAATGCACATCGTGAGCATTTTCTTGGGACTTCATCACGTGCTTCTATCATCTGAAGTATTTTACTGTATTTCAGATATAATGTTACTTTAATAACAATGTAGTGAACATTATAGCAATGACGTTTGCATCTGAATGTTTATGCCTGTGAGTTTTGGGCTTACATGAGCCTTCACTCTCTCTCATGCTGAGCTGCTGCACCATCGCACGACTCTGTGATACACTGTGACTACCAAGTCCATGGAGTAGCACAGTAGGAACAGCAAAGAAACAATCCAAGAGGAGGAAAATTAGTGGTGATGAAACCGAATAACCAGATAGGTTGAAAAAAGTTTTGCAGTAAAATCAAGCAAAACATAATATTTAGAAGATCAGTTGTGTTTGCTACTTTTTTAGTGTTTCGGATGACATCTGTTACAATAAAGACAGTTTAAAGTTATTGTCATGGGGAAATTTTCATTATTGCTACTGAAATCTGATTTCTATGAATAACCCATGTATGCAATCGTTTTGTTTTTTCAGTGTCTAGAATGCAAATGAAGAATAAAAATGACCCTCTACAGAACCATGCTTGTATTTAGACATCTGTGAGTGATGCTGCATGGCATTCAGTTAAGGTATTTAGGGAAAATACTTAGCATTAGCCTAATCGTTTTTCTGTTGGTGTCAGTGAGTATTTTGCCAATGACTTCAATAGAAGCAAGTCACAGCCACTATTTTTTCCCCGAAGGGCTTTTATAGTAGCAAAAAAGTATAGAAGAATCTCTTGTTGCAAGGTATTCCTGAAAACTGTCATTGAACAATTGCTGGTTGTAGTGGGAATGTTCTTTGTATTGTGTCTGTCACATCAAGTGAGTCTGAGTGACTATGATGTTTCTAGGTGGCTTTAAAAATGGAGTTTTGAAACCTCCCGCACAGCCCTGGATTCTGCATTAGCACACAAGTGAGCAAAATGTTTTTTTCTCTGCTGAAAGTACAAGAAATTTAGATTACCAGAAGGTACAATTAAATTTTTGCAGGAAATCCTGAAGATCCCAAGGAGATACCTAGTCTGAAAGAGAAGTTTTCTATTTTTATTTGCAAGTGACTGATTTTTTCATCTTTAATTAGCCCACAGCAATGTATTGTGAAGATTAAATTGGAAGTTGAAATACCTTTTATGTAATTACATATTGCAAATATGAGTGAAAACGGTGTATGTGTTCATTGATGCATTAGGAAAATACAGTTAACATACAGTTAGCAGATTCACAAAATGAAAATTACTGTATGAATTATTTAGCTAACGCTGTGCTTTGCCCCAGAATCTGGTGTTTATTATTGTGAGCTTTAGCAGGAAACAGAAGCAGCATCAATTGGGAAAACATTTCTTTACCGCGCTGAGAACAGTATGGCTTTCTCGTTTCCAAGTGGGGAACCTGGTTCTTTGGTTTCTTTGTTCCTAGTTAGACTACTCCCAAGGTATTTTAGCTGAACATTTTACATACTAATGGAGCCTGGGGAAGTGCAGTTGGCAGCTGTTCATGGGATAATAATGAAACACACTGTTTAGTACTGCATACTGCTGCTGTAAAATGCGGGAAGTATTTTATAGAGATCATGTTGAGCAGAGCTGGATCCACTTTAAGCACTGTAAGTGCGTGAACTGTGAGCGAGGAAGTTGTGTTTCAAGTGAGGGTAACTGTCACTCATTTGCTTTTGCAGGTAAAGAAACCGTGTCCAGAGTCAGATGGTTCAGAGCCGCAGAATCCCAGGTACGGTACCAGAGGACAAACACCGACTGACTGCAGCGCGGTGGCGGGGCGCAAGTTGGAGCTGTGCTGCGGACACGTAGCATCAGAGCATGAGAGACGACGTTTTGCAAAGAATGAATGGTTGGATTGGTTTTAATGGTTTTCACTCTGGAAGGGTTTTTTTTCCTTTTCCCAGTTAAAGATGCAGGCTAGCATCTAAGTTGTTGAGTTTAGATGGTGCCATAACACTGAATTGTCATCCTCAATTTAAAAAACCCAAACTATTAAATAGCATAGGGAAATCTCTGTAATCAAATCTCACTTTCTTCGTTTATCCCTTTTCTGCATACCTGAGTCTTGAAGTTTATTGATAATACAGTTTATCTTCAGTGTGGGCAGTTCAGTCTTTATTTGGGAAAAATTCACCTTTATCAAAACTTCTCTGTTTTCACCTATGAAAAACATACCACTGTGTTCATAAGTTGGGAAGAGGCCATACATTCTTTAAAAAGAAACTTTTCAAACACAGTCTTTTCTAATTTCATGTACATAGGAAAAATGAAATGGATTTAACTTCCATGTTTTGCACACATATATACGTGTATGGATAATTTTGAGCAGGTGAAGTAGTAATTGTTTTAGATGTGCCATTAAGAGTACACCTTCCTGTTGATTAGTAAACTGTTGAGCTACAGTGGATGATTTCCTTCAGTTTTTGGTGGTTTGCAGTGCTTTTTGTCTATCTTTGCCTTGCTTCTGTTTAGAAGACCTATTTCAATTTCACAAAAACTCAGAAGCTTTAATTGTGAGGGAAGAGCCACAAAACAAACTTGACGACACACTAACATTGTGAGTAAAACTCAGAAAAGCAAAGTAATTCAAGGTTTCCCCCCAATCCCACCCTTAACTATGTCTTTGTGCCACTGTTGCAGCAGGATCCTCTTGGGGTCATCTGCAATATCCAAGGCCAATATAATATCTGTGGCTTGAGCTGTGCTGTGCACCATCTGAATTTCTTTGATTAGCTCATGTCAGTTGTTAATACATCCTTTCATTTACTTTGGTAAGAGCTGAATGCATGTAAGGGAATACAAAATTCAATGTCCAAATATGCTTCCAGTGAAGTCCATAGCAGTTTTGCCCTGGACTTCAGTGGAGGCATGTTTTGCCCTTCAGTCCTCGTTTAATAACTTCTAAATGAAAAATGTATCTGCTGTGCTGCTGCTTTGGATTAAAATTTATTATAAAGGTCAAACTCTTCCTGAGTACTTTGACAGCATGGAGAATCCCAACTTGGCAAAACACTTATGCATGTGCATAGTTTTAAGTGTCTTGCTTGTCCAAATGAGACTGTTATATCTCAAGTCTTTAAAAATTATGAAGAAGTCCATAGTCTGATGTCGTTTCATCAGAGTGTGATATTGCAACAAACCTGCGGACCCAGAATACAATGTACTGTCATTACCTCTGCACATCAGGAAATTTCTTATGAGCTGTAGTTCAATTCTTCTTACCAAATCTGAGGAATAGGATACTTTTTTCCTCCCAAGTGCGAGAGGGAACCCATGTTACAAACAGTCAATCTGGAGGCTAAACCTGGTAGTTTCTTTTTTTTAAGGTGCATTTTCAAACAAAAATGCTTTTCATTTTGAGCTCTGCGGCCTCAGTTTGAGGATATATCAGCTACAGTTGGAATTAATGTTCCTGGCCTGAGCGTGTGCAGTGCTGCGTATACAGCCTGAAGCGGGATTTTTTGGTCGAATCTCTATTCGCGATGCGACTTTGGTCTTGCAGGGGAATCTCTGACAGACCGTGGACTGGAGCTGTGCTAGAGGGCACCACATGGCACAGAAAACTTTAAAGCCTGGAGCAAGGTAATTCTTCTCCAAACAAGGCTTAAGTGAAAACATTGCACATAAAATGAAACATCAGCATAAAAATGAATGCTGGAGTCACACAGCCTTACAGAATAGCTCCTGGCTTGGGACCTAAGGCCAATATCATTCATTTATTTAGCTAGCTTTATAGTCTGTTGGTTTTGGATTTGAAACTATTACAATAAATGCAGATGGAAAGTGTTTTTACAGTAGGGAAGTAATTAAATTGGGTGTGGGAACTTTGTCAGGAGAATTCTTGGGAGTGACATGTGTGTATCAGCAGATTCTTTGTCTTGCTTGGCCTTGGTTTGTCTTTTAGAAAGAGCATTCAAACTGTAGATGTGACTAGTAAATTTTTTTTAAGGGAATTTACTAACTCATGGAGCACCTAAAAAAATGCTTTCCAGAAGTATCCACTATACATGCAGTAATAATCAACCTTGCCAGTGTTTATTTATAGAAAATGGTTGTTATCTCAACAGACAGGTAAACTGCACAGATGGAGAGGGAACTGTAGTTAAGAGTTGAAGTCGTGGTGGATAGGTGAGTTGTAAACACAAAAGGAAACATGCATGACTCTTCAGTATCTCTGTCACAAATTTTGATTCACAAACAACTTTGTCTTACAAATTCTGTCAAAGTTTCTTGGGAGTTATTTTGCCAAATACCTATGAATTGGTTGTGAATACTTCCTTTTATCCCCAAATGTTTAGATATTATACCTGAATGGTGTTGTCCTGGTTTCAGCTGGGATAGAGTTAACTGTCTTCCTAGTAGCTGGTACAGTGCTATGTTTTGAGTTCAGAGCGAAGAATGTTGATAACACTGATGTTTTCAGTTGTTGCTCAGTAGTGTTTAGACTAATGTCAAGGATTTTTCAGCTTCTCATGCCCAGCCAGTGAGAAAGCTGGAGGGGCACAAGAAGTTGGCACAGGACACAGCCAGGGCACCTGACCCAAACTGGCCAACGGTGTATTCCATACCATGTGACGTCCCATCCAGTACAGAAACGGGGAAGTGGGGGGGCAGGGATTCGCCGCTCGGGGGACTGGCTGGGTGTCGGTCGGCGGGTGGTGAGCAATTGCACTGCGTATCATTTGTACATTCCAATCCTTTCATTATTGCTGTTGTCATTTTATTAGTGTTATCATTATCATTATTAGTTTCTTCTTTTCTGTTCTATTAAACCGTTCTTATCTCAACCCACGGGTTTTGCTTCTTCTCCCGATTTTCTCCCCCATCCCACTGGGTGGGGGGGAGTGAGTGAGCGGCTGCGTGGTGTTTAGTTGCTGGCTGGGGTTAAACCACGACAGGTGTTATTATACCTAATCATGGTGGTATTGTGGCTGTATCGACATTATGGCATTCTTTCTTCACAATTTTGTAATAAAAATCAAATTCACCCTGCAAGTCTGGATAGCCATCCTGTCATGCAAAATGCTTACCGCTTTCTGGAGCTGTTGGTGTGTGAGGCAGAGGCAGTAAATGGTTGGGACTTGCCAACTGTCGCACTGTAGGTCTGGATGAGACAGGAGTAACATGCATGGGTGACAACTCCAGCACACTGGCCCTGTATCAAATTCACTAGCGAGTTTAGGAAGAGAAGTTCCTGTGTTCAGAGCCTATAAACATACGTTGCTCTTAATTTTCTTATATGATGGGTATACTTGAAAATGGTACCAATCCTGAGTATGCTGAACAGCTCCTCCATTAAATTTAATGTCATACAAGAATTGCTGAAGTCTAGCACAGTGCATGAAGGTTAACTTGTTTGCAGTTATTAATGAGCTCCCTTTTTACACAGATAATCAAATAAGCCATTTTAATTCTAATAAGGGAGCATTTTGTTGCCTTAAAACTTGTAAGCTACACTTATAGCCTCATACCCCAAGACCTTGCTGTGGAAATGAGTTAAACACTAGAATATGCGTGGTTCTGAAGTCTGGTAAAATGAAAAATACCAAGTCCCAGACTCCCGCTCACACTCAGCTACAGCACGTTCAGTTTGGCTGCACGTCCCAGGGCAGCCTCTTTCTTTGAAACAACAGACTGTTGATAAACACATCTCTGCTACCCCCAAATCCTCTTTCCCTTCCCACCAGGCCTGACAGAGATTCCACTCTGAGACCAAAGTCAGATCAGGAACTGAGATCTGACAACAAATATTGGGTTTTCTGTGCTGGAAGATGAAATAGGGAGGAGAGAAATGAAGGGAGGGAGAGGAAGTCCCTGCAAATGGAAATTTAGCAGGGTCTTGTGCTGCTTCCTCAAAGTCCACTGATTATAAGAAAAAAAAATCATGCTTTTTTACCCTCTGCAGAGGATAGAAGAGTCTGCAGAAGAATGAGGAGATTTTTCTGACAGCTGAGACAGTTTCTTTTTTTCCTGGAAGGGCAAACAAAAATGGCCATATATTTGATATACTTTCCCTCTTTAAACCATGATCTTTATATTGTGAAGATGGTATCTGTGGGGGAAGAAGGGAAAACTTGAGGATTTTGGCAAGGAGCTTTGTAAGCTTGGGATGAAAGTTAGCTGACAAATTAACTTGTGAAAATACACAGTAGCGTCTAAAAGACATTACTTGTGTATTCACAGAAGGGCAATGGATCTTTGTATTGACAAGTTAAAGCTAAGCCCTATGGAGTAAGAAGCTTTCCATTCTTGTTGCATAATTTTTACTACAAACCTGTGGATCCAATATCTCAAGCTATATCCCTTCTTCCTGACTTGTCTTTTCCTTTATATACTTTTTTTTTTTTAGTTTCTAAAAGCAAAAGAAAGGGAAAAGAAGCCACTCTTAAGCAAATCCTCCCTTTTAAAATTTTATCAGATGCTGAAAGAAGAGTGTAATCAGAGACATTATAGCTATTGCATTAGTACCAGCTAGGCAAAGTTTGTTCCTATGTATTACTGAACTACAAATTCACTGATGATGATCACTGGTAAATATTGAATCATATGCACAGACACAGTTGCCAGATAAACAACAGGCTGTCCAAAAAAGCACAGAGGGGTTTTTTTATGTGTTTAAAAAAGGTCTCCGATATTTCAATTTAATATGGGTTTCAGTGAGGCTCTTAGCATAGATTGCAGCTGTTCATCAGATGATTGCTGTTCTGTTCTTCCACACCCACACTGCTTTAAAAGTGCACCACATAGTAAGATTTAAAGATATGAACTCCTGTTTCTGTTTCTTCATCTTAAAAGTCTCTCTTAAAAACTCTGAATGAGAAATAGGCTTTCACATTTTCTCACTGGTCTCATTTTGATACCTACTCATGGTTTTTCATTGGTCAGGATGTCGAGCACATGTCCATGTCCAGAGACAATTACTGTCATGAATGCATTAAGTAAATAGTTGGTATTGAATGTCAGTGAGAGCTACCACAGTTTTCACATTCAGTTCACTCAACTGTTTGTTTCCTCTGCAATTTGGGGGCTCTGTTGTGAGTATGGTGTTCACTATACTTAACTGTACCTGAGCTACGCTAAGACTGCATGAGTGCATTACTGAACAGTGTTTCCATGGCCCTCTGTGTATTTAACAAAAATGAAAAGGAAAATAACATGTATCTTCTGCATTGTATTCTGGACAACCAGATCATCAAAAGTGTTTCATACTCAGCATTGGACTGTAAAATACACCTGAGATTTCTTTCACTGTAATTCCCTCAACAACACCTTCACAGTCTTATCTCAGGATGATGATGATGATGGTTGATTCTTTCAGTCAGGTATTGGCTTTATTTTAATACCATGTTATTGTCCATATTTACTGGATCTAACATGGTAACTAACTGCTCAACCCAAATCCTAGCTTTACAGGCATCTGACAGATTCTGTGATGAAGCTGTCATGCCTTTCCCATGACTGTTTGAACACAGTTGACCCTCTGCATACCAGTTCCTAGGAGAGTGAGACCAGCAGTACCTTCCCATTCCTTTGCAGTACAAGAGATGAACAACAAATATTTATTGTTACATGGTGAAAAGGAGCTTTACGATTGAGCTGCCAAGCAAGAAAAGCCAGCAATAGCTGTGGAAATTATCCTTAAAGTTTCAGCAATTATAATAGAAAAAGTAAATAGTATTGGTTGTGCAGCAAAAATGGGCAAGCTCAAACTACCAAGCTTTCATATGTATTGCTTAGCCAGATTATGCTCCCTCATTTTCTTCTCATCCATGTCTTAAAAGTTTTTTTAGAAGGTAAGGGTTTGTTGTCTGTGAACCATATGTAGCTTATCTTGGCTAGAGGGTAATTTAAATGCTTTTCTGAGTCAGGAGCAGTGTAGCTCCACTGTATCTCCCACTGAATAACCTCTAGATCATAATGAAGTGATAAATGGGCTTCATTTGAGGAAATGAGATATTGAGGACGACTCTGATTTAGACTCTGAAGGTGAGATTCATCTCACCCTGAAGTAGATGTGTAAAGCAGGCACTTCTGAGATGCCATTTATCTGATCTTCTTTCTACTGACTGTGAAGACAGCTTACTGTATCCCTTTTCTCCTGAGCAACCATGCAGATTCCACTGGCAATCACCTGTTGCACTGCTGATTTATTACAAGAAGACCAGCTAGATACACAATATGAGCAAAGGCAATTGAAAGCATTTATTTTGATTTTACAGATTCTCCTTTTCTGCAGAACTGTTCAATTCCAGAAGGGAATACATGCAAAAATAAGATTATTCTTTAGCCAGGAAAAAACACTTTGTGACTAGCTGCTAGTATTTCTTAGGTTTGGGGCAAACTATAAAGAGGAACAGATACAGCAACACAAATTTGCTATGGAAAGACAGAATAAATGAAGTTGAAATTGAAAGATTGTCACAAGTAATTTGGGGAACTGGAAGAAAAAATCCAGTCAACAGGAGGGATAGTGTGTCTGTCAGAATATAGCATTCATGTCAGTGAGGCCACTATAGTTTTAAACACTTCACCTAAGGGAAATGTTTGGCAGGATCAAGCCCAGACTTCTCAGTCAAGACAGTGGCTGGCAAAAAAGTATCACAATTTTCCAATTTTAAAATAACTACGTTGTGGAATAAGATTTCTCATAAAGGCTACATTCTGGGACACACAGGCTTAGCTTGCAGTTGAGAGAATGTTTTATACAAATCTGTTACTTATTAAAGGTTTGGTGCACATATTTAGTCTGCATGCCACTTAGGCAGTTGGAGTCAATCAAAATAACATAGTTAGCGAGATGACTATGGAGATGTACATGTAACTGAATGACATACAGCATCCCTGACAATTGCACAACAGTTGCTACAAGGACTATGTTGCCTTGCTATGTACATTGTATTTTCAGGCATGTAGTTTTCAGGCAGCGCCAGTCTTTCCTATTTTTAGAGCAGTCTGTGTGGTATCTCTCTGCCTGCTGTACGCTGATGTTCTCATTCGTTAACTTTAGAAATTCAGTCTTCTGATTACCCAAGGACAATTGAAGCTGGTCACTGTCTGCCCGTCGGTTTTTGTTGGCTCGGGATCAAGCCCCCAAAGAGTTCTAAAAATATATACGATATGTTTACAGAAATTACGATAATCTATTTAGAGTGCAAACACATGGTAACTGATGACATCACAGGGAAGGATTTGAATGGTTTATATTAGCAGATCCCTGTGGCTTTAACAATAAAATTAATGTATTTTTTATATTTCAGTCTGTTACAAATTCCTGGGTTTTTGTTAAAATCAGGCATAACATATTTTCTGTTATATTAGTAATAATTTGTCGGTGTGATCCCAAGACAGATCATGTCAATCTTAAGACTTCCATTAACCTGAATCAATGGTGGTTCAGAGTTTGCAATAAATGAAAGCAACAAAACCCAAGAAGTTTTGAACACTTGTTGGAGATTTATCTCACCTTATTAAAAAAAAAAAAAAATAGAATGAACAAGATTTTAACAGCAGTGTTAGTAAAAGTAATTTGGAGATATTGGAGTTACCCTCAAGTGCAGGTACATAGTCTTTTTGTCTAACGTCACGTACTATGAAAGATAAGAGCTTTCTAGTATGGATTTGTGCTACTGGAATGCAAGAACCAACCACCACTAATGGTTTAAAACCTATTTTAAAAATAGAAAAAAATCTAATACATCTGGAAATGAGATAAAGGTCTCTGAGAAAGAGAGAAACATGCTATTCTAACAATTCTGAGTTTATTGTTATCTGTTGGTAGGAATATGTCCTATTTATGAGATAGAGTGGATAATACAAAATACTGTGCAAGTGCATGCTGAATGTACTAATCTAAATTTAAAGGACTTATTTTATTTGCTGTCCTCTTAGAAATGTGCTGTCATTCCTGTTGACATAGGTGTATTTTCAAAATGGTTAAAATCCTATTGAATAATGGCTTGAACCACCTACTCTTAAAATATTTCATGACTTCTTATTTTTTCCTAGGTTTCACTCAATAAATACAAAAATATATGCACTAAATAGTAGTTGATATTTTATATATTTATTCACTGTATATAGCCTTGTGTCTTAAAAATGTTAAGTAAATGCCCTAAACATTAGGCTGTTACGAAAGCCATTCCACCTGGTAGAAGTATTATATATTTCTTGGAGCAGGAATTTGAACCAGGGTATCCTGTAATCAGCACACATAAATGTAGTCCCTTTTGCTGTCCCAGACTGATCTATGTGAAAATTTTCCATTGTCTTGAGTAATTACTAGCTTACCCACTACTATTATATGAACAAAGGTGATGACTGGCAGGATATTGCTGTGTACCCATCTCTGTTTTAAACTCTTCTCGTCATTCATTCTTCCGCATGTCCTTCAGAAGAAGGAAGTTTTCTTATGTGAATATTTGTGGTTAATTGTAAGGAGGACTGTAACCACACCATATATTTGTATAATTAACAGTTTTGACATAATCGTGACTTCCAAAGTGCCGTGTGATTTCTGAGCCTGCTCGAGAGTGCAAGTTATTTAGCAGCCCCCAGCCATAAAACCACCCTCACACATGCTGAATTACTGTTACATATATTCTGCCATCATAGGCGATGGGATGGTGAGTGCCCTTCAACCTAAATGCATGTTAGTGCACTTTATAAGGTCTGGGAAAAGCTTGCAAAAATGAAGCTCTGGAGCTGTGTCAATAATTAAGTATTAACAGCAGTTCAGTACCAACCCCCAATAACTAAAAACAGGAAAGAGACTACTGAGGAACTGAAAAGAACACAACAAAAATTTCCAAAATTTCATATATAAGAAGCACACTAAAACCAACTTCCTCACAGTAATAACTTTCAACCAGAAATGGCAACCTGTAAGCAAAAATGTACAGACAATTTAACATGAATATTATAATCAAAGATTCTTGAAAGCACATTGAAATAATCAATGTAATCCATTAGTCAGCATTTCAGAACAACTTGTTAGGAGCACAGGTACAGCGCACGGTGCCGTTCTTCCACCGGTATCTCCCATCCCCTTTATCATCCCTTTTATACGTGGGTGCTGTTGCACAGCATAACTCGGGCAACTACAGCAGCTATTTTTACACCAGGCTTAAACGATAATATATGTTCCACTGCCTTTACTACTGGATAAACAGATGGCACAATATAACATATATGCTGATGGCAGCAGTTAAATGTAATTTGGAGCCCATTTGCAAGACTATTGTCACTCTCCTCCATCCACTTCCTCTGGCTGGAGCTGCTGTATGGAGGGAGCAGGACCGAAGCCATCCCAGGGCTTAGCGTGCCCTTGGTTGTTACTCATCTGTTTTGGATGGATCGGATACCAGTGTGGGTGAGTGGGACAGTGTCCTCCCTGCCTGCCTGTGACACAGCTTACCTCTGTCAGATTGTGGTGTGGGCACTGGTAGCCCAACATACAACCTGAGCTATAACCGGTTGCGTAGATAGATAGTATTTAAGTTCACTTTTAGGTCTGTTCTTCATGCTGCATTCTAGACCAGCCAGCATTTGTTAGCTCACTGAGAAGTGCCCTTGGACTGCCAGCAGTTCCAAGATGTCAGTCTGGCAGTCACTGGGCTGGCTGAAATTAATTTCTGTGTGAGTATATTGCTGCTCTGCAAAGTGGATGGGCAAGGGCCAAGTGATTGACCTTTAAAAGACAATCATTCATTATACTTCTCTTTCCCTCTCTGTTCTTCCTCCCTACACACCCATCCCCATTTTGACTAGTTTATACTGAACCTGTTGATCTGCTAAGTCATGGTACTTTTTGGTACACCTAGTCTTCCTGAATTTCAGAGAGAGGGAAAAGGAGTGCATGTATTTCTGTATTCATTAATGTAGCAATCAGAATTTAATATTTTTGAACCTTCAGGAATGTCTTGGATAGGGTAGATACTACTTTGGAGTAAAAGAAGATAACCTAAGATTATACCTGCAAGTGTTTTTACTTAGTCCAGTAGTTTCTTAGAGCCTTGCCCTAAAATTGAACTGGATTTTGAGCCATAAAATGACAGTGTTGGTTCTTCAAGTGCAGCACATATAATCACAATGAGAAGGAGCTCTGTTTCTTTCTTTCTTTCTCCCTTGGTCTATTTTTTGCTCTGTCATATCACATTACAGCACTACACAGGAGAACTAATTCAGACTCTGTTCCAGCTTCTTTGACCTCTTGGATACTCCAAATGTATTTTACCATTGGTGAGTCTGAATAGTAAAAGTATTTGGTTCCACCTACTTTGCACTTCAAATCCAGTTGAATAGATTCCTAGAAGAATGCAGACATTAAAACAACTGGCCATTTAGATCCAAATCCCCTATTCTGAGATTGGTACAGGTTACTTTTTAAATGAATCACTTTTTTCCTCAAATATTTTTAAGTGCAAGTTCCTGGCTAGAAATTTCACAACCTATTCAGACACATTTTAAATACCATCAGTCAGTCTATTCAGTCAGTAAGCATTTAAATAACACCATGCAGTTAGTATGCTGTGCTAGTATTTAACATGCCAAAAATCACCTCTTTGCCATCCTACTAGATCCTGATCAGTCATTAGGAAAAAAAAATGTAGCAAGCAAGAATAGAATGAATCAAAAAAATCCATATAAAAAGAGTCCACATGCAAATAAACTAATTGCAAGTTTGCTTTCTGTTTTCTAACATCTGCATCTTCCACACATTGCGCACATGTGTGTTAAAACTGTTTTAATATTTCAGACTTGTTCTCCTCTCTATATGTTAAAGTAGCCTTATCAGAGAGTGAGTCTGTGCCTCAGCTCTCTCCATGCACAGCTTTGAGCACGAGTCATTGTTGTCCTCCTCCGGGAACAGAAGTCAGAGGATCCAGATGACAAGTAGGGAAAGAGACTCCTCCATAAGCAGCATCTGGCTCTTTGGCAGATTTGTCAAGCACTTCTGCTAATGGGTTTGGATTTGCCCAGGGGTCTTTTATGTGGTTACATTGCAGATGGTCTGTCTGTTCTATCTTCTCCTTTTGAATGCTTTTATTTAAAAAAAAAAAAAAGCAAAAAACTTTCATCTGATCCTCAGAATTTACACACTCCTTTCCAGCTGATAAGGTTCTTTATGGGTCTTATAAGATGCCTGTGCAGGCTCCTTTCTGTTAGAAATCACAAAGCTTTCCATATATCCAAACGTGTGTCTTGAGTTTTGTTGGCAATTCTGGACTTAGTTCTCCAGTTTAGCTGCCAAGTGATATAATTTACTGTGATCTCAGTCTGTGTTATTGTCAAATTTCTTTGGGAATTACTTTATGTCATTTGTAGAGTAGAGGTAACTTTACCTCCCCTAGAAGCATGAAATATACTTGCCTTCCACTAGCCGTCCACCTTTGAAAACCTAAGTTCAAATCTGGGTTTGGTTAAATGTGAAAATGAGTATGATGGTCTCAATCTAATTCATAGGGGATTCTTGTCTGCCATTTAAGAGAGGCCCAGGACTGAAGCAGCAAATCTGTGGGAAGGTATGTTTGGCAGATCTATGGAGAAAGGCATATGCAGTGCCCAAATAAATAAAGCAATTCCACGGATCGACTTTTTAGCAGAATTATTTATTGTGTGGCGTGAGCACAGAAGAGGGCAGAGAGGGAGAACATCCTGTTTGGGGAATTTCGTTTTAATTCTGTTTCAATTTACAACTGAATCTCTGTCACTTTAATTTTTAAGGGTTTTGAGGATTTTATTTGCTTTTCGGTGCAGAAGTAATTGGCAGGTGACTAGACATAAGATCATGTTTTATTCCTCTGTTATTTCAGGCTTATGTCTTATTTTCCTTCTAATTATGTAGATTAAATTAAACAGAAAAAAAACCTCTGTGCTCTCAAAGATGCAGTGCTTTTCATGACTTTCTCAAAATAGTACTAGAGAAGCATATTCGTCTCCCTTAGTGTTTCATTATTATACCATGTTTCACAACAGTAATATTTTAAAATTTGCTGAGAAACAGAAATAATTGAATTATAAAAAGCAATCATGGCTTTATTAACATCTCTGCCCTAGTGCCCTGTCTAACAAACCAGGTTCTTAACCACTGGGAAACCTGTGCTAAATGCAGTCAAGTTACAGTCTTAAGCCTGCAATATAGATGTGCGTGAACTTAAAAACCAACAACACTGTAGGGTTTGTTTCCTCCCACCCTGCTTTTTCCTCAGGACTTGGACTTGGACAGAAGTGGATATTTAATGATTTTTAAAGTCTAGGTGGTACGTCAGAAGTCATAGTGAGGTCGAACCATTTGGTGTAAGCCGGGCTTTTAGCAGAGGGAGCTATAAAGGACAGCTGCCACTGGACAGGCTGGTTTCCAGTGCTGCCGCGTGGGGCTGGAGCCGTGGCTCTGCCCGTGCCCCGGCCCCGTGGCTCTGCCCGGGCAGGCGGGTATCCCCCCGGCCGGCTGCCAGACCGGCGTGCAGGCTGAGCTGGAACTGGAGGTGTTACACATTTGCAGCTGGTACCTGCCCCTTCCTGTGGCTCAAGGGGATAATTTGGGGGGAGGGGGATTGTGCCCCAGAGTCCTCAGCGACACATATTTATTGACTCTTAGAAAAATCACCTACTTCACCCCAAATTAAAAAGGTATGTAAAAACTGTGTGTATGCTTTAAGTCTCAAATTATAAAATGACTTGGGGAAATCAAACAGCGAAGCAAAATGAAAGGTAATCATTTGGTATCGGTTGTAAATGGCAGCCAGCATGAGTACAGTTATCAGGGCATCATTCTCTCTCTTGCTCAGAATAATAGAAATTGTTTTGAATGTAATTAGTTACTAAAAGTGAATGCAATATCTCCCTGTTCTTTCAGGTGTACAGGTAATAAAGTCTCCTGGACTTAACAGGAATGATCAGATGCTGAAGCAGTTAAAGCACCAGGCAGTCAGAAAGTTGCATATATTTATTTTATATTCTAAACCTAGCTCATTGTTGTGACTGCGATTAGAGAACAGAAATAATTGCTTTTGACACAAACTGTTTTGGAGCCAAACATAATGTGCTCCACATGAGGTAAACTGCAGAATATTTGTCTTGGGAGCCAAGGTTCAGATCAGGTTTAACTTTTAAGGCGAACTTCACTGTTAAAAGTGAGATGCGTTAATGTTTCCCATGTTAAGACTGCTTGCCAGTAACTCTCTGTATTTTATATTTAAAAAAACCCAAAACAAAACAGAGAAGATTCAGAATGTTTGCATTAAAACATGAAGCTTGAATGGAGCATGAAAACACAAGTTTTTGGCAACTCCTGTATTCTACCCAGTCTGTCATCATAGCTCATCCTTTCTGGAGGTGGATGAAGTTCTTGCAAGGCCCCTGTACTGGTGGCTAAAGAAATTAGATTGAAATGAGGTATGATCACTCTAATACAGCACACCTGAATGAGCTTCTTTTCCCTTGGGCAATCCCTGGTGAAGAAGAACCATGTTTCAACAACTAGTTTGAAATATAACAGACATTTCGATTCAGGGTAAGTCAGACACAACCCACCCTCTGCTCTCTTGTTATGAAAATGTGAGTTCATACTTACATCACGCGGTCCAGGCTCCATTGAAGCCAACAGCAAAATGCCAAGCCTTTCATCCCTGATTTCCCAATTTTAGATTTGCTTAAATATTGTCTTGTATGAATAAAGCTGACATGATTATATTGCAATTAATACTGTTAGTACTGTATTTCAATTAATAATGTAGATATGGATCAGGTGCCAATATCTGGACCTAGGCATCCCAGCTGTCCCATCTTCACTGGTGGTGGTGTTTATGCAACAGGTCAAGGCAAGGAAGCATATGCCCCCTTGCTGAAAGCGTACCTCCAGCTACTGCACAGACAAGCTCAGAATGCAAGGTATTTCAGAGTTACATCAGATCTAAATGGAAGAGCTACCCCATCGCAAAAGCAGTTCTCCAGCACCCTAGGAAAGGGTATGAGGAATTATATCACTTTCTCTCCAAAAAAGGTAGTTGGAAGATAACATAGTGATGAAGTTATCCCTAGAAATTCCTCTTTCTCATATGTGGGTGAGTACCAGGGATTTGGAGGACCTTCGGTATTTTGATGCTTCTTTCAATCTCAATCTGCCATTAACATGTGGTTTGGAAGTGGGCATTTCCTCTCATTAAAGAGCAAAGGTGCTAAAGCATTCCCTATTCACTGTCCATAGGAAATCAGGGCTTCAAACAACCCTTTCAAAACTCCTCTCCTCGTTCCACTTAAAATCATGGCTGTGATGCCATGAGGAGCACTGCCTTGTGTTTTCCCTGAGATGTTTTGAAATTCTGTGCAGTAAGTGGTGCAGCTTTGAAGGCTATGTCTTACAAAAGACAGATTAGCAACAGGCTAGTAATTGGCAGTGCTGATCCTCTCCACGATCCTCTGTATATATGGGAAATAGGCTTAGTTGCTCAAATTACACTTAAAAACACCAAAGAAAGACTTAGTGAGATTCCCCAGTCATTGGGTTTGTTACCTGTTCCTTACCTCCCACCAGGTCACCTGTCAGAGATGCAGAAAGGACCAGCAGATTTTTCAGATGGGACTCTGAGCAGTTGTTCTGCAGAAGTTATGGCATAGGAGTGAAGGCTTGCTGTTTGCATTTCAGCCATCTCCACAGAAGTGTTTGTTATTTGTTTATGACACAGCTCATCATGTTGTAAGAACCACAGAATTTGCAAGTGCCAATCACATCTGGAAGTGATCAGAAGTGGAAATGGGAGCTGTTGGGTGAACTACTCTTTGAAAATGTGGCCCTGTGATCCAAAGACTTGCATTTAGCTCCTATGTATCTGTAAACCAGTAGTCTGTATTTCATGTAAGTTGGATACTTGACAGCTCCCTGTGGAACCGCAGTGTCATTATCGCTTTTGATTTATTTAAATGCTCACATAATGACTTCAAAACCTATTTTTGCCACTTTTTTTTAAGTAGCGGGTTAAACATTGAGTTTAACCTCCTGTGTACCTTCATGTATTTTCTGTTCACACCTGGACTGGGAACCGTGTGACGCAGCCTGCGGGCTGCGTGGCCAAGCTTGCGGCAGTGCGTGGAACATGCGCCTGCCTGAGCCCGAGCTGTGGCATGGGATCATTGGTGCTGTTGGGGCTGTGCTAGGCACGGGCACGCTCCGCTACAGCCCAGGTTCGCGATGGGCCAGCCTGTACATGGACTAAGAGAACCGAGCTCCCTACTGCTCTCTCTGCTATTCCATCAGTCCCCGGTCCTCGCTGCTTGTTAGTTTAGATGTTCTCTGTCTGGCTCCTGTCCAACCAGCTGCCTTTTTCTTTGATAAGATGGGAAATACCTGTTCAGACACCACATTACCTCTTTCCAGATACTTCCTCCAGTGCCTGGAGCGTGGACCCTGAGCTAAAATCCTATCACATCAAACCTGTGGTTGTCACATTTGGATAGCCCAGGAAAGAGATCTCAAAGGCTGGGATCCAGCTGGCCAGAAGGTATTGCTCTGTGTAGCTTTGCTTTTTGAGTGTGCATCAGTTTATTACATCAGAATATAATAGTTTCCCATATAAAACTGTCATTTGCCTTCGTCAAATCAAACCGATCCCAAACTGCAGGGTGGGGAGATGAGGTGGAAGGGGATCCATACAGAAAAAGAGGCTTCCCATTATGTACCTTTTCTGTGACAGCCTGCCCATTTTGCTAGTATAGACCTGTGTTTTGTAACTGAATAAATGTCCTGAGCATAGAGAGGGTGAGCTGGAAGTTTATGCTGAGGTAAATAATTTAATATGGTTGTGTCTTGCCCTGATTTGTCTTGATTTTTATCTATTCATTTTAATACTTGTTGGCTCTGCACAAATGGACTATGTATCCAACAGGAGAGTCCAGAAATGGCTCCTAGAAATTATTCGATGCTTTATCCATCAGTGTGGAAATCCAAATTAATTTTACATTGTCTTTTAATTATGTCAGGGAATTGACATTCATTCCCAATAAAAGTCAGAAAGCAGTGAAATAATAATGTAATGTGGATTTGTGGCCAACTGAACTGCACTAGAATAGACAGTTTCTGTGGTTTTCTGGAAACACATTAAATGACATTAAACTGAAATAAAATGTCTCAGTGAATCAGAAACCAGGGAAACCATACAGTTACTGACTTGTAAGCAAATAATAGTTTTCAGCAATTATACAACATGACAATCCAAGCCTTCTAAATTCATTGCTGTGTTTAGTCATCACCAGAGCAAACCTAAACTTTTCACCTTTGTTTTATTCCTCAGGCAAGAAAAGAAAATGTCAGTATTTCTTTTCCAGCAAAAATAAACTTGAATTTGTAAGCAATTATTCTTCACAGTATTTAGTCATATTTTCTCACTAGGCCCACAAAGAAGAAATCCATATATCCCTGTCAGTAAAACAATATCTGCTTATTACTATAGCAATAGCTGTATGCTAGATTAACAAAAGCTATGGCCTTTGGCATTTGCTCATGCGGTGAGAGAAGCGGGAAGCATAGATTTAATGAAGACAAAAAATATCTGACACCTAGTTGTGAGGAAGCACAGAGAATCTCAAGGTGGCACAGGGTCAAAAAGGGAGGGTGATAGCAAAAGTTTATCTGGGGAAATGGGAAGGGGGGCTGGGGAAGAAGCTGCAGTGAAAGAAATGTCCTTTTTCTCTAGCTGTGAATGGCGCAAGGAGGCACACTACAATGCTGGCCTTTGTCACCGAACCTGCTTGCCCGCGTTCTCAGCTGAGCCCTCTGCACCAAGTGCATCCCAAGCACTGACACTGGCTGCCTGTCAGACAGCCCCTGTAAAGTAATACCGTCTGCATGAGGGTTTTTTCTGCTGGAATTAGAGCTTGAATAGCCAAGAGAAGGACAATAGCCATGAAAGAGAAACTGAGGTACAATCACAACCAGTGCCACTTTATGCCCCGAAGGATCACCTAAGGAGTCCCATCCTCTGGAAGATAAGCAGCATTGTTGAGATCAAAAAGGCTATTAAACAAAATCAGGCAGGTTTGAGTTTTCCTCAAATTATTGTCTCTTTGTACTAGAAGGACCCTCTCCACAGTGTGGTTATTACAGTCCCTGAGTAGAGGTTATTTCCCTGTGAGCTTGAACTCCTGTGCTGCGAAGCTGCATGGTGATATTTAAGCTTGTAAAGAATCATCCATGTTCATTAGGAGTCCACTACAGTCCTTACTGTACACTTAGAGTTCTACAAAGCTGAACCTCATGATATTTTTATTATTTTTTGCCTATGTGGTATTTTTTAACATGGTAGAAAAGCTCTAATGTTTTAATTCTTTGTTTCACTAAGGTGCCCTCCCTTTGATACCCTCTATCTGACATGACATTGGTTATAGATTGACAGAGAAGTATTTTTTTTGGAATACCAATGTGGCATTAGTTTTGCTTCTTTCTCTTACTTTTTTAATATGAAAGTTGACACCCTACTTACAAAACAATTAGAAATAGAAATTATACAGCTAGAATCCACCTTCCATCCCCAAATGGCTGCAAAAAGTTTAGCACTTGTTTTCTGGATTGTTAAAAAAAAAAAAAGTAATAAAACAAAACTCTGAAGAGCATTTGCTGGTTTTATCCCTATAACATGACATTTTTTACTGCTTCTTAGCACTGTATCAGATCACTTTACAAGTTAAGAAATGAGGCCTCAAGGAGAGTGGAAAGGAGGTCTTGCTAGTGTCCAGCAGTATTATTTGTTTTTAACAATCTGGCAACCTCCCAGAACTTGCATGATGGAGGGGCATGCTTTTGCGAGATTGTGCTTAAAATAGCAAAAGATCTGCTATTTTGGCCATCTATTAAGCTTGAGAAGATATACAGGAGGGCTGATGAGCCTGGGAAAAAATGAGGGGCAGTCATCTCAATGGAGCAAATTTATTTCATCAGTTTTGCTGTTTGTTCATTACCTTTTACAGTGGCAAAAAAAAGACAAAGGCTGCCATACACAGCGTAAGAGCACCTGGAAAAGAAAACATTATTAACCTGTATTTTAGGGTTAGTGTAATGATTGGAAATGTGACTAATTTGAGGAGTGTTCTTAGGCTGTGTGTTGTGTTGCACTTTGTGGAAGTCTTTGGTGGAAAGATGTTGAAAAATTTTTTGTTGTGTATTTATACCCTTATACACAGGTATGTGTGGATATTTAGCACCAAAGAATTCTTAAAAGTTTGTATGTAGCTGGGTGTTAGTGTACATGTAGTTGTATGCATGTGTATATTCCCTGGAAACCTGTTCATCATTCAGAATCCCTCTCTCTCCACCTTCTTTCTTACTGCCCACTGTAGTCTTTGGAGACTGTTAACAGGTTAGTGTAACTTCTTTTTAATTGCATTATTTACAGTTTGTGTAGGTGCAAGTAAACATGAAAAATCCCTGGCCTCACTGTGAATGTACTGTGTAAAATACAGTTTTCAAAAAAAAAAGAAACCTGGAAAAACCCTCTATAAATATGATGTATCTATTGTTATTGATTGTTTTAAACTGTTGCAGATTTTCTGTAGATTTTATTGGACTAATGACATTTGTATATGTGCATCCATTCTAATTTTTTTTGTCAGAGTGAAAGGCTTGTATGAGCTAGTTCAGACTGCATATGGAAGAGGGGTGGGCTCGCTAGTGATGTTCAGAACATGGCTGAAAGATCTGGCTAAAAAAATTTCTATGGGAAGTGGAAAAAACCCCACCCCACTTGTCCTTAAAACTGTGTAGTTGGTCAGCGAGCTGAGCTGACAGCAGTAGGAAAGAGATTCAGCTGAGTCTGAACAGCTCTGTTACCCAGCTTTCATATTGCTCTAAAAGTTAATTTTAAATAAAGGGAAATTCCCTGTTTGTTTAATTTCAGAAGCTTCGAGGTAGCCGACATCTTAATTGGACAAGGCTCCGGGTTTCTGTGAGAAAGTTTGGGATATGTAAGAACTGGGGTTACAACAGGAGAGATGTGAGAGAAGCAGGGGGGAAGCTAACCAAAACACCCCCAGATAATGTGGATTTTTGCCACAGTGAAGTTTAGCAAAGATTCTGCTAAAGAAAATTATATAGAGAATTTCCTATCAAAGAATTTTTAAAAGAAAAATCTTTTAAAGCCCTTTTAAAAATTTTGGTTCTAATTAACTTATAAACTAAATGAAATTATTCAATTTTAAATAGCCTTTAGCTAGTCCTTCTTTCAATTCTCTTTTATTTTGGATTTGTTGCTATTTCTGCACAGTGAGGAATTAGTATTTGTAAAATGTTCTGGCTAGGCTAGGATTTGAAGTACTTTGTTCTTACATTTGAATATTTATTCTTTTATAAATCTGTGATGAATGATTTCATATTTTCAATCTTGTTAGTAAAAAAGTTTGAAATATAGTAAAAGTAGATTATGTAGCAAAAAGTTTGTATTTTAAAACATGATCTCTTTAAAGAAGAAAATTATCTAAATATGATCTACTTGTAGAATTCATGAATAATCAATAGAGTTTCAAGTTGTGGAAGGACCCAGCTCTTTGTCCACGTTTATAATAGTTTAATTGGAAAGGCAAATGGATAACAGAGTTGTAACAACCCAGACTTTTTGGAAATAGATTTTAATTCTGCTGAAGAAAAGCAGTGCACAAATAGGTACGTGATTGTAATGAAAGAAAAAAAAAAGCAGGTCTTTTAAAAACACAATCCTAGAAGCAAGGCTTGAGCTTTTTACCTTTAAAATAATACAAGCAAAAGCTATATAGAAATACAGTGATGCAGTTGTCAGATTGGGCAATCATAATTAGCCATACTTAAACCTGCCTATGCAAGGCTGGGTTATGGTGCTGGGCTGTGCGCTTCGGTGGTCTGGGGTGCATCACAAGTTCTGTTCAGCTGCTTTTGTAAAGACGGGGGGGGGTGGGGCGGGTGAATTTCTCTCTTTGGATGCTGTTCCTTAACCCGCTTCTGAACATAGGTTAACCTTTGAAAAGATGTCACTTCAAGACAGGGAACAAAATGCGCTCTAATGTGGAAGGCCCAGGAATCAGGCATAGCCATCTTTTTGATACAAGCCTGCTGCAGTTTGGTAGGATTGTCCACATGCAGGTTGGAGTTAAAGCCCACTGGGATCCGGGAGACTGTTCCGTGAAATGGGATGTTTTAGAGACTTTTCCAGTAAGCCTCTAAAATGATCCACTAAGCATGTGCAAATACCAATTTTCAAAGACTTAAAGCGTAGCCAAAGCAGAATAAAAGACAAGCCCGTCTTGCCAGATTTCAGGTTTTCACTTAGGAGCTTGGAATCACACTAACGTTCTTCAAACAAAGAGTCAACAGAAAATTAAAACATCTTCTTACCAAGTAATCTGTTTCCTCTCAAAATTCATCTTTTGATCAATTTAGCATTTTACTTAATTACTCTAAAAAGTAGTCTGAGACAATGCAAGCGGGGGAAGACTAAAGCTCAAACAGTTACTTGCCTGGCAGAGAAACAAAAAATGGAAAATAAAGTTGTACGATGTAGTTTTTAAGCAGGTCTAACAATAGGCTTTATTCTGTCTAAATCGAAACACCGCATTTACTAGAAAACAGTCTTTAATAAATAACTGCATAAACTTAGAAGTATTAATTGGTCCTTTGGAGATCACTCTTTTTTACTTTTTTTAGTGCAGGAAAACACATACTGAACCCAAACCTGCTTCTGATTAAGTCAGTGAAAGCAGGACTCTGATAAACATTTAGTTTGACAAAATGAATTCAAGATGTTGGAATTATTTCATCCATTTTATTAAGCATTTTTCCTGAATCTTCCATTGACTGAAACTGTAAGATTTTAGTAGGTCTGTTACATCTTCCTGAGAATTTTTTAGGCTAAAGGTACACTAAACGCATCCAGAAAGGTGAATTGAATGACATCTGTTACACAGAAGGTAACGTACACTTCAATAAATAAATCACATAGGGATATATTAAAATAATCCCCTTACTTGTTCACACGGGAAAGAGCACCCAGGATAAGTGTAATGTATACACATGGTTTTGTGAAACTTTTTATTGGTTTGGATATCCCTTTTATCCTTAATAGACTACCAATAAATGCAAGATGTCTTTCACTCATGCAGAGAAAATGTCTATTTGTAAATGCACTACTTTTAAAATAGTATTAGTTAATTAACTTGCCGTGTCTGTGGACTGGGGATGCCATTTACTATGGAAAACTAATACAAGCTGAATAAAATACTTTTCTGCACAAAAGGTTTCATACCTTTGGTATGAAGGTATGGAACAAAAACTATTCCTTTTACAAAGTTTGATTGTTTATGTTCTTTGCCAAGCAAATGAAAATCAGTGGAGTTAGTTGTCTGATTAAGAAAATCTGATTCGATTAAGATAATCTGATTTCATTTGAGTATGAAAAGTGCTTAAGATGGATACTTCTTAAACACACTAGCTAGGTAAGTCAGTGATTTTTCTTATGAAATATTGCTGAAGCATTTGCATCTGTGGCCATGATATGTGCCTATCTGAAAAGAATTTATTGTAATTTTCATGCTAAACAAGAAAAAAAGCACATGTGAACTTTCTAAGCTAGAACTGCCCGTTAGGTATCTGTGGGCTGATCGTACTTGAACAGGAAATCATGACACTTAAACTGCTAAGTGAACACGTGGGGAGTATTACACTGTATATGCAATGAAACACACATTGTTTATTTTGTGTAGCATTCTCCTGCTCCCTTAAATACATACAAGATGGAAACTCACAGACTTTTTTTAACCCTTAGCTGCTATCCTTGTACAGAAACTACTAAACAAAAACTGACGGACTAGTAAACCACTTGAGTTCATTTTATTTCATCTAACAGTGATCACATTTCCAGTAGACAATAAATATAATGCACTGTTGACAGACGTGTAGAAATGCATATACAATTAGATGAAGAAATTGGGGTCAAGGCAGTTCAAATCTCAGTTTATGCTTTTGCATTTCCTTGAATATGGCTATAAAATTCTTACCTGCTGATGCATGGCCTCCTGCAATATCAGTTTTCCCCTGCTCATCCAGACTGCTGCTGGGGAGGCTGCCCTGTCAGTGGAGTATCGGTGCATCTCAGGTTTGATTTGAGCGTTTACTGGAATACATGAGATTCTTTGCTTTGTGTGCCTTTGCGTAAGGCCTTGGTGCATTTTCCCAGTTGAGATATAGTATTTCCTACATTTCCTAGAACATATTCAAGACATGAAAGCTCTGAATCTGTGTCTTGGGTTAAATGAATGCAATGAGAGGCAAGCTAAAGCATCCAGATCAATGGAACTAGGAGCTCAAAATGGGAGACATTTTAATTCTGTGGGGTTTTTTTCTTTTCCTTATCTTGGAGTAAAAAACCAGATTCAGACAGCAGACCCATATTTGATGGAAAGATGGTGGGATTCTGTTTGGTTTTTTTTCCCTGAGAGGAGGATATGTGACGAACAGAAGATAGGCAATTTCAAAGTGAAACTTGCAATAAATACTTAAGATGCTGGGAGTTAAATTAATGATTTGCCACTGATTTTCCTGGTCAGAATATGAATATACAGCAGCAGTTATTCTTACTGAACTATCCCAGTTGTTCATCTCTTTCCTAGCCATTTCAGTCTTCTACAATGTAATTGAGCTTTTACGGCTCTGTAAGGCAATCATTCTGTTGGCCTTTGTAGTATGCATATGGTAAATGGTTCTCCTGTTGCAGATGAGCTGGCAACTTTGCTTATATACAGCAAAAATGTTTCTTTGGGGAAAAAATCTGTGTAATTAATTTATAAATGAAGCAAGGAATAGGCGAGCACACACTGCAAATTGGATTGCAATTACCGGTCTAACAAGAAATGCTCCTTGTCTGCTTTGTCTGAGAAAGGCAGTTTGTTGTCACTGAATGAAAGCCGTCCACAGGCCCCCAGTATAACTGTGACGCTGAAATCCATTGCAGTCTAAATCCACTTGAAATTTTGCAAGTTTCCTAGAAATTACTTAGAAGAAAAAAAAATCAAGTGAGCTAGTAAGAATATATGCATTTGTAAGAGTGAAGAATATTACAGATGTACGTGAAAGTTCTGTTCATTCACCTGTATGGTCTGTTGCTATGATTTAGTGTGGATGCAGTGACTGCTGGTGGTTGGAATACAGATAATGGGAGGCAGAAGTTCCTATTCTGGCTTTTTGTTTAATGACTGGCATTTCACTTAATTTCTGTTTTCTTCTAAGAAATACCTATATATGTGCATTTATCCATTTATCCCTCCATCTGTCCATCCATATATATGCACTCCCTCATACACATCTTTTACAAGCTCTTTGAGCAGTTTCGTAAGCCTGTGTCATCATTTACTCCATAATATCTAAAGGAAAAGTGAAAAATACTGGCATTGTTGCTGTTCACATCAAATTATTAGCTACTTTCCTAGGTTTGGTAAAAAGCAAAGACAACCTTAAAGGAACCTGTATTGATTTGTTCATCTGGCTGCATTACAAACTCTCCTTGTGAAAAAAGTTGTTTTAGAAAAAGCAGATTATTATAGATAGTATCACAATGCATTTAAATACTGTCACCTTCTTCTTTAACAGGTCTATGGAAATGCAAGATCTAGCCAGTCCTCATAATCTTGTTGGAAGTAATGATGCGCCGGGTAGTTCCAAACTGGATAAACCTAATCTCAGTAGCACATCAGTTACAACAAATGGAACAGGAGGTAGGTATAAGACACTGCTGACACATAGAAAGTTTTGTCTAGTTTTTAGTCATATGCATTTTTTAACATAATTTCAAGGATGAGCATAAACCCATTTATAAACCCAGCAAGAATTATGAAAAAATGCCAGTCATACCAGTGTAAATCTACTAATTCCAACAGCATTTCTTCGATTTGCACCATCTGAAGTAAGAGGCAGAACTGTGCAAAGGTGAAACAAGGAAAATCTTGGAATGGTTGATTTGAACAAAGTGTTAAAGATTTGATTATACCTGTTGGTAACTTGAAATAGATTGCATTTTCCGTGTCGCACTTCATTGCTGAGTAATAATTTACTTTTATACCATGAGCTACACCCATTTAGGTTCATTTAAAAGCTTTGTCAAAAGAAATGCATCAAAATTAGGCTTCTGTAATTTTTTTACTTGATGAATATGCTAATTCCACTTCTTGGCAGGTAGTGAAAGTTTGTCATAAAGAGAGTTTTAGCTTTTCCTCAAAAGTAACTGTTTATTACTGCTCTATCTATTACTGTAGGGACGGCACTACCATGCAGCTACAACACAGACATTCCAATGCTTTCAGATAATAGATTCTGCCATAGCTGAATTGGAGCAGTGGGAGGCAGGGTACCACATTCTGAGGTGGAGTCTTGTTCCCATTAGTGTCCATGAGACTGACACCGTGGATATGAGTCAAGCTAGAGTTTCAGCCCTCTTTTTTGGATTTTATACATTGCTGTCTTTTTTAACAGTTGGCACCAAGAAAAAAAATGTAGTTTGTTCTTTCTGGCCACAATGTAAAGCATTTTAGTCACTTATCCCTATTTAAAAAAAAAATCTGTCAATGTCAATAAAAAGTGTATGTGCCTGTGAGGGTAACAGAGCTCTGCAGAGAAGGGCTGAACCGTTAAGGTTCAACCTATTTATATTTTTACATAGAATACTTATTCCAGCATAAAGAGAAGGGAAAACTTCAAGCATATCATTAAAGAACACTAATAACTAGATGCCTCTATATTATACTTGCATAAACAAATGAGTTAAAGTAATACTTACAAAAACAATACAATGCCGGTAAAAGACTTGGCTGAAATACTTGCCTTGAAGACTATTATGTACACTGAACAGACATTGGGAGAATGAACCGTTATACCATTCCTGTTCTCAGGAGACAACATGACTGTGTTAAACACTGCAGACTGGTTGCTGAGTTGCAGTACTCCCTCTTCTGCAACAAGTATGAGAGACCTTGGTACAGTGCATGTGTGTGGTGGTGTGCCTCCGTGACTGCTGTGTAACATCTCTCTTGGTTTGCTCTGTTCTTTTGTTATGCTGTTTGAACATTTTCTGGGGTTTTTTTCCCCACCCCTTTTTTTCCACCCCTTCTCAGATGCCTTTCCCACAGCCAGAAAACTGGTACTGGTAGGAAGCTGCAATAAATAGTTATCTTACCACACTTTGCAAGTCATTTGATAAGCAAGGAGAATTTAACCCACTTAAAATTAGCTTAACTGTCTACATGCTCTGAGAGACTGGGATTGCCCCGTGGTGGTCAACACTGCTGGGAACTGCCAGTAGTCAGCATTGCTGGAAGTCAGACCAATGGATTTTCCACAGAGCGCCCATTTGTTTTTCTTTTATTTTTAGGTACAACATTGCATGATTACCTGAGCACAAATCAAGGTTGACATTATTGTTACTACTCCTACTACTGCTTTCCTACTACTGCTTTTGTTATTAATTAAAGCTTATGTCTAGCGTGCTACTACATGTAACTTGCCACCTTACAAACATTTGGCCAAATTTTCCAAGCTGTTGTTTTCATTTATGAGTTTTCTCTCATGTATTATTAATTGTTATGAGTTATAATGATTAATAATAATTATATATGTGACACTTGCATTACATACGGGATTAATCGTAGGTGTAAACATGTGTCACCATGACTCTCTACAAGCCATTACACAGGTGCTTAAGCTGTACAGGTTTGGACTAAAGTTAGGAAGATCTCAAAAACTTTCATTTTAAAAAAACCCTCAGAATTAGCTTGCCATTTGTAAGCCACATATCCAGAGAGAATGTACCAAAAAAAAAGTTCAGACTTGAGCACAAAAGATCATTTGCTCTAGAATAACTGATTCCGTGGGAATGCTTCTGCTCAATTGCAAGAACTTAAGTTTAAAGGAAGGACTGAGCTAACTTAGTCTGTCACCTCAGTTAACTGTTCAGCATGTTCAGATAAATGTGGAAAGTAATAATTTCAGTAGTAATTATCAGTAGTGAGGAAATGTAATGTGAAAGACCTTGCATTACTTGCATTAAATCTGATTTTCCATAGGCAGTAGAACGTTTATATCTGTGCTTCTAGTTGAGTATATTCCTTGGAAAACCCTTAAGGCTTGCTAAAAGAAAGAGGAAAATCATTCCTATGACAAGCCATTGTTTTACATGAGCCTTTAGTCAGACTTGTTTGCTCTAATAGTTATTGTACTTGCTTGTCCTGCTTCATGCATAGTAGTAGCATCTCTTGCCCCTAAAACTCTGTGTTCATTTTCAGACCTTAACATAGAGAGGTTGTTTAGGAAAAAAAGAGGTTGGCAGAGTAGTAGTCATGTTGCTCTGCTAAGTCCTTTCATCAAGTAAAGAACTTATATTATAGAAGCTGTTGCCTGTTGGGAGCTGTATTCTGAGTTCGTCTTAGAATAATTCAGTTTGGAAGGGATCCCTGGAGGTCAGCTGGGCCAGCCCCTGCTCAGAGCAGGGCCAACTTTGCTGTTAGATCATGTTGCTCAAAGCAGTGTCTAGTTGAGTGTTGAGTATCTCTGAGCTGGAGGTGCCACAGCCTCTCTGGGCACCTGTCCCAGGGCCTGACTACTCTCACGGTGAAGAATTTTCCTCTTACATCTAATTGGATTTTTCCCTTGCTGCAGCTTGTGTCTGTTGCCTCCTGTCATTTCACAGGGCGTCTTTTGAGAAGAGTCTGCCGTTGTTCTTTGTCATCTTTGCACCTTCCCATTAGATAGCTGCAGACAGCAATTAACTCTCCCCTCAGCCTTCTCTTCCTAGGACAGAACAAGCCCAGCTTCTTCTGTCTGTCCTTGGACATCATACGCCCCAGCCCATGACAATTGTGGTAGGTCTAGTCTGTGAGCATGTGCAGCCTTCACTGTTAGCCACGCTCAGATGTATTTCCAGCTTGAGATTGCTTTTCATTTTATTTTTACTCTTTCAATATGTGAAAAAAAATTAAAACTAATCCACAGTTTAAAAACCAGAATATTAAATGTATAGTCTTTAAAGTATTCATCCAAAATGCTGGTTCAAACCCCTAAGTCTTTGCATTATGTCTAGAGCAGTTACCATAGTAGTATCAGAACCACGCTTTATCTTGCATGTGGGAAAAATAGGGATGATTCTGTGCTTTTATTTTCATTTCAGCTTTAAATGTTCCTGGGTTTTTGATCTGTTGTTGGAATTCTTTTTTTTTTTTTTTAGTTAGCTTTGTGCTTTTTTCCCCTCTTGGTTTAATGACATGCAACAGAAAGAAAGATAATAGTCCAACTCTCTAGCTACACTGAGGAAAGACCTTGATGAATTCCTTACTGTGATAACATCTGAATGTAAAAAAGTAGAACTGTTTAAAATCAAGCACATATAAAAATACTTTCTACATATATTTTTCAACAAAACACAGTGCCAATATGGTGTTTTTCCTCAAGTTAAGTACATGAGAGAGTTTCTTTTGGTTTAGATCCTTTTCTGCTTGACAGGGAGAGAGAAAGATGGTGACTATTGGTGGTGATGGAAGTGCACTGCAGCTGGCATTAACCAGAACTAGACATGACTCTAAAGTAAACATTTCAAATCATTACTGAAGTTTGTGTTAAATAAAACAGTTAGGCACATACTGGAGTGTCTTTCTGGATGCAATACTGAACACAGTTTTGTAGCTCGGTATGGGCAATAGTCGAATACCTTCTTGAACAGAAAGATAAAGGTACTAAAAAGTAGGTTTTTTTCATGTAGGTAAACGTCCACACTCTGCAGAGAAGAGCTATGCATCTTATAAAGTAAAATATGACCAAAGGAAGATTTGCAGAGGGGAAAATACAGATCTTTCCAACTTAGTATGATTTTTCATTCTCCTACTGAAATAAATGCAGACATCTCTATATTGTAATCAGAAAACAAATTAATTTAGTTACTTTTTATGCTTCAGGGAACAATAAATGTTCCACATGACTGAGAGGCCTGAGGTTCAGTGGAGGCAATCATTTTATGACAAATGACCCTTAAGCTTTTTCTTGATGTATATTTTATTGATCTGATGAGAATAAGATCTCATCTTTCTCATCTAAATAGAGAAGTGGGAATGATTGATTACTCTTCTGAATGACTTTGTTCATTTTGTGTAGTTTTTGTCACAGCTTTTTTTTTAAATGAGAAGATAATAGCCAACAAAATGACAAGGAGTACACAGCAGCTTGAAAAAATGTGGCTAAAATTCTTCCCTGATGATTTCATATTGAATTAATATCCTGCTGCTTGCAGGAAGAATATATGGGTGTGGCAGTTTTACTAAAGAGAAATGATAATGAAAAGAAGTTTACATTTAAAAGATGCACATTCAAATACTTTTTAATCTCGCACAGTAAATGGAAAGATACAACTGTATAACTTGCGTAAGAAGGTGCTACTTGGTTTGATTAGCACTGGGGCACTGGCGACACTGCAGGGCACTCTCCCTGGCACAGAGACAAGTACATCCCCATTTCTCAAATGTTCCCTACTTGATCTAAACAGACATCCCTTTGAATTCAGTGTAGGCCACCTGTGCAATTGTACACATTTGCAGCATCCCATCTGACTTACTGAAGTAAGACCCATTAAGCAGTGTGACTGGAAGTCGGGTGTGCTGTTGTAGGAGAGGTAACTCACACAGGGGCCATCCCAGTTGGCCATATTGGTAGCTGTGAAATTCCCGGTGAGCTCCTCATGGTGCTCACAGACACAGGGAAGAATAGCAGAGTGGTTCTGTAGGTGGTGTTTGGGACATTTTTCCCATGAAAAAAACAAATCCTTTATTTAGCTCATCCACCACCTTTTCCCCTACAGACTGTAAGAGGGATGGTGAACTCGAGGGCAACTCAGGCTGTACTTGGACTGAATCGCCCTCTGAAGTACCTCTCTTTCTCGACTCGACATAAACGGAGATTACTATGCACCTTTTTTATGCCTAAGTTAGGTGACTTGAATCTGAGCCATAGTTTGTAAATACATTGCCAGCTCAGAACATGAAATTCCCCCCTCCCCTTACTATTGCCAGTGAAGTCAAATGTGGATGCAGTGATGTTGACAGACGAGAGCTTTGGTCAGCTTAGCTGATGTCCCTCAGAGGAGTCAAGTAACTGGCTGGCAGAGAATGCGTTTGCTTGGCGTATGTTAGACCTGCTGGGGGGGACTCTGCCAGCCTGGCTGTCACAGCAAAGGTTTCTCCACAAATCCCAGCTGTGTCCTTGGAACTTCAATACCTGGCGTACGACCGCGGTAGTGGCCCGTGCAGGTCCTCATTGCCACTGCGCTTCGCGCCCCCAGGCAGCAACCAGTCCTGTGGTATCTATAAGCAAATTGCTGATATATACGTGATAAACGCTCACTCGCACCTCTAACTGACCTTCACAAAGCAATTATGATAGCATGTTGAGGGTTTCCACATTTGCCAGTCAAACATCTCATAAAAGCTGCAGTGTATTCTGTACCGCTGTTTCTTACCACATCAATTGGAAGGGTAGTTCCCAAACTCCATTACAAAAGTCCATGCCAGGTGGTCTGTTCAGGTAACACATTAAATTATAAAATCTAGATTACCTCTGTGGTGCTTTCAGTTATAGCTTGGATGGTAAGAGCACATGGTGATCCCTAAGAAATAATTTGAGTTCAGAGTGGACCCAAATGTTTGATAATCTCTGAGTTAGAAGCTGACTTGTCGTGGCTGTCATTTGTGTCCTACTCTAGTTCTTTTGCTATTTTTTTCTTTTAAACTTCTCTCTCCATGTATGGAAAATTGCTTGCTGGTGACCTAGATCAAAAAGCCCCCCACAGACTCTGTAAAAGGGGAAGGGGAAAGGCAGAATGCTGGCACTGTGAAAGTAATTTGCTTCTATATGAGCATGAAACCATATTATTATTGTTTCACTTGTCAGGCAAAACTATTTTTGTTATGTGCTACATCCCTTGACAGCTAATGTTTCCTTCCTCTCTGCTTCTCTCAGGGAACTGTTAGAATCAATTAGATTTAGGTTGAAGTCTCCCCAGAAGATATCCCAGTTGCTAAAACCAATGGATAGACAAATGCACAGATAAAAAGCCATGTAGATACATGACGATTCCAGACAGAGCAAGTATAGATTGTCTCAATACAGTGGTAGAGTGAAGGTCGAAGCTGTTGCACCGCATGCTTGTTCTAGCTGGACTACCAGTAGTGAGACTGGCATGAGGACTCCAATATAAATTTAGAAGTAAAATCTCATGTCTACTTATTCTTCTATGTAGTGTCTCTTCTTGCAGTCAAAACAGAACCCATGAACAGCAGTGAAACAACAACTACAACTGGAGATGGATCGCTTGACACTTTTACTGGGTCAGGTAAAGCCATAATAAGATCACATATTGTTAGATACACATTAATATAGCATTTAATAACCTTGACTAATAAACATTTCACTGCATGGAAGCAATCTTTAAAAAACTACAATAAAGTAACATTTTAATACATAATAATAATAATAATAATAATAGCTTTTTCATTTTTGTAAATGAAAATTCACAGTTTTCATGAGCTATGATCTTAAAAAAGCTTTAATGATGCCTAAGATGATTACTGTATGCAAAAATCTTATAGTAATAATGTTGCTACTGTACTGTAGATTTTTTCAGTGTTAGACTTGTACTATCTTAGGCAGAAAAAAATGGATTGTATTTGTAACAGCCATTCTAATTTGTGAAATTTAAAATCTTAAGGGTTATATTTCAGTGCTAATCTTTTTATTCCTATGAGCAGTGTGTTAGTTTAAACACTGACCAAATTGCGATAAGCTACTTTCTTTCCATGAAAATTGTCTATATTTTACTTTAAATAATCATAAGTTTCAGTTACTTCTTCTTAAAAAATTCAAACAAACAGCAATTTTTAAGTAGATTCCTATAAATTATTAAAAGGGGAACTGTGGAAAAGTACAGATAATCTGCCTTGTAATCATTAAACTGAATCCTGCTAATAATAATATTAACAAGGAGAGGGGGAAGAATAAATTTTGCATCTGAAAATACCAGTTCAGTGATGGCCTGACTGAAATGTCACTGAAGCCTGGAATTGCCAATCCACACTGATACTACTATTACTTTAGTAGACTTAGGTCATCAAGCCCTATTTAAAATATTTTGGAAATCACAATGTTTCTGTGTAATGAAAATGTTTTTAAAATTGAGTGTATGTTTCTGGAATTGTTTTTTAGGCATCAGTAAATGCAGATATACTCTAAAGTTGGTTATGCAGAAAAGTATTTATAACAAATTTAGTGTCTGAAGAAAAGGTCTTTTGTGAGATGTAAAGCAAGTGTATACTATTTCTGATTAGAAAATATGGAAACATCCTCATTATGATTATACTGAAAGGAACCCCATCAACTTAAAGTCTAACAGTTCCATAAAAAAATTAATAGTCTTGGCTAAAAATTAGCTTTTCTTTTTCACTCTGTTGTTACTCTGTCCTAAAATTTTATTAGTAATAATTACAGATTATAAAATGTTCAACTATATTTGTCATTGTTTTTTGTCATTGTTGGTGAAATTTTATCAGCTTCTGCCATGTATTTAAGACATCTGAGTTGGATGCCTTGTGTAACACATGGCTAAGGTGACTTTTTCATGAAGGGTTCCCAAAAATTGCAGCCTCCAATTCAGGTTTAGATATCTAAGTAACAGCTTGATTTCCCCAGGTGCCACTCACCCATTAGCCTCCACTAATTTCAAAAGAAGTGTTGAGATCTCTACACTTAGGAGATTTGGAAACAATTGGTGCCTCCAAAAAAAGGCAGGAATTTGAGCCTTACACAATCATTTTTGTCTGTTAGCCACCTGCATACTCAAAAGAAATATGAACCTGATTGTCAGTTTAGGCCAGAAACTCAAGTATTAAATGAGTATGGTCATTCACAGTGGGAAATCAATAACCTGCCTGTCTGGGTGATGTGCAGTCTTCATCATCAGAGTGAGACGCAGAGCTGCCTTGATAATGCACTGAGCCTTTCATAAAGAGTAAATCCATTACTTCCACACTTGCCTTTTACTGGTACTTGCCAATTGGACCATTTGGTTGTGGAAGAAGTGCTAAAGAACAATAAAAACTGAACAAAAAAGTATTTCTCTGACTTTTAACCTAACTGGTTATTTGGGAAGTTTAATGGGTTGCCAAAGACAATAAATACTGACTAGTAGAAAGACATAATTTCAGACAAACCAGCTGCAATTGAAAACAATGCATAGCAAAGCCCAACACCGAACAGTTTGTTTTTTCCTAATAATCAGTTACACACGTGTGTTATTCCCAACTATGACAAAGTGATAATGCTAGTACTTTCCTGCGGCTTTCAGAGCACCTGTGAGCTCATTTCATGAGGATGGCTGGACATATAGGCCACTAGCAGGAATGTTACCTACTCTGTCTTACACAACCATGGGTCAGAAGGACTCAAGCATACTTTGTTGAGTAGGGAAGGATTTAGGTATGTTATTAAATATTTTATGAAATAAGACATGCGTGAAAAGAGAACTCCTGGTGCTGAGACCCCTTTGAGAATCTGCCATGCAGAAATCCTCTCTTTCAAATATTCTACCCATTAAAATTGATTTCCATGCTTCAAGGGCAGTCAAAGCCCCTGACATGTCCTGGAGCTGAGCAGAAGGCTAAACAAGCCCTGTGGGGTGTAAAGTAGGCAGCTCTGTCCCTAATGGCCAGCTGTAACACACAAAGTGATGGTGAAACAGACTGTGCGAGGTGTAGGGCAGGAGACACAGATTAGGCTTCCCAGGTAACTGTGATGAACCCCGATTTTTGTATGATGAGTTGAAAAATAAAGCACATATAGATCTCTTGAATTTAGAGTGACAGGTGCCACAGTGGTCTTGCCCAGGCGATTGGGCAAGCTCCTGCTCAGGGCTGCAGCTCACGTGTTGCAGCTCACGCTCAGGGCTCTGGTTCCACTGTCCTGCAGAGCTGCCCCTGGGAGAAACTGTGCCTCTTAGCAAGGGTTATCCAGGTGGAGAGTCACCTCGTGCACCCCTCTTCCTCCTCCTTTTTCTTCAAAGAATGACAGTTGGTAATTAATATCGGTGTACTTGATGTGAAGCTTTGTGGTCCTGCAGCAGACTCCCATTGGGGTGGGTATTCACAGGATGTGGGGAGCTGAACAGCCTTGAACAGAGCATTTTCATACTCTGTGAATTTGCTGCAGCTGCTGTACTGTGAGCGCGTGCATTCTGCTGTTTATATTGCTTACAATACTGGATTAATTTGAGAACTGTTTATCATTTTAATGGAGTGGAGAGAGAGACATTTGAAGTTCTCATTATCCTTTTTACTTAGTATTTATCACACACAAAAAGGATAGAGAAAACAATTTCTGAAGAATATAAAGGTGAAGTTAGGAAACACCACTGCTGTGTAACCTACGTGGTCCCCTTGTGTGTAGACATTGTGATTTGTTATTTAAATGAGATCCTTTTAACCTAACCTCTTCGCACAGGATTTTCCAGATGTGTAATGAAAAAATACAAAATTCCAGCCTCTGTTAATATACTGAATGCAACACATGCGATCAGAACATTTTATGGTCATTTAAATTCTCCACAGCCACATTGGCCAGTAGAGCTAACAGGGTAACTGGTAAAGAGCTGGCTGTCAGCTTCTTGTCCCTTCTGTGAATCAACATTAGTGGGGACTGGAATATGCCCTCAGCACCGTAGTGAGACTTGAGAAATCAAGGGCCTTATACCTGCCCTGAAGAGTATTGCTCTGGCAAATTCAAGTAGTGAAGTCTTAGAAATATCTGAGTTTTTCAGAGAAGAAACAGTTTTGATTTTGTTTTTAATACAAGCAACATATTCATATAAATGGCTATACAAAGTGGCAGAGTTACAAAAAAGATAACAACCTACCTCCACCATCTCCTCCATTACCAACAGTCCTCAGAAGTAAGGTTAGGAGGCTATCCAGCAGTGAAAGTTATTTAAGTTTGATAATCCTTAGAATTACCAATCTGATCTCTGAGATACAGGCGTAGTCCACAGGCTCTACTCAGTCATAATGTTCTCTTATGGTAGGTCTTACACCCTGTGTTTCTCAGACATCTCACAGTCTAAAATGTAGTGCACAAATTGATGGGACAAGCTACCAGGGAAGGAATGAAAGGAATAGACTTTCTCGTTTGAAAGGTATACAATTTACTTTGGGGGCACTTGCCTCTTTTTCTCCCTCTTCACTACAACTAGCAGTATCATCAGGGAAATCAGAAAAAAAAAAAAAAAAAAGGAAATGTAAAACCAGACACCTTCCAAAAGTGTTTTATTTCCTTTCTGAATATATAAAATAAGGTATACGCAAAAAGAATAAAAAAGCAGGCAGGACATTTTTTTTCTGAAAAACATTAGGTTTTTATAGCTCAAGTGATTTAAATGAACAGTAATTAGTTTTTTGTAGTTTGCATCAGGTGTGGTGGAATGGTAAATGTGCTTTAACCAAACTGATTAATCAAGTGAGCTGTCATCCAGCAAATGATCAGAACAAAAAGTGGAGCAGTATGGGCAAAAACATCCGATAAACCGACAATGGATCACGAACATTCCTTGCCCTGAGAATCACCAAGGTCACTCTGTTAGGTATTGCTTGTCTTTAGAAAGGTCATAGGGATACAACAGGGAAGACTAGTTACTCTTTGAACCTTAAATAACCAAGAGCATCCTTTAGAGTCCTGTGGACTGATCATGTTGATACATACAGCTATAGGTTCATCTAACTCTGGGAATAGCTGTATGCACACCTAGTGGATCACTCTGTGGTTTGAGCTTAAACCACATAAAGGCATCTCAAAAAAAAAGAATAGCCACACAAAATTAAATTTAGCAGATTTCCATCACAGGCAAACCCTCAATATCTTTTCAGTCAGCAACTCTTTTATGAAATCTGGTTGCACATGTTCCAAAAATTATTATCCAATTCTTCTTTATTTTCAAGCCATGCTCAACTGCACATTTAAAAAAGCTAATTGTTTTTCTTCTACTGTATTTTCCTTTTAAGTCCTTCATGTTCTAAATGCATTTAAACTAGCTTTAAAAATATCAAGTTCTGCGTATGTTCAAAGCAATAGGTCTCAAAGACATTAATTAGGCCTGAATGTAGAAATATATCATGTTTCATAAAATAGTTAGGAACCTAAACCTATTTGTCACTTATATAATTCTGAAAGTTCATTTCTACTACCATTACGAACAACTCAGGAAGAGGGTACACTTTGAAGTACAACTATGATTGATTAGACTAAAGAAATTCCAGTGCTTCGTTGTGTACTACTTTAATCTTTTGAAAAGTGAATGAACAGCAGATGGCCTAATAAAGACACTCTGTATATTTGCCCAGTATGGATTTGCTCTGAAGAGATTGGTTCAACACTTTAGAGTACATATATTTGGAATACATCTGTCTTAGTCAAGACAGATGGCTAAAGGAAAGAGAAACTTCCAAACACTTGGAATTAATCCAGTTTGAGCACTGCTTCTGAATGAAATTTTAATGGGATATGACTATTGTTCTGTTAACTTTCGTGGAAGAATACAGCTGTGAATATTATAGACGTATACAATTTTGATGGCTACTGGACAGGATTGTTCATGCTTGCTTTTGAAATAAAAATATTGTTGTTAGTGGATATGTTCTAATCAGCCTGTTGATATTTATTTTCTAGTAGTCAATCCTGTATCTTCTACGTCACCTAAGCTGACTAAAATTAACCACACCTATATAAAACATGGTTTTCCTGTCCAGTATTAAAATTAAACTTGTTAATGTGAGACTTTAAAAGTATGTGTATGTGTATGTTATTTCAATCCCATGCAATACCATATGTTAAATCACAAGATTCTTTTTAACTACCAATTTTAATACAACTTGCAAATTTGAAAGATCTATGGTGTGTGGATCACAGATGATGTATGAAATATATGCTGCTGCAATATACTCAGAAAGTTGTCAGTCAAGCTGAAAAAACACGACACACCCATACCAGCTAAAGAGTTCTGTACAACAATGAATGATTTGGGAGTTTTTAAATTTTTGTATTAAGATGTTGCAGTTCAGATGACATCTACTTTGTTGAAAAGCTGTCCATTTCAATAAGCTTCTCTGCTAATGTAGCTGTGTTAGTATTCAGACTGTTTGGCTGTATTGGTCTCAGGATGTTTCTAACTGCTGTACTCTTATTTTCTGTTTTGCAGTAATAACAAGTAGTGGCTACAGCCCAAGATCAGCGCACCAGTACTCTCCACAGATATATCCCTCCAAGTTAGTGTCTGCACCTCTTCTAGTCTTTTATAGGGAATTGACCTTGGCTATAGGCAGTTCTGTGGTTTGTTGCAAACAAGTGCTAATCAGCAGAAGAAACAGAGAAATGAAAATACTTAAGCCTCAGTACTGACTCCATTATAGCTCTCTCTCCAACTCTTTTTTTCCTCATGTGGTTGCAGAGTAAGATCCTGCTCTGTGCAGTATTGCTGCACAAGAAACACCCTTGAATATCTGCACACAACAGAAGGGAAAAATTGGACTATTATATTCTCAGACATCAGCATCTTAACAGTGCTGGCAATTTATACAGGCATATTTTGAAGAACACAGTTTATATTTAGAAATCACAATTGCATGTGCAGGATGCATACTGAGGGGTAACCCTGTCGCAGACCCTCCCAGTGCCAACATTGCCAAACACTTCCAAACATTCCACAGTCATGAACCACCCTTTCCTCCTCCTTCTCCGATATCATAAGATTTAAAAATCAAATAAATTGGATTAGCTTTTAATCTCTTTTTTTTTTTTTTTTATTTTTAAGCTAATGGGCGTTATTAGGAATAGAAAATTTCTTTCACTTTTTTTTTTGAGGAAAACAGACTCTTGGGCAATCACATGAATCCAGGAGTGGAAACTTTAGGAAAAAGCACTGAAGAAGTTATATGAAACCACTGCAGTTGGCAGTCTATTAGTTTGCTTGTGCTACAATCAGTGTTGTACACAAGGGTGCTTGATACCAGTATGCCATCTATTTGTTTCTGTGTATTTGATACAGCTACCTGTGTGACTGATGCAGAGAAAACATTGAAACTATAGTTGATGAGGCTTTTTCAAGTTTCTTTAAAAAATTTGCATTCATATCATGGTAGCCAGTATTTATTGATACAGAAAGTAGGTGTCCAAACTAAGAACAGCCCACATTCCACTTAAAACAGGTTTTGGCAAACTATATCAGATACTTTTGGCCAAATACATTACAAGGTTTAATAGAATTTTTAATCTACTGTTGTAATTTATTGGTGTCTAAATTAATGAGTAATCCTTTTCTGATAGTAACTGCTGCCAACTGTACTGAACTAATTAGAAAGAAAAAATTAAAAAAAAATTAGAATCTGAAATTTAGTCATAGCTTTTAATGGCCAGGTTTCAGTTAGCGTAATTCTACAGAGTGTGTTTATTCAACTCTTGGTCCATAAAGTCTTACCTGACTTACAAAACAATCCAAGACAAATGTTTCACTGTATGTTTTTGCAATTCTGGAGGGCAAAAATTTTAAACTTGATTTTATTCAATCTCTCTATAAAACCCCAGTATTCATAAATAAAAGACTATTTTAATTTCCATTCTATTTCCCTAGCCCATATTTTCCAAACATTTAAAGCCCATCTGGTTACCAAAGTATTGCCGTCAATATTTTTCATGCTGCTCTCAATGGGCACGATCCATCTCCCATTGAAGCCAGAGGCTGGATGTCTGTTGAAGCAGAACTGTACACAGAGGACATAATGTGGTAGCTTTAATGTTTACCTCTGTATTTTCTTTATTCTTCTAGTCCAAGTTTCCCTCCACTGTATTAAAACAGCATGGGGGCTTTTCTGATTTAAGCGTGCCAATCTCAGCTGAAAGGGGTCAAATCCGTATAAAGCCATATAGCAGTGGCACAGTCCACCTAGAGCTGGACACAGCAGCTTGAGAATTAAATTGTAGTGATGGGACAGCACAAAATATTCACCGTGCCCTGGGGAATGTGAGCCAGAATGGTTTTCAGCTTATTTCAGCGGGGGATGGAATAAATCCCAGAAGAGGAACAGTTGGCAGAATAATGAACTGCCTTTGGACATCTTTAAACCTTTTTCTTTACTTTATTGCTTGAATCAACATACAAAGTATTTGTTGCCACAGTAATGCTATTTTTCCTAATATTTAGGCCCTATCCACACATTCTTTCTACACCAGCAGCTCAAACAATGTCTGCCTATGCCGGACAAACCCAGTATTCAGGAATGCAGCAACCAGCGGTCTATACAGCCTACTCACAGACAGGACAGCCGTACAGCTTACCCACTTACGGTATTTGACCTCTTATTTCTTCACCTTGCATAGAAGTAAAAGCAATGCTGACGTGAACGTTTTTTGCTTCTTTTTTATTTTATTTTCCCAACTGTAAGAAAATATTTTAAAGAATCAGTTGAAAATTAATTTCTTATACAGATTTGGGTGTAATGTTGCCAGGCATCAAGACGGAAAGTGGGCTCTCGCAGACCCAATCACCACTGCAGAGTGGGTGCCTCAGTTACAGCCCAGGGTTTTCCACCCCACAGCCCGGCCAAACACCCTACTCTTATCAGATGCCAGGTGAGTAGCCACCACCGTCAGGGCTCATCCCATCCCGCTGCTGCCGACGGCCCCCTCTTCCCTCATATTTATGATGTATTTTCCGTTCATTTTTGTGAACTCCAGCAAGTGTGCTTATCATTGGCAGCTACTTTTACCTCTAAAATTTAAAGCTATGTATTATCGTCCAGTACTAATATGCATATATGTATTCATTTTGGTCATCTGTTAATTTAGATCTGGTCATGCAATGCAGTCCCTATTTGCACGTTCATTTTTTAATGGGGTGAAATCACATGGCAGGACTTCAAGAATTTCTTTTATTTATTAGGGTACACAAATCACTTTTCCTTGTTTCCATGTTTCTGAGCATGACATCATTTGATACTTGTTTCTCTTTGGATTAACAGAATTTGTTAAAATTTCTCCTTAATTCATATTTATTCTTTCATTTATTATTCAATTATTAATTCACTTATTACCCTTTGGTCATTGATAACCTGTTTTATTTGGATAATTTTTAAGCTGCTTATACAAGGGTTAATCTTTTAAATATTACAAATTACAATATGAATCATCTGACTTCTGTTGAAAACAAGGACATACCTCATTACAGATCGATTAAAAACACCTGGATTATTAAAATAGTCTTTGAAAAGTTTTTTGTTTCGTAAGTGAACATACGCTAAACTGTTAGAACATAGAAATGAAGGCAAAAGGGAAAAACAATATTTGAGGACAGGTGAGACACTGCAATAAATTGAAAAATGCTTTCTTGATTGGTGTAATGACTTACTGCCAATACCTTCCTGGCAAAGCGTGAAGAGGAATGTATGCCTGTATGCGTGGAAGTAGCATTTAATTTCTTTTAAAGTTTCATTACAATATTTTATTGTTTAAACAAAATAAAAGTTGTTTGTTCTTCAGATTCATCTATAGCTTAACATGGACTGTTGTATTCAGAATTCTATTTTGATTCACAAGCAAGTTCTCACAGTTAATTGTATTTTTTAATTTTAGGTTCTAGTTTTACACCATCATCCACTATTTATGCAAACAATTCTGTTTCAAATTCTACAAACTTCAGTAGTTCACAACAGGTATGAATATTAACATTTTTGTTTGTCAATTGCAGAAGGTATATAACTCCAATGACAGCATGTTATTTTAATTTAGATCTGTTGTGTTGAATTAGACTCACTGTGGTTCAATGCTATTTTCTGTGGAAAGTGAGCAAAATCCCAGTGGAAGCCTAGGTGCATCTTGTGGCACTTAAATACTTCAGCAACCTCCCTGTAGTCTTTTCATAAATATCCTTAAATTAAAAAATGTTAAATATCCTTAAATTAAAAAAAATCTAAACTAAACCCCCAAAACTCTTGCAAAAATCATATGATTGCACACTTAGAATACTTAATGGAAAAATCACTTGTAACTCTACTTAAGTACTCTGCTGCATTTGGTCTTTTAGGATTATCCATCATACACAGCTTTTGGCCAAAATCAATATGCACAGTATTACTCAGCATCAACATATGGTGCATATATGACCTCAAACAACACGGCTGATGGCACTTCTTCATCATCATCAACCTACCAGTTACAGGACTCTCTCCCTGGCCTGACTAGTCAACCAGGTACAGATCTACATTCAGGTGAAAACAATTTTTATATTTTATTTTGTACTTGTATAAAGACAAGATTTCATATGAACCTTGTTTGAATATTGACATTTTAAGCTTATCCCTTTCAGAAAACTTTATCATGCAAAGCAGCCAAAATAAGATTTTTTTTGGTTTAGTTAGGAAACCTGTCTAGTTTGTTTGTTAGTTAAAGAAAGCTCTTTGCCGACTGAGATGGTTGTCTGTGTAAGGAGAAGTCCTGAAAAAGTTACAACAGTCTGGTAGGGATCTGTTAGTACCAAAAACAACCTTATGGTAACAAACCTTTAGTAAATTTTGAAATAAAAATTCAGTGAGCTCTCCTGTTACTGACAGTGGAACATTCCTGTATCCACCTACATGTTCTGAAGTATTGCTGTGAAGAATTTAAAACAAGATGCTGTTGTTCATTTAATTATGCCCCAATCATGCTAGCAAGAGTACATGGGCTTTATGTATGTATACAAGCCATGCTTGCCAATTCACAAATTTAGGTGACTAAGAATAGAGTCATTGGTTATTAGCACAAGTCTCTTTAAAAAAATATCATTGAAGTAGTTGATGTTGCAAAAAGAACGTTCTCGGGAGACCTCAGGAGACTCAATTTGCCTGCCCAACTCTGCCCTCTTGTGCACATCCACTACAACACAGTATTTTGTTGCACAGTTCTATTCTTAGAGCCCCGCTGCTGGATAATGGCAGCTCTTCATTTGCTCATTATCGTTATAACCCAGTTCACTGTCATTTGCCTGCTCCATTCTGTGTGTTCTGCAAACACAAATGCTAATATGGATTTCCTTCTTTTTTTTTTTTTTATGCTAGATTTCTAAGTTCCTGAACATCTCACCAATTTATTTTCCCCCATTTAATATAAATGGGACTAAAGGAAAGGAAAGTTAAAACTATGTAGTTGAAATTATGCATAGTATAGTGCAGAACTATGAAGATCTGGGTGGGATAGTTTAGGAATTCACAGCCACTGTCAGATGAGGGTGGTATCCTTACTGGGTGAACAGAGCCTGCTTTTTCATGCTCACTTACCTGTACTGTTTCTATTATATAGGACATTCTTAAAGATTTAGTTCAGTATTATGTCATATATTCATAACGTTAGTAGCTTACAAAGGCTGTGTGTAGCATCTATGGGAGAGGTTATCAAGTGCCAGCTGCCTGGCTCAGCGTTGCTAGACCAATCTCTTTCAGGGACACTGGCTTCCCTTATGCAGCGTGGGTAGTGTCTGCCTTACCCACACACTGTGAGCATTTATAAAAAGACTAGCAAACTGGGGTTTGGATTAGGCTCTGAATAGGGGGGAAATGGGTTTAATCACAAAATAAACTCATTGCATAAATTTTCTGGATTCTCATCCTAACTGCAACATCTCACTGAGAAGTATAGTAGAAAAACTAATGTATTATAATAATGAATTTGTACAAAGGAAGGGTAATACTGTGTAGAAAAGTATAAGCGAGGCCTCATACTTCATATAACCTGCTTAAATTTACTAAAAACATTGGAATTTTAATTGCATGAATTGAAATTTTTCCTTGCCAGCTGTTTTCTTCGGGCTGATTTTTAAAGTCTGTGTGTATGTGCACGCACACGTGTGCACATGCATGTTTGTGGTATGGTATGGAACGGATATGGGGAGATACACATTCCCTTGGGTTTTGATGAAAGTGTAAAATGTTACTCAGTAGTCTCAGAATGCAAATTTAGGAAGAAAGAGCTAAGAGGTAACTTGAAATCAAGTGACATTTCAATAGCTGCAGGACATCCATAACAGACACAAATCATATGTAAAGTATTTTTAAAAGAGTGTGATGAGTACTCACAGCTGACGTTTTGATAATTGTGCATGTTCTGTGTATTTCTCTTTGTTCCTTTGTTATTCCCCCATATTTTTATTTGAGAAAATCAGATGGTGTTTCCCATACTGTCTGTCCTTTGTGTATCTGTTTCCTAGAAACGCTGTGTAGTTTATCAAGTATTACAAACTCCCTTAGTACTGAATAGCATTGACAGAAGAAAGGAATCTTACATAGCTTGAACAGGTTGAAAAAATATTGAAGGCTTCACATCTATGAAACAGTAAGAATTTTTCTTGCTTGTGGGTTGTTTAAGCATATGAACTTGTTTTCCTGTTAAGTAGGTTGTGCATCTGAACTTACAAATCTGCCCACACGCCTTACTTCTGTGAAGTGTTGCACTGATCATGCGACTCTCTGCTGAGAGTGCAACACCCACTGTGCGAATACATGACATGCCTGTGTCCTTCTGTGTCACTGTAAAAATAAATGTCCATCAGTGAGGTGCAGTGTCTTGGAGATCACTTCAGATACAGTAGATCATACTGCAGAGCTTCAGCACTCACCATATTCACCTGCGGTCTAACAGGCCTTTATTGCTCGGTCCTTAAGACTTACTCCAACTAAACCTAAGATTAAACACAGCAAGGCACTTCACTCTTCTGCCATCTCTGCTAGCTATTAATTCAAATAACGAATCAAAGCCTCTAGTACTCTCCACACGTACAGGATTTCATGTTTTCATAATAAAGCCCCATCAGATCAAGAGTTAATATCAGTTACATTTATTGACCGAGTAAAGAAAATGGGATGAAAATTGAAACAGACTTTACTCTTTCTGCTACTCATAACAAGCAATAACACATTACAAGCCAGGAAAAAAGAGGTTTGTAATGTTGAAGCCATCTTCTGACTGCTCCTTCTGCTAAGAATATGTAACAAAAGTCAATCTGTAAGGAGAGTATGAAGGGGCTTAGAAGTTCATCCATCCCATATCTGTGTAAGGCTCAGCTCCTTACCCTTCCCATGGACTTCTCTTCGGTGTTTGTATTGTGCCTGCTCTACATTAAGATTTTTCAAAATGCACTCATTACCACAGAGTATCTGTGAGACAAATAGGTATCTCCAGGGGCACTCCATCTCATATTGGGATAAGTCAGGAGAATCCTTAAGGGATTCTGCCTCAGGAGATGAGTACATTTGAGTATATTCGATGAGTACATTAGTACATTTAATCTAGGGTGGATAAAATTCTATCAGAGGAAATAGGTCTGTAGGGAGCCTGGGTAAAAGCTTCATGTTTAGGCACCTCACTTTCATATGTCCAGATTTAGGTGAGGTGATATCATAGGATATTAGCTCCAAGTCGGTTACTGGGATGCAGCAGAGCTTGGTCTCTCTTAATTTGGTACCCACAGTGAAATCACCCTTTGCAGCTTCTCCAGGAGATGGCATTATGAAAAACAGCACAAAGGTCTGTATGCAAACTGTGCCTGTAACACTTTTCTCCTGGTTAAGTGGCACAACTGTGTTAAACAGGGAGGAGAGGATGTTCACATCAAACTACTGGTGGGAAACAATGTTTTGGGTATGAAAGACTACCTCCTTTTGTAACGGTAGTGCTGTAGCTCCTTGTCCTTTAACTGGAGCTACTGCAAGGTCTCCATGGCATGGAAGGCTTCATGCTGGACATGAACCAGTGTATGAGTATGTGTATGAACATCTGTGATAAAGTGGTCATTCCATGTTCTGGTTTTAACATTTTCCTCTTGCTTTATTGGATCTCTGATGCTGCTTATAGTTCCAGTGGGAGAAGCCTATGAAGTATATCTATTAGGCATATGTTGAATATTGGAAAAGCTAAAAAATTTCAAACGTGCAATAAAAATTACTATCTAATATGAGCTGCGGTAAGAACTCTTCATGAGGGTAAGGTTTTCAGAACTCTGGTGCTAGAATTTCTCACATTCTTTTATGTTACATGGCTAAATTTTTAGTAAGTTTTCCTTTTATCAGCATTGACCTCATTTCTAAAGCAAAGGGAGGATAAGAAAATGCAGTTGCTCCTTTAGCCTGCTGCTGGTAAAAAGCAAATCAAGCAATTAAGCCTACAGTTGTTCCAAAAAACATGCACTACTGACTTCTGCAGTTCTAAAATAGATGCATACCTTGCATTCAAGTAAGAGACAGCTGCTCATTCTGATTTAGAGATTAGCGTAATGAAATAAAGTTGGCTTTAAATATCTAGAATTTACAAGGTACAGTGATTAGTTACAGTACTGATTAATGGATAATTATGCAATCATGTACAGCATTGACCCAAGCAGAAGCCTGGGGCAACTGGTAATGGCTAATGCTAAATGAAAATTGAAGTTATTTACTTCAGTTGTTAGATACTTTCAGAGAAGATTTAGAACAAGATTTTTTTTATATTTTATTTTTGGTAGATGAGAGTAAACACAGTCATTGAGAACAGATGTTTTAATACATTACTGTAGAAATGAGTCTTGATTTTGTTGTAAAATGTTGAAATGTTATAAATATGAAGAATTTTTTTGTAAGAATGTAAACATTCATTTTCACTTATTTAATTTTTGCCTTTTCATTTCTGGGGTTTTGTTTTGGGATATTTTTTCCACTCTGTCAGAAAAATCTAGGAAATTATATTTTCATACAGAACTCTTGCATACTCAGAACTTCTTTTGAAGTCAGTGTAGGTTTTTGCTGCATGAGGATTCTGTTTATGAAGCATCTTTTTGTACGTTTGTACATTTACCCAAGTATAATTTACTGTTCTTCTTATGGAGAAACAACTAAGATAATGTGACCTTATTGATCGCTCCACTGCCTGCAGTGTCCTTACTGACATCAACACTGTGCTGGGAATAGAAATGATTAGTCAACAAGAATTCTCTCTCCGTTCTGTAGGGACAAAGTAAAAACAGCATGGGAACATTATTCATGACATGATATTGCTGTTCATTTCTTGGCAAGTAAGAGTTTTGGCTGAAGAGAAACTACTACAGAATGCATATGATCCTCATCCAAATCCAGACAGACCTGCCTAAAATGATACCTGGAATAAATTCTCAAATTGCTGCTGCCTGAAAGTTTGTCTCTGTTCTGCACAAGCAGAGAAGCACGTTGGTTTTGTGACATTGAATTAGTCATCACCTAATTTGAGAAAAAGTGGTAGTATCTTCTTCCAGTCAATAGCAGAATAATTTGAGTACTTTCCCAGGAAGTGAGAGAGACAGATTTGATTTTCTCCTGTTTCATGGAGGATTCATCACTTTCTACTTGAGGGTACAGAGATGTGGATTCTTGGTCATGAACATATGTCTTAGACTTCATATATATCAGTCATTCAGTCAAATAAACCAGTGTGCCTTGGAGAAGGCAGTGGAACATAGGTATGTCCTTCTCCAGATAAATGTCCTTATCAATAGGCTTGGGAACTAACTTTCTTCTTCTCCCCTTTCCTTGAATCTTGAATTCTTTCCTCACAATGTCTAGAGCTCCCATTCAGGAATGTGACATTATGGGCTTAAATCTTATTCTTCCAAGAAATACAACAGTATTTTCCAAGTCAAGATATATAAATATAACTTCCCAGTGTATTTATTTTAATAATCTTCTGTATGTGGCTCACTGTAAGGTATAAATAAATGATGGAAGAGATTAAGAATTTAACTATTGTGTTACATTATGCATAGACACTTAATTGAGACTGCAGTCTATTTTTTCTTCTTAGAGCCTGCTAGACTAGAGTTGTTTTCATCTTTGTTGTGGAGGGAGAATGAGGTGAATGACTCAGGGAAGATCACAGAAACATTCAATCATTCACGCTGGAAGGGACTTCTGCAGGTCTTTTGGTCCAACCTGCTCATGGATGAGCCAACTAAGATCATGTTGCTCAGGGCTGTGTCCAATTGAGTTTTGAGGATCTCCAAGGGTGGAGAACGCACAGCCTTTCTGGGCACCTGTCCCACAGCCTGACCACTCTGACAGTGAAGGATTTTTATCTTGTATCTAACAGGAATATCCCTTGCTGTGAATTCTGTCTGTTGCTTCTTGTCCTTTCTCTGTATACGGCTGTGAAGTCACTCAGCCTTTCCTCCTATGTGCTCAGCCCCTTAACTGTCTTGGTGGCCCTCACTTGGACTAACTCCAGTTTGTCAAGAACTCTCTTGTACTTGGGGACCCAAAACTAGACATCTTTCCAGACGTGGTCTTGCAAGTTCAAAATAGAGCAGAAAAATCACTCTCCTTGATCTGCTGGCAGCTTTCTCTGTTGCCTGGTGGACTTTGGTGACCTTAGTGATGCTCCTTTGTAAAAATGAATAATGTTCAGATTCCAGCTCAAAATCAGACACATCATAGATGATTCTTGGGAAATGTTTGTACCACATGTTAATTTATTCTGCAGATGTGCCATCATCAGCATTTTTAACAAATATTAGCAAAGTGGTCCAGAAACGCACAATGACATGCAGCACAAGGACTCCCTTGAATCAAACTCTGTAGTAGATGTCAGAGCTAAGCTGTACCCTTTCCTTCTTTAATGGAGAAAAATCAAATCATTAATAGGATAGATGATGAAGGAGGATTTATGTCATTTAGCACTCGGGTACCTAGCCAAACTGCATTTATTGCTAGCAGCTTTAAAAGGTCACTGAAGGTACTGTGTTATGAAGAAAAGGATATTTTCTGTTTTCTGAGCTGTGTCATAAAAGTACTTTGTAAGGGGAAGTTCCATGCCATCCTTCCTGCAGTCTGTCTGACTTATACAGCTACTGGTTTTTGATCACCTCTGAAACCCTTCGTTACCAGCAGAGGCAAAGTAGATTAAACGCGTAAGTCGGGGTAGGCCTGAGTGTTAAGAGCAACTCTGCCACACCAAACCAAAGGTTCTTGTAGCAAATCTTCCCTCTGACAGCAGACAATAGCTGATACTTAGAGAAAGATGATCAGAATACAACAAATATGACTTCACCCTCTTTCTGGTAGTAACTGGTATATTGCATTTAATATTATGACTTTGCCAATTTATGGGCAGAGTTAAGGTGAAAAAAAAAAGTGGAATCTACTAAAGAGCAGGTGACATGGGAGGAGGACGTGAAGCAGGAAGCTGACTGGCTCTTCTGGTGCGTGGACATGTGCCAAAGGGTGTTCTGGTAAAAGTAACACAGGACTTGGAAATAAGTCTAGCTGAACTCCAAACATGGGAAATGAACTACTTTAACTAAAAGGCACTTCACGTTTTGAGAAGTCATTAGTGTGACTTTTAAAATGCATCTTCCTTGGATCTATCAATATTTTGCACGTGCTCATGTGTATTTGTATGTATGTCTGCACATGCATGTGTGTCGTTTTAATCTTTCTCTTATTCTGCTAAGGTTTATAACGTTTCCTTGGTAAAGTCAAAAGTGTATGTGACATCTGCAGATTCCATCTACATAAGACAAACCACGTTATCACTCATTTTATACAACTTTTTTAGTGCATCTTGTGGTTGAGTTTGCATACTGACATGTCTAGCTATGAGAAAAAAAAGTTTATTATTTAAAAATCCAGCACTAATTTTGCCATGAATGGTTGACTTTACAGGGGAGTTTGACACAGTGCAGAGCCCCTCTACGCCAATCAAAGATCTTGATGAGAGAACATGTAGGAGTTCTGGGTCAAAGTCTCGGGGTAGAGGGCGGAAGAATAATCCATCACCCCCTCCGGACAGTGACTTGGAGGTATGCCTGCGGTAACTGATGAATGGTAATGTGGAGGTTTCTTCTGATGAAAAGTAAATTTTGAAAACTACAGCTGTGGAAATAGCTTAAGGCATTTTAGAAAACATTATGGACTCAGTCCCACTAACTGAATATAACAGATACTAGTTGGTGGTTTAACATACTTGTACAATGAGACATTACTGTTCTTGATGACAAAGTTAGGCAGAAAAGTAAATGTGATTCAGCCTTGCACTTTTTAGCTGTAAGTCTGCATGTCTTTCAGTTTCTCATGCAATAGAACCACAAAACTGTGAGACTTCTGTATTCAAAATTGTCACATTTTCTTTTAGTTTTTTAAATAGGAAACCTCAAATATATTGCTCAGCTTAATTACATGTATTTATGAATGCAGTGTAAATACGCAGGATCATCTGGCCATAGCTTTTCAAATACTTATGCATAGGTTTGTCCTTGTGCCTTTAAGTAATGTCAGTGGATTTCAATGAGGCAGCTTACATCAGTGAAGTTATGGCTGTACTTAAGTACGTGCAAGATTAGTGCCTTAGTGAAGAAATATATCTGCCTAATATATGGGGTGACAATATAAAGCACAGGTAACCTCCTAGCAACGGAGTAATTACAGTCTTATTACTCCTGTGTTAGCAGTGCACTGCCTTACAGTGACAGGAGGAGGAGGAGGAGGAGGAGGAAGCGGAGTGCCTGTGTGTGTGTGAAACGCTCCAGCTCTGGCATCAGGGGAGCGTGCTGCCCGCCAGTGCAGCATGTCCCCTGCTGCCACCAGACTGGCACTGGGAGCCAGCAGCCCTGGCCAGCCCCACTGCTGTGCCTTTGCTGACCAGCTCTGGGTACAGCAGGAGACAAGACTGTTGCTGGGACTTGGCTGGCCACGCAGCCACTCCTGGGGTGATAGGGTGGGCTGCAGTGCTAGGCACTGAATGTAAATGCCATTGCTTTTATACAGAAACGTACAAATTTTTTGCTTTTCAAAGGATTTAACTTTTCCAGTGAAAAGACTACGTTTCAGTTTTCCTGTCTCCTTTATAGTTTGCCAGTGAAAATGAACCCCTTATCAATATAAGGAGTTCCTCTCCTTTTTTATTTTTCTTTTTGAGTTAGAATAATCCATTTTATGCTACAATATTATTTAAATTCTGTATGACATTTTTACCCAAGACAATTTTAGATATACAATAGAAATGAAGAACCTTGAATCAATAAGACTTGCAGAGAAGTATCTTGAGAGTACTGTTTATCCTTAAGTTAAGTTAACAATTATGTTTGACCCCCTTCACTTTTCTGAAATCTGTGTTATACAGCTTTTTTGAAAACCTTTTTAGAGGACAAATAAGAAATGGTTGAAGAGTTCAAAAGTTACTCTCCTTCTGATTTTTTACCATGCATGATACACTGTTCTTGCTGATTTTCAGAGTAAACTTGCTCAGTTAAGTGGTTGGTTAAACTTCAGGACTCAGTTGACTTTTAGCCCCCCCTGGGTGGGATGCTGGTAGGACTTTGATGTTATTTATTTAATAATATTATCCCCACTTCTGTTTTCAGCGTGTATTTGTTTGGGATTTGGATGAAACAATCATAGTTTTCCATTCGCTGCTTACAGGATCCTATGCACAGAAGTACGGCAAGGTATGTGAGCCATGAATTCTGCTTCAATTCACTGTATCAGACCTATCTGGCCTGTCCATGTACATGTTTTTCACCTTCCCTGTTCATCATGGCTTGGGTGAAGTTAGAGGGAAAGTGTACAGTAAACCCCATTTTCAGAGGGTTAATGTGAAAAAGTCAAGGAGAGCAATGAGACACAGACCCTAAGCACAATATGTGAGGCAGGGCTGAAGCAGATGCTGCAAATGAGGGAAGAGTTTATACAGGAACAAGCATGACGTTCCTGACGTATGTTGGAAGAGATGTTGCAAGAAGATAATAGATGTAGTAGGCAAATGGAAATGACTGACAGTATCTGGATGCATGGAGGAAGAAATAAGTAATAAACTGGAGTGATGGGTGAATTTACGGGGAAACTGATGAATCAGGATGAGTGAGTAAGAGACTGACCTGTTCCAATGCCAGCTGTAGATGTTATTCTTTGACTCCCCAGCTTTTCTGTTGAATCTTTGGCTCCCTTGGCTGGCTCTGGGGTGAGTAATGCCAGGGAGTGAATCCCTCGCCCAAGCAGACAGTCGTACTCATCCTCTCCCCTCTGATGAGACCCAAAAGGAGTTCAGGTCACAGAACAGCAAGCAGGAGAGCAGGAGGAAGAGCGAGGGAGGCAGAGAGAGGCGGTCGCAGCCTGCAGGAGCAGGAGCAGGAACTCCGCTGCTGAGTCAGCAGCGAGCCCCGATGGGCTGGTAATGGGAGCCCAGGGAATGGTGCTCGGGCAAGGGGAGAAGGGAGTAGTGGGAAGACCAGTGCGTTGAGACAGGAGCGGACTGCTGGGAGAGGTAGAGCTAAAGGCCTGGATAAAACAAAAAATTAGGGCAAATGTATGGAAGGGAAGAAAATGGACAGAGAGAATGTTGGTACGTACATAAGTGGATGTAGGTTTTCTAGGTGTTGTGCCATTCAAGTGTAATTAATAGAAAGGTATTTCTTTTTAAGAACATAACCATGTCCATACTACATCAGATGAAGGGCTTGTTTAGGATAAGTTTCCTGCCTCTTTATCCCAGCCAGAATCAGATGGTCAGGAAAAGGATGTGAGAAGCAGTACATTAGAGAAATCCTTTCCACACCCACCTCCCCAGCCAGTGGGTTAGAAGTGTCCAAAGACAGAACCTGTGGATTATAACCACAGATGGGCCAGCCCTCTGTGTTTTGAGACAGCTGTTTGTGGTTATTAAAAAAGAAAGCTAATAGGAAAAGTCACAGGCCCAGACAAAAATCTGAATTTTTGGAATGCTAAGATAAGGGTAGTTATTCGTGTCTTGTAAAAAACAGCCTTGCTTGATTTGCAGCTTCACAGTGCCAAATCAGTGCACATTTCAGTATTCTGTCAAAAACTCCTCTTCTGCTGTTTTTCAAACATTGTAACAACAGTGACTTTGTCAGAACCATTTCTAACTTACAGTTATCAAAACAAGAGAGAAACCTAGCTGAACATGAGCATTTATATCACTTTTGAGTGTAGCCCATAGACTGCCACAGAATTTGCTGAATGGCCCCAGCGAGGCAGTCATTCCTTTCATCCTTTTTTGACTGTGCCCTTAGGATGTTTACATCTCCTGTGCCATCTCACATAATATATGACTAAAGTCCAAGTCAACTTTAATACAAAGTTTTAAAAATCAGACATTTTGTAGCTCGCAAACTTGTATGGATAACTTTGAAAACTGTCTTAGAGACAGAAACAGAAATTAATTCCTCTTGGTTTCTCACTTTGTTATGAGTAGGGATATTTTAAAAAAATCCCAGTACCACTGTTCTTTAAGAATCCATACAGAGTCCCTAGAAACAGCAATGGCATATTAACAGCCAGTAGTACTGACAGCAGATAATGTTGGCTTGTATAAACCCAGAGTACCTCAAGGGCAAGTGAAATTAATGTAGATATGCTGCTGAGATAAGCAACAGTAAACAAATGTCACGAACAACCATGAAGCAAAAGGAGAGGAATTCTTAAGTATAATCCTTTCTTTTTTTGTACTTATAGGTGGCATCCATACAAGTAGGGAAATGTGTTCATTTCAGGAGACTGTAAAATAAAAGTAGTAGACTTTCTCCTTCCTGCAGTGACTACTTTTGCCACATTTATAGAGAGTTCATTGGGAAGGTAATTGCCAATGAAACTCAAATGTATATATTGTTGACTGCAAGGAGGCTAGAGCAGTAGGAAAGGGAATACAGGGAGAGCTTATCATGAGTAGATTTTAACTTTTGCATGTCACTAAAGTGTTGCCTAAACTTAAGATGGGATGTGTCTGAGCCTAAATGCCTAAGAGGTTAGACTTGCGAGAAGGGGAAGATAGCACAGCTGGACCTCAGTCAGTCTCTGGTGCATGACCTCTTTAGCAGATGTGGCCCTTATTATTTTCTGCGTATGATTTCCATCTGTAAAGAAGGTCTTAATCCAGACTGGAGTCTGGATTGTTATGAGAATTGGGTTGCTATGAGAGTAAATACTCCACAAATTGTGAGGTTCTCAGTGGAAGTCTTGTGAGCACATATGTCTTTCAAAAGTGTTGAGAGCTGTTTACCCTGGAAAGGTGGTATAAATTGTTACTTAACAATGAAAAAAAATTCAGGGTGGTGTAAAATAATGGTGATACTAAATTATTTAATTGCGGTGATTTGCTATCTGATTTTTAAAAAATAAAGGTGTGTAATGTTACACAGATGTTCAGCTGTGCATAGTATGTTCTTCCGTATGTATTTTGTGAGCCCATTTTGTATAACATAATCAGGTTACTCCCAAAAAAGAAACCACAAAACCAAAAAATTCACAGGAAAAGCAGAGTTTTCCCCTTCCCCCATATTTAAATATTCTCAATAAGATTAGTGAGTCTTTAATGTGAACATTGCTTTAAGGGAAGGCATCTTCTTATACCAAGTGTGTTCACTTCGTACTTTCAAGGGGTGAGATGCTGGGTTTAGAGCTAGTGTGAATATACAGACAGGCAAGGATATTCACCTTCAGTTCTCTCCCATCTGCTCCTTGACATGTAAACTTTCATTCCCCTTTTCCACTAGCTCTTTACCCTATTTCTTGCAGTAACAGGGCAAAACCCAAAACATTCAGAATTTAGTCTTTTAATCTGTCTGCTCTGCTGCAATTCAGGCTGCACAGGGAATGTAGTGAGGGGAGGTGCAGCATGTGGAGGTGGCCATCACGCTGTTACAGCCAGGCAGAGGGACCAGTGTATGAGTGTAGGAGTGCTTGAGACAAGCCAGGAGACAGATTCTCTTTCAAAATATTTCTACGGTTTAACAAGTGGTTGGAGTAGAAGAGAAAAAGGAAAGGCAAACCAACATCCCCATAGGCAATGAGGGCATTCATTGGCAGAGATTATGTGGGAAGGCCTGGATCCAGTAGGCAAGTTTCAGGTCATATATTTGTCAGAAGAACAACAGACTTCTGACTTATGCCTGAGGATTTCTGAAGTTGAGAATGGACACTTTCCTTGGTATATATTTGTCCAGCACTTTGCACAGTGTTATAATTATTTGATTTTATAATTATTTGATTTCAGAATTATATAGGGCTGTTATAATAACCATGTTAAAAACAAAACTAATGATTTGCTGAAAGATTTAACTTGTTGGATGCAGCTGTAAGCATTTCTTTTAAAACACAGGGCAAATTGCTGCTTCTTATCTGGGCACCAGTAGAGTATAGCTTTAAAATCCACTGAAGTGGGAGGGATTTGGCCAGAGGTTGGTCAATGCATCACTTTGACATTTAAAATATAAAACTTACCCAGAGGAATATTCTGTGGCTTGCTGTTTTCTACCTGTGGGTGTTTCTGTCTGACTTTTGGTGTAGTCGTTATTTTATTGGGCTGGTCAGAGCTAACTTAAAAAGAGAATAAAAACTGCACTACCCCTCTGTTAGGTTTCAGGGAAATGGTGCTGCCTCCCAGCAGTAAGAGTACCTCTCATTGTTCAGCTCTTTTGCTCATCTGCTTCGTACTTCATAAAACTAGTACATTTCTATTTTTAATTATTTACTGCAGTAGCAAATTATGAACATTGGCATTTAAGCTGTTATATTATGATGGCTGATGTGGCTGATGATGGTTTTTGCAGCTGAGCACCAGTTGGCAGATACAGTTTTCTACAATGCTGAGCTCTTAAGTGAGGATTTGTTGATGTGACAGGACATGTGTTAGGAGATGTCATCATCTGTTAAAAGTCTATGAGGTACATTCTTATTCCCTGTGAACAGTGTGTATTCTTTCTTCCATTGCATTCCAGTTATTCTTGCTCATCTAAGGCTGATTAAGCTGGAATTTTGTCTACCTCTGAGCATTTATATTTCATTCATTTCTCCCAGGTTAATCCAGAGGGCAAGGATGCCCATTCCAAGGATGCTGTGACTCAAGGTGCAACTAGATGAAAAAGAATGAAAGTCCCTTGTGACCTTAGAAGGGGGAGAATGTGATTTCCAAGTGCAAAAATTCACACTTGATGATCACATTTGGACATTTTTGGTAGCATCACCAATGACAGAAAGTTGATGGAGAGGCCACATTAACCTTGTACACTTCTCTGGAAAGGGCTCAGAAGCTTTTTATTGCTTGCTCTCTGTCTAGTCGTTAAACAGAAAACCTTTGTCACCCTTACCACCCATGATGACATTCCCAAATTCACTCATAAATATGCTTTTGTCCGCCTCTATTAATAGTGTATCTCTCATGACCTCCAGTTGTCCTCTCCATTCAGTCCCTCATTGTCTGCAACCTCTGAGTCCATTTTCCTACCTCCGTCTACAGAGTGTGGAACAGAAACTTCCTATGGAGTATGTGAGTTTTCCTTCATCAGCCACCAGATATGGTTATTAAGAAGAGATGTATTCTCTTCCTCCCTTGCCACCCACATGAAGCTCTCCTGGGAACAAGTGTCCCCTATGAGAGAGTGAGAGCTGAACTTGAATCTGAGATTCCTACATAATGTAGGGAAGTGTCTTTCAGCTAAAAATAGTGGTACTTAACTTAAGCATTTCCACCTTTTCCAAAGGTCGATTTTGTTGTAAGTCTGTTCAGGGACAGCCACCCATTGAAAATATATTCTTACAATATTATTCATATATTTTGCTTGTTTCCTTGCTTATTTTTAAGGCTTCATGCATACAAATTCCTGTCACAATGAATCTACCTGACAGTCTATTTATCTATTTGTTTTCTGAGGTTTTATAAAAACCAGTTTGGTGTGTTTGTATTTTTTTTTCCAAGAAATGAAGTGATTTTGAATATCTTGTGCTGAAGCCTGGCCTTCCAAGACAATATAAAATAGATTTCTTCCACTAAAGACACTGAGATTTTGGGGCTTTGTTCCAGTCACTTTCCTCTTGGTCAAAACATTTAAATATTGGTCCTCCCAGGATATTTTTCTTTAGTGTCCCAGGAGGCATTCCAGTGGATGGACCAGTCTAGTACAGAAGTCCACAGACAGACAGTCTGGCTCCAGTTTAGTGCTTCATACTAACGTAACTAAAGTCATTTGTATTTTGGTATACAGAAGTGCTGTAGCTGGTCTTGATTCCTTTGCACACTAATGCTATCTGGCTAAAATCATGCCTCTGAGGGCCAAAGAGTTGTTCTTTATTCTGCAAATTATCTGGGGAAAACTTCCAGATTTTTTTTTATTATTGTTTCCTCTTTTGTGTGTGCTTGTGCAGAGTAGCACAAAATACAATTTTGGCAGAAGTTCAGTCTGCCTCTTATTCAGTTTCTCAATTTGCTGTGCTCAAATCTGTATCAGCTGCACATGTTTCTTGCTTTCGTTTCAACACTCGGTTCTTTGTGCCACTTGAGTCAGTCTGCAACTTCTGCTTCAAGTTGAAAGACAGTGGAACGATGATTGGGGTGTTCCTCCACATTGTGCAAACATTATAAAACCACAAGACCCTGACAAATCTTCTTTCTCTGTCTATTTTTGTATGTGAAGGAATGAACTTAACATGGCAAGAGCTGGAATGTGATGTTTAATTCTTGTTAAACAGTTACAGTGCAAGTTTTGGCCAATTTATTAAAGGAAGAATTGTTCATGTCTTGAGAATTCAATTCCAGTGACTCTTCTTAGCAGAAGTTGTTATGGGGAGATCCCAGACTGATTTCATGCTAAGCTGAAATAAATTCTCTTTGCTTTATTTTATTTTATTTTACATATAGTACCTAGCAATATCCTATGCGTGCCTTTGTCAAAACAGGAACCTAGGAAATCTCATTTTAACAGTAATAAAGTCAGGCGTAGTTGGTTACAAAAATACTACTAAGAAGAAGATCATAAAAGCTTTGTCACATTTACGTCTTTCAACTATACTAGGCAAGTCAGGAAATTGTGATACATAGTGGGTAGTTTCTGTAAAAATAAATTGGATTATAATGGAATATGTTATAGCAAATTTCCGCATTTAAGTCTGCTTCTACCCAGGAAGGGGAAAAAAGAGGCTGAGAATCAAAATCTGAGATTCCAGTCTTGGAAGCACTCCAGTGAATAACTTAACTCACATAAATAATAATGAGTTACCACCTGTGCATGAAGTTATGCACATGCCTTAGTGTTCATAGGATTGAGGTAAAGAAGCATATTGCAAATACTCTTTATTATATTGTATCTAGGAAGAAAAATTTATAATTTACTGTGCACAGAAAAAAAATGCAAGAGAAAAGAGAGGGAAACACATGTTTAGATGTGATGACATTTTGATAAAAGCATTATGGCTTGATGAGGAATCTCATGAGTCCAGAGTATTTTGATGATTTGTGTTCTAAGTATCTTACATGAGTTTTTGCAAATCTGTTAATGTGTGTTCCTTAATCATTCCCTTGGAAAACTGACCTTTGCACTTGCTGCTGCCTTCAGCCACGTGACTTTCAGATCCAGTGAACATGACTGCAGAAGTCATAGGGAATGAAGTTGTGTTACTAGGCACTGCATTTGGTTTTTAATTCTGAAAGGTCGTCCAGACCAGTTCAAGGGTAAACATAAAAATATTTCCTTTCACTGCCAGAGAATTGGTTCTAACTTTGGATCATTACAATGTCTTGTACACTATTCTCCCCTTCAAGTCTGCCTTTTTCATGAGCAAGGGTCAAAATACGTCTATGTTTCAGATATTACCATTAGTTTTGAAGTGCTTGAGGGCAGAAGCCATCTTTTATTCTGTCATTGTGAAGCCCTGAGTAGCGAACGTCTGATCCTGATTGGGAAGCCTTTGATCTTAATACTAACAAATGATCATTTGATGTTTTGTGTGGTTTTGTTGCCAGATGCTGGTAAACTTTTAAACTTTTAATCTCAAGCTATTTAAGAAGGGATTTCTGAAAACTTGCTACTGTCAATCAGAGTTTAAATGATGAAATACGGATTTTTCTCTTATTTTAATGAGAAGAGGATCACATCTTTTTTACAAGTCCATTACAGTATGTTAAGCATAAAAAAGTTAACTGAACCCCACAAGCTCAGGCAGATGATTAAGGCAATGATAAAACTAGTTACAAGGTTTCAGCTATGCAACTGTTCGTGTGCATTCTTATTCTAAAACAAATCTAAGGTAATGCAAATTGGCTTAATCTCTTTCCTAGCAAGCCTCACAAAGTTAAATGAATTATCTCACATTTACTGTACACTGAATGCTCTCAAACTGTTATTGCAGATCGGTAGATTTGTGGTATCTTGCTGAGGTAGAATGATGGGATAGTGTGAAAGCTGACCTACGAACAAATGCAACATTTTGAATGAATCTCATGCAGGGACAGGAATGCCGTATTTCATCCCTTCAGAAATGAATGGATGATCTGTAGCAAACAAGCAAACTTACATATGCTTTCCCATTCCTGTGGACCACCTAAAAAATTGTGCCATAGATTGTAGGCACGCTAAAGAACACTTAGAAGAACACAGGCACTTTGTTGAATGAATACCTGCAATAAAGTCATAAAGGAGAGCCCGGAAATTCATCAGTGAGTGCCTGCATGGAAGAAGGGTAAATATTGAGATGGAGAGGGACCAAGGGCAGGGTTTGAAGATACATACTGGAGTGGCAGAAAGTGTGGGAAAGAAGTGATATAGTTCTAAGCATGGGCAAGGCAGTGATGATTTATCCAAAGTGAAACTCAATTTGGGGGAATGGGCATAGGTTCAGATTACCTTTTGTATTTTTATAAAGCAGAGGCATTAGAAATTGAAAAGGCCTCTTAAATCACACCTTCCTATCACAGTGTAGGGTAATTGCTTACAAAGTAATCACTTGGTAGAGATGACTACCTTTCCTAGTCCAATTTAGCATGACCTTAGTGAGGACTTCTGTGTGCCCAAAAATTGGGAAGAAAATCCAAGAGATCAGAGGAATTGTGCAGTGGACTGGGTGTGACATGAATTAACTTCATTCCTACTTCTGCTGCTGACTCAGTGCATTGGGTCAGAAAAATCAGTTACTGGTCCATGACTCAGCTTCCTTCTGTCCACAAATTGACAGGCAAGATACTTACATATTTTTATAAAAGGCTCAGGAATGAAAACTTTAGTGTATTCTTATAATAATAAATATTGGTTTTCTTACGTATATCTTTTGTGAGAAGTTCCTTCCCAGTTTACAGCCTTCTTTATGCAGGTTTACATATGGCCACCAGATTTTCCACTGTCAGTTTAGCCAGGTTACAAATGCCTTGACTTTGAAAAAACTTGTTGTTTCAACATCCCCAGCTCCCCAAATGTTCTCACACAGGTTGAGCAGTCTCTTCTTGTAGCATCACATTAAAATAGCTTAATACTGAAAGGATTTTAGAGACATTTCTTGCAGTGTTAACTTTTCAAAACACTTTGTATATAGCAGTTTTTAAAGTAATTCTGATATAACTCAAAGGTATTTAAGTTGTTAACCTTGCTTTCTGGTTTTTTAAGGATCCACCAATGGCTGTGACACTTGGACTGCGAATGGAAGAAATGATTTTTAATCTTGCTGACACACATTTATTTTTTAATGATTTAGAGGTAAGAATCAAAGGAACATAAACACCGTTACTCCTGGGGTTTTAACCACATAGTGGTTTTGCTGTGCATTAGTGTCTGTTGTGTGTGACATTTTCTGCCTATCTAGATGCTGGATTTGTCATACTCTAATCAGAGAGAGGTTAGCCAGGTGGCAGTGACTTCCCATGGCACCAGGTTCCTTCCATGAAACTGGGTGAGAGAGGGAATCTGCAAACTACCCTTTCCTCTCTTTGTCCTATGGCCATCTTTTCAGTTTCCATGGATTTAGAGCTGTCTGCAGTCATTGCCAGGAGGGGGCCATAAGTGCCTCCCATTCTTTCTCTTGAAGTTCTCTACGTTTGCTTTCAGTGGTTGCCATCATCTGACCACAAGAGACTGTGTTCTTCTCTCCACATACCTGATTAGCCTTTTGGCCACTGGCCCCTCTTTCTTGCTTAAAGGTAGAATATTCTTCATTTACCTCAAAGACCGCAGCATCAGAGAGCTGGGACTATGATAGACGTACTCATCAGTGACGTCTCTTCCCGAGGTGACCGTACGTTTTGTCACGATGTACCCAGGGTGTGCAGTTTGGCATCCTGTCAGAAAAAGGAGAGACCTCTTCCTAGGGAATGACCGCTGTGGACTGCTCAGCTGTCAGAAGCACACAGGCGGACGGCCGCAGGGACAGTGGTCTGGAAAGCAGGCTCGTCAGCTGGGCTTCACAGACTCTTTGTTTCACTCCGGGGGTCCGGATCTGTTAGCGTGGAAAGGGACAGTCTTACAACCATGTTTGTCAAGAGGCAGGGGGTGAAAAACAGTTCTCAAATTAAACTGTGGGCTTTTCAGGCCTTCCCCTGGTCTAAATCAGTTGTTTTCTTACTCAGAGCGGATCCCAGAGTTCCCTCTGTGGACAGATATTTTGCCACTAATGGCAGCTGGAAGACTTGGAGGTTCTGTTTAAAATGCCAGAAAAAGGTCTCTGGTGAGTGAATAGAAAAAATGAGGATAAGTGAGATTTTTCCATTCACTGGGATGTTGATTTTTCTAGCGTGCACTTCTTTTGTTCTTTTGTCGACTGTAGGCACTGAGAAAAGCAGAAGGTACCAGGCTGCGGTTGTCTTTGCCATCCCTTGCAGACCTCATTTATTCTTAGCTCCTTTTAAGTCAAGAAAATGGGATCTACTTCACCCTATACTTGAGCTGCACTTCCTCCTTCCAGCAGCAGCAATGTCACAAAGTAAAGCCCTGGACATGCCTTCACCAGTCCGTGTTTTATTGCAGTCCTAGTGAGTCATCACTTGACAATGCAAGTGCATTCGGTGAATGTTCTCCTGGTGCCCTGTACCAGGGACAGATTCCAAATAAATTTTTCAAAGCATTGCTTAAATTTCTTTTTAGCAGACCTTTGCCCCTGCATGTTCAGATTTCATGTGGTACCCAGTGAACTTTAAGCCATTCAGTAGCATGTGCCCAGAGTTCTTCAATCTTGTGCTGAGTTCAAGTGGAAGAGTTCAGCAAAATGGAGCTTTTCCCTCTTTCTATGCCTCTTTAGTCTTGCTTATGGCCACTGAAGCTTCATTCCTTTCTCTCATTATTTATTTTCTTTGTAGATCTCAGGTTCAGCTGTCATAGGTGGATCATCACATTTTGTGTATTCTTCACAGGGTGGATTTAATATCCTGTCCAAAAATTCATACTCCAACTCATTCCAGATCTTGAACAGTATCCAAACAGTTTTCAGTTTTAGATAAATCAAAAAATACTACTTGGGGACTCTCTTGGAAAATCTCATAACTCAACCAATTTGATTTGATTAAAACCAATTTCTATATGCAATTAAGTATTTTCTAGCCCAGAATTCATCTTTGTTTCAAAACCAACTCTTTTATAAGATTACCAAAATTCCAAACTTCTTGTTCTGAAATGAGCTGTATGCACACACTCTGGCATATTCAAGAAGACCAACAATTTTCTGTCTTCTTAGCAAATAAGATATAATTGCATGGCATCCTGTGCCAAAGTACATAGAAGCATCCTTTAATATGCAGATGAATAAATCTGTCTGTTTAGATATGTTTGCAGAGCGCATGGTCATTACTGAATATTACAGTGCATCTGCATGATGACTGTGTAATGAATTCTGAGAATTCCCCAGTTCTGACTTGGGGTCTCTCATCTCTTCGTCTTTCTTCATCTTTCTTTCTCTGTCTTCCTCTCTCCATCCTCCCCAAGGAGAGGGGAGGTGAGCGCTGAGCTGCTGATGGTCGTGGCCATCAAGACATAAGACCTTTAGTTCTTACTGGAGGAAGTGAGATAGGCCTTTATTCACTAGACAGAATACTTATCCTTTCATCATCTCACTTTTTTAATGCTGAGCCATCAGGTCCCATACCTTCTGTCTTGCTTTCATCTTCATACTGCAATAAACCTTGTGGCTCCAGACATGACAAATGTAACGTACTAATGAACCTATATTCCTGTAATATTGACTCCAGTCCCTGCATCCTCTAAGCTCTCTTTCTGCCCTGTCTTTCTTGGTTGCAAACACTGCATACCAGGGTCTAGTAATAATAACTAAGTTATTGAAAGTTATCACATACAAAAATAAAGTTTTCCTTCCTCTATGCAAATCTGTCTCACTACAATGACTGCTGATGCAGAAATTCCAATCTGCTGAGACATTCCCTGCTGACCCAGTAACCCATGTTCTAATCAGCCAAGCTGCACTTTTATTTCAGGCTAGGCTGTTCTCCAGCTATTTCATTCTCAGTGTATAAATTTTAGTTAGCTTGAGAAGTATCGCTTGGGAGGTCAGTTGGTGTTTTGCCATGAAAATAGGAGTCTGGTGCTCTAGAAGTTCATGTGCCTGAAGAATGCTTAGAGATGGGACTCAGTTCTGTAACAGTATCCAGATTAATGCATTCTGTACTCAACCAGGTAAGGAATAAAATGAAGTTTTCCTCCCTACATCAGTATTAATTTTAAGAGAGCTTTTAGAAGTGTTGGTAGGGCATACTATGCATGCAAAAAACCCAATTTCTAGAAATTGCAAGCTGGAATTTGGACATGAATCTTCCAAGTCCATTATCCCCCTTCACTCTCAGGATGATGAAGAAAAAAGAGCATTTATTTCAAACAAACTGAATTACATTTCCATTTTTATGATAATCCTACCATATCTTAAATAAGATTTTGTCATCTTTTTTTTCTCATTAGAAATAGAAATGAGAAATAAAAAATAGGATTTAGGTAAGTCTCAGAATTTGGGAGGCATGTCAAACTAGTTTTAACAGAGACTGAAGCATATAGATAAAAAGGGGTGTTCTGTGTAGCCTGAGAAAGCATAGTGCTGAATATCCCCTCAGTAATAACATTTTTATGTTCAATGTGGTGAGTCAGTGTTTTTACCGGGTAATGAAATTACTGTTCATTCCAGGAGGATAATTTTTATGGAGGATTTCTTGATTTTGTACTCTCAAATTTTCAGGCTCTAAGAATTGCTGCAAAGAATTGACTGCACTCAAATAAAATTTAAATTAGTATTGCTTCAAGCAAAAGCCAGTTATTGTACCTAGATACCTTTCCTGTACTCTCAGTAATAGGAAATATATTTTATCTTTCTTAGTTTTGACCTTGCACTGACTGGGAGCCACTGTGACTTGAGTGTAGCCAGTACTGTAGCTGATGTGAAAAGTATTTTACCTTAACATTTCAAGTGACAGAGAGCTTGCTTGCTTTCCTTCCTCCCCACAAGCAAGCTCAGCTGTAGTGTTGTGCCACCACTTTCCTGTTTCTTTTGGGAAAAGTAGAGAACTATCTCAAATCTGCTCAAACTGACTGCTTTTTCTTTTTTTCCAGAAAGTTTTTTCACACCATATAAGTGAATTTGTAAAATGTAAACATTTTAGTTGAAGTAGATCGGTGTCATGGTTTAACCCCACGAGAAAACAAAGTAAAACGAAGCAAGGAGTGGTGGGCACATGAGTTTGTTGTTGGTCTGCACATGTGTATTGCCAGTATGTTGAGGAGGCGAGCCACAGATCCGAGAGGAGACGAGGAAGGGGGAAAAGGAGGAAGCTGGAGCGTGATGTTGGGTTTGATCCCCTTGTAAACTTAACAAGCTTCTTGCAGGGACAAGGGGCAAGTAATCAGAAAACTGCATGTTCCCCTCATCTCCTGTTCCTGGAGTCAATGAACAAACTGTGAGATAAAAAAATAAAACTAAACAGCTGAGCCTTTGCCACCCACTCATGTTTAATTTAATAATGAAATTATCAGCAGAACAGTTATCTGGAATTTTCAAGGCTGGAACAATGTAGCTGAAAGGCTTAACAAAACCCAAAGAGCAGCAGACACTCCTTGTTATCCATCAGGGCTTCTGTGTGCCCTCCGTTTAATTAGTACACCTTCAAATCCACAGGACTGATTTTTAATCTTTTAAAGTTACCTTATGTTTTGACCAGTTCCAGGGAAATCTGTGGAGGTGATTAGGAAGCCAGATATTGCTCAGATATTGCAAAATACAGAGTTAGAATTTGTCCCAGTGGGGCGCTTTATCTGATTTTTGAGTTCCTTACCTACACTGGGTGGAGTATAGTTGCATTTTTTTTTTTTCTGGAGTGTAAATAATACATAAGGATACAGAAATGAATCTTTTATTTCAGCTGCCACTTCCCCTTTTCTTTCTCTTTTCATCTGCTATTTACATCCAAAAGCAGCTTCTTTAAAATATTCTACAGCTCAAGATAATCTCCTCAGACAGAACCAAAAAATTTTATTTCTCCAGTGAGGGGAAGAATGCTTCATTTCTGTTCCCTGAATGCAGCTCTTTCATGCCTGTCTTAATGGATTAAGCCAGATGAGCAGAGTTCGGCCACTCATTCTTTTAGTCTTGACACAAAATTTTAAATTATGATTGCTTGTATGATGCAATGAAATTATGTATTTGAAATGAAATTATGTGTATTTATTTTACAAAAAAGTTGCTAATTTATTTTTTTTTAACAACTTCATGTGGGTAAAAGTCTGTCAGCTTTTCATTCAGTGCAAAGCAAACAAAACAGAAGGAAGAAATGGTAATTCCCCAAATTCACACTCCAGAAACTTCTGGCATACACATTTGGAAATGACTCCTCTGTTCAGATTTATCCTTTGTCTGGACAACTTAGCATTGGTATGAGACTCAGATTGGAAACTAAGAATTGCGTACTCCTGCATGTCACAGAGATTCTGAATTAAGTGCTGCTTGTCAGCAATTTCACTTCACATAGATGACTCAGACAACTCTTTATTTGAGGCACAGAACTGGGCATTTTGAAAGTTCAGCCTAATTTTGTCTTAGTGATGAGATTAAATTATTGGAAAACATTAGTTGGGGAGTAATTTTTAAATACATCCTCGAACTTTTTCATAAATTATATTAGGATTATGTTAACAACAGCTACTTGAAATATTAAAAAATTACTTACGGACAGGAAAGTAAAATCTACAGACACTGAATTTCAGGTGTGTTTTCGGGTTAAGATGTTAATTCTAGCCACTACAGAAGACAGTAATATGATGCCTGTTCATATTTACTGTTGCATGATGGCTTGAGCTATCTATTTATTTGTGCTTCCTCTGCATTTTCCTATCTTTTTGCTGTAATGACTGTGCAGAAAAGGATATTTGGTAGTTATCCAATTACAAAACCAGCTTGGAGAGGAGTTCAGTTTTCCAGTGTACCTCAGTTCCCTGGAGTTACTTCCATCCCTTCCAAAACCAGGAAATAATGAAGTTCTCCAGGACTGCTTGATTATCTGTGATTTTCCAGCCAAAGGCATTTGGATAAATCAGTAAAAGAATCTGAGAAGCATCCAAACTCCTTGAGACTCAACAAAAGTTATATAGCTGTTGAGGTTCATCATAACCAGCTTTTAGGAAGTGGGGAAATAAAGTTGAGGTGATTTTGGAATATTGGTATGCTAGAGAAACTATAAATGAGACTTGAAATTGTTGAGGTTTTTTCAGTTAAAATAATTTTAATCTAAAATCACACTAAAATTACATATCGCTTTTCTAAAGGCCTATTTTAACTAATAATTTAAACAGTGTAGGAGTTGAAGGTTGTATTATTTAAAAAAAATTGATGGCGATAGGAAGCTGTAGGTGTACATATGCTGCCATCTTCTGGTGCAGTTAGTGGCCTGCAGCGATCATTTCTTCAACGTCTGTGCTAAGCATATAGTGAGCATACTCTAAGATAATTTATCGTTTGGGTTTTTTTCAACAGGAGTGTGATCAAGTTCATATAGATGATGTTTCTTCTGATGATAATGGACAAGACCTAAGGTAAGATACAGCATTTGTTTCATTGTTTTTTTCTTCAAAGATTAAATAAATTGAGCATTTACAGGAATACATTGTATTTATTTTTACTGTATTTTGGGTGTTTGCAGTACCTACAGTTTTGCAACTGATGGCTTCCATGCAGCTGCAAGTAGTGCAAACCTTTGTCTGCCAACAGGTGTAAGAGGAGGGGTTGACTGGATGAGGAAGCTGGCTTTCCGTTACAGAAGAGTAAAAGAGTTGTATAATACTTACAAGAACAACATAGGAGGTGAGTTTAATTGCCAAAACCAATTTAGAATGCTGATCAGGTTAAACTGCATGGTGATGAACTCACACCAAGGGAATGAATGTGCCTTGGAAGCCACAGAGTGAATGGAAAGTGATGTGACTGGACCTTGGGCTATTGAAAGCTACTGACTGTAATGGCAGAGCCAACATTGCACTCTTGTGCAGGAGAACCAGAGATGGGGAAACTGAACAGGCTTCCATTTAGCTTCTACAGAGCCCATTTTTCTCCTTCAGACCCAGCTCGGCTATACTTACCTTACTGATTGGTTGATCTACTTACTCTACCTCAAATATGCTGTTATTCTAGAAAAGAGGTTGTATAGTTTCCACAGCATAAATTGGTTGTGGCTAGCTTTTTCCATCCTACATTTTCATGTTCTGGATGGTAACAACACGCTGTCTGCTGAACTCTCTACTGGGTACCTGCTAGTCTGTTTTCAGCAGTGGCTGCAAGAAAAGTCTAGCACTGCTATGCCACTAGCCCCTTTTGTTGACTCTGTAGCTTACACAGTTAATTGTGTTAGCAAGCAATCCAAGTCTCATTTGGGGCAAGAGCTTTCCTGTTACTGTTTTCATTCACGGAGTCGCTTATGTCCGTGCTAGTAGGCTTGTAGGAAATCAAGCAGTAGAACTGGAAGAATCTGTTCTGGAGAGTTCTGCGTGACTTGCAGAGCCAGCCAGCCCTCTTCTGAGGAAGGAATATGTCAACTGACTCCCTCAAGAAGAGACTGTGAGAACAGGGAATACTTACAAGTCTTCAAGCGTTGCTACAGTCACAGTTGAGGATAAGATGAGGCCAACCCAACCAGGAAGGAGTCCAAGTGAACACTCTCCCATTCTGTAGCATGGGCTTTTTCAACTCACCTGAAATTTCTTTCAAAGGAACCTGAAACTCAAAGTAAAGCTCACCTTCAGCAAAACCAAACAGTCTGGTGTTCTTTTAGCAGTTCCTGCAGTCTCTCAGAAATGGGAAACAGTACAACTAATATGGACAGTGAATTAGTTGTGACCTTAACCATTTCCTAAGTTATGTAAATCTGGAATATATATGTTCACTTTTAGTAGTTCAGAGTCTACTTGCCACAGGAAGAAGCAATAAGGACCAAAGGGTGATAGTAGATAGTTGGCTTTCACTTGTCCGGCCTTGACCTTCATTGGTGTCATAAATAGAGTTTTTATATATTAATAATACTTGAAACAGTATTACCCAAAAGTTTACTGGGTTTTCTTATATCTCCTAATGCATCTAAGATTCTAAAGCTGTTGCATTTCATAAAACCTTTAACACTAGTAAGAGCTTAAGTCCAAAAGCACAGCATAGGTAAACACACTAAGAGGAACAATCATTGCAAAGGCAGAGTGCAGATATGTGGTGCATTGTATCAAGGTTTTTATTCTCTCCCACAAATATTGCTTCTGAAATATATTCCATCCTTAGTGGGCAAGTTCCTTCATTCATCCTCTACTTCTTAGCTTTTTTAATAATCTTTTTATCACATATGTATCTATTTATTTCAAAATAGCTGTTAGAAGGCAACAGATGGCTAGATCAAACTAGGTATTTTTAGGTTGCTTCATTTCAGATTTTTGAAGACAGCCATCACCACTTCTTGGGAACATAGGGTGTGAAAGAGAAGAGGGATACTAAAGGTCATGAAGCCTGCTTCCCTGCTCTTCCAGGACCAAATCTAAATTTAAAATAGCTTGGTTCCAAAGAACTCGTGTCTCAGCATTCAATAGGCTGGGTATTTTTAAAAATCTGACTATTTATACCCAAAGGGGGATTTTAAGGTGCTTTTAAGGACTAACTGAGATAGGAGAACATAAGACGTGCAGCCATTTCAGGGCTGTGAACGCTATAAAAGGAGCTATCATTACTAACTACAACAGGACATGAAAAGCAAGCCATCAGCAAACAAATGTATTTCCATATGTGTAACCTGAGGTTCATCTATATACAGAATCATAAGCAGGGCAGTTTTAAACATGCAGATACTGCAAAGTCAAGTTTTTCTCAAGTCTCTTATTTTGTGAGTGTCTCTGCCTATGATCCTGACGGCGTGGACCTCCTTGTCACTGCCTCTGATAATTAGAGAGTAAGATGTATGTGAGAGGTTGGTTTAAAAAATATGTATTTCTGAAAGGTATACTTTGAAACATGGTAAAGTAGCCTGAATAGACAAAAAACATCAGACAACTATTATTAGTATCTGCAATACTCACTGACATTGCTTGGTATAGTGGAGTACAAATAAAAACAGAGAGCAATTTTCTGAACCTTGAAGAAAATAGATTTTCTCTTTGATGTTTTTTCAAGTTCTAGTGGAATTTAAATAGAAACAATGACCATAAAATCTATGCATTCCAGCTAATACAGAACTTAATTTGATTTTTTTTTTTCTTTTCTTGCTTTTTTACATAAAAGGACTCCTGGGTCCTGCTAAAAGAGATGCATGGTTGCAATTAAGAGCAGAAATTGAAGCTCTGACAGACTCCTGGCTAACAAATGCACTTAAATCATTATCAATTATCAGCACAAGGTATGTATTTGAGTCTACTGTAAAAAAAGTTTCTAGTTTTCGACTTACATTGACTATTTTTTGACATTTGAGGTTACAATAAATTAGTGCCTTTAAGATTTCATTTTGAGTGATTCCAGCATTTACTAAAGATAGTATGAAGCATCTTCTAAAATGTGATAAATGGCCCTGTGTACATTGAAAGGGTATTGTAGAATTCTGAGCCAGCCTTTAATTTATTATCTTCTGCACAGCATCCTCTGAACTCCACAACTCTATGTTCTGTCCTTCAATGTTTGTGCCTATTCACTGTGCTACCTAAATACTGTATAGATCCCAGAACACAAAAACATTTTCCTTCTGTCTTTCCAGACAAATCAGTATGCTTAAGCATGTATCTAAGTTTTCAGAAGAGCAAAAATCTGTTTTAACTAAGTTAAAAGTTTGGGTTCCCAGTAATGACACGTAAAATGTATTGTTCCTTTGAAATAATAACGCTGTGAACACTGCTGTTGCTTAGTCAGCTATGCAATATGTATCTTATCAGAAATCCTCAAAAATTCTGATTTTAAACCATAAAAAAGGAACAATGTTAAGCCATCTTACCTTCTGAACATGTCTGGGAAAAGACTCAGCATCAAGCAAAATGAACAGACTTGGAAAAATGTGAAAAACTTATTTTAAATGTAACAACTTTTGCAACAGGTTTATCTCTTAATTGTTGCTTATTTAACAGTGTCTTAAGCACTTCAAGAGAAAAAAAGTAAAAATTTATGTAAGCCATTGTGTTTAGCTCTGCATTTCTTTCCAAATTGCTAGTCTTCAAAAAGTCATTCGGTAATGGAGGCCGGTTGAGCATTGGTGGATGAGTCTGGAAAACCATTATCAGTTACTCGGGACTGTTAAATAATAGTCTTTTGTCTTGTCTTCAAAGAACTGTACAGCTATAAATCTTCAGAAGGTACCTGTGAGGCAGCTAAACATCACCTATATGTTACTGACAGGAAATTGAGATACATTAAGGCAGAAATAGTAGTCTAAGGTCTTGCTTGGAGTTTGTGGAAGAACCAGGAGGAAAAATCACAACTATTTGCTCTCAGCTCCATGTTCACATGGTCATGCTCATGTTCCAGCCTAAAGTAGCCTGGCTCTGAGTTTTCTTTTGTGTAACTGCTAGCACAGCTTCTCCATTTAAGTTTTCATCCTCACCATTCGATGCTAGCTCATTAACATGATTATTCTTATCTCTCCCTCTTCTCAGAAACATTCTTACTCTTGAAACATGAAGAAAGCAATGTCATTGTGCAGAAATGTGTATTGGCTGTTTATTTCCCCTCAAGACAGGAGTAACAAATTATGTCTTTGCTTTCTCCTAACACTTTTATTTGGCTGCTAGCTACTGGCAAGTAATGGCCAGCAAGAAAATAATGCTTTCAAAGCATTAGAAAGCCTATTTTTGGAGGTAGTTGGTGACCTTAAATGTCTGTATTTTAGTGAACCCATCTTCAAGGACCTGTTTTTTATAAACCAGTGTGGAATATTTCTTGTAAATCAGGCCTGCATATTTTTTTTAAAGGATTTTGCCGAAAGTTTTAGGTACATTTTTCTGGAAGTGATGGTGCTGAGCAGCACTGCTGTGTGAGTGAAAGTAAATGTTGAGGAATCCTGAGTATGCTCTCCACAGCTGGTTCACCATATCAGCATTTGGATAATGGTTTTAAACTATTCAAACTTAAACTATTTCTCTCATTTTAGGAGTAACTGTGTAAACGTGTTGGTAACAACAACCCAGCTTATCCCAGCACTTGCAAAAGTTCTGCTATACAGCTTAGGAGGAGCTTTTCCTATTGAAAATATTTACAGTGCAACCAAAATAGGTAAGAAAATTATTCTTTCATCCATTCTGACTACATTGCATTACCAATATTTTTTTGCCAGTAATGGATGGATTCTACTCCACTTCCCTGACACTTACTGTGTTAGTTATAAGATTTAGGCATTGCATATGTTTAGATGTGTGTTTGTCAATAAATTCCAAATTCAGCTTATTTTCAATGATGCCTGAAGGAATAAAGGTCTCCATACTAATTAAAAGCATCAGAAACTCCCAAGTATGGTGCAGAAAACATAAAATGTGCAGAAAAGAATGAAGAAAAGTGGTTTTTGAATTCAAATCTAAGCAGAACTTCTATTAAAATAGTCTCTGCTCTGACCTCCAGCTCTATGTAAGTTAGGCCACTGCTTCACAAGCTTTTTCTGAAAGCATAGTACCTCAGTGATGGTAATGACAACCATTACCAACAGAAGCTGTGTTGATGGATGGGGCACTTCCCTATTCTGTTGATAACCGTGTACCTCTTGTGTATTACAGCTTGGAATTTCATGGATTTTGGAAATCACATCCAAAATTTTCTTGTAAACCAAGACAAGTTATCATTCCTGTGAAATGTGACACAGCCTACAATGATAATTTCAGCAGATTTCATGGTTTACCAGTTATTAATTCAGGAATGCTTAATTTCTATACCTATGACACCTTACATAACATGAAGTGTGACACTCCATTGACAAAAGCATTACATTTCCTAAATGATTTTCACAAGTGAAAAAAACAATACATATTCTAACAGTGTCGGGAAAAACTATGACCTCAGTCATCCTTTAATTAGCTGTAGCTGTCCTTTAAACAGAAATGCCTCAAATACTTGAAAAACTTAAGCCCAGGCACAAAGTATCCCAAATACCACATGGTATTGAGCAGCCTCTGGAATGAATGTCATCTGTCATACAGCCTGTACACATTGGATTCGGTCACTGAGATTGCACTCAGACCAAAGGAAGGAGCATTAAGAAATAGTGCCGACAGCACAGAAGGGGGTGGTGAAGTGAAGCACAGTCTCTGGAGGCTCTGTCAAAGTAATTCTGCACAAGGAATTCCTTCTGAGAACAGTGTGGCCACTATTACACCCCTGTCAGGAGCACAGCAAACTCTATTGGGTACAAGATCTCTCTCTACTTTTCATCTCAATGATCTCTGCACTGTGCTGAGCACAAGACTATAATTGCAGCTGTTGCTTGCACACACTGGAATCTGGTCCTCACTCAACAGTTAACACATATGATGCTTTTCCTAATCATAAGCCCTTTTTTGTGGGCCAGCTGGAAAAAAAAGCAAGAGGAGGGCAGTAAGAACTGGAAATCTAGAAATCATGAGCTTGTGAGAAGAGACTGAAAAACCTAGGGTGGGGGATAGACATAATACTAAACAAGGTAAAAAACTCTTGCAGAGAGGAAGGAAATAATCTTTCTCTGTGTTGATGGGAGGTATGACAATAGGTGACGATTTCTTTGCAATAGGGCACATGTAGGTTGCGTGTCAAAGAGACCCTAACGGAAAGGGTTAATTAAGTATGGAGATCGCCTCTGGAAACAGTGAAATCGTCATATTAGGACAGTTTAGGATCGATAGCACAAGCATTTGTTGGTAAAACTGAACCCGCAGTACAATGAGAAGATCAGTAGATGATTTTGCTTGGTCCCTTTCAATCCTGTTTATTGTTGTTACTGGCTTAGCCTGCTTGCTTCCACATTTCTCCAAAAGAGCCAAATGCTTCATAGATGTTCTCCCAGGAATCTTTTGTCTGATTTTATTTTACTTGTCCATTGTTCTTTGAACAATTTTTCCATTGCTACATCACTCATTGTTGCAGCTACACTAGAATTAAAATTGCTGCTTTCCTTGGAAAAAAAAAAGTGTTAGTTATAGAGAAATGTTTAAATTCAATTATTAATTCCCTGACCTATTCATTTTCACAGCACTAATTCCTTTATCTTAGTGGCTTTCCTGTAATTCTTAAGAAAGAGATTTAATTTTACCTGGAGCAGCTTAATGTCACTAAGAGAATTAATTGCTTCTCACCAGTTTTAGCTCAAAATCCCAAGGCTAGGAACTTTAAAAAAGTAGTAATAACAATGTCTCACCACTGTAATTATCCTTTGTAGGGCTTCACCATAACTCACTTGATAGCTTGAATAAGTAGTGCATTGTTTTTCAGGCAAAGAGAGCTGTTTTGAGCGTATAGTGTCCAGATTTGGCACTAACATAACTTATGTTGTGATTGGAGATGGCCGAGATGAGGAACATGCAGCTAATCAGGTAACTTCACTCTGAACTCTTATCTCATTTATCTTCCAGGAAAAGAAAGTTGCTTTGAACGAATAATGCAAAGGTTTGGCAGAAAAGTAGTATATGTTGTAATTGGGGATGGTGTAGAAGAAGAACAGGCAGCAAAAAAGGTAACCTGTCTCCTGAAATGTTGGTGTGATACCTAGCTACTAATGCAAGCCTTTCTGTTTGCATTTCTGTCAGTGTTGCACAATGGCAGAATGACAAATAATTCCAGTCCACACATGCAAGGCAACAAGAGCATGATGAGATCAAAACTTAGAGTAAAATGAACCATTTGGATTCTGGCATTTGCTTCACTTCAGTTTGGAAAGAAAAAAAATGCAAAATTATTTTAAAAACAAATGGAAAATGACTGCAGCAAAAATGTCTGACTAGTGTCAGGCAAATTAAAGGTAAACAGAAGAGATAGAAAGAGCTATGACATGATAGTTAGGTTGTGGTTTTCTTTAAATGGTGAAATTCGGGAGGTTTCAAGAGAAGTGTTACAGAGAATGTGGAAAAACATCTAAAAGGCTGTGCAAATTTGTTGCTAACATAGATAAAGATTTGTAGTTTACTGGAGCAAATATGATGAACACATAATTTGCTTGAAGAAAGACGTATCTGCAAAAGGAAAAAGAATACAACACATAGATTGAGCACCAAATCTGTGTTTCTAAAAAAGAACTGTTTCTTCAGAAATATTCAATTTTCTCATTATAATAATTCAAGTCTAAATTTCACCAGATAAGTTTTCAATGTTCAGAAACAGATCAAATTAGTAATTTACACCATACTTCCCAGTATCACCTTGGAAGTGTGCAGAAACTGAAAATTTTTGCCTCACGATGTCTGCACAGGACAAGTGATGTAAATGTTGTTGTGCTAGGAGTAGCAAAATAAAGTGCCCTTTTAGTTTTGCAGCTGGAATGGAAACAAAATGAAAATAACCAAAATGCTCATTCCAAATGGTTCCCTAATATAGGTACAGTATTGGTGATGGGTTTTTTATAGTTTGTGCTAAACAAAGGTGGTTGGATTGTGTACTTTCCAGTTTGGCATGCTTTTTACTTAACGTTGGCTATATTGCATGGATAGATACAGAATTCAGAGAGATGGATGAATATAGCACATTACAAATAGATCTGAACACAACATGAAAGTATGGGGTTTTTTTCTATTCTGATGAATTGCTGAAGAAGAACAGTGCCTATATCTGCATCTCTGACAGACACTGATGCTTTCTGCAACACAAATTATCTTTTTTTTTTAAACTAGAAATGTGTTATTTTCTTATCCAAAGAAATTTCTTTTTTCCCCCTAGATGGAGAAAAATGTAATTCAACTCTGTTTCCAAGTGTTCTGTGTGAAGCCTCTTTTAATGAAAATCTTATAGCCCTTTAAATGATCATTTGGTATTTTGCAAAGTCTGAGAAGTGGAGCAGAAAGGGATTTTCTATTAATGCTCCTTTGTATGGGTTTGCATGCTAACAATAAGCAAATAGCCCTTACTAAATAATAGGCTTTTTCCAAAGAAACTGTTAAGAAGGACTATCTAATTATTTTAACTTCAGTTGAACTATTAAGCTCAGATCTATTTTGGTGTGATTTTTGTCAGTACTTTACTAGCAAAAATCAATCCAGAAACACAGTGGTGTAAAATATGTGGTGGTAATCTGACTAGTCTCGTGTGTCATATACCGCCTGTGTCACAGTGTTCATCTTTCCTGACCTTTTCCCCCCTCTAACAAACACAGCACAACATGCCTTTCTGGAGGATATCCAGTCATTCGGACCTCTTGGCTCTCCATCAAGCACTGGAACTAGAGTATTTGTAACTGTGTTCTGAAGTTGGCGATCCTTTTTTTTTTTATATATATATATATTTCAAGTACACTGAATTTTTATGTGTGATTCAATGCCTCTGGCTTTACACATATGAATTGTCTTAAGAAGGGAAGAAATATTTGGAATTAAAAATTCCAAATTGAAGAATTCAGATTGCTGAATGAAGTTGAAACATTAGTGCTACGTAAGGAAGCTCTATGGTCTTATATATGCAACGTTTTTAAATGAATTAAAACTGTGGAGGTTGCTGGTACACACCAAGTGAGCCCTGACAGGAGTGAACAAAGGACTCGAACTGGCAAAGCACCAACACGCGTTTTCCAGCCGACAAGGTGGTGTTCAACAACATTCCTCAAAGTGGGATATATTCTCAGCACTGAGGTTTGAACCAGACTTTAGCCTACCTAACCCAGAAAATCTGAATTGGAATGCACTCAGACTGTATAATGACAATCCTGTCTAGACCTGTAATTTGTGTAAATTATTGATGAAAATAATTTACTGTGACTTTATTAGCAGCTGATTTTGGAAGTGGATGCAATTTTTCTTTCTTTTTTGGGGGGCAGGGGAGGGAGAGGGTTATATAATATTGTCTCTTTTATAAGTTTGGCAAACAGAATGTGCATAATGATATGTTGTGCCTTAAAGAGAAGACTGTGTTAGTGTGTTATAATGTAATTTTGGTTAAAAACTATGTAGATAAACAAAAAAACCTTTGTGATAATTTTTGACATGACCAAATTTGAAATTCAAAGAAATCAAAGAGCAGGGCTGCACCAAAGCATTTACGTATTTGTTGCAGTAAGAAAAAATAATAAAGGAAAGTTTGTGTTTTTATTTGGATTCTGAATAATTCCACTGATTGTTTGAGGAAAGTTAAGAGTATGTTGGGAGGTTGATACTGGGGACCGCTACCTAGAAAGCTAAAAAAAAAGTGTTTAATACCTTCAGCATAATTTCTTGATTATCTGACAAGAGAACTAAGAGCCATATTCATGAACTACTTAGTCTACTGAAAGCCATACAGTGAGTGCATCTGCTGTGTATAAAAGAACAAAATTCCACCCAGTAGACCAAGTGGGCAGGTGATATTACTGGAAGGTGAAAATGCGGAGTTAAGCCCAGATGAGGAATAAAACAGAAGTTCGTTAGGAATCAAAAATTACTAAAGAATCTCTCACCAGTCAGATGCACAAATGCTGCTACATTTAGCATATTCAGGATCAACACAAGCCGCTGAAATTGCTGGCATGGTAACATTGGCCATTTCAGGAGCACAGTCCACTTTGGTAAACATAACAGCATTTTGGTAGCTTTCCCATTCTGTTCCACATTTATGTACCTTCTGTTTTGAGTCAACGTGATTTTTCTCATCCATTTTTGATTGCACAACAATATTACACAGGAACAACCCTAAATGTTTTTGAATCAGAAGTTTCAATAGCATGTCAGGCATCTGGGGAGAGGATAAGGAAGGGATTTTTATGAAGAAATTTTGAGAAATATATTACCTTAATTTTCATCATTTCTATTAAAAATTACAGTCCATACAGTGATAATTACCTTGCAAGTTTTGAACATGCTACCTTTCAGCTTTGGAAAATGAGCAAGGTCCATATTGCACACAGGGTCCCTAGCGCTCCACATGCAGCTCGAGCACTCCGAAACAACAGCAAGTGGTTCATCTCTCATGGCAGAAGAGGGAAACTGCTCTTTTGATTTTTAACTCTGTACGCGGAGACACCTGAGGTTGCCTGTGCTCTGACTGCGTGAAGAGGTGTGTGCGAGAGAAGATGTCAAATGTAAACTCCAGGATGCCTACACAAGCACACTAGTTAGCACCGAGGTGAAGACCTTCCCTCTCTGTGCTCTGAAGCCACCATATGTCTAGTTACCAGGAAGTAACTTTGTTGATTTAAACTTTGTAGGTTATATGAAAGTTAGTTGGTAGGTGAAAGCCTGGAGCCACTAAAAGTCCAAGGCAAAACTCCTCTATAAATTCATAAAAATGGGATTTCTTTGCTGTGTTGGAATTTGATATACAAGTCACCACACAACAAACTAATGATAATTTGTTATCACCGGGCACTTTAAAGCCATCACATGAAACTTTCCACATATGAAATCTTTATACAGTAGCTATTTGGGTGATAGATTTGTGTGTCCAAAAATTAAAATTGATGCATACCTTCTTTATATTTGCAGTACCTGTCTAGTCAAATTTGGCCCGGAAGTAAATTTTTCATAAAAAGCTGTAGTACCAGCTTTATGTAGTTTTTCAGGTGGGGAAAAAAGTGTTTCTACTGGAATAGGAAAAAAGTTCAAAGCAAGCCCTTCTCAAGTTTCTGCATCATAACATTGCATGAGAATCTCAACGTAAAAGTCTTTATAAAAAAAATTGGTAAGGTGAACTAGCTTCTTTTTCTTTTTTTTTTTTTTTTTGGACAAGTCATAGTGTTATTTAAATGCATGAAACAATATTATTTCTCAAGTTATTTGTTCAGCTTTTCAGTGTTCTTTTCCTAATCAGATGTAAGAACAAAACAGCCCAGCAACAACCGTCGGTTCTTATAAAAAGTTTGCAATGCCTTCATTGGAGTTGCACTTAGCTCTCTGTGACAGGTATGGCTCAATTAATATACTGGATTCTAGAGAGGAGATGGAGGCAAAAGGAGGGAAGATTTACAGAGCATGACAAAGTTCTCATTTTAACTTGGATTCTGTGTGCTACCATAGCAGAAGTTAATTATAAAAATAAATTATCCACAAAAATGTACATCCAAAGAAATTTCAAGGATTTAGCTCAAAAGCCTTTGCAATACTAAAATTCTAAAACAGAATTTCAGAGCACAAATACTCTCTTGCTGAGCAAAAATTGTTATATATCTTTAAATAAAAGTGTGTCAAACATGCCTGCCTCAAAGAGAGAAATTACTCTAATACATTTTCCCACATGAACAATACAGAGGAGAAAATAACCAAGGCAGACAAATAGTCATGCCAGATGGTTCCAGATGGGCCTAAGTAGATTAAACTGAAGGCTGGTCGTTTTGATGTTGAGTGCATTTTAATTCAACAGCATATTAATCAGAGACTGCCTTCCCTTCAGCCTCTCCTCAACAACCAAGATTGAGCACAAAGTCATGTTTGCAAGTATTTTGGGCAAATGAAGTATAGAATATAATGCCTTTTGCTGATACTCCAGCAGTTCTCAGTCAGTACAGAACCTGAACGTTCATTAGTCGTTTGAGTAGTCGGCTTGCAGAATACAAATACCGTGTGATTGCAGTCACAAGATAGTATCTTAAATAGATATAACTCTGTGCAGTTCAGTATATCAGTAAAAGAGGACAGGAAAAACTAAAAATGATGCTTATTTTTAGATGCCTGTGGAGATTGTGCACAAAGGTATAGGTGGCAGCTAGCTCCTAGATCTGTTTTCATTAGAATCCAGTGTGAGCAGCAGCATTTGCATCTAAAGCAGATGCGGAGTATGTTCCAGTGTAAGCACTGACAAGGGAGATGAGGCCAAGTCAAAATTCTGTATACAAGCACACTTCATCTCGCGGGAGATGAAATCCTGCAGCCAATCAGAATTGCAGAGTTTATGGAGGACATGGACTTGGCCTGTGATAGGAAGACTAGATTTTAGCTGTGAGGTTGTATCCAGATCCAGGGTTTCGGTTCAAAAGTCATCTCTGCTTTACAGGATTGACACCAGGCATATGCTCTAAATGAATATGGTATTTAGTATCTCTGAAGAGGAGCTGAAGTGACATGAGCCAAAATCCCAGCAGTAGCAGCATTTTGGAGATATAATTGAAGCCAAGGGTCTCTGTCATCTATTAGCAGGTTATAGTTTATTAGGGCCTACATAATTTAAGAAAATGTAAATTAAAATTAAAAGCTTGTAAAATTATGTACATCTTTACTACTTCTCAATAAATACACTTGGAAATGTCATTTTCTGCACTACACGATGTCGTAAGGTGTTTGGTCTGTGGTTGAAACCCTCCATACACAATGTCTCTTACAGGAACTGAGTGTGACCTTGGACTCTTTTCAAGTATGTCCACGCTGCCTTTGTGGTTCATGCCTGGAGCAACCCTGTGCCCATGTGGTCTGATGGAGACTGGCTCACGTGCATGCTCTTTGCATGGTGCAGCCTCTGGAGGAAACCTCCCTCTGCTCTGCACCAAGGTTTCCTCACCAAGAACACTAGGTGCCTTGCTCCAGATGCAGCCTGAGAAATAGCTAACACCTTTGTTGCAGTGTCCTTGGGGCAAAATACAGAACAAATCAATTTGATGGTCTAGACACATAGTGTATTCATGTAAATTCCCTTACCAATTCACTTACTAATATGCTAATATCCTTTTTATGGACATGGGTTGTTCAGGAGACAGACTAGGCTACTGAAGGGCAAGTAGCGGTTCCAGCTGAAGCTCAGCCTCATGAAACTTTGTAAATGTCTTTGGGAGCAGTGCTTCATGTCTCGGTGAGGTGCTGACCTTGGTTTGGAGGAAGCAGTCCCCCCACAGTCTGCTTGCGCAGGCTTTAAGGCAAAAGTGAGACCGTAGGACTATCAACACATTTAGATGTGACATTATGGTCTCGGGAGTGACATAGCAAGTGGCACAGTCTTGGTAACTGCAGTGCTTCAACCATAAGAGACAGCTTGTAAATAGTGGATTTTTTTTTCCCAGGAGTTAGATTAAAGCATGTCTCTTACAAATGTAACTGTTCTGTATGTACACCTGCCTTCTACTCCGATTTTAGGAACGAAAAAGAAGATACATCAAAAATAGGGTGGACAAAATATAAAGAAGGCCCATCTACTGAGCAGATGGACCCATAGTAAACAGCAGTTTTAACATTGTGTCTCCCAGAGGGGTTTGCGTGTGACTCTAGAGAAGATGAACCATTCAGTACCATTTCAGGAAAGTGAGATAAAAGGTAGCCAGAAAAATGGTTTTCCCCCCCATAAATGGTTTCCCCCCCCAATGGTTTTCCCCCATTTCTCCCAACTGTCGGAGATTTCAGAACTTTTCCCATCAGGATAAAAATGAGATATCGGGGGCTTTTATTTAAAAGCATTTGTATGGGTTATAGCACAGCATTAACTTAATTTCTCATTGCTGAGAAACTCAGTGCTCTAAATGGCTGTCAATATGTCCTGCACATGACGATTCACAGTGCTGAACTAAAATAAAAACATTATACTGAGAGCATTTATGGCTGGAGAAATAACTCTTCCTCATTTGGGTGCAAAAATACCTCTTCCTCATTATCCATTACCTATAGAGAATCCCCAAGCAAAACCAAGCAGAAATTCAGAATGGAATTATTTATGCGTGTCTTCCGTTGTTTGCCGATGTATTATTGTCTCTAGGGGATCCACATTTAGGGTTGACTAGTTTGATCCGTTTTCTTTTTTCCAAACAGATAATGGATTCAGAAACATTTTGCAAATGTTTATAAATTGGGGGGAATTGTTTCAGTGGCCAAAAGCCCAGGAAGTAGGAGTAATGCTGAGAAAGCCAAAACATCTCAATAGTCTGGTTTTGCATGTTAGTTTCTCTACCAATTTCAAGGCTCGATTTTCCAAGAACTGAATCTCTGACTTGAAACCACTAATAAAAAATGAATAAGGAATTATTTTTTTTCTGGTTCGGAAGGATAGGGAAAAAGGGAGAAACACCAGAAAGTTTCACAAATTGATTTTTAAGTGGACAAGCAAAGAAAATCCTTTGTTGCACAAAGCACCATTTCTCAAATTTGCTGGGTGAATTAGTCATCAAACATCCACCTAAGCATGGGCTATTAGAAATTCACATATGCACTTCAATACACATGAAGCAAGAGAGCAGAGAAGCATGAAGGACAGGATTTAAATGAACTATATCATATCAAGGAGTCAGGCTGAGAATGGAGGTTAATTAGACTGGATTTTTCTGCTGTGCTCTCAGTGTCTGGGAAAATAAAGTGCTGCAAAGGAGTGGCAAATAGAAAGTGTTTCATGTTTCCTACGCTACTATACAACCTACTGTGCCCTTCACCAGGAAGCACACACTTTTTCTACATGAAAACACCAGCTGGAGCTATTTGGAAAATATTAGAAATTGTTGACTCATTGAAACCAAAATGTGTTTTGGGATTGCGCACACCAATGTCAATGAATGGAACATTTTTAGTCCTCTTTAGAGAAAGAGTGAATCAGGAGCCCACGAGATCAGCCAGAAAAAAACTCTGAGCCATTGCAGGAGTGTGGTGACTATGGCTCTCCGCTGGCATGTCAAGCCCCTGTTCTTTGCTTTCAGCTTGTGTGGGTTAGGATCTTGGTTTCTAGCTTTCTGACTCAGAAAGGTCCTCGTTTGGTCCAATAGTGAGGAGGAATGTTTCTGAAATCAGAAAAAAAAAAAATAAAGTGAAAGATAAGGGAAGAAGAAATGAAAAAAAAAAAAAAAGTCTCCCTCTTTACTAGCACTAAAACCATTATGCCCATTGTGAAGGGTTCTGGAAAAAGAAACCTTCCTGGAAAGGATTTAGCAACTGAGAAGCTGTGGTTAGTTGGTCAGTTGGCTGCAGGGTGAGGGGGGCAGACAAGACATGGGAAAAGACCAGCAACCAGAAAGGGTATTTTCCCTGGACAGTGTGTGTGTATCTCTCCTGTTGTACAGCACAGCCTTATTTGTGTTCTTTGTGCTCTGAATTCCTACCACATACAGCTACCCCCTCCAACTGCCCCACCAACTCTGGTCCATGGGTTTTTGCAGGCTGATCTCTCTGCTTCCTTGTTTCTCTCTGGTTTGACACCTTTCTGTTATCTTATTGCAGCTGCAGCCCTTCGCTGACTGTGAATTTGCTAGGATCCCAAATGCGCTTTCAAGTGTTGCAGCTGCTTACAGCTTTTGCAGGAAAAAGAAGGAGGGCACCAGCAGTGTTATGGTACATGGGCCGCAGAGGCGAGCGAGTCCCTGCAGCCCTGCCTTCCTGCCCACATGGGATAATGGGGTTGTAGGAGAACAAGATGCACACAGAGGACCAGCCATAAGCAGCAGCCCAGCCAGATGTGCCACTCTCCCTTTGGTGGGCAGGGCTGCAAACACTTCCCTCTGCCGCTGTTTAAAGCCAGCACGATAGGGAGCAACTGTCAGTCATGTAAGAGCAGGCAGGCAGGAGATGCCATATGCTTTTGCAGAGCAGCAAGACGCAAGGCAAGCAGAGTTGTCCTTCCAGGGTGGGAGCAGAAGCAGAAAACTGGCAGCAAAGGTTTGTGCACAAAGATAAACATAAGGGGTTTGTAGAAGAAGCACACAGAATGGATGTGTCCCTTTGTGGATTTGGGGTTGATGCATTGAGTACAGTTTGCTGGGTTGGTGTAAGGAGATTGTGTCTAGTATTGTGAGCCTCCTGGAGAGCCAATTAAACTCCTGGCACTTAGCAGCAGGACTTCTTTGCAGGGTTTTTTGGGGGATTGTGGTGTGTTAGCCTTGGCTGGCAGCCAAACTCCCACCCAGCCGCTTGCTCACTCCTCCCCTCAGTGGGATGGGGGAGATAGGAAGAACAGTAATGAGAAAGCTTGTGGGTGGAGATGAAGACAGGGAGATCGCTTAGCAATTACTGTCACAGGGAAAACAGACTCCACCTGGAGAAAGATAATTTATTGCCGACTAAAATAAATATTTAATCACTGCATTGTTTAGTGGGAAACAAAAAGGCAAACATTAAAACAGCACCTTTCCTCCCCCCATTCCATGCCCAGCTTCACTCCTTCACTGCCAACTCCTCTACGTCCCACAAGCAGCACAGGTGGAATGGGGAAGTATGGTGGCTACAGTCAGTAGGTATACAGCGGTTCCTCTCTGCTGCTCCTTCCTCCTCACGCTCCTCCTCTGCCTCAGTGTGGGCTCCTCTCCACAGGCCGCAGTTCCTTCAGGGAATGTCCACTTGCTCTGGCACGGGGTCCTTCACGGGTTGCGGTGTGGCTATCCGCTCCACCATGCAGCTCCTCCTCCTCACCTGGCCTTGGCGTTCCCTCTGCAGCTTCTCACTCTTTTTATTCCCTGCTCCCCTGCCGGTGTGGTGTTTTCTGCCCCTTCTTGCACACGCTTTCCCTGAGGCACCGCCATCTTGGCTGTGGGGCTCAGCCGTGCCCTGCGGTGGGTCCGCTGGAAGGGGCTGGGACCTGCTGTGTCCGGCACGGGGCAGCTCCAGCCCCTCCTCACAGAGGCTGCCCTGCGGCCCCCGCAGCCAGCACCCGGGCACCTGCGCCCAAAATGGGGAAGGAGGGGAGGTATAGCTCAAAAAACTGCAACACAATGGCAAATCTCTAGGTCTTCATGATTTTCATTAATGGTATAAGCCTAGTGGAAGAGGACAAGTCTTAGCAGGAGGAGACACAGAGATGTAACTGCAAGCAGAAGAGCAGAGGGACACGCGGCGTTTTCTTCTGCTGCCCAAATTACCCAGAGCCTATGAAGAGGTCCCAGCACATCTTAAACCTGATGCTGGAGAACTGCCAGATTAGGTCTCAGCAGGTCTAACTCCTGATCTCTGGCTGAGACAGGCGTGGCCATACCTTTTTGCCTCCTGCCCGTCATGAATGCCTCCTGCCCACCCGCCCCATCCCCATCCCACCTCCAGCCCCACTCCCAGCCCCTTCGTAGCCAGCTTGGAGAGGAGCACCTCGCCTGCCCCAAGGCACCAGGCAGGCCTGAGGTCCCGTCGAAATGCCCACGTGCCCAAGATCATCCTCGTGCCCTGCACCGCCTCCAGGGCGGCAAGATCTGAGCGTTCAGCAGAGAAGCTAGCAGGCCATTTGGAAAGTGCCACCTGCATGCGTGAGAGCCATCCCAGCCATTTGGCGACCTAGCTGTTTGCTTTTAGCAACCCATGAGGGCATGGCAATTCACAGCCTCATGATGTCTGCCACATGCAGAAAGTTAAATAAATTAATTCTCCAGGAAATAGTTAGCTGTTATGGTGAAACCTTAGTAACCATCAGCTGCAGTTGATTTAATCCATTGCCATTGCAACACACTAATGGGCTAAGAAGATGGTTTTCATTTATTTATCTGTGTGTGTATATATATATATATATAAAATTTTTCTCCTGGAATAAACAGTTTATTTGGTGGGAATGGGCAGAAGTGAACACAGACTGAAATGGATATCTTCTGGGTGTGGTTTTTAAAAACATGTGAATATTCTCTTTCACCCATGCAGAGTGCTGTCCCAGTGATGACAAATGTGTGCATATTGCTCTGTGAAACTTGCTTCAGCATAAAAGCTGTTGTTTCTGGTGGCAGGATGGCTCCTGGTCCTGCATGGCTCTCTGTGCCGCCTCCTTCAGACAGTCCTGACCTGTCAACATCAGGCTGCACTTTGCATCAGAAAGGTTTCAGACGTGACTGGAGGTGCTGGTCAAGCTGCCGGCTTATTACCTCCACACACAACTCATTCCTGCTGGCAGGAAATGAGATAGCAACAATGAAATGCATTTTTGCTCCTGTTTTAGCTGCAGGGTGTAGAGGCTGTTAGTGTAGCTTGGTGTACCCCTATGGTACCTGATCCCATCCCCTTTATTCAGGAGCCCTGTTCAGGGAGGGTGAGGTCTTCACAGGCTGTCCCTGCCGCCCTCACCAGCCTGCCCAGGAGCAGCTCTTCTGCCAGAGCAAGGCCACACATCTCTGTGCTGGGGAGGTTTGGTGCCATGGGACACCTCTGCCTGTACGTCACCAGCATATCCCATGAGCAGCCTATAATGCTATCCTTACAAGAGTGCATCAGCTTCAAATGCTAACTTTCTCACATGGAAAGCTTTTGGTTTGATTTGGGTTTATGGTACAAGCCGTGACTGGAGCATGTATTACACTTCTGCAGCCCATGCAAAGGGGTATTTACCAGAAACCCTTAATGACATCTGTGCCTTATGATCACTCATACTTAAAGCAAAACAAAACAAGGATAAAAAAAATGGGGGAGGGAGGAGAATGGAGCCAAGTGCGGGGGGCTGTTCAAACAGCATATGCACACTGATTTATGAAATGCGATCCAATTCTCAGCAATCACCACAGGCCACTGACACATGGCAGCTGATGGAGGTAAGGTAATTAGCAAAGCCCAGCTTCTCCTGTTACTCACTGGGAGCTAAAATGAGGGTTTGATCACAAGCCCTCAATAGTCTTGATGAAGAACATATTTATATTCAACATTGAACTGCCTGGTGGCCAAAACAGAGGCTGCGTAGCCACCCTGGCCCCACAGGCAATTGAGAGGAGAAAGAGCTTAACCTGCCCAGGTCCCTCCTCAAGGTGGGTGCCCACCCCACTCACCCGGCCCCTCGCCTTGCCCACCACAATCTCACTTGCCACCATCCCAGTAGGAAGAGAGCAATGACCCAGGCAGCATCACCCCTGGGGCTAGCCCCCAGGGAGCAAGGAGTGCAGCTCCCAGTGCTTGACTGATTACCTCTGAGTTGTTTTTACACCCTCCTTAGACTAAGTTGGTTCTCAGTGGAACAGGGGTCCTGGCTGGGAGGAACCTATTCACAGAGGAAAAGAAAAAAACCAACACCTAATTTTGGCCCTCAAGAAGTCAAGAACCACTCAGCCCAAAGGGTATCCAAGCACTTGCTAGTATTTTTATTTTTTTACTTTACCTAAATGCTCACAGTGAGTTTTCTACTCTGGTTAAACTGCAGTTCCTTAAAAGCAGTTTATTTATAATGGAAAGGCTGACTCAACCTTCAGTCTAATAACCAGGAACACAACAGTAAAATGAAACAACAAATCATTGCTCTGACAGTAATGAGGCGCTTGCTTAGACATTTATCTGTCCTTTTACAGGGCAGTAATTTTATGGTTGAAAAGCCTTGGTTTTAAACTTCACGTCCGGGAAGAAATTGCCAAGCCCTGGCCAAAATTGCCTCCTTTAGCAGATGGTAACATTGTATATAATTAATGCATTCATTTTCATTCTTAAAAACTAGTAAATGCAACTTATTTGAATTTCCTCCTGAAAGCTAAATTTATTAGCTACAAAACACAGAGACTGTGCCAACTGTTTCAAGGAGATTATATCCTGTATTTCCCCCATTTTCTAACTGTTTTCCACCAATATCACCTGGGTGGCTCTTCCCCTCTCTATAGGAAACTTCAGAGTGGGCAACAGCTTTCTTCTGTCCCTTTTATTCCTCCATATGTTTTCATGATAAAGGTTTCTTTCCTTCACCTCCATTTAAAAGGCAGAAAGGCTGCCACTTGTTTGCTGAAAATGACTTTAAATTCATCAGCTCTCCCAGACCTAATAAAGTGACATGTTTACAACGTTAAAGGAAATCAGGTGTTTTAATGTTAAAAGAAAAAAAACTTATTTATGTAGTGTTAAAATAATACCGTTTGCCTGGCCTTTCTCAGTCTATTCATCACACAGCAATCTCCCCACAAGATGCTGTGGAGTCTGTGTGCTGGAATGCCATGCAATAATAAGCCCAAATTCACCATAAATAATGTACCGCAGCGGCCTCCCCCCTTGCTGCTGGCAGCCGCAGCAGTGGGGCACATGTAGGGAAAGAGTCAGCACCCAGGCACGTGGCAGTGTGGATGGAGCAAAGCAAACCCACTGGCAGGTGGGTACCACATCTACAGCCCCCTCGTGCTGCTCAGGCAAATCCCATTTGTGCTACTGGTCCCACCACAGAAGTGCTGCTGGTCCCTTTCATGCTGCTGGTCCCTTTCATGCTGCTGGTCCCACTGCAAAGAGCTGGAAGCAGAAAGCCTGGACTCTTGCTGGGCTCCTGGGTCACAGCTGTCCTCTTCATTTTGAAGGCCAGCTGCCAGCGCTGCCACTGGGGCAGGTGCAGTGCACACAGGTGGACTGTCACATTTTCTCTGGCATTCAGCCGTGCAGTTCCCAGCTCCATATGCACTGCTAGCCATTTTGTTACTGAAGTCCATGGAACTAAATAGCATTACCGCCCAAGTGAGAAGTGTCCACACTGCCTGAGATCCTTTCTTTAAAGGACAGACACCTGTCCCATCCTCGGCAGCGATGTAGGTGACGGGAACCTCCAGGTTTATGACAGCTGCTTCTTGAGAAGTAAGTTTTTTAATCTGCTAATCTAGTTTGTAAAGTCAGTGGTCACATGTGCATCTCAGCAAAAAAACAGGAGGATTCAGTCATTTCCATTAAAGTGGATAACAGCAGAGTCCCTTTGGCAAGTAACGCTTGCCAGGCTATGGTTTATATGTGGTTTCCCAACCCAGCTCCTACCTCACTGCAGCTGGGCTGAACACCCCAGCCTCTGGATGTAGCTCTGCAAGGGAACTATCGTGTTTACCTCTTACACATCAGTTGTTCCCATGCTCTGAAAGGCACCATCACCCATCACCATGTTCACAGAAGTCTGCTCAGAGGTATTACTGGCATGGGTGAGTTTAGCCTTCTTCTGGCACATTTGCTTACTGCTGGGTCCCAGCATGGTTATTCTCACAAATCATGTAGAAAAGAGCAGTCAGAGTAGGCAGGTAGAATCTTAACGGTTGGTATTTAACAACCAGAATTTTTCCTGTCTTTTCTTTGCCTTTGTATTAAATTACCATAAAAAGGAAATCCTCCAGTTTCCCAACAAGCTGAAGACCTTCATGGGACTCCCCATCAAGAGATGTGGTGCTCTACTACTGAGCAAACCTAGGGAGAGAGCTTTCAGGGAGAGAGGCACAGCTTGATTCTTCCCTACTGAGTGGAAAGGCACTGTTATTTTGTTCTAACACACAGGTAACGGAGGCACTAAGTGATTTATGTGGCACAGCATGGCAGGACATGAATCACACGTCCCAGACTAACCTCATCTCTCTGCCCTTAACTGTTGCTAAATCCAATATCTATTCTTCTCTGGCCAAGGCCCCATGTGACTTCTTTCATCCTTGTTGAACTTTTCTATTCTGTTCCATGTGCAGAGATTGCCATAGGTCTATAATAAAAACATGCTGGTTTCTGAGAGGAATTGCTGAAGGAGATACTGAATTTCCATCTAGTAATTCAACCACTTCTCATAGAGGTAGGTAGAATATATATCTTTAATTGGTAGCCATCTCTTGTTCCCCCTCCTGCTGAACCACCATCAGACCCTAGTCTGTGGTTTTATGCTAGAAAACAACTGGAGCAAATGTGGTCGCTTACTTCCTTCAGCTGGCTGTCTTTGCTGGAGGCTAATGTCAACCTTCCTTGTAACTCCACTGGTAGTACTGAACCTTAATATCTTTTCTTGCACCTGTAGATCTCAGAGCCAGCAGCTCCTGCATTCAAGTATGCAAAGCTACAGACAGCTGACACTAACTGGCTAATGGGCTTAATAGAGGAATCTTGTCTCTGTTATGAAGACTCTGCAATAGTGATCTCTGCAGTGATGCAATAGCAGTGATGCAATAACACCATAGAACAAAACATCTGGCTGTAGAAAGCAGCCACTGGACCCTGTGACAATAGCTCCTTTTAAATGGTTTTCAGAGGATGAGGTGTGTAAACAAGGGGATTACATTGTTTCAGCGTATTTCTGAATTAAAAGAAGGTGAACCTCTTTATCTCTGGTAAACACTGGTTTCAATATTGAGATGTATTACAAGAAAAAATTGTCATGCTAAATCATCCCATTATACTCTTAGCCTCGTAACTGGAAGCCTTTTTTGCCATTAAATTTTCTTTCGCAGCTCTCACAGTAGTAAATACACAGTCTCCATGATGCTTTTTTATATGGAGAGGCAACGCTTTCAGAGCTTTTATCACTGTGGATTTCAGGATAACGTAATGAATCAAAGAAGCCAGAACTCTAGTCACACTGTTGGGATTTATTAGAACAGTCAGGAACAAAATAAACGTGTTGATATTTGCTTCATTAAAAACAGCAAACTGAAAAACAGAGCATGCAGACTCTGTAATGCGATGCTGGCTGATATGTTTCTTTCCTGTTTCTCCACCTTTGTACTTAACCCAGAGTTACTCGGTGGTTTTCAGTGTGTAGATTACTTCTCAAGGCAGAGCTTTTCTCATGGTCCAGCTTACCCTTCCATGGCTGATCACATACCTCCCCTTTCACAGCAGCTTACTGCTATGTAACATTAATGCCTGGTTTGGAAAAGCCACTTTCATTTACGTATGTTTGGCTGCTTCGGTGTAATAAGGCTGACCAAAGAAAAGAAGACTGCCTTGTTTTCTACAGATGTAAGTAGATGCTTGGAGCACCATTGGCAGTCCCAAACGTGTACCTGTGGGAACAGCCACTCTCCACTTGCCTACTTGCAGCCATTTCTTCAGATAAACTGATCTCCCCTGCAAAAGACTCTTTCTGTGACTGCTCTTAAAAACACAGAAATCATTACATCGATTGTCCATTGAGACAACCATCTCTAATGAGGGACAAAGCCTAGCAACGAGATGAGTGAAAGGCCAGTTCAGTGGCTTAAAACCCAGGGCCAGCAATACTGAGAGCTGCACTCCCTCACCAGCTCCTTGCAGTGTGCTGCGGCCCAGATGTTCAAAGCTTGTCCCACCTTGGGGGTTTTCCTGCTTCAAGGCTGTCTGGATGCTTTCACAAGTGCAAGTCATTTCGGTCTTTCTTCCAAAGTTATTCAGGAGAACTTAGGTAAGTGCCACGTGTTTTATGAAAAGCCATATCAGATCTAGTTAGACCAACTGTCCACCAGGTCTAGCCTGTCTCTGACAGGGACCAGCACCAGGTATTTCAAGGAAAAAGGAAAAACTTTCGGGAAAGATGAAGAGGCTGTGCCCCATCTTGAACAAGTTTCTTCCAGTCTTTCAGCAGCCACTGGTTTAAGAAAGCAGGCTGGCAACTTGTATAACTAACAAGCTGCACTGACGGAATTGATGGTATCATTACTCATCATCTAAAACCTCAGTCTTTTCTGAAACTTGTCATGCTCTTTCCCTCAAAACTTTACTTGGCAGTCAAAATTACAAGTCAGCTACAACTGTTTTGAAAACATATCTCCTTCTGTTATGAATTCATTCTCTCAATTTTATTTTGTATTGCCTGCACAATATTATGGGGAAGGAAGAAGGAATAGAGGGAAAGTAAAATAACAGTAATTATTGTCTACTTCTATCAAGTGGACATGGCATGTCTGAAAAGGGTAGCAGTACTTGGCAGTGACACTGTAATTTTCCCGGCCCCTTCCTCCTACTCCCACCTTTCATGAGGTTAATTGTGTTGTATACTCTGTAGTGTATAGCTGTGCATTCAGCAAAGATGCCTGGGATAGCTGAAACAACATTTAGATATTTCACTCTTTCCTGCCCCTTGCTGATGGAGTATCTCTCTTCCCACAGTATTTTTACAATTTATTTTGTTGCTAATCCCTAACACAATTTCTAGTCTGTTTTGTAACTATTGTGCCTTAAAAATTATCTTTCTCTTACTTAATTCTTATCAAGCACTTGTGTTATTTCAGGATTATCGTTTTCCTTTTAAAAACAATGCTAGCCATTTCTCTCTATTGGTGTGTGCACTAGCTGCTTCCAGTCAATCGAGAACATCGCATCCAGAGATTTAAACAGAATTCTAGCATCTGATGATGGCCCTTACAGTCTAAGTTTGAGGGATGCCAAGGGATAACCTTTTTACCATGGTTGAGCAAGTTTGGGGGTTGAGGGATTAAAAATCCATTTTGCCTGGGAATTAGTCCACCTTTGGGACTAGTCGGACATCTCCCTAGTATGTGGCAATAATGTTTTGGAGGCCATTTGAAGAGAAGATTATGCTGCATGGCCCATTTACTGAGAGGCAGCGAGTGTCTGAGAGTTACTTGAGAAAACCTCCTGGAACTGCTATCTCTAAAGCTGACGGTCATCGAATAAACTGAGATCACACATGTGTAACATTACCGAAGTGTCAGCTCCATAGCGTGCTATCTGCAGTGAAGTTTTCTCAGAGTTGTGTAAGCCGTCTTGTGATTTGCTTGAGAGATGAGGGGAGACATGTGCACCGTAACATTTGGCCTCGGCCGGAAGACAATGACTGCAATGATGGTAGACAATCCAATAAGTACATTTGTTGTTACAGTACGCCTCTCAGCTAGGCAAACGCTTCTGCTGTAAGCCAAATGTATGTCTCAGACAAATCGCATAATTTATCAGCAAAACAGACCAGACCTATTGTTGCCTACAGAATTAACAGAAAGAGCCTTCGGAGATGACAGGAGTGTGGTCCAAAGAGTTTACCCTGCAGCGTGTGAGGCTTTTCCAGCTCTCAACATGTTAGAACAGGCAGAGATAAATGGGCAGATTGGGATCTCTGTAACTTTATCACCCCGTGCTTAACAAGGCAACAAGCTGGCCATAGAGACATTCCCAGGAGACTTTCCGTAAGATCTCTGGAGCCAGGACTGGATTTTCAAAGAAGCCAGGAGAAAAACAGTATTTTCACTGAATGAATTTCCTTTCTACTGAGGTCATAGCATATTGACAGTGGGTAATTCAGCTATCTGCAAAATGTTCCTGCACTCTCCCTGGCTTAAAAAAAGAACCAGCATTCCCATGCTTTTCCTCATAGAGAGGCTTTGTGCAAAACAAATTGCCAGCAACCTTAAGCAAGCTGTGGCCCTGTCTTCTTTTAGATGCCTGTTTGAGGTCACCAATTTTCTCTGTATTGATCCATTCTAGGAAAAGCAAGTGAAATGGAGCTGGTGGGCCAACCTCGTAGGTATCTGATACCCTCAAATTCCTTGGACCTCAGCCATTTAAATAATAGGCTTAGTCATAGCATTATTCAGAGTATTTGATGGTCTCCAAAAGGCTTTGCCAGTGCTATTACATCTTTCGGCATACTTCAGTTCAATTGATCGAGAGCATCTGTTGGGTTGAGGAGAGATGGGAGGCTAGATGTATTCATTTCCTGAAAAATAGGGTACTACTGAATGCCTCTCTTCTCCAAAGGTTTCTACCTATAGTGACTTCTTGAAGTCTTTTCTACTACTCAGCATTTTGGTAAAAATGGTAGAAAGAACAGCAAACCAATATGGGCTACAGTGTTGCAATGGCAATCCTTCCAGGGTTCCTTTAAAAAATTCCTAGTTGTTGCCATGTTTTTCCATTGCCCATTTTATTCTGGGAGCTGACTGGAACATACTGGTAATAGCAGAAATATAAATGTTCTGAAACATAGGACAGAATTTGTATTTGTAGGATATAACAAACTTTTCAACAACTGCCTCAATGGAAGACATCCATACAAGTTTCATATTAATGTTTTAAGGGTCCCTAGATCCTTTGGCCTCACCACTGTTCAGCCCCTGACACAAACCAGTTGACACAAATGGCAAGCAGATTACAGTTTTTCATTTTGGAACTAGAACTGATCTTAATAAAATGATACTCCAGCACAGGATTTTGTGAAATGCTTCACCATCTCAGACACCAAAAAAACCATTAATGGAAGCACTAACTAATGCACCCATTCACCTTCTGGGCAGGCTAGTAGCCACAGATAGACAGTTACTAATGTTGGTCAGAAAATGCCAGTTCTCTTTCTCAAAGGTGATTTGGACTATCTGTGGAAGAGTCCTGAAAAGTCTGGGGAGAGAAAAGTGACCGATAAAAAAGTCAAATCCAGAGATAAATTTCCTGCTTTTGAAAAATAATTCCAGAAAGGAAGGAAATATCTTTGCAGAAAGCTTTGTTGTTGTTAAAGAAAAGAGAAACTAGACGGTCCCAGGGACACTCCTGCCTTCACCCTGGGAGTTCCTGGGACCTGGAGGGGTGCAGGGGAGGGTATGTGACATGGGACCGGCTAAGGGAGGAGAGATGCTAAGGGAGAAGAAGAGGTAGGGAAGCATGGTCCCTCCTCACTGCCGAATTGAACCAGGTGCACAAAGAGCTCTGGGGATGAAACTGGGATGGGAGAAGCACAGAGCACAGCTGGGACAGGCCTGGGGGCTGGTACAGATCAGGGTTTGAGATCCATACAGCGGTTATTGCAGCAGCAGTCAGGATATGAGCTGTTCCTGAACTGCTGTGCTGCTGGAAAGCAGTTGTCTTCTCCAGCCATGAGCTGGTGTGAGATGGAGAATGCCAGCCTCCCTTTCTGCCTCACATTGAAACCCCCCAGAAAAACATGAGTTATTTCTCCTATCACTCAGCCTGTGGTAGCAGAGGTAAACCATTATGGGTAACAGGTGAAGAGCTATGCGATTGTTCTTGCCTAGAATAGTGAAGCCCCTGAATATTTACGGTATGCTATTTGTCCACATTTCCCCTTTTTTCATATAGGCTGATCCTAAGCAGATACTGCAGCAATTGCTGAAACTGTGATTCTCAATACCTGAACTATGGGAAGGTTTGGATGGGAATGTGAAACTTCTGCTGCTCAAGCGTCTATCTGGTTGTATGTAGTACTTATAACCGGTTGCGTTTTGCCTGCTGCAAAAACCAGGAGGTTTGTGTGCCCACCTGCCTCGCGCCAGCTTCTCATTCCTCTGTGCCCCGTGCAGCAGCAATTGCTGTCTTCAGCTCAGCGGCTCAGGGGAATTTCCAAAGCTCTCTGCATTGGTCTGACAATCGATACCTCGAGGAGACCGGTGTCACCAGCACAGAGCTCAGAAGGAATCATTTCGGCTTGGTTTTGAGCCTGTGTAGGTCCAGCCCCAGCTGGCTGGTAAGCGTAAGGAGCAGGGAGCTGAGGGCCCCTGGGCTCCAGCAACCAGTCCTCGGCCCCATCCCGGGGGCAGCGGCAGCAGGGCGGGCAGGCAGCCTGAAGGCTGGAGAAGAGGGAGCGATGTCCCGCTACGCGGCAAAGCAAAGACTCATCACTCCAGCTCAGCGGGTGCCACAGGCTGGTCCCGCTGCTGCTCCCCAGCCTCCAGCCACCAGGTTGCTCCTCCAGCTCCAGCTTATCAAGCACAGGTTCTACAAAGGCGCAGGTGAGCATATGTCAGGGGAGAACGAGCCGAACGTTCGCTGTGGCTGCGGTTTGTGCTGCCAGGGCTGTGTTTGCTCTGGCTGCCGGTTGAGAGACACTGCCATCGGCGGGGAGACACTGCCATCTCCCGACACCGCGCTCCTGCTGCCCCAGCACTCGGGCCCGCAGCTCCTGGGGATGCTCCTGCGGGGAAGGTGGCGGGGGGGGCGGGCAGGTAAGGCTCCTGGGGCCCCAAGGCTGGTTCACACTCACGTTTTGGCTGCAGGGTGATTTTTGAGACCTGGCCGCAGGCAGCGGTGGGAGGTCACGCTCCCCGAAGCGGTCGCGGGCCGATGTAGAAGTTAGCACAGTGAGCCGGAGAGATGAGACAGGGAGACAAGCCCACATGCAGCAGGGAGCTTGGGAGGCATACGGAAGTGTTTGTAGCCGAAAACTGAGGCTGTTACAGGCCATACCTGGCACCACCATTACCAGCAGGGTAGACACAAATCAGTAAAGCGCCTGTGCCTCTTCACGCCCACACCCTCTAACCACGCACCTGGACCACTTTCCTGAAGGAGGAAGGCATTTAAAGGAGGCAATAGCGTAATTCTCTCCTCCGAAAGGACCCTAATCTGTGCTAGAAATCAGCAGAAATTCATGCGCCTTTACGTTTAGCTGTTAAAAATACCATTCCCAGTGAAGCACACCAAAGCTTGGGAGATCGAGGTGCCAAAGCGCGTCTGCTTTGCCTGTGCCTACAGCCCCTGTGCCTGTCGCTGCTCTACCCCGCCGGACGGTCTGTGGGACGCCGGGGGAAGTGCAGTTTGGTGCTAAGCTGAAGGGCAGTAATTCCCAGGCAAAGCACCAGGGGTCATACCACTCTTTAGCTCCAGCTCAGACCAGATTCTCAGCACGACAGCACTAGCAACACCTCTCTCCCCTTCTCCTCTCCCTTCCGACTGCCTACGATAAACCTGAACTACAAATAAGGTTGTGTTTAGATAGGAAAGTGGTGGGAATTTTGTCTGAGTAAAGACAGCAGGACCTGCCCCGGTGGAAAGGCTTTTGAATGGTTTACAGTATTTTCCTGTAATTGTACACATTCCTTGAACAAATCACGTCCACTCATTTATTATCCACACTAAACAACGCAGTAGGGCTAGTACACAGGTGTGTCACTCACCCTGCTTCAGGCTAGAGACATCTGCGATGGAATGTAATTTTTCCACCCAGAGATTACTTATGTTAATGCAACATCAGAGGTGACCGGTTTGGGGAGATGGGGAGACAAGGGAATACAGGAGGAAAAATAAGCTGAACAAAATGTTCACACAAACTTGGAATAAAATTACCAAGAACAGGTGTTTGCTTTCTCCCCTGACATGTACAAAACAGTGATGGATTTTTGTTTTTAATAATAATTCTTATTTAAAATTTAAGTAATTCTCTCTAGCTGGTGATGGTTTGATCTAAAAGGCATGGAAATCAATGGGAACTTTCCCTGGGCTTCAGATCATGCCACATGTGTCAGCTGGATTTATTTGTCATGGGAGCAGTAATGAGGAATAGATTGTTTAAGGCTAGAATACCTAGGGCTTTGCTTCTGGTTAAAGCAGGTTACACATCTAATAAATGTGCACCTCCTGTCAACTACTGTGAGTGTTTTCCACATTAAATGCAAGGTGTTTGAGGCCCAGAATCCCACAGGAACAGAGGTGCAAGTTTAGGGGAAGGTAAAAGCTGCACATATACATTGTGTGCCACTTTTTTGCTACAGCTGCGGATTTCGTTTCTCACATGAGCAATGTAGTACACAGGATTGAGGTGCTTTGGGCAAAGAACTGAATGCTAAAGCCCAACCATGCCCACCAGAAAGTTAACTTCTTCCTTCCTGACCTTCCTCTGTACTTCACTAGGAAAGGGTAGGTCACTCTTCTCATGCATCTTTTCTTTCTTTTTTTTTTTTTTTAGGCAGAATGGCTAGAAAGAGAGAGAGATCCTCAGTTCCCAATGTATATCAACACATGAGTTTTGCTGTTCTCACAGCCTTAACATTTATTTGCTCTAATAGGCTCTGGTGCCTCAGTCCATGTCTGTCCAGCACTTACACAGATAATGTAGCCTGAAACCTTTAATGGATGCCTAAGATTACACCATGTTGGCATTCACTCCCTGGCTTGTCTGACAGTTTTTCGTCATCTTGGCCAAGAGTTTCGATTCTCCTTAGCTCCCAGAAACATCAGGTAACTCCTGTGCAATTTATTGCAATATATAGTTCCTCCACATGGATGTCACTTCCAAAATATTCATTAGAAAAATTAGTCATTTACAATAAATGTTACATTTTTACAAGAAAATGCAACAATTATTTATTAAGCTTCTGGCTTTTTTCAACACCACTTCATAAGGGGGGATGAGCCTGAACTGGAACACCTAATCTAAACCCTCTTCGGACTTTTGGAGAATCTCAGATCCAAGTTCTTGAGGGCTGGGATTGTCTTCATTTCGAGTCTTCTACAGCTCTGAGCACATTGTTGGCACTTAACAAATAAACAATAGTAATCCAAATCTGGGCCACAAATTAATGGCTAGGGTGTATCTGTACTTTATAAAAAATGTATACCTCTTCCACATTACCCATGCTACATCAAATGCAATGCCTTCTTTCTTTTGTAACCATAAATGATCGCAATTAGAAAATACAACCTCCAGCCCACAGCTCACGGGGTTGCCAGGGAAAAATGTAATTCAGAGGTGTGAAGTGGGGTGACGAAGTGGTTTTAGACAAGCGCCACAGGGCAATGATAACTTGAATGGTGGCAGCACCTGCTGCAAAGCCCACCCAGGCTGGGGCCCAGCCTCTGGCTAGCAGGCATACCTAGCAGGGAAAGAGCCAGCTGCATGTGATGGCACGAGGAAAACATGAACTAGTGGCTGTGTCTCATCACAGAAACAGAATCAGTTGTCTCATTCATTCCCAGCTTTCAGGGAGGACAGAGAAGGTGGCTTACCCAGACTGGATTTACAGACATATAGCTTCACATCAGCAGTCACGAGACAATGAACACTTCATATAAGGAAAGGGATCCTCGGGAGCTTCTCCTCGCAAAGTTATCACCTGCCAAAACCTTCCTGCTAATATCACCACTGCTTTACATGAACAGTGGACCTGGAGTTTAGGCCACTGTTTGGAAATGTTCAGATTTGTAAACTAAAAAAAGAATGACTGAAAAGCATCTCACGTTGTCCTCCCTCAGGAAAGAGAAGTGCCCATATTTAACAGGGATAGGCCCAAATGCAGTAGTACAGTAGCTTTTATTGTAATCTGTATTGCTTTGGTCCAAAAGCTATACTATATTTTTGTTAGCATCTGCTTTTGGATATTTGGCCTTCTATGTGCTTCACAGTGGAAACGAAGAAACGGTGAAAACTTCTGGCAGTTTGCAGAGAACAGAAGGAGAGAATATAGATGGAAAAGTGCTCCAGCAGAGGTGGAGTAATGGCAACTGATATGCAAGGGGAAGTCATAGGAAACAATGCAATCTAACTTGTTCCAGCTGCCTGAGCAATCGCAGGGACAGTGCCAGATGTAATATAGTTCTGGTTAGCATGAGCTGAAATGTGGGATAGTCTCCAAAAACAAGGACGGGGAGAAGAGAAGCAGCAGCTCATTTGTGAACAAAAGACTAAACTATTTAGTTGCTAAAATACATACAAAGGAGGTATCCCCTCCCTTTGCCCCACGTGCACATCACATCTAATCTGGGGAAAAGACAAAGGAAAAAAAAAAAATCCAGTCTGTGGTTGTGCTGAGTTTGTATGATAAACACTGGATGGAGGCTGTGCTAAATAGGGGGGAGAACTTGGGGAGTGTTATTTTAGTTGTGCAGCAATTGAGTCCAATTTTTTAACAAACTACTGCTGCTCTGTTTGAGAAACTGCATTTTTAAAATGTGAATCAACCGGGACGATTCACAACAAGAGAGCAGCTCTGAGAGCCCCTCCATTAGATGTAGGGTACATCAGTGGTCAGTTCGTCCCGTGATTACACTGTAGGATGGAGGGCCTGAGTTACCTTGGGATAGTTACCTAAGGTACAAATGGCCAAGGACTACGGTAACTGAGCCCAGCCTACATGGCCAAGAAAGAGAACAAATAATCTTATTCTGAACTCCCTTCTACTGATATTTAACCTAAGTCTATCTCAAATCACTTTATACTATGTTCAGTCCTGTCTATGAGTGTTGAGTCTGCCTGTCCCCCATGCCATTTAGATGATGAAGGAGACCCAAAAGGACCATGTAGATGAGATGATTGCCTCGTCCGTCCCATTGCCTGCTTGAGACTGTTCCCCAACCTGCGAGAGCATAGGCAGAGCACAAAGTGGGCAGGACAGGCAGCAATTTGAGTGCTTCTCAGAAATGTTTTGCAAAAAAGCCCTGCTGTAAGGAAGGATCATTCTGCCTCAGTTTTCAGAGTGCATTAAGAAATACCTTCAAGATGTCTTTCCATTTTTAACTTGCTTGTGTTGATCCCCATGAGGATACAGCTGTCTAATTTGCTTGAAGTAGCAAGTCAATCTGTATAATGTGGTTTGAAGGAAAGGATGGTGGTTTGGCTCCACTAAATTTCAAAGCAACTTGGCAATGATTGCCATTATTGGTCTGTATTAAAGTGACCTAGGAAGCATTATTATCCCCATTTTACAGAAATAAAGGAAGACATGGGGAACTCAGAGAATTTACTTACTCCAGGGTCTTGGTCAGCTCCACTCTTTCTCTGACACAGAAGTCACAGTTCTAAGGAGGGTGGCAGGTGCTGCAGGAGAATGGGCCTGCAACTCATCGCCATTCTCAGCTAGGAAAACAGGGCAGGACCAGATTGCCTAGCTTTGCAAGACAGTGAAAAAAAACCTGAAAAGCAGAGTTAATCCTTCAATGTAACAACAGAGCGGGCTTCAACAGCAGTATCTCTACTCCGTTCACAGTTTCTGAGCCCTGCTGTGGTTGTCCTTCCTGCAAATATGATCAATTATCATATACTTGTTAACAGTTATAGATGTTGCCACATAATGTAGATATGGTTGTTCCTTCCCCCGCAGCCACAGTCTATTTGAGGGATAAAAGCTGTTGCTTTCTTACAATCAAAATGCCATCAGTCTTATGAGTATCAGATCTGCGTTGAGTTCTTGTCAGAGAAACGCTTTACATTTATCACCTGGTATGTGCCACCTCTGTGCCCTTTTTCCCAGGGACACCACTTCTGTGGAAATATTAATAAATGACAAATTGCATTTGTGTAATCTTGTGAAATGTTTTGACTACTAAAGTTGTTCCATAGCAGTTCATTAAAGGACACGTAAAGTATTTAAGTTTACATTTTATGAAAAGATCAGGAATGCTATGGCTGATAGCTTTCTTTCTATTGAGCATCTGTTTCCTATTTTTTTAACGGCTTACAGCAGTGGTTGGCCAGTTCTGTGCTAATAGTTGATCTTAACTGGATCAAAACATTGTAATTTCTTAACAAAGGTTAGAGAGTGTCCTTCTAACACAGCTTCCTATGGCTGCAACCAGCAATGTCTGTGCATCAACATCTGGTTTCAAAATATTAAAAATTATAAACACTTCCAGATACAATCCATCTGGCCTCCCAAAATTCTACATCTGCATAATTTTGCTTTCCTTTTAAAAACCAAACACAGACTTAGTTTGGCCCTGCTACATTACAGAAGAATCCTCCTCCTTCTAAGTGCAGGGCAAAGCCCGTGGTCGAGTTTTGTTGGAAGTGGCTATCTGTATCTGGCCGACTGTTGTGTCTAACGTTGGCTGTATTAGTAAGTGATAAGCAGAAATTCTTTGCTTGGTTAGCATATGATATCTGATTGAATCAGAAGGGAGGCTGCAATGAAGAAATCATGGTGAACTGAAGGAGCAGTGAAGTTTGCAGTGCTGGCTGCGATCAGAGTTTTGAAAGCTGTTTGCTTGCTGTCCATCTGCATCATGTCAGTCCCCTCAAAGACAGCACCAAGCCTGGAGGATTGCTGCCCAGTGCAAATGCAGTCGCTGTTTGTGATTCACTGCTTTGCTCTAATGTCTCAGGCCTTCTTGAGCAGCATATTCCTTGGCTCTAACACCCTGCAGACAGGTCTGCAACACTGCAAGGGTCAGAGCAGTGGAAGAGGACCACCCCTCTCCCTTTTGGCCAGAGATACTTCCTGTGGGATGGCTGCTGCCGCTGTGACTAAACACCACCGGACTACTTCCTCTGGCCTCTCTGCCCTTCCTTTTCATTTTCCATGCCAATTCACGGAGGTCTGTACTGTTGAGTCCCTGACTGTTTTACCCAGGCAGAAAGATGATTTGTATTTCATATGCACAGAGAAATAACAAGTCATTCTTATGCAGATAACTGTGTGCAGGGTATGAAATGTCATTGGTTTCATTAGCTTTTAATTAATGATGCTACTTAATGTTCAACATTATGTATATAAAGGAACAGTGAAATTAATAATAACATATGGAGATTAATAGAGGTGTGGGAGATAAGTATTCCAGGTTCAGTCAAAGTCAGAAGTTCATCTTATCATTTTTGTGTCCCTCAGTGGTCTAATTTGCAATGAAACAGTATTTTCGCCCGAGCTTTTAAAAAACTGAACGGGTTCCAGTGAGCTCTGAAGGCAGGACACTGACCAGGCCTTTTACCCCAGCTGGAGTGCTCCAGCTTAAAGCCGAAGAGGTAATCAAGATGGGAGTTAGCACTTCTTTCACTCTTCCAAGATTTTACTGGCTCTAATGAGAGGATCTTTATGTTAAAAACGGGAAAAAAAAGCATTTTCAGACCAGAGAAGTCACTGCAAGGATCCATACTTTGACTCAGCTCTTGGTTCATAGATATCTGGTACCCCACGGTCTGTTGCACAGTACCCCAGCCAAAAATATACCGAGGATCATGGCCATACCCTGGATGAGATAGTTGGTAACGGCAGCCATGAAAATTTGAACCACACAGATAACAAAACCAATTACAGTTCTTCATTTCATTATGGAAAAAAATCCAGTCAGGCCAACCAGTCTAAATGTTTAATTCCATTGTCATGCTCATTAGTTGCATATACTTCTAAATTCAGTTTGAGACCAACTTTCCTGCATAAACCAGAGACAGCAAACACCATCCTAACACCATACCTATCTCTCATAACTGATGTGGCTGTTGCTAATGTTTCCTGTAGTGACGATGGCTTGCCAGGTGCTGAGGAACAAAAGTACAGTCAGACCACATAGTAAGCGGAGTAAGATGAAGGTCTACGGCTGCACTAGTTATATATTATCATCTCTTAAATGTAACTGCATCTGTAAGTATGTGCAAAGTGCATCAGCTGGAAGATGCCCTAAAAGGTTTGGGAATGGACAAATCAATGAGAAAACCCCATAGCAAACTACCCGCAGTTAGTGTCAAACAACCCCGTACTCACCTGCAGCAGCCACTAGAAAGCCAAGATGGAGGAGGCAACTCTTTCCTCTCTTGAATGAGATCTGAGGCAGCTCCTTTTTTCACCGTTCACAGCTAGAGCTTCCTTCTCTTTCCATCCATATTTTGAAAGAAATTCAAGCAAAGCTTACCTTCATTCTGAGAGACATGATAGTTTAATAGCAATAATAATTCTTTTATTTTCAATCTAAGCAGTCAAAATAGAGTGCTCATCAGTGAAAGAACTTCTCAGGAAAATGTAGGTGTTGTCTTGGGTTTCTTAATGACCCTGAGATGCCAAAGTCACAAAAGACAACCATCCCAGCAGTATCCCTGTGCCACACTGGAGTTTAATTAATTTGGTCATTTGACACAATTTGATAATTTGATAACCATGCATCACTCTTAGGGTGGCAAGTAACATCATCATATGCATCATCCCTGGCTTTCACCTCCTACAATGAACATTTTTTTAATGTTAGTCTTCAAAGTCTTTCCTTCTTTCCTCCTCTTCCCTACTTTCACCTACCCCAAGTCCTTTTGTCTTCCCTTTTCTCAAAAAGAACATTTTCCTCCATTGCAAACCCAGTAATTTTACTGTGATAAGGGCAAGTGGTTAGACAGAGATGGCCATGATACTTTTGTTTCCCATCATCAGCCGAGGAAAAAGAGCTCTGAAGATGTCTGGATTAATTTATTTAAAATTGTCTGTAAAGGAAATCAGAACCAAATTAAGTTCCCTGCCTTTTTAGGAGGAGGGAATAGATACCCAGTATGCTCTTAAGTTGTGACTGCTGCTGCTGAACACTTGCTATCCTGCCTCATTCCCACTGCTTACAGGTGCAGAGGGCTCCACACTCTCTGGCTTGTCTGGGCAGCCATTTCAATGTAAGGGAAATTTCTTTTCCTGAGCAAAACTCCTGTGGGTATCAGAGGCTAGTGAGGAGTGCGATGGCTGTTGTCAGCCCTATCAGGGAGGGGTGCTTAGAGTCCCTAAAAGGGAGATACTGAGGGCTGAAACTAGGGATGAGACTGCGAGATGAGTCAGGGTGCAGGATTCAGAAGAAATCAGAATTTTAAGCAGTTATTTCAATATTGGCATGAGGCTGCAGAGCCTGTCTTCCCAGGTGGAAAGCAAAGGTTTCACCCTGTGATTCCTGAGAAATAACATTGCAGGGGTGAAGCAGTTCTTGCCCTTACTTTAAGACAGTCACTTCTTGGAAAGAAAAGATTTGGAGAAGGCATTTCAGGAATCCTAATACTTCTATCTGTTTTAAAATATAGGTAAAATTATTAAATATAAAATAAATAAAAGCTGAAATTGAATAGTCATACTCCTAAAGTCTGCCTCATAGGTACATTTATATATTTGGCATGACTTCAACAAAACATGGTTGACCTGCATAGAGGCATATGCCCTGTGTTGAGACAGAGGGAGTACTGCCTGGAGCTACAGACTTACTACCAATTATTTTGCTTGTGTAGACACTCAGATAAAACCGAATTAATTGGAGATTAAGTTTGGCCAACTTCATGGTCACGATTTTTTCTGCTGAATAAATTTGCTACCATCCATGTTCACTGAGAAAAGGATATAAAGGCAACATTAGATGTTTTATTTGATATCAGAGCATAATCAAGTACACTGCATATTTGATTGTGTCAACCTTGGAAACAGGAGTCTGAGAGTTATTCATTGAATGAAGACAGTGAAACTTTGGTACGATCTCTGTAAGAATAAATGTTATCAACACAGCTTAAATACTTCAAAGAAGCTTTATATGAGGCATAAATAATTGGATAATTCAAAGTAGCAAACAAGCTAAGAAAATAAAATAGCCTCAACAAATAATTTTCTTTTCCTAGGCAGCTCACAAAAAGGAAAAGAACCAAATCAGATTATTTGCTGTTACTTATTTTCTAACTCTTAAAAGTTTTTTTCCCTTTAATAAACAGAAATAGTTGAGTCAGAATCTGGTTTTTTTTCTGTTGAGACTAATAGCAATAGCATGATTTCCGTAGCAAGGAAGCAAATCCATTTTGCCAGAGCAATGCTGTAAGAACTTATCCATGCTCTCTGACATGTAGATAACATTAGCATTTACTTTTCCTATCTGATAGCATTGTTTTAGTATGAAGTTCTTATTGCTTTGGAAGGTTTCTTGGTCTGACCTCAAGATCCCTGAAGAGTGATGGCCTAAAACTATTTCAAATAAGGCTGTCTGAAATAAGAGCAAGCATTAAGAAAATTATACTGGCTTTAAATTCATCTGCTCAAGTGTCCAGGTTACCACAAATCAATTTTAAATTGTGCAGAAGCATTTAAAAAATAAATAAATTGCCTCTTTAGTTGTAATTTCCACAGTCTCCTTTCACTCACACTTTAGTCAATAACTAAAGCCTGGGAGGCAGAATAATATTAATATATATCAGAAAAAATATTTCCAAGCTATAGCTCAGAGGAGCAGGTTATATATGTAAATATACGATCCAGCTGCTGGGAGACTTTATTGATGCTCATGGGTATGAACAGTCAAACCAATATTAAGAACTAAAGGCTTTAGTTGTTCAGTGATGCACTTAATTAAGCTCTTCAGTTCCCATTTAGTAACAGATTTCTGTCCATTCCATTTGCATTACATGTTTTTTCAATTGGTTAAGTTCAGTCTTATAATAAAGGAATGTATTTCCTCCTCTGGGTAAGTATGTAACCTCTTAGGGATCATTTACACTTGAAAATTAGCTTGGCACAAATGCAGGTGGGAAACTGAACACAGTAACTATTTCTGTGTAATTCCACATGTAGATATTGTTATTGCACATTAAAATTGTCCACTCATGGGATTATTCAGGAATGTTGATCCAGAATTGCTGCTCTGGAAAAACTGTGTAAGTGCAATACTACATTTGGAAAAGTCCTTCTGATCTATATTCAAGTCATATAAACCAGAACAGGAGTCAAGACAGACAGAAGAAATTGTGATGCCCACATTGGCTAGGCTGGCAGAAAATCATTAACACAGATGTCCAATGCCCAGCCAAGCCTTGATGCTTTCATTCCAAAGGATTTCACTCATTTTTGCAGATTTACTGCAGCAAGCGTGTACCAGTGATGAGGTCAGAAACATGATTCTTTGAAGCCAGCTCTACCCTCACCTACTCACATGTTACCTCTCCTCAGGATAGCTTACGGAGTCAGTTGAGAAGGTAAAGTGCTTGTACCTCACACACAGAAATTATATTGACCACTATATTAAAGTAATCTAGGGCTGTGATTTAATCTCACATTTAGAGGTAATTGCTTAGAGAGGTGAGGAGGGAATCCCTTTGCAACACCCACCTAGTCCAGGTTGCCTGTCATCTTGTCCAGAGGGAGGGCTTCCTATTCCTTCCCCCCAAACACTGGAGACTGATCTTGTCTGAGGACAGGACAGCTGAATTAGATCAGCTCTCTGTAGTGTGAAAAGGGTTGCTGAGATTTCATACTGATGAATCTCGATCGTGTGCTTGTGGTCAGCCCCTGGGCCAGATGAATTAATGATCCCTTCTGGCCTTAACCACTGGGAAGCCATGCAGCTCTCAAAATGCTCCTTTCTTACAGGGACCCTGGAGGATGATGTGTTACACAGTGTCTTCTTCAGCTCGTAGCCATTCTGAAATGCTAACAGTGACTTTGGGCCTGTCCTGGTGACTGCATAGTCTGCAGACATCTACTTAACTACCTAGAAGTCCTGCAGAGTTGCAGGACTGCGACAATTGTGGAGAAACAAGCATTGAATTTAACGTGTTACAAGACCATAAAGTAACTACTGGCAGTTAAGGCTTTACAGCTTATTGCTGGTCACATGTACCCTTCTTCTGCCCATTTCAGGCAGGAAGAGTAACAGGAACATTTGTGTGTTTGCTTGCCTAAAGACAAAAAACTCTTTGTAAAAATATAAAATCTGGAAACAAGCTGGCTGGTGAGGTCTTAAAATACTGGCGGCAAATCAAACACAAGAAAGGTATTGGTGAAGGCCGTGTCACACACAAAGAAGAACGCAGTGGTATTCAGCTTTGGAACCTTCCTTGGGCTGTGGAAACAAATCAAGCTTCATTTAGTCAAAATATCTTCGCAACTAGACAGAGTTCTGCTTTGGTTTTGTATCTTAAATGTAAGCATCGATGTAAAAGGGCATCGATGACTAAATGAAGCTGTACATTTGCTTTTTTGTACAAAAAGACTGTATTTTCTAAAGGCCTATCCCAACTATATCACTCAACAACACCCTTTACAAATAGCATCTGCTCTTAAAAATAAAAAAGGATCCAATATTATTCATACAGTCACTCTTGCTTAAGATGCTGCTTGCCCCTACAAAATACAAAGCGATAGACTTCTAAAACTTATAGTTGTACAATAAATTGACCTTGACCTCTAAAGGTTAAATTCATCATTAGCTTAACTTCTCTGGAGAACATGCTCACACCAGCTATTGTTTTTCTTGCTGAGTGCTTGCCTAGGCTGAGACTGTGGCAAATCTTTGAATCCCAATGTGGTGACTCTAGGATTACCACGTAGGTAAATATATATGCCCAAAATGTCATCTTTATTCTCCATTAAGAAAGAGTTAAACAAAATGTTTGAATGGAAAGTTTAGTAACAAAAGACATTTATGATGTTTACTTAAATTTTCTGGACCAGTAAGTCTAAATGACATGAGTTATTGGATGCTATATCTGGCCAAAAAATCTTTTTGACCAGTCTAAGTTTTACTACATGCTGAGCTGCCAGCATCCCTATTGGGAAAAAAAAAAAAAAAAAAAATCTGTAGTCAAATCCTAGTTTTCTCAGTGAAATCTGGATTCAGAATAGCCATTCATGCCAGAAAGTACCTTTTGAAGTTTACATTAACATGGATATTTATTTATTTTCCCTCTGTAACAATGACAGTGGTTGAGATAAACTGTTTAATTCTAAATAGAAAACACATCTGCTGTTTCTGCATTGTTTGTGGTTGCTGGAGGGGTGACAATTTAAACCAAGTAGCACACATGACATTTTAAGTGAGATGTTGTATGAGGATTTGCAGCTGCTGCACTTTCTTATTTTCCTCTCGCCTGACAGCACTGCTCCGTTGCAGGGCCTGTAAACCTTTCCATCCTCAACACGGCTCTCAGAGGGAAAGTTTATACATATCCTTACATACATGCATGCATACATGCATACATGTGATATTTTTGACATGCTCATTTTCATTTCTTTGGAGCAGAAGAGCATTTTCTACACTGACCAGGATTTCAGTGGCCAGCATAGCCCAGAGATAATCGAATTAGGCCAGAATTTGCTAATGGCTAGGTGACGAGCAGGCATCTCAGAGCTCCAAAAGCAACCTGCAGTTGAGTCCTGACCAGCTGGCGTTGGACATCATGGCCCACTTGGGGACCTGGCGTGTTTGAAGTACCCCCGGGCTGCCATTTGTTTGGTGCTGGAAAGCCACGAGGCCAGCCCCGAGCCCTGAGCTGGCCCCGTTCTCTCCGGCAACATCCCGTTATCTCAAGGCTGCTGGACAGCGTTAAACAAACAGAAAGTGCTGTGGGATTGGACTGAGCAAGCTAGTCGGAGGTCAGAAAGGCTGGCCCCGCTCCAGCCAGGGGAGCTGTAAGAATGGACACGGGTGCCACCCGGGCTCCCTACTAGCATCCCCTCCTGCCTGTGGAGGCTTTAATGTGGGGTGTTATCTATCCCCTGCCCCAGGTAAAGGCTGGCTGACTAACAGACTTCATTCGTCCCCAAGCAGCTCAGAAGTGTAAGCCCTATGCGCAAAGGTGGGCGCCTCTGAACGGCATGCTGCAGTGCCAACACCTAAACTAGGGTTAAATTACCTTTTTTTGGATCCCTGCAGTGGTTTAGTCACTGTTAGACTGAGACAGTAAAACTCCCTGTTTCCTTCACTCCGGAGTTTCTGCACTGCTGTAGGTTTTATAAAGCCCTGGCGTTTGACAGTGCAGTAGTGCAATCCACTAACCATAAAAACAGTGTGAATTGAAATTTGATTCCTGTGTTATGACTGGAGACACTAAAAAGCTCCTGAGCGGTGCAAAAAGCTTGGGTGAGCGTCTAAGGAAGGCTAGGGCCCATAAGCTCCCAGTACGCAGCTTCCACTGCATTTCTGCTGATTTTTTCTTTTCAGTTCAAGGAAGGGTGCTTGTATTTTATTTTGCCATAGCTTGCTAGAGAAGAGGCTTCCTCTTTCCCTTCTTGAAAAATCCTGCCTTGGATCCGAACGAAAAGTTATGACGTTTCCTTTGCCGTTGTGGGATATTATGGTTCCTCCTCTCCGTTGTCCCAGCAAAGCAAGAGCTTCTCTTTGGAGCTTATGAAATGCCTTGAGTAGAGCAAATTATTTCCCTTGGGAGGGACCAGATTACAACAAACTGCAAATATTAAAAGAAAAAAAATTCCCAGGGAGGAGCCTCGGTATCGACCTCTAGGTCATCTTCCCCCACAGCCCTCTTTGCATCGTACAAACTGAACTTTGTCCTGCGCTACTAATGTGCCCAGTCCAGTTTTCAGAAACAAAGCATAAACACACCCAGCCAAGTGCAAGCTTAATATAAATGTGCTGCCTCTTCCTCTGGTTACAGTTGAGAGAAATTGTTTGTGTTTTAAGAGGGAGGACAGGGAAATCGGTTCCCAGGTTGCGCCTCGCTACAGCCACGCAGGCAGGGAGGAGAGAGGCCAGCTCCAGTGCAGGGTGCGCGCACACACTTGCCTTCAAGCGCCGTTAGTGAGCCACATGCCGACGGGGATGCGTGGGCCTGTGTGCTTTCGCAGGGTCATGGCATGTTTGGGTTTTTTCGTAACACTGGCCCCCATGCAGCAGCCACAGAGAGCGGGGCCATGGTTTTCTGTCAGTTCAGGGAATCACTGGCCTGCCAAAGAAACCACATAACAGCTATCCAGCAGATGAACTCAAATAATGCCACAGCACTTGGGTGGCCATATTTATACAGGGCTAGCCAGGAATGTCAGGATTTCAGCATTCACAAAAAATGCACTTCTGGCACAAACTATCTCTGTCATTTCAGCTCCACTCCTCAGTCTCAAATGATCCATATTGTTAGGAAAGCTTCAGTGTTTGGACTAGCATGTGTTTCCCCACTCCATAGGTTTCAGGAGTAAGGAAACGAGCCCTGCCCAGCCATCCTCCTCGGCAGTTCTGCTTTCCTCTAAGCAATGGCAAACAGGAGATGGAAGAGAGATACAGCTGAACTCAGGCCATCAGTCACTGCACAGCATCTCCCTAGCATGGGCTTTTTACCCTTGGATCTATCCCATCGCTGTCCGCACAGCCGTATTTCAAGGATTTGTCACGGGTCACATCTGCCAGCAATCATGTGGAAGAAACATAGAAAAACAGCAATGTGCATTAGCTCCACTCTTTTCTTCCTGCAGCCCTCCTGTGCTCTTGACAAACGGACAAACTCCCATGCCGAAGACAAGCCCACCTCAGAGAAGCGACTGGGAAGCTACCAGGAGCTTCAGTGGACTTTGTCCCACAGGATCAGAAACCCACAAACCCCACTCACACAGGAGGAGGTGAGGAGCCAAGGCACAGCCCCACAGCTCCCCAAAAACTTCAGCACAACAAGGAGGCTCTGAGCACTGCAGTGGGCAAGGTGACCATGAAAACTGTTTTACCACTCAAAAGTGTTGTCTAGGAAGAATAGTAGGGGATTTTAGACATGCCTAGGATTCCTGGGCATCTGGCAGGCCAGGGGAAGCAGATCTGCTCTCTCTCCTACCTAACTGCTTCATGCTTCAGAGCCCTGGGCCTCCTTGGCAGTGCAAGAGCAGATCACGTGCACCAGTCCTCCCTGTGACTCCAACAGCTCCCGGCAGTATCAACTTAATTGCACTTGAGCTATACAGCTCATTTACACTTAAGCACAAAGTCTGGTATACTTTGAAAGCCTCAGATTTAGTGCACGCGTGCAATCTACCTGCAGATCAGACATCTCCTGGGAGAAGCATGTTCTTCCGTACATGGTTTCTAGGCCAGGAAATCCCAGGTAGGAGTATAGGAGCCCTGATTCTGGTTAAAAAGGACAAGTAAAGATACCCCTGTAAATTGAAAGAGGAGTGGCATCAGCCTTTCAGAAGCAAAGGTAGATGAGAATATTCTTGTGGATCTTCCAGTCTCAATGCCCTGTCCAGTTGGACTGTGGTCCCAGGACTGCTTTTTCAGAATTAATTCATACACTAGCACTAGTGTCCATACACTGTCCCTAGAGCTAGTGTCCATACACTAGCACTATGGGACAAAATAACCAAGGAAGATTTGAAAAAGAAAAATAATTCTAAAGTCCTGCTTTAAAAGAACTACAAACTTAAATATTGGAGTACCAAAATCAGCACTTCCAAGTTAGGATTAATTTGGTCTTTGTAAATGAAGACTTACAAAGACAATCTACTATCACATAATACCAGCTCCATAAAATACTACTGATGTTCCCTCTGATCATTTAGGAGCACTAACCACATCTGGAGGAATATCTCACTGCAAAGTTTTCTGAAGTATTAGAGGACTTGGTAGGATCTTTTCCTATGTGTGATCAAGGAACCACCAAAACCAGCTGGTGCTGACAAATATATTTTGAAACCTGGAGGCCTTGACACACAAAAACATCTCTCTCCAGCCAAGGCAGCGGGCCAGGTGTTTAAGATGCAGGATTTGCCAAAGTGCCTGGAGCTGAAATGGGAGCAAGACCAGTGAAACATTCAATCTGTTTGCAGTACTTTAGTGTCTCTTTCACAGGTTTTCTGGGGTTTTGTTCGTTGATTCAGCAAATTCAGTGCAGAAGAGAGGATTGCACAATTTTGATTGAACACCTTCTACAAAACAAGGAACAGAATAGAGGCTTGGCAAAACCACCAAAGCTTATTAGAAGATTCTTACTAAGGCATTATTTTCTATTAAGATGTTCCATAAATACACTATGAACAGGAAATATTGAACACAAATAATATACAAACGAACAAACAAAAACCCCTCAAAATCCTGGTGATGGGAAACTCACTCCAGCTGTATTCAAGTTAGTGGAAATTTTGCCAAACATTTCCAGGGAAATCTAGATTTCATCTGTTTCATGAGGGGTCAGTCCTGAACTACAAAAGATAATTCACTAAACACTGTGGACATGAGGAATGACAAATGAAAGTCAGGGAAACCCATACACTGGTGTCATGTTTACAGGTGTTATTCTGGAAATAGGGCAAGGATAGGAAGGCTGATTGATTCAAGCCAACTATGTTCACTAAAAGCCAGTGTAGGTGTGCTCAGCAGTAACAGTCACAAATCAGCCACCCACATGATAATTGACAACACAGTTTGTAATTTGTGTCATTTGCCCCTTTGAGGTGGCTTCTTCCAGTCAGTAACAGTATATTCGAAGAGCTGGTGGGCAGATGTTAAAAATAGGGACAGAAGCACATCGCACACATCACGAAATCCCTTAAAAATCAATCCCCAAGAGCATTCAGTGGCTGTACATGCTACCCAGCCCCGCAGGCTTCTTCACCTGTGCAATTCAAGTTGTTCTAAACAGAGCTGCACCACTAGTAATGCATGTAGTATGCAAAGCTGGAAAATTTTGAAACATTTGAACTGCTATTAAATCTCTGGTAATATTTAGATTAAAACCCCTTTGAGGTATGGACAATCTCCTGCTGTATTTATGCAGTGCCTAGGAAAACTTGGGAGGGAGTGGAGAGAAGACTGAGGCTATGACGACTTTCCAGGGTCTATTTCAGTGAGAATTTCTGTTTCTATTTCTGTTGCTCCTACATCTAATGAGGGTGACTCAGACTATGCTGAAAAAAAGCCTAGGAGAAAAACTGGTTATCCATGGTCCTTTTCCATATATAGGTAGGATACTAATATGACCTAAATTTTACAAACTCCTCTGAGTAAAGAAGTATCAAATAGAGTGGCTGCATGGCACCAGGATTAGCTGCAGGAGCTGCCTCCGCATGCTACTTTTCTTTTCCCAGGGCCCTGTAAATTTGGGGCTGAGCCAGAGGCAGCTATTGCCTCTGCACTGGATCCACAGTGCTGGTGAGAGCAGAGACAGCCTTGGATCTTCTTTGTGCTGCTGCTCTGGTGTAAATAGATTTCTTGTTGGACTGCAGTCAGTGTCCTGGGTAACTTGTCCAGGATCCAGAAAAACTTCAGCTTTCACACTCAGCCTCCCTGGTTTGGTACTGTGAAAGTGGGTTGCTGCTCCATGTTACAGAGGGTGGAAAGAGTGGGTGCAATCCAGCCTTGCAAACTCCTCCATGCCTGCTACTTATGTCTCATGAAGAGAGCCTTGCTGAAGGGGTGCAGCAGTCATTTACAGCCCCAAATAAATGGGAGATCAGGGCATACTATGGAGCAGGCAGGGCTCCTTAGCCCTCAGCCTTTCAGCTTAATACAGAGGGCTCTAAGAATTATTCCAATAAATCTGAATGCTTGTAAGCTCTTCTTGCACTAGTACCTCCTCCTTTAGAATGTCTTCTTCTGTGCCAGCAGTGTGGAAATATACTCCTCAAAGTCACATCAGTTGGTCTAGTGATTTCATAATTGTCGCAGAGGTGGTAATCTGTTCTCTTACAGATGATGAAATGTCTGAGTGGTACTATATGATTGGGAGGATTACAGCATTCGAGGTGTTTGTGAGCCTCAGATTTTCTAAAGCCCTTCCGTTTTGCCTATGACTGCCTCTATCCATTTCAGACGGTAGCAAGTTTTTAGGCTTGGCTGGGTGATTTACTGAGGTGGGATTCATGGATGTTTGCAGTATCGTTTGATCCGATTATCCCCAGTCCTGTCCACTTGTCCCTTGTTCTGAGTTTTTACATGGTACATTACACTAAAGACACTGTAGAGCCGGTGAGACTCAAAAGAGGTATGCAATTGTTTGGCCATTATTTGCATGGATGTGTGTATGCAATTGGTTAGATGCATGCTCCCAGATCTAGGCACAGCCATGATGATTAAAGGGAAGACAAGACTCCCAATGCTGGCATTAGCTACCCTTTTTTTGCCTGATCTGAATTATGTCACAGCAAAACCAAGAAAATTCCTTCACGCAAAGGTATTTTCTCTGGTAACTACAGCAATTTTACTCTACAATATACATTTCCAGTCAATGGAAGACATTTGCCCCTGGATGGATGCAGCTGCCAGAAAGAAACAATGATACATGAAGGTCCAGGAGAAGACTTTAAATCCTAACAGAACATGCCCAGGAAATACCAATCAATTCATATAGTAACTGATCATCTTCACCCTTAAAAAATCAAGCTAACAGCTGTGCACTGTCTCTTCTTCCAGAAATGTGTCCAGATCCCTTTTGACCTAGTGTACACTATTCATTTCTATTGTAGATTTTGGCAGTTTGTTTCATACTTTTAATTATACCCTCTAAGCAATGAAAGTCATCCTGAATAGTTTACAGCCCGTGCCTCATCTGCAAGCTGTAACCTCTTTCTTTGGAATTAGCAACAAGTCACACAACTTTTTATTTGAAACAACCCATTCCTTTTCTGGTGTATACTGTACTGTATTTCCTGCAAATTTCTATCCCTTCCAGCTGCAGTAAAACTTCAGTTTCCATTGACTTAAACCCAATGCAGTCATTTACTCCATGGTTCCTAGATTTTTAAGGCCTGAAGAAGCAATTGCATTGTCTGGCCTAACTTCCTGTAAAATTAAAGCCATAAAATTTCATTTAGATATTGCAATGTGAAGCCTAATACATTGCACCAACTAGAATGTGTATTTTTCTACTTTTACTAGAAGTTAATATGAAATACAGTGGTCATGATTACATTCCTCAGTTTCATATTCCCTATACATGCTTGTAAATGACTCCACAAGGTATTAGGCAATGAAGAACCAGACCAAAATGGTCAAATGGCTGCAATCTTTCCTGATCAGTTTTCATATATCCCCCTGCATAATGATTTAATTATCTCTTGTTTCAGGTTTCAGTAGTGTTTTACTGCAATCTGTGTGTACTTTCTGGAATAGAAAATTAAATAGTTACATGATAAATATTATTATCATACTGTCTATGGAGCTTGGAAGGGATCTCGCTAAACCTCATTTTGATAAAAAATGATTTTAGATGGAGATTATTTTTCTGATTCTTTGGTTAAACAAATTGCTGTTTATCAATTAAAATATTCACCTTCAGATTGCAGAAAGCATATGAAAAGATTCATTTACTGGGGGTGAAAAAAATTTCAGAATGGTTCCAAAATGGGAAAAAGATATATTGAAGTTGCTTTTGAGGAGGAGTTTCATGTCTCTCATCTGAGACCTTGCACTGTGAACAGCATCTACAAGGGTGGCAGCTTCAGATTCTTTGGCTGACGTTACAGACTTCATGAGATATTTCAGAATGGCTTTTGAAAAGCTATCTCAGTGTGAGATATCTTTTCCTAAAAATGCAGAGACAGTTTATGTTGAAGACAGAATTGAAATACAAAAATGATCACTCCCTGTCCTGTATTTAGATCACAGTTCTCAAGTATCCAGCCTGAGAGAAACAAGTCAGAGGAAAACAGTCAAAAGCAGGTTCTTGTAGGACTTGATATGTTTGCAATATTTGCCATAGAATTAGAACATAAAATATTCTTCGTCCTCCTCTATCTCCCACTCCTAGGTTGTATGTCCTACTTTTGCCTAAAAAATGAATGTTTAGGTATCCGTTGAAGTTTAAGTTTGATTTTAAAAGCTGCTTCCATTTTAAATAATTTTCAGGGCTTGAGAAAGCTGTCCCAACAAGCTGGAACTTTGGAGATATTCTCCAGCACAATTTAATAAACAGCACAAAAAACCTGCTTAAATCTCCAAGAGAAGTAAATACATGATTCCAGCTGAGGGACCCAGAGCACTCATAGGTATGATCAAGTAAGTGTATTGCACAATCTATTTCTATATCTGCAAGACATGCTTGTCCCAATTTATTTAGGAACTTGGAGTGAGTAGGCAGCATTTTGGTATTGATTGAGACATAAAAATCTTTACAATTCTCTATCCAAAGCTGTAGAAATCTGATGCAGGAGTGGCTTAGTCATGCAGTATTAGAACATTTTCTTCCCCGGAGGAAGCATCAAACACAACATAATCCCATACAAAGATTCTGTAGAATGACCATTTGCAATCCTGTTATTTTTCTTCTTCTTTTCTAGTACTGATATGAACTGGACCCCCCCCCAAATTATCACATGATTAAAAGAGAAAGGTAAAGACTTATACAGTATTAAATGATTATAGGCTGACTCTTACCCTCTATCCTACTTGTTGTAAGCTCTGTTATGCAACCAACTACAGTGACATAAATAGGATATAGGCCTGCTTTATCTTTTTAGAAGTAAGTTATAGTGTATTCAAAAGATTTTTGGTATGTGTCTTACTTTATCTTCATAATAAAAACAACTTGGATGTGGTCTCTGGGGGAAATTTATAGTCCCTCCATGACACAATTAAATTACAAATGTCTCATTAGAGACTGCCAGTGTACGTCAGATAATGACTCTAAAGCATTCATCTCAAAGCTCATTTCCAGACTGTTTTTCTTTTGAACTTATTGTACTTGAGGATTGTACTAACTTTTATGAATATGTTTTTAAGGGACACTGTCCTTTAAGGCACACCATAAATATTGGTGTGCTTGGAGTAAAAGTTGTTAAAGAGTCCAGAGAGGAGAATAAGGTAGGGAAGCATAAAATCAAACAAATGAGCTAAGCCCAGTTATGAAAACTTTTATCTAGCACATGATCAAGAGAAAGAAGTCTTGAATACACAGATACTTTATCCATTGCAAACTACAATTAAACCACAATTTCAGATGATGAAACAAGTACAACAAGAGAATATATTTTCTGTGATTCACTTCACAAAGGAAGTTTGACACCAGTTATTTCCGATACTGACCAAGATTTACAAAGTAGCCCCTTTGGTGAACGTTTTCTTATATTTTGGCTTTTTGCCTTTGGCACCAATAACACTCTTGATTACTGAAAAAGTAAATATTAATGAATTGGAAGTTAAGACTTTTCCCCCAACTCTGACATTATGTAATGAATCTAAACATCTAACTGGATAGACTTAGATTACTTGTTCATCTTTTTTTTTTTTTTTAGTTCTTACAAAATACCACAAAGCTGTATTATTCTGTCTTTCAGGAATTCCAAGGAATGGGTGAATCAGATCAATGCATCCTCTGTATGAAAGCTCAAGAAAGAATTTCTGGTCCTCTTCATGTAAAACATCCTTTTTACAAAAACTGATTCTTTGTTTGTAAAGAATGAACTACTGTTTAATGTTATGCAGAGGTAACCTACTTAAATTTAGTTCTCTTAATGACTGCACTGGTGAGGGAAGACACCACTCACACTGAGCTGCTTTCCCTTCATGTGTCTAGCCAAAGGGAACATAACGTATCTTTTGTGCAGACAGGAAGAAAGTGGTTCTAGCTTCTGTAGTTTACCTGGCAAATGGAAGAGGCTCCTTATGTCCTAACGCCTCTGCTCCTTTCCTCCTGACATCAAAGGCTTGAGCCCAGTAACAGTAAACTAAAGCTGCAAACACAGTGATGAAAGTATTTCTATTAACTCCCACAAAGAAAACTTAGCAGTCAACAAGTATGTAAAAGAGCCTTCTCCCTCAGTCTTCCAAACAAGTGATTCCCCTTTATTTTTGTCGTGGTCTCATGAGTTACAAACAGAAGAGTGTTTGGCTCTTCTCCTGCTTCTGACTTTCTCTCTTAAACTGGATGATACCATGCACACTTCCCACTTTGGAAGAATCGGTTGTAGCACAATCTATGTCATCATTCATTTCTTCAAACAGTGATAAATGAATGTGAGGAATACTATGTGTTAAAAAAACCTTGCCAGGGCACATACAGCTGTTAAGGTTATGATGTCTCAATTTTGTTTGAAATTTTCCCTGAGTTCATACACTCTTCAGAACTCACAGGCTGAAAATTTTAGCAAAACTTCCTACTGTTAACTCCAGGTATCAGCTATTTTTCTGAAGAAGGATTAACTATAACTGTGAAAGAACAGGGACTGCTTTTTGCAGTGGCTTATGACCTCTATTTTTCATCCATCCTTTCTATTTCCAGGAACGCAACAGGACACAAATGTTCAACCAATGTGCCAGGAGAGAACATCAGCATTGCTTAAACTTATCCAGAGTGCATAGATATGAAAATAGAAACTCAGAATACAGATATGTGAGAGTGGGGAAATGATTCATGAATAGCTAATATGCAGCACTCCACTGTTCATTTCTGGTGTACTCAAGCCCACATGGCTATGGAGAAGAGCTGACATACGAGCATTAAAATCTCAGAAATCAGCAGGCAAATGGAAGGAAATAAAGGTATTCCAATCTCATAGTCATTTGTGAGCCTGACGCATGAATGCTAGAAGCCAGCAATACTGTATCGTTACCTCTTAACAAAAACATAGCTTTTCCTCCCCTCCCTTACATTTGGTAATTCCAATCGAGGTTGCATGTGCTATATCAGATTGTGGCTAGTAGTGACAAGTGTGATAGAGCAGTAGGCTTTATTAAAGAAGTTAGGAATGTTTAAAAGTGCTAAGTAGGCCAAAAAGGCATTTAAAATGTCCCAAAGGCAAGCTAAGAGAAATGGCCTTTTGGACACTTCAGAGCAGACACTCCAAACAGCTCAGTATCTAACAGCTCCTTCTTAGGCACTTAGCGGCAAGGCTGGGTTTTCAAGAGTACTAAGCTCCACAGTCCGATCACCGTGATTAGGACCCCAGCCCAGCTGGAAGCGGGACTTTAATTTTTCAGCCCTGGATTTCTTTGCAAGTCCAATCTTGAAATCTCAGGGGAAACTTTTCCTAATTTGTTTCATTAAAAAAAAACCTCACTGCATTTCCTGGAAGTCTGGCAGGTCTCACACTATAATAGTAGATAGCTAACTATCTACTGATAGTCCCTGCAGATCAGGTCTTTCACTGTAAAGTAAAACTAGATGAGGTGAGAGTTACCAGTACTCCCTATGGCAGTCTGATTACCTGAACGTTGTATTTAAATATTCAGATGCAAGCAAAAAAAATCATCATTTAAGTAAAGGAAAGATTTATATGGCTATAAGTGAAACCATTCTTCTGGAATGAATATGATCCTAAAGTTTAGAAATCCGCAAGCTATTCTCTAAACAAAGATGTGGGAAACTATTACTGTTTATATTAAATATTCCTATGTGGATCCTTTGGTCCTTGTGGAATATGAATGGCAATCTCTTGTAAAATCCCTACTGGAGCTGTCAACACTTTTTATATGAGGCATCCCAGATACAGAGAGGAGTGGAGCATGCATGCAGGTGGGACATACCTGTTTCCTTAGGAATTGCTCACCCTTCTGGTGGCAGACAGGTTTTCTGAGGCTACCCAGATATCAGAGCAAAGTCACTGAAGTGATTTTTTCATAGGAGAGGAGATGATACACTCTTCCTTATTACTGGCTTACTTCCTTATTACAGGGTCTTCAGCAGAACTAGTCCTGATTTAGAGCAGAGGAATTTGAGACTAAAAGGATGGTCCTGTACCACAGTGAGACTCCTTGTTCTCACAAGCCCCATCTCCTACAGTCAGTGCACACACTTACCAGTCTCCACCTTGAACCTTCCCATTTTTATCTGCAGCCGTCATGGAAACCTGACCCAGAAACCACTTTCTGCCTTGAAGCCTAAATTAATTCCTGGGCTGTTTATAACCATTTTTCCTTGTGACAATATTTTCCATCTGTTTAAACTTCTGCTCTTCCTAGTATTTCTTCCTTTCTTCCTCCTTAGTGTATTTGTGGGAAGTAACCTCAGGTTTCATTGTATTGCTGAACCATGCCAAGCTCTTCTGGTCTTTTCTTCTCAGACAGGATCCCCAGTGGGGCCTTTGGTAGGCCCGTTCAATGAGCTCTTAATCACTCCATGAGCTCTTCTCTGCTCTTATCCCTTGTGTGTGAGTCTGGTCAAAGATAGTAAAAAAAAGATGGGTTCAAAGTACATCAGAGGATCTCCTACCACTACCTTGGAGAAGGCCAGTCCCTACCCGAAACACTTCAACTGATAAACTGCAAGCTTGCGTTCTCATGGTCAAGACCCCATTACAATTTCCACAGTATTTTTTCATTCTTCTATTATTTCCAGATGATGACATCTGACTTTATCACTTATAGCACTTATACAATTAAGTGAGAGGTGAATCAGGGCCAGGTTGTTTGCCAAAAAAACAAGTAAAACCCAAACACTTCACGTCACTGTTTATTTTCACACTCCTCTTGAAGAAATACTAGGTCAGCTACACCAAACTTTGACTTCAGGATGCCTTGGATAAGGCTCATGCTCAAGCTACCTTGTTTATACCTTTTTGAATGATTTCTCCAGAAGTATTTATAGCCCAAAGTATACCTACCAGTGAGAATTAAAACAAAAATCAAGATTAAAAGTCCTCTGTTGTTTCTGTATATGGAGAAATGAAGCAGTAATTATACTGTGCATATCTGGTCACTATTTGAGATATTAACTTTATTTTACACCTACATGAAGAAAAGTTATTATTTTATAGAGCTACAGTGAAAATGTTGCTCCCTTGAAATCAATGGCAAAATTCCCACTAAGTTCAATGGACTAGGATTTCTTCCACAGAGCGTGATTTACTACTTTGCTGCATCAGTTGTATGCCAGGGCAACTTCATTGAAATCACTGGAATTTCCTTGGCATGAAAGCAGTGAAATCAGAAAAAATCTGAGTACAGAGAATCATAATAATTTTTACTGGAATAAAAGGATTACAACTGAGGAATAACTGTTTTGGTAATCATCAGTTAACTGAGATGTTCTCAACTGGCTTATTAGACAGTTGCATACTTCTATAAAAGCCAAATATAAATACATTTCCTGTATTCTTGCATAGACAAAACAGGGAAAGTGCAAAGACTTACATCACTGCTAAATTAGTTTCTCTTTAAAAAGTGCTTTAAACGTGTTTCAGACCAAGAGCCAAATTCTGCCCCTTGATATACACATGCAAATTCCATTAAAGTAGCTGGAACTGCATATTCATACTTGTGGGAATTATTTGGCTGTTTAAAGGCAATTCAGGGAGCATTGACTGCTAGAGCTGCTCAAGAATTTGCCAGTGAAAATGTTTTTTTGTTTTATTTTGTTGTCAAAAACTGTTGATTTGTCAAAACTAAACATTTCTGCACAAATATATATAGCGTGTTTGACAATAATTGCATTTCTGGTCAAGGAAAAAGAGAAAGCTAATGTCCACAGCACAGCCAACAAGCGCTTATGCCAAACTCAGGGCTAGTGTTCATATTTATGCTTTTCCAGACATACTCCTTTCTCTCCCAGTCCATGATGAATCCCTTGACGGGGATAAGTCGTCATCAGTCTCCCTCACTGGAGCTATTTCACAGAGTTCTATAAATTCAATATTAATTGGGCAAAGAGACTGCCCAATCATCACTCCCCATCTGGTAGCTTTCTGTTCCTGTCAGGAAAAGCAATTACTTGAACCTCTCCTCCCTTCCAGGGGATTGTCCTCTTAACAGACACTGTTGCTCTTGACTGAACAAGGCATTGGCTTATCCAACGCCTGCCATGAAAGGAGTGGTGGGAAAACATTTGACTCATCAGAAATGGTCATGAGATGGGATATCTGTTATCCTGTAAATTCCACTCACCCCATGTCCTGGGTTCGGCTGGGATAGTTAATTTTCACAAGAAGCTGGGAGGGGGCGCAGCCAGGACAGCTGGCCCAAAGTAGCCAAGTAGCCAAGGGGATATTCGATACCATATGACATTATGCTCAGTATATAAACTGGGGGAGCTGGCTACGGGGGGAGGAGGGATCGCAGCTCGGGAACAGGCTGAGCATCGGGTTTTGCGTAGTAAGCAATTGCATTGTGCATCACTCACTTTATACATTCTTTTAGTAGTATTACTGTTATTATTACTTCTTCTCTCCTTGTGTTGTCCTATTCAACTGTCCTTACCTCAACCCACGAGGTTTTACCTTTTTCTTCCGCAGGGTGGGGAAGAGTGAGCAAGCAGCCGCGTTGTGCTTAGTTGCTTGCTGGGCTTAAACCACAACACCCCCATAAAAATACTAGTGACATAGTACTTGGCTTTGGTTTTACTTTGAAAATGCATATTTTTGTCTATATCAATAACTTTTGATATATTTGCTTCCCACCTCTAGTATTTCAGAAATGGAATTAATACTTCATTAAGCACTCAGCTTTCAAGGTACTTGGGGATACAAACTAAGCAAAAACCTTTTTACATGCATACATGTAAGACCAATAGCAGGACAAACACCATGCTTCTGCTGTGCTGTTTTCCAAAGCAGCTGACAACTTAGGCAGGGGGACGAGTTGGGAAGAGGGGAATTTAACACTAATAGTGCATATTATGGATGGTTTACCTGGCTGGCCTTTGGAAGGCAGCATGATAGAGTAAGACACAACTTGTCAGAAATGCGACGGTAGGTTGGGATCTAAGTCCATCCCCACATCAGGGAGTGAGGCTAAAACAATGCCTACATGCCAGTCCTGCTTAGTCCTTTCTGTGGGACTTTTCCAGCGTGTGAGCCCCAGGGTGGTGATTTCGTGCCCCCACAGGTGGGAACCCCCTCGAGGGAAGTGCAGCAGGGGTTGTTAGGGGTTGTTATGAGACATCAATATCATTGCACATTGCAATAGTTCTTTGGCATGAGAAATACTGGTGCAGTCAAATATGCCTCCCATTTCGCAGTTCTGGCAGCTCAGAAAGGAAGTCTCAGACCCCGTGAGCAGCTTTTGCTGGCTGGTGAACAGAGGGGACGGGGCTTACGAGATGAACAAGCTTAATGCTAGCTCTTTGCACAGGATGACTTTCACTCCATGCCATTAAAAGTAGCACTGGTGACTTTTGAACCACCATTAACCCCTTTAGGAGTCACTCCTTAACTGGTTTTTGGCAAATCCTTACTGCTTGTAAATGAAGTTCAAATTAAACCTTTATCCCTCTCTTTTTTTTTTCCCCAAAACTGTTCTCTTGCTCTGGAGTGACGGAGCTGCTGTTTTGCACTTTGAAGTTCATTCATTCTTCTTTCATTCTTTCTTTCTCTCTCTCTTTTTCTCCTTCTGCTTTCTTTCTTTCTTTCCTTCCTTCTCTCTATTTTTTTATTTCTTTACATCTTTTTAGTTTTAACAGTTTCACTTCTAACCAAACTCCAGAGCCTGTAGGGAAATGCTTTCCCTTCAGCTGGGCCTCTTCCTATCTTATCAAATAATATTAGCTTGCACTCCATTTATACCACAAAGAGCATTAGAAACTCTCATAGCTTTTAACCTGTCATGTAGATTAAGACCTCATTAAATTTCATACTACCTTCAGCATGATTGTGTTACCTAATGCTAAAGATTTGGGGGCAACATAATCAGTACTGATACAGAAGGAAAGCAGAGAGATCTTTCATCATGTGACTGTTTGTGGCTTCATTTGCTAGAAAGAGAATTTACTGTCTGGTAAATTCAGTTCAGTCTGGTCTGCATTTCTGCATGTGTCCTGTCTGGCTAAAGCACGCCTCGCATTTCCCCTCATAAACTGATTGCATGACCTATGCTTCTGAATTTGAATGAACGTGTGTTCATGCTCATAGATTAAACATGGATATTTGAGGATCAGTAAAGTGTGTGTACATATAGAGACATGCATGCACACGTACATATTTACATTATAAATAGGTATGGGATGAATGAGCATGAATAGGTACAGGAAAAATGTTCACCTACATTTTTTCTGGCACTTCTCATGTGTTTGCAGCAAAAGCTGTTCAGGGAGAAATAACTGTAACCAAAAGGGGGAATATGCTTTCCTCCTGCTTCAGCGTTTGCAGCATGGTAGCGGCTATAGGTGACTATTTCCAGAGACTGGAAATTTTTGGTTTGAGCACTGTATACACAGTGTAAAAGACCAGCCCTGCCACAACAACTTTACAGTCGAAGCAGGTTAAACAAGATAAAATGCAGTTATTCCAGTTTTATTGGTAAGAAACAGAAATACCAAATGGCTTGTTCTCAGTCATGCAGGAGATCAGTGACAAACTCCTATCACAGCTAATACCTCTGCTACTAGTCCCGCCTTCGAGCTCTACTGTCCTGGCAACATTTCTAGTCCCCTTTCACAGATATGAGAGAAAAAAAGAGGCCTCAGTCTTACACAGCACATGTCCCTCGAGAATATGAGCATCTCACAACAGTTTTGTGTTTGCCCTAATAACAAGCCCCTTAACTGAGATGTAACCCACTGCTGATGTACAGATGGGGAGCGGAGGCAGAGAGTGTGGGCAGGAGCTGCCCATGGCAGTTGAGGGAGTGCAGAAGTTGAATGCAAATTTTCCCCAGGTTTGACCTGGAGCTCTACCATTTGGTTCACCCTGTCTCACCTGGGTGCTTAGCTAATTATCCAGAAGTCCTTATCAGGGCATTACAAAACCTCCCTACAGGAGAACATCGATTAGCAATCACTTTGATGAATTTCTTCACTTATTTTCTTCCACTTTTAAAATTACTCTTGCTGTTCCAAAGGATTAGACCACATAACACCTTCATAACACCTTCCTCTCGAACATATACCTTGTTGGGTTGAGGGACTTGTTTAGGGAGCAGGAAGGCTGGGAGAGGAATAGGAGCAACACCAGCTCTCTCCCAGTGCTCGGTGCAATCCCCTTGCTGGTGGAGGGGGGGGACTGCCCCTCTCGACCTCCCCCCTCCGAGCCCTGCCTCCTTCCCTGCTGCCTGCCTGCCTGGCGTCAGCTGACTTTGGACCTGGCAGGATGAGACCCTCCCTCCGCTGAGCCACTCGAAGGATTTCCCCGTGTCACATCTGTTGTAAACGCTGCCATGCTTTTCCTGTGTCTGCACAACATCTCAGCTCATTAGGAAGACACGAGATAGCAGAAGGCCCGATACAGCGTGTTTCGGATCCCCTGAGCCCAGGAGATCCTCCTTCCCGTACCACGCATGGGACCCTTAACTTTAACCCAGCCGTGCCTTTTGTCTGAAGGGGAGAGACTATTTATGAGGAGTCATACAAAATAAACACAAAGAGTTCACCATAAAATATGACAACCACTTTAAATAATGTTGACTTAATTAAACTTTAAACTTTATTTATATATTTTATGGCCGTAGTGTGAGCTCTTCTCGGATGTTTACTTCAGTGAAAAATCCATCATGTGAGGGCCTTGAAAGGAATTAATCCCCTTACCCCTGGCACAGAACTCAGCTCCAACAATTCAGATCTAAATATTTAGTGATGGATGATACATGTTTATAGAACAGAGGGCAGCATGACATTTAAATGGGATCCGGGGTTGCTATAGTGAGCGGACATTGTTGAAAAGAAACTGGAAGCTGAAGCCGTGCCAATTATCGGAAGCCAATAAGTCAGCCCCTTTTTGCCTGATTTTTCCCTTCCGTCTATCCCTTCTGGGTATTCGAAGGCTTCTTCACAGAGGGTTATGAGCAATTTTCAGAAGGAAAAGTTCTGCTGACTCTTGTACATTTGGTAGTGCATCCCATGGTTAAACTAATAGCCTCGTTGGGTGTCAGCCAAAGGTTACAGGCCTCTCAAAATATTCTTGGAAAAAAAAAGAGTTTATCACTGAACTGAAGTTTCTCATTAGTAACCCTGTGTTGTCTAATCTGTGAAATTACATGATTAACTCTTTTGCAGAGACAGCTTCAACCAGAGTTTGCAGTCCCACAGGAAGTTATTAAAAGTATCACCGAGATAATTTCCCTGCTTTGTACTTGGCCCTTAGGGTAAAGGAAATACATCATTAGATGAGTACTTTATAATAAAGCTATAGATCACTAACAATTATTAAATGGCTGTCAAGAATGATTATTATTTTAAAAGTTGAGCACTGTGCAATTTGAAAAACAAATAAAAAACCTTGAAAGAAATTACTTCCTTTGTTTTTGTATAGAAATTAGAAACATGCCTTCCCCCCCATTCTCTTTGAAGTGATTATTGGAATATAATCTTTCTCTGTACACAGCCATCTCACCTTCAACATTTCTTTCTGCAGCTCTAAAAATACTCTTACGGAAAGCAGCCGCTCACTATTGAGAGAATATTCCTCAGTGACCCAGACGATAGCAGGGTCTTTTTGCGTGCGCTGAGCATGACACCTTAATGCATGAGCCCTGAAACCCTGATGCTTCCAGCCACTGAAGCAGAGGTGGTGGTCTTCACCCAGGAGCAATCCTTGCTTTTGGTGAAAGTTGAACTCAGGGCTATCTGGGACACAGAAAACCCTCCCATCATGTATTTTAGCTGAAGTCACTTGCAGATGTTTTCCATGATTTATTGCGCTTGGTTTTGGCTTTCTAATGAATTCCTCCCAGATCAATGGGTGGTTTAGTTTGCATCTTTTGGGAGGAGAGGTAACAGTTCAGATCTTTATTAGCTTCCCCAGCTAGCTACCAAGGCTTTTGTTTTTTTCCTTTCTTTTTAACCATTAGTGAAAAAGCGGAGTGGTGAGAAGGAGACACTGGCAATGCCTGCGAAGTCAGCCAAGCTGTGAGCCTCAGCCGGTGACACAGTTACCCTGCAGGGATGGCCGTGGAGCATCTGGCTGGATTGTGAAAAAGACGAATAGTCGTGAGAGGTTTGACACAGGTGAAGCGTGTGAAAGCAAGAGCCAACAAGCACGCTGTTGGTCCTCAAATGATATCCAGGCTCACAATTCAGGATTATGAGGTTCAGCTATAAGCCAGCAGAAAACTGAGCTGGAACTTAAAAAAAATAACATCTGCACATCCAGAAAAGGAAGACACCTGTAAGAAAGCTTATTTGTGTTCCTGTGAAATAGCCAGATCTTTCAAATGAGTTGGTTTTGGGAATTAACCGCGCAGCCCTAAAGGCCCAGCCCTGAAGTGCACTGCAGGACCATCCCTGCAGGACAGCTTTAGTGATTTCATCATGTTACAGTGCCTCAATATGACTAACGCACACATTCGGTACAACCTAGGAGTTAAGAAACAGTGCTTTGAATCAGAAGAGCTGAAATCTAGTTTCAGCTGCATAAATGTGCTAACAGGTCAAGAGATTTGCTCTTTCTAGGCTGCTTTTTTTTCTTTCCCTAATTACTTCTTCCTGACCTTAAATAAGCCATGACATCCTAGGAGAGAAGTCAGCTGAATGTATAAACACAATATATGTTTATACATTTTCAATATAAGTGCAGTTTCTGAAGAAGGAAGAATTTAGTGCTACCTTGTTGTTCACTGATCTTTTTCATACTGTATCACTTGCACTGATTACAACGGGAATCCTCTTCAAGTGTTTAGAATAAAATACACTCCAATCTGCTCATTCTTTTCTTTTAAAAGTGATCTGAGAATGGCCTGGATTAATCCTTGATCCTCTTAATGCTTAACCTAAGATTTACATGTCTAACTGTTTTCGAAAAGCTTAGAAAGGAGAGGAGAGTTTGTCTAAGTTGGTGTATACATATGATAATATTCTTCTTATTCTAGTTCTAGTTTTCAAAAATAATATGTCTGGAAGCCATTCTGAAGTGTAAGATAGGATAACTCAGTGTCTGCAGCCTTCCATGATCTGCAAGTGACAGAGAAATATTTTTTACTGTATTTTGTAGTAAAGAAAAAGACAACTGATAAAACTTTCCCTAATGTTTGTTAACCGATTAAAAAGAGACAATGTATTCTTTCCTCAAAAATTTGAGACACAAAAGGATCTGGTATATATTCATACTTATGGTGCTTAAATAAATGCAACCTAAATCTTTTGAGATTTGTTTATTACCAGTGTAAGACCTGAGTTTTAACATGAGGTCAGAAAGCTCTTGAAGATCCATAGGCAAGAAGGTTACTGTGGGGTCTGCAAAAGGTAGCTATGAAAAACAAATCTAAGCTGTCTATTCAGGTATCCATATTTCCATGGCAAAACTCTCAGGGGTCCACAAACTGGAAAACATTGAAAATATTGATGTACATGCTACATGCATACCTTCAGAATGGAAAAGCATTACAAAACAAAAGCCACAAATGTTAATAGAAAATCTCTCACTCATGTCTCTTACTTTGAACTGTGATTTTATAACATAGATATCTGCATTTGTAAGAGATAACCAAGCACACGCTCTAGAGCTGATCAGGAAAACAATATCAACACAATTCTGACTTGGGCCATGAATGCAGAGTGCAATTTTCTTCCTGTAGGTTCTCATTCTCAGATGAATTCTGGCTGATGATAAGATAAAACACTGATTTATAGAGAGATCTGCAACTGTATATGATAGAATCAATGCAATTGGTGACAAATAAAGTGCCAGTTCTTGCAGAGGTGGGTTTGCCATCATCCCATGGAATGGTGAATACCTAATTTTGCCATTCATTTCTGCTGCGTATGGGGTATCTCCAGGAGATATATGAATGTTTGGTTTTACAGTGAATTATGCCTTTAGATCTCTGGGAGCAGCCTTCATTTGAAAACCAGCTTGTCACAGATGAGAACTGAGCAATATACTCCTTTCTGCAGTATTGACTCATTTTCCTTCTCGCACTACTAATTTTTCTTATTTCTGTCATCGAAGAAGGAGATTACTCTTTACACATAGAAAATATAACTCCAGCATCTGATCAAAATTGTATTTTAAATCACATTCTTTTTTCAGAAGTCTTGTTAACTGTCCTTTCATTAAATAAATTATATGGCCCTATTAATTTTAAATCGCTTTTGTGGGTCTCCATTCTATATATTTTGAGAGATGTTGGCCCTGGCTGCTCTTGTCCTAAATGCAATTTTATCAGCCAGTGAAAGATCATGCTCTGTATATATGCATGGCATTTGCATGCTGCTTCTCCTGGAAAGGGTGGAGGAAAGCTCTCCTCTGACAGGGATGGATGTTTCCCTGTCACCAAGTGGCTGTTCTGCATTGCTAGAGGCAGCAGGAACGCAGTGGATCCCAGTTTAGGGTCAACCTCCCATCTTCTAATCACACTGCTTCAGGTAAAGGTGAAAATGTTGTAATCACACCAAAGGCTCATTCCCTAAAGTGTTAACATCCTCGCTCCCAGATTGGTGGGAGTGGAGGGCCTTTCTTCTCTGCTAGCGGGTGCTCGGCACTTTCTAATGCCATAATTTGAGAGAGACATCAAAGATGAAGAGCAGCGGAGGAGGAAGATTCAAAGAAATAACAGCTAGAACAGATGTGCAAAAAAAAAAACCCCTTCACTGAGTACTTCTTTTACACTTTTTGGCTTTGCAGGCTACCCATTTTTTAAAGCAAAAGTATCAGTTTATTTCAGCACTTCATTGCCAAATCAGAAAATAGAATCACACAAAGCATTATCATTGCTTGTATTCATATTTGTAAATATTCTTACACTTCAGATGTGGGGAAAATCCATTATTCATAATACTATGTTTTAGTTGGTAGAGCACCAGACTCGCAGATGATTAGTGATAGTTGATGAAATGAACTTTCTTGAAAGTTCAGAGGTCTTGCATTATATAAAATTGAATTTCTAAAATCAGTGCCTTTGATGTCTTCCCAGTACAAATATTTTACTCACAATTAAGTACTTGGGACAAAAGCCTGCGAGAAGGGGGAGAAAGAAAGGGGAGGGGAGATGTGGTTAAAGGCAATCCTCAGCAGGATGACTTAAAAGTATGACTATGATTTCTCAATAGCTGCTACTGACTTTCCGGTTTACATGAATTTGCCAAATGTATTTTCTTTGGGTCAGATCTTACTTGTCTTGCTCACACAAATATTCTTATTGACTACCCCGAGAATAAAGCAACCAAATTCTGCTTACTCTTGCTGTTTTGCTAATTCCCTTAGGATCAGTTCAAATAAACTAGGGTCCTATGTTACTGGATCAGTTGAGGGGCTGTGAAACTATACTAATGTTCACGTTAGCTAAAATTTTTCAGGGGAAATACTTGTATTATTTTCCTTGGTTCTCTCTGAACAAAAACAAGAAAAGAAGAAACATTTGTCTGCATTTACAGTGGAAGCCCTGCTACCCACGGGCCAGGCTAATCCGCACGCCGTGATTAGCCCAGCTCTAAACAGATGCTGCCCCTGCAGTTCTTGCCACTTTTGCTGCCATAATTTTGTTTGGAGTTTAATAGATTTTTTCTCTTTTGTTTAGTCTTTGGTCAAACTTTTCATTTTCAGAGCACAAGCCAACAGTGGTCTATCTGAAGGCTAACTCTTTATGCTGACAGCCACAGAGCTGCAATAAATTTGCAAATCCCAGCAATGATACAGCCTCACAGTGCACCAAATAGCTATCACTTGCATTTATACCTGAGTCTGTATGTGTACTTGCATTATCAAAGCCCTTTTTCTGCCTCTGTATGCTCTATTTTGACATAACACCAGTCTCAGCTAGTTCAGGCTATACTGCTCAATCTATTTGGGGTAAAAAAAGAATTTGTAATGACATAATGTATAGCCTTCGTTGTAAAGTAAACTAGGAGCAAGGATGATGGATGAGTTAGAGTATAAGACTGCAGAAAGCTGTGAGTCCAGTCAGGAGGGAGCTGGGTTGAGAATCCTGGCACGTGGGTGCTATTTCTAGTGCTTCTGGCAGCCTCCTTGGGGAGGCTGGGTAAGTGGCTTCCCACATTGTTTTAAATCTTACTTTGCACGGAGCTTGGACTATGTCTCACTCTATAAGCCTAAAGTAGTGTCATGAATACCCAACTTCCAGTGCATGTCTTAAGTGACAATATGATGTAATTTTTTCCCCTCAATATCACCATCTTCTTTCCAATGCACTGTACAGTGTTTTCAGCCCCTGCTGATTCTTTACTAAACTTCTGATTTTTTTTCTAAAACTTGGTTGTTTTCAATCTGTTATTAAAACTCATTAGCAGGAACTTTTCTTCCTTAGGTAGATACAATGCTGAACTGGTTAAGACATCAATTTATATTCAAGGATATTCATCGCTACCTGCAATTAGATCATACCAAGGACTTTGACCTTTACTTGAATGTGCTGCCTTGCCCTTGCCTCCCTTGGCTAGTGAGTAGGTCTGCTGCAGACAAGTGCATATCTGGAAAAAGGCTTCTTTTCTTTGGGTGGTAGGAAGTTTCCCCCTGACATCACACGAACAGCCACATGGACATTGTCAAAATCCCACAACACTTGTCCTGCAGAAGAAATGAGTTCAACTCCCAGTCTGTTGCCTGGGGAGCTGTAACAGAGCTTGGGGCATAATCGTATTCAGTCAATAAACAAAACTTTGACGTGCTCATCTTAGCCAGCTCGTGTAAACAGATCAGTTCATCAGAGAAGTGATGCAGGTTTCAATGGGGAACAGGGCACCCTCTGCACATCTGTGACAGATCCTGCCTTGCTGCCCTGCTCCTCACTGAGCAAGTGACAAAGCCCTTGAGATGCCTTCTGTTCAGGTCACCCGGTGCACAGTGGAAGGGGAGAAAAGGGGACTCCCATGGGGTGTCTCTGGATCAGTAGGCACCAACTGACTAATGGCAGGGCCGGGGAATAACCTCAGGGTACTCGGCTTTCAGCACACTCAGAGGGAAATGGTCACAGAAGATGGAAGAGGGGGAGTACCTGTTGCCAAATGGCTGTGATTACAGTGGTGGCAAACTTCCAGGGAAACGTAGCCTCAGTTCTGTTTTATCAGGATCCTTTGTAAATTGCTATTAAGAAGTATTTTTCAACAATCTCATTTTTATTGGCCGTTTATGCCCATTATAGTTTTCTAGTTGCTAGTTTGTTATGGCTGTAACATAAATAAAGTTCTAAAAATGTCTCATTTGAGGAATTGCAGAGCTGGGCATGCCATTTAGACACAGATAAAAGCAGATGTAAAGGGCTTTCTTTGTAATGGGTCCATTTCATATTTAATAGAACTGTCATATAAACCTATACTACCATTTAAAATGCAGTTTCTAGGCTATAAAATAAACACCATTTCTAATATTGCTGTTGGCTTTCACCTATGGGATACAGTTCATTAAAAGCTCTATAAGGCATTTACGTGGGGCTACCATACGATTTACAATCTAGGAGCTACCCCAGGCAACAAATGTGTTTCTCTCCCACCTTAGGAAACAGTTCTTCAACAATATTAATGATACCTGCAGGATCACCCAGCCAGGCAGGACTGGTATGAACAGCAGTGCAGTGCTGGTGGAGACTGGCACACCTTCTATGGCAGGAACTCTGCTAGGTACAAAGGCCTCCTTCAGGAAGAGTAAGTCTGGAAAACTTTTCCATTCGGTTCTCTTTACTGAAATGTCTGAGACAAGAGTTGCCACAAAAAGAAATGTACCTGGCTCAGGTCTCTGTGGGAGGTAAGGCAGGACTGCCTGTGCTGGGCTGAGGGATTAGCTTGTTTGCTTGCCCACGTTGGGCTGAATGACTCTCTGGAGGAGCTCACTTCTCTTCTTTGGCTATAGAAATAAGTATCCGGGTGAGATGGCTAAAATAAGGTGGAAGCACCTGAACACAAGTTCTGCATTACTGATCTAATGCGAAGTTCTGAGACACCTTAGGGACATTGCCTCTGACGTGGTTCCCAGTTTCGTCCCAGGATAAGATGCTCTTTTCCTACTGGACTTGTGATTCAGAAATCCTAAAGCGGTGAGCATGCTTAGAACCTCTTGGACCCCAGTGTCCCTCTGAGCCAGAACAAGAGCATGCAGGTCCTTGTCTCTGAAATTCTGCTGTTAATAACATTTCCTCACATCTTCTGGGGAAGGAAGCCTGGAGAAGACGAGACGCAATGTCCTCTCTGTGTGGAGTGCCCTGATTGATCCCCAGCAGCTGTGAGCCGGCACGCACTGACACTGCGCCGCTCGTCACTGCACAGCAGCAGTGCCACTGAGACACACCTGGAAGTTGCTGTCCCCTGTGGGGACAGCCCACCTGTTCGCCGGCCTTAAGGGGAGCGTTACTGTTTTCAGAGGTGAAGCTGTGCATCTCTCATGAAAGTTTCTGAGATGCCTAACTCTGCCTCTGGCTGCTTATAGCTTTGTCAGACTTTAACTGGCTGTACTGTTATTTTCCATGCCTCAAGCTGATCTTTGCTTGTTTAATGGGGTGAAATACTTCACCCATTGCTAAGCAAGGCACTGGGGGAAAAATATATTGCTTCATTCTTTCTTTCTTTTTTTTTTCCTTAGTGTTGGCAACCTCTTCTCCAAAAACCCCAAGCTTTCCAGAAGGCAATTCAGACTTGGTAGGGAAGGGGTCCTTTGTGCTGCTCAGGTGTGTGCCATTTTCTGTTTTGACTCAAATCTAACAAGATTCGATTGCTTTAAAAAAATCAGACTAAGTGTACTGAATAGTAAGTTTGATTTTAGCAGCTAAAATTTTCTCAGAAATCTATTCTTACTAAGTATTTTGACCTCTTCACAGCCCATGGATGTGGCAAAATGGTCACATACAGACCAGCTGACCCATGCACCTTGCCCAGCAATACCAGGAACTTGCTCTGTAGTGCTGCTCCATGCCTGGTGTGACCTGAGCTGCAGGTGGGATCTAGAACTGCAGGGTGGCACTCAGTGCCTCGGACTCTCACTGTTGCAGGAAGACTGGAGAAGGATCTTAGAAAGGTAGCCTGAGACTCAATGGACAGAAGATTGGCTAGAGGGGTTGGGGAAGCAGAGGGCTGACACAATGCGTAAAGACTATTTAAGCAAAGAAACTGAGGAGAGAAAGGAAGGTCTGAGATATCTGGACTGGGCAAGTGTGCAGAATAAAATTGAGAGGAGGAAGCAGGCATGTACAGGAGAAAGAAGGGGGTCTAGCAGGAGGATTGGACTTTAGAGGCTGGAGTGGAACCTAAGCAACAGGTTGCTAAATGTGTGCTAGTATTTTACCAAGGCTTTCTGAGTAAATGAGACAGGTGGGGGAATGCTATCTATGTACATGTGCATGTGTGTGCACATGCATCTGTCTATCTTTATGCAGGTCAATTATCCTGTTACCCAGTAACAGTAATCCAGGCCCTTGGCTTATTTCAGCTATATTTGACTGAGCGACAGCACCCCTGAGATATTAGCTTCACATACATTTTTTGGAAGCGTGTGGCTTCTGGCCTAGCATCTAGCACAGGGCTGCTTGAGGAGACACCGCAGGTCTAGCTACAGGTGGGCTGAGCAATTTCAGTCAGAGGGACCTCTGCTGTGACAGGAAAAAATATAAAATCAGAAAAATTAGGACTCAGGTATTTCACACTGGGCCCTGAAGATGAGAGGAAACTCATGAGTTTCATCCCCTGGGGCCTCAGTTCCCTGTCTGTCAACTGGGTCCTGTCACTGAACAGGAGTGTTGCAAGAACATTTTAATATCTGTGGAACAATAAACAATTGAAACAATAAACATATAAGTTAATTCGCACAGGAAGTTGCACAGGGAAATTCATCATTATCTTTTCATAACAGTATTCAGTGTAATCAGACATGAAGATAAATTGTTAAAAACCCAGTCACTTAACCTTAGACACTTCACAGCAGCCCATATGTTAGGATCCAAGTTGTTTTCAGCTCCCTTTAAAGTAGGTGATGATCTCATGTGGCCAGAGTGGCCCTCTGGAGATAGGCTTCTCCTCCAACTACAGAAGGAGCCCATGGTGACCAGGCACCTCTCTGGAGTGCCTGAAGTGGGTGGGATATGCTGTGAGAGAGAGGTAAAAAAGGTTTCCAGCAGTCGTATCCATCCTGCCATTTCTTTTTAAGTTTTAACCTTTTATCATGGGAAGGATCTTGCAATGTCATTTCTTTACAAGTGATATTTATATAACAGAAGTTCCTGAGAGCCTCCAGCTTGGTCGCACCAAGCATTGATCAGAGTTGTGAATTACTTTCCAACACAGGCGGCTGCATATAATTCTGAATGTGTATTTGGATTAAGTACCTTCATAAAAAATGGCCTAAATGTTACTATATCAAGCACCATGAAGGCTCAGAAAACTTAGCTTCAGGATCTTTACAAAATCAGGCCACTTTTATTAACCATTGTATATGCCAGGAAAAGAAGAGTGTGCCACAGTTTTGGCATGTCCTTAAGTCACATTGAAGTTAATGTACCATTAAAAGCCTTGCTTGAGGTCTAACATAGGACTGCCTGGCAACCAGGAGAAATCATGCAGAGGCCAGGAGCGCTCACAAAACTGGGGAGAGCAGTAATGACTTCCTTATGACCCATCTCCAAACTGCACTGCATGGAGCTCTGGCACAGGAGAGAGTCTGGCCTATAGCGTGTAAATAAATAACAAATGAGCAAGTCAAAGTGAAGGCAGAGATGAATGAAGTGTTTCACACAGCATGGTTATAGTTTTACACTGTCTCCAGGCTATGGAAGGCAAGCCATCATACTTTGGTTCGGGTTCTTGAAATCTAGTTTAGTGCCATAAAGGGTGACTTTTTTTTTCTTTTTTTTTTAAATGAAAGCCCATATTCTGGAGCTGTCTTCTGAAGATAAATAGAGCCAAGAAGGACAGTAATTTTAAACAAAAGCATTAATAAGTGACTGTCACTACATGGATAAATGTAGTTTTGGACTGAAAGTAAGGTATAATTAATTTTAAATTAATAGGTTAATCTTTAAATTGATTAATAAACTTCGAAAACAGCCTGCACATTGTTTTTTTCTGAAACCTACATGAAAGCCCATTTTCTACTTAAAGAAGTCAGGAATACAATTGCCAGCAGGACTAAAGCAACATTTATAAAAGAACAGGTTTTAAAGCAATTACGAATCAAAGTTGGCAATTTGTTCTCATGGGTTGCATGAATTGTATGCTGTATTCAAAAATAAAGTTCTCAGACTAATGGAGCTGGGACGTCTACCTTTTGCTAGCCAGCAATGGACAAACTAGGTCCAGACACCTGTTATAATCCCACTAGCATGTCCAGGGAGGGGTGATGATCAAGGAATATACTTCAAAATGTTATAAGCAGGCTGAAAAAGATGGCTGGGGACAGATGGCAGACAGCTCAGCTTGCGGATTCCTTGTATCCTTCAGTGTGGAAAGAGGGAATATGTGAGAGAGTCTAGGAAGGTGGGTGTTGGGTTCCTCTGCATGAGAAAAAGTGAATTTAAGTCTGTGTCACCTTAGTAAAAAACTACCAAGGGAAGGTGTCATGTCATATAGTTCTGGCTGAAAGATCATCAAAGGGATATGACGCTCCATTGAGCATCAAATAATTTCTAACCACCTGTGAAAAAAAGGATCAATTGAGTCTGGCTGGGAGCTTGCAAGAAAGTATCATGATGAGAAAGCAAAATGGAGGAAGTTGCATATCTGTAGCAGAAGCTCAGCAGCAACAGCTAATCTACAGCAGGAAGAAGAGCAAACCTAGATACTTCACCTATAGCTTTTGGGCTTTGTCAGGCTCTGTGTGCTAGAATGTGCCACTGCAGGGCCAGGGATCTGGGCTCCAGCTCCTCCTCCAAGGAGGCCAGCAGGTCGAGGGAGGTGATTCTGTCCCTCTACCGCACTCTGGTGAGACCCCCACCTGCAGTACTGCGTTCAGCTCTGGGGTCCTCAGGACAAGAAAGACATGGACCTGTTGGAGCAGGTCCAGAGGAGGGCCATGAAAATGATCACCTCAGAGGGCTGGAACACCTCTCCCGTGATGAAAGGCTGAGAGAGTTGGGGTTATTCAGCCTGGAGAAGAGAAGGCTCTGGGGAGACCTTATTGCAGCCTTTCAATACTTAAAGGGGGCTTGTAAGAAAGAAGGAGAGAGACTTTACCAAGGCCTGTAGTGGCAGGACAAGGGGCAATGGTTTTAAACTGAAAGACCGTAGATTTAGATTGGATGTAAGGAAGAAATTTTTTTATGATGAGGGTGGTGAGATGCTGGAACATGCTGCCCAGAGAAGTTGTGGATGCTCCATCACTGCAAGTGTTCAAGGCCAGGTTGGATGGGGCTTTGAGCAACCTGTTCTAGTGGAAGATGTCCCTGCCCATGGCAGGGGGATTGGCCTAGGTGATCTTTGAATGTCACTTCCAACCCAAACCATTCTATGATTCTGTGATTCTGTGATTCTATGACTCTGAGGACCACGTTTACAGACCTTCACCCTAGCAAGCCAAAGCTAAGCAATAGCTTTCCAGCCCCTATCAGTTAAGGCAGTGGTGAGAACTGAAGCCTACATGGCAGGAGTGACTGAAACATTGGGTCAGAAAGGGAATATCCCAATAGAGAGATCAGTGAGGCAGCGTGTGCCTGCACAAGACACTGCCAATCAGTCTGCTGAGGAAGATGGCTAGGAGGATCCCCAGATCATGATGCCCAAAAGAGACCTCCCAGCTGTTCCCTCAGCTCCCACAATCTAATGGCAGGTCAGTGGCAGGGGCTGCCACGGGGATGCCATGGGACCACTTAGGAAGGAAGAGACCTCAGGAGGGCTCTGGTCCTACCTGCCACTCTGAGCTGGCTCAGTGGAGATGCAGACCGGGGTGCTGGGTCTGCTCCGACCACAGAAAGGACTGTCTCCTTCTAGAGGGAGGACATACAAGCCACTCTCATGAGGGAAGGCTGCGAATGGTCTGGACAAGAAGAGGAAAGCCCAGGCGCTAGCTGGCAAGGGGGTGCTGATGGCTGGACTGGTAAATTCAGGGGGAAAGGGAATTGCCCCCGGCTTAGCAGATTGACGCATTCACCAGCACATCTTTGTGTGTTTACTGAAGCGTTACAATCTCCTTTCCCAAGCTGGGTGGAAGGTAGAGGGTTTATATTTTCACTTGGGGTTTTTTTGAGGAAGGCTAAAAGAAATTAAGAAGAAATCTGAAAAGACCCTCCTCTGTGACCTGAGGAGTGAGGATGACCAAAAGGCTGGGCTGGGAGATGATGTCTGCTTACCAGAAATAATAAGAAAAATGAAACACTAATCTGATTTGTCTGTACAGATGATTTTGCAGCATAACGGAGCAATGAAATAGCATGTCCCCCCACGGGGAGCTTCTGAGCAGTGAAGCATAATACTTGCCTGAGAGTTAAATCTCAGTACAGCTCTTTGATGTGAAATTACTGCCCTGCTGAAAATACACACACAGAAACACATGCATACTGACACTGGAAGAAAAGCTGTGTTGGCATTTATAAGATTGTAAGGTCAAAGTTAATTTTGTCAGATTTACTAATTGTTTTCAAAAGGTGTCTTTTGTTTAGGCTGATTTAAAAGTAAACTCTGACTTACTGTGATTTGATTTTAAATACCTTTTGGTAACAGTCATTCTGAATTATAAATAGCTTCATCCTTCTTCCTTCTTATCAAACTTTGACATATGCAAGATAATAAGAGGGATTTTAGAAATATTGATGCAAACCAGCCACCCCTGAATCATGTTAAGTCAATAGTCCCTAAGAGTTAATGTTCAGATCACAGAGGGAGTGTGTAGTAAGGGCTTGGGGAAAGGAAAGAGACTTCTATGGCTTTTGAGCCTGAACTGATTCATTATTCACTCCATTTAAAATTGCCAACGACAATTTTTGTAAGCATGCATTCGTTTCCCTTCTGTTTAGAGAGGTATATGGCAGTATGACTACAAGTGAGCTCAGTTAAAAGAAGATAGTCATGGCTTAGTGCATGCTGTAAGTGGATTGCTGTCATCACTAAAGCTAAACTAGGGGGACTAGGGGGAAGATGAGATTTCATACTAGCATTTGTCCACACTTGTGTTCCTGCGGGTATTTCTGTGCACAGCAGGTATTTCTGTGCTCTGCTTTGTTCTTGAGATAATAATGTTTTCATTTGCTAAATAAAGATTTGCTTTCCTGTAAGAAATCTTCAAGGGACTGGATCAGGGCCTCCCTGTTTGCTCATGTCCTTGTCCTTAGAAATCGTACACCAGATTAACAGGAAAGGAGTGGCACAAGAGGCAGGAGAATTCCAGACTCCCACCTGGGTTTTTCATTGTGTTTTCTCTCAAATAGCTTGGCCCCAATCCTTCAATCATTAGTTATGCAACCACATTTTGTACATGTGAGCCTGATCATTGACTTCAGTGGGAATGCTCCCATTGGTAAAATAGTTCATGTAACTTAAGTGTTGGAAGGACTGAAACCTGTGTAAAATGGTTGCGTTTTCCACAAATTCTCTGTCCTCTGTGTGTTCTCAAGTCATGGCCTGTCATTTTATTGGCACGTGAAGCTTTGCCTTGGAGAACTGGAGAATGGAACTAGGAAACAGCAAGTTCGTTCTTGTCTATTGCAAAAACATGTGACGCATCTGCAGCAATGTAGTCTGCAAGACATGTAAAATAATCCTCCTGTCCTACCTCAGCACTGATATGGTCTCAGCTGGAGTACTGTGTCCAGTTCCGGACATCATACTTCAAGAAGGCTACAAATCAAGTAAATAAAGAGTCCAGAGGTGAGCAAGTAGAATAATCAGAAGTCTAGAAGACATCACTATGGATGCAGAGGATGTGGAGGTGGCACAAAAGGATTTTATTAAATCTAGAGAAGACAGAGGGAGACATGACAACAGTCTGCAAGTATGCAAGGGGCTATCACAAAGTGGAAAGGCTTAATCTGTTCTCCATGTGCATATGAGAAAAAGAGGTGAGTCTCACTTGCAAAATGGAAGACTGACATCCCTTAATATTTAATAACTTCCTAGTTTTAGAAATAGGACAGCAGTCAGCTTTTTTGCCTGGAGAAGAAGGCTGGAGATGGTGGAATCTTCTTCACTGAAGGCCTTCAGACAAACATCTCCAGCTATGAATAGCTGATACCGTGTACTGGCAAGGGGGTGGTTTGAAGACCTCAGGAGGTCCTCTCCAGCCCTATCTTCTGTTAATGTAATCAACAAAATTCACAGCTACATTCTAAGGGCAAGAGTCTTATTACTGAGAGTAGAGAAACTGCAGAAAGAAACAAAACATTGTTTTCAGACCTTAAACAGAGCTTGTAAAGCATCAATAATGTTCTCTTTTGATTAGTGAAAGATGAAGAAACGACTTGAAAAGAATAAGCACAAAACTGTAATATGACCCTTCCGGGGAAAGATTTTCTTCCTGCTCCAGTGTCCTTTTATCATTTTTCCTCCTGATCTTTGGATCCTGGAAAATCCTCCTGGATTTTGTCTTGAGGTGTGAAAATGGAAATGACATCACCAAGATGACATCAAAGCAGTTTCTTACTTCAAACCGTTTTTGCCAAAATAATTTTAAAACTATTATTTGTAACAATGACGTTTATAATGATGAAATTTATATTCTTTGCTATGTCCAAAACACAAGTAGCAGACCTGAGAACAAGCAATACCCACTTTCATGCTACACTAATTTGGCAGGAATAAAATCTTACAAATTCTAGTGGAGCTCTTTTCAAAAGTGAATGGAAATGGAATCTAATGACATTCAAGTAATCTACTCAGGTTGCTGAGGCTGAGTGGAAGATACTTTTGATGGAAATATGAGACTGAGTGGATATATAAAAACACAGAAATGAAAATGTAATTTTCCTTTGTTACCACATGAAACAGCAGCCCCATATTTCTTATAGAGGAAGAAAGCTGCAAAAAACTAGGGAGAGAAATTAATGCAAAAGTCTATAAAGAAATGGAGTTGTCTTGCTCCTTAAAGAGGGGGAAAAAAAGTTCAGCATGGATCCATATGGTGTGAGATTTCTCTTCTGTGACATTTTTATTAAGGTTATGTATATGACCGTTCATCTTCATTCTGCTGGTGCTAATTGCTGTCTATTGGACCCTTTGCTACTGTGTACAGAGAACACATGCTTCCCCTCGACACTGCCATCGCTGCGGGTGCACTGGATTGTTCTGCTGTCCTCAGATAGGAACCTGCTGCTGCTGCTTGACCGCAACAGCTGGGAATATTCTGCTTTTAAAAGCTTATCTTGTTGATACTTGAGTTGAGCTATTACACAGTGGAACAAGCAAACAGAATGAATGGACCCTCTGCGGGCAACTTATGGTAACAAAAAAAGCTTCCATGTGCTTTTGAATGTGTCTCTTGTCTTGGAATTGACAGTGATGTTTAGCATAGATGTTTCCTGCGAAGAAAATGTGATGGTATAGAGCCAGGAACAGGCTAAAAAGAAACATGCACAGAAGACATGTTCAGCACTTAAGCTGCTTTGCAACTCTAAGCAACATTTAGAGAACAGTTTTGCAAAGGTTTACTCATGTGAATGGCCCCACTGAAATGCAAGGGGCTGCTTTTTTGTCTAGAATGGCTAATTTGATTAAGAATTACTTTTAGGCACAAAATGAGTGTGTAAAGCATATCCCCTTGATCTTCTATGAAGCTTTTAAGAAATCAGCCGGAGAATAAGGTTATTTATTTATCAGCTTTATGTCCATGCACACACATATATATTGCATGTACAAGCAGATCAGAGCACAGAAACACAAATATTCCCATGTTATGGATAGACCACCCAGAGAAATACAGAAATCTATTAATTTTGCTTATCACTTAGCCTCCAATTTAACAAAACATCTAATAGTGTCATGAATTTTTCTGTCATGAAGGAAGTGTTACAATCATCTAACTTGACTTCCTACATAATGCAGACTGTAGAATTTCCCCAAGCAATTCTGACTTGCACGTCCGTGCATTTTAGTTCAAACTGTAAAAGTTAGTAGCAGCAATAAGAATAATGATCAGACTTAGGTTCATGCAATTAGTGAACCTTAAAACTATTACCACCTTAACACACTGCCTTTTGTGAAAGGTGCTGTGCTTAGCCATGCCCTGAACTACACACCAGTCTGACTACAGACTCCACATGACCTCTAGGCAGGAAAATCTCTCTTCTGAAGCCTTAATGGAGGTGTTGTCTGAGCAAGCACAGACTCTGAGTGACATGTGCATTATTCTGTGCGTGGACAAACATCTGAAAATTTGGCTCTCAGACCACACTGGGCAATCTGTGAGAGTTGAACTTGACACCTAACAGCCAGACTTACTTGTAACTTTGGTCTCACTGTGATGGTGATTCCTGCTATACAACCGCTGTTTTAACCTATTAACCTTAGTTAAGTGGCCAGTTCTAGTTGGCATAGGAGACCTGTGGATACATGGTTCCTTTTCCCACATTCTTGGTGTCAATTTTGGCTTAAGGAAAAGCTATTGTCTTCCCCTTCCCCACCACTTCTGCCTTATGCCACTTTCTCATTTGTGCTTATGCAACTGTTTACAGAGTTATGAAGTAAACTGGATGAAGCTTAGAAGTAAATCCATCTGTTTTCTTGTTCTATTAAAAAAAATGAGAGACTTTCTTAAAGGGTCATTGTTATATTTTTGAAAAAGAATGATAATTTGGAGCCAATATAAGATGAATTCCTGTTTTCCACTTTTATCACTGTAATGAAAAATTGAAAATTATTTGCATCTGAAAAAAATAATTTCAATAGGTGTACAGGCTACTTTCAGTCCCTGGCACTATTTAGTCACTTTCTAATTATTATATTTAGTTCATGTTTGAAAAGAACGTGCTGAGAACACAGAATTTTGAAAATGGAACATCCCAATTATCCTGCAATTTCTTTTCTTAGCTAAAAATAATTACTTTAATTCAATGAAAAATTATTAATTTTTTTGGACACCTTTTCTGAAAATAACCCATTTGCATCATTTTTATTATTATTATTAATATTATTTGCCTAGATGTCATTAAGAGTAAGTAGCATCTCAAGAGGCTAGCCAGCAGTAACAAACACATATATTTGCGCACGTGCATATAACTATAGTTAGGCTGGAGATACCTTAACAGGTTACTCTGAGGAGGAGCTCTCATTTACTGGTCAGAGAGATAAATTTGTGAACAATACCAAGGTTACTAACAACTCCAGAAATCATTACCAAAACAAAACACACAAAAAAACCCCAACAAAAAATAACATACTATCCATTTTAACTAAGATCTAAACCTGCCTCTGGTGAAAAGACTTCTTTGTCACTTTCTGAGTGCTGCTCTAGGGTCCTGGCCAAATTCCTTGTGGCATGTTATGATTTTGGGTCTGTGATGCTGCCTGGATGGGGCTAGATGCAGCATCCCACAATTTTTTGCCAAAACCAGTTGTTTTGTGTGCTGCCCATCTTCAGGTTTGCCCCGGAGTTGCCTGCATTTTAGACCAGGGAAAGTGTTTCTTGTGTTCACGTTTTTATTTAACTGGACAAAATTGTCTGCTGTTTCTCTAGGACAATGTTATGTAATCTTTAAATTTTTGTGGCTGCAAATGCACCTAAAAGTTAATCTTGAGTAATATTTTACTGTCCTTTTCTTCATCTTCTTTTCTTTCTTGTCCCTACCATAATTCTGCCTTTTGTTCTTATTTGAACGCATCTTGCCCCACAGGCTTCTGGCATGACAAGTCAAATTATTACCTCCTTTTGTTCCCATGTACAAGAAAACAAGGATGCTGTCCTTACTTGGGGAAGGGAGGACCAGACAACACATTTGGATAAATGCCTTGCCAGCTTTGAAATGTCTTGTTAAATTCTGTTAATGTTTCTCTGCCATGCATGAGTCTTGCATCAAGTGCCTTTTTCAACAGCATCACTGTAGACAACCATTTATCAGGTGTATATTGTATGGCAGCACGGTGTTTGGAAATTCCATTTGCCATATGTTATTCATGATCCTTGCTCACAGCCTTCATTTGTCAGGGGATTTAGATCTCAGCTGTGTTTAGTTTTTGGGGCTTGAGAACAAGTTGACCCACAGGCAGACACCTAATGATATAATTTGTTCAGTGCAAAAGGTTTGACTGCCCTCTATCAACCTTTATGCAGACAACTCCTTTGAATACAGTAATGGATGACAATATCAAAAGCATAAATCTCGGCAAACTTCAAGGTTTCCTGGAAAACATGACTCTTAAACTTTAGGCACATAGACATTTGGCACAATGTCAGAAACTTTCTGGACTATTCATTTATCCAACTCTGGCCAAAAATAACCAAAGACTCTATGTGTCTGTTGATTTGTTTTGAAATCCATTCAAAACGGCAAAGAAGTTGAAAAGTAAGAGACCGGCAATTGAGAAACAAGACTTCTGAAGTATGAAAGATCCTTTTTCTATATCTTACAACATGTGGTGCTAACAAGCCAGGTCATGTCCCTCGTACAAAATGCTTTCTGTGAACTTAGTGTGGTTAAATTAGCAAGTAGAAATGACATAGTTCAGGTTCCTTATGGTTTTAGAAAGTAGTAAATAAAGGTCTTGCCGGAGGAGCTGCTTCAGAGGAGGAAAACACACTGAGGACTGTGCTCTTACCCCCATGGGCAGGACAGCACAGCCAGGGTAATAGTCTTCTTAAGCCCTGTTGACTTTAAGGGTCCCAGTTTCCCTTTTTTTAAATCTGTCTCATTCTTAACCTTATGCCTCCTGTGTGACATCCCCTGTTTTTTTATTCTTCCTCTTCTACGTATGCTTCTGCTTTTCCCTGCACTACCCCTACTAGCGAGAGGAGGAGAAACCCATCCTCCTGTTCTCTACTCAGCTTCCCCTTGTCTTTCCCCTTGGCATGTGTTCTCCTCTACTAAGCAGAGGGGGTGGTCAGGAGACACTGCAATGCCTCACTTTCTCCTCCCATTTTGTCTTGTCATTCAGGCCGTTTGTTGCCCTGCCTGGGAGGACCTCTTGCTGTGCCAATGAACGTCCTCAGCTCCAGACTGGAGATGTACCCCTGATAGCACAAGATGTATTGTCACTGTTTGGTGGACCTCAACCCTTCCACCACTATTAGGTTTCATTTTAAATTATAAGGAAATGGGAGAAAATAAAGCTTTTTTTGCCTTTTTTTTTTTTTGTCAACCCAGTCTCTTTAGGCAACTTTAATAGCACCATAGACACATGAAGCCGGCTGCACTATTCCTCATCTTTCCTGCTACTTACCCACCATCTCTGTTAACAGCTTGAGGTTTTCTTCATTAAATCCTTCTTCACTCTCATTCATGCCAGAATGCTTACATATCCCAACAGAAGTGATCAGAAAAGAAGGGCAATTATTATAATTTATGAAAAAGTCATTTGCTTTGTTACTGCTTTATGCTATTCCTCTTGTTATGGAGTAGATGAAGGAGTTACAGTATTTTGCATCTGCAACAGCCTTTTTGATTTTTATCTACGCAATGTTTACTTAAAAAAAAAAAGGCCCTTATTTCTGTTTGGAGCCCTTGGATGCACTGTATAATCCCCGTAATAGTGCCAATAGCAGTAATAATACGACAAAACATAGAGCAGTTTTCAAAAAAACACCACGCATAGACTGCACAAGTTCTTGCAAGGGATTTGTGACAAACTGGATGGCAAAAGTAATGGTATCTTCTGAGGTTCAGCTGCTCCTAGAGATGCAGATCTGAAGATGCAACAAGGTCCCTCTCTGAAAGCCAAACTGCCTATGAAAGCGCAGGAAGAAATACTATGCTCTATTCCTGGACAGAAAATGTTCTGTAGACTGCAAACTTTGGAGTATGGCTTTTAGGTACCTTAAGGGAAAACACAAAGTTTTCCGTGCAACTCTTCTACAAACATGAAACAAAGGTGGACAAGGAAGGCCAGCTGGCTGTGAAGAATAGGTAGTGGAGAAGAAGTAAAGACAGGAGCAAAACAGATTGGAGGGGAGATATGGAGTGAAGAGGGAAAGTAGGCAGCGGGTTTTAACTTTCAGAAGGCAGGGCAGTAACTCCCAGCCTGTACATAGTTTGGAGACTTCTGTGTCTGTCTTGGAAATACGTCTTCAGCACTGCTGAAGAAGACCACCTGTGTTCAAGAGCTTGCCTGTTTTCTCCAGCTATAGGAGCTCCTTTTCTAACAATCTAATGAAAAATACTTACTATTTCTCCCAATAAAAGGTGCTTAATTTTTTAAACGAGCAACAAAGATTATTTCAATAAACATATAATGACAATACACATGCATGAGAGATGACTACTCTTCCACATCAGGGGCTTACTGCAGCTGCTACAGCTGTGTGAACAACTCATTAACATAGCTGGGCTTGTACATGAGTGTGGCATCTTCACCAAAGAAATGGTGTGGTACATTGGGCCCACAAGAAGAAGCATCCTGTTGCCAGACAAGAATATCCATCTTGCTGCGTGGTCCTAACAGGTAATTCACTCTTTTACCAAAATGTCAGGTTTTGAGATAATGAACCCATCAGCCATTGTGAGGATAAATAAGTTGTCAAATGCTTTCAGCATGTAAGTAGCTAACTAGGAAAAAGCATCATTGCTTGAGTTTTGACATTTGCAAATGGGAGATGTAGAGTTCCAGAACTTGGCACATCTGAAACTGCAGAACATGTGTGTAGTTTGGCTCTGCTCAGAGCACAAGTTATCCCAATCTTCTTCTGTGAATTATTTGGCAGGCCTTCTTCCCCTGCCCCCACAAAACTGTCAATTTTCAATAGTAAATCTCAGCTCTGAATACTCCATCCTAATTCTGCATCCAGGCCTGATATAAATCAACTAGTTTCCTCCAGTGGACCTATGCTGGTTCCTGCCAGCTCAGCATCCGGCTCCGAGTATTTCGTCATACACATTGTTCCTTCTGGTTTGACCAGCCCTTGCTCCCCTCTCTAGCTAGGCAGAGTGATAAGTTGTAGTAGGCATGCCCTGATTTCCTTATCACAAAGGAAACTCCTTCTTTTCCTTTCAGATTCCCCATATAGTCTGGCAGGACCACTCTGCCCTCATTCATATCTGTCTCATCTCGAAACCTCTATTAAGGCACAGTATTGCCAGGCAGTTTTGTACGTTATGGGGAGACTTTATCCCAGAAAACAGATGACTCTGTGGTAATTGGTTTGGGGTAAAACATTTCTGCCCCTGGCTAATCCGTGTCAGGGCAAAACCAAGGTCCACTAGCCTGTTCTCCTGTAGAAGGCTCTGGTCCCTTCCAGAGAAAAGGGGAAAACTCACTGAGAAAAAACCTATTTACTCTTGTGAATGTGAATGGGAAAGCTTTAAAGTGAATCAAGATGAGGGCTGAAAGGCTCTTGTGGTGTCTAGTTCATGAAAGGTATTAGAAGGTCATGTTCATTCAAGATATCAAACACTGAAAGCTGGTAGAGTGACAGCTGGCAGCAGAAGGGATTGTGTCTACTGCCACTTATGGAGGTCAGGCCACATCCTAGCCCCAGCAGTGCTTTCTTGGAGGGTTGACTACCTCTGCCTTCAAAGGGAAATGATGGAAGTTGCCACCTGCAACCTATAAGAAGTCCAAAAAAAAAGATAATCTTTTTCTGAAACAGCCTTTGGGAACCCCAAGTGAGGGGAGTGAGCACAGTGGAAGTGGAGGGATGAAATAGAAGAAGTACGCTCCTACTCAGCATTTCTGCTCTGGACTTAGTCTGGCTAATAGGCCTAAAAGAACTTGGGTTGGGGCCTATTTGCAATTCTAAGCAAATATTTACTCAGTCTTGTCAAGTTCATTAACTCTTCATGTATGTATCCTTACAGCCAAATCATCAGAAGCTGTTGGCTGAAGGCTGATAAAATGAAGAAAGAGCTCATTTTTAACATATATTTATATATGTCGGGAAAGTGTAAACTTCTAATTTCATCTAGGTTTTATTTAACAGATTTGACATCTTTGGACTATGGTCTGTAAGTTGGCACACCAGCACTGCAATCAATGGACCTAAGCCGAGAAGTTCACAGAAATGCAGGCTTTGGCTGTTCACCTTTCAGTGTGTAGTTACCATATTAAACTCCTGATGCCTACTGCACAGTAAACCCCATTGAACTTTCCTTTATTCTTCAAATCGCTAAGATTGTTACTTTAGCTAAGAATCGTAAGTCATGGCAAACAGAGTAAATGTGCCATTATAAAGTAATCTATAGAAAATCACATGAAAATATTTTAAAATAGCCAGAAATGTGCAATTTTAACACCTATACATTGAATGCGAGTGCCTAGGAACAGGCTGTAACATTGGAGCCTAATCAAAAAATCCTCCAGAGGAAAGATTTCATAAATCATGCCCTACCTTAATGACCTATATCTGGGAAGAAGTGAGCATTGGGTAGCCTTGCTTCGGTTGCTAGCCATGAAAGGAACTCAGCACCTCACCCTGTGGAAGTATTCTGTATCAGAATAATATTTATTTTTCTATGTCCTTATCTACATATGAATTCAGTTGGATGCTAATTGTATGTGCTGTGGAGGGGTGAATATATTATGCAGTTAGTATCTATTGACCACCAGTATCTTCTACCTTTACAGGAATCCTCAACTTCAATTTTTCTTCTGATTCATACAAAACCAAATAATTCTTTCCTTCAGAGGTTTGCTGCAGGATGGACGCATGGTGAGGCAAATCCTCAGGGCAGTGACACACACAGTTTACAACCACCTTTACTAAAGCAATGAACTCTGGGCAACTTACATTTCATATCCTTCCAAGGAAAGTTTAGAGGATATTCTGTGGTGTTGAGTGATGCTTTCTCTCTGTCTTTTTTGACACAGAGATCTGAGCTAGATTTTTTTTTTTTACTTGCTCTTCATCTTGTTTAAATTGGCTAATTCTGTTGGCAACTGCAAGGATCAAACATGTATTTGCTATAGAAGATGCTCTGTCTCCTGCTGTCTCTGAAGCCAAACAAGTAATAGGATACGCACACAGGCTGTGAACATTTTTTGAGCAGTGGCTGTAGCCACTCTAGGAAATTTACTGTGGGTTCCCTCACGAAGAAGACTTTCTTTCAGCGGGACATATAATAAACAATGCAGTTTTGTGTTCAAGCTTGCTCCTCTGCCGGGAAGTCCCTGTCTGTCACTCCAGCTGGTGCACCCTGCTCCTCCTTCCCTCACATTTTAGAGGACAGTAAATGCACTTTAGAGCACAGCTTAGCAGGATGGAGGCAGTCTTGCCATGCAACTCAGCGGGTACCCGTCATCTAAAGGTATCGGTGGCAGGTAAAAAGGATATTTGGGGCTGGTGACTATAATTTATTTACCCTCTTATTAAATCTGAGGCTGAAGTATACGTATGTGCACAGGTATTATGTGATCAAAAACCCTCTGGAAGATTCCTATGGCGTTTGTAGCATCTAGGCAAGCCTACAAGAGGAGATCTGTGGGGAAATGGGGGGGGGGGGGGGTGCGTGTGTTGGGACAAATGGCTGTGATTCTTGAAATGGACCACTCCTCCCCACAGGGAGAAGGAATATAACCAGCACAAAGGTGAGTAACCATAACCGTGTCCATTTAATATCTTGGGCAAGGTGGATTTTTTTCCTCATGTTCTTCCACAAGCCTCTGATTGCCCCCTGGGTCCTCACAGTCATCCCACAAAAAGGGCAGCCACCCTGCCCTGCCAGGCAACGCAAGCACCAAGGGCTCTGCCTCCTCCAGCCAGACTGAAGGGGAGGGAGCTGGGAAGACGACATGCTGATACAGGGGAAGCAAAGGAAAACAGAGGGAGAGAGATGTGAAACCTGATCCATCTAATAACATCAAGACTGATAGTGATTTTCCACTCTATCTAGTAGGTCAAATGATCTTATAATGCAGTGTTAGAGAGAAAGAAGATGGAAATATTTTCATTTTCTCTCAAAGTCAATATTTCCCTAGTTGGAAATTAATCACTGTAAAAGAAGTTTAAGGGGAATCTGTCAAGGTTTATTCAGGCTTCAAAATAACTTTTTAAAACACTGGCTTTTGTTGTTGTTGCAGGTTTAGAGGTCAGAGTTTCCCTCCACAGCATTCTTCTCCTGACAAATGATCTTTGCAGCAGCCAGCCAGGTATTTTTTTATTTTTAAGTGACTTCTTGTGTGTCCTGCCATAAGCAAAACTGTGCAGATACAGCGGAAAAGATAGAGCATCCACAGTCAGCTCTATTAATGTCCTATGAATCAAACACGACATCTTACATTTTTTCTGATTTTTTTTTTTTTAAATATCATTGCAGTGATTCTTCATCTACCAACCTGCCAGCCGATTCTGAAGCAATTAAATTTCGAGTTTAGGTAACACCTTATGAAGTTACTGTTATTAACTCATGGAAACCTCTAGTAGAATGCCTGAATTAACGGCAGCTGGCCATTACCTGTGCAGGTTACTGAAGTTTGTCATCTGGAAACTAGTTGTAAATTGCAAGCTGAGCCTGAAAGAACATATCTGAAGAAAGGGTGGAACTTCTCTATCTATGAAATAGTTAATCAGTCTTTTCACTAGACTCTTTGTCCCTTTCAGACACAGAAATTCAAGATGAAAAAGATATACCAAAACAATTAGTCTCTCCCCATCAGCAACCTCTTTTGAGCTGCATTATATGGCTGCTTTTAGAAGCGGCCTGGATCTGAAAATGACGGGAGTGCCTCAAGGAAGCATGAAATAGCACAGCTTTCCCTCTGTCACTTCATTCGTGAAGCTGAAGCAGATTCTGCCCCACACACCAGAAATAGCCCTCAAAAATCTGAACAATTCACCAGGAGGGCTGTCGAGATCAACAGCGGGAGCAAAGCTGGCTGCGCCTCCCTGTGACTTAACCACAGTGGAAGGCAGGAACCTCACTGAGGGCCTGCGACTCTGAAATGTTATTTCTTCTTATCATACATCAGAGCACATCTGTAGAAGCTTTCTGGCAGAGATGCCAGATGTTTTGGTTCCCTTTATCATCATGCATTGATTATTTCTTGTTTGTTCAAGGCTTTTTTATGGTTTTACATTTTGTTTCTTCAGTGATGACTTTAATTATTCGGTGATAGGCACTTGTTAATTTGCTAGACACTTTTCATGTTTTGCTGTTATACTCCAAGGGAGCTTTGCAAGTTAGTAATAATAAAAATATTAATGAGTAATGTTTTAACTCTAGCTCTTGTTGCTGCAATTTTTTGGCAGTCCTTATTTAAAGAACAGCTTCCCTTAAGAATTTACCTAAGAACTTCTAAGATTTTGGTCCATGTCTATTATAAATTTGGTTCATTGTAAACGTAATGATCTCTCTTTATCCTGTAAACACTGGAAGATAGTAGATCTTTCCCTGGGAAGCAACTGGAGCAAATCACTATGACATTTCTTATCTGGAGGCTCAGAATCAAACTGGGACACAAAGTGCCTCCCAGACTGCCAGAGCCTCCCTTGACCAAAGCACTGCACAACTTCATGCAGGTTGATATAAAATCTGTTTTCTACAACTGACAGCCACTGTTCTACACTGAGGGCTTAAAGTCTAATCTACCAAATTCCAGCTACACAAAAGATGACTGCATGTGCTTCCGTGTGTGTCTTGTTTTGTAAATATTCGTCTATCAGTGAATTGCTGACACCAAGCAAGGAGGACTGTCTCTCTCATAGACTTCAGCAGAGTATTGCCCGTGTTTGCCGAACACGCTCGGTGGGTCTGCACGATGTATGGGTGGGCTGTTTGCCATAAAGCACCATTAGTCTGTAAGGAACACGGTTTCGCCTCTCTACAGTCGGGTGTGTGGGCAGGGAAGGGTAAAATGGGGAGCAGGGGAAGGGTTGAAATGGAGGACCAGACTTTGAGTTCTCTGGAAACCAGGGATCACAAGCCATGAATCATGCAGTAAATACAGAGCCAAACGTTTGGATGAACAGAGCCCTTAACAATTAATTAATTGTTGACTTTAACTGCCTGTGCTGCAGATGTGCTATCATTTCTACAGAGCAGTCCCTCACCAATCTCTTTAAGTTGTTTACAAAGTAATTGGTAAATGCAAAAAAGAAAAAAAATGTTCTTGTATGAAAGTTTCTTCCACAAATGCACGGATGCGTAGGCGTGCACACAATGAAAATAGGAGAAAGGTTGAAGTCCGCATGATGTCTGATTTTATGAGAGTTTATGAATGTCCCTTGGAAAAGATTTCATGCCTTATTCTCCCATGCTTCCTGGATTTTGATGTTTCCCATAAAAAAAGCAGAATATCCCTTCATTTACAAAATGAGTTGGATTTAACTCTATAATTTGTAAATATTTATACATATTTCCAAAGAATACATGGGCTGAACTGCATTTTTTCCTGATTACTTATATGCCTCAATATATCATCTTAGCTCCCACATCTTGTACTTGCAAAACTGAACTTTCAGATGAAAAGTCTGTACAAGATGACAACAAATTGGCAGACTGTTGCAAGAGTAACAATCCAAGTGGCATGCAATTCTGACCTGAACAAATGTGATATGAAGTTATTTTCCGTTACAGTTTTTCAGGTTTGTGGCTGCAAAAAAGCTTTCTGATATTAGACCCGAGTCCTATAAACACTTATGCACATCCTTAACATTTTACACTATATTCAGAGATAAAGCTGTCCCACTGCATTCAGCAGAATTACTCTTGTGCAAAGTACCTTCAAGATTAAAGCTCAGGTGATTTGAAGCTTATATGCAACATGGAGTACAGAACAGTCATTTTATTTTTTAGTTACATTTCTTCCATTGATACTTCCTATGCCACTACAGGATTGAGGTATATTTCACTCTCTCAACTTGTAAAACACTTACGCAAACGAAAAACATCACAATGGCAAGAGGAAATTGAAACACCCAAAAACCTTTGAAAGGAAGCTGAGGCAGGTGTTCAGAATCAAAGACATCACATATGCTTGATCCAGGATCTGCACATAAACTCTGTTACTTGAGATGACGTCTACTTGCAGTACTGGGTAACCTCACTGTAAGATCTTAAGGCACTTAATTCCTTTTTCACTGAGTCACTCTGCAAATCCTTCTGAACAGGATAGGACATGGTAATCAAAGCATTTACTGAAATGCAAAATCATTTCACTTTGATTTTTACGTCATCAACCTATGACCCTTCTTTCACTCCAGGTTTTCTATTTCACTGTATTTGTGTGTTTTCCCTCACTCCTAATCATTAAAAGGGTATCAGTGTACATGTGCATAAATATGCGTTTCTGCTAGATTACTAAGAAATGGGTAGAAATCTGAGGAGTTTTGATTATTCAACTTGAAAGGTATTCATGAGCCTGACTTAGAGGAGGCGTGATTTAAAGAATGCTCACGACATTTGGAAAGTCAGATCATATTTGCTAGTCACTTTGGAGACATTTAAAAATAGATTAGGAACCTACATTTCTAACCACTTCAGAGAGCACCCATCATTATCTCCCCTTTTCTTTCCCTCGGTACATGTGCGCAGAGGGGGAGACGTCTCATGACTCACCACGCTCGCTCCTGCAGCTCTGGACTGCAGAAAAGTTCACTGGTGTTTATAGGATGTTTGTGGTGACCCCCTGGATACACTCTCATAATGAATTTCAGACCGCCTACCCCAGCCTTTCGACTATCTGTCCAATCTCACTGAATTCTTAACCTCACACTTCCTCCTACTGCACATCCTTTTGGGAGACACTGGATACTTGGGATGAAACATTTTAAAGCCAGTGCCCACAGCCTTGTCAGTACATCCAGCACAAGACCCTACCGTGGTGTTTATTTTAGCATAAATCTCCACCCCCTTCACTTGCTCACAGGAAGGGCTTTTTCTAACAGATTGTAGCCCTGCACTTGAGAGAAATCTTCCTTCCTTCCTTTTTCTGGGTCTTCTTTTTTTCTCACCAAAAGAGAGAAAATACTGTGTAAGAAGAGTTTCGGATCCTGTTTCAATGGGATACAAGAAAAAATACACTTATTCTGCTACTATATTCATCCCCAGAGTCAATTATTATCATTTAAAAAAGAAATAACCCCTGCATCCTTCCTTCTTCAGGAAGCCAGCCTTTAGTAAGCCAACCTAATAGAAACTATAAGCCCTAACTAACCCCTTGGCCGATTCATGATTTATCTATGCCAGGATGAAGTGTTCCACATATTAGCTGGAGGAAAGACACTTCTAGTTTATAATCTTGATGAATAGTTACTGAATTTATTTATTTTTTAATGCTTATTTTAGTCATTCATCATTGTTTTGAAGACCTTTTACAAATATTGCCTTGAAACTTCCGATGAGTGATGTATTTGTAAAAGGGAAGCTGCACAAATGGGCAAAGTTAGAAAGAAAGTTCCCTCAGAGAAAAGAGCCGATGCCATCCCACCAGCCAAATGAACACTGGTGCTGGACAAAACAAACTGCACATAAAATACAGTAACATTGCAGGTGGTTTGCTCTGGTCATACTTCATGTTCCATGCTTATTTTACAAGCGTCTTATGAACTGTTAATGGGCTACTGCAACACCAAGCCAGTGTAGCTCTCCCCCAAACCGAAAGCCAGTGGACAGGAGGGGAGTGTATGAAAAGGGAAGGTAAGGACTGGCTTTATGGAGAAGCACTCATGTGGAAATGATTAAATGATTTCTATACCCAGGACTATTTTTTTTTTTCTCTTAATGGCTTGTTAATAAATATTCTTAGACCATGGACCAGCATCACCTGATTTCAGCAGAATACTATAAGCATCAGTAACATGTGTGATCAACTAGCAGGTTTTCCGAACCTTTAAAAACATGTTGTCTCACAAAGCATTGTTATTTTTCCTGTAAAGAGCACAGATTTGAACTGGCTCTACTACCCTGTTGCTTTTAAAGCAAAGGGTGCAATGAGGAAGATGAAAATGCTGAATGATCCAGCACGATATTAAGTCTCTGTCAAAAAGTCAAGTTTAATGTATTTCTGGATATGAAAGATAGAGTTTCTAAACACAGAGTGCTGGAGTGGTTCTCAAGCCATTATTTTCAGGGAACACCTTGCTTCCTGATATTTAAAAGGTGGTGGTAAATAACTCTGAATCATTCTCTTTTAATCAACTCTGCAATAACAAGGAGAGAAGCTTAGACATTAAGAAGGACTTTTTTTCTTCTCACCAAGAATAATGAATTGGTGAAATGACCTCAAGGGCAAAGTTGTTGGGACAAGGCAGAAGGTCAGTCAAGGAGCAATTAAATGCTGTCCTGTGGGAAAATGGTAAGTGCTGTCCCAGAAAGTGAGCTAAAAAAGGGCTAAGAGTAACAGAGGTAGAAGAGGAGAACATCCCCCTGCCAGCACCATTACATAGTCTCATGATCTTTCAGGAAGAAGCCACAGAACAGGAGTTCTATTAGGACTGTAATAAATACTGAGTTATCAGAGTAAGAGGGAATTTGGATATAAACTCCAGATGGATTTAAAGCACAGGCTTATTACTCTAATCTCTCACAAACTGTGTAATAAGCCAATGCACCTGAGTCCAGGACATCAGTCAGCTGTAACCGTTCATGTTAGCATGCCAGAAGCAGGTAGCTGCCCAAGGACATTCGGTCTGTCTCAGTCCCTTCAATCTCAGTGACCTTGCCAAAGACAGCATCCATAAAACCAAAATAAATTAAAAAAAAAAAAGTAATGGCAAACACTGCTTCTGCTGTGAGGGAGAAGCTAAAGCTAGTCAGCCTCATTTACACTGAATTTGCTTGCCCCAAGTTACACACCTATGCAGGGGTAAGGAATACCAGAGCTATACGGACAAAGTGCATGAGGACTCTGCAGTCTGTGCCCTCAATTACGTGGCCATATTTATATCAGTAAATCAATGCCAAGTACCATTCCTGCAGACACGAGTCTGGCCAGCCAAGCTGTTGTTAGAGCTATTCCTGACCATTTGCAGGAGCCTGATCCAGCTGAAGTTACCCCTTTCCTCTTGCCTTGGGCATTACCTGGAAATCAGTATGTCAGAGAGCACTCCCAGCTACCCTGCTGCGGGGTGAGGGAGTTCAGCCGTCCCAGTGCTCCCTGGTGGCCCCATTGCCAAGGAGTGGGTTTAGCACACTTATAACCCACCTGCGCAGGCATAGTCAGAGACTCTCCAGGAGTTAAGGCATTATGAATCCTGCTCTGAAGGTGAGATTAACCTCAACAAGAATGGAGAGATTACTGTCTCTCTGTAATGAGAGACATAGGGCAAGAGCAAAAACTGCACCTCATCTGGAGTTTGGATTTTTGGTGGGTTTTGCAGTTTCTTTAAGGATTTTCAAACTGCCTGCAAATCTTTTGTACTGGTAAATCTGGTACAGGACTGTCTTTGGAAAAAAAGACAGCTACACAGCATTACTTTAAAGCTGAGGGATAGCAGGATGGGCAAGAACACCATAGCCCCGTACCACCACTGTACCACCTTTAGGTGGACAGCAAGTCTAGCTCCCTCCAACCATGAAGTCTAGTTAGATCCACAAACCAAGAATTGGATTAAGAGAAACCTGCTGCTCAGGCAAGGTAGCACACTCTGTTACCCTCAGCCTAGCACAGAGACGCTGATTTAGTAAATAGCTGCAACAGCATAAAGCTTGCTATGAGCTGCAAAGACCAGCTAAGAAACACACACACAGAAGCTGTGACTAGTCCCCTTGTGAGCAGCTAGCAGGGCCTGAACTAACCTGTATCAACCTAGGTCAACAGCATCTCCATTACACTGCAGTACTGATACACCTCAAAAGTTCTGGGTTTCATCAAACCAGTTAATACTTAGAAGAATGAGTATAGCTACACTTGGATGAGCAGAACCCTGACAACTTATTTATCCAAATGTTAACTTTCTCCCCATTTCTCCCCCCACCGAAACCAAAACTAAACAAACAAAAATACATGCTGCAGTGTTCCCAGGGGGCTTCTTCCTTCCCATAGAAAAGGAGAAGGTCACCCAGGGATTCTTTAATTCAACCGCTTACCAAGTTTTCCCCTTAAAAGTTCATGGGCAGATAGCCATCTGAAGAGGTAGATCGTTACCTACGTGCTGTTAAAACCCCTGCCAGGTTCTCTGTAGTGGAAGAAAGTACACAGAGGAGAGAGTAAGAGCTAGAACCTCCTCCAGGCACAACTCTGGAGACCTACCCTCAATATCTTCCATTTTCTTTCCCCACCATTTTTCTGGTGAGGGACATGTCAGCCCCATACTACCACAGTCCTTTTACATCAGACTAGCCTGCTATCACTCCCACCTATGACCCAGAAAACCCTACCTATAAAGATTTGTCTTCATATTTACACACCTAAGTATACATTTGCCAATGCACCTTCACAACTCTAGGTCTTATAGATTTCTGGAATTTAAAAACAATTTAAAAAAAATAGCACAGAAAGCAGCCAACAAACAAATCCAAATTCCCTCTATTATCTGAAGTCCCCACAAAAGCCAAAACCAGATTCATCCATATCCATGTCTACTCTACTCTCCCCTCCCCCCCAAAAATCCAGACTCTTCCCACTAGCACTCAATCCAGTTTCATCTATTTCCTTTTCCTTTTTCTAATCCTCTTTTATGCCCATCAGCTGGTCCTTTTAGTGTAACATGGCCCAGCTGCATCTGCACCACTACTATTTAACCGTTCATTGTCTGCTTTCACACTTCAGTATGTGCAGCAAAGAGGATAGAGGCAAAGATCTATTGTTGGGTAGTCTTATCTGAATTATCTTTTTTTTTAAATACCCTGAAAGTATAGGCTATTTTGTCTCATTTTTTAGTATTTATAGGAAGAAAAAACAACCAGTATGTTTGGGCATAGGTAAAAATCATCTTAGATCTGAACCACAAGCATAAGAACTAGGTGCTAAGCTAGCCAGTGTTTATTCACAGGCTAGTGATGCTCTCAAAACCAGGGGAACTTAATCACAGATTTACCTGCTTGAGGTTATCATGAATTTAGTTTGTTAGTCTCAATGTGCTATTTACTTGCTTACAAATTTCTTCCCTTTTTTGTCTATATTACAGATTTAACAAGTAGAAAATAACCATAACCAGTCACTAGAATATACTTGGACAATGGATTTCAGAGCTTTTCTTCTCTTCTGAGGATTCACTAGGAAATTTAGGTCCAGTTAGGCTCTTTCCTGGGAGGAACCATCTGAATGGTTGTTTGAAGCAACCCTGGATTTAACAACTTTTAATTATACTGTAGTCTGTCCAAAGTAACAGGGAAGTAAACATTTCACATATTACTATAAAGCATTGACCTCTTCTCATATGATTCTCACTTTATTCTAAGGATTTATTAGTATTATTCAGCAACAGATATTATAGCAAACACATTAGATACCTTTATTTGATTAACAGAACAATTGAGTAATTAAATGAGGTGAGATGTGAGGATTCCTGGGATATGAGTATTAGAACCGATCTGAGATGATACTTACAGGAAGTCTTAGGTAGTTATGTAATTTGGAAATCTTTACCACCATGTCACTCCACACATGGAAGTGATTCATTTTTGGGTGCAGCGTTCATGTAATTCCAATTCAGGGAGAAAATTTTCTGGGTTTTATTATCTCAGATTGTACCTCTATTTTTTGTATTTTGGCAATGCTAGGATTCCATAGCACAGTTTAAGAAACAAATCCAGAAATACAGTCCTGGCCCTGGAGGTGTTAGTTTTTGCTCCTCATTCTGTAAAGACTCATTCATTTGCTTAACATGTGGGTTATGAAAGGTCATTTTTGCCCACCACAACACTTCCTCTAACTTGCAGAGTAAAGCCAGGTATGAATATAAGCAGGACCCTAATAAGATAGCCAGAGCTACTGGCTGGACTGAGCTCTAACCAAAGATTGCCGTTTGGGGATTTGCACATTTTTAACCATCAGGGTACCTGAAGCCAGGTATTATTTTCATGAGACTCCAGCACTGTTCTCAGCAATCTAAGATGAAAGTTCTCAAATTACTCTGAAAGCTAGTCAATGCAAAAATGTCTTTCTCATGTATAGGTCCTGACTTGCTGATTTTTAGGCATGTGGGTATGTTTGGTTTTTTTTACATTATTTTTCCCTCTCCACACTATACAAAAGCCCATATAAACAAGGGAGAGCTGATCATCTTAACATGTATAACAGTGACCTTTCTATACACAAAATGCTCTCAAATGTCTAAAACAAAGAATTTAGAAAGAAAGATATTTCTTAACTATCTGAATTATACTTATCAGCATTTTTAGTTGTAAGATAAATGTTAAGTTTGTTATGTTTATCTTGTGTTCTAGATAACTAAGGAGTTATACTAAAACCTTCAAATAAACTGAATTTAATCCCAATCAAAAAGTCATGCTTTGAGTCAGATGTGATGTCAACTTTGAAATAACAGTGTTTCATTATGAGGTATTGTTTATGTTTTATAGAGTTCATAGGACCTTTGTGAAAGCAAAAATCATGAAAGCTCCTTTCTGAAAGAATTTATGTGTATTATATTTATTTAGAGCTAAGCTTTTAGATGCTTTCCGCTGCTCTTTTCATCTAAAATAATAGCATGCTCTGATTTGAACAGCAAAAATATCACATTGCCTGAAAGGCAGGCTCTAGTTTTCCATTTGGAATGTGTAGGACAAAGTCTGTTGCAAATGTACTTGTGCAGAGATTTAATCAGCTCTTTCCTAGTAAATTATGAAGAAAAACATTCTCAACAAAGCTGAGATACAATATTAGAGTGTGATCCACCCACTCACAGCTGTCTTTTAAACATGTTTCCTGTCTAGAAGCTACTGTTCCACCAAGTTAGCATGACTTGATGTGAACTACTTTTTGTTATTTGCCTTTTGTGATTTGTCCTGCATTAGAAAGGAAGTGGAGATAGCAGGATTTGGTGGAAACCATCCCAAAGCACTCAAGATTGCAGTACCACCACTACCCATACGTTAATAAGAGCTCAGTGTAAGGCTGAACTGTTACAGAACTAATGTTTGCCTGATTTTCTGAAACAACCATCTACTTAGACAAACCTGAGTGTTAGTTTGTAGAGGCAGAGAGTCCCCAAACGGTTGTGTAACCTGAATAATTTAGAGCAATTTCTGAAAAATAAACCTTGAAGAGAAGGTGTCCTGGAGGTTCCTGTAAGCAGAATGGTATTATATGCTATGCTGCATAGTGTACCAGGCTTTGGCCAAAAAATCCCACAAGATCAGCATATTTTAAGGGTTTTTTCCTTGCTCCTTGTTTCTTTTTCCTTCTAGGAGCAGTAAGCCAGCCACCAAGCACTGGTATTTTCACTTCTCTGCCAAGAAATGCCCCTGATGAGGAGCATAGAAACAAAAGATAGCTCTGAAGATCTAAAAAATAGGTGAATTCCCTTTAGATATTTAATGAAGGTTGTGGTTGACTGGGACTTCCTTCCATGGCGTTTTTCATCCTCCTCAAGAAAAACAATGTGTTTGTTTTGCTCCCTCTAACTACCACTTCCAAGAAAGTGAAAATAAAAAAAGGCAATGGCATCCTCAAAGGGAGGACTATTACATATTTTTGGCACTAATCTGCTTCCAGATTGCATCTATTTTTTAAGTATTTTCAAGGTCCAAGAGTAGGGGGACTCCCAGATCCCACATTAGTTCAAAGAGTTAAAACATTCAACAAGCTAAACTCCTTGCTTTGGCATGTCTATCAAAGTCTTTGAGCCTTTAATGTAATTGAAAACAATTGTCCCAGTGGGGAGGTCTAACACTCTGACCAGTTGCAGTTAAATGCTTGAACTGCCTGAGAAAACTAGAGGGGTTATAAGAATTCAAGGGTAAACTACATGACACAGTTCTGGTGATAATAATGTTCCAGAATTTATATTTATTAATATTGCCTTCTTTTGGTCAGACTCCCACAGGAAATCCTGAGGAGTACATGTCTCTGGCATGTTTTATCTTAGATAGTCCCATCCTTACGGTATTGCATGCTGATAGCAGGACAGAAGAGTACCTTTGAAAATCTCTGGTCTTTATAGAAGCTGCGGATGACAACAAACAGGACCTTCAACACTCTGGGAAGACAATCCATCTACTTTCCTTAGTTATCATTAAAATGTCTTTTAGACATAGGTCATAACTGGAAACCTATAAAGGATGTCTGTGTATTAGGCACTTCCCACAAAGCCTGGTCCCTTGCGATTAAAATTTATCACATTGTTCTTCTGGTTACAAATACTGCTGATATGTGTCATTACTGCAGAGCACTGCTCATAACATTTTGACTTTACTCCAAACATTTTTTTAAATTCTGAGTTTCCCATAAAGAACCCACTCTTGAAGTTTTTAAAGACATCATTACTTTAAAGTTTTTCAGCCTATTTTAAAGGTTGTTAACTATTTTATTTTCCTGTTAAACGTTCACTTACACTGACAAATAGCTTGATGGGAAGCTTCACGTTCCCCTCTCTGGTCCCTGGGATGTAGCAAAAGCAATTACGGTGGATAAAATCATACAACTTTATCTTAAAAGCCTTGTCTTGACTAAGACCGGTGTCGCTAACCTTGTATCTTAGTGGTGTTCTCTTTCAAAGGCTTGGTGGGTTTGCTCTCTTAAAAATTTTGAACAGTTTTTTAATTTGCATGTTTACTGGAGAGGAAACACAGCATAATTATTGTTTTACTCTAGCCTCCTTGCTAGAGTAAACTTATTTGCTGTAAGTGACACTAAATGTCTAGCCACAGGCAACAAAGTCCATTTTTTGTCAGTCTTTCTAAGAAGAAAACATTTACAACATCACACCACATATTGCTTTTCTGTGTATGTGCGTATGCACGTGAGTGTGTCTCTGCCCAAGCCCTTAGCTGTTGAACCCCTTGATCAATTTTAACAAAAATTGACTGAGCAGCAGCAGCCTCTCAGACAAAAAAAAAAAACAAAAAAAACATTCAAGTTTCATGGAAATAGTGGATTAGGTAGAGAAAAAAAATTGTATTATGCTGTTCTTGAGAAGGCTGATGCCTGACCTTGTCTTTCATGGGACATTGAAGAACCCACTTCACAGCACAAATCTTTCTCTCGGCCACTCCTGAAGCTTCTCTATCTGCACAGCTGGAGCATGTAAAGAAGCAGCACAAGCGTTCCCTTCACCTGGTGTGTCCTGCTGGAGGCAGAGGAGTGTATTTCAGTATTGTTTACTCCATCGGTACCAATTTACTTAATCGCACAAGTGGGTCAGATTTCTACGCCCACACTGTGGCATTAGACCAGGTTAGGCCTGGATGCTGTTAGCATCCAGACTACGCTTCTGCATTGCGCAAAGCGCAGATCTTCACTAAGCCACCCCTGTCCTGAGCTCATAAGTGAGGCATAAAATACTTGAGCATACGCTCAGGATTATGCATCTGGATCAGCTGGCTTTAGGGACTCTATGCCAATGTGTCTCAGGTGAGGATGTGGACAACTGATACCTTGCTTCCTGGGACCTTGTCCAACCAGCAACTCTGTAAGGAGTAGCTTAGTCTGGCAAGGAACAGACAGAGGACAAAATAAGGACTGACATGGGAAGGTAACATTCATTTCAAGAAGTACCAGTTTGCAGGCATGAACAAAGGAATGTTACATGAGTGAAAATCTGATGTAGAAACCAAGTAAAAAAGCCCACATTTTGCATTCAGCACTTGCCATCTTATTCTGAGAAGCACTATAGCCAATTTATTTCTTAGAAAGCTGGCTTCTTTACTTGCCACTCACCTTCTCATTATCTGCTACTTGCTGACTCACCCATTTTTTCTACTTCTCTTTGCTTTTCTTCCTTTGAGCAGAAGTCACAGTTCCCATCAGAAAGACATCTTGTCTTCTGCAAGCTAGGGAGTACCACATGAAAAAAAAAAAAAAAAAGCTGAAAATGACAGAGATCTCTGCCCCATCTGTCTGATTCTTATCACTAAACAATATATTTGAAAAATATAGGAAAAATGAAAAACAAAAGATAAAGGTTAAAAACTAAAGGTAAGCTGTGCTTTCAGATATCTGAGCACAGAGAGAACTGGCTTTTGCGTCTTTGGATTTCACAGCATCTTTAAACAAATAACCAAAAAAAAACCCCTTCACCTATGCTCGGGAAATGGAGACATTCCCTCTCTTTGTTCCCAGATGGCATGTAAAACTAGTGACAGAAAAAAAAATCATTTTGCTGATGTGTGAATAGGCTAAAGCCTTATCCAAAGAACATTAAAGTCCCTCTGGCATGACTGCCAATGCCTGCAGTGGGCTTTGGATCAGGCTCCATGGGATACTCGAAAGCACTCAAAAGGAAATTATTTTCCCCTGTCATGCCCTCCTCTCAGCAGTTCCCACAAAGAGCACAGCTCACTGCCTATTTTGACAGAAGCCCTGGAAACAGCATGTATAGTATTAGAAAGCCAGATGATAGAAGGCGCTGGATTTTGCCCTTTGATACGTTTCCAGTAGAAATATGTTGGTTCCCTTCCCCTAAATTTTTTTGGATCAATTTCATGTAGAATTGGAGGCCTTTACAGGGACAAGCAGCCCCTCTCCCTTTACACAGAAGGTGCTCCAACGCGATGGCCGTGCTGAGCTCTGAGAAACACAGTGGATGGTGCCTCAAGGACAAAGGCTGCATGATGGTAGGGCCTGGAGGTCCAAATTCCAGCTCCTCCCAGAAAATCAGGGGACTCCCGGTGACTCAGACTGGAACAGGACTGCCTCGGGGAGATTGGAAAATAAGGTGGATGTAAAGAAGAGAGGGAAACTCAGATCCAGGCTGGATTGCATGGGGGCCCCCAGCACATGAATACAAGAATTCCACTGGCCTTGTGATGTTTTGAAAAGTAAACTATGGAAGAAAGACCAGGAACTTCAAAGAAATTCCTGATTTGGAAATTGTCTGATGTAAAAGGTGTTAGCTTAGAGGAGGGTAGAGAAATAGCCTGTTCTCAAAGGCACTCTACAAGAGGTCAGATGTTGGTCTGGCTCATATGGCCATTTTTTCCAGTTATACAGTATATTGTGTAAACTAAATATAATGTAAAGATGCAAAAGCTTCCAGAAATGTCATCTTACAGACATTTGCTTGGATGCAATCCATGATTATGTGAAAACATTTACTTTGAGATCTAAAAGCCATGGGTTACGTGGGTGTTCTGTACATTTTGCATTGGAACTTACACTATAGAGCCAGCAAAGACTGGGAATCTTAATTTGAAATTACTTGCGTTGGTATACTGGCCTGTGCTGTACCCAAATGTAAATGCGGGTAAGTATATGTGACAGAAGAAGAGGATAGTTCATGACCTATTGGAAAGACCTGCCAGAAACCTCTACATGCAGCTGGGACCTCAGTCAAATATCTGCTGCCAACCTCATGCTTGCAATTGCCCTCAAGAACAGGTTACTAGAAAATCTCCAGACCAAGATACAGGTAGATTTTTCGAAAAGGATGATACTTGTTGTCTGACTTTTGAGCTGGGCTTACCAGTAAGTTCTCACATGACAGGGCCTGCATGACATTAGGCTCAGGTAAGGTTATGCCCTTCAATGGACAGAGGCTAGGAAATGCCTTTTTAGAAACCACAAATGAACAGCAGAGTTATTCTATTAAATCATTACCTTGCAACTCCTGCAGCAAGCATGAAAACAATCTGCAACCCAGACTTTGCTATTTCTCAGTCCTAAGCATATACTTGTGATAGGCTGGACCCAGCAGCTGTGCTGCAGGGGCAGCAGGTTGCAGGGAGTGATGTACATATGTATCAGGACTCGGTGACTCATCTGGCTCTACTCTTGAGACTATTGAATTTCTCACTTATAAAAGTATCTCAATATCCCTTTACTGTTTATAATTTGCTTTATATTTAATAAAAGAGAAAAGTTAAGGAGCTATCCTCCCCATGCAGTCAGTATAGAGATGCCCTAGAGCTGACTGTACTAGTTCCAGAATTGCAAGCTGTACAGCCACATCTTTTAAAGCTCAGCTAAATAGATCATGCCATCATGGTTAAACATACTCTCCAGGCACCTCACTTAGTGTGATTATACAGAGTTGTACTGCTCTAGGTAATGTAACAATTCTCTTGTAGCCAGCTGGAGGATCTAGAGCACCTGGTGTAAAGGTGCCCTGAAAAGTACTCAGTAGTCTTCAGCAATGGCCAAAAGCATGTCCTTGGTTCTCCCAGTGGTTTTGGACCTCAAATATTCTTAACATAATCATACCCACAGATCATCTGTGCAAATCCTGAGAAGTCTGCTCCAATGAGTGAGAATAAAATGGGTTTGAAGCCCGTTTGCATATCTCTGTCATCTTGCATGAATACCAGAGGTACTGGGGAAAGAGAGGCTTCTAGCAAAATGTATTTCATCATTACGCCCTCAGCCTGAAAACAGGCTGAATTGCTATGAAGTCACTGTACCCAGCTGTGGCGTGGAAGAAGTAAGAGTTTAGGGGTCTGGTGGTTTTTTGAAAGACTTCAAATATAAACAGAATTCCCAGAACACAGATTTTGGGGGTGAGATAAGCACAATAGTAATAATTGAAGATTGAAAACAATGAAAGAAATGGGAGGATCGAATTAATTAACGCCCATAAAAATATCCAGAACTCTCATCTGGATGAGGTTTTGCAACCCTTACTGCTGGTGTCGGTGCAGCTGCGTGTGGGATAAGCTGCTACAGAAATTAAATCCAGGGGCTGGGTCCTGGCCCTTCGCTATCTGCATGCACAGGGCCATGAAGTTTTAGCAAGATTCAGACTCTTCCAGGCATCTGGACATAAAGCAGATTCAAAGACTGCAGTCTCAATATCCTGATAATTAAAACATGAAAAAGGTCACATTTAATCTATTTATAGCAATTATTATCTAAAAACATCAGGAATAAATTTTGGCTCTCTTCTAGTCAAAAGATTCTTACCATTTCTGTTAGGAGATAGGGATTCACACAAGGAACTTATTTCAACTTAAGCAAGCCAGTCACATGGCTTGGCCAGTGTACACTCTTTTTCTTAGTATTGTTTATGCCAAAACAAGAATCAGACAGTTAGGAACTGAAACTTAGGCATTTTGTTTCTTTCAGCATCAGAAAACATATTTTCCAAACCAAAACCTGAGCAGCCTAAGGAATATAAAATCAATGAGCCAGTATCTTTCCTGATGTCATAGCTAGCATTTATGTTAGAGGTATGAATTTAGCCAAATAGCTTTTCTCAAGCTGATGAAATAAATGAAATATAGCATGTGACATAGTAGAGAACTTTACTGCATAAAAACTGATCACCTCTTCAAATGCTGGTTGTCAAGAATTCCTATTCATGTCTTACTTTTCCCTTAAAAAAATGCCACTGCATCAGATCTCACCAAAGGCACCTCTGCACTTACTGGCAGTGCTGTACTGTATTACAGATATCTGTTTGTGGAGAAGAAGGTCAGAATTAATTCAAACCCTAAAGTCATTGCTGTAATGCATTAACCACTTATCTTTGCAACACACTGGGGCAAACATTGTTTACTTCACGTCCGCAGAAACGGATTTCCACTGGAGGCTGTGTGAAGATTTAATCATAACTGTGAAAATTGGCAGCGTAAGTGTGCCCTTTCATTTAGTGAATGTATTTGTGACAGGGGAGGGGGAAAAAAAAAAGGCCCCAACTGGCACAAGTGAATGTTTTGAACTCCCATTATATTCAGGCGTATATGGATTCGGTTTCTAATAGACCAGGCTAAAACCAATACTGAGGCCTTTATTTTGTGTTCACTTTAACATTTTGAGCCAACATTAGCTGAGGTCGCAACTGAAAATAAAACAGTCCTGTTCTACTTCTTCATGCCCCAAGAACATCTTCACCTTTTGTACCAAAGATGCAACACAAATCTAATCAAAATTAAAACTATTTTTTCTTACCAAGCAGCAGGGGCAGGACAGCACAGGACTGCTGGCTTCTGTGCTAGTTCTAGCTTATTTTGGTTTGGTGTACATGCAGCTAGAGCCTCTGTCATACCAACCTGAAATCTCTTGATGTCACAGTGCCTGCAGGGTACTCTCATTTGCTGCATACTCTCGTAATGACCCCTTCTATTTCAGGAGCAGGTGGCTGCTTCTCAAAATTGATATTTTCTGTGGAAAAGGTTCTACTAAGGGGGAAAAAAAAATTACCTCTAGAAATTAAGAAATTCTTTAATACCTGAAGGGCTCACTCACTTTCTGGAAGGAAAATGGGAAACTAAGAAGTAAAATTTGATCATTTGGACTGACACTAGCAACACTGTTGATGGACATGAATCTCAGAGGGAAGTCACTGCACCTCTGTGTCCATAGTCAGCACCACTGGTAGAAACATAGGAAACAGCATGGGGAACTCGGTGTAATTAAAACCTTGATTAATTGAGGGTTTTTTAGTTTCAGTTTTCCAAAATCATGACCCACACTTGGCTTTGAAATTGCATCTGGATCTCAGTTCTGTGTAATTTCATCACTTCTTAATGGTGCTTGTGTTTTCACTACCTGCATTGTGAAGTTTGGCATTGTTATCAAACCCCCAGTTCTAGAGATAGCTTGCAATAAGAACAGCTTCCATTAATGTTAACCAAAATGATTCTTACAGTGGCAAAGAGTAATTTGTAAGCCAAATCTATCTTTGAGGCTCAGAGACCTCAAAGCATATAAAGCAATGCCATCTTGTTATCACAGCCGATAATTCCCTACAAAATACAGCAACTCAAATAACTACTAATGATTTCTTCCTAGTTTAAAAGTGGAGTAGAAAAATTACTCTTCATTTTGCAGTTTATCCTCTTAAATCCTAATAATTAGGCATTTTTATGTTTATTTTACAGTTATATATAAATACTACTACTTTGTGCTTTTCATGATCTCTTTACAGTTTCTACATTTTCATGCATTTTACAATTATAACCTTTCATTCCTGGCACTTCCACCTGCTTCCAGACATACACTTCTATTACCAATGCTAATAAATCTTTCTTCTTCCATTGACACCATAGAGAGGTAGTGAATTCCTCTAAAGAGGGCCAGCCCAAGACCTATGAACCACCTCTGTTCCTTTATTTTAAGGAAGCTTTGTAGGTTATGTAGTCTCACCCTCTGCCTTGACCCTCTGCTTAACATTTAGATCCACATTTAGATTCAGTGCAAAAAGGCTGCATTCATATCAGTCAGTGCAATCCCATGTGTGTCCACACTGGCTGATGAACGCAAAAGTTCCCTTTCTATGATGGCATCATTATGCTACATAAAACCTCACCAGGCTTCTTTCTTACTTAGTTACAGACTGAGACTTACAGTTTATTGCAGGCCACTCAGCTATGAGAGGTCTCTGAAAGAATGACTAGGCTATGAACTAATCAACAGCCAGGAGATGAGGTCAGGGAGGGCCCCTGATCACCCATACTGCTTAATTGCTTGCTCAGTCCCTAATTTTGGTTTTAGACTGCTCCAGCGAGCTTTCTCCCAGGTGGTGCCCTGGTACAGTTGCATCAGCTCTTCACTCCAGGGACCACTCCTAAATGCCTCAGGATATACCACACCTGCCCTCCCTTTCATGCTCAAAAGCACCAGTCAGGTGGCCATCACAATATTTTGGACGCCTGAAATTAAAAAGCATATACAAAAGGACATTTCCATTTTAGGGCCATAGGGGACCCATAGAACCGTAACGTCGCGTGGATGTGGTCACTCTACTCCAAAGCAAGTGAGCCCCGAGTAGAGCACACACAGGTCTATACGTACTGCTTGGATTCCTGACCCTCTTTTACTTAACAACACAGATAGAGCCTACAGACTATACAATTCGGTGCGGAAGCTCTCACCTGGGATATTTGCAGCATTAAGAACTAAGATTTTTTCTGGACCCTGTGAGAAAACCTTTTTTTTTTCCTTTCACTATTTTTTCCAAATAGAAATGCCCCCTATCTATATACTTGGTACTCTTCTACTCCAGACCCTTGATTTCCATGACTCTGATGGATCACGGTTTTCTCAACTCTCCTGAGCTTCTGTCTTACCAGGCTTCAGTGCAGGTCATTAGTCTGTAATGAATTTTATAGGTATTCTGGAGAATGTTTCTAATATGTTACAAAGATTCTGATAAGCTTTTTATTCATTATCCATCCTAAAGCATGACTCTCTGGGGGTGAAACCACTTCTCAAGGTTGTTAGGTTGTTTAATGCCCGTGTATTTATTTCTTAAAGGTCAATAAGAGCAAGCTGGCTAGCTTGTAAAGAAGTAACATAATTGCACGCATTGTTTAAAACCTGATGCAATACTGATTGTAGTCAATAGAAAGATGGAAAATGCCAGTCCTCTTTCTGTGAAGATATTCTGAGAACAATCATGAGTGCATGGAGCTTCACAGAAAATAGTAACTGCTCTCATTTCAGAGAGATTTTCACTTCTTTGCGTTACATGCTGTACAAAATGGACTGAAGCAAATAATGCAAATTACATAGGTGATTTTTCCCTATGTATTTTTTTTCAGAACAATCTACACTGAAGTGGGGCAGCACCACTCATTTTTGACCCTATCCAAGAAGTTCTCTCTGTGACTTTTTTTTTAAATGTTCTGAAGCTGTGTATTGGGGGAAAATATAGCTAGTAACAGAGAGTCTCTAACTGATCTTATTTGGGAAAGGAAAAGTTTTTCAGAGTTTGTTCTAGTGAGACATCTAGCTGCTCTTGTGTGCTAGTATCAGTCTGAAGCAGAAGGAAAATGGTTGCATCCAAAGCTGAAAGTTGCATTTAGGAATAATTACATTTTTATTTATCAGTAAGAGTAAACTGAACGATCACATCACTGTTGGGGGCCCTTTAAGTCTAATACATGCCTAAATTCAAATGCGCAGGTTCCAGCAAAAATAATCAGATTATTCTCGTCCTTAAGAGTTAAGTGCTTTTCTGGAGTAGGATTTGTGTAAGAGAAGAAGGGCCAAGTCTACCCAGCTGCAAGCCTAGCAAGCTTACGCCAGGTTTGAATCTGCTCCAGGAAAGATAAATGGCTGTGTATCCATAATTTACAGGACTATAAATATCAAGAATGCTGCTGATGTCATTCTGGAGTGCACAGTCCTCCATCAGGTAACATTTTTGTTGGCTATGAGATGAGTGCCTTTTAGAAAGGACTACAGGACTGAGCTGTCACAGCTTATTTTAAAATTTTCTCCTTAAACCCCCATATGTCCCAGCTACTATCAGTTTTCCCATTGACAGTTTTTAGTTTATTTTAGCAGTGCTTTTTTATTACATGGTGTAAATGTACCAGCTTTAGCGTTCGAAAGATTAAATGCTGCCTATTGTGTTATCCATGTGGGTCTTTGCACTGGACCCTTTATTGAGATTGCTAAGGGCTAAATTTTGCCCTGACCCATTCAGTCGTTGGGCTCAAAACAGAAGCGTGGCACCTGGAGGGCAAGACAGACACAAGAGGGGCAAAGGGGCAAGTAATATTTTGAGCTCATTCATGGTCTGAAGTTACTAAATCTTAATTAGTTAATGACTGCTTTGGTTCCAGTTCTTGGCATGTTCAAACTGTGCCTCCAAAAGAGAACGTAAGAGGTCAAAAACCTAGACATTACTTCTTCATTATAAGGATGAAGTATTAAAAAGTCCAGGGCTTTTATTCTGAAATTTATTATGCATTCTTTATTTTGGCAGGTCTGAGATAAACCAGCAAACATACTAATGAAGACAAGAACTGTCCTGAGGAAATACCTCCTATTAGTTAATAAGCAGACACAGTGGCCTGGATTAGGAAGGAACATGACAACTGTTGAAAATGAAGATGTGTATCCTAAGTGAAGCCAATGGGTTCACAGAAGCCAGGGCTGTGTAACCTGCTGTTGCACATCAGGATTCCAGGAGAGGAAATGAACATTACGCATGGTGAGAACAATGATACACCAGGGTGAGATAAATTTACTTCTTAACTGCATTTCATCTTAGAAATTTTAATGTAGCATTTCATCTTAGAAATTTTAAAGTAGCATTTCTGTACTGAGAGAGACTCCAGAAGATCGGCTGTCTGATGCAATGCTGCCTTCCAAATGGAAAGATGATCGTCAGCTCTCTGCTTTGCTAACTTTTATCTGCACTGATAAATGAACGTTAAGTGGTCAGTTGTTGACAAAAGCCCTCTTTTTAATTGGATATGTGAACTGGACCTTACATAACCTGGCAACGTGCTATCATCCCTGGACCTTGTCAATCAGATAAAACCATCTCAGCTTCTTCAGGAATGTGGGTGTTCAGTGTCTACATTTTTGCTGTTTGGAGGAGAAGATCACAGACATACATGCTCTGATATAAAGAGGGAAAATCTTCCAAAGTTTTGGTTCAGTGGGAATTTGCCCAAAACAGGCAATAACCAAGGAAACCACATTTGAACCCGACTAGATGAAGTTGCATAGCGCCCACGTTGTCCCACTGGAACTGATTTGTCCATAGGTCTGGGGGAAGATCTGACCAAGCACACTGAGGGCTGTTTGTAAGAGACCAGAGAAATGCCAAGAAGCCCCTTAGCTGAGGAACACTGCTGTCACTCAATCTCAGTCCATGGGCCTCCTGGGGAAAAGAAGTTCAAGATGTCACTAAAGAGACTGTGCCAACAGCTACCCAATCTTTCTTCACTCATGGTGGGTCCACTGGTAGAATGAACTTGCCAGCATTGTCTCTTTTTTGAACAGAGCTCCAAGATATATTCTAAGAGAATCTCAACTGCTGTGAAAGCTAGAGTTCATGAACTGCATATTTTTCCTTCCTTTTTGTTTTGTCTTCTGGATTTCTTTTTAGCTGTTGATTTATCTCTAGCTGGGAAATCTCCCAGTCTTTTTAAATACTTAAATTTTTGTTGTGGAATTGCTGCAGGTCTGTATGAGGGTCAGTCAAAGTCCCCATCAGAACAGATAATACTGCAGACACTCCTCCTTCAGCCTCAGAACAGCTTCAGCTGTTCCCTGCAAAGATGACAGTTCCAACCTAGTCCCAAGTCCTTGCCAACACCCCACTGCTACCAGTGCTCAGTCCAACACAGGAGGTGGCAAGCTGTCCAGTGAACTCTCCTCATCCAAAACTACTTAGGACAGCCAAAATAAAACTGGTAGTTTCACATATATGTCATTGCTAACCTAGCCCATTTCTTGGGAAGTGCTCACACAAGATGGGCCACCAGAAGACCTGAAAGAAGCATACCTTCTAGCAGAAGATTGGTGATGAGCAGCTGGGCGACAGCAAGGGCAGATCCCATCTCCCTTAACATAGCTGGTACTGGAAAGTACATATGTCCATGGCCGAATTGTCCACCTGTTTGAAACATTTCTAAGCATTCCCTAGAGAGAGAGAGAGCTCAGCCTGATCCTCACTCAAAACATGCCTTCTCTCACACTTTTGAGCTCCTTGGTCCTCTATCTGTAAGATACTTCACAAGTTAAGAAGGACTGAAATCGGACCTGCTTTATGGTTTGTGTTAATAGTCCACAGAGCTCTGAAAAGACAGCTTCTGGGAAAGAAAAGTTACCAAATTCTGCTCATCAAAAGTGCCATCCTGTTGTCTGTTGTGTAATACCACTGCTTGATGCAGTTCCAGGAGGCATCATAACCAGAACAGAGTTCAAAGAAGGAAGACTGATAATTGGCCTGGTCTTGCTTTGATAGCTGCATTGCTTAATTCCTAATTTATTTTGATGTTAGTTTTAATGGACCAGACTGAGTTATAGTCTGGGGCTTTTTTGCTGGGTGTTGATGGATTTAAGTTGTTGGGGTTTTCTTTTTATTCTTTTTATCTATTTTGTTAAATTTCACTTTGTTTAACATAATAAAGTTATTAATAAGTTAAATCATTTCTGTCATTGAACAAAACCATCCAGAACCTTTAAAGAACTGAGTAGATATCATCCAGCCAACTTAAAAGCCTATATTTAAATCTTACTTCGTAAACTCATTTAAATCACATGTTCTTACATGTTCTGTTGCTTGAAAGTTGTTTCCTTTGAAACTTTCCTTTTTATGCTTCCATGCAGGAAATACGATAACCTTGTTTATTTCATTTGTCAGTTTTGTGTTTCTGAATTTCTTCATCAAATCTGTTATCTTCCTTAAGTATCCAATCCTTGCCCAAGTTATGTGCAGAGAGGGGAATGGTTTTACTGCTGTACTTGCAGAGCTGGAAAGCAAGACAAGAAAAGAGCAAGCAGAGGTGCTGGCTTCTGAGAACTACAGGAAAAAGAAGACATTAAATGGGCATTTTATTTTGGAGAAAATCCTGCAGGATGAGAAAGCCAAATATTTTTAGGATCATGGAATAATTCAGGTTGGAACAGACCTCCAGAGGTCAAATGGTTCAACTTTTCCAGTCCAGCAATGCATCACAGTCAAATACTGGCTTATCACTTACTGCTTTTCCTGGCCTTTTATTTTCTTAGTTAACTCTACCTGCTGTAGTTTTTTTAATTTGAACTGGCCTTAGCAAGTCATTAGCATTTGCATAACAGGAGTATATTTTATTTATCAGTGAATTGGAAGTAGCTAATTAGAAACAAACAATCTGTAGGCTGGAGATCTGCTGAAATCAGCAATAAGGCTAATTTTTTAAATGCGCTTGTGAAGGGGACCCCGACACATGTGGAAGCCTCTCTCTCCTTGAGCAGTGTGGAGTTTTTCAAATTCTTCAGCATTCACAGAGGGGAAGAGGGTGGTAGGACTCAGACAGTAACAAGCCCTGATGAAGAAGAGCAACAACAGCTTTTCACAGCTCCAGTTTGAAAGGGAGGGAAGGCTAGAAATCCTCAGGCTCTCTTCAAGCAGGAGTTAGGTTAAGAAGTAGAAGATAACTAGTTGAGAAATATGTAATTTCAGAATGTTTTTATCATGCCATCATTCTCTACCAAGGAATCTCTCTGTTTACTGCCGTGGAGAGGGGGGACATTTTTCTACTATGAAAATGCTGGTAGGGTTATCCATAACTTTTGTTCTTTGGAAAAGATGAGAAAGGCTATGTATAAATTCAAAAAAGCAGCCTTATTTGCTAATTTTTCACCAAGTATATTTTTCACCTTTTCCAAGGTCTACTTTACTGGTATCATTTCTTCTGCTGTAACGCCTCTGGTGAGTTTTCAGAGATTAATACCAAACTTGTCTCCATTTTCATGAAAGTAACAGGGAGCAGGTACAACTATAGTGTAAATGAAGTTACCAAGCTTACTATCGACCAATACTAGGAAGAAACCTCCCAGCCAGTCTGTGCTTAAGCAGTCCACGAGCAGATGAAAGGTACCAGAAGCATTCAACAACACGCACTAAGCCTCAGCCAGTTAGTGAAGCAAGGCTGTCAAGCAAACTGGGCAAACTGCACCCCCATGGTTTTATTTTGTATAGCGTAGGTCAGCCTTGGTGTTTCTGTTTATGTGGCTGCCAGCCAAAAGTGTTTAAAAGGCCTTTTCAGACTGTAGCAAGGAAAAATATTCCCTTTCCTGCTTAAACTTGGGGGTCTACCAGACTCACCCTTTCTGTCTAGATGGCAGAAATTTAGGATTAGGATTGCCCATTTCCTTAGTGCTTGCAAAGTTTATATCACAAATACATATTGATTAATGCCTAGGACTCTACACACAGAATGAGTCCAAATTTAATAATGATTGTAACAGGATTCTAACAGTCATTAACTGTGAGTATTTATTTCTACTATAAGTTTTCTTTCCCATGCAAAACATACATACATGTGGATGCATTTTTAAGGAGTTGGGAACTATTCAAAACAAAAGTTATTTTGAGGGTTAGGAAATAGCTTGTCTTGCAGCTGCCAAGTGATTTTGGAATAACTCTTTGCATGATGGAGTGGAGGGAAAAATGGAGATAAAAACATCAGTCCTTCAGTTCAAGAAGACTAGATGAAAGAGAGAAAGAAAAAAAGCAAGCTTTTCACCTTCTTATGCTTCTGCATCCAGATCCTCCTTTATTTTCCATTCCGAAGCTGGGCAGAGGAGCTCCAGCCACATTCTCCTGACTGTGCCCCTTGGCAGGCTAGACAAAAAAGGCAGGCAGCCCTTCTCCTGGGTTTTCCCCTCCTCCACCTTGAGCAGATTTGAAAGAGAGAAGGAAAATGTTCAATGATGGGCATGTGGAAATGTCGTTAGCTGCATTTAGATAAGTTTGTAAATGTACAAAGTAGTTCTCAGGGTGGGAGAAAGAGTATGGGACTGAAAGAAAAACAAGTAACCGAGGCTTTTAAAATTACTTGACTGTAAGGTGAATGGCCACTACTTCTTGGTCAAACAAACCAGTCATCTCTACTCCTTCTTGGTATCAGGGAGCATAGCTTATGGTGAAATTAACTCCTTTGCTTTGCCATTAGTGGGAAACAGCTTACTTGGATGTTGCTGTAGAGCCAAAAGTCAGGGAGAAGAGACATATTCTACAGGCACAGAGGAACAGGCACACAGGGCTTGTCCTGAAAAGAAATCTCACCGAGTCCCTTCACCTGGCATTGTCAAGCCAGGGGGAGATGCTACACTGTGGGAAGCCTGCTGTGTGGCACTTTGTGTTATGAAAACCAGTCCCCACGTGTGAAATCTGACCTGTGGCAGACAGATCCTTGTCAGAAATTGTGGGGACAGTCAGTGTGGGGTCTCACTCAGGCCCCGCGTGCTGCTTAGAGAGCGAAGCACTCCTAGCCCGAGCAGCTGCAGCCTATTTTCACAAATATCTGACAAGTTTCTTTGGCTCCCTGCCTGTTTGAGCTGTACCCAACACTTCTTCAGTCTTTCCCCTAGCTCCACAACCCTTTGTAACTGCTGCTCGAAACTTAGACGTGTACCAAATGAAGCTCCTTTCCTCCCCTCAATGTGCAGACATCCCACCCCAATTAATTAACCCAACAGTGGCTCCATCTCTACATAGCTGTGACTTCCCACACTTTATCCCCCTCATTCAGCTTAAAGACATCAGCACATTCCTGACTTCATCACTTATTAACTCCCTTTTGCTAATGGCCAGTGCATCCTCTCTTGCTGGCCTGCTCTGATTTGATATGACTTGAACTCTCACTCAAAAACTCTTGAAGGCTGTTTATGTGCTCGATTGCTATTATGGCATGTAAAAAATTTCTAAAGTTGTATTTTAGCACTGCTTCTGTGTCCAGAATTGAGAGGCTTTCAGACCGTGTTGCTATGCTGCTCATCTTGCAAGCACCTGGTAAGGAGCAGCAAAGTCTGAGTGAGAGCAAGACCTCTGCTGTTTTGTGTTTGATTAGCAAAGGTTAATCCTTTGGCAAAGTGCCAGAGGATTTAATGAAGGTGGCAACAGCATCATTATACAAAAAATTCAAGTGAAAAGTCCTCTTCAGCAGCTATTCCAAAAAAAGAAAAAAAAAAAAGCATGCAATGTAGCAGAATGATGTGTCTCCAAACAGATTTTTAGCTATGCTACCAAACTCTAGAAATTATGATACATTAAAAAATATTTATGGAAATTAACTCTTTATTTACATTTTAGAATGATAGGAAGTATTTTAAGAATCAAAGGGTTCTCCAGAGACCATCTGCAACACTCCCCTGCATAAGTACAGATTCAATTACATCTTTTTCATTCTAGACGCTTGTTCAACAGGTCCTTGAAAACCATCACTGATGAGGATCCCTCAGTCTTCTTTTGACAGACATCTCTCCTTTTCTTGAAATAGATTGCAAAGTGTTTACCATTGCATTCAATAGAGAGATTTTAAGCTGTTTGCTCCAAGAAGTTAGTGCGCAGGTAGACAGCAGCAATAGCCGCTTAGAAAAGAAGTCTGGAGGACAGGAAGCTAGGAAACTGTAAAACCATAAAACATTGAAAAAATCAGGGTAATAAGATTCTACAAAATGTCAGGCATGCCCAGCTTGGAAATTCAGAGGAAGCACTCAAATGTCTACCTGTTCATTTGACTCCAAACCTCTTTGATTAAAAGTAGATGATCAGACAATAACAAGCATTCCTGTAAGATTTCTTTCAGCAACCTTCACATTCAACTATAACAAAAGACACTTCACCTGAAGTAATCAAAACTAAAATTCCTGGATTGAGGAATGCTTTAAGGTAAAAAATGAGTTCTTGGTCCTTTTCACACTATGCAAAAATATTCCAATCATTTCTTCAACTGGTATAACCAAACATATTGTGCTCTGACTTAATGTATACATGATGTTATTCTAGCTGATTTTTTTCACCTGTTCACAGAAAAATCTAAAGAAGTCAGTATTTGTTTCTAAATCAATAACCTTGAGTTAGCACAGCTATCTAGCCCCATAGTCACTGAAGGCTGTACTTAAGCAAAATGTTTGCTTACCTCATTTTCTCTCCTTACAGAATGAATTATATTCACACTTGAAAGTCACTTCAAAATCAATTAATAGACGGCATTTTAAAGCTATTGTTAGAGCTTATGTTTAATAGGTATTTTGTACATGATCTGTTCCTCTCCAAACCAAACGGTCCACACTACTCCAGTGCTTTTCATCACTCCCTATGTCCAAAGGACTCTTCATTTCATACATTACTCACTGTATTTCTCAGCTCTCAATATTTATTGCAATTTTGCAGGTATTTATCATACCAATGTCATCAGACCAAGTTGGTGCTATTATTAGCCTTCCCTTCTGCTGTGGGCTCTCTAGGTTGCTTGAGGGGGAACAAACTGACTCTGAATAGGATCACTTCAAGCCATTCCCTTTCTTTCCTTTAAGCCTTAGTTTCTGCCAAGGGCTGGATTGGAAGGAGGAAGAAACGCATATGGGAAAGCTAGCAGTCCTGCCTGCTGGTTGCTAAGAAGCCCGCAGACAGCTGTAAATTAGAGCAGCCTCTGTCTGTTATATTTTACAGCAATGTTCCTTTGAGCAAGCCAAAACCCGAAGATGAGAAGGTGCTGCTCAGTTTGGGTTGTGAATAGAGGGGCATCACAGAGCTTTAACCCAAAGATCCCGAGCAATTTTTTTTCTCCTTTCTTTCTAGACAAGAGATTGCCAGGACAAAGCTGTGAGGGCCAAGTGGTCGAATATTTACACCTTTCACCCTGAAATTCCCTCCGTTTCTAGGATCTGCTGTGACGTTTCTCAGAAATGATTGCACTCGTGGTGCTACCAGTTGTGACAGGAACTAGGACTGCAGGAACAGGTCAGCAGCTGCCATGCAGTTTGGGGAAAGCTTCTGAAATGGAGAAGGTATGTCCAGACTGAGGTCCACATCTCGGCTCCTAAACACTAGTTGTCAGGTGTTAAACATGGATAAACTTTGTTTTACACTCCAGGAAGCCAAGGCATTTACGCCCCCAGCCATCTCCCTTTTGAACTGCTGGAATATTCAATTTTGTATGTAGAAAGAGCAGTTGCTAAAACCATAGTTTTCATGTGATACTGCAGAGAGCACCAGTCAAAAATCTTTTACTGACAGGCATTTCACATCTATAGAGTGAAAATGAAGCTCATGCCTGCAAAATGCTTACTTACAGTCTAGGTAGATTTTGCCCCATGAATAGTCCTTCACATTTGTATTTCCTCCTGCTTCCTTTGAAACCAATACCAAAACGTCTAACTAAATGAGAGTTGCATACTGTTCCTGACTTGTTGTGTGCTTTCTGTCAGAAACAATTGGGCTCAACAGTAAGAAAAGCTTTCAACATACCTGTAACTTACACATTTTTTACGAAGCAAAAGATGAGTTTGACTTCTGATGGTCAGTATGTTGCCTCTTCATTGTAAAATGTAAGTAACAATAACATAAACCAGCCGTGTTTAAACTCTTGTTTATAATATTCAAGTAGTATTACATTTTTTTGAATAGCTGGCCTGGAATAAGCATTAAAGTAGCTTTCATACAATTCATAATGCCAAAAAATAAATGCAATTGTGCACATTCTTTCCTGAGAGCATCCACAAATGACGTGCAAGGCATACACATTGGCTAAAGGCCACAAGCAAAAGCATTGTGTTAAAACTTTGTATGACATCAAGCCAAAAAACTACTTAGCATTTGTATCTCAGATCTCATCTGAATTATGAATTAAATGACCAAATCAAAACAAAAAGCATAAAGCACACTACATTGCGCAACTTTTGTTATACACACACATACACACATGCGCCTAAGTGGTGTGGATCTGTGGTGATTGATATAACTTTGGTGTGCGTGTGTGTGTGTGCATACACACACAAATGCGAGAGAGAGAGAGAGAAAAAAAGAAATATTTGGAGGATATATTCAGAATAAAGCATGCTCCCTTTACCAGTAGGTGGATGATAGCCCAGATGGGCTCCCTCTGGTGTTGAGAAGTTACTGTATTTCCCCATTCAACCTTATTTCTTTGTGTCCATCAATAAGGGTGTTAAAAAGTGCCAAATGTAATCATGGTATTATTATGCCAGAGTCCCTTATTTCACATAGACCGGTATGGATGGGATAGTATAGCTTTTCTATTATCTCTCATCCGGTGTTCATGAATACTATATATGGCATATGCATATATATACACACACACACACACACACACATATATATTTTACTGAGAGGGTTGTCAAACATTGGAATGGGCTGCCCAGGGAAGTGGTTGATTCACCATCCCTGGAGGTATTCAAAAAGCGAGTGGATAGGGTACTCCAGGGCATGGTTTAGGGGCATGGTTAATGGTTGGACTCGATGATCTTGAAGGTCTTTTCCAACTGAAATGATTCTATGATTCTATGATAAAAATCTGTGCACTTTATTACACTCAGACAGCTTTCCATGCATGCACAGATCACATCTAACCCTGAGAGACACTGAAATGTCATACTGTGAAACTTATCACCTGTAAGTCGGCAATGTAACTATTCATAGATGAGAAACAGAATGCCCAGAGAGTGGCAGGCCTCGCAACAGCCAGGATCTGATTATCCAATGTGTGGAGCATTTTTTTAATGCCTCTTAAGCTCAAATCACACCAAGACTCTTGCCGAGACCTGTGCACTTGTGAAAGTCCAGCCTAGGAACCATGTGTGGCACCCCAGCAAATGGGGGAATACACAATTACCTATTTAATGGCTAGATCCTTGATTTTGGAAAACTAGGACCCAGCATTACTTAGGAGCACTGTGACACGGGCAATGGGTGGAATCGTTTTTGCCATGAACATTAACTAGGCACTTTAGCCCTAATCTTCTTCCACCTTATTTACCACCCTTTTACCACCTTCTGCTACACCTAAGGCAGTAGTCCTGGAGACTACCCCCTCCTGTGCTGTACAACTATCATTCAACGTGAGAGTGCAAGTACCACCCTTTCCATTATTTCCCTGGATGGTAAATGCTTAACTTTGTCACCTGGATGCCCTTTTGACATAAGTCTGTCTGTTTTTCGATGCAATCCCTTCCTTGGAAAAACATCACCTCCCTTTTTGTTCCAAGATGCCAGCAGGTGGAAGCAGGGTCACCCCAGCTTGGCTTGCTGGAAGAGCGTGACCTCCTTGCAGCCACAGCACACGTCTCCCCGGCTGAAGTTCGCAGCAGAGCCAGGACACATTTTGCAGAATGAGACAGAAGGGAGAAGGAGACAAGAAACACACGTGTCCAGCCGTTGTTCACAGATGTTTACTGACAGCAGAGGAGTAAGGAGACCAGCCTCACCTCCCAGCCCAAGAGAGAGTATGTCCTTGTGGTCCCAGACCTCTGCTTCTGCTCCCAGCTTGCCCAACTTCCCCTCTCCTCCTCCCCAGTTCCTGTGAGCCCTCCCTCTCCATTTCATTCCCCCCTTCCAGCCCACGGCTCATTCATTGCCACCCACGCCCTGGCTCCTGCCTCCTCTGTCCTCACACCCTGCACTGTTACGTGTTAGCAATACAATGCTTGGGCCAGATCCCAGGCCTGGTAAAAGCAGGAGAAAAACTCACATTCACTCCAGTGGCCTTCTTGGACCGGGTCCTGAATGCACAAAAGCAAAGCTGATGTTAATTTTCCTTTCCCTCGGACAGTGCTGTTAGAGTTGGCACGTTCTCTTTCAGCCGGTGAAACAAGAAGTGGGGGGTGGGAGCTGGGGGAGCAGGAGCAGGGGAAGAACAAAAAGTATACGTAAAAGGAGGAATGATTGCACACATGTGCTGTGAATTCTTCAGCTCAGATTAATGTTTTCCTGTGAATTTAATTGGCTGCCTTCTGGTTTCGGCCAGATGACCAGTTACATTTCAAGACAGCTATTAAGTTGAATCTAAATGAAATATTTGGACAACAGGAGCCGATGTCTGTGAACTATTCCAGAAAATTATTAAATAAACAAAAAGCACTGGAACTTCTAACTGCAGAACATAATAATTATTATTGTTCATTCACATGTAATATTAATTCCTACTGCATCAACTTGACTGACAAAAAGACCCCAAACCATCCCATTGTAACTCCAAAAATAAGTGGTCCTTGCATCCCCGTCACATGGATGGCAACACAGCATTTCTCAATGAATGATCTAGCATCATTAGTTGCAACATCTAGAGGGTTTCATTGCAAATTAGCTAAATTTAATTTAATTTCATTTTGCCTGCTATTTAAATGTTCTCCATCCCCAGCACCAAGCTGTTGTCAAGTGGCACTGAAAGAATAAACTGTGCTAGTGGTTAGAGTGGTAGGACTATATTTGAGTCCCAAAGGTGACAACAGACTTTTTACTGCTGTCTTCACTTGGATGTGGATTTAGTCCTTTTCACCGGTCTGTCTGCTCAGTTATGCTGGTGGATTGGCTCTGGTGTAGCCAGTTTATCTTCATGGAATTGTCAGCATGACCCACCTATGGGCCAGGTTCTCCCCTTCCCACCCCCCATCTGGGCTGATCCTAAATAGCTACCGAGAATTCATCAGCCTCAAAGGAAAACTCCCAGTTGGTGTCAACCCAGCACACCTCCCTCCTAGGCCAGCTACTCTCCTTGCTCTGTGTGGGAGAGGACACATGGCACAGGGCATTTTCTCATGCCTTGCCACTTCTTCTCCAGTTTGTGGCATAATCCGCTGGGGGAAGACTTCCCTGATCCAACTCAAAGTCTGTCCTGGCCTCATGAGCTAGCAGGCCTAAGCAACACAAGAGAGCAATGGGGAAAGCAGCTCTTCTCGCCTGGGGACAACTATGCTCAGCAGTAAGGAGGTCTGAATGCCTACTCCTGCATCTGTTACGAAACATCCTATCATCTACCCTGCACACTAGCTCCCCAGAGGTCTAGCAACCAGGGCAAGGCAACTGACCCCTGACAGCTCTTTTGTCCCCACTCTGGCCCTCACAAGACTGTGGCTTTTTGAATTAGGAAAACAGACCAGGAGAAGAGGTAGTGCCACAAAGGGTTATGGAGTTATGTTTCACTGTTTTCACTGCTGTTTATTATATGTATTATATGTATTCTATTACATGTAACCTGTCTTCAATTTCCAGACCTGCGTCTCCCAGTGGAAGGTGCACCAGTGCCTATAGCAGAAACCACTTCAGGGATGAAGCACGCTTTGTTCTTTCTTCTGGTCTTTGATCTTTGATTCCCTCTTTTTTCAGATTTCTCAAGATCTTCCCATCTAAAGACTCTTAAAGAATTAAGTCTCAAGAAATACTCAGGAAACTTTTCTCAGTGCCAGTTCAGTTTCTGTTACAAGAATGACACACTGCAGGCTCAAAACTTTCCGGTCTTCCCTTCACCTCATCTGAGGACAGAAGGAAAGGAGCCTTCCCACAGAGGAGATTAGCCAGCTCAGTCATCAGGCAGTGGAGGGCTAGATAAACCCCAGATTTCCCAGATTACAGCAAAAAAATGGCAGAGTATTTGTGATCAAAGGGGACAAGGCTCAGGAGAGAAGTTACTGGTGTACAAGATGCTGGCAGTAGCCAAACCCATAGCTAAGGAGCAGAGGCCAGGGAGTGTAACAATAACTAGGCAATGAAAATATTATATGTAACCAGAAAATGAAAATATTATATGTAATCAGATCAGAAAGCATCATCTGAAGTAAATATGGTTCAGTGCTGGTGGATGTTGCCTTAGAAAGTGTAAAGTTACATAATACTGTCAGAGAGAACAATTAAAAAGGCAAGTTGTGGGTACTTGGCTGTATCATCCCAATCTAGCTCTGCCATCTTTTCACGCTTCCCTGGGTCTGGACAGTGTTTGACAGAGCATCCTCAGGAAAGTGGCCATCATGTCAGAGAAACATCTTGTAATATCATGAAAGCACCTTTCAGAAACAGATCTCAAGTCCATTCATCAACTGTAATTCATAAGTTCGTAACACCAAAAGTATGATATCTGAATTCACTTTGGCCTCTCATACTTGCTGAATTCTCTTTGCAAATAAAATATTTTGGTTTAATTCAGTTGACAACAATGGCAAATGTGGGCCCTCTGCAATTCTGGGTAACAGGCCATTTCTCATTTAAAAAATTACCCAGTGATCCTTAAAAGCATCTAGTGGGAATTACATTTCCACAGGTATTGGAAAATCATATGCCTGTAATTCAAGTGGCAGCAAATGTAAACAGTTGTATTTGGAATGATAACAAATTATAATCTATTTCTCAGAAAACCTTTACATGACTCTGTTCAGACCCCATTTCTCCTCAGGAGGCAAGCTGAGTGAAAATATCTCTAAGTGATATATACGTGCCTAATTATCACCCCATTCTCTAATCTGACTCTTGGTGGAAATCTAGGGTTACAGAGGTGCACCAAGGACGAGAGCCAATGCCCGGGAATTGAAGCTCAGCAAATCTAAACTGAAGTATGATGGAAATTTTCTAACAGATGGGGTAACTGACCATAAGAACAGTTCATGGAGAGTTGTGATGAATTCTCTCTACCACTTGCAATTCTTAAATCAGGACTGGATGTTTTCCCAGTAGATAGACCAAACAAGAATTAAGTCAGAGAAAGCTAATGGCCTGGGTTGTAGCAGAGGTCAGACAAGAGGATACCAAAGGCCTCTCTCGGCCTCACAGTCTTTGAGTGTCCTAAATAAAAAGTTCAGGGTTTGCAGATCATAGCATAAATCCTATTCCATTTCAGTCTGCTTTCAAACTTGGGCAATGAAAGAAAAGGGAAAATAAACAGATGCTGCAAGGCAAAATCATCTGGGTGATGAACAAAAAGCCCTATCCATGCATCAAGCGTGGCAGAACATCTTCCCAGGGGTCTGTCTTATCAGTGATCTGGTTTACTTTGGCCTATTTGTCAGTGGCAGAAAAAGAAAATAGCCCCAAATCTGATAACTATATAGGACTGATCGTATCCTGCAGTGATAATGAATTTGAATAGCTCTATTAGAAGAGCAGTGTGGCCTGAAATATCCCTCCCCTTTTCATGGATGGTGGCTTTTCTGGGTTGTCCCTTATCTAACAAGAGGGTGTTTTTCCAGGGCACAAATTCTTTAAAAGCAGAGGAGTGTTAAGGGATTCTTTCCTTGCTTGATAGGGGTTACCTCCCCTTAGTCATGCCAGTTCGATGGCTGAACTCCAAACCAGACCTGGGGAATGGTCTGATTTTTAAAAAAATCAAGAAAAGAGACATCTTTCTCCGTTGTTTTGAAAGCAGGCACTATGACAAATCTGGTTGGGAGCACAGCCACCCGAACAGTTGACTCATCACAGTGGAGCAGATCGTGAACTCCAGCACTGCAGGGAGGACAACAGGAAGGAGCGCTGAAGGCGAAGAGGGTGGTAAGCATCTCTTTGAGTGGGTCCACCAGCACAGGGTTTGGCATGTGGAAGAACCATGTCCGGGATTGCAAAATGCACTGCTTTATAAGGGTTCCCTCAGAGGAGGGCTCATTTTGGACTGTTGTGGAGCCTTAAAAGCTGATGGCTCATGGCCCATTTAATTCATTGGTGTTTTCCTGCCAGAAATTTCCCATCATGCATTTTCTGAATGAGAAGGACTTGCTCGCAAATGCTAAAAAGGCCGGGAGAAGACATGGATATTTCACCCAGCTCCCTGACAACCCCTGTTATTCTGTGCCTTGTGTTCCCATCTCCACACCACCAGCAGGCACAGCAAGGAACTGTGACATTTATGGGGGTGTTTGGGAGGGGAGCTCTTGGAAGACAGATTTCTGAATGTCTCTTAAGTACCTGCTAGAAGATAAGAAGAAGAAAGAATGGGATGGAATTTTACACTACTTGGAACTGCATTTTCAGGATCCTTTTCACTATTTCAATCCCCAAACATGGTGTATTCCTTAAGCAGTGAAGATGTTTAGTAGACTGGTGCCACAAACAGGCTAGGAGTATGTCTGAACATCTTGTAAAGATCAAAATTAAATCCATTGATTGCAACAGAGAGTTTTGCATGAGTAAACCCCAAAGAAATTCAGGATGCAAGCTGTGTCTTTGTGTCAGATATTGTATAAAATTACTATGAGTCCTCATCTAGACAAGCTAAGATGGAATGGATGGCACAGAAAGACACTGGATGAAAGAAAACCTATTCTTACACTCATTTTGAGAGGGGAAGCTAATGCGTAATGCACCTATGCATGATTTACCCATGCTTACAGTGCAAATATCTGGGCATTAGGATGTGAATCTATATTCCTTAATGACAATGTAGTGCCAGAACCACAGCACTCACATTCAGAAAACTTTCCAGGAATGGTAGATGGACATCATTATGTTTTCATCACAAAAATGACAAATTACAACCCACTATTGGCAGCAAACCTTCAGACATGTCTACATGAAGTTTGAGTTCACATCAAACACTTGAAATATTGCCATGGTCTTTGGTGGGAGTAGACACAAGCAAATAGTCTGGTACCCTGTGTCTAATGGTGCCCTGTCTCTTAGGTGTCAGAAGAAGGATTAAAACCCCCTATCAGATAACTAGTCAATTATCCAGTTTTTCCTCTGTCCCAAAGGGGGTTTATTCTATGCTGTAAAATATGAGGTTGGATTACCATTATTATGATCTTCGTTTGCATAGTTACAGATGTTGCTGACGGTCATAAAATTATCTAGCTCTTTTAAGAGTCCAGCCACAATATATTATCTTGATGACCACTTATGGCAGTGAACTCCACAGATTAGCTACATGTTGGGAAAAGTGGGGATTTCCTTTTATAGGGACAAAATTTACTACCTTTTAATTTTATTGGGCAGGGGTATACCTCTCACAGTTCAGATTACATGAAAAGGTATGTCTGATTTCTCTGCTGGGTCAAAAATAGTTTCAGAAACCATAAATGCAGTTTGATACTTATCAGACCAAAACCTGCACTCATTTGCCAAAGTACAAACCAGAATGAGACTTACAGCTCCTCACATGCTGGTGGCCTCCTGGAATGGGTTTGCATCTCCGACACCACAGCCCCCCTTCCTTCTCCCCCTCACCGCCATCCCCCCCGCCTCCAACCTTTTGCTTGTCAGCACTAAGCTCTGTCCAATTATTCATCTTTTCAAAAGTGATTTATTTTCAGGATAACCTAATAATGTCAAAACCAACACTGTTATGCTCTATCACCCACCAGGATGGGCCAGAGAGGGAAGGGGGCAACCGTGTTGATTCACTTTGCCTTGCACTTCTCACTTGATGGGCTGATGAATTGTACAGCCAACAACTTAGGAATCATTTGGTCAGTTTATCATAAACAACTCCCTTCTACTCCTTCACACTTCCTAATAACATTGCTCTATAGCAGTTGCAGCACGGTTCCCTACCTCCTGTTTCAGAGGTAATTATTTTTTTCATGCAGCTCCATCTCTGCTGGCAAGGCATTATACAAGCTGACTAATGTTTTGTGCCACTGAAGCAATTAGGTGGAGTTTGTCAGATTGTTTGTTTGTCTTCCAAAAGTTTTGTTAACAAAAATGAGAGCCCTCTTGGCAAATTCTTCTTGTTCATCTTACAAGGGACTGGTTGAGTCGCTACTCTAAGACATACAAACTGGAAATTTTACCTCCCAAGGAGGTATTTTCAGGAAAATCAAGGACTTGCAGAGGCACGGTGCTTTCTCTGCTCCCGTTTTCTTCCTTTGAAGGAATAATTTCCACCACTGGCACATTCTCTGTCCACCTCTACCACATGTGTTACCTGGCTGATGCTGGCACATCTCAAGGCTGTTTACTTCTCTTCCTTTTTTTTTTTTTTAGCCAGTGCCCACTCAGTTGTTGAGGGGTGAGCTGCAGCACAAATGAGGCAGCTCGTGCTCCCTCTGCTTATTTCCCAGTTCAAATGCAGCACATGGAGGAAAAACTTGCTCTCCCTCTGCGCATGGTTGTGCTAAAACCAGGCAAGAATCTGCACAAAGATATGTGTTGTTTTTAAAAAAATCATAACTGCAGCTGAAAGAGGGTTGGGAGAACTTACTAATGTTACATTCATTTATATATACAAGCAAAATCTCGTGAACTCTTGTTCCATGACTGTTAATTCCTTCTTCGGTGCAACAGCCAATTCACACAGTGGCAAGAGTGTCCTTAAGGCTGCATGGATCTAAGGGCTTGCAGCTCCCGGGGAACATGGAGAGATCCCTGTGCTCTGTTGTAAGTAGGAGTCAGTAGATGACTTGGAATAATCTAATTTGTGCAAGGAATATATTTCATTTACATTTTGCTCTCAGAAAAAGCGAGAGCACAGTAAACAACATCTTATCTATACCCATATATTCAGCTCAGTTCCATGGAATTTTGCCATTGACTCAATTGGAACAAGATCAGTCCTTAATCATTAAAAAAACACATTTTTACTCATGTTCTCCTGCACTTTATGCAATATATTATGTTGGAGTGGAAGAGACTTTTTTAAGAAGTGAACAAGCATTCTGGCATATTCTGCAGGATTTTGGATGACAAATTCCTAGTGCAATAAATTGCCCACTCTATAGAAAAGTCTTACATCCAGCCATTTTGTAAAAATTCATTTTATGTGTTCTTTTTTACAGTCATGGACAAAAGAATATTTGTTTCCTGACATTCTCAGTATATTATTTTTCATTTAAATGATTGAAAGGAGAAAAAAGTCAGCTATTCTGTTTCCTTCATGAGGAAAATTAAAAAAGACAAAGTTTCTTAAATAAAATTCAGTTGCAATCCAATTAAAGGGACCTGAAATGAGCTCTTGTTATTTTATCCTTGCAGTTAGCTTCATTAAACTTACATAAAAGGTAGGATTATCTGTTTTACATAAGTAAATAATCTTAACTGTTTTCTTCAATTATCATCCTGGAGGTATTGCCCGTATTATGTATTATAAGGCTAAATGAGGAAATAAGCACCTAAAATGACACTTTAAAAGAGTGCTTATTTTCAGTCCTTTCTGAAGAACTCCTTCTCGTGTATCCCATATGACAATTAACAAAGGTCATTATATTGCAATACATTAATATAAAGCAATTTGCTGATTATCACATAAAGTGTATGAATGGCCAGAGAGCACAAATAAAAACCAAAAGTAGGACAGGATAAAGTGTTAAACCAAGAAGTTTCTGACCAAATTCCAAACACTGATCCACTTTTTATAGCCAACACAATTCCCCAAATAAGTGATGAGGAACCATCGCAAATGAAATGTTTCTGCTTTTTTGTTTGCACATGAATGATACCAAAACCTGCTTTTTAATTAACCATTTTACCTGGAACTGGATCCTGATGCACTCACATACACCCTACCACTGAATGATGCATCTTAATTTTATTAGGCCTTCGTATTAGGTATTAGCCTATCTGAAAAGATGTCACCAGTCTGATCGTCATGAACACTTTGGGTCGGGTTAAATTACTCTCTTTCTTTCTCTTTGCTGAACTGTGAGCAGAGGTATCTGCCCAGCAGCCTGTTAACCCGACATAAATTATCAGACGAGGCTACCACAACAGGAGGAGGAAGCTGAGGAAATGTGTGGGTTAGCAATCAGCAAGCCTATTAAACTGGTCCAAAATCCCACCCTTCGGATTCACAATATCTCATGTTTTGGCTTGACCAAGAGGCAGGTTGGTGAAGCAAGAGAATCTGTGGGGGTGTGAAAGGGATGACCCTGGAAACAAAATATTGGTTTTACATCGCAGGGTATCCGTTACAGGAGAATTTCCTCTGGCGCCAGCAGGTATTTGAGTAGGCATCTGGATGGATCCCAAAGGGGGGAAGGAAATGGAGATGGAAGTTTTTAAAGGGGATCAAGATGTTAAGCCTTAAAACTGTTTGAATGACCCACAATGACTAACCTGCAAGGTTTTTTCTGTGTAATGACTGGGGGGGGGGGGGGGCATGTTTAGGGTTGATTTCTTTTTTCTTTTCTTTTTTTTTTTTCGTTTTTTTGTGTTCGTGGGGAGTTCTAGCCAAAAGTGCAGAAGGGCACTGATAAAGGAAAGCAAAGTCCGTCCCTGACCACTGATGAGGAAAATCATCTGATCCATAGCAGCCTCCTTTTCTCTACACTGGGCACACTAATCATACAGCTGATCCTGAGAGCTCTTTGCTGCATTCTCAGTGCTTTTTAAAACACCGTTAGTGGTCTTAGTAACTGCAATCACAAAATATCACAGGCTGGATTGATAGAGTTTTACCCTGGAAGCAAATTTTGGCACTTATTGTTCCCCTTGGGCTTGGGAAAGAAAATCTTCCTTGGGGGTCTGAAGGCTGATTCATTAAATCTGATCTGTCTGCTGAAGTGCTCAGTAAAAGTGACTCTGATTTATTTGGATTTGTCACTATAAAGGTCTCTGGAGACAGCTATTTATCCTATGGGATTCTTGACAAATTGGCCGAGTGGTCTGGGCAGTCCAGAGGGAGGATGGTCTTCTCTGACCCCTCACATGGCCAGAGAACAGGTAATCATTTCCCTGATCACAAACACACAGAGAAATCACATCGTTGCCAAGACTTCTCCACCCACCCAGAAGCTGGTCATCCATGGCTCAAATCTCTGCTTGATCTCACCCAAAGGCAAGTCTGAGCTGAAAGAATAGTCTATAGCTATAGGAATAGCCAGGTAACAAAGAGCTCATGGGATGGATTTATGCTGATGAGGGTACATCCTGCTGAACTGGAGCCTAGCAAAGGTGTTTGTCTGGTTGAGGACAGAATTTCTAAAATACTTGACTGCAATGCAGTAGGATCAATTTGGACCCTAACTTTAGCAGTATATTTTAACTCCCTCCCAGCAAGGCATCCTTCTAACTGCAAAAGGGAAGAGATTGAGCACGGCAAAAAGAGGAGGAGGGAATCTGCTGCTGTTTTCTTACGATCCCACTTGTGTGACTTTCCCTGTGCTATAGTGTATAAGGTGGTGTAGTGTCCAGTGTCAGTTCTTCCCTTTAATTATCTGCTAGCCTGGCTGAGAGCTGTATAAACACATTACGGTCACTTGCAAGTAATAGATACTGCAACTGCATCCATCTTTCCCTTTTAACTCTTTCTGTCTGTCCTGCCTTTTGTGTTCCTCTGAATTTTATCAAACAGTTCAATAATGTGCACTTTGGTCCAGTTTCTTCAGAGCTGACTTAAGCTACTGATCCATTTATGGTTGTCACAGGGAAATAAGCACCTTCGTCATGATTAAGGCCACTTAAGATCTACATTGCCTCTCAGATGCAGATGGAATAAATTCGGGATGTCATGTCCAGTTCCAAATGACTGGAATGGAGGTGATAAGAAAAATAAAACTAAAGGGAAGTGCAGGAAAAACCTGGGAGAATGACAGCCTACCTTGAAGTTAGCTTGCTGTTACTCAGGGATTTTATCGTCTTGGCACACAGTTCTCCTTCCCGTTCATACCCGTGTGGCACAAGAGAGCTTTGGCTGATGCCAGCATAGTAGCATAGGCCTGAAACGTTCAAACTGGAGGAAACCAAGTTCAGTGGCAGGTGAAAGAAAGTAGGGAGGGGATTAAACACAGTGTGAGGGGGAATTCTGCGGCAGTGACTGTTGTTTGCAAAGGATGCACACAGGAATGAGCCGGTCTTAGCTTGTCTTACAGCGGAGGATTCAGGCCCCGAATGAATCAATCCAGATTGCGTTCAGCATAAAAACAGCGTGAAAGTAGCTAAAGTTCATGTTACAACCTCAGAAAGAAACACCGTAGACTATTAAAAGGCACTGGGGGTGGGAGTGTGTCCTGGAAAGGTAACAGCAATGGTCTCTTTACTCTACTTGGTGGTTGGATGACTTCAACCTGGGGGTTTTGCTTGGCAATCTGTCTTGCTAAAAGTCAGGGTAAGATAAACTGTACTCTGTCTCTGATTTCTGCAAGAAAGAAAACAATTGAACGACTGGTCATTCATCACTGAGCCACCCTCCCCCCTCTCCAACACCTTGTATAGGGTTGTATATCCTGGAGCTATTTAGCTTTCCTCATCCATTTCTTAAAAGAAAAACAAAGAATTTCAAGTAGCAAGATATGTATTTTACAACTTTCCTGTAATAAAGATAGTTCAGAATTGGAAGTGACTGATCAATAAAGAAATGACTTGTCTGTTGTTACAGTTGCCATATTCAACACATGTATCATCACATGCCACTTATGTTAAGGTAAGTTTAATATCAAAGGACCTCCTTTTTTAGCCCTGCTTCTGCAATTGTGGTCATAAATACATTTACTTATTCATTAAAAAAATGCATTCATCTTTGTGTACCAACAACCTCAAAGTCATCTCAGATGCAGCTTATGGACTTAAAAATGTGTGCTTTTACCATTCAGTTGTGGAAAGCGGAGAATATCGTTTGAGAAGTTCCTTGAACAGTTTGAGTTAAATCAGCTATTTAAATCACTGATAAACAACCCCACACAGAACAAACTGCAAAAATTACAAAACTGCTGTGAGACAAGCAGACTGAAAAGGGGAAAGGTGGCATACAAAGATGGGAAACAAAAGTAGTTGGGATATATGGCTGTAGGAAAAAGCAGTACCTCGGGTGAGAAGAAACAGCTAGGCTTGCTCTGATGAGCTGAATGTATGCTCTGCTCTCAGGGAAGCAAATGAAGCTGTACTCCTCCTTCTAACAAATCCAGCTTCGTGCTGCTTGTGGTACAAAGTACTCTGCTTCGGGTGCTGAGCCTGCCTGGCTGCTTCCCACGCCTGTACAAAGAGATGCTTCAGAGCACATTATCCTGCACATGGCTGCCACACAGGTAAGTACCAAGGGAGTCTTAGATACCAGTGAGGTGGAGCGGGGGAACTCAAAAAAAGGACATTGAAAGAAGATGGGCCTAAAAGCTGACTTCTCTGCAGCCCCATTGCACCCTGAGAGTCTGCATTAGCTCATGATTTGAGGAAGTAAGACCCTTCATGGTAGAGACAATTAGTTACAAAAAGGCATAAAGAAGCCTAGTAATGGATTTTAACTCTCCTAAGGGAATCCTGTGTTTTTACTGAGGAAGGATTACAGGAAACCGAAGTAACACTTTATTTTTCTTCACAGAGAGCTTGGGGAGTTTGGAGAAATTTAGTCAATGGTGATTTGCTACTTGTGCTATAGTGTTACCAATGATGGTACTCGTGGTCTGTTTATTAAACTTTTCGCTTGTCACTCATCACTAACAGGATCAAAACTCATTGTTTTTCTTCTTATAAAAGCAACTTTCAGAATTACTATGAGGTTAAGGGATGAGTGCTTTCATCTAAAATCAAAGTCAGGCAAGTATCCATTTTGTAAGACACGTAAGAATAAAAATGCGCCAATGTAAACATCAGGTATCTGAATGAAAAATGTTAATTGGCATTTCAAGAAATGGGGAGACATTACAAAGATATTTTAGGCTTTCAACATATTTGCAGTATTCTAACATCAATCATTTTCTTGCAACTAACTATCAGGTTATTTATCTTAGCTACCCTTGGTATCCATTACCATAGTGCCTAAGCCCCTCATAATGTTCTGTAGGGCAGGGAAGTGTCCTCATCCGTTTTTTACCACTGAGGAACTGGAGCAGAAAGGATCCCCCTTTTGTGGCCACCTAGAAAGCCAGTAACATAGCAGAAAATCAACCTACATACCCCGGGTCTCCAGCTAGCACCTTAATCAAAGAAGAGTCTGTCTCTTTTAAATTGGCCCAGTTTGCACTTCATTAATTTGCACCATAAATTGTAAAAGCAAGGCTGTGTTACACATATCACTGAGCCATTATCTGTAAGACTAATTCCACCATTCCACTTAGAAACACAGGAACAACCCAGGGCTTGCATCCCAAAAAGGGCTTTGGCTACACGCTGCCAAGGAGAGGTGAAAGATTACAGTGAGCCAGGCCATGGGGGGAGGAGAAAAAGAAAGATGACATGGTGTACTGCTATGGGTGCTGCACCGGGCAATTCCCAGAGGCTTTCCCTGGAATTGCTTGCTCTTCAGGACAGAATATGGCTCTCGTCCTGGGAAGCCCAAGCTGGCCCCAGATGTCTGGTGTGCATTGGCACCCTGTGGAACTTTGCATTGTGACTCCCCTTAAAGCCCCTGTGCTCAAACAGATTGGCTGAGCAGCTCCTCGGTGAGGGTGTTGTGTGGAAAACTTTTCCGAGGAATTCATCCGCAGTGTTGAGAGAAAACTTGTGGATACTATGTCACACATATATGTCATCTTTTCCACTCTGTGGAATTTCAGTCAATACAGCTCATTGTGATCACATGTACATCTTTCTTCAGTCCTTACAGAGTACGCATCAAGATATTTCTGCCACCAAATTTTGGTATATGGCAAATGGCACGGTATATGATGTCTGGTATATTTGCTATGTAATCCAAATGGCCTGCATGACAAAGACAGACCTGCCTTATTTTGGCACAAATTTTGACTAATAGAAATCTATTGTTCAGGGTAGGACAAGCTGAAATGATGTGGAGATTGAAATAAAGCATCAAAATGAAAACCCTTTAGCTAGCCACAAAATCCTTCCTTACTGTTTTAAATCAGGAGGTTCTGGATAACGTATTTCTCTTCACACCACCCTCAGCCATCATCCCATCTGATCTTAAAACATAAGCAGATACATATCTGAGTCCCATACCTTTCTTCCTAAGAAAAGGCTGCTTTAGTGGTTGGTGTCTTGGAACAGACGCCTTATCTTGCCAGCAGTTTTTAAAAATTTGGCCTTTCTGCTTTGGATGGACTCAGAGCAGCTATTAAGCGTTGTTTTCTATTTCCCCTCACCAAACTGCACAAGCACCCAGGGCCTGCTAGTTGTGGCTAGCAGAAGGTCTGATGGCTCGTCTCTCTTTTCCTCCTTTAATCTGCTTTCCTTCTGGGTTAGCCACACCCCCGGTTAAGAACCGAATACTGATGGCTGTCAGACCGCAGCCTGAGCATCACCCCGGACCTGTACACACAAAGGAAAAGAGAGGAGCGGGGAGGGGAAAGAGAGCAAGTCTGCCTTCACAGTCCATGCTTGGGGCTTTTTCTCCCCTCGCTTCTGTAGTTTCAGTTCTTTGGTCCTTTCTCAGCCTCACGGGACTCCACTGCAACCCACGTTTATAGTTGTCTTTCTTGCTATCCCCTAGTTCATTTTTAAAGCTATTTATTTCCTCCAAATTACTTAAATAGACTTTTATTACGTGCTTTTGCAATACCACTTTCTAAAACAACACCATTTTCTATATGTATTATGAACTACGATATGCACCATAAAACCAGAGGACTCCACTGTGGCAAAGCGCCATGACCCCACTTTGGGGATGTTCCAGGAGCTCTGAGAGTCACAGTTTGTGAGGCATGTATAAGGCCTGCCAGAGTCAAAAGAAATGCACAGTGACTGTGGTCTTTCTATGTCACTTGAGTAGGATGTGTAATCTTTCTCCCTTGCCTTGCCAGCTAACGTTCCCATTTAAGACTCATCCACAACACATACTATCTTCAGCTAACTACTGTGTTGGGTGAATCCCTATGTGCAATCGCACAAGTGGATAGCTGAATATTACCAGTTTTCTGGTTTATTATATCAGTATTTTTGGCCCAGATATTTTTTCCAGCTATGTACACCCACTCCTTTTGATGTCACTGCAGTTAGGCATGTGTATTTAAAGTTTTAATGTGGCCACCTATCAGAGCTGGTAAAATGCAAAGCCCCCATGACAAATGGAGTGCAGGGAGTCCAACAGCACAAACTGTGGCCAACTCAATCTGTAATAGCTTTAAGCAGCCCACAAAAAGTCTGGGTCCCAGCATGTGATGTTTCATTTGGATGGGAACAGAGAACATGGGCCAACCTACTGCATGTAATGATGGATGCTGTGAGAACTCAACTTTCAGAAGCTGTGAGCACTTTAAGTGAATAGGAATTTCAGAAAATCTGTGTCTACATGCACACATATCATGCCATAAACCATACAAGTAATAAAAGCTCACCAGAATAGTTGACATTCTTCCCACCACTCCCTGACAAAATGTTCTTCTTTTCCAAATTTCCCTCTGAAGCAAAAATCTTTTATTTTCCAAAACTTTATCCAATGTGCTAATTATTGGAAGGCAAAAGAGAACTTATTTCTTATCGACAGATTTCATCATGTCTTAAAGCCACAAAAATGCAAAGGATTAACCAACAAAGAAACATCATGGAAATAGATATTCAAAATAAAACAGTTATGTCTGCGCTTTAATCCTTCAGTGATAATTTTGCATAAGATATATTGGCTTTTTTACATATTTCTCTTTTGACCACTTCATAAAAGAGTCTGCCGTTTACAATGTCAACTACCGAGTAATATTTCAGAGATGCATCCTGGAAGCAGTGGATAGTAATAGTCCCTGTAGTAGAGATGGAAGAGGATACCTCTTCTCACTGTCTGTGAGTCTCCTTTTGGATTGGAATAAATGTGCATTATGAAACAAACATGACTCAGCCACTTAGGTTTGCTTCCTACAAGGATCCAGCAAAAGGAGATTCACTTGCATGTCTGTGAAAAGTTAATTGAAAGTTTGGGCTCAGTGCTCATGTCGAGGATTAGCTGTCTTGTTTCTGCTTCGATAACTTCTACAGCTTACACGCTGCTTGTTTCTGGTGTACTCAGCTTCTAGCTGACAGATCCTTTGCAAGACATTGCTTAACACAGCAGCAGTACCAGAAACCCTCACCAGAGACCTGGCATAGGAGGGGGAAGTGAGTCACACCAGGATTTGATGCATCCTTCATGATTAGGACACTGACCTTGTTGTCAGCATCTCTCTTAGGCATTAGGATATTTAATCATGGCTTTGTTTCTAAAGAGGCAGCTTTTGCCATTCTTGTTCATACAGTCTGTTTTACTCCGTGAGCAGCCCTGCTGATTTTTGTGAAGCTACTCAAAGGAAAAGGTACCAGATGGCATAAGTCAGGCTGGTAGAAATCATTCCGTTATTAGATGTACAGGTCGCTGCCATAGACAAGAGCACTACTTATATGTGTCATAGCTTTTGTCATCAATGTGACAAAAAGGATTAAATTATAAAATCTGAATTAAATATTTTGAGTTTCATAAAATATTTTTTCAATATCCACTAACAAGATTTTTTTGGAACTCCATTTCCCAGAGTTTCAATATTTTGGGGTTTGTGACATTTCAAGGTTTAAAAAGTCACATGAAATGCAATTATGGCTGCTGCATAACTTTCTACATAAATTTTCTTGAAACTGCAGTTTATTTCCTCTAATCAGTAAGACGGAAACTTTTCCATTCTAGGAATCAGCAAAACTTTTGGATATTTCTAAATGAGAATAGAAGGAAATATTGTTGGGGTTTTTTCCCCACAATAAACTATTCTAGAAAACAGTTTCTCAAAAAGCTCTGATTTCTCGGGGCTTTGAATCAAGACATTGGGATTTCTTGGGGAGGTGTAGTGATGTTGGTATCACATACAAATATGTGCCTCTTGGGCCAGTCCCCCAGGACAGCCTTTTAACAGTCTTGGCAATTACATTATTTTTTCTCTTTGTGTATTGCTTTATGTTATTTATCACAATGTCTTTTATCTTTCAAACCAAAACTGTGACCAGAAACAGATACACAGCACTGGAAAGGAGCTGTGGGAGGGTTTCAGTGCCCTGGCCCTTCCGAAAAGCTACCCCACTGTTACAAACAACTTTGATACATTTCCCTAGCATTGTCCATCCTCTACAATGGACAAGACAAAATCCTATCGCAAAAATGTCACCGGATTATTACATTATTAGTAGTATTAGTATTATATTAGTAGTATTAGTTATTATTAGTATTATTCATATATAATCGTATATTATTAGTATTATTTCACTTAAAGTATGTCAAAGTATGCTTCTGAGGTCCCTCCACCATTTTACTTCGTCTCCAGGTGAGACCAAGAGTGAGAAGGAGAAATCTCAGCACGAGATTTTTTTTTAAAATTGCAACTTGAAAACATTAATCTGGTTGTACTTTTATTCCTGATTATTCTCAAACCTGACTGAACATGATTCATGATCAGCTGGCTGCCTGTGGGTGACTTCCTTGGTTATTCTCCAAATACAGGAAAACACCTGTATTATACTTGGGCAAAGAGTTTTAAAACCAGCTACTGATTATGTTTTCCTCAGCTGTGGGTGATCTGAGGTTTTCCTTGGGTGACTGTTCAATGCACAGTGAAAATACGGTGCCTTGATAAGTGACACAGAACATCAAATAAAACCCCCAAAACCCCAAGCCATGCCATGCAAAATCATGCAACACTTGCAGAAATCTTGGCCTGAAGTTCCAAAGCTGTTCTCAAATTACCATGTTATTCCAGCCCAGGGGAGGGAAGGTTGGAGGCATAAAAAGTGGGGCTTTTTTTCCAGGGGGAAATCTGTAACCATAGACCAGCATAAGCCTATGTGTGACATGTCCCCCATACCTAACACCCTTCAGACCAGGCATCCCGAATCTCTGCCCCCAGCATGCCTGGCATGTCCCAAATGACCTTATGGTTTAGCAGGCCTCTATTAGAAAAGAGAGATGCACTTTCCTGTGTAGCCAGAGCAATGCAGAGGAGAAAGTTATCTACAGGGCAAATCCACAGATTTGTACTTATGTTCCCCATGCCAGTATTTCAACTTCCTTTTTAAAATATGAATGAAGAAATGAATGTACTGGAAAGGCCAAAAGGACTTTAGCTCCATCTGTCTTTCCCAGTCAGTTATTAACCCAGTGGCTGGCCTGTGGTCCCAGTCATTTAACTGGAGAAGTAAGAGGCCACACCATTGCCACGGTGGCTGCAGCCATCTCAGCTCTACCCTTCCCACAGGATTGGGTTAGTCTCCTCCCCATTGGTCCCCAACCCCAAACTGGGATTGCAATTCAGAATGAGTCAGGAGGACTGGGTTAGGCAATTCAGGTGAAGGGAGAGGGATTGAAACCAGGAGCCAGATCAGGGGTACAAGCCCCTGGCTTGCCAGGAAGGACATAAGGAGCAGGAAGGTTGGAAAAGGAGAGGTTCAACTCATGTAGCAAACAAATAAGGAACCAGGAGTCACCCAGAGAGGTGAGGATACAGTTTTTTAGGTCTGCCCATGCTGGCCCCTTTGGAGAGGGAAAAAGGGACGATTATGTTGTTGAAAAAGTGTGTCACAGTCTGGATGCATAAAGGACTCAAAAGTACATTATACTACATGTATGTAAGTGTATATCTCACACACACACAGTAATCGCCACCAAAAGAATACAAAAATGTGTCCTGGATCTCCACAAAAGTGTGTGATCTGTATTAGATCAATTTTACTGGCTCTGAGGACTCAAAAAAGTATGTAAGTCAGTAAAAGCTACAAATGTGTGGCAATTCTAAAGGCTCATAGCACACATGTAGGCATACCTTGATTTTTAGAATGCACATGTAGCAACATATTAAAGACACTTTTAAGAAGCCGGAACATTCCTTCTGCTTTTTACAAGTTTTTAGAAATTACTGAAGTAAAGCTAAAAATAAGTGACAGAAAGGATGTGAGTATATACTTTTTTTGTTGTTTTGTTCTTCTGGGAACTTCTGATGCTGAAATTTTGATCAGATTTTGTGCTCCCTGGTCATTCGTGCTTAGAGACACAAGCAACTTCAACTTAGTTTTCCATCATCCTTGCTCCAGTAAGAGTCTTGTAGCTCATTTCTAACATCAATCACTTGGACTATAAATCTCTGCAATGGATATGGCCATTTAAATCTCCACCTGCACAAACAACAATCAGGCCTAGAAAATAAGGAGGCTCATAAATCTCCACGCTGGTGATTAGTAATATTTTGGATCTGCAACAAGCATGTTATAAAGAAAAAAGGGAAAAAAAAAAAAAGCAAAGCTAATTCATTAATTAGGACTGATATGCTGACAATCTGTTTAGTTTATACACAGAGAAAACACAAACAGGGCACAGTTAACATAACATGATGTTAGAAGTTAGTGAATTCCCAAGAGCCCAGGGCTTGGAGATATGGTATCTTAATGTACTTATCCTATTGTGAGTGGGAAGGTGTTATCTTCCAGCCAAATGGTAAAGAGCTGGTTTAAAGTTTAGGTTTACCCTTTTTCTTCTGGCTTACATGAGCCAAGGAACCAAGATGGATCAAGAGATAGGAAAGACTTCCTTGCTAGTTACCAAACATGACACTCTGCCGCCTGCTGAAACTTTAATCTGCAGACAGTACATAGCACTTGGCAGACGTACCAGTTTGGCCCACCACGATTTTTGTTTGTTTGGCTGGTTTTTGTTTAGTGCATACAGAAAACCCAATGTGATGCTCACACAGATCAGCAAGAGACTTTTCTGTGGCTCCAGTGACCTTGGATTAATTCCAAAGCCACTGCATACCATGGTGACATCTTAGGCTGTACATTTTTGTCCAGAGCTATGTGAATCCTCAGGTAAGCAGCTGAGTAAGCGGAGTTGCTCTTGCACTCAGATCAATCACTGTGTTCAGGAAGGTCCCATGTTCAGACCGTGCCCAGTTCTTTAGTCCCCTGTGTTCAAAACCCAGGCTGCTGGGGGACCTGTGAGATTTCAGGAAGTGTGTGAGGAGGGAAGGAGCGATGGGAGCGAGTTCATGCTTTGCTGGCCTCTTTTGGGCTCCACATGTGGGTTCAGAAGATGATTTTACGTGGAGAGCATGAAGAGCTAGGCCAAAGTTAACTGCTTGTAAAAGCCTGCTCTGCAGAGACTGAATACACATATGCATAAAGATCGTCACTGCAGCGTACATCTGCTCATTCAAACTACAGAGCAACCCGCTCATTCACACTAGTGGTAAAATGATTGGGAACGTTTGGCTTCAGTGGTTGCAGAGTATGGCCTAATGCCCTCGCTCCCATCACTCCCACAGAAGTGGCCTTACCTTGCCTCTTTATTCAGACAAAACTCCCTGACTTTTGAGCATGCATGAATCGGCAGACAAAATGCTCCATGGGTACAGCAGAACGAACCACCACCATCTGCTCTGCAACAACACTCCGAGAAAAGCGTTTTCTTCTGTGCTATCTCTACCATCCAACAACCCCCCTCCCCTTTTCCTTCATTTCAGCGCACACCCTTGCCACCCCATCCATAGCCACACCGACCCTCCCCGGTGGCGCGGTGCTGTCCCTCGGCTTGGCGGGCTCCGCGAACCACTGGGATCTCGGCCGCCTGGCACATCTGCGGACTGGGCAGCCTCTGGGATGCTTACAGCTGGGGGGACTCAAGGAGTGAGAGAGGAAAGGGACTTGTCGGAGGTCACCCAGGAAAGCTGGAAGAAGTCAGATCCTCCTGCCTCCAGCCCCTAGGCTGTGACAGCAAGGTCCACGCTGCCGGCCGGGCGGCGGAGCACTCCCTTCCTGGAATACACTAGTAGCTGGACAGGATGCGTTCACAAATATAATCATCCACAAATCTCCCCCAGATTAGGTTACAAGGCAGCGTTTCGACGGCACGCATTACAAAGCTCCCTGGAAGGCTTGGCTGGTGGATCTGCTGCTCTCTCTGCTCATGACCCATTTTGGCTTTCATCAAGAATCATGACACCAGCTGCCTGGGTCATCTAGGAGGCAGGGAGGGGGAGAGCAACCCTGGGCTGGAAAGGGAAGTGGGGAAGGAGAAGAGGAGGAGGAGGAAGGGGGAGGATAGAAAGACGGAGCGGGGGGAGAGAGAGAAAGCGAGTTGCTTTGCTCCAGTTGTGAAGATTTGAATCCCAGTTCCGAGCTCTCGGCAAAGGCTTGCCGGGATACCTCATTCCCTGTCCTGTGCAAAGGTCTGTGATTGGGGATGTGGTGTGCTCAGTGGGCAGGGCCCCTCCCCTGGGCTGGATCCGCCTCTCTTATCCCCCAGATAAATTACTAGTGTCCTCACTAAATTCCTCGGCTTTCTCTCTCTCTCTCCCTCTCCCTCTCTCACACACACTCCCTCCCTCCCTCAAACACTGGCAAAGCGGGGTTGGGGGGCGGGAGGGCGGGGGTCCTCTCTGGACTGGTATCGCGCCTTAGTGCTGGGGGGGGGGCAGGGAAGGGGAGGAAAATACTGGTGCCCCTTCTCTCCTCCACCGCCTTGAAGTAGATTTGAGGAGCTGCCCTTCCTCCCCCTCCTCCCCCTTCCCGCTGGTCCTTTGGCGTCTTCCAGACCATGTCCACTGGGTCCCTCAGTGATGTGGAAGATCTGCAGGAGGTGGAGATGCTGGAGTGCGATGGCCTGAAAATGGATACTAACAAAGAGTTTGGGGCGTCCACCGAGAGCAACGAGGAGGGATCCAATGGCGAGAATGGCTCCCCTCAGAAGGGGAGAGGGGCCTCGGGCAAGAGGAAGAAAGCTCCCCCCAAGAAGAGCCCTTTAAATGGAGTGAGCCAGGAGGGAAAGCAGGTCCAGAGAAACGCTGCCAACGCCAGGGAGAGGGCGAGGATGAGGGTCCTTAGCAAAGCCTTCTCCAGGCTTAAGACCACCCTGCCCTGGGTGCCCCCAGACACCAAGCTTTCCAAACTGGACACCTTGAGGTTGGCCTCCAGCTACATTGCTCACCTGAGGCAGATCCTGGCCAATGACAAGTACGAAAACGGCTACATCCACCCAGTCAACCTGGTAAGTCACAGCCCGCCGGGGCCAGGCACTCTGCGTGTATGTGCACGGGGAGAGGCGGGCGAGGAGCTGGGATGGGGCATGTGCGGGGAGAAACCTTCGCTATGCTTCTCTCAGAGAGGCTGGTGCCAGTGGGGTGGCGAGGGGTACTGTGTGAGGGGACAGGCTCCCAGCTGCCCTCCCACCCTGTGCCCCAGAGCTGAGCCTCCCGGGCGCCGTCCCCTGCTCCCGGCAAGCCCCTCCAGGGGACAGGCAGGGGCCACGCTGGCCACACATAGGCAGGGACAGGCTTTACTGCCCCAGAAATGCCTGAGAAACCTCAGCAAGTTGATGGCAGCTTTCTACCTGCAAGCAGGCGGGTATAGGAATTTGGGTTGAAAAAGGTATGTTTTAGGAAGGACCCAAGCCAAGGACCCAGGATTTACTCTTATCTCTCCTCTCTACCCTAATGTTTCCTGCCGTAACAGTCCGCTCAAGCTCTAGCTTTTTAAAGACAGAGCTCTTGGGGCTCTGCACTCAGCCGCTCAGATTTGCTGGGTCCAGGATGTTTCTCCCATCCATGTAAACTAGGAAAGGAGAAATAAATACCAGTGTGGACTCCCCAGGGCGGGCGTCTGCCCCAGGCACACTCCCTGGGCTGCACAGCGTCCCTCTTGCTGCTCCCACCACACACAGAAAGTTTTCCCCAGCAGCCCAGGGTCTCCCTGCCATCCCTGGCCACCAGAAACACCCAGTTTCCAGCTCTAAAAATACATGCGACTGATGTAAACCGGGGGCGGGCGAGATCTGACTGGGCTCTTTTTAAACATCCAGCCTTTACTTTGCCCACACGTGTGGACCCTGTCAGATAAAGGGATGGCAGAGAGGGTCTGTGGGGACGTTTCACTGGGGCCTGGCTCTGCCTTTTGAGCTCTGGACTCTGGGGGAAAGCACATTACCCGCTGTGTCAGCTGATAAGGGCCTGGGAGGTATTTTTTTGGCTAAAACCAAAATCCTCAGCACAGCAACACAGGGGAAAAAAAAAAATAGTAAAGCGAACCCAACACCCAAGCCCAGCTATAACCCCCTGCACTGAGGCACACCAAAACTTGCCCCCCGAGCCGCGGGAAGCCAGGGAGAGCGGCCGGGGGGGGATGCCGGGGGCTCCGGGCGGCTCCTGCGCCCGTGCAGCGCGGCGGCGGCCGGGCGTGAGGCGGCTCCCGCGGGGAAGAGCCCCTACGCCGGTCACGGCCAAAGGCGGGGGGTGCCCGCGGCGGCTGTGGCGGGGGGACGCGGCTGGGCCGGAGCCGGCGCGGGTCCCTCCTCTCCTCTGCCCTCCCTCCCGCCGCGGCTCAGACGGGCTCCGCCGGCCCGAGGAGGCGCGGGGGGGGCCCGCCGCGGCCGGGAGGGGAAGCGGCATCAGCCGCCGGCAAAAGACGAAGCGGTGCTCGCCGAAGCCAGGGGCGACAGCCCCGGCCCGCGCCTCGCTGACCGCTGCCAGAAGCGGGCTCAGGCGGCGCTGGGTGGCGGGCTCGATGCCCCGGGGCGCTCCCGAGCTGGACCCGCTGGCGAAATAAGCGTTGCAATGTGCCTTTTTCCGTATGTAACCCCCTTCCCACCCGTGTCTTTTCCTGGCTACAGACTTGGCCTTTTATGGTAGCCGGCAAACCCGAGAGTGACCTGAAAGAAGTGGTGAACACAAACCGCTTGTGCGGCCCGACGGCATCCTGAGCCCCGGCGGCCGGGCCAGCAGCGTCCCGGCGCGGCCGGGGAGCGGGCGGCGGGGCGGGCAGGGACACGCCGCGGCCCCGCCGCTGCCCCGGGCCCCGGGTCCCGGGCAAGAGCGACGGGGAGAGCCGCTCTCCCGGAGCGGAGACGACCAAACGTGCCCTAGCAAAGACTCCGCCCCGAGAGATCCCGACTCTATTTAACTTTATTAAATGCGTGTACAGTCGAGTGTCCTGCAACAAGAGCCTTGCTGGTTCAAGCGCTACTAGAGAAAAGACAGAGATCAAACAAAACCTACCACGCGTGTATCTGTTGTCTGAGACCTGTGAAATATGTAGATGCCTAGAAAAACTGACTTTGACAGTCATCTCTATGAAGTAACTCACCCTAAAGATATATAGATATATTTTCTTCAAGCAGGTTTTGCTCTATTTCTGTGAATAAACCTTCCTTTCCACTGAACACAGAGCGGTGTAATGTTCGTTTCCGACTCTCGGGCTCGGCGGGGGAAGGAAGGACCGCGCCTCCGCCGGCCGCCCTCGCCCAGCGCGCTGCGGGGAACCCGCCGCTCCGCCCCGGGCCACGGGAGGGCAGTTTCCCCGGAGCTAAAGATTCGGAGCAAAGCCCTGGGGGAGGGGGTGGCTGGGCCGGGACCTGTCCTCGCCGCGGGAGCCCGGCCCGGCTCCGCAGCCCGGTGCCCGGGCGCTGCTGGAGCCGCTCCGCACCGCTCCGCACCGCGGGGACGGGAGCAGTTAGCTGTTGGTGAAGTACAGTGGGACGGAGGATCCCCCTCCGGCCCCGGTCCTCGGTGCCGGGAATTTTTAACTTAAACATCTCCCCTCTATCGATCAGCGCGCCCGTGGGAGAGGAGGCTGAGATAAACAGGAGTGCGGGGCGCTCCCCCTGCACCGGCAGCTGATGCGCCAGATCCCACCGCGCTGTTTAATGTTTCAGGGTTATGACCGCACTGTTTACAAGACGTCTTCGGTTATTTATACTGTTATTATTAGCAGAGGGGCTTTAAATTTCCGCTTCACTTGCTCTTTCAATACCGTCCCTCCGTTCCGTTTGGTACCTGGGTACCTTCTGGCCGAAAGCAGGCACCGCCGGAGAGGGGCAGCGCCCTGCTTGGGGGCAGCGGGGGCTGCCGAGCCGCCCTGGGGCCGGGGAGGCATCGCGGCCACCCCCCGGCCCGAGCCCTGCGGCCCGGCTGCGTTACGGCGGCGGGGGCCGGGGCGCGGAGGCCACGGACCCTCCCGGGAGCCGCCTCCCCCCGGGCACCCCCGCAGGCGGGCGCGGAGCCGCCCCGGGCAGCCGGGCAGGGTGGATGATGTTTCTTCTCATGCCCCCCTTCCCCCCGAGGTAACTGGGTGAGGTAGCGCGTCCTCCAGGCGACCCAAATTCACCAGTCGGGTTCATGCGTGAGCTAGGTTTAATTAAAGCAGCTCGCCGCGAGCTGAGGGCTGTGCAAACATCTCGGCCCTCGTTATGGAAGGGGCCAGGGCCTGCTGTATCGTCCTAATGGTTTTGAAGGGGAGAGCTGTTTAATTTCACTTTTTCACAGCTTTATCTCCACCCCGCACAATTAAAAGCAGACCTCCTTGCCTGGCCAAACCATGCGCAACTTCACTGCCATGAGTGGGACTGCGCCGGTTGAGACACGCGGTTACACACACGGGCTTGACTGACTTTACTGCCAAACACATCACCTTGACCAGCCACAGCTCTTGCTGAAGAGATGAGCAGCTCCAGTAAGCACGGTTGAAAGGGCTGATCTCTCCACCCCAGGCATTGGGAAATTCAGTGGGAATTGGTATCTCTTAAAGGGAGGCAGAATAGAGCCCTCCGACCTTAAGCTAAGTGCAAATGACTGATACAGCAAATGCACGAATACCATCTTAACCACTGAATTTACCCAGTGAATTGAAATTAACCGTTGGATTTAACCACTCAAAATTTCGACTTAAATCCATGCTGCTCGAGACTCACAGCAAGGTGCTGTTTTCCTTCGAGAAAGCAGAAAGTGATAGGCATCAATTTGTCATGTGAGATACGCATAAAACTAAGAGTTAAATTCTGAATATTGTCACACGTGCTTCTTTGCCACCCTGCTTTGCAATGCCTACTAACTGCACTCAGCATCCTTCCCAACCCTTTTGAGTTAGCCATGTTCAGTGTTCATTTGCCACCTGAAACACAGTATGGAGAAAGAGAAGGGAGAAATGCAACAGTCCCCTGTGAAATGTGAGGAACACAGCCGTAACCACGTGCCGAAAGCTGCAATGTAAGCGTAACGGTAAGAGGAGGCTGTAGACACCGTTATTTCTCGTGCTGCTATTCACTTTATCTAGCAGTCTAGATTGCAAGCCTCTTGGGGACCAAACTATTCCTCAAGCATCCTCCACCTTCCTCACACCTTGCCTCTGAGCAACAGTTCAGCAACAAACAAAAAGGCAAAAAGCAACAAGCAATAAACAAAAGCAACCAGCAGTACACAGAAGGTAAATAATGGCTTTACTTTGACTGTAAAAAAATTACTGGCTTTATCTCCATTTTGAAGACAACAAATACATTTTCCAGGGGGATTTATGTGGCTGGAAACCCTTGATCTACTGGCTTCTTGTGTAAGGGCACAGCCTTGACAGTATTGTCAGTTGGCTTCAACAGCCCAAGTTTCTTAGATGAATTAAGAGTCCTACTATGTATCTCAGTAGGACAATGAGTGAAATCATTCTTCCCCGTTGCTGAGTGCAATTTTACAGAAAAATATTTGCAAACAGAAAATGTATGTTTAGTCTGACTGAAGCAACTGATGATTTTGAAAGGAACTCGGAAATGTGCTAAGGGAAAACAGGGAACCAGTTTAAATATTTATGTCAATGATTTTAAAGAAAATATTTTGTTTGCTTTCTTGCATTTCTGTACAAAGTGATGCATTTTAATATTTACTGAAATATACCCCTTCTCCATGTGGAAACAAAGCTGACTTGATATATCTTTCTGTATCTACATGGATGAAGGTGCAGCTGTGTGAGTGTCTGTATACATTCCCTCCTAATAATGTTTGAACTCATTGCCTGATTTCAAGTGAATTTGACAGAGGTCTCAAAGATAACTAAATTGCTATAATTTTTTTGTGTGTGTGTCTCTGTGTGTGTGTGTGAAAACAGGCAGCTGAGTAGAGAAAAGATCTTTAATTCTGCAACTAAAGAAAAGGTTTCAACATGAACTCAGCCCTTATCAGATACCAGAGCGCCAGCCGTAGATGAAGCTTCAAATGCTTCTTCAATGACAGGATACAAGTTCATAGAAAATCTGCTTGTGGACCTATGTGTTTTAAGATAAGAACTGTCTAAAAATATTTTAGTCCCATCTGATTTTAATACTATTATTCTTTTTTTTTGCGGGGGGGGGAGGAAACCCAGTTCCACCCAACTACTTCATGACCATTTTTCAGTTCAGCTAGAGACTGGAAAAATCCTTTATTTGCAGAGCTGCACTCAGTGCTCTGGCTCCTGGGTTTGGTGCTCATGTTGTACTGCTTAGCAGCAGTTCTCACAGTCTGAAAGGTCTTTAGGAGCAAGCATTATTCCATCCGTTACAGAAAATACATTTTAGGCTTATCTTATCCTCTGGCTGGGATGGAAATCTGCCAGCCTGAAATATCAGCATAGCAAGAAAGCCACTTTGCAGACACCTGCACAATGCCTTGCTGTCCTGGGCGCTGACTGGGGAAGTGAGGCCATGGTGATGGTCGTGCCCCCAAGCTGCAAGGTGCACAAGGAGAACATATGCTAGATAGCTTATTCTTTAAAGTGCCTCCAATGTCGAAATTCCCAGCTCACCTCAGAAATTAAAAGACATAGAAAGTCTGTGTGGCTGCTTCTGTAGGGAGGCAGCTTTGAATCCAGGATATAATGACAGGATCACAAGCACAGGTTTGTTTGAAGCATTTGTATTGATAACCCCACAGTTGTGTCTGCCTGGAAAAACATGCTTCCCTGTAAATGAATCGCATATATTTTTCAAAAGGTAATCTTTCCCAAAACCCCAGTGTCATTGCCATTCATTATTATTTGTAGTAAAAAAAAAATATAGTATGCAAGAGACATTAGCTAATTGCAGGTAAGAAGCTGTCTAAAAGAGGACAAAACTCACATATATCTGGTGTACAAGTGGAGGGTATAATCTGATAAAAGTGCAGGGTATTTCTAATTTCTGTCTGGATATCTGAATGTAGATTATCACGCATAGTCTCCCAAAAGGGACTGGTTTTCAAAAGAAATTTCAATGACATTGAAATGAAATTCGAACAGAGCATTCTGTCATTTCCTTGTATATACACACCTAGAAAAACCTCCATACAGAATTTCTCCCAACAGACAGTGATTCAAATTGTCCGTGTTCATTGGAGGCCCATGTAGTACTGACTATTCCCGTATTAAGGCTGTGCTGCCAAGGCAGCTCACAGGCTAAATACAACTTTGTGCTCACTATTAGGCCGCGGATTGCTTCATGCTCTTCAGCCCAGCATGCTTTATGGATGGGAAGTGGCACAACCAGCAATAATTGCTTTTTTTGTCTCTAGCGCTGCAAAGTTACCAGTGTGTTACGGCTTGGTGAATTTCTGCATCTGAGAAGACGTCATAGGTCTGACCTAAAATTTGTGCTCCGGGAGGGCTGGAAAAAAACATGTGTTACCTTTGCGAGGACTGCTGTCAGCAGACTCCAAGCCCAGCAAAGGTCTGCAAGTAACTGATTTTTCTTCAGTTCACTTCAGACACTGGTGTATCTGAGCTAGCTGTACAAAAACAACTTTGAGTAGGCCTAGGCATGCAGTCATCGCATTTCCCAAATGTGGCGTGGACATACCCTAGGGTCACAACAGTCCTGAGATGACGCATTTTCTTGCCTTAGGGTTTTGCCCTTAAACTGAAACTTGTAAACAGATGAAATGCGTTTTCAAGCTGATGCGTGTGCGTGCACCGTCCTTGCATGGGGAGTGGAGAGATCCAAACCTCCTTGCAAGTTAAAAAAAAGATCATAACAAAAGCAGGAGAATAAAAACTAATGCAAATCCTTCCTTCACTTTAAATTCTTAATTCTCCTTAAGCAAGGAGAAAAACCCCAACCCTTATTTACATCTCAGGCTGCTGTGTAAACTATAAGACCGTATCTGACTGTAAATACAGATTATCTACACACTCGAGTTTTCTCTCATTGTTTACGTGCTGTTTAAGGAACAGGGATCAGAAACACTAGGGAAAAAAAGGGAAGGGTACAGCTACACAGCCAGGAGACAAGAGGAAAGCGGGGAAAAGGCATAGAATAATTCCTCTTCCTCTGACTACTACTGCTCAGTCCTTGTGAAAAAAGGGGCTGGGGAAGGGAGGAACTATCAGCAGCTCCATCATAGCCAGGTGGAGCCAGACCACCGGGGAGATGGAAACTGGGAGGTTGAGAGCCGCAGCTGCCTTCTCGGGGAGGAACATCTGTGAAATCCTGCGCAGCAGCAGCATGGGAGGAGGAGTGGGCACAGGCAGCGATCGTTCCCAGGGATGTGCTCACACAGATAACTGTCCCACTGGATGGCTTCCCAGGCTGCTGCAGCGGCACTTCCCTCCCCCATCAGGGATGAGGCAAAGACCATCATGTGCGACAAGCAATCCAAGTGTCAGCGTGGCCGCTTCCTTCAGTATCCTGTTTCTTGTGATGCTTTTTGATGGCCGAGCTGACCAGAATGGGAACAGTTCTTCCTCACTGATAACATGTTGATTTGTTCTTACGTAGGGACTTTTATACCACTGGCACCTCAATGCAGAAATTAAACAGAGGATGGCAGTTACCTTGGAGCATTTGCCGTCACTTCATGACCAAATGTTTTTCTATAGGAAGTCGCTATCATTATACAGTTGGGAAGAAAAAGAGGCGCAGAGCTGACAACTATCTGGCTGAAGGGTTCACAAGTAAGCTTGGTATAGGCCTAGGGCACCAGCCCTTCTGGTGCACAAACTTATGACCTGTTCTCCTAGGCATGCTGAAATCACCAGGGATCTTTGCTCTTTGAATTCAGTATAAAGACAGGAATAAGAAGGCTGTGGCCAGGGTCACATCCACACATACCTGAGTTTTATTCCACTCTCACCAAAGGGCAAGAACAGTCCCTGGCACACACTATTCCCAAACTACGCTTGGGCACTTCCTGGGAGAAAGTTAGTCAGACAGGCCAAAGGCATGCCAAAGACCCTGCCAACAACCAAGCACTATGAAAAATAAGCCTTGGCCCTGTTTTATTTATCAGTGTCACTGCAGCCTTAGAAGCTAGAGCTGTAAAGGTACTTGATGCCTTTGTCTCAGCCCAGCCTTGTGCTCTTCTCACTTGTTTTCTAGATCAACCTGCTACCTTCTTTTATGGGCCAAAAATTCTTAGTGGGGACCCTCTTTACTATTTGTATCTCATAACTAATATACTAACACTATAGGTCACTACAAGCAAGAGGCCAAGTTCAAGAACAAACATAACACAAGATTTAAACAACATTATATCCTAAATTACGACATTGAAACCCCCTGTTCATTTGTTGCCCAACTCTACAAAGCTCTGCAGTACCTTTTCTACCCGAGTTGTGAGTTCCCTGATGCCAAAACTTGACATATGCCCTTAGAGTATCTCTTTTTTGCCATTGCCAAGCAGCTCCATGTTAATAGTATCGATATTTTTTTTTTTATATAAATACAAATATATAAAATAATCTATATTATAAAATTAAGCAGAACATTTGAATATTGTGGAGCTGGTTGAAGTACCACTTATGGCAGGGAGGTAACAGTCTAATAGTGCTGGCATGGTACATCATACTGTACATCATCATCAAAGAGTGAGAAGGCACATTTGGGTGTACAGTCTCACCTGATAAACTAAGCCCTGGAGCGAAGGATTCCCTCCCTGACTGATCTCCTGCCACAGGTTTAAGCTCGCTCCCTGCTGGCTGCCAGCTTAGGAGATGTCTCATAATTAACCTGCAGTATCACATGCATGTAGCTGACAACCATTCCACAAAATGTCATTTCTATGAAATGTGCAAGATATGGGTTGCTCCTAGGTACCCGCTCTTCGAACACAAGTACTTCAATACAGTCTTCTGCACAGAGCCCACAGTCCTTAAGACGCAGCTGTATAAAACTCTTCATCTAGCTTTCACTGTGGGCTGCCTCAAGGGGCCATCCAGCTTTCTTCTCTCCCCCCTACACTTTCCAACAGTCCACCTTGCACCGGATCTTATCCAACTGAAAATGAACCCTGTAAAAATGCAAAAATCCAGATAAGCAAGCATTTGCTTCAGTTTGATGTGGTTTTTTTGACAGAAGCCTGCAGTTAAGAGCAGAATAACATCATGAAATTAAATCTTTGTTCGCTCTCACTGCTGTAATTACAGAACAAAAAGATGTGCAGTGTCCTAAACTTCAGTTGTCCTTATTTTTACTGCACTAGTACCGATGGTCCCAAGCAGCCCACAATTCCACTCTGCGGGATGTCCAAGCACAGGAAACAGCCTCCCCACACCTCCATCTCCTCTTTACTTCCCAAACAATGGATTGAGAAACAAAGGCATAGGAGAATGAAATCACACAGTAAGGAAGCGACAGTGTCAGAAATGGCCTCTGTGCCTTCCCTGTTTGATGTCAGTACAGCATCTGGTAAGGTAGAACAAGGAATAGCAAGAGGCAGATGAGGACACATGTCCTGCAGGTGGTAAATCCTTAGCATCTCAGTCATACTAGTGGAGGAAGCCACAGAGCCAAATTAGAGTTGCACAGAGGAATGGAGACCAGAGGGGGAGAACATAAGGACAGGATAACCCATTTGGTAACTATATAGGCATGGAATAAAATTGCAGGCACAACTGATAAACTTACATGTCAAATTAGGTAGGTGCCCAATTACCTTATTTGCATTCCATGTTAATGTGACCATAACTACTTGCATACGTTTGCACATTTGCCGAATACATATTTAAAGATGCAATTTTCAGAACGTGTCCTAGTCTAAATGGGAAGAGCTCAGGCTGACAAAGCAGCCAAAACTTTGAAATGGTAAGGGTTCATCTCTTCATCAGTAAAAAAAAAATTCTTAATGTCCAGTGATGACTGCATATTTCTGTGGAACACCTGCTAGAAGAAGTTATATCCCGAAAAGAGCAAGCATGTGGAGATAGACAATGGATGTGTATTTGCTAAAGACATTTTGTGTTGAATTTATGTAGAGTATGCTAAAAAACCCAGAAGCTCAGTCAGAATTCACGCAAAATCAGGGTTTATAAAGCTTTTCTTCATAACTTGCCTATGTGATCAGCTATTCAGAAAAAAAAAAATCAGCATCTATTGTGATACAGCTACGTAGAACCTTGAAAGAACTGTCAGGGAGAAGACATCATAACAATCTACCCCATATTAGCAGTGTTAATTATAATGACTCGGAGCCTTTCGGCTGAAGCCCATAAAGAATTAAAACAGCCTTAAGGCACTCCATAAAAATTCTGGAGATCCCGTGCAGAGTTACTGAACTGTGGCAACAGTTGCTCTAAATTCAGAATCCTGTTTCCAAAAGCTCGCCTCGCTCGACCATCTTCACCTAGCTGCCGCGGATCCGTTTCGGTGAGAAGCCGCAGGGTGGCAGCGCTGCCACGCGCTGCTGTGAAGCCAGGCGGCTAACAGGGACGCAAAACCGTCATTAACAAGCAATGCTGCCACTAATGTACTCGCAGCCGATTTGAAGTGAGAATCTGAAATAATTACTCTTGACAAGTGAACCTAGTAGTGCATCTCAAGGATTAAATTGAATCCAGCAGAGGAAAACATCCTAACTCTGTGACTTAAAAATTTAAATTTCACACTGTTCCCACTATCCTCGTTAAAGCTATTCTGCTATCACTTCACACACGGAAAGCGCATTGTTACAGAACCTCAATTTCAGAAAACTGTCAATACAGTGAATACTCTGCACTACACACATATAAATATACATATATATACTTTTCATATAAAGACTGATGTGTCTTTATAAACCTAAAGTCGACCTGACAACTTACTTTCATTCTTCAGTCTGGGTGGTGGGTCCTTAATTAGCCACACTGCAACCACACTCTTTTGTTCTTGGGTTTCCAAGTGAAGTACAACAAACAGCTCTTCCAAGAGAAAATTTAAGTCTAGCTGAAAGGCAGTTCATCACAGGCTGTAGTCCCTACAGACAGCACAGGTGCCAAATTTGGAGGACCGTCCTGGACAGAGAGAAGCAGTGCCATCCCAACCATCCCCAGTGTTCCCATGTCCCCTTCCTTCTCTCCTCAAAGCCTGCACCACGTGCCCACTTTGCAAAGATTAAACAAGCTGCAAATTGGAGGAGCGTAAAGCAGCAGTCTTACTTTAGTCATTTTAACATTAAAACGACAAAAAAAAATGCTGAGGGCCACACAGTGCTTGGGACTACTTGAGGCTTCCCGGTCACCTGCTCATATCTTTGTTTCACTTGGGGTCAGTAGTCTGCTCACGCACCAAGGTACCACAGTCTACTGCTGTGGACTATCCCTTTGGTACCAAACAACGTTGCTTTAAATTTAAAAGAAATCTTTAAAGCATTTGTAAAACAAGAGGCAGTGACCAGAGTCCTGCTGCAGTGCAACACGCATGTGTGCAGCAGCAGGAGTGGCAGCATGTTGCTGCTGTGAGTCCTAACTAATGACTGCCGGATTGTGCCAAGACCAGCACCGACCACTCGGTTCGGTCAGGGAGTGCGCATGGAGCAGCCAAGCCAGCGGTCAAGTTGTGTGTAGCAAACTACAGAAGTCTGAAGACGAGCAGCCTCACAGGAACGCCAAGGATGTGCCACAAGCGTTCACGCCATCTGGTCTGCAAACTGGATCAGATCTCTTGCCGGGCTGCTGGCAAAGGTGCTGCCTCAGACGGTGTGTGCTTGGGATCAAGCCTGTATCGGCTGGCCAAAAGCCGCGTACCGCGGGCCCACCGGCAGCGGCCGTGCAGGCAGGGGCTTCCAGGGTGGCCCACAGCCAGCCCTCCTGCTTCACAGCCGGAAAAATTTCACCTGACAAATGCGCGGCCTCGGCAGCTCCCCCGGGAGCTCCGAAGCAACGCGGCGCCTCGGGGCCCTTTCACGACGGGCGCCGCGGCGCAGCTGAGGGTAAAAGCCTCCCTGCGCCCGGCCTGGGGCGCCGAGGCAGCGCCAACGGACCCCAGCGCCGGGGAGCGAGGGCCGGCGCCGTAACTGCCCGGTTAGGCCGCGGCGGGGCAGCCTGGAGCCTCCGGCCCGCGCCGGGCGCTGCCGCCACCCTCAGCCCGCCGCGCCTGAGGGGGCGGCAGACGAAAGCGGAAGTGCGCTGCTAGCGCGGCCGCCGCCCCCCCTTTCCTCCCCTCCCGCCGCCGTGACTTCCGGTGGCCGCTCTAGCCGGCGCCGCGTCTATGCCCGCGGCGCTGGGGGATGTTTATTGTCGCGGGGAGTCGGCCCAGGACCCGGAACGCCGCCGGGCGCCAGCGGCGGGGCGCCTAGCGACCGGCACCCCGCTCCGCCCCGCCCCGCTCCGCCCCGAGCGCCGCCGCCCGCCCAGCCGCCCGCCCGCACGGTAACGGCTGCCGCCCGCCGACGGGCCGTGCTCCTTCTCCTCATCCTCCTCCTCGCCGCCGCTTCGAGGGGCCGCGGCCCGGCGGGACCTGCAGCCCCTGCCCGGGGCGGCGGGGGCGGGGGGGGGGTGGGAACGGGACGCGGCTCCGCCGCCCGCGCGCGCCGGGGGGGGCCGTTGGGCCCCCGCGCCCCCCCCACCCCCCCCCCCGCTACCGCCGTCCCTTCCCGGCTGAGGTGAGGGAGGCGGCGGGCGGCTTCCCCCCGCGCCCCCGCCCTGCCGCGGCCCTTGCCGGCTCCTCCCGCCGCGGTGCCGTTCCCCCTTTGGGGCGGGCGGGCCGCCGTATCCGGGAGGGGAAGGGGACAGAGCATCCTCCAGGGGAAACGGCCCGTTCCCCGGCAACCGGCGAGGCTTCCCCAAGGGGCACCGGGTGCCCCGCGCCCGAGCCCCCGAAATAGCGTGCCGGGCCCCGGGGGCTCTGTAACAGCCCCGGCCCCGCGCTGCAGGTAAGGAAGGGCAGGCGTGAGCCGGCGCTGCCGAGCGGCGGAGACCGGCGTGGCTAGGCCGCCTCCTGCCTGCGCTTTGTTTCTGCCGGGCTCGGCGGAGAAGTTTTCGGCCGGGGTTGGAGGGGAAAACAAGTGATTATTTGTTAACCTGAGTGTTGTGACGGTGGTACGCGCAGGGCTTTGAGTGAGAGTCCCAGCAGCGTGAATAGGAAGAGCACTTCTGTTCCCTCGGTTCAGCCGTGCAAATGGGAAATGTTTGACCGGGAGGGGGGGACGAGAGGCTTACCTGTTGTGTTAAAATATTTCGTAACGACAAAACAGATTTTTATTTTTCTTGCAATATTTTATCAAGTTGGAATGGCCACCTAGCCTGTCAGCCCAGACTTTTGTCATACTTACGACGTAACGTATCGTAAAGACCTAAAGGATTGTTCTTAATGCTTGGCATTCGACTGTTACTGGGTGTTATAAGGGAAAGATGGCACAGAATGGGATGCGAGTGACTCTTGCTTTGAATATGAATGGACTTTTTTTTGATGAGAAAGATTTGAGGAAAAGGGCCTGTTATTAATTATTTAAAAATATGCTTTCTGGGCTTGTTCTGTAAACTGTTTGGCTTTATTCCTGCAACTGGCTTTGTGTTGGCAGACCGCAGGTCCGCGGGGATGCAGTAGGCTTATCCGAGAGACTTGACAGCAGGATTGGGCATTTGTGTCCTACTTGCTTATGGCATAACTGGTATCATCATTCTACGCATTGGTCTTAATTGGACAAATCCCTACTTTGACAATGGTTTTATGCGTATTTGGAAATTCTCTGCTCCAAAATACATCTGTTTCATTCTGTGGGAAATAGTCATGACTGTGCAAATCTTGAAAGGTGAGAATATTAGCTTCAAGATGACCTTTTGCTTTAGGGACAATTTAACTTGCCGCTAGAGACAACAAAAAGTAAAAGCATGCCCTGCTAGCTCACTGGCTTTACCTAAGAGAGTTGTTCAGACCAGAGGATTTTCTATACAGACAGTAGTAGCTATGTTGCTCTCAGTTCTGGGGAGTCATTCACCTGCCACCATGACTGTATATTGTATCTAAGAATTCAAGCAGATTTCAGAGGTCTGTCACCTCCAGCGCTTCATATAGACCTGTTTCCTGAGGGGCCGAATGCAAATCTTAAAAAGTGCACCTTCAGTGGAAGGATGTAATCGACTTTTCCTTGTTCCTGATGGGCTTTATTTTGTGCGTTCTCTGTTTTCATGTGGAAACCTCGTATGGAGGAGGTTACTGTTAACTTCTTCAAAAATGCTTTTGAAGCATTAGTTTGATGAATGCCTACTGGCACAGTAGTGACACATAGCCCTTCAGCTGGGCTGTTGGAACTGTTTGTGGGGTTGGTCAGTTGGTTAGCTGCTCTGGAGCAAGGTTAAAAATAACCAGTAGAAGTTGCTTATACTTAGGCTGCTGATGAAAAAGGTGTTTATTAAACTGTTCTGACATTAACATAACCATTGTTAGATACCCCCATCTACCTTTACAGCTCGGAGTTTCTCGGATCAAAGGTAGCCAAAAGCTTAAAATAAGACTTTGTTTATATACCCCATCCTAAGTGCCTTTCCTCTCTCTTTGATGATGGCGGTGTGGTTGGTTTGGTTTGGAACTTTTTGAAGACAGAGCGCGCTGGCTTTTTTTAGATTGTAAGATTTCAGTGCAGGGTGTTTGTCTTCATGTGTGTTTATATAGTATCTAAAATAGTATGGCCATGGTCCTAACTGGGGATGTATGGGTAATGCTTTAAGAACTTGAGTGTTCATTCCTTCCTCCGAAGTATTTCTTATTCTGGGCAGTTTCTCTAGTTTCAGTGTAGAATACCTTACTTTACAGTGTCAAATATCCTTGAGGGTTTTTTGTTGGTTTTATTTTCATGTTCTTTATTATGCTTTACGTATCTACTTTTTTTTTTTCCCCTTCCTCTTTTTTAATTCTTAGGGTAATATTCCAGATGTATCCCTGAAATCTGTGTTCAAAAGAAAGAACAAACTTTTAAAATTTCCTTGTTAAAATAAAATAAAATAATACAAACTTTGCAGAGATGTATTTAAGCTTTTTTTCACTGTTGGGGTAGATTGTGTTACGCTGGTGCAAGAGAACTTGAAATCAAAGTTGTCTAGTTTCTTGTGCTGGAGAAAGCCATAATCTAAAAGAAACACTGCACATATAGACAGGCAAATGATTTTATTTTCAATTTTATCCTGTTATTAAATTAACATTAACTGGAAAAATAAAATTTTAGAAATTATATTTAAGCTGCCAAAATTCAAAGATTCAGGTGAGAGAACCTTTGGGCAAAATTAATCAACAAAACCTAAGGTGAGCTCAGTAAAATCAACTTGGGCATTTGCAGATCCAGAACTGGAAAGAACCAGACGTTTGGTTTCTACTTGGTCCCTCTGTTCTGCAAGTGTAACTGCATAAATATGGAATAGTAACTGACTTGTATGTAAGGCTGTTGCTTGATCTCAAAATGTATTTGTAAAAGCACGGGAGCATTATTTTCCCCATTTTGCAGATGGGAGACAGAAATGCAGGAATTCAGGTTTTGGGAAGTAACGTAATGGGTCAGGGCTACACGGCAGGGATACAGTAGTGTGTGTCAATAGCACAGAAGACAAGAGAAAACTGGGGAAGAGGAGGATCGGAATGTTGTTCAGGACTCCTGTGTTCCAGCTAGTCATGCTACTGGAGATACATATAAATCAGAGCTTCTGCTCACATGACTCCTATGAATTTGGATTTCCTTGAGACTTCCCAAAGAAACGTAGCAGGATGTCTTTTCTCCAGATTTTTTTTTTCTTTGTTGTCAGTACAGTGTGAGACATTAAAATTAACACTTAAGGCAGAGATTGCAATAGGTTATGCTCACTCAGTGCTTGGACAGGAATATCCAAGTCTAGAAACATTTTGGCTTACCCAATATTTCTAAACCATGCCTTGGAAGAGGTTAATATTGTATTTGTATACTAAACGGGAATGGGTGTATTCAAAATTGTTGACACTTAGATTCAGGTTCTCAAAGAACACAGGTAGTATTTAGCAGCAGCAAATAAAGATTTTTCTCAATACAAATTAGAAAAACTTGGTAATTAATATTTGCAATGTTCAATATTTGAGTGAAAATTTTAACAATGAAATGCTTCTGTTAGATCAAGTAACATTAAAGTAGAATAAAGGCAGTTTTCAGTATTTTTTCGCTGTATTCATATACTGCTGCTATAACAAATTATGTCCCTTTTTAACTGAACGTCACAAAACATAGTCTAGAATATTAGCTACAGCTGAAATTAAATTTCAGATTAAAAAGCTCCTCCCTAAATATCTGTTGTCTTGAACTTTCAGAACATGGCTAATGAAAACGGGGGCACCCTTACTGTAATGTTGTGTAATTCTTCTCCCATTAAAATCTATGCAAGTAGATTGTACTTCTAACCAAGATACACCATAATTGCTGAAAACATCCTTACTGACAGCTCCACAGCATATTAATGTTCTTTTTTTCCTGTAGATCCCCCTTTAATGATAGTTCTTTTCCTTTTAAATAGTAATTTTCCTTGCTTTCAACCCTTTTTTTCTTTGTTCTTAATGAGCACGTGACTTTTCTCCCCGGATCTGTTTAAGACCAAGCCATCAGAGTTTTATGGGGACATTATCGTACAGTATTATGGTTTGCTTAGAGGTTAGCAACCTTTTAAGGGTGTTATGCATAATGTTGTTATTCTTTCAGAATGTAGAGATTGAGGGTACCAGTAGAAACTTGCTGATAATTGGGAGACGCTGCTGATAGGATGTATCTTGTTTTCTTACATGGCAATCGTTTCTGGGTTCCAGTAAGTGAACTCAGCAAGAGCCAGGAGTTGGAGCTAGGGTGGAAAACAAATGCCTCTCTGAAGATGCCATGGGTTCCAGCTCCTTGCTCTGTGCTGGCCCTGCCTGCGTGCCATTCAAAATCTGCACATGTGCTATCTTTGGATCTGGTGCCATAAATTGCTAACCCAATCTGTAGTAGTCCATCAAAACCAGATGGAATAAGTAATTTCTAACTTTGAGGATTCATATAATTTTTGGTTTAAAAAAAAAAAAAAAAAGGGATCTGGGAATACTAATTAGTTACTGTTTGTTCTCTTCTTTGCCTGCTTTCCCCCTCACCCCCACACATAGCCTTTGGTTTCTCTGGTTTTCTCTCGCTGTTCCTGCTGTTTTTTCATCTCTTTTCTGTGTTATTACTCGTCTTACCTTTTCTTATATTAGACAAGCCAACAATTACAGAATAATTCTTTCGGCCGGGAACAAGCTGTGCGGTAGAAGCAGCAACCATCACAGCAGTTGACCCAGTACATTATGCGCATCTGCCTTGTAGTTTATTACTTCTGTATTGTCAGTGAGTTCTAGTCAAAGGTGCACCTTGGGTGAGTTCTCAATTAGAGGCTGTGGCATGATGTATAGGAGGTCGTAGTCAGATGAAAATACTGATAATAATGTTAATTTTGTATCTTGAAGATTTCTGATATAGAACATAAGGCCAAAATATTTAAAGTGATATAAATGCATTACAGTCTGTTATGTATATTATTGTTCTTGATGCATAGTCTCCTGCTTCTTCCATGGCAATGACCATGTAGAGCATTTCATATATCTGGATTTTTAATTTGATTTTGCTCTTTGCTTTCTGTTGTGTTCATTTTGGATTAAATACTACTAAAATTTTAGATGAATGGATCAAGATAATATTGCCCCTATCTCTTAGGCTGTGCTCTACTTAGTCTACTTCTCTTGGAGTAAACCTAAGTTTTTTACATTCCTCTACAAAGAAGAATTCCTTAATGAACTACAGTATTTTGATATAAGTCCTTTTCACTATATACCAATGTTCTTACTTTTTTCGCCTCTCCTTTCCCCAAATACTTCACCTGAGATTTATTTGAGATGTCTGCTGTCTTAGCTTTGGTATGCTTACAGAAGAGATGTCAGGCAGTCTTGGGCTGGGCTGAGCGGTAGCCCAACAGCCCGTCTCGTGATCCTCCTCCCCCAGTTGAGGTGTGTGTTAGGAGTGTCACCTTCAATGTGCACAGGCAGACTGGATGCTTCCTGGCTGCCTTAGGTTTGCTGTGCGTGTACTGGGCGGTCATCCTGTGCCTTCACAGGTACTCATGCTTTTCCTCAGAAACACTGGATTTTACTCTGCACGTACAATACGTTCATTCTGTGCAGTTCCTGTGAGCAGTGTGGAAGGGGGTGAGAGGCCACTGTGGCTCAGCCCAGGCTGTTGCTGCCACCAGGACATTCTGTATAGTTCACATTATGCTATTGTATTGGGAGAGATGGGGCAAGAGTGCTGGATGGAGATGGGAAAGCTGTGGTAGCAGTCTGTCTACAGGCTGCAGTTTGTGTAACCCTTGTTAGTTCAAAGTTATTCAGCAGGCTCGTCCATTCCAACACAAACATCAAGCTGTTCAGAATTATCAACTTCAGCAGTCAGAGAAGTGCATTTTCCTGAGGTGTCTAATGACATCCTCAAATGAGCTGAGGAAAGATTATCCACTGGAGCTATGGAAAAAGTTTCAGTAATCTTTACTGTGTCCCAATATAGTTGGTAAGAGTTGTAACATATTTAAGAGTTGTTTAGATATTTTATACATATGTATGTATACACACTTTATTTCTGTTAAGTCTGGCAACATGGCTTCAAACAAGTAACCTATTTTCTAGCATACAGGATGCAGACACCCCCCCTTCCCCACACACAGTTAAATGAGTCAGAGTGTAGTCACTTCTGCTTCTTGTCTCATTTAAGGGACGAATATATACAATGGCATTGGTAGGCAATTTTCTACTGCTGTGTTTAATTTTATCACTTTTGTTTCTCAGGATGTGATCTTCATGGTGAGCTGGTGGGAAAACTGAGTTGTAAATCACCCCAATGGATGCGGACAGTGATGTTGCATTGGACATTTTAATCACAAATGTAGTGTGTGTTTTTAGAACAAGATGTCATTTAAACTTGAGGAAGATTGCATTAGAGGGAGCAAATGTGATATACAAGCGTGATGTTGGGGTAAGAGATTCAACGTACCTCAATTATCTGTTTTTACGAATGTTCCTTAAGCTAAACATTCTTGTGTCTGATATCTGTGTATGGTGGATAGAGAAAAGCATAGTTTTATTTCTGTATTTCTGTCTTGATAGGCATTTAGTCTGTCATACACTAAACGTACAGTAAGGGGAGTGGGTAAATATTGTCTCAGAAGACTGCAACTATTGAGGTTACTAGTGTGTATAAGGCATGTGATGAGACATCTTACACCTCAGGGTCCGTTTTTGCCTCCCAAAATTTGACGGTTTTGTCAAGAAGATATATCCTGATAAGGAGTCAGCAATGTGGGAGTCACTGTAAATAGAAAAAAATCAGCACAATGCTTGTAGCTTTCAGCTTTTTATTCAGAGGAAAATACCTTCATTTAATCTGTTTTGTGAACACTGAATCACTGGCTGAGATATTCCACGCTTATTTTGCTCTTCTCAAGAGCTGTTTGTTTTGGTTTTTTTTAATTACTGAAAGAGATTAAGGAACAGTTCAAGGCTATCAAAAATAAAGGAAGTATTAGTGTAACAGTTGATTTGTCTAACAGTTGATTTTTTTTTTTTTTTCCCAGTATGAAATTGAACTACCACTAATTCCCAATTCCACTTTTATTTTTTTTCTTTTTAGAAAGTATTAATGAAGCTTAGGAAGCCTAGGATTACTGCCACAATTTGGTCCTCAGGAAAAGTTATTTGCACAGGAGCCACAAGGTGAGTTCATGAAGATTCTTTCTCTAGCTGTAAATTCTTGTGTATTTTAAAATAGAATGTTGTAAATGAAGAAGATGGCAAGAGGCAGTACTTGCCACTGTTAAGATTCACTTATACAGGATCACACATAGATCTTTGCCAAGCTACATATTTGGGAGCAAGTTTTCTATATGAAGTGTCTGCCTCAGTGTCCTGGTTTCAGGTGGGGTAGAGTTAATTTTCTTTCTAGTAGCTGGTATAGTGTTATGTTTTGGATTCAGTATGAGAAGAATGTTGATAACACACTGATGTTTTCAGTTGTTGCTAAGTACTGTTTAGACTAAGTCAAGGATTTTTCAGCTTCTAATGCCCAGCCAGCAAGAAGGCTGGAGGGGCACAAGAAGTTGGCACGGGACACAAGAAGTTGGCACAGGACACAGCCAGGGCACCTGACCCAGACTGGCCAAAGGGGTATTCCATACCATATGACATCATGCCCAGTATATAAACAGGGGGGAGTTGGCCTGGGGGGCGATCGCTGCTCAGAACTAACTGGGCATTGGTTGGCGAGTGGTGAGCAATTGCATTATACATCACTTGTTTTGTATATTCCAATCCTTTTATTACTATTGTCATTTTATTATTGTTATTATTATCATGATTAGTTTCTTCCTTTCTGTTCTATTAATCTGTTCTTATCTCAACCCACAAGTTTTACCTTTTTACTTCCTATTCTCTCCCCCATCCCACTGGGTGTGGCGGGAAGTGAGTGAGCAGCTGTGTGGTGCTTAGTTGCTGGCTGGGGTTAAACCACAACACTCAGACTAAGGTGAAATCATAAGCTACATCAGTTCAGCCTTCTGGGAGAGCAGCAGGGAAGACTACTTTATGAAGAACATCCTAGAGATTTAATTTGAGAACTCTTTAAGAATTCTATGTTTTTAGTCAGAACTTGAAACTTGGGAAGGAATGACCTTTTTTGAGGGATATCTCCTACTCTTTCATGAAAACCCACCTGAATTTAATCAAGTTGTACAGTGTTGAGGGACTGGAAAGAAGCAAAAGCAGGCTCTCAGTTCAGATAGATCTGAGACTTGCTAAACTCTTAACAGCGGAATTCCTTTAAGATATGTCTGCATTATGGAGTAAGGATAAGGTACGATAGTAAATTTGCATACTTTCTGTATATGATCTCTGTCTCAAAAAGGAAGATGATTGTTTAGGACGTTAACTCCAGACTACCTGTGATCGTATCTGTTTCTTAAGAGTATGTATGATCAAAATATGTCTCCCACTTCAGCTGGAGCCAAGTGCCAGGATATTCTTCAAACAGGGCGTAAAGGACTCCATTTGACTATCTAGATAGTTAAAATGTAATACATACAGTAGGATATAATGAAGGCTGTCCATGTGATCATGGTTCATGTGCTACATGATATAAGAGTTCACTTTGTAGTCTGAGTAGCTATTGTGGTATGTGTGCACACAAATACATACTTTATTTCTGTTAATGCTAGATTCTTTTCTTTCTCCTTTGTAGTGAAGAAGAAGCTAAATTTGGTGCCAGACGATTAGCTCGTAGTCTACAGAAACTAGGTTTTCAGGTAATTCTAATGAAAAAGGACTTGTATGACTCAAGCAATGCTGGTAGTCCATTTTTTAAGAAAGAAACAAATATGAGGGAGCATAACAATTTAGCAGTGAGCGTATTTTCATTCAGATGTCCCTTTTGTGTCAGCATACGTTTTCCAGATGCTGGCTAAAAAGAAGCTGTTTTATTTTGTGGATTTGAGTTTCATTTGGCAGCTCAGAGAAGTGCTTCTTCACTGGCTAATGAACAACAAAATTTGTTTAATAAATGAACCACCCACAGATGTTTCTTGGATAGAATTTAGAGTATCTTGAAAGATTTATTTGGAAGGAGTGCTGAAGAGTATAAACCTAACCGTCATTTGAACATAGTTTTCCCTCATTTCTGATGGAATGGCAGATATGTGTCCATCTTGTTAAGGGCAAGTTTGAGCCTCTTTAATTAAAGAGGAGACAAAAAGTGCTTCTGCACTGTCAGGATGCACAGCAAGAAATAAGCCAAATAAAATACTTGGAACGTGAAACCCCTCTTTTTTCTGGGCTTGGGTTAACATTACCAGTCAAAAACACCACTTGCATTTCATAGTAAATGTTGAAAAACAGCAACATGAATGACTTAAAATTACACATTTTAGTACTCTAAAACTTCCTGATAGTCAGTTATGCTGTTTACCCACAGTTTCAGTTTACAGACAGGCAGTTACATAGACACAGTGGCTGTCCTTTGGGAGGGACAGGCTACCTTTGATTGTAGTACATAAAGGCAGTGGTGATGGGCTGTCGTGGTAGTGCTGCATCAGACCCAAGCAGAATTTAGACACTCTTACTGTTACAAATGCATACGTTAGACCCAGCCTCTTAAAGTTGGAATGGAACATTAAATCACTGAGGTGAACAGTGCTTCCAGGGTGGACACACCAAGTTTTATAATAAAGTGAGTGGTTTAAGTGGAATATATTTTGAAGATTAAATTCATAGTTGTCCTTTTATAAAGATAAGTTGCTTCTACTGGTAGTATTCTTCTGAAAAGTTTTGACTAAGTAACGGTCATTTTAAGTTTAGGAAATCTCAGAAAATGAACAAAACTTTATTCAGTGATATTTCCAACACTGACTTCTCAGCAGGGCAGCTGTTTGTTTAGGAATTGTCCATTGACTATTTTATTGTCATCTAAAATGGCTGTGGTAAAGAATAACTGAAAGCCAGTAGTTTGAGCTGGGTTTCAGAAAGTAATGGAGTAGAAAAACAGCTTGCTGTGCTGGCCACTGGAGATTTGAAACAAAAAAATTTTCACCTTTTCTTATTCTTAGCTTTGATAAAAATGGTGTATAGCAACAAGGCATTAAAGAAGTTTTCCAATTGTGTAAGATTCTTGTAACAATGAAATCTAAGCTTTTTCTCTGCTTATTTTGATGTTGCATGAGCTATTGAATTTAGTTTATTTTCAATTTGGTGGTGTTTAGTACAGCAATATGAGTTGTTTCTGTGTCTCATTCTTAAACTGTGCTATAACCATATAATACAACTGTGAAGTGTCTAGTTCAACAGTTACTGTACCACAGAAGGATAAAGTAAGTGATTTGAGTCCATTCAGTACTGCTTAGATTCCTATTAGAAATGAATCAATCACAAGGTTTTAATTTTGAAATCTCATCAAAATATTCTAATTAGTATTCTAACTTTTTTTTTTTGCAACCCATACATCTGCCTCACTGTAAACTGAATTTCTAATGTCTTTTTTTCCTCTCTTTTGAAAAGGTAATTTTCACAGATTTTAAAGTTGTGAATGTTTTAGCAGTGTGCAACATGCCCTTTGAGATCAGATTGCCAGAATTTACGAAGAATAACAGACCTCATGCGAGGTACGGTAGGATTTTAAAGAATTATAATCTTGGCATACTTCTTAAGCTTTTCTTTTTCAGTTCTAGATCTATAATTTTTACCTTTTATTTTGTTTTCTAGTTATGAACCAGAACTTCATCCTGCCGTGTGTTACAGAATAAAAACTCTCAGAGCTACCTTACAGATTTTTTCCACAGGCAGTATCACAGTTACAGGTATTTTGATGTCAAAAATAAATGTTTAACTTGTTGGGAATATTTAACTTTACGGCCAGTAGGTTTAGGAAAGTAAGATGTTTGAAATAGTCAAAAGATATGGTGAAGGGATTTTGTTTCCCAGGACTAGCACCTAGTTTGTTTTTGAGTGAAAGTGCTGAAAGAGTTGTAGAGAAAGTGTTGTTATTAGTAGGCTCAAAAATTACTGGGTTTTATAGAAACAAAAGTGAGATAAGACTTGAGAATGCAGGTATTTATTGTTTATTTGAATTGTCTTCTTTTTTTTTCACCTTCATAGTGCTGTAAACTACACTGCATGTAGCGTTAACATCCCTTTCATAAATACGTTTCCAAACTGGAGATTTATGGAAATGTATAGGATAGCATAGCATTTTGTCATAACTGAACTTGACCAATACTTGCAGTTCTTCAGACTTGTGCTCTTTCTCTTAAAGCTCAGCTGAGAGAGAACCACCACCTGAATCACAGGCATTAGTGATTTTTCCCCATGTAATCAGACATATGATTGTCCTGGGTCTTGAAGATTCCATGCCGTGGTTTTTTTTCCTCTCTCATCCTAATTTTCATTTTCCATTCTTTGTTATGTTTGCTTGTGAGGTGTCCACCATAGGCTTCCAGATACAAGAAGTCAGGTTTTTTTAGAGAATACCCCTTAAAATGGTACGGAACCAAAAAACATCACTTTATATCACTTTAGTGGGAATTCTGTCTTGTGGTTGTTAGAGCTCAGCTACCGGTTCAGAAGTTGGGTAGGGATTTTTATTTTCACATCTTATCTCCTTAACAAATACCTAGGCTTTAAGGGGAACACTTCTCACAAGATATCGGGAGAAGTATTTTTTAAAGAAGACTCCATCAGATTTGGTAATCTGAAAATATAGGGCTAAAAAGTATTTCAAGATGGCAGTATATGTTATGAACAGAGCAACTGGTCTAGCCAAAACTAGAAACTAAATTTAAAATAAATAAGAAGCTTGAGTACCACTGCAGTAATAAAAGGCTGTCAGCGTGTCTTGTCAGCCTCCTAATGAGTTTTAGCCTTTCTGTAAGATTCTTATTACTCCATATATGGGACAAAATCACTTTCATATTTCCAGAATTGTTCTTTCAAATATGAAGGCAAATATGGTAAACATCAAAGTTTTACTTCCTTCTGGTTTACTTGTTAGAGTGAGTTTGAAATATTTGAGACCCCTTTTGGTTTTGAAGCCTTCTGTTTTGCCTAGGCCTTTCTTCTAGGGAAAAAAAAAGTCCACAGTCTTATGCTTTTTGTTCTAAAAATTTTTAAAATTACTTTTCAACCTTACTCTACTCCCTCTCAAGTGCATTCAGATGAGGTTCTGTTTCACCATTCATATTTCTGTAGTACTAGTACTTGTCATGCCACTAACTCAAAGAATTTTATTTGAGATACATAATTAGAAATGTTATAAAAAAACAGGAAGGTGTTTTGTTTTTTTAATGGGACAAGTATAAAAAGATTTAGAGTTACATTGAGAGAAGAAAAAGAACTGATATGTAATAGGAAGAAGTATTAATTTTTCTTCCTCCAAAATAAGCGATGAGGGGGTTTGGGGGGGGGGGTGTTTTGTTTTCTTCTCTTACAGTCTCTGCAATGATGATCCAGTTTTTACACCTCTTCAACCCTACAGGGAGTGACTTTTTTTTTTACAAGAATGATTTGCCTACTCATACTCTCGCTTTCTGAAGGCTTTCTCTAGAACTTGCTTTTTTGTAATAGCAGACAAATTTAAGGAAGGTGCAATATCTGCCCAGAAAGCAAGTATCTTTCACCAGGCTTGTTTTAGGGGAGTGCTTAATTCACAAAGTTTGAAAATACAGGAAGAATCCTATTCCATTCCATTTTTTTTCTGACTGAGCGTGTAAATTAAAACAGTATTTCCATAATTACTTAAATAAGTAACTTATTTAACTTATGATTTTGGGGAACCATTTTGAATAGTTCTCTATACTTGGAAGAAATTTTTGAAGTCTAAAGCAAGGTAAAAAACCACTGAGTTCACAGTCATCAAAGCACGTGAGAAATTGCTGTTTTCATTTATCTGCATCACCAAACTTCTGTCCAGGATGAGTTTCTTCTGCCATGTTACTGCTCGCTTATTTGGAATCTTAATTGTTCATTGCATAAAATGGTCTAGTACCGTTAGAAAGTGGTCACTAGTTCATTCTTCCTTTTCTTTCCCCAAATGTTCATAGATCGTGTTAGATAACCTTCATATGCTTCATCCTGAGACAATAACCATTCCCTGGCTTGCAGGTTTTGTCCTGAGATCAATGGTGGTGCTATTTGCAAAATCCAGACTAGAAAGTAATAGTCTATAATTTTCAAACATAAAATAACACTGCTTGAAACATACTCAGGTTAAATGCAGCATTATTTAGCAGTAGTTTTTGTTGGTAGGTTTTTAAAAGAAGAGCTAAAAGTGGCTAGGCTTTGACTAATACAAATTCCTAGAAGATTAGCATAAGTAAAAGTATTTCTTTTACCTCTGCCACTCAGGCTCTGCCTTCTTCTCTGGGCTGACTTTTTAAGCCAGTAAATCAAAAAGCACCCAAGTCGTTATGAAATTAAATGACAGTATTATTTATTTGTAGTCTAGCCATTGACCAGTGTAGAACATCTTGCAGATTTCATGCAAGAGTCTTTTCTTGTAAGTAAAAGTGATCAGAGGAACACCTTCTTAAGTTGGGAGGAATGGGGGAGAAATTATTTTTGTCTACAGTATAAAGTTGTAGTAGCTAAAAATATTAAGGTTATTTTAAAGATACTATTGTTTTAATTTCCATTTCCCTGATTTTTCTCTTCCTACTGTCTGTTTTTTTTTTTTTTTAAATATGTCTCAGGGCCAAATGTAAAGGCTGTTGCCAGTGCTGTGGAACAGATTTACCCGTTCGTGTTTGAAAGCAGGAAATAAATTTTATAATTCACCACTTGATGGTTAGGTTCCCTAACCAAGCACCTTTAAAGACTGCTGCACATTGGACTAAAAGCAAAAAGGAAAACTGGACCAACCATAGCAGAGGAATACAGACTCTTTTACTTGCTCATGGCTACAGTATAAACTCCAGTTCTTTTGGATTTTACTCTTAACAGTGCTGTATTGTAAAAACGGAAGTTTACAAGATATGAAATTGCTGCTTTTAAAAAGACATTCTATTTATTTTTGCAGTAATTTCTGTGTATTCATAAGCAAAGCTGTCACGATGTGCACTACCTTTAAAACATTATTTTTTTTTTCTTAGTTTGAGCTTGTGTTTTATTTGTGAATAGTCTTTTACATTTTTGTATGCTGAATATTGGGCACCAAAGAAGCTGTAAAAGTTATCTTTTTCACCTGATGAATGTGCACAAATAAAAGTTTGGAAAATATTTCTCTTCATACCTGTTCTGTTATATTCCTTTCCCTTTTTCTATTACAGTTAAAATTGTATAGCTGCAAATTAATTTGAAACAATGTAAGAATAGTCTTTCGCTGATACCTTCTGTTTCTAATTGTAGTACGTGTAAAACTTTGTGCGTGGGTTAGATTGAAATCTATAGTAGTTACGTATGTTTATCCAAGGATGAAATTTGGTTTGTTCCCAGTTCTCTTAACTACATGCCAGACTTCAAGTATTTTCTTGCTGTTACATGAAGAGAAGACATTTCTAACTATAAAGGTCTACAGCGAGTGTTTTCCTATAGATGATGAGGAAATCTTATCAACTAAAGAAGCTACTGTAGAAAAAACAACTGCCTTGTCCACCTACTGGATGCAAAAGGAAAAAAGTTACTATGTGAGCTTCGTTTTTCAGGAAAGTGGTGGTGTGCTTCAACTTGAGAAGATGGTATGGTCATGCTAATCCAGCCCCAGCCTATTGCTGAAGAATTAACACAGACCTTTTCTACACTCTTCTTACTGTATAATATTTTCATGACAGGAGCTGCCAAAAAGCAATGAAGCTTGATTCTGGCGTGTATTATTATTGGTATTAATCTTGGACTTGGAAGCCAGTAGATGTTTCTCTCAGTAAGTGCACATTTGAAGCAGAAGAGAGGTGAATGCTTAAAAGTAACTGCAAATGCTACTTTTAAAAAGATACAATAAATATGTATAAATGTATGTATGTCTTTTTTCCCTATCTCACTGAAGAGAAATGTAACACTACTATTGTGTGCTGCAGGTAATATACAGTCTTAGTGGGTGCTAAAAATAGTAAACTATGAGCTGTTACTGTACGAGAAGTCACAGCTGTGAAAGAAAGGTGGAAGAACATCCTGAAGAAGCAACTGCCTAGCGTATTGTATTTAATCTGGCTGAGGGGATGGTATAGAAGTTGGGGCTGTTCATAGTGACTTCATGGAGAAATTATGGAAAGGAAGGAATAGTATGGGAAATGCTCAACCAAACCCCTTGTGAACAAAAAGAAGCAACAATTTGTCACAAGCTTTAAGCAATATATTCATAAAAGCCCTTTTAATCTTAGTGTAGGTAGGAAAGAGAGGACTTATAAGCATGAAATTACTAAGCTGAGTTCAACAGTCACAGAATTCATGATAAAGAGCAGGGAAAGGGATGCTTGCTATATGCAAGCTTTCCAGTTCTTATAGAAGATAATGTGCACCTTGGCACTCCTGACACTAACGAGGATTTTGTGAAAAGTCAGAGCGCGCACTGGACAAACCGTCATTAGGGAACATTAGTGTATTATTGTTACAATTTAAAAAAAGAAAAAGCAGAAGGTATTGGAACAATGAACAAAATTGTAATGGGTTTTCCAGGAACAAAGCGCAGTCCTAAACTGATGAATGAGGATTTGGCCTTTATAACTACAATAGCTGTCTTGGATTAGGCTTGCCTCTTTTTCTTTTGGATCAAATTGCAAAGCGCTTGAGTGCTACCAGTGAAATTCTGGAGCTTTTGTGAAGCATATGTGTCTCCTAAATTTACCTATGGAGAAAGAGGAACGTTTCACTTTTTTCTTAGCACTGTCACGTAGTATGAAGTCTGCCTGTTAGAACAAAAATGGAACATAATAATGAGCTGCAATGTATTAAAATGGGAACTGTTTCTTTTCAAGTGCTGCTTAGATCCACGCTCGCAGTTTGGGGCCTTCGTAACAATCTGTAAGGGGGACAAAAAGCACACTACTGAACTTCCAGGGTAGTATTGAGAAATAATAATAGCAAATAAAGATTCCTTGAAATGTGTGCTCGCCTATCCTAGCTCCAAGGGAGCCTCAAACAAATACTCTTTAAAACCTCTGATGATGAAGGGCATTTGGCAGTGTACGCTTATGCTCAGGGATGTCAGTATTTCCCATCACTGCTCTCAATCAGTAGGTCCCCACCTCAGTCTGGAATAAGACTTGCTGCTGCTGCTTATGCATGCATGCGTATACACACACACCCCCCTTCCCCATCTTCAAGAGTTTGTCTTTGTTTCCTTTGCTGTGTTATGCTGTCTCCACCTAGGCTCTCGCCATCGACTCCTGCAGTCACGATGTGGACCTGAGGCCAGACAGCATGCCTCAGCATGCTAGCTCTCACCTCCAGTGTGAGGAGCGGTGCTTTGATTAAACTTAGCTGTCAATCAGTCGATCAGCTCTTCCTCAATGGCTGTGTTTTCTAGAGCACTGTTCATCTGTCCCTGGATTCTCCGGGTAGATCCCATGCAAAACTCTGCACAGTGCTCAGCTGTGGCACTAGCAGCGCCATAAAAAGTTTATTTCACATTCCTTAAAGAGAAGGGTTGGTTCTATTTATACAACCTACTAAGGGCTCCTTTTTGCAGTAGAATGATAACTCTGACTCATTGCTGGCTTGTGAGTTGTCATAGCCACTAGATCTTTTCCTGCAGTTTCTAGCTCCATTTTATCATTCTCTGACTTGCAATTAGCGTTACCAGAGAAATTTGCACTTAGGCTTTCAGAACTGTGTCCTGCTTTTTTCAGACCCTTCTCACGGATTTGTGAAGCTCTGAATTCCAACCCAGTCTCTCCCAGTTTAGTATTGCCTGCAAATTTAATAAGCATATTCTGTAATCCAATCCGTTGCTGAATAATTTTAGATCTGGGACAAATTTTTTTGTGGAGTGCTTCAGAGATGCAGGAATGTGATTTGTAAGACGTGTCCCTTTTTTCCCTTGTATTTTCATAGTTGATGAGGTTGTGATTGCCAGTTCTATGTCATCAGATGTGCAGGCTTTGTTACAAAAGACCAGTACAATCAGGGCTACATTTATAGGGCTATATGGGGCTAAGTCCATAGGACTACAATTAAGACTATAGCTGATAATGATTTAAAATGCCCTTGACTGCAGCATCATCACCTTTTGGAGGTATCTGAAGCTATTATGGTCTCTGCAGTTAAACCAGTGTTGGAGCTATGCCTTATTCAGAAAGATGGTATTTTTACTTACTTGTGTATGCACTAAATAGCTGCACATGGGGAAAGTTTAGAAGAGCTCGCAATGAATCCAAAACCTGTAAGGTGGGGAGACGATTTCTGTGGTATTCTCTGTGTTAAATTTATTTTTGCAAGAACACTCACAAAATTTATTACAGCAGAGGTTTGTTTGGAAAGCTGCAATGCTGACAAAGATTTTGCAGAAGCTTCTTTCACTAAATGTGATGTAATAGAAATTGTAAGCTGGTATGGACTTGGACTGCATGTGCAAAAGGTCTGCTATCTAGAGGCAATTATCAGAAAACAGTACCAGCCAGAGCAAATGCGGATGATATTGGAAATGTGGGTAATGCACTACCTGGTAAAGTCACAGATCAGGAAATGGATGAATTTCCTGTAATATAGTCGTACTAAAAATACATTATATTACTTGATTTAATCTCAGGCACTTGTTAGTATAAGAATGATGCTGGTAAACTAACGGCATACTTGGAAGACTACCCAGAGTCACCTTAATATTTCTTGTTCTGAAGCTGATTTAGTAGAACGCATGATACTGATAACTGTCCTCCAGCCTAAACATGAAGCGGGTGGGGAGATTTCAGTAGACATCAATGCTAAAAAACTGAGGAAGGTACTAACATGCAGAAACCCAGAAAATGGTGGATTCGGACTCTGTTTTTTGACGAGATCATTTTACAAGTGTTCAGAACTGACAGTGGAATGTATAGGTTTTATAAAAAGAAAATACCACTGTTGATCTAAGAAAAAAGCTTTGCAGTATTAGCAGGTCCACCTGCAGCCCTTTGCTGGCACTTGAGAAGTTCTAGTTTCTGCAACAAATGCTTGCCAGGCTTCCAGGCTTGACACATACTCATTATGCAACACATGGCACCGACCACGTATCCCATGTTTTATTATTCTTTCCATTTCAGTAATAGAATGTGGTGTTTTCTCTAGCAAGAAGGCATCGGTATTTTTCAAAACTATTCTTTGCTTGAGCGTACTATGGTTAAAAAAAAGGAAATTCAGGCTGTGTATCAGAATGTGAGCTGATCCCAAAAGCGCAAAAATCAGGATGCTGAACTGAGCATTCCAAATACCCCCCCCCCAAAAAAAAACCCCAAACCCAAGTAAAAAAACCCACCAAATCTTGTAGGTTTTGGCCACGTCCTGGTTCTTCTCTCCCACTGCTCCAAACACAGCTCTCCAGCTCTTCCTGTTTCACACTGCTATGAAACTTTTACGTGGCTGAGCTCTGATACATTTGGCATCCTTTTCCTGACTATTTGTAGAAGTTACAGGAATACTCTTACCTTTGCCAATTCCTGCTGCTGCAGCGTGGAGTGAACTGTTCCTGCTGCGGCCAGGGAAGCGCAATGAGGCTCTTTGCTATGGGCTGTCTCCCATGCAGGGACCTCTGCTCCTAGCCTGTTGTGGTCGATATTGGAACTGTAGACCTCAAACAAAACTCTAAGCAGGTCTTCAATTTTTATTGCAAAATTCAAAGTAATAGAATCCAAAATTTTCCATGTCTGTGGAATAAGTGGAAGCACCTGAGATCCAGGGTGGAATTTTAGCTTGGGATGGGAACCTGCCAATTCCCCACAGGGAATGAGAGCAAAAGGCTTCCAAGCTTACTGCTTCTGATGGGGCCTTCAGTCTGAGTCACCTACGTCTCAGGTGTACAGCCCCACTGTCTATCTGTGTGTCCTGGGTGTGCTTGGTCTCTCGTTGCTTATAGACTATCTCAAAAGGGCTCACATGGACCCTTATGAGAAGATTTTACTTAATCTTTGGTACGTTGTGTATGCCAAAAACTGCACCTTGCTGAGCCTTGCTGAGCATACTATGATAAGAATCCCTGAATGCAGCCCAGTCTCATAGTGCCCACGAGGTTATTGTGAGGACTGCTGGGTCTAAGATCAGGACAGAGAAAATAAGGCAGCCGTAAGCTGACCTGCTAGCCAGTGGCCTAGCAAGTAAGTGTTTTGCTTGTTTTAGATGACATGGGATCTGCATAGTTAAAAAATCCTGCATTGTGATAACTATTTACCTGACCTTTGTACCAAAAGTCCAACAGGTTTTGATATTGGTTCCCTTAAAGCTTATGATACAAGAAGGTTGTGGTACAGACTTGGCCAGTAGGTTCCCAACCTGAGGTAGCTAAATTTCCAGTGACTTCTGGCAAATCATGTCCGTGGCTTCAATAGTTTCTTTTCAGGTTTTAAACACATCCTCACTGTCTGAATAGATGTGCTCCTATAAATTTACAGTGTCAGTACCTAGAAGTGTGATCATGTAAGAATCTGATCAGAACTGATCCGCTCTGCTCAGAAGTAAAACTTTACCTAGATCAGCAAGTTACTGTTCCTTCAGTGCAGGACACAGTCACGTGATTTTTATGCTATGAGACAGCAAATAAAGTGGGATCATGTGCTTAGTTTGAAGTAGTATCTGCACTCCAGCTGACAGTGTCAGTCTTGCTTCCTCAATTAAATGCTGTAAGAAATGCCACTGTGTGGCTGCTGAGACAGCCGGCATGCTTTTAAAGCATGCTTTTTTCTTTAAACAAAGAGCCATTTATTTATCTGCTAATAAATATTTATCTACTGATCATTCTAAAAAAATCTATTAACCTTCTAAGAAAAAAAGACCTACATTCTTTGATGGGAGCCATACAGGCAACCCTTTGTAGAGTCTTGTTGAGTAATTCAGGATACACTCGCTAAGCAATAACCAAGAATTGGATGTAGTTTATGATTTGCAGTGATTACAGTTTCTGAACTCCCTTTGTGCTGCCCTGTACCACACAATTCTCGCTTTCTGAATCCAAAAGTCAAAGTCCAGTGTGCCCTGTGTTGAGAAATAGAATGATTTTGGCATCAACTCTCGTACTGCCAGCTTCTAACTTTCCTGGGACTGGGAAGCCAAAGAAATCCTATCTCCTCTTCTGTAAGGCCATCCTCAGCCTTGAGTAATTGATTATGCAAATGTCCCCCCATTAAACAATTTGACTGTGGTTTTTTGGAGGAGTGTTTCCTAGGTCACTGAATCCTGGCCCTCCCAGGAAACTGTATGTAAAGTTCCTCTTAGAAGCTGAGGCTGCTCTGTGTTATAAATAATTAAGTTCTGATGAACAAGATCCTTTTTTCAAGTCTTGTTAAGCTGAAGCCTATATTAATTCGTAAACAGTTCATACCCGGTTGCTTTGCACTAACATCATCCTTTACACTCCACAGTTGTCCATTTTTGCTCTATAGTGTTGTCTTCCCTAATATACTGACAGACTGTTGTTAACCCTTTTGAGCCCCTTTTTTGCTAGGCTAAACAGACCTGTCTTTGGTGGGCTCCTCCTGTGAGACTCTTCCTTCTCCTTGGCACCCCAATCGTTCTTTGAACTCTTGTTGAATAGGGCTAACTAGAATTGTGCACACTATTCCAATGTCCATTCACCTCCTGCATGTAAGAGGTGAGTAACCTCAGGGGAGATGAGGGGTGGTGGTTTGAAACAGAGGGAGCCTAGACTTCCAGTAAGTTATAAACTACAACGATCTTTAATGTTGGCTGTAAACTGCCACTGAAATAAGCTCTACTAAGAAATGAAAGAGAGACTATCTTGCGTATAATAAAGATACCAAATGTCCCATCAGAGTGTAATCATCGCTGAACTTTTTTTTTTTAATCAGTCTTTTGGTGAAGGCTGCTTGGATTGCCCCGGGTCTAGTAGAGCTGCTCTTTCTCTCTCTTGGCAAGTTCCACCGGCACCAGTTTCTCTCTGCGCTGGCTCATCCAGCACAAGGGGGTCTTCACGTATTTCCTGGAGAAGCAAAAAAACGCACAGAGGTTTGCCATCGAGCACAGCTGGCAGAGCGCTCGCCCCGCTGCATGCGCCCGCCACCGAGGGCAGGGGTGTCCGGCAGGACATCTCTGCAGGCGGAGCACGGCCGGGCGAACCACCCGACCGGCCCGGCCCCGGGGGGGCTCCGCCGGCCCGCCGCGCTTCCCCGCCTGCCCGCGCGGGGGCGGCTCCGCCGCACGCTCCTCCCGGGCCGCCGGCCCGGCCCCGGCCCCGGCCCCGGCCCCGGCCCCGGCCCCGGCCCCGGCTGTGTTTACGTCTTTCTTTAAAGAGGAGGGAGGGGAGGGGGGGGCCGCGGGGGCACGACCAGAAACGCCAATTTCTCAGTCCGAGAAGCAGTGACCGCTGCGAGGGAGAGCCCGGGGGCTCCGGCAGCGCCATTAGCTCCGGGCTTTCTGCACTGGCATAATTGCTCTTAATTAGCCCGTAAACAACCTCCTCCAAGCCTGGCTGAGGTGCAGCGTACCCTTTAGAAAAAAAAATATTCTCTGGTAATCTAAAAACCCCAAATACAGGATGACCCATCGCACCAGGCTGTTCACACGTTAATTACTTCCTCTGTCAAAAAGTATGTCTCTTATTTTCAGTTTGAATATTTCTACCCGTGCCTTCAAGCCTTTTTCTCTGGGTGTCACTCTTCTTGCCGACGGGCAGCGGCCTGCTGGCAGGATCTCCGCGGGGAGAGAGTGAAGGAGCCTCCATTTCCCCATCAAGCCGGGGTGTGCGGAGGGACCGGGGGATGCTGCCTCGCCTGTAGCAGCATGCCACCAGCTGTGGTGAGGCCTGACTCTCACCCCAAGCCATCAGCCCTGCAAAAATTTGGTCTGCTAAATCGTTTTCCCTGTCATTTCTTTATCCTTTTATTCATTATGCTGATAACTTCTGAAATGAGTCCAAAAAAAGCAAGTAGCTGCTGTAGAGCAGCTCTTTGCACAGACCAGGAGGGTGCTGCATTTTAAACACCAGGGCTGCTTGGGGGGGGGGGGGGTGTTGTTGTTTGGTGGTTTTTTTTTTTTTTAATGGCCAAAACCAACTGAAAAGACTGGGTCCAGTAGCAAATTGACAGTAAAAATTGCCAGTTAATTTATGGTCAATGACACCTGCATTTGGAGATTGTAAGTAAACAGCATTTGAATCAGCAGACCGTTTAATTCTGTTCTCCAAATTGCTGTGCTACTTTTGTTGAACGTATGTAATTCCAAGGGCCACCCTACTTCTGAGGGTTGAGAAAAGACAAGTAGACTCCAAAGACACAAAACCAGTCAGAATGGGTTGTATTAAAGGAGCCGGCACATGGCATTCATGTCACCAACACTCTCTCCCTCTCATTGCTCTTCTACTCTTTTATCTGGTGAGGTGAGGACGCGAAACTCATGCTAGAAGAACCTTTTTTGGGTATCAGCTCGTAGAGTCTACAGAGCCACAGGACTCAGTAAATGCACCAAAAAATGCCTGTCTAGAAGAGCTATCAAAACTCACATAGAGCCTTGAAGTATTTGCGATAGAGCCTCTCTCCTTCCCTTTTTCTGCATGCAAACCAAGACACACAGCCCTAAATGTGAGAACACAGTTACCCTCCTCTCCAGGAATGCCAGTCAGCAAAAGTGCAGGGGAGCCAGGTCTGGCTGCAGGTGTTTCTCACAGTGGTGCTGGAAACCACCATCCCTTTAGGGCCAGTCTTTCAGCACCAACAAAATGTTTGCTTGGCCACTCAGATGAACATGTACAAAGCTCAAGCCTTGAGAGAATCTGATTTTTCCAGAAAAAAACAGCGTAGTTTCCTTTCTTTTAGCATATGGCACTGAAAGGCTTTGTCCCTCTGGCACCTGGGGGATGCAGTCACAGGCTCGGTACTTACTGTTTAGCTAGTTCCATGGATATTTGCTCCAAAGAGCATCCTTTTGTCTCTGGTATAAACACAATAACAAAAGCCAGGGATGCTAGGCTCATTATTGTGTAAATGAAGCACACCCAGGACAAGCCAATGAGCTCTACAAAGGAAGAAAACATGGTGGTTTTTAAATTTTCAAATATTATAATTTTTTTCTGTTGCCATTATTTTTATAGGATACAGCCCCTAATGCACAGGAAAGTTAGAAAGAAGCTAGGCTGTTATTCTTGGCTCACTTATATGTGCCTGGCCATAATTTGAAAAAGAAGAGTGGTTTCGCTTTTTCTAATACTCCTTATGAAAGAAAACTGATGAGCCCATATTGACCCATTTAGCATGAACCTATTGATTTATTTTGCTTGTGGTCACTCTAGATGAAACAGTAAGTAGCCATTGTTACTGGTTTGTGCAAAGGCACCGGGGGTCACAAGAACCTCAAATTTCCACCTGTGTCTGGTTTTGTTGCACATTCTTTCATGGACCAAAACCAAGCGTTTTTCACACTGTTGCAGTTGTCTCCACCTAATCTTCCCTGCCTGTCAGTTCCCAGTATTACCACTGCAAGTCCTGCGCCAGAAAGGGATCCAAGAGCGAACTCCTAATGGGGCCAGCCGAGAACTAGTGGTTTTCTGAGCCTACAGTCCAGGGGCAGGTGGGTCCTCAGGCTGAGGGATGCACTCTACAGCCCCTGGGAAGTAAAGCATATACAAACCCAACAGGCTGCTGCAGCCCCCTTAGCCCTTTTCCCTGCTAAAACTAAGCTGGACAGTTGAGACATTTGTCAGTTGTGTCGTGAGCTAAAAATTGCAGCTGAAGCTGCTAATCCAGCCAGTATCTTCTGCATCAGACACCTCAGTGCAGGTGCTGCTGGCCACCGTGCCCTCCACCAGTATTCATCTGAAGACAGAATTTCCAATTCTGCCTTTCTGGTGTAGACTAGGAACGCATATTTGCTTGTAGTTACACTTTCATAAATCCAGATTAGACCCAGCTAAGCCAATAGAGTTACTGCAGCTTTACACTCATTGAAACTGAGACCAGACTAATGGCTACGTGTGCATTAAGAAGTAATGGGAGTGGATCTTCAGGTGAAACAGTTAATGCTGGGGACCTGAGGTCTGCACTATCTGGTTTGGGGAACATTTCCTTAGGAAGAGCTTTAGTCTGGTCCAAGGACTGAGCAAGTGTTGGCAGCTGGAGTGCATTCACTGAATTTTCTGGTTTGGTTTTGTCCAAAAGCTTGTGTAGTTCCAGAGGGCAGTTCTATGATGCAAACCAAAGTGCAGGGAGTGGGGACAACTGGATGATTTGCTTCTGAAGAGGACCCTTGATCTCACTGAAGTGCTAGTGTGGACAGAATGAGTTTGACCTGGCATATTTTTCCTAGCTTTAATCAGGATAGTACTCAGGGGTTTTTCTTGCTCTCTTTTTTTTTTTTTTTTTTTGAAGAAAAGAAAATACCAATGTAAAACCTATTTTAGTCACAGATCACAGTCATTTTTGAATCCGTCTCAAAATGCTTCTAACAGTATGAAAACCACCTCGACTTTTTGTGGGTTGATTGCTTGCCTCCAGTGGAGAGTAATGTAGAGTTGAACAAAACCTGGAATTTCTGTTCCCTTATATATTTTTATTTTCAGCACATATTTTCTTCAGAATAAGACTGAAAACTAAAATTTGCAAAACTTCTTATGAAATAAAATTAGAAAAAAATATTTGCCAATCAATGAATTTCAACATCAGCATTTAACTTTTTCCCTTGTTGATCATCACATTATAAGTTACTATATGGTAGTCTACTTTCTCGCATTAAAACATGAAACATTTTTACCTTACAAACATACCTTTTTCTAAAGGAAATTTTCTCAAAGCCAGGACTTTCCTGTGAAAAGGAATGATTTCAATGGGATTGTCTTTAAAAATGTTTGATCAGCAAAGCTGCAGTCTGATCTAGAGCAGAACTTCCATTGACTTCAGAAGATGCAGGACTAACTCCTAACTATTATGTGTTTTCAACCTACTAAGGCAATGGTGTTTTTAAGAGCTGGGGTTCACAGCCTATGGAGCTGATGTGCAAGTCTCTCTGATAGCCAGCACCGTGAGGCTGTAATTACTAGCGCAAACTTAGAAAGATGTGGTGGAAACGGTGAAGTTACACTAACAAACAGCACCTAAATGGAAATCTGAATTTGGCTCCTGGGGCATCACAGCTGCAATTTTAGCAATGTTGTTTGTATAGGCAAGATTCATTTTGCCCACTAGGAGAATATAAGCTTGGAAGGACACAGAGAAATCTTACCAGTTACAGTCAAAAATGTCAAGGAGATGAGGAGATTTATACCCCAGTTCATACTAGATGTCAAAGCCATGGCCCGTCCTCTGATCCCACCAGGGAAAATTTCACTCAGAACCAGCCAGGACACTGAAATAGAAGGGAAAAAAAAAAAAGGATGTTGTCTTTGAAAGGGTGGCTTTCCTTGCTGTAAATTTAGGTAGTTCATGAATTCAGGTGAGGCCACCTGAAAGAATAAGGCGATATTCAGGGACGTTAGGTCTGGGGGGGCCCAAGCCCTGGAGGACCACCCATGCTCTGCCAGCAGTGTGTGCAGCAGTCAGCATCACCCTGGGGCACCATCCCTGCCCAAGTGAGCGGTGGGTGGCACCGACGACAGGCAGCACCAGCACGCACGGAACCGGGGAAGTCAGCTCTGACTGCACATCTCTGTATGAAATGGAGCTCTGACTAAGTAACTCTCAAGTGACATAACACTAATGGAAGTGGGGCAGCAAACCAAAGTAATCTTCAGCCTCAGAGCAGCACTGTGCGTTTATGCCACCTTATAAATCAACCTGCCACACTGAAGGAGGTTTGCTATCCCAGCTTTCCGCTCCATATAAATGAGATTGCTGAGGTATAAATGGAGAGGGCCTGATTTTTTGCTCTTTCACATCACACCACACCACAGGTGATCTAAATGCTGGTGTTGCTAGCCCACAAAAACAAATTCAGACATGAAAAGCTAGCTGTGTAACCACCTTTATAGTAAGAGAAAAAAAAAGAAAAAAAAAAAGAAGACACTACATTTCTGTACCATTCCTGGTTATTAGAAAACAGAAAAAAAAACCCTCCACCCTCGTTTTGTTCATAAGCACAATGCATTAGCAAGAAGTTGCTGCGTGGAGAGGTTGTGGGTTAGCAGATGACCAGCACAAGAGCAGAGAGGTACACGTGGATGAACTGTGTCTTCAGACCCTTAAACGTGGCCATTATAAATTGCTCCTCTGTGATGTTGTTTCTGCAAAACGACAAACGGGAGTTTCCTCAAGACACTCGCACTGGGCAGTCTTAAAGTTACATTTTAAAAATAGGCTCCTGTATGTGTGAGTTTGTATCATGCTGCAATATCCCTTTGAATGCTTGTAGGATTCCTGTACTGGTAAAGGTAGAAAAGAGAAAAGTGCTGTGGAAGGAGACTAGAAAGGACCAACTGAAAGGGGAAAAAAAAAAACCCTGAGCCTTGAGTCGACAGAGCAGATTCGAGCAAACTCTAGATTTCTTTGTACCACAGATTTGAATTCAATAATGTTTTCTGGAGCAGGCCCAGATTTCTTTTTTTTTTTTTTTTAAATTTTTAAGGAAAAATATAAACAGCTTCACTCCCACAGTGGGAGTGACCTGGCAGAGTGGCGATTTTATTCCGGAGAATCAAGACCGCACTGCATAGCAGCCTAACACTGTTATGCATAGTCAAGTGGCGCACACAGTCGTAACACAGCCGCCGTGTCTAACAGCAGCCATAGAGAGGCTTTTTTTCTTTTTTTCTGACTTGGATCACAGCAAAGTTTAACACACTCGCTGCTGACAAGACAAACATAAAGAAATGCCCTGGGAATGTTCTGTGGGGTGTCTGCACACGAGGGGGGAGCAAAGAAGAAGAGAACTGGCTTCTCGAGCAGGTGTTTTTCCCTGCCAGGCCAGCTAGCCCTGTGCGTGAGCACAGCCAGGCCTTGGCAATGATGGGGATCTCATGATTGTATTTTGCCCCTCCTCAGCATCAGGGCTGTTGAAACCAGTATCGTTAGTCACAGCCGATACAACATGTCACGACAGGGAGTGCTAGCTGAAATGCAAAGCAGCAAGTAAGCGAGATGCAAAGGAGCCCTTCTGGGTGCTGTGTGCACAGCCTGTGGAGTTCATCTCCATAGGATGGCCTGGCAGCCAGCCCTGAGCTCGGCTGGAAAAATCATTATACACTGAGACTGGCAAAGGGAATATTCATGGTCACATTAGACAGGATTAAAATAAAGTTTGAAAGAATTCAAACCCGCTTTCTGCCGGGCATAAGCCAACCTCCAGGAATAAACTTTTTCTGTGGGTAGTTTGATCTGTATTTGCTTCTTCTAGAATCTTCTTGTGTTCAAGCAAGTTGCAGTAGCAGCTCAGAGGGGCACGGAGCGAGGAGGATCAAGTCCCATGCACTGACACGGCATCCCCACGAGGCTGGGTGAGCCCTGAGCTAGATGAGCTTCAGCAGCGTTACAGGAACTGGGGACTGGCTCACACCACAGCTGAAATGTGTGGCACTGGGGCAGCTCCAATATCATGCATTTTCCAAGGATGGACTGGCCCTTTCAGGCTAACTACAATTTGTCTGGAGGTTTGAAACATACTGTTTTCCTGTTAAGAAACCAAAATACTTAAGGATCTGCATCAGCCCCAACAGTGGTTAGCTGCTCTTATATCAACCAGTTATTTAGTTCAGACAGATCCCACCAACACACCACATCTGTTCTTCATGTCTGCTAATGGTAGCTACTTCCTCTGGCATGGCCCTGGCCTCTGCTTAGCTGGCGAGGAGTGGATAGTCTTATTCCCCATGGAGAAAGAGCAGTTGTAGAAATCTGACACTTATTACAGTCTGTTTATTCCTTTCCCCAAGCTGAGGCAGTGATAACGATCGATTCTTTGCTTTTAGCACCTTGCTGGGATTGTTTTTACTATTTGTACATTTGCCAAAAAGCAGCAGCTGCTGTAGGTACGGCGGGGATGTGGCTTTTTCTTGGGGAGCCAGTAACTAGGTTCGGGCTCCCATTCACAATGACTGCTGCTACCTTGTACGCTGTGTGCACACAGTGCTGCAGAAATTTAACCTGCATGCTCCCAAAGTCACTGCAAGGTCAACTATGTGCTCTGGCTTCACCAGCCTAAGCAGTGGCATTTTACAGGGGAAATCAGCCTATCCTTGAACAGAAGGTCCAAATACCATCCCCCCCCATTTGCTGTGTAATCTAACATTGTTTCAAAAGGATGCTGTGATAGTAACCACATTACACACACTCGATAGTTTTCAGTGTCTGCTCCGGCCACGCTTGGCTGGTGTTTGTGGAATGGATGGGAAAAGAGCTGATGCTCTCCAGGTCAGAGGTGGGTAAGAGATGAGGCTAAGGGCTCAGCATGAGTCTCTGTGCTAGATTCATCAACTGTGGGATTTGTTCATGCAGTGGCTGCAGGTAATAACTTGCCTTTGCTCACCTGCAGTGTGTTGTATGATGACAGCAGTTAAGAAAAATTGAACAGTCGAATGGCCTTTTATTATGGTACTATCTAGAGAAAAGAACACCCACTGCAAATGCAGAAGAAAATATTGCATTGGATCAGAAAGCTTAACTGTTTCATTAAATATCGCAGAAACTCGGTGCCCTGACATTCCTTGCCCAAGTAGGAAGAGCAGAGGATTCAGGTATACAAACAACCCCTTGACCAGGATGGTGACATTCACCTCTGAACAAAGTCACAGGGGCTGTAAAGGCAGAAAACAGAATAATAACGGAAGATTTCAGCTGCTCCAATTAAGGCTGAATAAATTGCATAATGGAGCACAGTGCTGGGACTACATTTTAGATACCATAGACGATGGTTTCTTTTAGCACTTTGCCTGATACTTAATGAGAGTAAAAGCCAATCTTGCTTCAGTGCTGAGCAGGGGTAGTTCAAGATGTAACTGTTACAAAGATGCTCTGTTATATTGGTTATAACATTTCAAATTCAATATTCTTGTAGAAATGGAAGAGCCAAGAGCCTAGCACATTTTGTTTCAAAAGGAGAGCAGTATTAGAATAAGCCTTCTTTCTATAAAGAAATTAAAAGGACAATCAGGGTAAATGCCTCAGTGGTGTTATGGAAAATGTTTAAATTACTTGATTAGAGGCTTAAAATACACATACAACCGAATACAATAAAAAGAAATAGCTCAGCACAGATAAACAACTGAATGAAGAAAGCTGTTAGATACAGAAATATGCCTTCCATAAAGGTGTATGCTGTGTCCGAACAAAGAAAACACAGTATAATTGCTGAAAAGTTACTTGCAATACCATCATCAGGCAGCCAAGTATTTCGAGAGTCTGCTGGCTGAGAGGATGAGAGGCCAGGGACAGAGGAGTTGACACGTGCCAGCATTGAAGAAAACATTCCATAAGGATGGAGGAAGGTGTCACTCTGGTAGACTTCTGTACTGAGCTGCTGGCTGGAGCTAGGATAAAGCTAAGTAATCTCAGCTGGAAGAAGGAAAAGAGGATATGTATAGTTTCTTGAGGAAGAGTTGTCTAGTTGTTGCTGCGGAAAGCTGTGTCTCTGAAAGAGTTAAGGAACATGGGGATTGAAATGAATGAGCCACTGTGCTTTTCAGTTTCAGAGAGCTTTGGTGAACTGTCCTGGGATATAGATCAATAACTGTTTATAATAGGAAACAAAGGACAAGGCCAGTTTTCACAGTGGAAGGAGAGTACTAGATCTGCTCAGTGTATTTCCAGATCTCTCAGGAAGGGGAGGTGAATGCAGGTGCAAAACTTACTGATGGTACAAAATTATGCAGGGTAATAAAAATGAAGAAGTATCATAAAGAATTGCAAAAGGATCTCAAAGTATTGAGTACTTTGAAAAGATGACCCATAAAATTCCTTATCCACATATGCAAATTAACACGTAGGGAGAAAACCAGCCACCAGTACCCACACCGGCACGCCAGCACTGCTCAGGGCAGAAGTGCTGGAGCCGCTGTGGGTAGTTCAGGGACAGCATCAGCTCCCGCGAGGCAGAGGTCGTGGATGCAAACAGAGGCTTGGCAATTATTAGGAAGGGAACACTGAATATGCCACTGAGCATGCCTGTTGTGCCTCTGTATTTGTCACGTTGCATGCAGATTTTGTCAACTCAGAACTAGATGAGCCACAGAGAAAGGTGTGTAATGGGCTCTGCAAAGAGCAATCAAACAGACGAGGACTCTTCAGCTTAGATAACGTACAGCAGAGGGAAACACAGCTGAAGTGGAGATGAACAAAGGAGAGGTTTTCATTACATTTTTAAAGGCACAAACGGGGAGAATCCAAGTGAAGTTACCAGGGTCAGTAGTTAGGTGAGGCAGGAGGACGTGCTTTTTCAGACAATGCGTATTTTGACTATGGAACTCAGTTTCACAAGATACTTCAGATGTGAAAAATATTAGTGGGTTAAAATGATTAAATGCTGGGTTAAATGATTAAATGGGTGTTAAAACATTATTTCTCTATATGTGTGGAAAAAGATCCATTGAGAACTATTGTTCACAATAGTAAAAATAAATCCCCAACATTTTTCTTGAAGTTTCCTAAACTACGGATAGGCAGAAGGACATGCTGTGCATGCTGCATGGGCCTTTTCCTATGTATTTTCCCTCAGCGTCTGCTACTGGCTGTTGTTGGAGGCAGGGTAACAGATTGATTGAGTGGCCCTTTTGTTTGAGCCAACATGGCCAACTTAATGAGCTTTGTATTTGGGCCATAAGCAAAGAGATGTCTCAACCCCTTGTGTGATTTCTTCCTTACTTCCTTGCTTTACAGCTATGCAGTAAATAAAGAATAATATAAAAAAATTCACAGACTTACATCAGAGAAGCAGAAAAATCTGAGAATATCTGAGAAATACTGCAAGCTTGAGGTTACTCAACAGTCAAGTAAGGTACATGAATGAAAAATGTCTTTGTTTTGACCTTACTCCTGCCAGGAGGCAGAAGCAAATTTGAAGCTGCTCAGCAGCTCTCATTAATGAAATATTAGGTTCCCTTGGTATTCATTTGCTGTTTAGCATTTTTTCCTTTCCTATACCTGTATTGTGTGAGATCAAGTTCTTTATGGTGAGATTTAGAAAGTGGCCGTTGCAATACTTGAAAGAATTCAAGTTTTTGAGGTATAAACTCTGGAAAGAGATTAAGTGGACTTACAGCTTAGGAGGGAAGTAGGCAGAAGTATGTAAGACTTTGAAAGGGAGGACTGGGTTGTTAGCAGCACGAGGTCTAAGGGAAGATAAGGAAGGGGTTATCCCACCTGTAATGCAGGCAGACCATCTAAGAACGTGTTAACAAATGATCAGTGTTGGGGAAGGATGCAAGCAAGCCACTGCAAAGCTGCTACGAGAGGAAGGAAGTCAAAGGACATGGCTAATGACTGGCTTTGCCAAAACCAGATTTTTTTCCAGCCCTATGAAACCCCACAGGTTTTTCATTTACCTGGTTACAGGCTCTGCTGGGTATTAACACAAGTAGCCAGATGGCCAACTACTTCTCACAAAAGGCCAGCTTCAGCGCCAGTTTGCCTTGATTTCAAAGGGCATGTTGCAGGGGATGGCACAAGCCTTCACGGTGTGCATGGTGATGAGGTGTGTTACCTGTGAGGGCAAGCAGCACTGGAGCAGAGCTGGGATTTGGGGCAGGGGGAGGACCTGCTGCTGTAACGCACTGACACTCCTGGCACCGCTCCCAGCATCCACACAACGCAAAGGCTTTTGCAGCAGCTCTGGTGAAGGAGATTTGGGGGGCTGGCAAAAGCGAGGGATGCTTAGACTGGAAAGAAGAGAGGGTGAGAGGGAGCTTGCCCTTTTCCAAAGCAGGTAAAAGAGATATGACGCACAAAAAGTGGACTGTAATTCTGCCCATGGTTTTGTGCAAGAGGACAAAGCAGATGATCATGACTGGCATTAAAAATCAATGACTTTGCTTAATGAGAGCCATTTGTCTCTCTGGCTCTGCCCCGTAATATGAGACTGAAGTGGCTGCTCAAAATTAATAACTGGCAAATATGGAGCAAATGAGAGGCTATAGCTTTGGAGAGCATGTAAGCTGCCAGCAGAATGCCAACCTGCCAAGGGTCAAGTCAAACCCTGTGTGTGCAGATTAAAAGGAGTGGAATTGCTCTATTGCTGAGAGATAGGGGAGTCAGGAGAAGCCTCAACTAATCTCATGCCTCTGGCTGCATCCTGATCTCTGCCGGTGAAGGCAATATGTACCTCATTCTACGGCTTCCGAGATGCTTCTCTCCGAGCAGCTTTATGACTACTGGTTGCAAGATACCTGATACCATTGATGATCCAAAAGAAGCTGATGCGGTGTGGCAAATGTTAAATTATTTTCTTTTCTTCTGGTACACTACATTTCTGTTCCTAATGGTTAATCCTTTAGGCTGACTCCTTGAAGTAACATATGTTAGGACAAGTGGGATTTAATCCTTTTATCTCTGAAGCTGTATCAGAGTACATAAAAATTGTTGCCCAGTGTTTGTACTATTTGTATCACTATCTAATAGACAAGATGAACACTCACATGTGCTTTTTTAAGGAACAGTGTAGTGGACCACAGAAATCACCCTTCACTCGCACCTCCTCCAGTTTACATTAGAGCAGCAGGAGGGTTTTGGGGGAACAGAGTGTGAGATCAATGCATTACCTCCTTCCCCTGTATTCTGGGCCACTTGAGAAGGAGGGCAGTGAGATGTACTTCACCTCTGATTTTCCCCAGCTGTCCTTCCTCCCCTAACCTTCTCACCACTGTGAGCCTGCATTTTAATGCATGGGGGTTTTTACTATTGGAATTTTCATCTCCATGAACTCGAAAAAAAATGCAATGCCTGGTGTGGGTTTTCCTGTTTCATGCAAGCTGTTCAATATATTCTTAAATCTGTTTTCAATGATCTTCAATTACCATCCATTTTCAGCTTGAAAGAATAGTCACAAACAAGAAGAACTTTCTTATAGACAGTGATTCCCTTCTGAAGGATTACTGGGCAAGAAGTGATAGATGTATAAGGATCTAGGAATGGTAGAATTGTCTTAGTTAATGTGATTTGTGGCCCATCTTGCCCAGTAACAGTACTCAGCAGCAAATATATCAGTAGGATGCATCATAGCTTTACTGTAGGCAGGTATGTAATAGTCTGTACTTCTTTTCAGGTCCCCTAATAGAAGTTGATTTGAACTGATGTATGCGATGACAATTCTGTTTGCAACTGGATTTCACAGCCACTATCTCTCTCTCTCTCTCTCTCTCATCCTTTATTATGTTGACACTCAAACTGTTCCATCAAGACAGAACAGCTTGCAAGGCAAGTGGAAAGGAAAAAAGAGAGAGAAAGAAAAAAATTAAAACAAGCTTTCAAGGGAGAATGTGCTTATTATAATAAATCACATACTGCCATCCAAAAAAAGGCCTTTTAATTAAAACTTGAAATGTGTATTCCTGTTTGTAGGTGTTTATTTGTTCAGAATATTGAATCCAGGATAATCCTCTGAGGCATTTGCAGAGGAATGACTGCAGAAGCCAGAGGCTCTAATTCACGAGGAAGTTGTGTGTGAATTCGTTCAGATTATCACATATTTCACTTCTAAAAAGTATGGTGAGGAGAAATTACCCAGCTGGGTGGGGTAAATGAACCTGTTTTTCCAGTATCCAAGGGCTTATGTTGGTCCTTGAGGGGGTGCACAACAGAAAAGAGCTGTTGGGACACAGCAATTGGGGGCAATTTAAGACTTTGCTCTTGCAAAATAGAGATTTGTGCATATGCTTTACAAAACTCCCAGTGGAAGGGATAAGCAACCTTTTACAACAGTGACTTATTTAGTGAGAGGCCTGCAGTGATCCATTTTTTTAAGTCCCTCACTGGTCACTGCTGCTCATGCTGGAGGGAGGCAGCCAGGAGGAATGTGTGAAGGCCCTGGGTCTGTCCACCACAAAGTCTCTTTTAGTTCTCCTTCTTTCATAAGAGTTTTCTGCACTTAGGGTTGATTTTCAAAAGCAACAGAAGCTGGGTGACCTCCTGCATCCCCTTTCCCTTTGAGAAAATCTTCCTGGCTTTCCTCCCAGACCTCAGTGTGACACAGAAACTCAGATGCCATGGGGAGAAACAGTCGCCTGACTTCATGCACTGCCTTACCATCGGGCCATGCTCTCTGCACTTTGGCTGCCAGTCTACACCTCCCTCAGCAGTGCCAGTAAGTTATGTGACTGCACATTTTGACCTTTCTGGCATAATTATTTTCTCATACTTTATAATAAATGTTCTAGTTTGATGATCTTTATGAGTGAAATAAAATACTGTCTTTGCACTTGAAGTCCTACTGACAGTTCCAGTGTTTGCACAAAGCTGGCCCAAGATCAGCTTGCCTCTAAACAATTCCTCCCAGCCCTCTCTCCCAAAGGAAACTGGATTTTATGAAGCTTGACATACGCCCTATAAACTTTTTTACGGATTTCAGTGTCACAATGATCTTCTCTCCCAGAACATGGTCAAGGAAACAAACGTAAAGTCTTTCATTGTCTTTGATATGATTATCAAAGGCCACTATTATTTACTGAATGCTTAAATGCAACACTTGACCTACAAAGTAAGAAGGGCAAATTTGGCTAATGATAGGCAGCCTTGATATTCATATGAAAGCTTGTACGAGATGGTATGCTAGACTGACTTGACAGTGCACTGGCTTTACAGAAGATATTGTCCCTGTGGAACAAAAGAGGATTGTTAGGCCCAATTACTAGTTAGAATCACAGCGATATTCACTCTCCAGATTTTTTTATAAAGTGGGTCTGGAGGTAAAATGCTTCATTTTGACCAGCAGCTACTAACTAACCTGAGTCAGACTTTAAAACTATGCCTAATTTTAAGCACAGGAGCCAATCCTCTTAAGCAGTGCCTTTGTGTCAATAGGTTTATTAACATACAACTATTAGTAGAGAGGTATCTATATAATCCAGAGCACCAAGATCAGAATATTGACTCAAATCACTGTTTAAGTAAGCGGAGCATAGTACACCAAAACACAGGTAGTCCCCTACCTTTTCTAGGTAGTTCTTGGAGGGCCAAATTTTGTGCTCAGCAACAGCAGATTGAACCCTCGTCACTGCAGAGACACAGGAATGTTGGCTGGGGCATGGTGTTGTCACTCCCTCTTTTCACAGTACCAAGGGCTCTGTCTTTCAGAAGGCAAAGCCCTTGGCCTGATCTGCCAAGACTTTCCCTCATTCACATACTTAGAAGTAAAGTTATGAACAGGAACATAGATGTGAGTGAAAATGACGTCCCCGATTTCAGGTGTGCACCTCAGTATATAGTTTATATTCAGTTTTGGGGTTGAACAAGGCTATTGTGCTGTTTGCAAAATGGAGTCCTAAAATAATTGAGGAGAAGCTCCCACTGACATTGCCATGTCTCATTACTGCAAAAAGCATTTTTTTCCTTATTATGACCTTTTTCACACCCCAAAATGCTTCCCAAACTGGTAGGTTCTATCAAGTTAGATAAGATTAACCTATTTGGCTCGTGTTTTACAGAACACCTCCTGCAATTTGAAATCCTGTAATTTAGCATCCAACTATCCAAAATATCTTAAATTGGCTTGCACTTCACTACTACCAATCAGCCTGTAAAAAGGCAAACCAATTCCTGGGTTAGCTGACCTGTTAACAAGGGGCTTCAGGTAAACCTTGTCTGGGGGAAGGAAATAGGGAGAAGCGGGCAATTCACAATCCTTGCTTTATTTTTCATTTTGGCATGCCTTGACTTTCTACTGCAGCTTGGTAGTACAGACACGGTGTGAAATAAAGGTCACATGAGGCACCATTTGAATAACACAGGAATAATGAACTACATAAATATTAGGAGTGTCATATTCAATCCACATGGATGCATGCATTAAAAGATGATTCGGTACAAATGAACAGTACTAGGAATCTTGTCATAAAATAAGAAATCCAAGATCATTTTTTAATTAAATAAAATAGGACTTCCTATACTGATCCTCAGTGAAACATGCACATTTCCAAGGTTTATTATCCTGGTTCAGATCCAACAAAGCATTTAAGTACTTGCTTATTTTTGAGCACTTGATTTAATCCCCACCACTATCTCATTTTTCAGAGTAAACCACAAAACAACATAAAATTGATGCTGCTCGTTTATGTGAAATTTAAGGCCAGGACACAGCTGCTCTGCAAAATCTAGAAGCTCAAAAATAAAAGATTGCAAACATTTGTCATGCAAGGCAATGTTGAGCATGAATGCTTGTTAACATCAAATTCATGTGCCCTATAAATTAATACAATAACCACATTTTGTAAAAGCCTGAAATATTGCTCTAATGTCAAAGATATCGATGGAATTCTAGATATCCCTATCTTTTACCAGTGTTTTCCAAGCGAGCGCAAGGCCATCCAGCTCACAGTATTTCAAAACACAGGAACAACCAACTAAATCCACGGAGGGTCAGAATTTCCATACTAACAGTTCTCTTTCCCACAAGATTTTCCAGTTTCAGGTAGAGCATTTGGTGGTCAAGATTAAGTCCAAGAGCATTTGGGGGCAGAGAAAAAGCAGTCCTATGCAATGTGGATCATAAGGGTGGCAAAAGATATGACTTCTGTAATCGAGTCCCTGGGCTGTTCAGTGTCATATGTGAAACCAGCTGTTTGGGTTTTGTTACAGATGCATTTAGTGACTGAGGTCAAAGACACAGAAAAGGTTCTGCATTTAACCATGCTAAAGAATCACACTTTAACTCAGGTAGCCACTTAATCTAAGAATCAAAGGAGCAAAGTCAAGGGGAATGTTCCAGCTCTGGGTTTTGGCTTGCTTAATCCAATAAAATACATAAAGAAAGACCACCGCAGCCCACATAAGATTGCATAAGAAGGACAGCAATGGATTGAAAAAGGGATTTATTTCCTTCCTTACCTCCATGGATTTCACTTTTCTTGTGAACCCTTGAGCTTTCTTCCATCCTCTTTGATCCTTCTTGCCTGATCCTTCTTCCATCTTGCCCACTGCCCCAACATGGGTTTAAAACTGCATTTAAATGACTTCAACAACTCACAATAAGATGTAGACAAAACAAGTGGGTTTTTACATGGGAATAGAATAGAACAGAATGGAACAGAATGGAATAGTTCAGTTGGAAGGGACCTACAATGATCATCTAGTCAACTGCCTGACCACTTCAGGGCTGACCAAAAGTTAAAGCATGTTAAATGTGGACTGCTATCACACAGCCTAATTTAGCTTCCTAGGAGATCACCCTAAACTCCCTCAATAGCCAGTGAGGAAAGGAAGGCTGCACCAAAGGAGAGGTCAGAGAGCAGGGGTCTGAACCCCCCCCTTAGGTGGGGAGAATGTTTCCCTTTGTAGATTATCTCAGGAATCTGGCTTCCACATCAGTTAAATTTCCAAACATGTTGAAACATCTGTTCCATTTTAGGTATAAATTAGCTCAGTTTTAAAGCATCCATTCAAGCTGATACAAATTTAACTCTGATATACTCAATATGGCAAATCTGCCCACGTTTACACTAGAAACGAATGTCTCTCATCACAAACTAGTCTTTCATCAGTAAAAATTTGCTCCTAAGATTTGCCCTCACTAGGGGCTTGCCTTCACTGACTTCCCTGCAATGGGTTTTGTTTCTCACAGGACCGACGACCCACACAGAGAGGTCCCACAGCAGCGAGATGGTGCATTGCAGCAGGGCTTGGTGGAGAGCATAGTCACTGCCCCTTCCTGGGGGGACCCAGGCTAGAGGACACAATGCTGCAATCCCAGGTCCCTCATGTGGGAGGAATTTCATCTAGTGTGAAACTAGTAATCCAAGGGCAGCTTGGTGGCCTGCCACCCTTCCCTGCGCTAGGATCATATGGGTGCTCAAAGCTGGGGCCCAAGCATCTAGGTTAAAGCTGAATGGAATGCAGAGACAAAAAAGTCTTTAGCAACAGGTAACTCAGAAGGGAAGCCATTTTTCCTTCTGAGCCTTGGCTGTGAGACCAGGTTTCCTGATAAAGAAAGTGACTGTAGTGACCACAATCTGCTGGTTTTTTAACGTGTGTGGATGCAGGTGGGGATTTTTCCGTCCCTCTCTTGAGCCTGCCCCAACAGCTTTGAATCTGCCTGCTAACCTCAGCCAGGCAGTTGTATGTGCCTCTGCACCTGCACACAGAGAGCAAGGAGATGTTGGGCGTCCCCAAATGCAGGAGGAGCTTCAGTCCGAGGTGGCTGTGAGTCAGTGGCTGAGAGTCCATCAGGGAGTCACCCTGGGGGGGAACCACTGTCCCTCATTTTGTAAGTCCTGTGCTCGCCCTCCCCTAGTAGTACATGGTCCTCAGACATGCTTTGCATCCACTGCAGGTCTGGACTTCACAGCCCTGGGCACTGGCAAGGTGCTCCCACAGCCAGCCAGTCCCCTGGTTTGTGGGTAACCTGCTCACTTCAGAAGTTAAAAGGAAATACTGCTGTGGATGGAGTGATGAGCATGTAGATTTTTTTCCAGTTTTTCCAATCAGAAATATTGACCTGATGGCTGAGGCTAGCAGATGGCAACAGAGGGCATAATATCCCACTCTGAGAAGGCTTCCCATGGGTATTTAATTCCACTATTTAACAATTTTTAATCAATACCAAAGTACTGCCAGTCCTACAAGCACCCACTCACAGGAGCTGTGCTTCAATGGGACTGTAACAGCTATGTGGAAAAGCAGGGTTTGCAGTAAGTTCTAAATCCCTCCTCCAAGACCCTGTTATGCACTTATTTGTCTACCACAAATATGTTAAAAATGTTTTTTAGATTTTATATCTACGTGGATGGGTATATGTAGTATTTTTTGTGCCAAGCCCTGAAACCCAGAAGACATTTCTCCAGCTGCAGACACTGATCTGCCTCTGGTGTGTTGTGGCCACAGTGTGTGCAAAGTGGGCTCTGAGTGCTTGGGGCCAGGGCATCCCTGCAGCTCTGAGAATTCCCCTGGAAGAGGAGCCTGTGATGGCCTCCAAGAAAAAAGCTCTGAGAGTTTGGCCTTTGGCTTTGGAGAGCCACACAAAGCTGGCAGCTGCTCTAGGACATGCAGTAATAGAACATCTTCAGTCCCAGGTTGGCAGAGACATAAATACCTTTGGACTTTATGCATCTAAATGGTTTTGAGGATGATTCAAGTCAGGAAGCTGTGCCTCAGTCCCACTTGCAGGTGCTTTTGTTGATTTGCATCTGCACGCTCAGCATGAACTGCCGTGTGACACCAGCGGAGCTGATGTGATTTGCACCAGCAGATTATCCCAAAGTTCACTGGCCAACTGCCTAACCACCTTTGCAGTTATACAGAAATGTGTTTAAAGGACTGACAGAGGAGGAAGAGCTCTTTTGTGCAAGGCACTCATGCCACACATGCAGTCCAAAGGCACACATTTGACATGCCCCTCTCAACAAGTGTTCCCACTCCACAGCAAAAAATCCCTAAGATGTGCATGGATCCCCTTGAACTGCATTCCCACAGTATGTGTAAAGAGGTACTGCCCCAGTCCTGCTTTGCTCACTAGCTTTTTATTTGCTAGAACAAATTTAGACTGGGAAAACAGATGCTCTGTTGGCTCCAGACTGAGTTTGCATTACTTGCTTCTCAGCCCAGGACTTGTTGGAGCCCCTCTGATTTTTATTCAATAAAGAGGATTGCCTCTAGACCACACTGCATCCCTGTATTAATGTGTATGGTGCTACTGCCTCTCTTTTGGCTACTTATTGGTGAGATCACCCAGTGAGACCTCCTCACTCAGGGCATATATAGGAAAATATGGAGGGAAGTTGTCCCTATTTAGTCTTTGATCCTAAATGGTGCAAAAGGAGATATCAGGGCAGAGAAGCAGATCTTTGGTAATGGGTGCCATCTGACACCTGAATCTGAATTTTTTCATCAGGTCTGTAAGGAAAGCAGCAGGGCTGTGGGCACCTACTCTCTTTCAGAAAGGCTAGAGCTGCCCTACAGTTGTTAACCAAGAGAACTCTCTTGCACATGCTCCATCCAACCGCAAGAGTCCCACATTTACAGCCTTATTTTGGAAAATAAGTCTGATACTGCAGGAGTTTGGCTCTCCTGGTTCCTGCATCTCAACATGTTGTACTGCACAACAGTGATGAGTGAAAGAGCTGACACCTCTTTTACAAGAAAGGACCACAATTTTTTGCCCTTCAAGTGGTTTGAACAGAGCATCTGGCAAATGAGATGCTCTGCAACTATTTCAGTTAACGCTGTGTCATTTAGTAAGTGGTCATGCATGGTCATGGTCATGGCCCTGACTAGAATTTCTCTGTGCATCCTTTGTGTGAAATTAATTTCCAGGGTCACAGTGAGCTTTTAGCTTGGGTGACGAATTGGTAATCTACCTCCACACATGAGCCTGCACTCACTGCTCCCTGTGCAAGGCATAGCAGCACTTCTGCAAGGCTCAGATGTCTCCTGTCCCCCCCTCCACATACAGGAGCTTCAAATGCTTCTCCTTGCAAACAATGAAGAGCCCCTCTAGCACTCCTCACCCTTCATGTGGCAGACAGAGAGAGGTTTCTCTTGGGCTCTGCAGGCATCTTTCCCTGGTGAGAACAGTTGATCCTCATTTGACCTTTCTGATACACAGACAAAGGTAACTCAAGACAAAGCTGGGTGTCAAGTCCCCTTAGCTAATAACTGCCTTGAAACACCTCTGCAAACACCCCTGAAGAGACGGCATGTGCTGTTCTGCAATGTGATGCAACACTGATTTGTTGCACCTATCAAACATCCTCATAATTGTGTGAAATTGAGTGTGAACAAGCAGTTGAATCGCAGTTCATCAAACATAATTAATCCGAAACAGAGCAGCAGAAATACTCCTTTTATCTTGCCTAAGGGTTGATGATATAAATACAGAGCACCCCAGAATCCAAAAAGTGACTAAGCAGATGCTTGCTACTCTGTGAATTCTTTTATAATGCAAAAATGGCTTTTATCTCTCAATGTCTATTTTTGAGTGCTCATCACTGTGCTGCCTGGGTGCTTTGATAAATGGCAATAAATATATTTAGCATATGTTTAGTTCATTAAAAAATCCATCTACTTCATGTAATTTGGAGACAAAAGAGAAATCCTGGAAAAATACAACATTTATATGCAAATCTGGACTGTAACTAGCTCTTTGACCAGAATCCCAAAAAAGAAAGAGAAAAAAAAAAAGTCCAAAGTAATTTAAAAAAAGGTGATAGAGCTCAGGTTGCATGATCTGCCCTATGAAGAGTGTGACATTTTCCTAATGGCAATACATAGAGTCTCCTTTACGCCCACAGAACACAATGCAGCATGGACTCAAAATAAAGTGGGTGAGTTTGTTCCAGAAGTGGCCTTGTGAGGTGGAGGGAAAAGAGCAGGATCCTCTCTGCTTTTTGTCCAAAAGAGGCTGATTTGATCGGTAGGTTACAAACAGACACATCCCCAGCACCGCCTTCACCTTAGCCAGCAGGATGGGCAGACGTTGCGCGGAGTATGAGATTTTTGCATTGAAAATATAATGGTGCGGGGGTTACAGTGCTTCTGTCCCCAGGAGCCCAGGCATCGCTTGGCCACAGCAGCCAGCAAGTCCAGCCTCGATGCCTCCCTCCTGTTGCAGAGTTGACAATGACTAACGGTCTGGTCCAGACCACAGACCAGATTTAGAGATGAAAAAAATAAACATGTTAAAACTGCTTACTTTATGTAAGCAGAGGGGCTTAGGTTTTTTCTTTACACTCAGAAAGGCACATTGAGGATAAGAAAGCTAGGATTTTAAAACTCATTCAAGGATTAGGACTTTAAGCAGCAGACGTTGAAGGCTACATATAAGACACAAATCATAGCCTCATGTCCCAACCCAGACTATTTAACCACAATAGATCTTTTGCAGATTCCAACATCCTCTTGATTCTCTCTGACTCTTGCATTTTCTATACATTGTCAATTTTAACTGAATAGTGTACTTTTAAAGGCATGGAAATGTCTTGAAAGTATTACCTGCAGTTTGAAATACCTGTATCTCTCCGAGACCTGGCTTTCACTTGCTACACAAACACACCCGCCAGTTTAAATTGCCTTACCGTGTCTTTATCATGCATGATTTCAACATGTTGGAGCTGAGACGGTACCTGTTCTTTCCAGTTTGCCGTTTGAGAGCATTTGTGCTCTTGTCAAAAAAGAGGTCAGAAAACAAGCACAGGCCTCAAAGACTTCTCAGATTAGCCTGGCAAACACACCTCAGTTTCTGTAGCCCTCAAGGAAGTAGACGTCATTATCATTAACTTCACATTAGGCCAAATTAGATGACCAGGAACCCATTTACAACCAGGTCAACAGGAAAGAAGCTTTCAACAGGAGGCCAAGCCTGAACACGTGCCCCTGCCTTGAGGGTCATTAAATGTGGGTTTGAAACACCCAAGTAAAGCTCAAGTTACATTTTCTTTTCAGGGCTGCACCCCTGGTTTTGAACCTATGTCATCGACAGCAGAATCCAGCCCCAAGATGATCTGCAAGGGAGGGAATAATGCTGCAATAACACAGTCAAGCTTGCTGCCCTGACAATGAATGCTTGTCTCACGCTGCTCAACCAGTGAGTAATGTTTAAATTAAATAAATACTGCAGGGGAGTTGCTGGTAGTGCAATTGTTGGGTTGTATTCTTGTGGCAAGCTTTTTATCATAATAGTGCAGCGGTAGTACAGTGTGTTTGCAAGGCAAGTTTGAGCCAGGGCACAAAAGCACATAAAGTCCGTTAATAAATAATGGACTCTGTGCATGTGGGTTTTGCAGTGTGGCTAAAGAAATCAATCCCTTCAAAGTAGAATAATATGCAAGTGCTATTGAAACAAAACAAAAGAAAACAAAATGGAGAGATTTAATTGCTAGTCCCTGGGAATGGCAAACATGTTCTTCTCTGGAGAGAGCAAGTGTGATGGCAGCTGCAGCAGTACCTCGGTTGTACAGTGACACGCCTGTGTGTTCTTCCACTGGTGCTGTTCAGCACAGGTAGTGGTGATGCTACTACAGTTTGCTCATGAACTATAACACCTTGAATGTCTTTCCGATATCTGAAGACTATTATATAGTCAGGGGGCCACACCCTCTGCAGGACTCAGGCATGTGGCATTTCATGGATTTGATGGTGTCATACCATACAGAGGTCTCGGGCTCATGATTATCTTGGGTTTATGAGTCAGCAGCAGCAAATGCCTACATCTTAACTTCCCAATGTAAGGACACAATACACTAGGAAGAGGAAAGATAGTCAGGGGTCCCATAATTTTGCTGTACAAAAGCTCACAGCAGTTCTTAACTCCACTGAAGAGGAGCAGTTAATTCCACTGAATTGAAGAGAGATTAGGCCTTTGACCTTAATGGGCAGGACCTCTTCCTAAAAAGCACACCCCAGGCCCACCAGGAGGGTCTGTGACAATACCAGCGCATATTAGCAGAAAACACTGCTTTGCCCACCTTGGGAACTGCCTGATGCCAAGCTGGGCATGTCATCCCAGCACTTAATCTACTTGTAAGTAAACCATTACAAAGAGTTAGAAAAATTAAACACTTACTTGGTCCAAGACCTATGGAAAATGCAGCAACATAAACAAGCAGGCTGGCCAGTGAGAGCCATTTCAGGGCAACGGGAACCTCCCCACTTTCCATGTGAGACCCTGTTGTGCTTTTGCCTCCTGCCAGGGCAGTCCTGTTCAGTTCTCCCATCCTGGCAACATCTGGGCTTCTCTGCGCATCAAATGACAATCTTTCTGGTGAAGCCATGCTAGCAAAGAGGTCCTTGAGACTCCCATTGGTGACACCAGTGAGATTTCCCGGTCTCTGGAGAAAGAAATCCTCTGGAGATTGGCCTCTGCAAACATTGGTGAAATTCACATATATGTTACGGTTCACTAAGCCCATAGTGACCAACGATACTGCCATAACAGAAGAGCCAATACACAGAAAAGTTTTACTTCCAACTTGATCCACAAAAACCGTGGCTGGGACTGTGCTGACCACTTTAACCACTCCAACTCCAGTAGAAGCCAAGCTGGCAGCTTCGTTGCTCTGGAACCCAACAGACTTCAAAACAGTTGATGCATAAAATAAAATGTTGGGTTGCCCAGTTGTTTGCACAAAAAAGACTAAAGTGAGTCCTACCAACATTCGGGCCCTCATGTTGTTTCTTGAACGAAACAGGTCCAGGAAACTATACTGGTGTTCATCTTTCAGGGAAGACTTTATCACAGTAAGTTCTTTAGTAGCATCTGATGTTTCCCGTAGCCTCTCCAGTACTTTTCTTGCAGCTTCATCGTTATTTTTCATGACAAGAAACCGAGGACTTGGAGGAAGGAAATACATGGCAATAGCCTGCAAAGCACCTAATGGAATCACGAGGCCAAACATGTACTTCCAGCCATGAGATACGCGGGCAAAGGCATAATTTGAAATATAGGCAAAAAGAATGCCTATCACAATCATGAGTTCATTTAATGATACAAGGAGGCCTCTTCTGTGCTGTGGGGCGATCTCAGCAATATACACACATGTTGCAATTGATGATAATGATATGGAAATACCTATGGCAATCCGTCCCACAATAAATATCCCATACGATTCATAAGGCAGTAAAATCAGACTCCCCAACACAAGTAAAGAAGATGCAATAATAATAGCAAGTCTCCTTCCAAATCGGTCTATCAGGAATCCACCAATAAGGGATGCAAATAAGGCCCCAAAAAGCAGGGAACTTACAACGATTTCCTGCTCTTTGCAAGAGAGTGCTAATATGCTGCTCATCTGAAGAAGAGCTCCAGAGATAAGGCCCAGCTCATAACCCATCAGAAGTCCACTTATGGCAGCAACGGCAGAAGATAAAAAAGTAAATGTTCCACAGCCTGAAATAAGAGAAAAAACACAAAAACTTGAAAGTGTGACTTCTGCGACATTCTGACAACTAATAATAACTTACTTTGATATACCAGTCCAAAAAATCTTTTTGTAACTTTTAGGAAAAGCAGTTAGGTGCATACAAACCCAGCAGCAGTGGTGACATAAAAGGCTATTTTTGAAAAGAAAAAAAAATTGTTTTAATTCATATAAAACCCTCTTTAATTTTAATGCTTTTGGGTTCCTTATCTTCCTGAACAGAAATCAAAAAGGTTTTGATCGGGCCCTAAATAATTAAACCTTCTGCCTCAGAATATCATTGCAAAAGGCAACACTGACAATACAACCTTTTGTTAAGAAAGCAATTTTTGCCTTGAGACGTTCTCAATGTTTTTCCTGTACCGAAGTCTTGTCCACCTAACTAGTGTACCATGGGCAAGGAAAGCAGTAATTTCCCAACCAAATTGCTTCAACCTTGACTTGAATAAGTAACAAGTTAAGCTTTCCCTTGCTGCTTACTAATTCCTTTGCTTCACCTGAGGATGCCATGAAGGCTGCTGGTACATGTGAGGGGTTTTTTGCCAAATAGAAACTTATCCACTGAGGACCAGGCTGATCCAGATAGCTGGGATATTCTAGAGAAACCAGTCTTTGAGGTAGAAATTCATGAACTTTCTGGGCTTTGCTCATCACTAATCTCAGATTCTTCAGAATATCAGGATCAAATATTTCGCATAGTTTATGACAGCCACAATGTCAGGAATAAAAAATAGCTGGTGAAAACATAAACCAAATGGAGATTATATGTCTCTGAATGTCCACTTTAAAACAAACTCATTTTATACAACTGCAATTCATTGTTTATTGTTACAAGATAGAGTCGACTGATCGCATTCTACTAACTGTGAAGCCTTTTGCACCCTAAACCTTGAGGAATATATCAGTTTGTTATTGTTGGTCGTGTTCTTTCTCCCAGCATGATTTTCCTCTCATCATGATGTTGGCTGCCACACAACTAGGGAAAGAGTAAATTGACTTCTGATTTTCCGGTTAGTTGGAGAGATAGGACATGTCTGAGGAGAGGTAGCTTTTGCAGCATAACAGACTCCGTATTTCAGTTAATTCTCCTGGAACAAGTACTTTCCAGCTGGAAAGTAGTATATGGTCTAATTGAAAATGATACATAGACTTTGTTTATTTTTAGCTTATTCTTCTAAGGCATTAAGGCTCTTTGATCATACTGACTGCTTGGAGTTCCTTGCCAATAACTTTTGAGCACATTGGCAAGGATCAGTCCCATTTGACAGAGGATATTACATTTCTTAAGCAGATTGTGAAAAGAGAGGAGGAGGGCAGCCCTAGCAGTACTTCTGCACTAGTAAAATAAACAGTGCCAGAGTGCAGGCCCAGACCCTGGCATGTGGCCATGTATCCCACTAAATTGCTGGCATGGTCGTGCCCCAGGCCACCTCACCTCTCCGAACAATTCCCACCATTACACCCTGCGGCCACACGCCACAGGAGGCTGGGTTATTTTGGAGGGTAGCAGAGTACAACTGTGTGAATATAAGCTGTGCCTCCAGAGCCAGGGGAGACATGTAAGCCCATTAAGTCTATTAAGATAAGTATTGCCTATTAGCTCTCCTACCTGGCTCTCGGTTCACTCCCTTTAAGCCAAGCAAAAGCCAAGCAGCAGCAGCCCCGAGCTATTGAGTGCACTCAGCGCACCTCAGCCCACTCTGGTGCTGGGCTCGGGTGGCTGGCAAACCAGAGACAGAGGAGAGACTGGCGAAAAACACATGGGTTTGTTATGATGGGCCGTAAGGGCACGGGGGAAATAGGAGTACTGTGAGAAGTCTTTCAGAAGGTAGGGGTAGATGGTAGATATATTGTGATGGAGGTGGGACAGCTTGAAGAAAATGTCAGATTCAAATTTGCAAAATGCTCTGGTGATGTAACTTTTTTTTTTTATATTGTTGCTGTCCATGTCTGTATTATGTCTAACGATTTTTCTTCCTTTATGTCTGCAGTATCTGAGATCATTGCACTTATTTTAAACAGAGGTTAGTGCATGGGTTAGGGCAAGGTCCTACTGTAATGCACTGAACAGCACTTCAGTGGAAGTACTACTGACTCTGGTTAAGCTGCCTGGTGCTACATGTGCTCCATCCTCCAATGCATGCATGTAATATACATTTTATCATTGCAAAACCTAATTTCTCCCTCCCCTTTATATGTTTTACTAGCCTGGTTGCTGTATATTACTAGATCTGGAAAATCTAGTAAGGATTCCTGGCTGGAAATCAGGGCTGGTAACAACACAGTGTTGTGCTTAATGAATGAGCTTGGGTATCAGAAGATACACTGCTAATTTGATCACAGTGCTCTGCCCAAACTACTGCTCAGTGCTGATATTTCTGCTTTCTTGGATATCTTTGGGTTTTACGTCATTGAGCCATGTAGACTGAACCTAAGATTTTGCTTTAATTTATATATTATGATACCAAAAGAGACAGTTGTGGTCATCCAGTCTGACACTCATGAACAGCACAGCATAATCCTTCAGACACGTTTAAATGACATTTTATTTGAACTAGGCCATTTAAAATATTCAGCTTTGATTTAAAAATTGCTAGTGGTTGAAAGCCAGTTACTTTAAGTCATAAGTTGTCCCGACGGTTAATTGCTTTCACTGTAAATTATCTGTAAATTCTTTCTAGACTTAATTTCTGCAACTTCAGCTTCCAGCCATCAGATCCCATTCTCCATTTGCCTGCACTTAGTTATGTTCACTAAGTACAAAATTATTGCCTGTCGTTGAGTCATCCCACAGACCTCTCCTTGACAAGCTACTTTTAGCCTGTGAGGCTTTACAAGTTTACCAGTCCCTTAAGTATTCAAAGCCCTGTTTTCTGAACTCTATCCAGATTATCAACTTCTTCAACAAATTGTGAGCCGGACCCGATGCTCCTGCAGTGGTTGCACAGTGCCAGATAGGAACTTGATATAATTGTCCTGCTCCTGGTAGACATTTCCCCCTCTACTCATCTAAGGATTGTCACAGCTGTGTACAGGAGCTCATCTTCTGCTGGTTATCCTCCAGGACAACCAACTTCTTTTCTGACTGGGTTCTTTCCAAGGCATTGCCTTTCCTTTAAATAAGGCCTGCCTTCTTGCATCCTAGCTAGGAATGCAAATCGCTTTATGTTTGTCTGTATTAAAACACATACGATGGGTTCAACTTACCTAACTGTGAGAGATCTACAGCATCTCTAGATTTCTTCTGTAACCACTTGCGAAAAATAGGCACTTCTAGATGTCTGAAGTAGGTCAGATGCCTATTTCTCTCCACCGCCTATAAAAGGAATCTGTGTGGCTTGCTCAGATGCAGATGTCTAAAGTTAGCATAGAGGAACCCCAGACAGCACATTCACTCGCAGCCAGCAGGCCAAGCCATCCGAATTGCATTCAGCCAGTGACATATCCCATTTATTAATCAACTGTCACCTTTATCACCCACAAATAATCCGTTATTATCTTCTTGCAGGCAACTGAGAAAAAACGTTAAGTAACAGAGGGACAAAAACTGAGTTTAAGGCTCTCCAGCAGAAACACAGCAGTGTGGGCAGTGTCTCCTATTAATAATCTGAGGTCTGTGTCCTGCACAGCTTTAATTCTTTAAATGTTCAACTGTCAGTTTTGTATGGTTCCAGTTTCTGATTCAAAATGACAGTGCCAAGTCAAATATCTTGATGGAGTCCACCATCAGCACTGTTCTTTATAATCCAGGCTGTGCTCTCCTCAGCCTGTGGTCCTCAGATCAGAGCAACCAAAGTGATTATTTACTTTTAATCTGAGAGGCTGTACAAGCTGGGTGTGGAGCTTAGACACCTGGGAAGTTGCTAGGGAAGCACTCAAGCCCATATATTTCTTGCTTCTCCAAGTACAGCAGCTCGAACAATGTCTAATGTTTCTTTGGTTTGTTTTTACTGGGTCAACTAGTATCCTTGTTCATATATCCAATGACAAACGCCCACAGTCGTATAGAAATAGCAGAGGGCTGTAACTAAAGAAGACCCCTGAATGAAAAGCAGATTCTGATGCAATGCAAAGGGAGACACATTGTCTTTCTGCATTAGCAGCAGCAAACTCAGCAGTTAACTCAGTATCTCTTGTGCCTCAGAGGCACTATTCTGCTGAGAAACATCCTTATATCACTATGGGGTTTTGTTGTAACTGCTGTACCTGCCTGCTCAGAACTGCCTGCTGAGTTAAACCCTGAAATCTCTTCTTGGTTTTCCTTCATGGTCTTCCTCCAGACAAAATTCCCTCTGACTTCAGCATATGTTTTGCTTTAACATTTCCAGATAAAGCATGTTGCAGTAGTTGTACTCACAATCCTTTTAAGTGTCACTTCTAATGATGTTGTTGGCAGTTCTTAGGCATTCCTTTTTTTAAAAAAAAGCCTCTTAAAATGTATATTCCTTTTATTTTTATGAGATGTCTGCAAAATACATGGCAGTGTGCAGCCCAGGGGAATAAAATATTTTAATGATGGCTTCCAGAGAAATTTCTCCTTCTGTCTGCAACAAACACCATGGCTAATGAGTGTGTGGCTGGTGTGTGACAAGTGATTGGAAAGTCTATTCTCTAGTTTCCCGACGTAAACAAAATGATTTCTCACAACTGTTACTCAGGTCAAAAGCAGAACTACTTGGCAAACAAACTTATCTTTAAGAACATTTGCTGGAAGTGTTTATGCTTGGTTCCTGAGAAGGAGACCAAGCGTAGTTGTAGTATAGCAGTGTACTGTTGATGAGATCGGATGGGGCCAAGTAGCAGGCTTGTGCCCCTTATTTTCAAGCACATATTTGGGAAAATACAGTCCTTCCAAAGGCAAAATATTTGTTCTGTGTGTATATTTTATGGGCATTATGGATAAATGATCTGTGCCAGGGAAGATCTGCAAGCAGGCTGAGCTGGGAAACACCACTCTTCACCCACTTCACGTGCAGGAGAGCTACAGGAAAGGTGCCTGGCAGCCCTTTCCAGCTCATCTCATCAGTACCATGCTCCACATGAGTCCAGACACTGAGATTTCTGTGATGTAGTTTTTCTTTCTCCCAAGAGAACATGCAGTGTGCGTACAGAAAACTAGTGGGACAGAGTGGGGGGAGAGATTACTTCTTTATGTAACCTGTGCAAATACATCTGTTTTGATAGGAGGGGGCTCAACTGTCTCTACTAACATGGTGCTTTCTTCTGTTGACTTCGATTTAATCTGAGGTGAGAAATGTCTCAGTTTGGGAGGGAAGGAAAGTATTTTCCTGGAAGGTCATATATATGTTCTTTAAATCCCTGGGGATTCTTTGATCTATTTAGATATTTGGAAGGTGAAATCAAGCTCTGTCAACCCTTGGTTAATAAGCATAGGTCAGAAAATCATGACGAGTCGAGTGCATTGCATAGATATGAATCCACAGCATGGAATCTCCCTTTTTCAGTAGAACAAGGTATCAACTTTTATCCATGATAAATCTTAAAACTACAGCATCTGTATCTGAAAAATTTAAGCTATCTTTAACAACATATTTCTTCTCCATCTGAGTGCTGCCTGACATACAAAAAGTTTGCCTTTACAGGTAAATAGAGTTTAAAATTCCCCAAATTGTCTTTAGAGGAGCATTTTGCTAAAGTGTATAGTGTGTGGATCACATGGTTTTGTAGAATAGATATTTAATGCCATGTGTTGGGAATTGCTGCATAATTAAATCATGGTTTGTCTTCCCGTAAAAGGTGATTATCCCATTTTCATGCCATCATGATCTTTGCTGCACTGTCACAGTCACTTTCTCTGTCTCATCCAGTTGTCTCGTATAAAAAGTTCTATGTTACCCTGTTGATCTATTTTAATGCCTGAGGTTTCTTTAGATCCAGTAGCTGCTCAATAGGTGCATTTCTCCTATTAGCTAGGATACACCTGATCTAACTGCCCATCTAGAAGACTGGCACGGGATCTAAAACAGTTACCCAACAAGACCCTATGGGATGAAATAAATGGTGGCTTTGGGACAAAGTTATGTTGCAAGCAGAGCTGGAAAACCTCGGAAAATACCAAGTTTACCCCAAAAGTGTCAGGGCCATGTGGGATCATGATCATTTGACAAATATGGCTCCTCTGACCCAAGTGTGAAAGGCAAACCCAAAACAAATATTTTGTAAATTGAACTAAAAACAAAGGCAGAAGGAAGCTAATATATCGCACATTTTTACACATCTAAATTCCTGCGATGGTGGGAGGCATTGTATACTTTGTACAGCATAAGCCCGATGAATGTATTGTGTGAGTAATATTAAAATTTCATGAACAAAAACCCACTGGCACTAATGGAATGCCAGGGAACACAGATCCTGGGCAGACCCACCCTGGCCATCTCTCCATCTCTTAGTGCTCTGCCATGTATTTTCATTATGTCAACAGGCAGCCTGGCCCTTCATTACATTAAATGGGATTTGGGTTTTGTTTTGTTATTTTCCAGTAAGAATCAAAAAGTTCCTTTAATTCCTAGCTAGGTAATTATAAATTCCTCAGGTTACTGCTTTAATTTCAGAGGGTAAGGCCAAGCGTGTAATTTGCACGTACTCCTCTAACCGTAGCTCTTGTGCTGCAGTAACTTTGCTGTCTGTTTATTATAACTGCTGTGCTTCCCTTTGATAACGCTATCTTATAACCATCTGCATTGCTCCCCCCACACCCTGAGGTAATGTTAAATATGTCTGCACACCGATTGGCTTTCTGTTCTTGATTAACCTCTGCTTCCAGGTATCAGTAGATGTTGCTGGACTGATCACTATTACACTCCAACAAAGCATTTGTGCCTGTGGTATCTGAACATTCATGGGTTAGTCAGTTCATTCATTTTTAAGTAAACAAAACCTGCTTGGGACATAGTCATTTCTGGCTTACTACCCTGCTTTCCTGTTTGGGTACAGCTGTCTTGTGGGTGAGAAATGTCACGATTGTGGGTCATTTTCCCCTTGATCTTATCACCGATGAAAGAGATGCAAAACCATGCTGTAACTTAGAAAAACTGGCTGGGATGGACAGCAAGGGTGAAGAACTACGGAATTCAGCTTCAGCACTCAAAAATCTTTTGCAGAAGAAAATCTACAGTTGATTTTTCAGGGCGTCAGCACAGAAACCCTGTTTCTTCCTGAAATGCTAGGGAAGAAAAGACAGGAGGGAGTCCCCGTCCCCCCACCCTGGACTCTCCCCCTGCATGAGCAGGTGCAGTGCTTGCCTGGCCTCCCTCCACTTGAGTGAAAAGGGCTGAATTGCTCCTGAGCACGCAAGGACCGGAGCACCGTTGTTATCTTAGACGGCAGCGGGTTCTCCGATTTTTCAGGTGACTGATCTTCGTAAAGGAAAGGGATTCACGCAACAGACAGCACATGCACGAACAGTGGGACTGAGGCCTTTTGGGAAAAGTATCACATAAACTTCATTCAAAACTGAAGCCAGCATTCCCCTTCCTTACTCACATTTTCCCCCTCTCGCACTTTTAGAAATTGAGAGAGCATGCCCGGAGAGTCCCTTGGCTTTGCGGGGCTGTTTTCCCCCAGCCCTGAGCATTAGCTCCGCGGGCACACTGCTGCTGGCTAACAGCTGGTGTTCGGCTCCTGCCGCTTTACCTGCTGCAGCCGGGAGCTTGCGGAGGTGGCGGCGGCGGCTGCCCCGGCTGCTCTCCTCATCCTCCCCTGCTCTCATCGTCTGGTTCTGCTGGCCGAGGTCCTCTGTGCTCTGCCCAGGTACCATTGCCACCCCCTTTTGCACCTCGGGGCAGGAGCACTTCACAGGGCAGCGGTCCTTCCCCAGCCCGCGAGGAAAGCGCGGGTTATTTTCATCATGGCAACAAGTTGCTGAAGCTGGCTGAAACCAAATGCAAACCACAAAGTGGTTTGTGAACAACTTTGTTGCTATTTCAGAAGGCTTTGCCCTTTGCAGTGACACAGGCTGTTGCTATTCTTGGGAGCCTATTGCAGGCGAGGGGAGGGCCGTCTGTCGGAAGTATTGCTTTTGCCTTTTAACAAATAGTTGGAGACATCAGACGTCCACGCACAGCTCGATGCACGTTCCTTACCCGTTAGCTTAAAGGGTTTCTCTCCTCCCTGTGTCTCTTTTCCTTCTCTCTCCGGTGTTCACAGGCAGAGGTTTTTAACAGAGAAGGCACGCCGAAGGGGGTGATTTCAAGTGTTTGCTACGTCAGCTAAAGTTAGGGCACGGAGCACACACATGCGGCATCGCTCTGTTCTTGTAAATTGTGAGCAAGCTGCGGTGAGAAATAGCGGAGAGGAAAAAAACCCGTGGCAGCCCTTTGCAGTCTGCGACGGTAGGAGTTAGGATTTTTCAGGGCATAGATGCAGGTGCTATTTTACAAGCAAATTAAAGGCAAGCCACCCTCTCTCCCATGACAATTATTTGTGGGAAAACTGACGCTGTCTCTATTATATTGAGTCAAGGCTTGATTTTGAGAGCTGCTAGGAATTGCTCCATCCCTACTAGCTTCGGTGGAAGCAGTGGCCAGAGGCTGGAGCGTGGTGGCGGGGAAAGCTACAGCGGGTGCAGGTGAGCTGCCTACAGGGGCTGCCTGCCCTGTCCTGGTCTTGGTCCTGGTCCTGGTGCTGGTCCTGGTGCAGGAGCCTCCAAGTGCTGTCAGCAGACCCGCTGGCCTCAGTGAGGCAAGTTGTCCAAGCTACCCCCAGTGGGAATCGCTGTTGTATAATTTGGCAGTGCTGCAGGCTTCTTGTTTGTGCTCTTTTTCTCTTTCATTACTTGCTGTTTTGTCTTGGTTGTTTTTGTTTTAATACACTAATGCCTGCAGATAGCGTGGGAGAGAAGGCAGAGGTGGAAAGTTGGTAGCTTTTGCAATGTTTCCAGGAAGGAGAATTCCTAAACATTTTTTCCTGAAGTAGAGCAGGCATGATAAACCCTTTATAGGTGTTTTCTTAACAAGAATATTTGACAAAAGACACTGTAACTGCCCTGTCTGACAGCCGTCTCACTGTCAGCTTCAGAAGCTGGAGCGCCAGGGATGCCACAGGGGCACCGGTTCCAGTGGGGAGTTTGGTTTTGGCAGTGCTCTTGCTGGGGAGTTAAATGAGTCAGTCTAGCTCTGCTTTCATGTGTAACATATCTTCCATGTAAAATGTCCACCTGTCAGGTGGTACAGGATGCTATCAATCAGGGCTGTTAACAATTTCTTGCCACATCCAGAGAGGTGTTTTTTCCTCATGGGGTATGTGCAAAACGTAATGTCAACTTTTAAAGAAATTATTCTGATGTTTTGGAAAAAAATGAGAGGCTGTTTAGGCTGGGGAAGGAGAGGAAATCTTTTCAAAGATTAAACTTAGCTGCGACAAGATTCCTCTGTTATAATGTGGTGTGTAACTGACCTCCTCTAACAGCCCACACCTCATATAACCCACAGCTCTGCTCAAGCACCTGCTCTCTGGAAACTCAGCTAACTCCATAGCTACTGTTGTGGTTCAACCCCAGCCAGCAACTAAGCACCACACAGCTGCTCGCTCACTTCTTCCCCACCCAGTGGGATGGGGGAGACAATTGGGGGGAAAAAAAGAAAAATTCATGGGTTGAGATAAGAACAGCTTAATAGAACAACAAGGAAGAAAATAATAACAATAATAATAACAAAAGAATTGGAATATACAGAACAAGTGATGCACAATGCAATTGCTTACCACTTGCCGACCGATGCCCAGTTAGTTCCGAGCAGCGATCCCTCCCCGCCCAACTCCCCCCAGTTTATATACTGGACATGACGTCACATAGTGTGGAATACCCCTTTGGCCAGTTTGGGTCAGCTGTCCTGGCTGTGTCCCCTCCCATCTTCTTGTGCCCCTCCAGCCTTCTTGCTGGCTGGGCACGAGAAGCTGAAAAATCCTTGACTTAGTCTAACCACTACTTAGCAACAACTGAAAACATCAGTGTGTTATCAACATTCTTCTCATACTGAACCCAAAACATAACACTATACCAGCTACTAGGAAGAAAATTAACTCTATCCCAGCCAAAACTAGTACAGCTATACACTTGTTCCCACCTCCCAAATGCCTTTATATGTAATGGTCCTGGAGAAGTCAGAGACCTGCCAAGACACCGGCGGCAGCTCACCGGGGAGCAAAGCCGTGCTCCCAGACGTGTGGCCCTGGAGGATGCTCCAGGGTTCACTCCTCCTGCCCAGAGCTGCTGCCTGGGGATGGCTGACCCCGAGGCAGTGACCCCACTGCCTGCTGAGGAGCTGAGAGAAAAAGAGAGTTCAGTTCAGGCTTCAGCTGACTGGCAGGTTCAGCTTCACAGAGAATTGGTGACAGGCTCTCCGGGTTCTTGGCAAGGTCCGGCAGAAAGGGCAGATGTTTTTAAGGGCGAATGCCCAGTGGGAAGTGAGGCATCCTGAACAGCCTGAACTGATGATGGACTTCCCCCATCCCATGCTCTCTTTTCCCTGGGGTTATTCAGATATTCTCAACCGTTAAGTTTGTACATGTGGAGTTACAGAAGGTTCCACATAGAAAATCTGTCCCATCCTTAGGTAACCAGATATGCAAGAACTGACCACTTAATTTTACTATTAGCTTTTGCCATCCAGGTGACAGGAGGCTGCTTTTCTGAAATAAGGACTGCTGAGTGAAATTATTGACACAAGCTTGCAGCACAGCATTGGTAAGACTGGAAATACCCATCTCTCCTTCTTGCATTTGTGAAGAACTTTTGCAGCCTTTCTTTGTCCCCTCATTCCCCCAGTTCCACCCAAAACTGAATCTGCAGATGTCTATGAAGGCACCCTGGGCAGGCGTCTCCACTCCCGTCACACATGTAGAGTGTCCTTCTTCAGCTGTGAGCTGAATTGGACTCATCAGCTATAGGGTATTACTGATTTTGGTGGAAGTAACAGATGTAATGCAACTGCAGCCCTTTCTGTTCAAAAACTCTCTACACTAAATGTAGTCCTCCAACTAAATATACTGATTATGTATAGCTGCTGGCACCCATATATTTTGGAAGACCTTAAAAGCTCGTCAGGAACTGCACCTTCCCCTGAACAAGAGGCATACTACCCCCAGGAGTAAGTAATAAAAAGAAAAGGCTGCTTTTCATCGAGTTCCCAAATCTTGTGATGAACAGATTTTAAGTGATGAATGTTAAGCGAATACAACAGTGAATTTCATTCTTTTTTTTTTAATAGAAAAAAAAAAAGATATTTTACACAGTGGGATTTCTTTTAACTGTGTTTAAACCTGGAGTTCAGTGCTACCTACATTCCCCTCAGAAGCCAGAGTCTAGACTGATTTTTAAATGTTTACCTACTTGTTTACTCCGAAATCCAGCAGACTAATCTTCTTCTGAAAATAAAGGCCAAATAACCCATTTTTCCTCCCTAGTTCTGCCTTTATTTCACGGTACCTATGCCAACTGCAACACAGCAATGGCTTAACTTTGCCCCCTGTGGTAACCTTAGGAGGTACCTAGCTTTCATGGATGGTAAAGCAGCCAGTACACAGCACAAACCATAATGGCCAGACAAAAAATGAAAGAAGACATCGTTATTCGGGGAACTTGTGTTTGGGCTGCCCAGAGGGCAGCGCACCCTTGCCATGCCGAGCTGCAGGTGCTGCAGAGGTACCCAGGGAGCTTCCTAGGCTTCGACCTGCTCCCTAAGCTAAACTCCATGCCAAAACCACTGTATCATCAGGGTGACAACATCTTAGGGAAAAATGTTCCCAGTAAGTGTGAATGTGAAATACTTCATCCTGAGATCTGCTGCTTGGCATGGCATTGGTATGAGGGATGTTTTGCGGCATCAGCAGCAGCCAGCGTGAAAAGCCACAGCTCAGCAGGTGCGAGAATCCGTTTTCACAATTGTGGCCAAAAAGCTGAGGCATCAATGTTATTGGTGTTAACTGGTGTTAACTGGCATCCCAGAAAAGGAAGAAACTGGAAAAAAGCTGGTTCCAGCCAATGAAAGCAAACAGAGGGAGGGAAAGCAAACAGCATGTGCTGGTTCCACAGCCAAGGCGGTTGTAAAGGGATCTCATGAAACACAGCGACTCCGAAACCCTTGCTGGTGCCCAGAGTCCTGGTCCTGCAGCCGTGTACCCCCTCCGATTCCCAGCAGAAATAAACAGGCAAGCAAACAAGCAAAACTCCAGTAGAAGAGACACAAACGGGATAAGGAAGAAGAAAAGGGAGCGTGCTTCGCTACTTTTCAATTCTCTGTTCTTTTCCTGTTACTGCCTTGCCTGTGTATGCAGCTACAACAACTCGGCTTGGCTCGCGCTGTGTGCCCCAGAACGAGAGGTGTCAGTCAGAGCAGGAGCAGGGGGGCTGCCAGAGGGTTTGCAAGGTAGGAAAGGATTGCACCTGCTCTGCCCCTCTCACTGCTGCCTGGGAAGGGAGTCCTGCTGAACCTGGGGGGCTGGCAAGAAAGTTTCCAGAAGGCAAAAAAATCCCAAACACCAGGACAGGCAGACAACTTAATGATGCTCTGATGGGTGCAAGCCCCAGCTCCAAGACTGTGTCATTTGAGGCTGGGCAGAAGGTCACGCACTTCAGGAGAAAGAAGAGTGAAAAAAAAAAAAAGCCAAAAGCAGGAGAGGGTCAGGAGACAAGCCAGGGGTATGAATGTAATGCTGCCGTGAGGTTCCCCTGTTGGTTTAGTTGACGTGCAGTTGGCAAGAAATCATCTTTTCTGATATTTTCTCAATTCCCTCCTTTCAAAACTGACCAAACAGTTTATACTTAGCGGCATGATTAGGCTAGAAAAAAAAAGATAAGATATTCACATTAAATTGCTGAATAGTCTGCCTGGAAAATCTGTGAGGCTGAGGTAGGCATTTCTTCTAAAATCTCTGGTCATGATTTGTATTTGTCTGCATTTCCAGTGATCTAATAACTCAAATTTGGGACTGTAGAGAGACAGGAAAGTTGGTGTTAAGCCAATAAGAATGAATCAAGAGGTGAAGGACTTTCTGAATCATTTTTCGTAGACCATTTTTATCGGAGTTGGAGTAAAGAATCTCATCTTATTTCCCTGTAGATTTTACGACTCTCAGAAAAAAGATAGTGATACTCTCCTGATGAATTTATTCTAAAATATGGAAATAAAGCTTTTCAACAAAACTATGGAGAGGATTTTCTTGATGTATCAGCTGAAGTTATGTTGCCTGTATCTGTGATTGCTGAGCTTTGCTCTCAGAACTAGTTCACCGTTTGCAGAAGAGGTTCATAAGATAGCCAGCACAGGACATGAGGGAAGCTGGGAGGATAAGAGAAGGAAAGAGAGATGGAGAGAAAGGAAAGAAACCGAGCAAAAAACCCAAGAAAAAGTGTACCATTTATTCCAGGAAAAAAGTACCAATCTAAAAAAGCACGAGTAGCCTTTCCCATTAGTGTTGACGCATTGACACCCACACACAAGGGGGAAAATGTGCCAAAATTCCAGTCACAGAGCAATGAAAACTAGATGAAAAAGACAGAGAGAGCTATCTCAAGAAAATTAAATGATCCATCCTTGAGGAACTGAGAATATAGAGAAGATAATTGTTATTACTGTTGTGCAGCAAATGAATTGTAATATAGGAGTCAGCTTTGCAAAGATGCTTTTTATAAATGTAAGATAAATTTCATAAACACAATATTTAGGTTATGCTACTTGTGTCATTTTGCAAATGAATAAACTCTAAATACATCAATAAATGGATACTACTAAGTAAGTAAATAAATAATATAGTCTGATATCATATAGCAAATTCATGACAGAACTGAGAACACAAGTTTCTTCATTCTGAGTCCTGTGGCTTCTTACTAAGTCATTCTGTTTGTGTTTTGTTCTTACTCTTTGAGAGGCACTGATTTATACCAATGTATTTCTATCTGACTTCTTTAAAGTCTTTTCTAAAAGTTCTTGACCTCTTTTGATAGAACAAATCATAGATACAGTCCAGAGCTCATCCCACTTCACAACTCCCTCCAGGGTCTGAAAAACACCTGCTGACTCACTGCACAACTATTTATTCCTGCTGCTTTTCTTTTAGCATCTTCTTTAAAAGTACTCTTTAAAAACACAATGTGGCCAGGGTCAGCAACTTTAAGAGTTATGTTTTGGCAGAAACTTAAAATCAAACTGAAGTTAAGAATGGGGGGTTGGGAAGCACAAGACAAAAGGAATTGAGCTCAGAAAACACAATAAAAACTGAATTTTACTTCAGATTTTTACTTTCATGGCAGTGTCACCTTTCCATCAAATAAAAGGAAAGGTCTTCTAGCTTCTGGGTAACCTGAAGGGCCACTTGTGACAGTTACTGAATAACATGTCTGTGGTTTGCTATAGCACACTGTTCTTTCCTGTTTGCTTCAGATATTTCACACATACCTTTTTTTAACAAACCATAGAAACAGCGGCCCCATACATTTGAAAGTGGTCCATCTGAAATAAAATTGGGAGGGAGCAAAAAGTGAATGTCAGAAAGTTTAGCAAAAATACCTGTACAAATTTTATCCATTTAATTATCTTGTGGGAAGTGGCAAACCAGTTTTTCTACTCTGGCTGAAATTTTTATGGGCTTGATTTCTTTCTTACCTGCTTTAGATATAGCTTTCTGGAATCAGTGGAGAAAATCCAGTATGAAACAATAAGAGGTGTACCAGAGCTACATTTCAAATGTCTTTATTAGTTTCCAGTACACTGCTTTGTGTGATTGGAGTAATTTCAACCACCTACTTCACTGGCAGGGGCTGAACTTGAGCCTGAACTTGGAGGAAGGATCTCAGAGAAACAGAGAGAGGGGAACAGCGAGCACATGGCCCTGATTTCTTGCTTTGCTTCCACCATAATCGAGCTGTCACCTAAGTGGTGCAGCGCCTGCCGGTGCACCGTCCCATGGCAAGGGCTGGGCCGGGAGCAGCCAGTTAGTAATGTTACCCACTGCCTGAAATCAGGCGGTTTTTAGGAATTTCCAAACGAGGTGCCAAAAATTGGAAGCCCTTTAGATCACTGCGCAGTGGAAAAAGGGTTTTGCTGTTTCCTCATGTGAGGAATTGTTAAAAATGTGTAAGCTGAAATTCCCCTTGCCTGTTCCAATTAAGGAAAGGGATGTACAGTGCTAAGAAAAATGTGAGCTGCTGAAGTGTATTTTTTTTGTTGCTGGGAAACATTTTCTCCTGCATGGAATATGTCAGTCACACAGGAAATGCAGTCATTTTCATGGTTTTAATTATTTCCACTGAGAAAGTGTTTTGTTTTCTCCTGAAAATCTTGTTGTTGCAAAAATAAACAGCTAAATGTCATTAATGCTGTGCTTTGACTTCTTGCTGTTTTTTGACCACAGTTGGCAACCTGAAAGGAGTTTTACATGCATCCATTAATACCAAATGTCTGGGTAAAGCTTTCCAAAGTCCATCAAAATTTTCAAGTCGTTGCAGGCAAGCAGGAAACAAAACCAGCTTCAAATGCACAGCTCATTTCACGTTCACCCGGTAGGCGCGAAGAAATAAGCAGCGTACAATCCTGTGATGTGATGGAAGCTTTAAGTCATCCATTCAGTCAATGGGTTCATTAATAGGTAGCAAAGACCACCTTCAATGGACAGTATACATCCAGAGGTGTCATGGGGAAATTTGGTTTGAGACCATCATTCCCCTTCACAGCAGGAGACACTGAAAGTTCAGCAGGTGGAGTGACGAGTCTGATATCACCCAGGACAACGTAGGAGAGGCTGTTTGGAAAAAACGGAGGGCCCCAGAATCCTTCCCTGCTGCCTCTGTACTCACCAAAATCCCATCTTTTGGAATACAGGTGGGGGAAATACTACGCTGGCAGTGCTTTGACAGGGAGGTGCCAGTGACTTCCCCCACTGCGTCAGCCCCACGGGCCAGGTGTGCACTTTGCTGGCAGAGAGGCTGGGGAGGAGACTGTTTACTTCCCACTTTCAAAAAAAAAAAAAAAAAGATGGTTTCTCCTGATCGCTATGAAGTGGGAGCGAAGGGCATTTGGCTACCAGCTCTCCGGTTCCTCGCACCGTCTGACGTAGCTCCCGAAGGCAGGTTGTGCCTGTGGGGGTAGTCGCCACTTTGTCATCCCACACGGATCAGTTGGGTGTGTGCCCTTGGGACCCCAGGGACCTCCTCGGGGAGGAAACGCTCGTGGGGCTGCTGCATCAGAGCGGATCCCTGCCATACACCCTTTGAAAGCACTTGGTGCTGGTTACAGCATGCTGCAGTTCAGGAGCTGGCATTTGCTCTTCAGTCGTTTGCACTTTTATTTGCTTTTTTAAAAGCCCAAGGTATGTATCACTGCTGGCAAAGCTGGTTTAGTGATCTCCAGGGTAGAAGCAAACCCTCTCCTGTAATTTTCTGTTTAGTTTACCAGCATGATTTTTACAAAGGACTTCCCCGAGCCACTGAGGACTGCAGCCTGGGGGCTGATGCCACCTCTCTCCCTGCCGCTGGCACAGGCGGGCACAGCCTTGCGAGAAGGCAGCTGCCGCCTGTCCCCAGGATCCCTGCCACCCCAGTGTGGCTGCTTGGCTGAGTTACTCCTGTGAAACCAGAGACCTTAGCATCAGGACTTGGACCTCTCCGAAGATTACAGAAGTCCTGGTGCACTCATTCGGCTTCTCCATGGCGTGGGCTGCCAGCCTATGAGCAACTCCATCCAGCAGACACCCTCCTCCCTCCCTTCTCATTCAGATTCAGACTCTGTGCTGCTCAGTTTGACTTAAATCTCTCTGTTTCAGACTAATCACTGAAGCATTAGTTGTTTAAATTCACACTGATGAAATAGGCATTGGCAAAGGCCAAGGGGCTGTCAGTGGTACAGCATATGCTGTGTGGGAAATGCATGGTGTCCTGAAGAGCCACACTGTCTCTGAGCAGGAATGTCCCTGAGGAAGGGATGTCTCAGATTGGGTTCACAGCAAACAGGGTGCACACAATGTTGTAGCCTTCCAATACAGCTTCTAACTTCAGCAAGTGTTGACAAAGCAGCAGGGACAAAGCACAGTTTTGTAGTTAGCTGTCAGAAAGTTTAGATCTTGGTAAGGACTTTTCTACCGTGGACATAGTGTACAAGAAAGCTTTTTGCGCATGTGGGATCAATAGGCAGGAGTTACTGACTCGGCTGAAGGCTATTTTCATACCACAAAAAGTAATCAGAAACTCCAGAGCCGCACTAGGGCAGCTGCTCTGTTGCAGCTACTTTTATGAGAGCAAGGGAACTTGCTAGTTTCTTCCTGGCTTCTTTGGGAAAGTGAAGGACCCATTTTCTTCTCCAACCTCATCACAGAGAGATCACACCAATCTCACTGACTTTCAGGGAAGCTGGTGAGGAGTTTTGGCACTATCTTCAACGTCTGCCCCTCCAGACAGGGAACTGCAAACGTTTCCCTCATGCTCCACCTTTTTCTCCAAACTTACCCTTTCCTATGTAGTGACCAATACGCACTCCACCACCCAAGGAAAAGTCTCTTCTTCCCTGTCTGTGACTCCCCTGAATTGCACCTTGGCTTTCTGAAGCTGGTGTCTGTACTCTCCTGATGGACAGCTCTGAAATTTCAGTTGTACTCAGTGAACGTGCCTTCACACCCCCCACCACAGGCACACTCATGCTTTCTCACTCCTGGCTCTCTGACCGGGTCTTCTCCTCTCCCTCAGCCCACCTAAGGGGACAGAGCAGTTACAGCAGCAATGAGGGAAACTCAGACCTTCTGTTCCTTTCTGAAAAAAGTCCTAGTTTGCTGCAAGACATCTGACTTTGAAATGGCTCTGCCTGTGATTTAGAGTTTTTTGTGACTAACAACATGTTTAGACATACATATCTGTATTTATCATTGTAGGGTTTGGCTCCCTTGCCAGTTCTAAAAGCAAATACACTTGGGCCAGCTCTCAAACTCTTGGACATGTGCCACTGACATCAGAGGCAACACGTTAAAGTGCCTAATTCCTGGAGTATTATGATTATCACATCTACACAATCCACCCTCTTAGCTGTAAAAACTTGAAAGCCTGAGTTAGTTGAGCTTCATAGAAACTCAAGAATGAGAATATGAATGTAAATAACTCAGCATTTTTTATTTTTAAAAGCCATGTTTTCTAAGCCACTCTTTTGATTTTGATTTTCTGAAAGGCATATGAAGTGTTTCACGTTTCACCTTCAGCTTGAACATACAAAACATTAAAATTGAGGGGGAGAAGCAATTTTCTGGATAGAAGAGATGTAATCTTTCAGGATTATGACTGCAGGATAGTTGGAACAGTCCAGCCCTTGCACCACTGACACGGATGGGGCAGGGGTGGGCACATACCCCAGGGACAGTGCTCAGATGTGCAGTGCCTTTGCAACACATCCCTGAAAGTCAGGCTTTCAATTTGCCAGTGAGAAGGGAGGGCCTGAGTACAGCCTGAAACCACTTCATTCACCTGAAATCCTCTCTGCCAAGTGACACCGGTGCCAGTGGCAGAGCAGTGAGAGCTGGGGGACACAGCTGCAACGGTATTTCCCTAAGCTGATCTCCTGCCTGTGTCTGTTTGGAGGCATTGGGAGCTCAGGGCAAGAGCAGAGCCACCTTCCTCATCAAAGTCTCAACCTCTTCTTTGTCAGATCCTGCTTCCTCCCAGATAACGGGTGGCATGGAGTAAGTGGGATTTGGAGGGAGCTTCTTGGAGAAAAAGTAGAGGAGCTACACTGCACTGCGTGTAGCTGGCCAACACAACTGCAGCTGGCCGGGTGCAATGCATGGGCTTGCACCCAACGCATGGGCTCTGCGGCCTGCGGGAGCCACACAGGCTGCAATCACAGCAATACAGCGGTGGTTTACGCTCAGATTTGGCATGGCTGCTTTCAGAGACCTCCTGCGTCATTCCATCCCTCCAGCTTCGTTTCCAAGTGACTGGTGGAGCAAATTGAGGTTTGATTGCTGTAGGTTGCTGTGAGTTCAGAGAGGAGAGACCTCAGGGCAGCCCACCAGGCCAGGGGCCACCCTGAGTCCCCGTGGACATCGTTGCTGCCTGGGCTGCACTGCTCTGGGAAAGAGGAAGGTGGGGAGCAACTCACAACTGTCTCAGCAACAGCTTGTGTTGTACCTCCCTGCTTCGGCCCCCTTAACTGAACAGGGAAAGGAAGGAAACAGCTTCTCCTGTTTAAGCTGAGTCTACCGATGACAAGACAGGTTTGTCTCGATGACTCTTACATATATGTGTTCTTCATGTCTGAGTACCGCATAGGTTTATTTCATGCACAAGGGCACCTAGAAACACTATTACAAAAGGCAGTTATGTGGCAGTTGGGAAATCCCAGAAACAGAGAGTAGTCATGCCTCTGTAACTCAGCTCTTTTGTGCATATGCACAATACATTGTTTAATATCTTTATTGCATACAGTTTCTCTTGCACGCCCTCACCTTGTTCAGTACACAGAGCAGATAATGTTTAGTTAATAATCATTTGGAAGTCTGTGTTACATCAGAGCTCAGACTGCAAAACCACAGCCATTGCTACATTGCTACTAACCTACAGTGCTAGTCAGTATTTTGATTTTTTCGGTTTGTTCCAGCCTATGGTCCAAAACTTGGAAATGGAGATAATCCATCATGGAGATATGGTTAACAGTTTCCCTATAAAATGCTAGATTGTACTGTAATATATAAAAATTTCATAAGCCTGAGTTAATCTACCTTCACGACATGCCAATAAGACAAGGGGATAGCATTATCTCTGCATTAGGATTGAGGAACTGGGATGTATCATTTTAACTCCAAAAATATCCTTTAAATTCAGATGCCCAGCCTGCGAAACCTAGGATCTGTCCTTGTCACTTAGTATGAAACAAGTCTTAATACATATAAAGGCAGTTACCATTGACTTTGTTCGCACTTGGGAGTCTTGAACACAGCTGAAAATAAAGCTTCAGGATCTCAGATCATACAAAGAGAAAAGATAAGTCTGAAAGCATCCTCTGTAGGCTGCCTAGTCCATCTTCCTGCCCTAAGAAAAGGGCAGCTGTATCAGTGTTCCCTGGGTATCCCTATTGCTGGCTTGTTCCTGACAAACCTGTTCTTAAAAAAACCCTAAAACCAGAGATTTCACTGTCTTCTGAGGCAGCTCTCTTCCAGTGCCTAATTATGCTCATTGTTAGATCAGTGTTTAGACTAAACCCTCTGTACTACAACTAGTCCATCTTTCCTTGCTGTGTCCACAGGGGACACGAAGAACTGTATATTCCTCTGGTCTTTGAAAATGTTGAGTGTCTGCTGCTGGCCCCTGGAGTCCTCACTGGCTCACACCTCTCTTTGGGGAACGCTGCCCAGAATGGGACACGGAACACCAGCGGAGGCCTCAGGGGTGCTGAGTAAGGCAGAAAAATTTCTCTGTGCCCCTTATGTGTTACTTTTCTGCTTCTATGTCCCCGACGTAATCCTCGCATTTCTTCACAACAGTGTCAATGTTATTGCTCATGAATAACTTGGGGTATGCTGCAACTCCAGTTCCTTTTCTGCAGAACTACCATCCATCCTGCCAGGTCCAATTTTGTAATTTTGTAATCAATTACTCTTATTTAAATGTAGACCTTTGTGGTCTTCCTTACTATTTCCCACATTTTTTCAACTCACTACACTAATTTGTTAGCCTTCTGCCCTTCTGTGTGCCTGTAGCTCCCCTTCCAGATGGGCATTGTTTGTGGTCTCCCACAAATATTTAATACTCATGTCCACTAATGAGATGAGTGATTGTCCTGGTTTCAGTTGGCATAATTTTCTTCTTAGTATCTGGTATAGTGCTATGTTTTGGATTTAGGATGAGAATAATGTTGATAACACACTGATGTTGTAGTTGTTGCTAAGCAGCGTTTATACTAAGTCAAGGACTTTTCAGCTTCTCCTACTGCCCTGCTAGTGGAGGCTGGGAGTGTACAAGAAGCTGGGAGGGGACACAGGCAGGATAGCTGATCCAAACGAGCCAGAGGCGTATTCCATGCCGTATCATCTCATGCCCAGTATATAAACTGGGGGGAGCTGGCCATTGGGCACTGTGGCTCAGGGATTAGCTGGGCATCAGTCAGCAGGTGGTGAGCAATTGTATTGTGCATCACTTATTTATTCTATTCTGTCATTATTATTATTATTATTATTGTTGTTGTTGTTGTTGTTATTATTACTGTTACTATTACTATTACTATTTTCCCTTCCTTTTCTGTCCTATTCTGTCTTTACCTCAACCCACGGGTTTTACTTTTTTTTTCCTGATTCTCTCCCCCATCCCAGTTCAGGGGGGAGAGTGAGTGAGCAGCTGTGTGGTGCTTAGTTGCCAGCTGGGGTTAAACCATGACAGTGATGGAGCAGAAAGCACAAAAGAGAAGCAGACACAGGGCAGACCACTTTGGAAACAACAGTGGATTTTCTTCCATTTTAACAGTGATTTGTAAATAATTATTTAAGTAGAGTTCCCACCATAATTATTTTCCAAGCATTTAAGAAACAAGGCATCTGCAAATGAACAAACTACTGTGGAAAGTCTGGTGTAAGTGACTTCCCCAGCATCAGGTAGCAACTCTGTGTCACAGGCTGGGGTTGGAGCTCAACTTTCATCTGCCTCCAGGATGGGGCACTTCTTGGGCCCCCGTTCAGTCCAGAGCTGCCTGGGGTGGCTGGCCAGGGGCTGCTCTCTCCTAAGGAGAAAGAAGAGCAAGGTGCAGCCTCTTGGGCACCAGGAGCTGGGAAGGAAGGTCATGGTCACTGAGGATAGCACATTTAGATACTTCAGCGTTTAAGCTCTAGCAGGCCTGTACATGTCCTAACTCCTGATTTAACCAAACCTAGACAGGTTTTTGCAGGAAGAGGAAAGAATACATTCTTGGCAAAAGGTTACCCTTGTTAAATTTCAAGTGATTGGTATGAGGCAAAATGGGGGAGTAATTATGACAGTAATGTTATTGAAAGTAAATATATTTTTGAGCACTGTCAAAAGCAGATTTTTCTCCTAGCATTGTTTGCACTGAGTTTTGCTGCAAGCAGATCTTAAATGCAGCGGACCTGCTTATCACAATGGCTGTGGATGGAGTGAGGTTTTCAAAGCCAGGGCAAAGTGAGGTCAGGGACTGGAAAAGTCGGATGTTGTACCAGGCTGCCGTTCTGTTCAAGAAACATGAAAAGGACCTGGGCAGGCAACCAGAGAGCCCAGGACAGGATGCTTAGCTAGAAGGAAAGATGGCAGGAATTGGTCAGTGCTCAAAGTGCCTCAAAAAAGCAAGGCACATTTGTACAGTTACAGACATGTAGCATTTTTTATAGCCATGGGCAACTACTGATATTGCCTCATACATTTATGAATGGAAGGAAAAAAGCAGTCCCTAACTCTTCAGTATAGTATATTAACTGGGTTGGTATGTATTTAGTCGTCAGCAGCCCTGCCTGTGGCCAGCTATAGCGTGGGAACTTGCAGCAGCTATTGACATTCACCTCAGGACAGCCTTTCTTTTACTTTTTTTCCCTTAATTTCAACCAAAGCTGTTAAAGTGAGTAAGACAACAGGCACCCCAAAACACGGTCCCTAGCACAAAGCAGGGGGCAACTTTATGAATACCTGGTGCTGCTTACTGGGTGTCCATTGAGGGTCTACCCTTGAGACGAACTGCCCTCAGGTTCTCCACCCTCTGGTGACAGGGATGAACAGGAGACCCACGGTGGGATTCAGCAGAGGTGTGGAGGGAATTTACCCATTATGGGCTCTTCCCCTTCGCTCGGACTCCACAGTTAAATGCACTGCACTGATGTCACTCACCACCTTTATGTTAATAATGATATCATAATCTTCGCCGTAACATAAATCCATGGGAACTATGAGCTCACAGAATCAGGTTTCATATTGTTGATCTGGGTTTCTTGAGCGTAGACAAGCAAAATAGGCTCCTGTTTTATGGGGTTTGCATAATACAGTTTGGGGGAAAAAAAATCCACTGCTTTTAATGGGGATTTTTTTGAGAGATCTTAAAAGAATAAAATATGTCTATCTTTATTCCACTAGAGGTCACCAGCACAATATTTTTACAGAGAACACTACAGGAAAGAGCAAGATAATTTCAGTTCAAGAAGTTCGCTTGGGACTTAACTATGTGATGAATCTGGACAGATAATAATTCTGGAATAACTGTTTGTACCAAACTGCTTTGGAGAAACTTCTTACACAGATTTCTGCTTTGGGAGCTAAGCATTCTTCTGGGAAAAAAAATAATAATAATAAAAAAAATCATTTTAATTCTGGACTAGAGTGTTCACACCGTAAAGGATACCTTAGAAAAGTTAGATCATACCAAAATAAGTACACTGAGCAGTTATTTTGAAGTGGTTAGGCCACAAATAAAAAGTGGAATATTCACTAATAGGAGAGGAAATTAAAATAAGGATTTGAAATTAGATTTTGTGCTCCTTCTTTCCTGTGGCCAGATCAGTAAATGAAGACCTGAGAGGATGTTTTGAGGCAAGATAACATTAACCTAGATTTGGGACTAGCCCTGTGGCTACTCCCAAGTCCGTAAGGCTTTGCAGTATGCTGGCAGATACCTCTGCCTGTGGCACTTCTGCTGCCTCCTCCCTGCAGCCATGTGGGGATCTGGTCTGTGATCGCAGCAACAACTTAACTCGTTAGGGACACGCTCAGTCAGGCATGTTGCTGCTGTGCCATGCCGTCGGTTATGCTGCCTCTTCCGTGGGGCTTAGAGCCTGTGCTCAGCAAGTGGTTGTCACATCTCGATTGCGAGTGTTATTGCAGCTGGCTAATAGCAAATTTGTTATGATATGCTATGCAACATATAAATAATCAGAGCCAGGGGTGGCAGCAGCAGTTGTTAAATCGGCCCCATATGTGTCACACATCCAGCGACAGGAGCATCCCAAACAGAGCACCGAAACTGCTTTTCCCCTGCAGCAATCTGAGGCCTCCCACAGCTCCCCTCTTGTTTCCCCCTGGCAATGTTGCAACCCACTTTTCTTCCCCCAGAGCTGCACCATGCTGTTATCTCTCTCTGTGTCAGGTTGAAGCCTTACTTAACCCGTTATCCCAAGGTGTTAACATGGTGTCCCCTTGACACCTCATCCTATAAAAGGATCAGGTTGTATAGCAGAGCCATGGGCTATGTGTATTGGTTCAGTTGCGGGAAGGTTGTATTTTTCCATGAATAGTGCAATTGCAGGCCTTGGTGTGCTTTTCCAGAGGGGAGTAGGGCCATCACACATCCTGCTGCTCCAGGAGATAAGGGCACACAATAGCCCGGAGCCATGGTGCACAGCCCCTAGCACACCACCAGGAACTTCACCTTTGCTGACAGACTGGGTCAGGGGCCAGGCAACGGGAAACAAAAAGAGTCTCTTCCCAGAAAGTCCTGCATTGCTCATGAATCACCTGATAGCAATGGCAAATGCAGATGCCAAACATTGTGCAGCTCCATGAGCGCTGGCTTACGTAAACTATTTAATGAGTTCATGTGCACATTTGCAGATATTTTCCTCTCCCATGTTCTGCTCCCAACTTTTTGCAAAGCCTTAACCCAGTTATCTCCTTGTTCTTCTGCCCACTTTAGGGTCTAACCACCTTCCTAACCTCACCCTCTCTATGGGCATCACCTTGGCTGTGCTCCACCAAAGGAGGTCAGGAGACAAGGGGCTATTCACCTGCATGAAACTTGGAGCCACTGCAGGCCCTGTCAGCTATGGAGCAGTTCAACTTCAGCCTGTGAGAGAGCAGGAGATGTCAGGCAGTGAGCGATTCATGATAGCACACCAAATGTGTTGGCTATATTGTCACTGGGCAATCTGAGTGCCAAAATGCAACAAATGTCACTCCTTGCAACTCCCTCCAGCTGTGAGGGGAGCACGGCAGAGAGCTAGAGAAGGTGGCTGCAAAACTTCCAAAAGTTTTTGGCAGCAAGTGGTGGTTTAGAGGTATCAGAGACTGCAAAACCCCCACCTGCTTAGCTGGGCCACTCACATTTGGGATGGCCGGAGCAGGAACTGAAGCAGACTCTTTCCAGTGCCCCACCATGCACCACGAATTTAGAAGGAACAGCTAAACCACTGTATATGTGAGCAATTTTACTCCTCACGGCACTTGACAAGCACCAGTTGCCTTTAATCCATGGCAGCTAGTGCCTCTCAGCAGCATTATCACTGCAATGAAGTCTGTGTAGTTTAGGAAGAGCATGATGCTCCTCCAGTTCTCCTCTTGGTCCTTGCCAATATCGCTTTTGCCTTTTCTTGTTCAGGGTCAAAACCCAATGTGCATAGCTTAAGTAAGGCTCTGGGATAGAATAAAATCGGCCTTTCACTAAATTGTGGATGCTCACCCCCTTGGTATTTGCTTTTGCCCTCCTCTAGCTCACCATCTTATAAATCACAGGTGGCATGGAGGGGGTGAACAGGGACTGATCGTTCACCATCCTCTTAATACAATAATTCTAGGTCACCAAGGAGAAGAGAGGAAGAAGAGAGGTCTGGGAGAAGAGATAGTCTGTGGCCGTAGTCAAGTGCCACTGCTGTCCTCCCACCGCAGGAACTGACAGGCAAGACATGACCTGTGGCACACGACCTGACACTTTTCTCTTGCCTGTCAGGAAAGGTGGGAAGTCTGTTGCCACCAGAAGGTGTGAAGACAGGACAGGGAAATGCACTTGGTTGAAACTTAATCTGGTGAGCTTGAATACAAGTGGTAGTGAAGAACATTGCACATGCGGTTTCTGCACAGGCTCACTGCTGAAGTGAGCACTCTATGTCCCCTGTGGGTCTGCTGAGCCTAGACTGAAAGCCTGGCTGTCGTGTCTTGCTTGCTGTTGCTGTCAGAGTTAACTGGGATGAGCATCGATCAAACTAACGATGTTCCTGCAGCAGAATTGAGTGCAGATTGTCAAAACCAGCTAAGAAGCACAATAGGACTGGTCAAGCTCCCTGCTAGCAGCCCCCCACAAAGGGCTGGGGATGTTCACATGGGCTCCTTTGGGAGAGCAGTCTACAGGTACCTTAAATCTAGTTCAAGGATGCCTGTGCATTCATGCAGGCACACTCCGGTTGTAGGGTGTACATCCTCCCAGGGCCAGGTTCGAGCTACCGTTCAGGAAACAGGATTTCTTACTTCTGAGCTGCAATACCACGCCTCCTCTTAAATTGGTAAACATGGCAAACTGGTACTTTTGTCATGTGGTTTTGGATTAATCCAGATGGGAAAAGCTTCTTGTATCACTTACCTGGAGGGCAGAAAACCTATCCAATTGTGCACTCAATGCTGTTGAGGTAAAAAGGCTGAAGATAGAAGTAGCATACTTAGAGTAAGAAAATATCAGGTATGCTTCTGCTGATTTCAAGATGTGCCTGCTATCAGTGTTTGGGTTTGTGTGTCTACAAATTCTCTTTTGTTATATTCGGAGTGTAAATTAACTTGTCATTCAAATCATTAAGGAGATGTCATTAATGAGCTTATTTTGGGAAAATCAGGACAGAATATTTAAACCAAATGGAATTAAAATGCTTTTCTGATGAAGAAGTTATAGAATGAAATATCTATAATCCTAGCTCTGGAATATACTGGCAAGCTGACACTATATTCAAAGGAGGGAAGGGGAGTAGGTTTTGCATTTGATGTAATCAGCTAGCTTCTGAATTGACTCTTCATTTTAGTGACAGCGCTTTTCCAGCCGCCTTTTCAGAGTGCAGATTTCAATAATAAATAAATAAATAAAGGCCCATTTATAGAGAACTAAGCTTCCTGGAAATACCACATTTGAACTCACAAGCTTCTTAACATCCTTTTTATATCCTGATGGTGTAATCAGTGTATTTTCGTCCTTAGCCAGCAAGTAATTTGGCATTAGCACCTCACCTTATTTAGGGCTGTTGCAAAAGACTCCCGATTTATGGCAAACATAAGAGGAGAATCTAAACCTGTAAAGACAGAGAGTCTAAATTTAGGAAGGGTAATGGAAAGCATTGTATTTAGAGCTAGAAAGGAAAACGGATAGCATCATGGGAACAGATTGCTGTCAGGCTCTTCAGTTCTTTAGCAGGACTCGCCTATTTAGTAGTAATAACCATGATTGGCCAGATTTTGCTTTGCCAGTTTTAACTATGAAAATGCACATGACTCTTTAGCCTTACTGTAATTTATGTTGACATGAATAACAGAAGATTTTTCCCCAATTTTTTTTTATTATTATTTTAAATTTTACCCTTTTTGAAAACTGGCCATTTTAAAAAGGACTGAAACAAAGTTTGCAGTCTTTCAAATAGGAGGAAATTCCTTTTTGGATTTAGAGCCTCCAGGACTAATGTGGAACCTAATTCTTCTGCAACAAGTATCTTGTTAAGTCTATGAATTAAAAATCTCAGGTAAGATAAAAGCTTTCCTGGAAATAAAAAGTGGATGATAGATGCAGGAAAAGCTGAGAAGTATGAGTCCTTACTTTTTAGACCTGATAGCATATTGTTAGAAATGTCTACAATTTAAAAAAAATTGGGTCAGACTATTGGGGTTTGCTGTGCTATGATCAGGGCAGAACCTGAATCAAAAGACTCAGAAAGCAAGCCGTCAAAGGTGCACTTCAATGCCTTATATAGGAAACTAAGGTACCATCTATGGTGGGAAAAGAGAGGATGTGAGATTTCCTGGTCACAGAGAAACTATTCTTGTCTGACACAGAGACAAGGGTGTGACAAAGGGCAGACAAATAGAGAGGGTCACGGGCAACTGGGGTGATGGGTTTTCAGCTGTCATCTTTGTGAAACCAAATTGCAATTACAATTTGCTACTCAGTGATGGATAAATAGAGAGGTATAATAGATCCTATTTTTAATATGTGGTTACATAGATAGCTGCTGGATTTTAAACTACAAGCAATGTTTATTCTACCTCCACGTGTAATGGGTTTGGGTACTGCATGTGCCTGTATGACTAATACCGTGTACCTAAGTGTCATCCATCAGCGATGAGCACTGTGCCAGGAATACAAGAGCACTGAAAATTGAGTTCTTGAATTCTCATCCAGGGAAGGGTATTGATCTCTATTTTTAATTGGTCTCTTCAAAAAGGCAATTCTGGGACCCATGCAGCATTTTTATTTTTTTACTTGAAGAGGACTTACAAGTTGAGATGATAATATAAACGTGTATTTGCTGCAACAGATGAAAGAGCTTAGCTGAAATGGAAGCACTGAATAGAGACCATATATTTGGCTACATGTGGGAAAAATATCCACTGCTTGGTTCATGCACATCCATAAAATGCCAGAGGATAGATGCAAATAACCTGTTTGCAATTCCTCACACTTTGTAGATATTTGGGATTTGTCTCATTTAGAACTGTCATATAAAACTGTCCCCGGCAGAAAAAGGCAAGGATATATTGTCAAAAATTTTACTCACTACAAGAACCTGCTTGTAATTTTAAAACAGTTGTGGGACTATTTTTTTTTAATTGCACAGCAGAAGCTCAGTCTAATTTCAGTAGAGTTAACCTTGCTGTGCCAGAATCAAACTGACAGAAAGAGAGGTGAGAATCAAGCTCACTCTGTTTTTTCTTACTTCACAATCAGTGACCTTTCCAAAATAATTTTAGCAAATTATGTTTATCAAATTTATCAGGTTAAAGTGCACCAACTGTGTTCAGACACTTAAGTTGAGCATTCCTGGATTTCCAAAGTGACTGCAGACCTGACTATGTAATGGGAAGAAGAAAAACCCAGATGCGTGAACATACTTAAGAGAAGATTATCTGGGTTCAGTTTATGCTCATCTGGAAGATGACACTGCTTCTCTTAGAGCCTTCATGTGAACACCATAGTTGAAACATAGGAACCTTTTAAAAATGTTGCACAGTTCATGAACATCGCGAGTGCATGCTGGAACATCGCTGTTGTGGTCCATAGCCCTGGGCCCTGATACGTGGGGTTATACACAGGCAAAACAACAACAAAGTCCTGTTGCCCACAGCTAACAACCCACCTGCAGCCTGGAGTCACCACTTATAACCTCCAGCTGCAATCACATGACTCAAAGGGATCGATTTTCCATAGCCCCGCTGAGTGACCATCAGTGGCTCTGGTATGTGCATGAGACTGCTGAGCCAAATTAAAGTCTCACTTTTGCCAAAATGGCGGGGTTCTGCTCCCCCTCACAGCTTCCCGTCTCCACATCTGTGCTGGACCCTTACTGAGTGCCAGCCCCAGGGCAGGACAGAAAGGAGGGGGGTTAAGGGACCCTCCTGTTTTGGTTAAATGAACTACTATTTTGGCTCAGTGGTCTGTGAAAACACATCAGCACTGGTGGCCTAACCCAGCTGTGCAGTAAAACAGGTCTTGGGTAGCTTAGCCCTGTAAGCTTTACTGTGCAGCCTCCGGCAGGGACAAAAGGCACCTCAGCTGATGGGCAATGGCAATGGGAACTCGCATGCTCTCTTACCAGTCTTTCTTACCAGGCTGCTCCAATCAAGGTGACATGGAAACCGATGGTCATTGTACGTCTGGCCTTTCTGTTGCAAGAGAAGTTGCATAGTTGGAGTGAAGGAAAACAGTAAATCACGTTAAAAAATGCTCATCTGAATGCACTAGCAAGACCTATAGTACATGCAGTGGTAGAGCAGTACTCATCAGAGTCAACTTTTATTCATGTAAATAGTCCCACTGAAGCCAAAGGGAGAACTGGAGTGAATATGTTGTGCGTGTTGTGTGTTGGAAGGCTCTATAATCTGGCTCAGAGAGACTAACCACAGTATTTTAGCATGAACAGTTGGTGAATTATTTTTGACCCAGATGGTAACAGGCCTTCATCAAATGTTTGGTTTGATTCATGCTAGCTGAATGGCTCCACTAATGATGCTCTCATGTTGCACGAAAAAATGGTTTACAGGTTTATGTGATTTAGTATAACTCTGTAGATTTTGGCACTGTTTCACACAGGTACTACTCTTCTGGAAATGGTTTTCTAATGGAGTGTCCCAACATCTTATCTATTTGCAGCTCTTTGCCATTACCTGTCACAATATTTTGCATGATGGCAACATGCCAAGAGATGCAATGTCATGTTAATAAATGTTAATGTATCATGTATACGTCAGGGCAGATAGCCAAAGTGATAGGTGCTTTAGAAATAATAAAACAATTTTTTTTTCTTTTCAAATTTCTTGTTCTCTAGCACTTTTCATTTTATAGGCTGCTTGTTCTTCTTCTCTCCTTGTTCTCAGTTGCTGAAATTTTTTTTGTCACCACAAAATAAGGAGCAGTATATCACTAGTCATCTGTAAACCATAATTTAAAAGTCCAGGCTTTGGAAGTATGTTAATCATCACATCTGATAAGCCTTCTACGGGCTTGCAGTGTTTTTTTTAAACAAATACAGTTTTTCTTTGCTAAATGTTTTTAATTGCTTGCAGGGTTTATCAGCATCTGCAAAGGTAAAATACTTCAACTCCCTAGTAAGCTGCGTGATTTCCAGTTAGTTCTATATCCCTTTGATATCAATCCCATGTGCCTATAATGTGATCTGCTAAATACACATCTACATTGAGCAAAATATGCACATGCTGAATGATCACTTGGGCGGGGGATGAATCTGTTTTGACTGACTGCATTTACTAGTCAGTGAAAAGTCCCTTTATAGGCAATGGAATGAAACCATCCCCTCCAGAGAGCCCACCATCTCTAAGACAAGCGAGATCAATTGCTCTCCCTGGGTACCTGTTTCTCTCTGTAAACTGTAAAGTCACTGTAAAGGGGGACTAGGTGGCTGGCTCAGGTCTGACCTGTATTTATAAAGTGATGTGATTTAATTATCTCAGCCATAGACTGTTTACTGAAGTGTGGCTCAACATATCTCAGTGAGATGATATTCCACATTCAGGATTGAATAAAATAGTACTTGGATAACCACTGATTAAGCAGAAATGGTTCTTATGAAGTTTAGTCCATGTCTGCAAATTCGTCATTCAAAACACATCAGTAATTATAACTTACAACCAACCTGATGGCTGGAATTACTTGTACCCACACCATCAACCTCTGTTTCTAGCCAGGGCTATGCATGTGATCCCAATCCTGAAGCTCCATGATCCTGGAGCACAGAGAAACTTCAGGCCCAAATCTGGAAACAGGTCATATCTGAGACCCTCTTTACCATGAGTCGATAAAGCATGCCCCATAGCTCGTTGCATGGTTATCACTTAAAACAAGCAAATGGGTTATTTTGTCCCTTTGGAAAAGCTGTATACCTACATATCACCTCTATTTCTTATTTCAGTGTGCCTCAGCACAGTCAGTCATTAACTGCAGTTGTATGGCATATATTACTTCTGTTCAAATCCACACAAAGGCTATTTTTAGCATATATGACTGAATTGATACAGCGCAGTTCTCAGCAGGAATCTTCTCTGTATGGCATATACTTTGTACTTGGGGAGACATTAGCTGCACAGCTGTCTTCAGAGTAGTGTGTGCGTTTACCTGAACTAATGAGTTGATTTACCCAGGAAGAGCAAAAATGGTAACTAACTGACTTACAATATGTTTTTGAAGCCATACAGGACTGTACTAGAGCTGTACTCCACTCTCCAGTATACTATAATGAAGATTACATCTTTACAAAAGTAAAGATACAGATATTTGCTATACCAGTACAGAAAATCTTGGTACCAAATCCCCAGAGAACACTCATAAGTGTAGATTCTAAAGTGCAGAAGGAAGGATGTTTACGAGTACCGAGAAAGAAGGATAAAGTCTAAGGCGGCTTAGGCCTTATCCTATAAACCACTTATTTGTGTGCTTCATATATTACATTCATAAGAGATGGCCTGAACTGTGGGATATCTTCTCTTCATCAGCACGTGAGAGACCATTCACAGAATACCAAGTTCCTCACATCCTCCCACATGGTAGGCCGAGCTGATTCAGTGAACAGACCCTTACCGAATAAGCAGGCGAAGGCTGTGGACCATTTCTTAAACAGCTCAATCTTCCCAAATCAGGAACTACTGAAGGAGCCCATGAACATGGCGCAATGTGCTGCTTATCCCTACCTGCTAGAGGACAGGGAGGGAGACAGCAGATAAACATTGCTTTTTGTAGCAGTCAACAATCTATGCACCAAAAAACCAGTGTGGAGGAAACTCTTGTGTCAGCTGGGTACCTCTCAAAGGCAGGTGGATCCAGAGAGGGACGTTACGGAGGAGACTGCACCTGCCAAAAGGAAGGGTTTGTCTGGGCTGCACAGCATCAGGAAAGAAAACCCTCTGTCACCTGGAGGTGAGGCCTGTGTGGCAGAGGAATAGGAGCTATGAGACCGTTCCTGCCCCTCACTTAAGAGGACCTTAAACCGATTGCTAACCCCGGGGTAGAAGGACATCATTTTCCGGATGCAGGAGCTCCCACGCCCTCCTATTTTGGAGTTTTTACGGCCACTCCGATGTGTTCCTCTCGCCGGCAGAAGCTGAGCGCTGCCCGGCGGTGACCACAGGGTGTCACCCGTGGTCCAGGCTGACACCCATGGGCCGCAGCCCCGGGTGCGGGGCAGCCCGGAGGGGGGGGGGGGGGGGGGGGATGCAGTCCTCCAGCTGCAGGCAGCTGTCCTCCGGGGATCTCCCCCCCGTCAAAGAGGGGCACCGCCGGTGAAAGAGCTCAAGGGGGTTCCTGCCTGGGTCCAGGCGGTCCCTCAGCCAGGACAGCGCTGCCACCGCTGCGCTGGGTCGGGGGTACCGGGTACGAAGGGCAGAGGCCTGGCGGGGATGCTGACACCCTTCTCCAGCCCTTTGACATCGGGGCAAAGGCCCTTGGGCAGCGCAGCAGAAGGCACGCTCAGCGCCTGGCTCTTCATGCTTCACCTGCCCCGTCGCCAGGCACACAGGACTCCGCTGTTTTGGTTATTTTTTTTCCCCTTTTCTTTCACTCCAACAGATGGAACAGGAGGAAACTGCTGAGTAAACAACAGACCCCTGCTCCCCCCAGGGCTTGCAAGCATCCACAGCTGGAAAACTCACGCACACAACTGCAGGTGACCAAACAGAAATGTGTAGTGGTCATACACTGTTACTGTAGTGCCTGTACCCATACAGAAAAGCCATGAACTACTGAATTTCAGCCTCTCAAAGAAGAGGACTTTCATTTAGAGCCTTACCTGACACTAAAGCAATCTGCTGGCCAAATTGTCTCTGATTCAAAACATAAATGCAGTACATTTCTGTATTAACTGTTTAAAGTTTTCTTTTCCAAATAGCAAGCCTTTTTTTTTTTTCTTTTAGCCCTCATCTTTTGGAAAGTACTTTTGGAAGCATTTTTTGCAGAAACTTTCCATAGACAGTTCCAGCCAGCATGGAAAATTTTATCCCAATCTTTATATGTTGGTCTTGATAGCAGAAACTGTCAATGTGGGGAGTGTCAGAAACCATCCTTACCACAAGCTGTCTTACTAGCTCTACCGGGGTAACTATAGCCACATAGTGTCACATAAGCATCTGTAGAGCGGGTACTGCAGTTAAACAGGAAAGTAATGTTGTGGAATATTTAATTTCACTTCTTAGAAGAATACAGCTGGGCCAAGATTCATCTAACCTAACTTTAGGTACCCCAGGTAAGATGACCAATTAGGACCACCACCCAAAGCTCTTTTCTGAGCAGTGTCCCTCATTTTTTTCAGCTATCTGTAGAAATGTTTCACTGGCAGTGCAAGGCTGAACAAGAGCCTTGGTTTTCTTCACTAATTTCTACAGGGTCTTTATGAGAAGTGTACAGAAGATGGGCAAAGACTACTTTTTGAAAAACTTTCAGGGGCGAAACAGGCATCTCCTGCTTAACTTGCTTAAGATCCAGACTGCCCTCCAGAAGTAACGGCCTGCTGAGCACAGACAGAGCACAAGAAAAATGCTGTCACTAAGAAGTTTCACTTATCTTCGTAAGAGTCATGGAACAGTCCATGGCTTATGGTACACAGAGATAAGTAATACAGACTAAACCATGTGAAATGTCTGAATTTATGTATTTAAATTTTTACATGTGTATCATCAATACACTCCATCCAAGGGGTGTATGAGAGCCCAGGCACACTCACCATACAAAATACAATATAATGTTTGTTTTAAGGTTCATTGGGTCGACTGTTCTGCTAAGTATGCTACCCAAGCTGGTGGCGGTTACAACACTGCCACCAGCAGAAAATTTGGATGATTACTTCCATTTACGAATGGGTGAAATTAAACCACAGGTTCAGCTCTTAGTCAAATTAACATATAACACCTATGTCAGATGGGATTTCGGGAGTTCTAGCCCTTTGCTTCTCAGTCCAGAGATTTTTCTCATAAGGAAGTACAGACCTTACAGACAGGGAATTCTGTAAAACAACAAACCCCCCAAACAGCTGACTGCCATAGACTCCCTCCCTTCAGACATGACTGTAATACATCAGATTCAGGGAGATTAAAAACATGGACAAATTTTTCACCTTTTCTACACTAAAAAATTGAGGCGGTGTGTGTTGAATATTCATTGCTAGCAGTTGCAGACTTTTGCACAAAGCAGCAGCCACATAATGAGCCTACGCATGGTAAAACAGTTAAAATTACAATCAGACATTGTTTTTTAAAAGTAACCCATTAAAATAATACCCTACATCTTGGCAAAGATGAAAGACACCCAAGGTACAACTCTGAGTTGCTGAAGTTCCATACTTCTTCATTATTATTAATGACCCCAGTGTTTTTTTTTCTAGAAAATGACAGATAGCATTTAATGTTTTGTTACCCTAGGGCTGCAGTTCTCTGCTCGTGTATCTGCACATAGCACCTAGCTAACGCCTGGGAAATGTGAGGCAAAGATAACGCCTATCACAAAACTTCATTGCTTAGCAAGTGCAGTTTCATTTTCTATAGGAGCAAATTAGCACTATAGATTTTAACATCTCTAGCCTACAAGTCATCAACACAAAGGATGTTTCAGGCACATTATAGCACTGGAAGACTTGCAAGGCCTGTCAGTACACTATTCAAAGAGTTAGTGAACTCATGAATTTGGGATTGTTGGAGTTTGAGGGGGAGGCGGCTGCATCTCTTTCATATACTAACGCGATTTGAAAGGAGAGATGTTTCTATAAATTAGCATTTTCAGCTCTGAGTGTGGTCTCCCAGACACAATTTATAGCTGAAGCCATACAGGGTTTTTTTTGCTCCTACATCCAACAGAGAATAAAAGATGGAAAGTTAACTGCATGCTTTTATCTTGGACATATAATGAACAGACGTATCACCCCTATGAAAGCTTTGCTTACACTGCTGTTATCACAGTGGCCCAAGCAACAGTTAACTTTGCCCAGTTTTTCTCAGCAACTGCTCATTTTGATTCTCCAAATTGCTAAAAGACCACCAACTGCAGTAATCAGTGGATAATGGGAGCCGTAAATAAGGTGCAGACGCCCCATCCTTCATAGAAGGAAGCCATCCATCACCATGCAGAAGAAATTGAATGGGATCACCCCAGAAGTGGTTATCTTAATTCTTGGCTGAAAGTCCCTCTTGCAGGCCACCCAGTAGTACTCGGTAATAAAACCCTGTATTAACAGCTCAGTTTTACATGTATGCAGACCCCATCTAGCTAAGCATATAACCAGTTGATGAAATCTGCATTCCCGATACAGATTTTGTCACACCAGTAAACACAGGGTGCATTACACTGCCCCAGGTCATAGCAGCAACGTTCGATGCTCCAGGATGGACTCTGGGGTAGGGAGTTTCCATCAGTCTTAAAACCACCTGCTTTTAGCATATGCCTGCAGCATAGTGCTAAAACAGCTCAAGTCTTTATATACAGCTGACCTAAGGACTTAATTCTTCAAGTGTAGTTACGCTTTGTCCACACCAGAGAGCAGTACCTTCACTTTGCTAGAGGTAGAGAAACTCCTTTTGAGGAACTGTCAACATTTGTACCACATAAGAGCACCCACATTTATACACACCCACTTGAACACCCCCAGTTAGAAGACCAAGTATTTTGCCAAGGTGTGTCCATGATAAGACTTGTATGGGTGCAGTTTGATGGAGTAACCATCACACACCTAAGCAAAATTACACAGGTATCTCAGCTGATTGGCAGCTCAGATTTGTTCTTTATCTTTTTTTTAAAAAGCTGGCTAACACTTTTCAGAGAGAAAACCTTAGTTTTAAAATAAAAAATGACAAGAGCTTATGGAAGTATTTTTCAGGATTTTACTGCAAACCAATGGGTTTGGTCACAAAAAAATATGATACATATAACCATGTTAATTATATTACATTACAATGATGGTATACATTACAAGTAAGTCTGTAAGTTTAAATATACATCTAGAGTTACAACTGAATGTACAGATCTTTTTTACAATACATACAAGCAGGAATTAAAAACCCCCAAACCCCAAACCCATAAATAATGCCCATTTTACAGATGACATTTTTTAAACTAAAAAAGAAAAAAGAAAAAAAAAAAGAAACCAACAGCTTTGACCGACTGCAGCTGGGGCATTTTGGTCCATAAAAACCCTTTCTAAAAATAGAAATATTTTTTCATAGCAGCAATGCTTTCTTCAAGCATTTGGATACAAGTAATTGTGAGCCCATTTCAATAATTTTAGTTGACTGTATAGATTTACAAAAGAAATTTCAAAATTACACTTAATTTATCTTCCAAATATGGAAGAAACAAACAATGCCCCACATTGTGGTATCCTGCAAGTGTCACACTGATGCTTTAAACTAAGTCCATCTGTAGTACGCAGACCACACGCATACCATTTGTTCACATAGTAAACCCACATAAATGAACTGAGAAACACACTCTGCAACAGCGAAAGCTTTGGAGCTCACAAGATCTCATCAGAAAAAGGCACATTTCACAAAATCCTTATCACGTTCAGATAGATCTTCAGGCAAGGCTTTTCGGAGCACGATTTCAAAACAGCTTGTTCTTACTCCTACGATCTGCTGCAGGAGTCTATGGCAGCAGTCACTCTTGTTTTTCTTTCCCAAGGAGACAGCACCACTTTGGGGGAAGAACGAATGGAAATGAAAAGCCTGTAAAGCTCATTTAGAGAGTGATGTGCTCTTCAAAAAAACTTCCAGCAAACAGTGTAGTTGAAATTAAGGCTGCAAAGCTGCCATGGTGGAAATGTGCAAATTCTCTTTCAAGATGACTGGTCGACTGGCAGTTCCACCAGAAGGCCAAACAAAAAATAAAAATAATAGTTATTATTATTAAAAAAGAAAGAAAGAAAAATGTTCACAAGAAAGAGTCCACGGGTGGGGCATATGAGAAGCCCAAAAAAGCCTCAGCGGCTTCTTTGACGCTGGCGGTGATGAGGATGCTGTCTGGGGACTGGCCGATGGAGTTGGGGACTGGCTCATCTGTAAACTCCGGATCGAAGTGTCGCAGGTCACTGGGGCCACTCTGCAGAAAGGGCAAGACACAACATTTAGACCCAAATGCTTTGTGAGTGCACAGTTCAATTCAAAATGCCGACGAGCACCCTTGTGTGAAAACTCAGTGTTATCACCTCAGGCCCACTGTTTAACAGCCTTTGTCAGTTTTAGTTTGACCTTTTTTTGTACCCTGCTGCAGATTGTCTCAATAAAAATAAGGTGGTTCAATTTAATGCACTACCCTCCAACTAAGCGCATGCAACAGAAGCCAAATGCAAACACACCACTCTGCCATGCAGCAGTTTGCAGGGCAGGACTTTGATCTCAGGGCTAGTTATTAAATTTAGTTTATAAAATGCTCAGAAAGTGAAAGACAACAACGTCCACAACCATATCCCTCTCCTTAGATGTTACTATTTGACGAGCCAAATGTAACTCTGCCCTTGGGAAGCTATTTGCTTTCTACATCTTACCTTCCCCTTTGGTAAAACGGGGATGCTGGGGATTATTTTAAAATAGCCATGCAAATGACGCATGCGAGGCCAAAAAACCAAGCTAAATTTAGATTGTCTATCACCAAAAAGTCACCTACAGCTTATTTTTAACCTTGCCTGGATAGCCAGAGGGGAACGAAAAGCTGTGTTCCCCAAACACAGCCACCTGGCCAGTTCCTCCCCGCTCCTGGGCACCCCACAAAGACAAGGGGCGAAAACACACTCTCCATACATTCTATAATTAGAAGTGATACGTACCACATTTGGGTTAAAAGGAGGTGTAATCTTCTTATTAATGAGATCATCCCAGTTAATTGGGGAGAAGAAGATGTGATTCTTAACCTCCATCTGTTACAGAGAGAAAAACAGATTAATTCAGACCCAAGCTAATGCAAGCAGCATGGCCTAGTCACTCCCTGCCGTGCTGCCTACAGGCACTGGCCCATTTGCACTTACAAAGTCCTCCTTGGCACCAAGCCTCTTCGTCCTATCCTTCTGCAAGAGGCCTTCCAGGAGGTGTCTAGCCGAGTTGGTAATATTTGGCTTCAGCTGCAAAGGTTTGTTCAAGATGTTGTCGTACATTTCTGCTGTGTTCCTGCTGTAGAAGGGCGGCTGTGGGAAAGGAGAGACCCAGGTTAATGAGCCTCACAGGCGGGCATGGGGTTTCTTGTGGGGAAGGGACAAGTAAGCTCGTTTGATTTGTCACAAAGGATTCGTTGCTTACCAGGCCATAAAGCATCTCATACAGGACTGCTCCAAGGCACCACCAGTCCACAGTCCGGTCATAGGGCTGCTTATGAAGCACTTCAGGAGCGAGATACTGTGTAAGAGAAGGAAGAGAGCCATGTTAGCCAAAGGGACCTTTATAATTAGGAAAGCCTCTCCATTCTTGAATGAAAGCAGCTTACTGAATCCCAGCAACATCTAAGCTACCAGAAAGCTACAAGCTCTTTATAAACAGGGAGATGGCTTGAGAGCTGTTCTCTCCTGCTCAACAAGCTCTGTGTGTCCTACATGTCCTCACTGGCAGCCTGATATTAGAAGACCTGTAATACCCCCTGCTTGTCTAACCAGCTGTAAATATACATGGGAGACGTCAGCTTGCACCGACGAGGACAGCACTTGCTGCCACTCTGTGAGTGGCAGGCTAAGGGTTGGCCGTACCTCTGGTGTGCCGCAGAAGGTGGAGGTCGTGCCATTGTGCTCTATGTTTTCTTTGCAGAGTCCAAAGTCAGTCAAGACGATGTGTCCCTGCGAATCGAGCAGGATATTCTCTGGCTTCAAGTCACTGTAGGAAGAGATGAAGGAAGACAAGTGTTCGTTAGAGGAGATACAGTAAGAATATTTTAGGTGCAATTGTTTACAGAACTTCACTAAGTCACAAAAAAATATTAAAAGCAATTCTGAGCTCATATTGAGATCAACTTTTCAATGCTTATTCAAGAAAGCACGTGGTTTTTTCAGTCTGACAAACTGGACGAGGTTGCTTACCGATAAACAATGTTCAGGGAGTGCAGGTAGCCCAGTGCACTGGCAATTTCAGCAGCATAAAATCGGGCTCTTGGCTCCAGGAAGCAACGCTCCCTCTGGAGATGGTAGAACAACTACAGGAGACAGAGAGAACAAAGTTGTGTGAACGGCGCCAAAGCCTGTTAACAATGCACTTAATTAGACTCAACATATATAGCGAGGGAGAACAATAGCAGGAAATGGCCTAACGATCCTTTGGTAGTTCAAAACTTGGCAGGCTGAAAACATTCAATCTAGTAACTTTTCCCCCATGACTTTTCCCCTTGCAAGTCTTTTTTATTTAAAAGGAAGGGTGAAAAAGTCCACCGTGCACACGATAGGAAATACTACTTCATTTTCTTACTGCTTACCTCTCCACCATTGATGTAGTCTAGGACAAAATACAGTTTGTCTGCAGTTTGGAAGGAAAAGTGAAGCCCGACCAGGAAGGGGTGTTTCACATTTTTCAGCAGGACATTGCGCTCTGACATGATGTGCTTCTCCTGAAAACATAAGAAATCATCAATGTTTAGTACACTGGCTTAGTAATAGCAGTAAAAATATATTTGATGGACATTGCAATGGCATCACGAAGCAGCAGCTTACCTCCTTCTTCTTCAGGATTGCTTTTTTCTGCAGGACTTTAACAGCATAGAACTGTTCTTCTGCCTTATGCCGTGCAAGGAGAACCTAAAAGAGGATAAAATCCCAGAACTGAGCAATACTGAAATACAGAACAACTTGTAAACACAACTGGAAAGAAGCCTTTATGTTAACTGCTGAGCACTGCCACATCCCTCTGGTTCAATGTGCAAGCCCTTTGCTGGACATGCCTAATGCTATTACCACTCTGGCAGACTAATCTAGCCCACCGTTCTTTACGTCTAGTTTCTTTCCCTTTCAAAAGCAAAGTATATATTCTTCCCAGCACCAGTGCACCACACTCCCTGGCTCTTTTATGACTCTTTCAAACACAGCACACCACTCCCTCTCCCTGCAGCTACACAGGGAGCCAGGCACTGGGCAGCAGGACATGCTCGGGTCTGGTTTAAATGACCACCATTTACCAAAGCCAGTACAAACCTGACCCTCGGGCATTACATACAAGAGCTGAAGTGTAAATAAATTACAACGAAAAAGAAGTTAAGTTTACCTTCCCAAAACTGCCTTTTCCAATCACTTTTAAGAAATGAAAGTCTGATGGTTTGGCATGTGGGTTGGATGATGGACCAAGATTGATCTGCTGTGAAGGACTGGGCTAGAAAAATCAACAGACAGAAACCACATTTATTAAAACAGTTTGGTAGTGAGAGTCTCGACAATGTCCCTTTTTAAAAAATATAAATACAGTGACCTTGAAAATGAAGATTAGCACTCTTCTTACCACTAAAATTTAATATTGACCTCTACCAGGTACCTTAAACTGTTAGGCACTGCCTAAGAAGAGTATAACAGCCATAGCTTACTTAAAAGTTCTTGTTGAGGTCTTAGCCACATTCCATAATGAAGGAAGAGCTAATAAAGCTTTTTAAAATTTCTTCTCCATGTCAGGAGAAGAAAAAGTTTCAGTCTAACTCGATTAGACTTTTTCCCAGTTACATCAGTGTGCTATAAGCTGAACAAAAGTAACACTCATGATGCTAATTCTGCTACACTTCTATTACTGTCTGATTCAATTTTCTAAAAATGCTTCACTGAGTAAAATCTACTTACCGGAGGAGACGGATTAGCATTCATAAGTTCAGGCTCTTGAGGCTGGGAGATTTTCAAGATAGACTGAACCTCAGGGCTGCAAGGATAAGGGCATGCATGATTAGAAGAGTTCCCAGAAGCATCAGGCAGAGCTTTCCGCCAGAGGGCAAGCATGTATCGCGGACAACGAGTTTTGGGTTGGGCTATTACAGAAGGCAACTGAAACAATCTATTCGACTTAAGGAGTAAAATTAATCTAGAGAAAGTAAATTCCGTCATACAAAGAAGTGTATTTATACTGTAAGTACAGTTCAAAATGCGGGTGAGTCACTACAAATCCCACCCAATTTATTTCTCCCAAACCCAGCTCACGAAGATTGTTGCCAAGTGAGTAATACCTCAAGAAGATCAATTAACTCTTCCGTAACAGTCATGCCAGAGGTATTACAGTAAACAAACTTTTTTTTTTTAACTGGATCTCGCAATACGGAGTGGTATTTGTGACCGAAATCCTGCCAAAATTTCTGATACTTACTGCTTGCATGCATAGGAGTTGGTAGCTATCTTCTGAATGAAGTCGTTTAGCCCCATTCTTCTCTGCTTCATGAAAGCTATAAAAAGGACAGGGAAAGGAAAAATCAAATCGTTAAACCAGCCTGCGAGAAAAATCACAGCTCCCCCAAGCATCCTCGAAGAAGCCCCCCCTGCCGCTCACCGATGAGGATGGCCACCATCCCCCTCATCTTCGAGTAAGTCAAGGTAGGACCAGACGCCTCGGCTGCCTTCACGGTCATTTTGGAGCGGGGTGGGGGGTGGTGGTTGGTGGTGGTGGAGATAAATAACGAGCGTACGATATCACCGGCTCCCAGCACCGCACTGCCTCGGCGAGGCATCCGACGGCGCTTAAGTGGCAGCGGTGATGGGCGGGACCGGGGCGGGGCGGCGACGGTCGGCCCCCCCCCCCCCCCGACGTCCTCGGAGGCAGCCGGTGGCCGCCTCCGAGGACGTCGGGGGGGGGACCGACCGTCGCCGCCCTTGCCACCGCCCTACCTTGGCCGCAACCCCCGGGGGACGCCCCCCCCAGCATCCCCACCGTGCAGAGCATCCACGAGCAAACGCATCAACCCCCCCTCCTTTTTTTTTTCCGGTTATATAAACTTGAAATCTGGTTCTGCCCTCGACGAGCATCAATTCTTAAAGTGTGCGGTGTGTGTGTCCCCCCCCTCAACCCGCAGCCCGCGTCCGCTGCCGGGCCCCGCCGCCGGCCCGCCGCCCCGGGGGAGCGGCGATAAGGGACGCTGACGTTTCCTTGAAGGAGCCGCAGTGACTCAGGAGAACAAGATTTCCTGCCCGGTTTTCAGTAAAACAAACAAATGTCCCTTCTGTGCACTGCCCTGATCCCGGCTGGGACATTACTGAAAGGGAAAAGGAAAAAAAAAAAAAAACCAACAAACCAGCGTCTTTTTTTAATGCCAAAAAGGGAAACAAGGGGAAAAAAAAAAAATCCCAGTCCCCTGAACTTGGAGGAAAGCGCAGAGATCAGCTTCTAGAAAAGGTGGGGAGATGACCGAGGACTGGACAAGTGCACTAAGGGAGGGGAAAAAAAAAAAAAAAGGAAAACAGCCCCACTCCGCAGTTTTTGCTTCCACTGTACACGGTCATTTAGAACACCGTGTACCGGGACTTAATTGCTCAAGTCGCTTCCTTGCGGGCTCACCGCGTACATGCACGAAGCACAAGGTGAAACGATGCTGCCCGGGGACCGCCGTCCCCCCGGGCGCAGGCAGACCCAGCGCAGAAGCCCTCGCAGGGGGCAGGCGCGGCCGGGGGGTGCCGGGCTCCTGCGCGCTACAGGCGGGTGGAACTTTCCACCCGACGGGGCGTTCTTCATGCGCGTATTTCGCCTTGCTGTGTGAGCGAAGGGCGCTGGGCTGCGGCCAGCGCCTCCAGCTGCAACGTGCCCCCCTCCGCCCCCCGCCCGGAGACCTTTTTTTTTTTCTCTTTTTTTTGACTCTGCACCCGCTGCTGCTGCCTCTCCCCGCAACCACAGGCCGCCGCTGGGCGGCATCCCTTGGCAGCTGCCTATATCATCTGCCTCGGGGCGGGGGGGGGGGGGTGATGGCAAGCACCCCAGCACAGCAGCCGTCAAAGGCTGCAGCTCACCCTGAGCAGCAAGACGGATGACCTGGAGTACAGAGATAACCCCCGCGAGGTGGGCACAGCTCTTAAAAAGCGCTGCAAAGGCTTTACAGCGAGAGAGTAAGGAGGGATGCTTGCCGGCTCCTCTCGTCTCTGCACCGAGCCGCCGGTGTCCTTCCCGGAGCGGCGGGGGGGGTCTGCCCGGCCCCGCCGGCGCGGTGCGGGGGAGCGCAAGGGAGCCGGCGCCAGGGAAGGAAGGGGCGACGGAAGAAGCAAGGAAAAGGTGGCTGCAGCTGGCAGGGCTCTAGCTTCTCCCACTTGTTGCTTTCCTCACTGTTGCAAAAACTGTCACTCTCATTAATGGAAGGAAAAAAAAACCCACAAAAAACTAAATGACCCCCAAACTTGATATACTGGAATAGGCGCAGCCAGTCTCCTCAGCCCCCTCCGGACTGCTTTCAGAGTGCTGCTGTTAAAAATTGCTCGAGACCCGCAGTTTTGAGGGTACCCGGAGCTCCCGATCCCCTCTCGCTGGCTCCCCTGGCATCTCCCTCCGGGCTCAACGACGTGGCGGCCCGCAGCCGGGCCGGCGCTGCCTCCCCGCCACACTCCCGCCAGCTGTGCGCAGGGGCAAGCGGCTCCCAGCCGCCGGGCAGGCTCCGGCGCAGCCTCCCCCCCTCTTCTGCACAACCTGCCGCGGGCTGCAACCCACTCGCCTCCTCCCCCGCTCCGCCGCGGCCCCCCACGCTGCCCGCGAGTGCCCGCGGCGCAGCCCGAGCGCGGCCCCCCCCCCGCCGCCCGCCGCTGCGCCCCGCTGCCCCCGCTCCGGCCGGTTACGCCACCACCCTCGGCCCCGCTTTGCATCGGCCTTTTAGCCAGGGCCCCGCTGCTCTTGCCAAGTCACCTGGCCCCTTTCCGTGCCAAACGCTGCCGCGGCCGTACCCCGCACGCACACCCCCCGCCCCGTATCCTCCGGTGCCCCGCTGCTGGAGGGGTTATTCCCCCCCCGGGGAGCAGTTTTCCTGCCGAGGCAGGGTGTCCCGCCGGCAGAGCGGTGAACCCACCTTTCAGCGACGACTTCTCCTCTTTGCCCCTCATCTCGCTTCCCGCCGAGAGCCCGGGCGCGGCGCGGCAGCGCTGAGGCTGCGACTGGGCTCCCGGCCGCCGCTGTATTCCCAGAGAACTCCCCTTCCTGGCCGGGCGGCCCGGAGGCAGGAGGGAGGCGGCGAGGGCGGCGAGGCCGGCCGCCGCTACCGCTGACCCGTTTATGGACGCAATCTCGAGGGCGGCTGACATGCAGGAGCGTTATAAAGTTCAGCACGGGCCGCCCCGCACACTCTGCCCCGTTGCAACATCGCCCTCAAAATTACTGTCATCAGCGCGCACACGCACGGGCAACGGCGGGGGAGGGGAGGGGACGGGGGGGGGGGGGGCCGCTCCGGCCCTAATTGACCTGCCGGCAGCGGCTAACCCTGCCCCACGGAAGGAGGCGCTGCCCACGCTCCCCCCCGCCACGGCTGGGTGCGAGCTGCCGCGCGCACCCCCCCCCCCCCAAAAAAAAAAAAAAAGAAAAAAAAGGCTCCGCGCCAGGAGGGGCAGAGGCGGGGCGGGGGGCTGCCGCTGCCCGCGGGAGGCAGAGGGCTGCGGCTGCCGGCCGGGCTTCCCCGCCGGCCGGATAGCGCCGGGGCGGGACCGGCGCCCCGCTCCGACCTGGCACCCAGCGCCTTCCGCCGGCAGCGCCCCGGCGGCGCCCCCCGCCCGCGCGGCTCCGCTCCCCCGCCGCCCGCCGCCCGGCCCGGCCCGGCGCCGCGCACCCCCGGCCGCGCCCCGCTGCGGGAAGCCGGTGTCCGTCCGTCCGTCCGTCCGTTCGACCCTCCCGCCCTCCGGCACCCACCTGCCGGCTCCCGCAGCCGGCCGGGCCCTCGCCCCCTCCCCGTGCTGGAGGTGCCGCTCGTCCTCTCACAGCACGGGCGTTTTTAATGTGGAAGGGAAGAATTCCTCCCAAGGGACGAATTACTATTGCTTATAATTCACGCGGCGTTTTAAAGTCATGAATTGGAGTTCTCAGAAGCCCGGGGTTTGGCTCAAAAACCTGAGCGTCCTAAAGTTGCGTTTTAAAACTTTTCCCTGCAACGACAGCAGCAAACACCTTGACAGTTGAAACGGGTGAGAGCACACAAGCAAGGAAAAGGTACCCAAAGATCCCCTCTTTCAAAACCCAAGTCTTCTAGAAAAGCATCAGACATTGTGAAAATCTCGATAAATTGCAAGGGCTTGCATCAAGAATTTGTGTAGTCAGTGGGCTAGGGGTGTACAGCTAAAAATTAAATACAAGAGAAGAATAAAAAAAATTACAGTGATGTTTCACACTCATGTTACTTTTCTCTCTCAGACTAAAATTTTGACAAATTGTCCTGAACTTCAAATTAATAATTTTTCAAAGCAAAATTAATAAAAATAAAGTAGAAGGTGGACAACGAAAACAAAAAGGAAAGGGAGACTCCACACAAGGGATGTTAAAAGTTACTGAACTCCTTGCCTTGGGATGTGTGCACACCAAAAGTGTGGATGGGTTCAAGAATGGCCGGACAAATCAATAGGAAAAAAAAAAAAAAAGATTTGACTACAAAGATGGTGTGTCTGAGCCGGAATGTTCCTGGACCACAGATTCCTGGGAACCAGGGGTCTTTTGGGGGCAAATCACTGAAGGGTTGCCCATTCTTGCTCTTTCCCTTAGCAGTGCACTGTTAGCTGGTGCTGGTAACCCAGACTGACCTACATGGACCTTGGGCCCACACCTTCATTCTGATAGTGTTATATTGCACTTCTGAGTGGCATGATACTGGTTTTTTATTCACAGAGTTTAACCATTCAGAAAACCCCAGGAACTGCTGCTTACTGGCAAGAAGAAAGAGAACTGATTTGATTTGTAACATAATGTAAAGCATTTGACTCTGCCAAATAGCTGTATTCCATGTAAAAGTAGCACTAGGTAAACAAATGCACGTCAAGCTCTTCACCATGCCAGCATCCAAATCAGGGCCCCGCTGCCGGGCTGTGAGAGGTGCAGAAACACACAGACTGTGCTGGAACTGTGGGCGACCTAGGCCATAAGGGCAGAGCATGCATGACATGCTGGCTTACTGGTATGCGTAACCCCACGGTCCTGCTGACGCAGAGATTGGGACATGCCCAACGTAAAGCTAGGAGGGATGTGATTCAATTTATCTTAAAAAATGAACACACACACACACACACATCACTAATGTGGGCCTGTGTTGGCCAATGCAGTTCAAAGCACCTTCAGCAGTAGCTGGACTGTGGAAATTTGTCCCTCTAGAGAAGTCTTGCTGTTTGGAGGGTTTCTTCTGCGGTGGACAGATAGATGTTAGTCCTGCCTGACAGTGTTCATGAGGCACAGAGAAACTTTCCTCTCTTGCCCTTCAGGAAGGTCAGAGGCTTCAGCAGACCACATGGTAACTGGAATTTGTAAGCTCTCTTCCTCTGATTCTGTCCTGGTTCTCACTGTCTGCTGTGGAGGAAGATTTATGAATGCAATTCAGTGCCTCCATCCTTCAGGAATTAGATTCTCTGATAGCTTCTGAACTTCGGTTTGGCAATGAATTCAGTGCTGAATGAATGAATTCCTGCTTACTTATCTTGCTGAATCAAGACCTTAGGATGTAGCAGGTTGAACTGTTCCTAGAATTACTTGGCTGACTCTGGAAGGAAGCTTACCCAAATTCTGCAACTGTTTTCAGCAGCATTTGGCTTTGGGTTTATTAAACAAAGATGGAATTCAAGCCTTGGACTGTAGGAATGATATAGCCCCTGAATGCAAAAGGCGATGGCACTCCTAACAGCATCTGTCTGCTGAAGCAAAATCTCAAAAGCTTTTATTTTCCTCCTGTAAATCCCCAACAAACAAGTTCTTGTCTCTGACCTTGTAATTAAGTTTCATGTGCAACAGCCAAAACTTTCAGTCAAGACCTTCAGGCTGCCCCCACAAATGATGTCTACAAGTAGCAGCAAATAGATAAGGAACTGACTAACAGCTTTAATAACAACCCCAACAGAGATTTTAAATCAGGAGCTTTTGAATGCTGTCAACAGGTCTGCTAGACGTTGTTCTGACAGGAGGTTTATTGACTGAAGCCCCTATTGATCTGGAAACATCTAATTGATTTCAGTGTCATATTTTGCCAAACGCAAGTTTGGAACATCTTTTATTTCCCTTTTCTGATGCTTACGGAGCAGGTTTACTGCATTGTCAATAAGAGGCTTTAGTGCCAAGGGATTACTCACAGGATCACAGTGATGCAGGGCTGTACTGAGAAAAAAGTAATTCCCGTCCTTGTAGAAAGCAGTGGAAAATTACAGCATCCTTTAGATGCACTCACCTCTAGTTAAAATAGCTGATAAACGATGCCCTAACTTCCGTTTTAATTCCAGCACACTGATTTGAGTCTAACGGAGTTGTTGTCACTGTGACTTTATGAGCAAATGTTGCAGGTATTTCAGCCCGTAGCAGTCAAGAGAGGGGTGACTGCAGAGGGAGCACATTTGTATGCCTTCCTCTGAGTGTGCCCCCGCCCCAGATTATTATAAATCCTTGCAATATTGTGTAGCCTCTCTAGCTCAGAATCCTCATAAAGCCAGGTTGGATGACAGATACTTGAATTCATTGTTGTTGTTATAAACTTAAAATAATGTGCTGTGACTACACAGCATTTGGTCTTATCAGAACTGAATAATGCTAGTATGGTAAAAGAGTTGAAAAAGTAAGATGGAAAAGTGATAAAAAAAGGCTCATGAGAAACATGAAGATTCTTAGTAAGGCTGTGACTTTGGTCTGCTGGTCTCTTTTGGTCACAAGGTAGCCTAACGTGAGGAGCTGGTACGTGCTCCAGAATGAATAGTGTAAGCATGCAGAGGTGGATTTAGGCATTTTCTATCAAGGACACAATCTGAACAAGTTTCTCTGTACCTCTCACTTGAACATATGTGCTAAAATACAAATGATAGCTGATCTAACCTAGCTATCAGGTCATCTCTCTTTCCCTTATCTTCATCTAGTGTTCCACGAGGTGTTTGCTACCATGATATCTCAATGCCTTTCATGTGTATACAAAACCCCCATCATCACCATTGTAGTTCATTATCTTAAATGAAAGATCTCTTTAAGCCTGTAAGCCCTCCAGCAACCTTGGAGTTAAGGCACCGAATGCTGTAAATAGTGAGCAAATTAGTCGAAGAGAGGAATTTTTGCTAGAGAGGGGTTCAGCTGGCTGCTAACGCAAAACAGCAACTTGGATTCTCGGAGATGAATTGGGTATGAAAACAGAGGCCTGCTAAAGGGAGGCTCACATTGTCAGGTCTTAATGCTTTTCTTCCTTGTGATACCACCATGTCTCTTGCCATTATGTTGGCTGCTTTAATATCCCTTTCTATTTCTAGGATATTTTCTTTCAGGAGGTGTAAGAGGCTTCGTGGGCAGAAGGATGCAAAACATGCATGCTAAACAGGGCTTTATCTATAGGGATTTCTCTCTAGTGATCTATAATTTTAGGACATATTTGCCACAGCTATCTGGGTCCATTGCTTTCAGTGGGGTTATTACAGTATTTCTGAGGGTAGACTAATTAGTCTAAGCTAGAGGGTGAGGGAAGAAGTGTTAATTTTGCCCTAGGTAACTGGTCCAAAATGGAGTCAAAGTATTTATATATTCATTCATAGTGTATTTACCATTCTTAAGTTTTGGCATTTGAGTTAGGCATATAGTCACCAAAGGTACCCTCCTTGGTCAGAAGAGACAAACAAGCACCCTGGAGGCAGCTCAGTGCATCTGTGGCCTGAATCAAGCAGTGTCTAATGTTTAGCTGAAGGAATTTGGGCCTGAAACCCACAGATAGGTAGAGGCTTTTTTGAATTACAGGTGGGGTTTTTTTTTCTTATTTCTGAAGCTTCACATGTAAAAGACATGGAATTACTTTAGAGGATCATATTGTCAATATGTGCTGAGAGAGCTGGTCATTTTTTTCCTGATCTATATAAATTTATATAAAAAGATAAAATCTTAGGGCAAGTTTAAATATCATACGTGATAGGTAGAGATTCCTGACCTGACTCAGTTCAGTCTAGCTATGGACCTGGAAGAAGACTCGTAACGTTGGTGGAATCCTACCTAGATATCTGGTATTACTATAGCCCTGGTTCCCTTCCCACCAGGAGCTACCAATCACAGTGAAAGATGTGGGACTTGGCAACACTGACACCTAAAATGTTGTGATTCAAGAAAGGACTTGAATCCAGACTGTGGGGAAGGGAAGGAAGTATAACTGTATCCACATTGAACTGGCAACTGGTATTGTCACCTGCCACCATCCAACATGTTGGAAATTCCAGGAAAGTGCTATTCCCACAGCACATGATCACCACAAAGAATATTACTGTAGGACAAAGAAGTCCCACAGCTGTTTCACAGGCAGATACAGAAAGAAAAAGCCACAAACATCTGCAGCATTAATTTCTTTTTTTCACTTCCAGATGCTATTTTCAAACCTGTTCAGTCATTCACTGCACTGTGAATCTCTAGTACTCCAATTAGTCCAAATTTTTTTAATACCTTAAGCCCTAAAGTGAATTGGCAACCTTTGATACAGGTTTCATTTACTTTGATAGAAGGTGCCTTTACTTTCTTTGTAAATGCTTTACGTGATTCCACAAAGAAGAGCTTAACTTCAGGCAGCCAAGCTCAAACATTTTGACCGTAGGTTTACTAGACTTCAGGACCGAAAGGAGCTGCTAGAACATCTAGCCTGGCTGTCTGTGTAACACAGACTTGCCTTTGCTGCTACGTATATCAGATCCAACAACTTTGCCTCTGAGGTTTCTTGTCTCTTCCTCTTAACTGAAGCTTGACTATCTCAAAATTTTCATCCAATTCAAGGATAAGAATCAGGAGGTTTTGACAAGCACAGACACCCACCCATGCATAATCATGCGATAGACCACAGGCTGTGTGTGTATGACCTTTCCAGCCTTCAGCAAGGGCTTCCTCGTCCCACTGCGTCTGCGGCTGCTCATCAGCACCCACATGGTGGGTGTTACCAACCCTTGGGTCAGCTGGCAGATCTCCATGTGGGAGCTCCCACTAACTTGCATTAGTCAGCCAGGTGATGAGCACCTGGGCACAGCCTCTTCAGCTGGCACAGCCGAAGCTGGAGGCTGATGTCTATCCCGGCCTGCTTAGTCAGTGTGCGAGGCAAACAGTGAGCGTAGTACCACTGATCTTACACACCTTGGCTGCATTGTCATTTTAACCTCATAAAAAAAAGGATGCAGATTTGGAAGTGTGCCACGCTCCACGTAGCTGCTGATACTTTGTAAAGCTTCCCATCAGAACCTTATAACACTGTGCTTTTTTTCAGAAAATATTGCATACAGGAATGGGGAAGAGCAGGTCTAGCATATTGAATTACTGGCAAATGCAGTGTGACTGGTACATAATTGTCAGCGTGACACTAATCTCTATACCTGCAGTGAGATGAACGCAACACCTCTCTGCCTAGCTGAATATCATGCATTGGTCTTTCATACAAGACAGGCTTAATAATGCTGCAGAATATTTTTTTTTCGGGGGGGGGGGAAGAACAGGAGAAAGAGAATCAACCGTCTCCATGTATTTTTAATAGGGCAACAGAAAAATTAACTCCTGGAACTCTGGCATGTTGCAAACACGTCTTGGCCTGCCGCAATATAGGAAACATTACTAAGCAGTTTGTATTTTGTTGATAGTGGAGTTCTTTAGAAATACACATAAAGTTCCAGGTGAAGGAAGTGAAGCATAAAGAGTGAAGCAAAGTACTGTCCAGTGAGACAGAGGATTGAAAACAAGACTTTTGGCCTTTGGTGTTGTACCATTAGTGTAGACAGATGAACAACTGAGGGCAAATATACAGTTTAAATACAGAAAGGCTATGCACAATGTAGCTGCCAATGATAGCTTTAGTCACTTGCAGAGCATAGCACTGAGGACTTCTCTGCAGTTACAGAGAATTGTGTTACTAGTGCTGTTATTCGTGATTTTCACTTAACAACGGTTTTCACTTACGCATCTTTTTATCCACAGCTTTTTAAACCCTCACACAAGCAAACATTAACAGTGACATTTTAAAGAATGAAGAGATGGGGAAGTTGGATGACTTGGGTCATTGTCATATGATGAGCCTGAAATAGAATAAACATTTTGTAGAGCTTGTGACTTTCAATCCCATGCTCAACTCGTTGGACATACAGCCCACCTTCTACAAGGCAAAACTTGACAACAGTTTTGCTCATTTAGTGACTGACCCAGACTGACTGACTCAAAACAGTGGTTTAAATCACAGCTATTGGACTCTGAATCAAAATGAGATGTGGTCTTCTCCTAAGTTCCATGAGGTTTGCAAATAATACTCTAGTTTTGACCTGTTCCGCAATTTTGAGATTCTTAGTGCTTTTTGCAGAAATGATGTATAGGCAGGCAAGGAGCAGAGGAAGGAAGGGAATTTCTCAGAAATGAGGAAAATCTGTTTGTGCCAGTGTTTGAGGCATGAAAGTATAAAATACACAAGGAGCTGCATATGCCAGATTCAGCTGAGTAGTAACCCTGTATCTGCATAATCCTTTTTTGATTTCACTATACCTGCTTCAAAATAAGTAGTACATGGTAGTAAAGTATGCTCAGCTTTGTCTCGAGATAGCATTCTGAAGTATTTGTTACAGACCACATTTTTCTCATCTTTAGTATTATATATACATATATATTTATCGCTGTGATCATGTTTTTAATTTAAAATGTATTTATTCTATTTTGTTTAACTTTTCTAATTTGAACACCATACGCAGAACTTCTAACTCTTTCATCTAGTCTCACGTCACACTGATGAAAGATCTGTAATCACTCAAGCCCCAGAGCATTCACCCTGGTTATTTCAAGTATATTTGTCTTTAGGTGCTGCAACCACAACTAGTAAACTTCCAAGTCACTTTGGCTGTGTGAGCTGAGTCATAGAATAATACAAAAGGACTTCTATTCCTGCATTTGTGCTCACTGGAACATACTTATATGTACAGTAATGACTAACGAACTAGTGAGCACATTTGTTAAAGACAGCTCAATAGGAAAATGTGATTTTTTTGGGGGGGGGAAGGCTGTTATGATGTTAGAGACTGTGAGAACCAACATTAATTCATTAATATAATGAGTGTTTTTTCTTTATACACATCTTTATTCTTAGATGTGGTGTTTTAAATATTGAACAATATTATAAGCCTGAGACATCAGGTCCCACTCTGTTGTATAAGCCTCTCTGTGGCTGCCAGGATAGGAAATAAACTTCTCTGAGTGTTTCTGAGTATCTTGTGCCTTCCCCTTTAACAGTGTCTCTCAAATCCTGTTAATTCAGGGATTACTTAGGATTTTGGAAAACTATCCATGGACTACCTTATACAACACAGCTATAAGGTTTAAATTCAGAAACAACTATAATGAAGCTAAGCTTTGAGTGTTCACTCACTTGCCTTTTTCAAGAATGTTTTGGGAATATTATTATTTTTATTTCTGTGTTTCTTTTGCTTGACTGATCAGTTAGAAAAAAAATTGTGAGTGTTTTTCAGGTCACCATCTGATGTTTAATGGACTACCAGGACTGCCGCATGTTGAGAAACACCTCTGTGTGGTATCTGACACTGACCATTACTGGAGATGAGATCCTGGGCCAAGTGGACTTTGGTTGCACCAAAGTGGCAATTCAGATGCTCTTAAAGCAATTTAAGAATGCTAAACTGATTAAAAACTATCATCTTATCAACATATTACAGCTACTGACTTGTAAAAGGTGCTCTTTCATCACTCACTATCATTTTTCCTGGAAGATCTTTAAATACATTTCAAAATCACATTTTACTTTAAATTGGCTCTGCAGGAAGAAAGACAGGCTTCCAGGCTGTATGCCATCATTCACGAGCATGGCTCAGCATCCTGACACTTCTGCGGGGCCAGCTTACAAGAAATGTGGAACTGCTGAGATGCTGAATTCTTTTCACAACACGAAATGTTTAGACTGCTAGGAAAGAAAAAAAAGGGAACTGGTGTGGGAGTGCATGGGGAACTCCATATAGAAAGAGGAAGTATCGTGTGACTGATCAGGAAATGGGTACAAAGCATCTGTTTTGGTAGTATTTTCACTTGTTTTGGGGGCATTTCCATAGCGAACTGGAATCTGGCCCTGCGTGTAGGTATTACTTCACTCCGGAGCAAAAGGCAGGCACTAATTTGGAGCAAAACACAGCAGCTGTCAGCACGAGCGCATAGCAACACAGCACAACAGCTGAAGGCAGGTCGCGCACAACACAACATCCCACTGAAACTGCAGAGGGTTGTAGAGCCATTGTGGGCTGCAAGAATCACAAACAACTCTCTGGCTTCTATAAAAAGAGAAAGCTATTTTCCAGGCTGTCTTTTCTGACAGGAATTGGTTCTCTTTTGCCTCCAGAAAGTCTGGGATACAGTCCCATCTGCGCTACAAAAACTCCAAGGAAGTGTGCAAGGCAGCAAGGTGCGAACAGGATGAAAGCCCTTTCTGGTCCTGCCTGGCGAGGCACTTCTTTACCACGCACAGATTTGACACGAGAGAATTTTAGCCCTCATCTTTCCATAAACATTGGCTGGTCTGGAGTACGCTGCCAATCCTCATGATGTCGGGTCTGTTTGCTCTTTTGGTTTTGTCACATGATTTTTATTTTTTTTTTTTTTTCCAGAAGCTAAGTCCAAAAATATGAGTTTTTCTTGTGTAAAGTGAAGTTCTGCTTATGCATTAGCTCTTGAGCAAGTTGTTGTTAGTCACATCTTTGCAGAGTTGTGGGGAGGGTAGTGTCCTGCCCTCAATGCAGTGACATCATTTTTGGAGGAAGTCCTTGTATGGACAACTTATTAATTGATTTGGAAGACTTCAAACAGCATTTCCAGGAGGACCAATTCAAATTCCAGATTTGGTTCTCCTTATTCAGTCATTCCTCAGTCAGCTGGGAGGCAGAGGCAAGCTTGCATATGCTGGTGCAAGTGGGCAGCACAGAAAGCTGAGACAAAATCCCTGACAGAGGGTATTATTTTGGACGTCCCCCTCTAAGACAGAAATGTAGTGCTCCTACAGTGTTATAAAGGGACTGAAATAAATGAAAGATATATTTCAAGGGCTGTCATGGTAAAGCTCCTGAGCAACATAGTCAGTGAGACGTAGAGCGAGGCAATTGTTTGGAGGACTCTTTTTGCCATTGCCTTTCCCATCTCCAGAGAATGAAACTTCTTAGCTTAAATGATTTCAAACATGACCCATCCCCACTTGCTAAGTAGGTCGTATTAGTCTACATTTGTCCTGGATCACAGTGTAACAATAGTGACAGGGCATAATTTTCTGCACTGCTCCCTTGCTCTTTTTTTTTCAGCCTTGCTTTTCCTCTGTCTTCTTTCTGTCTTTTCCACTACTGCTTGGAGGGATCTTTTTTCCTTAATCTGCTCCTACATCTCACTTTCTTTTCTCCCTCAGGCCTGCCTTTCTTCCTGGCTGCTTCGAGTTGAAGCCAGCACTCTGAAAGCAACATCATCAGCCACAGTCACCTTCAGAGGAACATCATGAGTTCAAAGTCATCTTCAAAATTATTTCAAGTGAAAGAGATAACTTTCTCACGTTTTTATTTCACAGGGTGGAGTCAAATAGAATATGGAAAACTGTGCACAGTTTTGGCCACCCACTTCAAGAAGGATGTCAAGAAACTGGAGGGAGCCAGAGTGGGGAGCTACCAGGATGGTCAGGGGTCTAGCGCACAGGACCACTGAGGAGAGACTGAAGAGCTGGGCTTGTATAATCTGATGAAGAGGAGGCCAAAGGGAGTTGAACAGCAGCCTATGACTTCATGATGAGGAGCTACAATGACACCAGAGCTAAACTGTTCTCAGTGGTAACAGAAGGTGCAAGAGGGGGCAATGGCAGCAAGATGAGTGTTCAGCTCGGACATTAGGAAACAAAATGCCCACCAGGAGGGTAGTGCAGTCTGAGAACAGGCTTCCTGGAGAGTTGAGGGAAACTCTGTCCCTGGAGGTTTCCAAGCCTCAACCAGACAAAGCCACGCTGACCTGCTCCAGTGCTGGCCATGGTCTGGCCTCGGGGTGGGATGGGTGACCTACAGGTTCCCTCTAAAGAGCACTATAACACTGCAAAATCATGTACTTGTCCTCTCAAAACACTTAGTACAGAGATTGCTAGGCTGTCCCTCAGTTAGCCAGTCCCTCCTGACCTGGAAGAGGAGGAATTTATTTATTTTTTTTTAAGGGAAGGATAATACAAACCAGTCTGAACAGTTATGGTAATTCTGGCATAAGTGAAATACTTGTAAATACCTCTAACCCTTGCTTTAAACTGAATGTATTTCATGTTTTCACTGCCTTTCAAAACTCTACGCTCTTGTGGGTGCTGGAAGATGTGGAGGCAGACCGCAATGCTGAGAGCCTAGCAAATGTGCCCGGCAGAGTAGAACCTGTAGTTTCTGTGTTTAAAACTGTGTTGCAATTCTGATACATCTGTCCTGAAACAACAGATGTAAGGGGAAAAAGTTTGTGTGGACAGAGAAGATACTTCTAAAGTAGTCCTGCAGATGATGTTATATTTTACCTTAAAGGATATTTATAGACCCCAGGGTATGGTAGGTCACACTGTATTGGAATGTATACTCTCAGTTCTACAAACCAGTGTATTTATTTTTAGGTAGGCAAGTAGCCTCCTTAGTTCTAGTGGGATGATTCACATCCATGTGATGATGCATACATGTGTTTATAGAATAAAACTTCTTTTTTTGTTGTTTCAATATTTATGACTTTTCTCTGAGTTGTTATTCTAATTAAATCTTTGTTCAATTTTTTTTTTTTTTTTCCCTGGGGCTGTCCACAGGCATCTGATGCTTTTTGTGGAGAGGTGTTTCTCTTACAGTTTCCAATTCCTTCTTATGAATACATTTACTTATTTTTACTGGGATGCCTGAAATACTTTGTTTAGGACATAGGTTGTAAGCCACAATCTTGCGTTTGCTACAATTACTTTTAACATACTTGCAAACTTAATTTTTTGTGCAGCTATTTTAAAAGTAACAGCAATTTTCCATCTGTTTTAATCTGCAGTAAATGAGTTTATGCTGCTGTGTTTTAGGCAGACAAGAGCTTGTCTTCTCCAGTAATTATCTCCAGACAATGCTGTTTGAATGATGTGATAGGCTAAATGAAAATGATAGCGTATCTCAGGTAAACTAAGCAATTTCATTCCAACATATTAAAGTCTGATTATAATAAAAGGTTTTGAATTCATTTCCCTAACCACTGAACTGATATTCACAAATTGCCTTCTGAGATGTACAGTGACAAAGCGGATATAAGTATCTCCTTGAGATACAGAGGGTATCAAGGAACGATATGATTGTTGACATCAGTTAAAATGAATCCTTTTTGGTACCAGCGACTGGAATCAAACCCCTTACTCCCCTGGTTCCTGAGAAGCAGGAAGGTTTTTGAGGCTTTAATACAGTCATAGACATCAGTCATTGCTTCATTTGACCTGAAAAAGTTTAAAACATAGTTTCTTCTCCACACGAACAGAAGCCTTCATTCTCCTGTGTAGGAACTGGGAAAGCAGTAGGTTTCTTTGAGGAAGTTTTCCTCTCTTTCCTAAAGCAATCAGTGTGGGGACAGTCACCTCTTTGCCTAGGACCCTGAAAGGTAATTAGGGGATAATGCATAGCAAGCCTTAGTTAGCCCTTCTCTCTTCTAAAACACATTTACCTCAGAGCATTTGCATCGGTGTCAAAAGAATTAAATGTCTCCTCGGTCAGGCTGTTCTGTTACAGAATCCATTTCTGCTGTGTGATGGGTAAGGGCTGATGAACCCAGACATGTCGCTACGTGGTACCCTACCTTGGTTAGGGTTCCCTCTTCCTGGACAAACCTCACCCTTTGAGAAGTGCAGTCACACAGATTTCTCTTGCAAAATATATTGCAGAAAAATATATACAGAGAAACCTTGTGCTACCATTAAAAAAAGAAAAATAATGTCAGTTTTGTCTTTTTTCTTTGTAAGGAAGCAACATGGGCACATTCCCAATTTCAAGGTCAGTTTTAGAAACAACAGCAAAAAATACAGAAAATTATAGCAACTGAGTGTTTTCCTTTTTCTGTGGGGGCATCATTCAATATGGCCATTTTAATTAGGTTTTTTTTTTTATAGCTACTTGAAGTTTATTTCAATGCCTATAAAATACATAGCAATAGTTCTTCTTGGGCAGGAGCCAAGCAGTCCAAATGAACAACCAGAAGACTCCTGATACTCAGCTTCTCTTCTGTGCCACATTTTTCTAGAGCTTTTCTCTATTAATCTTGCAACAACCCATGGTTCTGTGTGATTTATTGCTTAGCTGCATAACTGCACAAAAGGATTGTGGATGATGCCCCTTGTACTGCTCTTCAAAAAGATAACATTCTCCTGTAAGGCCTGGAGTTCTTTTCACTGGCAAGACTCCAGGCAAAAGGGCTTTCCATTAGGTCTTGCCCACCAAGATGTGGATCACTGCTGGGGAAATAGGAGCTCAGACAGGATAGAGCTGCAGTTTGGATACTGGCTGGAAAGTACGTGGTAGTGAAGGAAATGTCAGGGCAAGAGAAAAGGTCAGATCTGGATATCCTTCTGGCACCTGGGAGGGCAATGGATGTGGTGCCTCCTCATCACTCTGCTATTTTCTCTGGTGGCCTCTTTTCTATCCTCTTGCCCTCCCTTACCTTCATCCCCCACCACTGCACCAATGTAACTGTTCCTCCAGAAATCTCATCTAGTGCCACACTCTGGAAGAAAGCCCTCCAGAGCCCTGGCTCTTTTGGTGCTGGCCTCCTTCACCACATTCTGTGGTATGTCAGGAGCCAGATTTATAACTCAACAGAACAAGAAGCAAATTTAAAAAAAAAAAAAAGGATTAAAAAATACAAATACTTAGCTCTGTGTTATATCTGCACGGGGTCTCCAAGAAAATAGGACTCTAAGGACAATAGCATAATGCTTGGAACAAGGACAGAAAGGAGTAGAGGGGTATTGAGGAATCCCCACCACTGAAAGTTTTTAAGAAGTTAAACCCAGCTCATCTAGCCTTCCTTCATAGTCAGGGGAGAGAAAAGGACACACATAGGGACTGACTCTTCTCCTCTTCAGACAAGAATTCTCCTATAGGTCAGAAAATGGTTCCTCTCCATTCATTGTCACAAAAACCAGAGTGACAACCTGTGACACCACCCCCCACTTCGCAGAGGTCTGAAGTCAAGTGAGATTCTCGTTTTGGTTTGTATTTGAGAAAAATTCTTCGGTGCTAGAAGTACTGGGAACACAAATTTTCACCAAAAATCTAGAAGGGGTGGTTACCACAGATCTTCCAAATTGCAGCATCCGAGCCGCCATAGAGCCCTGCTTGCTGCCTGATGGCTGCAGATGGGTGTGAGGCTGTCCTGCAAGTAAATCTGGAATGACTTCACATGCCTTCAACCCAGACTGTTACATTTCTTTTTCAGTGCAAGTTCAGTATGACACATGGAGAGACATTTATACTAACTGCAATTAAGCTCTATTACACCTTTGATCTTCTACCATGTTGTAGTGTATAAATGAATACATTAAAAGAAAAATAAAACGTGAAATAATTATCTTCTGTAAGTTGCAAAGCTGAATTTCAAGCTATGCCTTTAGAGCAGTTTCATCACATTTTTAATTGAGCTAGCTTTTTTGTCAGGAAAAAGAGCTTTATTGGAAAAGATGAGGGAAAAGTAGAACAAAAGCTGACGTTTCATTAAACTGAGAAATGCCATGGGCTTGAAACTGTAATCTTTAAAACTTGTGTATTAGGAAATCAAATTACCAAATTGTTAGGTTTTGGGAAGTAAAGCCTTAGTTTTCTCAAAGAGACAAACATTGGCAAAAAAAATTCCAAGGCTGGTTTGGAGATCAATTTAAAAAAATGTTGTGTTGAAAGGACAAAATTAGCCAAGTATGATGGTCAGCTGATGGGGGAAAGTGAGACAAAAATGCCCATCCTGATAATCAGTCTGAAAACCAAAGTCTTATTTTCCACAGCCAGCTGAATCAGACTGACAGTTTCCTTGCAGAGAGGCACTGACTGACTTGATTGCTCCATACCTGAAGCACAGCTGGAGCACAGAGTGATGAGAGGGGGGACAGCAGGGCTGGGGAGAAGGGCTGGGTCAGTGGGGCGATCCTCTCTCTTGCACTCTGGTGAGCTCAGGTCAGGCAGCTTTGTACAGGAGAAACGCCGTGCTTCTGCATTTCAAACACAGGTATGTTTAGGAATTGTGTTTCTGCTTCCAGTCCTCATGGACAGCAAAGAGGCTATGTGCTCCCAAATGGGGGGCACCTGTCCAGTTTTCTTCAGGGAGAACTCCGCAAGTGCAAAGTAAAGCTTTCTGACACTCCCAAACAAGAATACCCATATGGAACTTCAGAGGACCGTTCTTGGGCTCAAAATTTACACTGAACTGTGAAATAGCGTTGTGCCAGACGAGTAAGAAACAGGTTTCATAGAGGCTTTTTTTTTACTTCTCAAGGAGGAGAAAGGAGAAAGAATTGCTTTTACTGTCCCTTCAGAATTTTGTACATACACAAAATGCTTTATGTTTACAATGGGGTTTTTGGTTTGTTTGGGTTTTTTTGTTTGGTTTGGTTTTTTGGTTTTGTTTTTTGTTTGTTTGTTTTGTTGTGTTTTTTTTACAGTCTGCTCTTTGGCTGTATAGGCTGTTTTCAGTTTCGCTGTTTTCAGTTTCACTGTTTCAATTTCATGGTTCGCAGTGCAATCTGCAGAAATGTATAAAATGGAGCTGCAAGATGAGGTGCAACACCTAGGGAAAATTTCCAGCAAATGCCAGTTGTTACATTTCTGTCTCTCTGGCTGCTGTTCCCTTGAGGCACCATACGTTCTCATGTAGAAAGGGACAGTCCATTGATTCCCACTGCAAAAGCAGATCTCCCCATGCTTATGCTCTGTAGATAAACTCTCAAACTATACCTCAGCCTCCTACACCTCTCTCCCCACTCTGTTCAAGGGGCTTTTAACTTCAAAGTGTAATTGAGAGCATTAAACTACCAATGTTATCAAGTACATTAAGCCTGGAAATACAATAGACTGATTATCTGTTGGTTTGCTTCTTGGGTAACCACTTATATCTGCCAGAGTGAATACCACAGTAGGTGCAAAATGGTATCCAATCTAAGCAGAAGCATTCTGCCGAGCTTTGGGCTAAGCAGCAGAAAATCAGGCCCAGCAGGTGAAAATACATGAAAAAGATTGTGGGATCTCAGTCTCATAAAAATCTCCCTTTTCTTTCCGCCCTTCCCTTCCCTTCCCTTCCCTTCCCTTCCCTTCCCTTCCCTTCCCTTCCCTTCCCTTCCCTTCCCTTCCCTTCCCTTCCCTTCCCTTCCCTTCCCTTCCCTTCCCTTCCCTTCCCTTCCCTTCCCTTCCCTTCCCTTCCCTTCCCTTCCCTTCCCTTCCCTTCCCTTCCCTTCCCTTCCCTTCCCTTCCCTTCCCTTCCCTTCCCTTCCCTTCCCTTCCCTTCCCTTCCCTTCCCTTTCTCTCTCTTTCTTTTCTTTCTTTCTTTCTTTTCCTCTCTTAGTAGTGAGTTTCTAGCCCTCATGATCCAAGCAAACTCTAAAGCCTCAAATTAAAATAAAAAGTCCACCATTTTAAAGTTCAAGTGTGGAGAGGAAGACAGAGAAGGGAGAGGGCAGGTTACCTCATGAATGTTGCATGTCTGAGATGATAGTAATACTATGTCTAATGTTGAAATGCTGGTTTGAATGAGTGCTATAGATGTAACAATGAGAAATAGTATTTGGGAAGCAGACTAGGTTTAGAAAAATACTCTGTTTTGTAGCCTGCAGACAAAATGACTGGGAAAGATCCCAAATAACTTTGGTAAAACTGGTTGAGTAAATACTGTAGGTCTCATTATCAGTGATGAAAGTCATTAATATAGACCTACTCAGTATGAAGGTCAAAAATCACACAGAGCTGAGCTCTAGAGCTGCAATATTTTGGGTCAGGGACAGCTGCTTTCCTGCTGGTATGAGCAGTGTGGCACATGTAAGTGCTCACTGCTCAGACTTGGCACTGCCAGCTTAGTTGTGAAATGCTGTAGTGAATTGAATTCAGTAGACAGGAACACAGGATTGAAAATGAAATAGCTGCTAACGTGAATGGTGTTGCAAACCTAAAGCATTCCAAAATCACAAGTCCAGACGCTGTCCTCAAGTTATAAAATTTGTTTACACACCATTTTTAAATAAAAATAATCAATGGTAAATTTGTTCTTCTTGTTCTCTGGCTTCAGAAATTCCAGGTGCTTCACAGTCTCACATTTTCTCTTCAGCCACAAATATTAAGTATCTAAACAGTCTCCTAGGGCAAGCAGGTAGGGATATGTAAAGGAAACTTGAAATATCATGAGACTCATCATCAAGTTGCAAGAATTGGCAAGACTGCTATAGGCCTGGCACTGCAAACTAGAGGCATTAAGTATCACACATTTTTGAGCTTTATTTAATAGGCACTTCAGATCCAAATTGTTAAGAACAATTTGAGATAAATGATATAGAAAAATAAGAGCTGCTTCTTGCTAACGACATATCTTTGAGCTCAATGAATGCGTGGAAATGCAAAGCATTGTAGGGATGCTTTCCCATGTTCTGTGATTTGCCTGTTGCATTGACACTGATGCAGGGAGGGCATTTCCCCTCCATGGTTTAAGAGCTGGTGGAGCTCTGAAGAAGGCAAAGCTGCCTGTGAAGAATGGATAGCAATGTACTTTTTGCTGTGCCACTGTTTAATGTTATGCACAGTAATTCCAGATTATCCAGTGGTAGAAACCATAGATGGCAGGCCTTTGCTTCTGTGTCCATTTACTTTTCAAGTCCAAGAGATATATTGTATGTATTTATATAAGAGAAATAACAGGAGAATTCTCTAAATGTTAGCCACGGTTGAGTCTGTAGACAATTCACACACTTCTTTCAAAGGTCACAGGAGGCTTAGGAAGATGCTTCTTCATTAAGACAGACAGATGTTTGATAAAGCTTTTAAAGATCATTTGGAGAAATTATCTAAAAATTGCTTTCTCGTGGTGATATCCTGCCTTTTCTTGCTCCTCATCCTCTGACCAAGGAATTATTTTGCCTGTTGCAATCACCCCCAAGGACACCCAATTTTGTCATGTAAACACAGCACAAAATGGCTGAGTGTGGACTCCCATATTTTAGAAGAAAGTGTATTATTACGGCTATCGCTAACGTTGCTTAGGAATCAGTGAACCTGCAATGTTCACATGCCACAGTGAGATCTCATAAAGGAGTGAGAGTGTTCAGTTAATTAAATGTATTTCTAAACTTGTTTCATAAAAGCTTATCATCTAGATCAGCATTTAATCTCTATGCGTAGAAGCCAAGACTGGTTATAGGTCAGGGGAATTAACCAGGAGCATTAAACATTCAAAATGAAAGCGAGGAAGTGAAAGATTTCCTCCTAATGGGGACAGAGGCTTCTGGGATGTTTCCCAGGGGGACAGTTGCAAAAAACAGCAAAGAGAGCAGGAAGAAAATCCCCAAATCATTCAAGTGAAACCTGCCTCAGGATCTGACAGCCACTTGTCATGCGAGGAGCAGTTTATGTTTAGTGGGACATTTGCACTGCTTAGCCACAGCATTTTTGGGGCATTTTCTTTTCTTGGCTTAAATGCAGTTCTGACGTGTCATCCAATCACAGCACCAACAGTCTAAGTTAATCTGGTACACTTTTCATTTGTAAATAAGATCTAAGCTTATGATAAGGCAAAGAGAAGTAAAGACAAAGCACAACCTCCCCCCCACGTGCCCCCCAAAAGCAAAACCCTAAGACAGAAAGGAGACAGACTAAGAAGAAGGTGTGTGAGCTCGACATGTTCAGTTTATTCTGTCTATGTTGTCTATGCTAAAACTAATGAGGCTCCTCGTGTGCACAGCACTCATGTCCTCGGTCCTCCTGTGTACAGACAAGGGCTCACCAAATGGCCACTTTTTTGCCCTCGAACATATTCGCAGGACTCTTGCTGGTAGCTAACGAGAGCTCTACTCACATAACAGGTCAATGCTGAAACGGGACTGACAGCTTATTAAACAGATCTGCTATAATGCTTTTGTTTCTCCTCATTATGCCACGGCATAATTCCTCAGGAGCCTTTGTGCAGCACATTGTGGACTGCGGCCATCCTGCATGCAAGTGAGTTGCTGTTGCTGTTGTTGTTGTTGTCGTCCAGCAAACACTCAGTGGGTGAGACCCTATGTCTTGTTTTGACATGAAAAACATCCTTCAATTAAGCTTGGCTTGGGGACAAAGCACTTCAGCCCTGAATAAAGGCACATCAGAAGCAGAAAGCACTGCCCGCTCGCCTCCCCCCCCGCCCCAGTCCCACTGCCCCCGCGCCACGCGGTGCCCGTACCTGCCTCCTCGCTGCCCCAGAGGGGCCTGGGGTCGGGCTTGGGCAGCGAGTCTCCTTTGCTGTGGGGCTCCTTCGTCTGAAAAACAGAGGGAACACATCAGGTCACGAGAGCTTCCTGTTGTGCTGGGTTATTGCTTTACAATGCTTAAGAACAACATTATTTTCCCTCCAAAGAAAATGTGTCAGGTGGCAGTGCAAGGCCCCTCTCCAGCTGTTTCTATGATCAGGGGCAAACTTATGAGGTGCCGGGTACTGCGATCTTCCAGAAAAGAAAAGGGCTCTGTGCTTCACTGTACTTTGAATTGCATTTTTCTATTCAAAGTGCATGTGTCGATTTTACACCCGTGGACCAGATAGTTAGCCCCGTTCTCCTGCCTTGGCCCTGCTGAGGTAGGGAAGGGAAAGGAAATGGCAGGCAGGGTCCCAGCAGGGCTGTCTTCTGACATGGGGCTGTTTGCGGAGACCCACTTTGCCCACTCTTTCACCCAGGGCAGGGACAGCCTTAATGGGGATGGGGTTTGGGTATGCACAGGCGTAATCCCTTCACATATCTTTGGGTATCGCCAACAGCGAGGTACAGACCCCTGTTCCCCTCCCTGATTAACACTTCATCCTCATCCCTGCTATTATGGTGCATCTAACTGCTTGCCCTCTGGACCCCTCTTACTCACACAAGAGGCTTGGATCAGAGCTGCACAAGAATTTGGGAGATCTGGGAGTGTGACTGTCCTCTGGTACCACTTTCATAAGGGTACTAGCTGCTGGCCTCAGTGGTGCTGCTTCTGGGTGATAAACTAAGCATGGGGGTGAAGTCAATCAGCAGGATTACACATTTGCTAACCCTGTCTATCCCAAAGTACTTCCCAGGCTCTCCATCTCGCTGAAACCCTGCATCCAGCATCAGGATGGGAAGCAGCAGTCAAATGGCAAATAAAGTGCTGCGGAAGAACAAGGTAAAGAATTCCCACTAGAATCACTGCACAGGCTTTTGGTAAAAAGTTCTGGTGTCCAAAGACAGGAGAAATTTTCTTGCTGACATCAAAACTTAAGTGCTTCTTCATACAAATGCATTGTTCTCAAAGTCTGCAGTCCTGAAGGATTAATGAGTTTGTCAGTATGAGTCTGGGGCTCTGATGAGTCACTCAAGCAGATTTTTCAACTCTGATGTTCTTTGTGTTTTCAGTTTATGAAATGCTTTCATTCAAAAGATTCCCAACTCAAATGGCAACTTCACCCACCGTTACACACACTCCAAACAGGTGTGAAGCTGGCTGGAGGGTGCACAAGGTTGCAAAGCATTGAAGAGGTGACTCACTTTTCTGATGGCATATTTCTGGCTATCTTTATTCAGGAGATTAAGCGCATGATGAATAACAAGAAAGAAATAGGCATTCAGGACAGCCACTGTTCTAGCTACTGTAAAGCCCTGTGATTAAAGAGCCAGAGGAACTGTAGGAGAGAAGCAGCATGGGAATAGAAAGTAAGTGTGGGATGAAGGGAGGGAAGGAGAGAAAGTGCTTAGTTTGATGTATTCCAGGCAGAACTGTGATTACGCCCAGAAGAATACAAACTCAGAAAACACAGGGAAAAGCATTTAAGAAAAAGCACACACTAGACATGGATCTGTCCCTACAGAAAAGCACATCTTTATGTATGTGCAGAACAATACATGGCAGAGCCACCGTGTCAAGGACAGTAGTGTAATGTCCATGAGCAATAAAAGGCTGAATGCTAAAAGCTGCAGACCCTGAACTCTGTTCCTTAACAGAGACCACTAAAAAGGGAAACTCTCGGCCACCCTGCCATGAAACAAGAGGCATCACAGTCAAAGTTCTGCAAAGGTAAAGGTCTGGGAAGTTGTACAGACCGGCCACATGCAACAGGTCCCAAGGAAGCAAATTTATGCTAAACGGGTACTAGAGAGGAACAGAGAAGAAGGGAGGCCACTGTTACTAAAAGCAATGACTCCCAGGAGGATCACACGCACGTCCCTCCCTCACCTCATGCACACACAGTGTCCTGCACGTGCAAGTAAGGGCAATGGAGGATTTATCAAGGGGCCTGAAACACCAGCTTATCCATCAACCAAGAGCAGCGCTGGGTCAGAGTGAAGGCTCACATTTGTACCTGCCAACGGAAGGAGGGTTCACAGCAGAAGCCTGGGAGTGCGCTGACACTGCAGCAGCATCACCCTTGTGTGTGTCATCCCAGGTTAGTGCCAGCAAGTCGCAGAGCTGACCACAACCTTGCTGCACTCCAGAGTGTGCCAGTCTGCAGGACCACAGCTGGTAACACTTCTGCATCTCACAGCAGTGGTGGGAAGGTAAAAGCATTAAATCTTGTGAAACGCAGAGAACCCCAGGGACAGAAGTCACACAAACAGGTAGGAAATCTAGTTTGAAATAGCTTGGGGAGCTCCTATAGCACTAAGTATGCCCACTTTAATTGTATATGATATTGCTAACAAATACATCTATTCTGATAATTTTGCTCCTCTGCCTTTTTTCTCCTTTAATTGCTTCACAATTATCTGTGTTTACAGTGGCACTTTAATCACGCCTTCCATTTCTATGTCTATGCTGCCATTTCAACTGAGGTTCTCAAAAAGTGAGGCATCCTTAAGGAGAGCCCACTTGTTATTGTATGCAGGATGTTTCTTTTGTATGTTTTCCTGGATTATTTTCACATACTACCAATTCAACTGAGTAATCCGTTCTCTGAATATGGGAATGTCACATGAAGTATAGGTGTTGTTGATTCTCATGTCTTAACATGTGAGGAAAAGTACAAGGCCACCATATCCACAGAATAAAAAGTGTTTTGCAGGTGCTTTTTTTTTTTTAAAGTTATTTTTCCCCTTTATAATAGTTGCACTGAAGAAGTTTTGTTTTTAATTTGTGACAGTGAATATGCTTATCATGGTGCTTGTAAAATGCTGGATTAAGTCTGTTTCCTAGCTGACATTGCTCAAGCCTAAAGTTCAATGAGGGCAAAGGAGACAAATAGTTTCATATTAGTGGCCAAGTCTTTGTGCTACCTAAGTACACTTAAGCCACAGCAGATAAGACCTCAGCAGGTCAAATATTTTAAAACAATATCCATAGAATAGTGACTTGTTGTAGAAAACAGCACATTCTTTCATCCCACGAAGCACAACTCCCTTCCCACATCTCTTGTACTCTGATAATGTGACCCTGAAAGGCCAGCCGCCTGGTGAGTGGGACTGCTGCCACTAAGCCTTGCCCTAGGAGTCAGCTGTGGAAAACTACAGCCTCCGATTTGCAAGAGGTAAACCATGTTAGAGAATCTATCTCTGAAGCAGAGTTTAAAGGCTCTAAACTGTGTTTTGGGATTACTCCAATCTCAGTGCCATTGGGAGAAGATAAAGGGAAGTAGAAGTCAGAAGTTCATATGTCAGTGCAAGCAACACTTGACTAGAAATACTGATTTTTTGCTAAAATTCAATGCTTTATATATTTTTTACAAACATGACATTAATTGCATGATCCTGCTTTGTCTTGTTTTAGAAACAGTAAAAAGACAGCAGTCTTTATAAACACGTAATAAAGTAGCAGCTACATCACTTCCTTCTCTGTGTCCTCAGCCTGGAGGCTGCCCATAAAAGAAGGACTGGAAAGGAGACAAAGTAGGCAGACTGGCTGCCTGTTCTTGTAAAGGCTGGTGTAGGCCAGGGAATGGGAAAGGCTGTTGAGATTCAAGTGTTTGATGAGATATCTGAAAAAGCTCATCTTCCTCGTGGCATCCAGCATGGGGATGGTTGAGGGCATCCAGACATTCATACAAGTCCATTGTGGGAGACCCAGAGGAGCTGGGACCTGGGGGAATTTCTTCCTCCATTGCTGTAATGTGGGGTCCATGTTCCTCCGCTGCACGCAGCAAGGTGCCATGGGGGGGACCCACCACCAAAAAGGGAGAGTGGACACAGCACAAAGATGACCTGTTATTCTCTGAATAACAGTGTTAGTAAGGCAGGTAACATTTCTGGTCTAGAAATGACCTAAGACTCTAATGCATGTGCTTTTAATGGGACTACTGCTATGTTTAGCATTTAGCCAGTCCTCACCTGCTCTGCTGAACCACGAGCCAGAGAAATGTGATCTGCCTCATTCATTGCAAAGGCAATTTAAACTCTGAAGCCTAATTTACACATCAACATTGTTAATTATTTCATTGCTGAACATCTTAACAGAAAAAGCTCATTAATGGCTGCATATTCTGTTCACTTGAAAGGGCATCAATACCAACAGTGGAAGCAGAATACATTGTCTAGACAAAATACCACAGCCACTTTGTATTAAAAAGAAAAGATGTTGCTCACAGATACCAAATGATACGCTGTTAAAGTTATCTGCCTTCACTGCTGTTTTGTGGAGCCCTATAGAAGATCTACCTTATTCAGCAAGACACAGCCTTGGGATCCAGCATATTTTTGCTACTGGGATGACAATGAATATCCTGTTTTCACTTGAGGTTCTCAATTATCCAAATAAGTCACTGAATTCTTTATGCCACTTAACATATTTAAATTTACAGCTTCATTCCTGTAGACAATCTCTTCCAGTGAAGACAATACCAGGATGTGACAGGGCTGAGCATACATTAGCTCTGTGTATTGTGTTTGTGAAATGCTCACCCACAGCCTACAGTGAAAAGACTCGTAAAGTCGGTGGCACTAAAATGTCTATAATCGGGCTCTTTAAAGCTAGTTATCCAATGAAACTAATGGGATCCATCCACATTTCTCTTGGCACGACTGCTTCAGCACTGCTGAATTCTCAGTGATGTTATCCAAGCCAAGGTCCTAAGCAAGTGCCAAAAGACTACTGCCATGCCTAGTGCCCAGGAAGGGCTGCTACCACTTCTGGTGATGACAGTCATCTGCAGCTTCTGAAATGAGAGTAGGCTGGACTGCCCTGTGCTGGTGTTCAAAGCAGGAACCCCAGGTGAGTCTGAAATCTGAAGTTGCCTAGAACAGGACATGGCTATTGTAGCTTCTTACTGGCAGTTTCTCCCAGGCTGGCTGTGAAAGAATATTCAGAAATTTACATAGGTGGAGCTCTAAAAAATGCAAGGACTCCAAGCTCTGCCTATGGGTAGAAGAAGCACTGATGCAGATTTCCATAAACCAACCATGACTTACAGTAGGCTTGGTTATGCTGAGATCAAGTCAACTTGAAGGGCCACAATTAAGTGAGCTGCAAAGTTGAGAGATGTCTGCATTTTGTGTGCTGCAATACTGCTTCTCTAGCCTCTGCGTTTCTCCACACAGCACTCTGCATCCTTCCACGGCATCTCTGCAAGGGGCCCCAGTCCTAGGCACAATGGACTGCAGGATCCCATAGCTGCAAGCACAGCTCTCCGGGCTATTACTACCATAAACACACAATGCATATGCTATTCAAGATGCCTGTTTGTATTTTTGTTCTTTTCTTGGCCTTAGAAGGATTCAGCCTACACAAAGTCCCATGTTTGTGTTATGAGGGTCTGAAACTATATGCTTGGTAGATCAGCATCTCCTGGTGTCCTAGTGGAGGTCATCATAATTTCTGAAGAGATTTGCAGCCAGGATGACTCAAACCATAAGCCTCACTGGCCCCTGCAGAGTTCCATGCATGAAAAGAGCATGCATTTATGTATTCCACTTCTTTTGGTCAGTAATTTTAATCTCATTCTCTCCCCTCACCCTTCAACTTTTCTCCTGCTGCGCTGCTTTGCAGATGAGCTGATCTTCCTTTTATGGGAGGTGCAATTTTTCAAGACCCGGAGATAAGACTGCATGCACCTGTATGAAAAAGGGCTCCCTTAGTAAGATGGGAAGAAATCTGGACTAGAGCAGCATAGGCAGGAGGTGGCTTTATTTATGTCTCCGGAGAAGAGGGTTGCCTAGTGTATTGGTTTTGTGTGGCAAGGTTTTGGTAGCGGGGAGGGTTACAGGGGTGGCTTCTGTAAGAAGCTGCTGGAAGCTTCCCCTGTGTTCGAGAGAGCCCATACCAGCCGGCTCTAAGACGGACCCGCTGCCGGCCAAGGCCGAGCCAATCAGCGATAGTGGTAACGCCTCTGTGATAACATTTTTAAGAAGGAAAAAAGTTGGGACGGCGGTATTCGGCAGCCGGAGAGAGGAGTGAGAACATGTAAGAGAAACAACCCTGCGGACACCAAGGTCAGTGAAGAAGGAGGGGGAGGAGATGCTCCAGGCGCCGGAGCAGAGATTCCCCTGCAGCCCGTGGTGAAGACCATGGTGAGGCAGGCTGTCCCCCTGCAGTCCATGGAGGTCCACGGTGGAGCAGATATCCACCTGCAGCGCGTGGAGGACCCCACGCCGGAGCAGGTGGGTTCCCGGAGGAGGCTGTGACCCCGTGGGAACCCCGCGCTGGAGCAGGCTCCTGGCAGGACCTGCGGATCTGTGGAGAGAGGAGCCCACGGAGCAGGTTTTCTGGCAGGACTTGTGACCCCGTGGGGGGCCCACGCTGGAGCAGTCTGTGCCTGAAGGACTGCACACCGTGGAAAGGACCCATGCTGGAGCAGTTCGTGAAGAACTGCAGCCCGTGGGAAAGACCCACATTGGAGAAGTTCGTGGAGGACTGTCTCCCATGGGTGGGACCCCACGCTGGAGCAGGGGAAGAGTGTGATGAGTCCTCCCCCTGAGGAGGATGAAGCAGCAGAAAATAACGTGTGATGAACTGACCGTAAACCCCATCCCCGTCCCCCTCTGCCGCTGGGGGGTTGGTAGAGAATCCGGGAGTGAAGTTGTGCCCGGGAAGAAGGGAGGGGTGGAGGGGAGGTGTTCTGAGATTTGGTTTTATTTCTCATTACCCTACTCTGGTTGATTTGTAATAAATCAAGTTAATTTTCCCCAAACTGAGTCTGTTTTGCCCGTGACGGTAATTGGTGAGTGATCTCTCCTATCCTTATCTCGACCCACAAGCTCTTTGTTATATTTTCTCTCCCCTGTCCAGCTGAGAAGGAGGGGGAGTGATAGAACGGCTCTGGTGGGCACCTGGCGTCCAGCCAGGGTTAACCCATCACACCTAGTTTGCAAAACACTTTTTTTTCTCCAGAACAGCCACAATATAAATACCCCAGTGGGATCTGAAGGATGCTTTTCCGAGGAGAAGCACCAAGAATGACAAGAATAATGTTCTTCAACTGCATTTATTCAAATCATATCCTATCACATCTTTGCTATATAACAAAAAAGCATTTGGTGTAGGTGCTTGTTATTGGAAAAAATGTCTTCCATTCATAAAAGGAATCTTTTATTCAGGCTGCAACTTTAATTTTCAATAAACATCATGGCTTTGCCTTGGTAATTGTCAAATTGTGGGAGACCTTATTATTTGTGACAAAGTTTTGTTCCACTAAGATTTTCAGGGAAGGGAGAACCAGATATTATTGCTGTCCTAAAAACTTAGTTAAAACAGAGCACAAAAGGCTGGCTTTGGATCTAAGAGGAGAATTACTAACTGCATAAGATTTTGTAAAACTTGCAGCTGATCAATACACATCCAAGCTATTTGTAAGTAGCTCCCATCTAACCTGCAAAAACATGACCTGCTTCCAGAGCTTCCTTGACCATTGCCAACAGACAGAAAATGCATCTGTCTGCAGAAGGAGAGACTGGATTAACTGTGTTTTCCACATGTTTTTGAACCAATCTGACTGTATCCCAGCTGAAGCCAAGCTCAGGTACATAACTGAACAACACTCTGTGAATCACAGCTTTTGTGATTCATTGCCTTCAACAGTGCAAACCAGAGCCGTATTTAATGATGTTGGGAAACAGATCTGCTTGAATGGGACTGGCTGATGTAACATGCTGAAGGACTGTGTTGTGGCTTGCAGGACAGGCAGCCAGGGACAATGAAACTGCAAACCGTTCAGTTACTGAAAGGGTCTTTCCTCTTGAATAAACAAAGTCACGGGGGAGCAGCAGTGAAAATCAGCACTTTTCTTCCCTACACTTACATGAAATTTCACCTGTGCTTTATCTACAATAGAACTGTACCAGTCCAAACAACGCATAAGGATGTTATTTGAGCGGTAAAGGCCTTTTGGATTGCTCGTTATAAAGCAGCCAACAGCTTTTGTTATGATCAAGTGGTGGAAATAAGAGAACATTGAATAGCAAATAAAAAAAATAAAAGCCACTTTTTTCTCTGGTAAACTCTTAGTTTAAAAATTCATTAAAGCCAGAATATTAGATCCAAGGCTTCTTACCTCAGATTTTGAAAGATTTTGAATTAAGATTCAGATTCATATATGTGTTTTGCTCCACGGGGCCAAATAAGAATCTGGAGGCTAATCCATGCTGAATGGAGAGGAAATTCAGGTGCATGTGTGAATTCAGAGTTACAATCACAATGACTGTAGAGCCAGAAGTAGCCAGTACAATAATCTTGTCTGATATTCTGCGTTATGTAGCTAGAGAATCTTACCAGGTTTATTGCTACCTCACCCCTCTCAATTCTGGCATCATTTCATAACTGCTTTTCAGTTCAGGATTTCCAGTGATGGAAAATCCACCCTTTCTTATATGAGTTATTTGTTCAATATTTTTTTCACTTTTTTCGTATTGATTGCTTTTGCTTGATCTTCCAGTCACAGGATACTTTTATGTCTTCTTTGAAGAGCTTTGTGTTAGGAGTAGCTGGTCTACCAGGGAGATATTTGTAGGCCACGGTCAAGTTGCCTCTCAAACTCATTTTTGATGAAGTCATCATAGCCCTCTCACTGAGGGTTAAACAATCTTGCATTTAGCACAGGGAAAAAACACACACAGTTCCTAAAATGTATCAAACAGACCTGTAAATTTAAGCCCTTGCAGTTGCCTCACAATAACATGTACCTACATCCTAAATCAAGTTCAGAAAAAAAAATTCCTTTAATTAACATTAGCTGTGTTTTCCAAAACAAGGCAAAGTGTTACAGAAATGGAGCTCATGTCTAGACTATCAAAAAATAAAATTTATTGCCATTTTTCTCTTTTAATGTAGATTTTAGCAGATCAATGCAACGACTACAATTTAACTATCACAAATAAACTAATGCATCATATCCTATAATAAAAGTGATAAACTGTGCCTGAAATAATTTTGTGTGGGGTTTAACTCTATTAAGTAGCACAGTGGAGTAAAAAAGCTGTATGCAGAGCTGACACAACACTCGCAATAAACAAGGTATGTTGATTAGAGAGGACAGAGCTTCCACACATTCACAGGGTCCCTTGCAGCTGTGGATGTCTTCCAAGGCTCATAGTATACTTCCCTTTTTTCCAGGAATCAGCCTGAAAGTATCATAAGACTGGATTTTCTGGTCCTTGCTGGCTCTAACCACAGCAGAGTCATTCAGTTGTACATTATCCCACTCTCATCCACAAACAAGTGCAGGGAAATGACTGTTAACTGAATTTACTTCAGGTTTGGTTTAAGATTTGGGCAAAGGTTGGGGTCAGTTCTCACTTTGCCTGGACTAGTTCTCTGCCCTGGGTGTTAAAGCCTTAGAAATAATTGGTGACCCTTGCATGCTCAGCTTGCTCTGAACTGCTTCTGACCTAAGCAAGAAGCATTTTTCCATGGATGAGCAAGTGAGATGATGTCTCAGCAACAAACACCTGCCTAAAATCATAGAATCACAGAATGGTTTGGGTTAGAAGGGACATTAAAGATCATCTAGTTCCACACCCCCTGCCATGGGCAGGGACACCTTCCACTAGACCAGGTTGCTCAAAGCCCCAGCCAACCTGGCCTTGAACATTTCCACTGATGGGACATCCACAGCTTCTCTGGGCAACCTGTTCCAGTGCCTCACCACCCTCACAGTGAAGAAATTCTTCCTTACATCTAATCTAAATCTAGCTTCTTTCAGTTTAAAGCCATTACCCCTTGTCCTATCACTACATGCCCTTGTAAAAAGTCCCTCTCCAGCTTTCTTGTAGGCCCCCTTTAGGTACTGGAAGGCTGCTGTAAGGTCTCCCCGGAGCCTTCTCTTCTCCAGGCTGAACAAACCCAGCTGTCTCAGCCTGTCTTCATAGAAGATGTGCTCCAGCCCTCTGATCATCTTCGTGGCCCTCCTCTGGACTTGCTTTAACAGGTCCACATCCTTCTTATGTTGGGGGCCCCAGAGCTGGACGCAGTACTCCAGGTGGGGTCTCCCGAGAGCAGAGTAGAACTTACGGTGACAGTTGTTCTCTGGCTGTTCAGTCACATAGCACATATTGCCAGGGAAAAAATGCTACTGATTTTGCTTCAGATACTAAGTGCACTTACTGTGTAGGCAGTTTACTGACCCTCTAGACTATATCCTCACTCTGTCCTAGGCACTAGTTTAGAAAACTAGTAGCAATATTGTATTGTTCTCTGTTTTTCTGTACATGGGAAGAAATAAAAGTGACCACTCATGCAGTGATGGATGCCTTCCACAAGCCAGAGACAATTGATAATATGTGGCATCTTGAAGTACCGAGCCTAAGGGTTAACTGGGTAATCATTATCTCCATTTTACAGATGGAAAATCTAAGTAACAAAGAGTTTGAAGACTCGTTCAAACTTAAATCTCAGTTCAAAGAAACTGGAATAGACTCTAGTTCCCAATCCTCCCGATTTTCATGATGAAGTGATATCCCCTAATACATTCTTACATAAGTATGACAATCAGTTTACACATACAGTGGGTTTTATACAAATGGAGAAGCCCTTTTTTCTGCATATTTTCTTGATGCGCATCAAGCACTTGGGGATCCTGTTTTCAAGGCTTGTGGTTCTGCCATGTATTCAGATACAAAGGGACTGAACTCAGCTAAGAGAGGCAGCGGATCTCAAATCCCACTAGCAGGACTAAGAAGATGTCAAAACTTCATGTATATGGGGCTTGCTTAGAAACAGGGGTGAATTACTCAGGAACAGGGCTAAATTTGTTTCTGAATGAGTGCTTCTGTTGTATCACAGCTCCAGGTCTTTGCAGCTTGGTGAGAGGATGTGAAGGATAACAGCTCCAATTGTGTGCGGGGCCCATACTGAGCCAGCTGTGATTTACAGCTGTTGAGAGAAACAGGAGCAAGTTATCTGAGGGGTGCTGTGAGTCCTATAGGCCTTCCTTGGACTGGTAGTGGCCAGGTTTCCAGTTCTGGCCCCAAATGCCACTGTAGCCTAACCCCTTTTACAGCCCCTAGCCCTGTGCAGTGTCTATGCTAGCAGTGGTGGGGAGCTCTTTACAGACATCTTGATCCCTGTGTACAAGGACGCTGGCTGGCACATCCTTTCCTCTTCTCTGAAACACAAACGTATTTATACAGGAAGAGGAGCAGATATGCTTGACCGAGTCACCATCCCGGGAGATATTCAAAAAGCGAGTGGACAGGGTACTCCAGGACATGGTTTAGGGGGCATGGTTAATGGTTGGACTCGATGATCTTGAAGGTCTTTTCCAACCGAAATGATTCCATGATTCTATGCTTCTATAAGAACAGAAAATGAGGACGATGGAGCAGCAGACAAGTACCTTGACCCACCAGTAGCAAGTGCACGATGTGCTCATCAGCTGTCCTACTGCATCAAGACTTCCATTTACATTGCCTGAGATGTACATATCCCAAGGAAGCCAAACAACCTTTGCTATATGGACAGCTTCGACGTCCTACTAACTTTGAAGTGTTGATATTTTCATAATACTGCAGTTCAGTGTCATGACAGCAAGATCAAGTACATATGTTTGTAAGAAAATATTATCTATTGTGCATGAATTAATATGCTGTACTTAGGTTTGATCCTTTTTTTCTTAGTACCTGATTGTTCTCCCTTTCATTTTCTCTGCTAAGGAATCATTTGACCTGAAAATAAAAAGGAAATGAGGCTGGTTAGAAGCAAAGAGGTTTTGGAGAGTGACTGTCTACCTGTGCTATACTTTAAATCATATTTCCATTAATTTCTGACAGCTCAATGACATAGTGAGGAACTGATCCTGTTCTCTGTTTAAGACAATGGAAAATCTCACTCTGTCTTCAGGGTTCACCTCTTGGGGAAAAAAAAAATGAAAGGACACATTCTAGCTGGCACAAGCGATAGTTTCATTCACAGAGAACGTGACATTTTAGCTGCCTGATCTTTGTTACAAACATCTGCAGGGAAAGAAAGTAAATTAGCAAAATGTGTCCTTTTTTACTTAGGTTCATTTAAGGTTGCAATGTTAGTTGCATGCATGTTCAGAGGAAGAAATGAAGCAAAGCTTTATTTCTGTCATTACAGTTGAGCTGTATAGGCAATATAAATGGATGTCCACATAATGCCATTGCTGTCTGGTGTGTGTGCAAAACTTGAAATGGAATTGCGTGCAGCTCTTACAGGTCAATGTTATTCTACACCCACATTTTGCAAGAGGTGGTGGAGGTGGAGTGATACTGGCCTGATAATGAGGGCAGTGATCGTTGTTTGCCGCTTAGAAACAGGAACAGAAACTGAAATAACTTGAACAAATAGGCTATGGCTACATCGGGGCGTGATTAGCTCTTATCAGTGGGTTTCTTCTGGATCTCATGACAGGAGCCAAAATCAGGAGGGTCACTCATGTAGGTTAGATAAACTCTGTATGCAACGTATGTCCACTGCATCAGAACCAGTCAAGGAGATATCCCCCACCTGCATAACAACGGCTCAGTCCCAGCACTGGGGAGTGTAATGGAGTGGTGTGCTCAAAGCACTGTGCCAGAAAATCTCTCATGATGTATGTGGTCACAAAAGCACTTATGACATCCTTTGAGTGACTTCAGTATGGGGTCACCGAGTGTTAGGAATACTGGGATCATTTTCCAACACTTTCCTGAGTTTGGCTGGCTAGGCAGTGTAGGTGTCCAGCATCCTATCCCTCCCTGCTCTTGCTGTCAGCCACCCTGCTTCCGACACAACACAGATGTATGTTAGTATAAACATACACGTTGGCATTAAGACATGACTTGGGGTTTTTGTTGGTGTAGATAAACTCTAAAACTTCATTCTACCCAAGAAATAAATTGAGGGACTTAAGCTATAAAGTTCTATACAAACACAGTTCTTAGCTGGATTGATGTTGTTTACACTGGTCAGCCATGCAGCAATACCCAGTTTGGCTGGAACCTTGTTTAAAACAGATTTAAATCCAGTTTCTTTGCTCCAGTTTCTACCCACAAGACAGGCTTTAAGGGAGGAATGAATGGGGCCTGTGTGGTCCTTGCAGTCTGGCTTTGCATTTGCAAAGGGTCTTATTTCTGAACATTTCACAGTTTGATATTTGATGGTGTGATTATTAACAAGAGTTGATCTTGCACAAAATGGCTGGCACATGGTGTCCAAAGGCTCAACATAAAGGTTCAGTACTGTTTAACATGCAACTACTTGCATGTCTACTGAGCATATATGTTGGTCCTTAGCCTCTGCTGCTGTGGACTGTCTCTAACCATGAGTCTTGAGGAGTAAGGGAAGAACAAGGGACATTTCACTGTTTATTGAAAATCATAAAAGCACCAAAACAGGTCTTTTGGATGTATTTATAATTTCTCTTCCAACTCACTTTATCTCTAGTCATAGCACCAAGAAAAAGGGGACTTGTTAAATTGGAAAATGTTTAACACACTGCTAAGTGTAAACAGTTATTGCAGCTCTGGAAGGCAGTTGCTCCTTTTTTTCACAGTACAAGTATACGCTTGCATTCAGAGTTACCCAATCAGATATGGGAATGCTGGTTGCATGTACTTTCATAGCTATGTATGTCCCTGATGAAAGTTGCCAGTTGTGCTTAGAGAGTCAGAAATTCAGTTTTTTCATTCCTTCAAAAGATACGTACAGCATGCAGGTGGTCTACTTTCCAGCTGTTCACAAAACTTTAAAGCAGATGTAGCATAACCAGTCTTCCATCGTTACCACTGAGGCCATCAGCAGGATTCATTGATTTATGAATTGTGGCTTTGGTCCAAGAAAAGCCTATGTTTCTCCCCCATGAAACAGCATTCTTAGTGAAATGATCGATACGATCCTAACCCACCCAAATTTGGCAACAATCAAGCTGGTGTCAAACAGATTTTGAGGTTGTGACAGAATTGAACAAGTCTGTTACTATCAGCCTCACCACAAGGCTGCTGCCAAGACACCGAAGATTCAAAACTAAGTATACACAGCAGTTTCACTGAAAGAAAAAAACTATTGACAAATGCTCTAGGAAGGCACTGGCACTTTTTTTTTTTCCCTAAAGTTCTTTGTGAAACTTAGAAAGGGACATCTTCTAAAGATCTGCTGACAGCTGGTTAAGGAAACTGGTATAGACTTATCTATCTACAAATATTCCTATAGGCCTAATTTCCACTCCTCTCAGTATTTCTGGAATGAAATGTGAGGAAGAATCGGGCTGCTAATGGGATACATGGCACTGATACGAGCTGAGTTTTGCAGCAAGAGACTTGGAGAGTGTCCAAATTGCCTTTTTCCTGTGCTCCTCCAGTTATAGTCTGGGGTGAATGGTAGGCTCAGCATGGTCTTCATTGTGTGCTAATGTGGTAAAAACATAGATTCACAGCCTACAGTAGCAATCCCGTAGCTATAAGAGGACAAAGGGGACAAAGACTGCAAACATTGCCACCACAGGCAAGCCTGGGAGGACAAGGAGGAGCCAGATCTGCTGGTAGAGTATCTTCTGAATTGAGTGTGAAATGCCCCTCCAAATGCAGAGGCAAAGCCCTGGACTGAAACCATGGGAGTGGGCATAACTAGCTCAGGAAATGGCTGGTTTGCAGTTGGATTTCATGTTCAGTTGTGCCTGTAAACAGGATCCTACAAGAGGCACACTGTAAAGGAGGAACTACCTGAGCATAACAATCTTTTATGGTGTATCCATGTCTTGCAGGGATTAACGCCCAGTTACTTATTTTCAAAGATTCCTCCCAAAACTGTAGAGTGTGGAAAGTATTAAGTAGCGCTTATTAGGGCGGAAAGTTAATCTGCAATTCATATGTGAAGTGATATCCTGAATGTGTGATGTGTCAACAGCCATATAACCTGTGATAAAAACTTTGCTTGCTGCACAGTTATGTCAGCCCCATTTCACGTGGCTTTCAGATGTTGATGTGGTAACAAAACTCTGGTCTTGCATGTGGAGCATGCATGTGGCTTCTGCTCTGCAGATCACACTGACACAGTATTGGCAGAAATTTTTCTATTTCCTCTTCAGGACAAAATTGCATTGATCAAAGCTGAAGAATTTGAAATTCCCCTCCCTGCAATGCAGTTGCTATATTATCTGAAGGGAATATGAACCAAAAGAAGATGGTGAAAACTAGTTATAACTAAAAAACTTCACTGTAGAACAGATACTCCCTTTTTATAGTATTGCCTTGTGTGCTCCTAGAGAAGGGATGATACAGAGAGTATTTCCTTTTAAAATTTGTCATCCCTGAAGGTCACTGCCAAATAGCTTCAATTCCACCTTTTAAGAAGTGGGTATTATGAGACATAATGAGCAAAAGTTCCTAGAGGCACTACCAGCTCCGAGTGCCCCAGTTTCTGAGATCCTGGCTTGAGGTCTTATGTAGTTCCTTGGCACGAGGAGTGTTTCTCACTCACCTTCTGCAATGTTTTTAAAGAATAGCTTGGTGCGCGTGTGTCCAAAAGCCAAAGTGCCTAAAATTGCTGGTCACTTCTGACAACTTAGTATCAATGTACATAATCAAACCTAATATTTTTATAAAATGTTACTGTGACACATTAGGAATATAATGAGCATAGTTTACTGACACACTGAATTTAAAAAAGAAAGCCACCTTCAGAGACAGCTGAAACTGAAAACCTTGTAGCATTTCAGTGATGTATGGCAATATGAAAGCAAAGCTAAACAAAAAACCTCCAGACTTTCAATTCTGACAAAAACAACTGGTGATTGAAGTAAGGTACACAGATTTCTGAAATTCTTCCAGTTATAGTAATCGGATTTTAAAGATACTTTTCAGATATATGATATTTATCTTGACAGAGCCTTACTCAACAGTTTCATTGTTTCATGCAGTTCCCTTTGGTGCTTTGAAAAGAAAGCAAGTTTGTTCTTTTCATCTGTAGCCATTCCCTCAGTAGCTGTCATTTATTATGTAGAAAAAAGGATTGTGTTGTATTTCTAGATGCATTTGGCTTTGCGTGCAGCTATATTTTTTTTTCAGTAGATGTAACTTGGGGCTTGGGGAATTGTTTTGATGAAAGGGCCGCTTTTTAAGCCAAAATATCTTTATCTCTCAAAAAGTCTCAGTTCCTGTGGGCTAGATCAAAATAAAGAAACCCTTAAGAAACTAAACATCGTCGTCTTAATAATGCTAGCTTTTAGACATCTGTTTTCTAGGGTACAACCTGTAACTCTAGGTGTATAGGTACCTCTGCAGGTACCTCTTTAGAAGTGCTAGATGCTTCATAATAAGAGTAACAACAGCCACTATACTGACAACAGAGGGGGAAATCATTAGCATTAGCTAACTCCTTCCTTTTAAGAGTGTTTTTTGAAAAGCATGTCAAGGACATCAATCCCTCTTTTTATCTAGTAGCTGAGGCCTGACAACAAATGCTCCAGTTGTGACAGGTCTTGTATTAATGTCTTTTCAACCTAGAGAAATCAAATCTGTTTCTCCTGCTTTACATGAGGTTGCCTGAAATAGAGTTGCATGCCTGATGCCTTGGCCACTCTCAAGAATCAGACTTTGGGAAGCAGACAGGAGTGTAGGTTTCCTTCTCAGCTACAACAGTGCTTCATCCCACAATTCCTTAACACAGAGATAAACCTTGCAGCAGTGAATGAAGCCCAGGAATCATCTAACCTGGAAGGGTGTTCAGGCAGCCTTGCCAAGGTTTCAGCAGGCTACCGGCTTTTGTGCGTGCTCTTACAGAGAGATACAGCTGCAAAAGGAGGCGTTCACAGTATCCTCCATTTTCACCTAACCAAGCTTATTACTGAGTAGTAGTTAGAAGATGCTTTGGGAGCAGGGACGTGTTTGTTTTCCCCACCTACCAGATTTTAAAATGTACCTAAATTGCAGTCTCTGCTTTCCTCAGACTTCCACCTCGCACTTTCAGCAATAATACATGAGAGATACCCACTCTTAGCAGCTCTTCCTCTTATCTTTCAAGGGCAAGAGTGGATCCTATGGCATTCTCTTGAAGACCATTCTTGCACGCTAATCCTCCTTCATGGTTTAGAGAAACACATCTAGCCCCTTTTTGTGTTTTCTACTTGCTTGCTCAGCACTATTCTGTAGCACCTAATTCTGTCTCTACAATACAGAAGACAAGTATTTAACTGTAGGCAATGGATTCCGCTCCAGAAGACAGGTGTTGTCATCAGGTGCTATCACACTCCTCTTAAAATGTTTATTTGTTTTATCACATTTGTAGTTTGTTTGTTGTTTATAATTTTTTGTTGGCTTTTTGGGTTTCTTATTTGTTTTGTTTTGTTTTGTTTAATCTGTCTGTAAATCCATTTATCTGCAAAGACAAAAAAATTCTTTGTTGCATAGGAAAGCAAACCCCACATGGTTTCACATGACAGCTCACTGCTAAGGATTTCTTAATTAGGAGGGTTTGGCTTCATTTTCAGTTCCGTAAAACTGGTCATTCCTAATTTATAGAAGTCCCATGGTCCTGACTCCCTCTTTTTCAAGACTTTATAGATGTCAGATGGGATTACTCTCCCCCCAGAGCTCTCTATCAGGAAAATGTGATACTTCTTTTCCTCCAAAATTAATTCCCCAACTCTACGCAAAACCAGCAAGGGATGTTAAAACCAGTGCCGCCTTTGCCAGTAAGGCTCCAAAATGGTTTTGAAATAGTGTAACTGTTATGAGTCTGAGTAGAGTTTTTTTTGTTTTAATGGTAATGTCAATGTGATGTGACACAATATAGGCCATGCAAATTCTTTGTGCAGCTGCACTGCTGCTTTGGAAATAATTATCTTTCCATTAATGTAAATGGTCAAAAAAGTAGACTTATCATGCATCTTTCAAATCCATAGAGTGCATTACAGAAACTCTTTTAGAACATCCTGTGCTGACTCTTCAGAGGGTGAAAAAGACTTCACAAAATGGAAAGGGTATAATTGGATACAGAGCAAGTACACTGTATTAAGATAGGAGACACTGAGGAGTCCTGGGATCTGGGAATTGCATTAAATTATCTTAAATGAGCAGCATGCACTGTATTAACTAACATTATAATAGGATTTTCTGAATGCATGACTTTACTATGGAGGTCTTAGGCAATTGTAACCTCTTTGTGCAAAGAGGAAAATTCTACATAAAAGGTTATCTGGAAGTTCTAGACGGAAAAATGCTGATACTTATTTATAAACTGCAAAGGAATGCAATAGCTGTAACGCACTAAGATGAGAACAAAATTACTCACTGTGTTACTCATACTGACCAAGACACTTGGGATGTCTTGTGATATCAGTGGCTTCTTGGGATAGACAGACCAGCATATATAGGCGAGCTGGAGGAATAAAAAACCTTCTCCTTATGGAACATGTTTTTGGGTCAGAAATACATTTCTTTAGAAAGAAATAGCATACAAGACTTAGTCCTGCCGATCCTCGAAAGCACAGTCTAGACAGGCCATGAAATAACCTTTGATGGAAAGAAGGGGAATCAAATGGGCCAGGGGAGGAACTTGTTAGGAGGGTCAAGTCAAGGAGGTTTCAGCTCACCCCTCTGCTCCAAGCAGTCCTGCTGGTGACATGGCCCTGGCCCCAGCCAGGTGGCAGAAGTGGCCCTGCAGCTGCTCCTGCCCTCTGCATCCCACTTGTCTTTGTGCAGCCCTGGACCCCCTGACTATGTTAGAACATGGCTTATTGTTCCCCTGGTGGATGGGCTTGAGTTTGGTTTTAAGTGATACTCAAGTATTTTACGGACCTAGTCTTTAGCGGTCTGCATGTGGTCTCACGCACACGTTTGTGAGAGAGTTGTTTTATCTTCAGTGCTGTTACTTTTTAAGAGAGCAGTATTAATTGCCTGTCAGATTGTTTTTATGACCTTGTCACACAATGCAACAGACTTCTTTATTTATCTATTATGAAACACTGAATTACCTTCAAAATGAGCTGAAGCAATGATTACAAGATGGACAATAAACAGATTAAAATCAGACTCCAACAGAGGAGAGCAACTCTAGTTGTCCCTGCTAAATATAACCTTTGAAGACCAAATCAATCTAACACAGTGTTAGGCTGCAAAAAATATGTTCTTTTCAAACAAAGTGCTCTTTGGCTGGTTTTGTTCACCTTCTTCTTTGACATCAGGTACTAAATGTTGCCAGAAGCAGGATTCTGGAGAAACAGAGAACATCATTGTTCCATTCTAGTAAGCAAATTTATTGACCTTATGTATCTGGCCACTTGCTAATCGGAAATGAGCCTTGTCTGTCCAGCATGACAGGACAAAACTAAGCAGAAATTTGGTCTGCGGTGTCTGGCCCAAATTCCTCACACTCACTGTGCTGGGTATTTGCTGGTTACTACCACCAATGTAGAAATTAACTTTTCTACATACTAATACATACTAATATACTTTTCTCTGATCCCTGTGACTGTCAGCAAAGTCATTGGGATCTCTGAGTGGAAAAGGTGCTAGATAAATGCCATATTAAAAATAAAAATAATTAAAAAAAAAAATTGAGAGAGATAGAAAGAGATGTCATTTCCAGTCCAGGTATTATGCAAACTCCGTGGAAAGTACAATAAATCATCTTCCAGCTGCAGATATCCTCAGGGAAAACCCTTGACAATTATTTTCTTTAAAATAGGAGATATTTTAATTATTTTCAGTAGTGCTGCACCAGCATTCAAAAAAGAGGAAAGCATGTTTTTGGTTTTTGAAATTGACTTGTCCAATTAATTTACTAAATGTATGGCACTAGAACAGACCTGTGATGTATGTACAAATGCCTCACTGCATATTTGTAAAGCAGATGATTGATGTATCGCATCATTTCTTTGAGCCATGGAACTGATTTATATGCTCCGTGCTATATAGACATTCGCTTTGTCAGTTGGGACCGTAAAAACCCCCACAGGCAATTGTCTGCTATTCAGTCTTTGCCATTCACTGAAATTACACACAATTTTAGCCTGTGCATTTGCAAACTGTGCTTTGCCATTTCCATTTGAAAACGCTTTTGTGTTAAACATTTTTGACTCGTCTAAATAAATATTATCCATAATAACCCTATATCAATCCATTACAAAACCATGAAAGTACATACTGCATTTAGATTTAATCCCTGAAACAAAGCCTGTTCCCACCTCACTCGCATGTTGCTTTCACAGCTGATCTCACAGCTGCTGAGAAAGCTGAGCAACAGATAAATCTAAGATTGCTTTTCATCTTGCTAAAGCTATAGGATCTGCAATAAAATCACATTTGAGTCACTAGTCTTTGGATATACACATGATCAGATTCCTAAAGTACAGACACCTATTGGCAGATACATAAGCCTGTGCTTATGGGCGGAGATATGTATTCAAATGTTCTCAATTCAAAATTCCATCAAAAACCCATTAGTGACACATTTATATCAATAGCTAAAAGAGCTTTAGTGCAGTCAGCTAGAAACAACTATTTAGAAAATAGCTGTAAGCTATGCTGGTAAAAATGAGTTTTCCATTTGAGACTGTCAACTTGCAGGATTAAGGTACAACTTTGACTTGTGATGATCCAGAAAATATAGACTTTCTGCAGCCAGAGGTTGCTGAATGGAGTGAAGTACAAAATACCTTCTCTACTATTCTAATTGCTCATATTGAACCACTTGCTTCTCTAAAACTCTCTTTCATTTTCACAGTGCTATAATACAGATTATCTCTCTGTATGTCACTCTTACGAATACAAGGCGCAGTTCCCAGACTCAGTGGGATAAGCCCCCATCCTCCAGTGTTACAGGATGTAGCAAAATATACTCTGAAATCAGGAGTAACCAAGTGTAAAGGCAAGAACATCCTACACGTGAATACATTAAACTCCAGCTGTAAATGAGTTTGACTCTTCTGTTTTGACAGACAGTGCCAGATCTCTGTAACTCTTATGTTTAAAGTCTGCTTGTAATGTTCAGTCTTTTATACCATATACAAGATTTTCTCATTGTATCTATGCTATATGTTAGCTTAAATGGAAACTTTTAAATTGTTTCCCATTTTTGCTTTCTAGACCTATCCCTGCTATTTCATTGTTGCAGTGGAGCAGGCAAATAAAGGGCTATATTTTTTCTGGAATGAGTTTAAGAATATGGTTATTTTCTTGCTAGCAGCTTTTCCTGGTTGCAAGAAGGGACAAAAGGGAAACAAAAACTCATTGAGATGATCTTCTTAAGTGTTTCCCAGATCCCTGTGTGGGGAGATTCCAGCATGCACAAGAGAGACAAGGTTTCTTACACCAAAAGTCAGCCTGAGCTGTAGGCTCATTTGACCACTGGCCTTTTTGTCTGTCCTTTCCTCCTTGGCGATCTCTTCCTAAAGGGTCCTAGTTACCAGAGCCTCTACCAGCCATTTCAAAGTGGATCTCATTATATAGATGAAGGGAAAGAATGATACAGCTTGGCCTGCAAGGCCTTTCCCAGGCATTTGTTGCCCTGGTACCGCTGGTCTGTCCTCAATCGCACTAGGCATATTTATTTCCCTTCCCTCCCTGTATGTCTCCATAAGGGCAGAAGTAAATTCAGTGAATGGAGGGCTGTACTCCTCAACAAATGGGTAGAGGGTCTTCTTTGCTGAGCATTGGATTGACCTGCTGAGCTACCCTGAGCTGAGGTCTTCAGTAAGCTACTCTCTGTGGCACCCAGGGCTGCCTTCTGGAATAATCACAGTTAATTTAAGACCCTGCAGGGTATACTGAGTATTTCTAATTGTTCCATCAAAGTGCATTACTGTGTTTCTCTCTTTATCAAGTGTAATCTGCCATCAGGTTGTTAATTTGCCTAGGTTCATTAAAGGCTCTCACAGTCCTCTCCAGATTTGATTTCTCTGAACAATTCTATTAACTGAACTTCTTTTTTTTCACCTACTATTATTTTCCAAATTATGTTTTATTGTAGCACTTTTCACATATATTGGTTGCAGAATTAATTGTCCCATACTGGGCGTTCAGGATTTCCATTTCCTCTATTGTGTAGGTGCATATGTTTGTGTATTAACTAGCACTTATCAGGGTGTAAATCACAGGTGCCTCATTGCCAATGCAGATCATTAAATGTAGGGGAGCTTTTTATCCAAAATGGGTGAGAAAACCACCCTTCCCTAAAAAGCCCAATCAGATCTGTCACCAAACTCTTTCTTTACAGAGAGCTAGTCAGATATTTCTTTTTCTTATCTCCACATTTTCCTAGTCCATTAAAAGGCATTTATTTTTATGATGCCCCTTTACACAATGTATTTCACCTGAAACATACTCTTACCCCATTTCAAATGCAGGTTTCTAGAAGCTGTATGTTTTTATAGGAGAGATTAATAAGTAGAACTATCTCAAATAATTGCCCAAACTTTGGCTTGGGTACATTTTTTTCAGCATTCCTCATCTCTGAAGCAAGACTTGAAATATAGTAAAGTGCTGAAATCTGACTGAAATCAAGAGCTTTCCTATACACAGGAGCTTTGAATGGTTTTTAATAGTAAAATAAATTCCTGCTATTGAACTAATCACATGATCCAAAAGTGTCTTTGAGAATAACTAACTTCCAATAAGCTGCAAAGGACTTATCCAAAAAGGTGGCAGCACTGAATTCCCTGCAGCCCTAAGCAAGACTTTCCCGATGCTCCTTCACAAAAGACACCAGGCATGGATGTACTGCGGCGGGTGGAGGAAGATGGGGCAATTCCCGCAGCAGCCTCCATCTCTTTTCCACCACCAGCCCCACAGCAGTGACAAGAGAGGGTGAAGAGACCAAAACCCTTTGCCAGACCCACCATATCGCACCTGATGTGGGGACAGATCCCTTCTGGGGCTGGTGGGGCTCAGTGCCCCGCTCAGCATCCATGAGCCCCCAGTCACGCAGCGGTGGCCGTGCCCAACAGAGAGATGCTCCCGGCAATTTAAAATCACGTTACTGCATGGAGTAAACACATTAGTTTGCTCTTTCCCTCCTCTTTTCCCTTAGCTACAGGCAGCGTGGGGTTTTTGTTTAGCTTTGGAAAGAAAAGATAGCTCTAAACATTCAGGGCTTTGGTCTACTAGATAGAGATGTGTCCGTGGCACTTCAGGACAAATGCCAGCTGATAGATAGGGCAATAGGAGCTTTTTACACAAAGAAGAAAGAACAGAACAAGCCTTGAACATAGCTGTTGGGTCTGTTTGAGAAAAAAAGAAGATATTTTGAGCTCACTAGCAAGGTCTGTTATCTTTTGCTTATTTACAGAAAGGTCTGAAACAAGGGCATAACAATACAGTGTAAGTGGCATATACAGATCACGGAGAGTATGAAGGATTTTTGTGTGTGTGTACGTGAGTACGATTTACCTCTAATAACCCAGCTTGGTAAACCCTCACCTGAGAGATTTAAATCACCCCCGATTTTCACCATGTTCCCCTCTCCCCATTTAGTAGACTGCTAAGCAGGTCTAAATGGTGGTTTGCTCACCCTTTCAAAACCAGCTTATTTACATGTGGTACTCATTGTACAGCGCAGCAATTTATTTTGAAAGGGAATTTACCCTTCTCATCAAGCCAGTGAGTTTTATGCAACCTGAAGTATGTAGATAGACATGGAAAAGCGAGGAATGGTTATTGTAAATCATTACCCTGGCAGTGGTCCAAAGCCCTTAGGGCTTCAGCTGTTACACTGGTAGAGCAGATATAAGCTTCCATAGAACTAATCCATGTCGGTTACAAAACCCAATAATATACCTATGTAAGTTAGTCTTGTGAAAATTAGCATGGTTTTCTGGCAATGCTTGAAAATTATCTAGTCCACTGTATACAATGCGGAAAAAATGTCATAAAAATGTAGAGATAATACACTACCATACAAATAATAGAGGAGACTTAGTAGAGGTTACATCAGTAATCATTTATAAACTCCAGCTGACACATGCCTGAATAGAAAAGCCTGGGAGGTGGAAATGGAAGCATATCATAAGAAAAAATCTCATTATTTAAAATACTTTCATTTTCAATATAATCTTATTTACGTTAAGTCAATTTTTAAAGACTCCACTACATAATTACCATCACAGTAAACAAGCAGTAGTGATTTTTTTCCCTGGTTTTGTGTTGGAAATAAGAATAGAAGTACAGACAAGTGTTCCCTTGGGTGATGTGGTTTAATCAGATTGTTTTTTATAAGGCCTTTTTCAAACTGATCAGAATAGCCTGAAACATGTCAGAGAAAGCTTATTGCCTAGAACAAGCCTTTAATGATATTTCACAGCTGATTTCTTTGTGAATTAATTTGCCCTTGAGCAAAAGGACAGGGTCAGTAGGACCCTTGTACGTGTTGGTGTGGGGCATAGCACAAAGGAACTATAATCACTGAACCAGCACCCAGCTGCAGTATTGAAATCAACAGAGAAGGAAAACTAATGGGGAGAAAGGGACAAGAATTAGCCAGGAGAGACAACTGGCACACCCCAAGCTCCCTGCTGGCTTAACAGAGACCACGTTCCCTTCTCCTTGAAATACGGACTATGTCTGTTCAAGTTCATTGCTTTAAAGTGAAGGGAGTTATCTCACATTTATGCAGCTCGTGCCATTTGTAACCCCTGAACAGAATCTCACCCAGCAACTCTAAGCCTGGAAAAGATCAGACATGGAGCTCCTTCAGCCTTTATTATTAAAAGCTTCCTGCCTGGTTTTACTGTAGAGAAAGAGGCAGTGACCTTACATTTAATCACATCAAAGACTCTGTGCTTTAACTTACTTAAAAGACTCCTTATGCAGGATAACTTTATCCAAGGCGTCTTTTGCCAGATGATGTTATTTTTAAAGCAGCATGCAAAATACCCCTCTTGCTGCAGACTCCAGCTGCTGAGTAAGCAGCCTCTCCACTGCCTGCAGTAAGGAGACTGAGGGAGAGGTCTGGGGGAATCTGTGTTCAGCCAAATCTATCCCATATGCATGTAAAACCGAATGGAAATCAGTCGTGAGGCCCTACAGCTGTATAGGAGTACATGTGATTTACGGCAAGGCAGCGGATTTGCAGAATCCTCCGTTCTTTGGCGCTTTCATTTTTTAATGCTTCAGCCTGAGCAAAGATAATCTTCTTAATGAAGTAAAATGGAGGAGTAATTAGCTCCTCCGCTTGTGCATATGTTTCACCAAAATGTCTTTGCTGGATCTCTGAATTGCACAGGACTTCCATTTTTACCTGCTGTTTGACTTTCCCTGTTTAAAAATGCAGCAGATGTAGCATGAAAAAATGTTTCTGCTGTGAGCTGTGTGCTAAGGCTCTGATAAATGCCTTGTCACATTTGCTCTGCTTTGTACTTGGAAAGATTCTTATTTGTTTGCTTTTATGTTTCTACAACTCTCTCCTTTCTTTTGTGCACTGTTTCCAGGCAGGGATGGTTCTGTCAGGGAAGGTGGGCTCTGAGCAAAACCTGCTGTTCTGCATTTGGCTTTTCTCCACAGGGATTAGGTGGAGCTGAATGATGAATGAAAGGTCTGAAGTCTGCCTCAGAAAAGCCCCTTCCTGACCATTTCACCTCAGACCCTTACAGCTTTGCCACCTTCACATCTGTGTGCAACTGCCCAGCACTATACGCAGAATGATGTTGTCATTTATAACCCACTGGCATGACTCGAGGCAAACCAGGGTTTCCCTTCTGCTTAAAAGACCCACTGAATTGTTCACCTCCAGCTCAGGAAACTCCCTGAGCCAAATTCTTATTTCTAAAGAGAAAGCTAGATGTGCTTTGGGGGGGGAAGAAGGGTGGTCTTGTAATTGTGGGGCAGAAGGGAAAAAATTAACAGTTCCTGGTCCTTCTCATTATCTTGGAAGGATAACATCACCTCTCTGCACCTGAGTTTCTGTAAAACAGGGAAATACTCCTTAGTGTTACTACTGATCTGTTCAAATACTGAGAGACTACATCACAGCACTTTTGTGAAGAACCCTTCATTCCTCATGCTGTCCGTGGGTATCAAAGTTCAAGGTAGAAAGCAGAGCCCAGATGTGCACAATAGCCTTGGTCAGCAGAGTTTCGGATTTTGGAGAATGCCCTCTCTCTAAGGGAAGCACAATCTCGTAAGTACAGACCAGTTATCAGTGTGAAAGATGTAAACAAAGTATGGGGGAGGAAAGAGTGACTTACTTTGCTGCTTCTCTGGCTCTCCCAGGAGCAGGACTCAGCCTCCTGAGGAGCAATCCCTCGCTGGAAAGGGTGGTCGCTCAGGCAGGTCTGGCACAGTGGAGGCTCGAGCTCCGAATCCCCTGGAGGTAAATGCATCACAGTGGACGTCGGGTATTTGAGGCTGGCATGTGGGTGCTTTTCAACGCTGACCACTGGGCTCTTAATCCACCTTCGTACCTGCCAACACAGAAAGAGGTTATGGACTCTCTTTGCTTTATGACAGCGGCTGGGATGGTGCAGCAGGGCTTCTGATGCAGATAAAGGCACAGATTAGGGAAAATAATCAGATACCATATAGGGTCAGGATCAGTTTTCTATAGGAGAAGGTACTAGGCCATGTGAGGGTATATGTGTGAACACACACCATAGCCAGGCTGTTTATGCTGAGAATCATTTGCTGCTTTGTGCAAGTCTGCTATACGTTTATCCACAATAGAAAGTTTTCAGGCTTTATAAAGATATTAAAATATACAGTACTGCTAAGAAGAGAAAGACAACTACCCAAAGCAAGTACTCCCAGCCTAGACAGCTCAATTCCTCCTGTGGAGAGAAAGCAGGCTGTTTTTGCAGGTATACAATTGTAACACTATCAGCTTTCTGCAGTCCTTTTTCAACAGCAATAACTCTTGTTTCATCTCTGACTTCATATACTGTCTCAGCAGTTTCTGTGCCTCCTGTCACTAGATTCAAGAGTCACTTTCTCATGTTGACCCGCCCCGAATTTTGACCCTGACTCCTCTAATCTGCCTTCCCCTGCCTCCTCCTTGTCTCTGCAGCTCCCCGGCTAGGAGCTGGTACACTACAGAAGGAAGGACACTATTTACGAGCATGATATGCTGTGCTGGCAGGGCATGATGTCAGCCTTGTGTACTTTGTTTGCTCTTCCCTTCACTTCTCTGACTGTCTGTTTTCTGCCATGTGAATCAAAAGTATTGGATTTTCTAACACGGTAAGTGAGGAGTCAGAGACCTTCCTGAGCTCTTTTTCCAAGTCATTTTGTACTATGAAAGCAAAGAGCCCACTATATGAGCTGTGCTATATTTGCACTCAATCTGATCAAAACTGTTTCACTTGAATGCGAAGGATAGATAGGGACATATCAGGATATGTTTTACCAGCCCAGAGAGGGAAGGCTGAGACAGCCAGAGCTGACAGCCCAACCACCTTTGCTCTGCGAGCTGAATCTCCCGTCCGGGCAGGGGATTGGGGCAGGGCTGCAGGGACTCACTCTGGGGTGCGCAGCCCTCATCTCCCTCCACTTCTGCAGGGGTAAGCCAGAAAAAGCACTTGGCCTCGGCATTGCCATGCTTCATTAGGAGATGATATTTGCCATTAGAGGATGCTTTACATCAGGAAAATAAACATTTTACGTTACATTAGTCATAAGCATGATGCCAAGTGTTTGATTAACAGTGGAAGTCTATTTCGCAGCAACTGGTTACCAGGATCACGAATGATAAACAAACAGAATGAAACATATCTAACCAGCCTTCTGCTGGTGACTCCTCCGTGAACGATACACCCGCAATTGCCCTGCTGTGCTGACATGCCGGAAATCTCAAGGTTAGGAAAATTTCTCTTCCCTCTCTATGGAAACCAAGCAAATAGATGTCCTTCTGTGGGCAAATGACCCACTTCCCACTGCATTCCCCATTTGAATTTTTTCGCAACATCAGTTCATGTGGATGACATTAGCCCCTACTTCCATGCTCTGGAGCATCCCTGAAATGTCAGCCCCCCTTTTGCTCACTATAGTTCTTGGATGCTGTAGCTGGCAGGTGCCATGTCTGCGTGCTTTTGTAACAAATTTTGCAGAATTGAAACTCAAGTGCTTAAAGTTCTGTGGAATCATTTTTCCAGGATGTTAAAACCATATATGTTTTTTATTGAACTTCTCTGCTTTTATAATTCCTAAATTCCCTACTAGTGCAGAGAGATTGTTGGCTCACCATTTTCCTTATCCAGACTTTTTTAGCTTCAGGTTGGTGGGTTGAAGTTGTAGGGGGAGGGGTTATTTTTTTCAGATTTCATTTCAATAAACATATTTTGAAACTGATCTTTTGACTTTGGCAGATTTTAAACACATTTATTTTTGCCAAGCATAATGGATTCTATGATTATTAAGCACATCATTAAATATATTACTCTCCCCAAGTAAATTCATGGTTGTGTGTCTTGATCTAATTCCAGAACTTGGTATGTTGAAAAGAATAATTATATTTCTGGTCAAAAAACCATGCTTGATTTTCCAGTGTAGCTTTATTATGGGAAGCATACTACATATTTAATGCGACTCTGAGAGGAGTAAATGACTGTTCATTTTGTCCTTTTTAAGTTAGGCCTGGTTATCAGTTAAGTCTCTTCTGACCTGGTTCTGCCTTTCTTCCTTGATGTCCTGCATCTTCAGTCATATCATTATGGGTGCACACAGTGCAGAACCGTGCATGAAAGAAGAACCAAACTGACAGCATAGAGGGGCCTGGGCTGCAATGACCTGCAGGTTCAGTTTTTCTTAAAAATTCAAGGGACTTGGCCCAGTCTTTTGCTCGAGACTGCTCAATTGCATACAGAATCAACTCAAGCAGGAATTCAAATGCAAATCTGGGTTTGAGGTTTCATTAAGACCCAATGATGTGTGGTTTTATGATTTCAAATTCAGGGCATTTGCAGTGACACAGTTAATCAATAATTTCTATTGTAGCTTCACCTGTTGTTTCACTGTCTTGTGTTTCCATTTACAGATCTCTAGCCTGCCTGTGTATTAAGAAGCATTCAAAATGTGACCTGAGTACTCCTGATGATACAGCAAAATCTGTCTGTATCAGATGATCTTGTGGCTGTACCTTTCAATGGCAATGAAATATACATTCAGCAGAATAATGATCATAAATTAAAAATTATCCACTAGTGCTTTACCTTGTGTGAAAGTAAGTAACAGGGCGTGCATTTTATGAAGTTGCACACACCCAAGTGTAGGTGGCATCATCTGGCTCTAGCATCAGCAAGTGGTTCCTGAGTTCAGGGTGAATCCTAAATAATTTTTCTTACTATTGTTTATTCCAGGCTGAGTCCTGGTTTTAACTCAGGTACACACAGGTACATTTTCTCTGACTGACATTTTGTTGCTTAAAAATGTTGGATTAAACTGATGTTTTCACATGATAGGTCCATATTATTTATACGTTGCAGCCTGTACTGAGAGATGAAGAAGTAGTATGATTACGAACACTGGTCTGGTCATATTGTTGTTCTGTTTAATGCAGCAGGGTTTTGGGGAAACTAAGCTGGGAAAATTTCTGGAGCATCCAGCTTTGAGATTGAATGGACTAGCAGGATATTTTTTTTAAAAAGGTTGGAACCAGTTCAAATAGGTTAGCACACCCACAGTTCAAATGCACTGGCAGCAAAAAGGTTTGAAACAATTCTAGCTTTCCTTCATTGGATCAGGCAAAGTTCAGGTTCATATACCTCCAGCCACGTCTGCCTCAGACCAAGATGCTGTGCTGACTCAGCGAAATACACATAACATTTCAATAAACTTAACTGAGTCACTCTGAAAAGTAATATATAATCTACAAACGTCAATAGAAACCCGAGACCTGCATAGCTAAGCCTAGGGAAGTTGTTTTTCTTCTTTCTGAAGTCTTTGCCTCCGACCGAGGCGCCAAGCCGGGGCTCTGTGCCGCCTGCCCGCGCGCCCAGACCTGCCCGGCAGCCGCTTGAGGGGAGCAAAGCAGGGGCTGCCGCTTCAGTGGGTGCCAACTCACTACCTCAAGAGCCGGCGTGTTTGTTATGTTTAGAACTCGCCTACATGGATGTGTTAATGTCCGCTGGCCCAAGCACGCATTAGGCAAATACACACTCAACCCTTGTGTGGATGGCTTGGTTCAGAATTAAGATGGGCTTAATTCATTCTGTAGCCATTTGCTTCATTTATCCAAGTTAAAATTTCAGGTTTTATTCTGAATTGAAAAGTCCATGAGGACTTTAATGACATTTAACTAATCTCCTCTAATTTCATATCTTCGGCTAATTCAGACTAATGTCCTTCAGCATCCCTCTGTAGCCAAACCCTATGTTTGCCTTTTGAAATTCATAAATAACGCAGAGTAACATGCACAGAAGAGTGTGGTAATTGGTAAGAATACTCTGAGTGGAAAATTAAATGATTCACCACTGACTTTCAACATGTATTCCTATCCAAAAGCATTGGAAATATTGATTTGAAACTGGAAGTATGAATTGGCAGTCCCTTCGTAGCAGCAAGGCCAAGAGCAGACTTCTGAAGAAAAACAACTTCCCTGGGCTTAGCTATGCAGGTCTTGGGTTTCTATTGATGTTTGTAGATTATATATTACTTTTCAGAGTGACTCAGTTAAGTTTATTGAAATGTTATATGTATATATTAGTCATTGAATTGTAAGTCTACACTATAGGTTTTTGCCTAGCTTTAACCGACTTCAAAGATTTTTGCGTATTTAATATTTACATTTACACTAGGCAAGTGCCTTAGATCTATAGCTCTGTTTGACTTGGGCTATCTTAAATGTCACTAAAGATTTCAAAGTGCAAAGCTTCATTCTTTTGAATTCACTTCCACTAAAAAAACTCCCACAGTGAATTGCACAAAAAAAATAAAAAAAATTTTGAAGAAATTTCTCACAGTTTCTTCCCTGACTGACAAAGACAGATTAACAAGGAGGAGATGATAGTTTGTTATTTAGGGCATTGTATCATTCTCAAATACCACAGTGCTAGGAGCATCATTCTTCATGGTGATGTAAGGCGTATTTGATTATTCAGCTACATTATTTTTTTATTCTTACAGTGATATCCATCTACCAGTAAATAAACTACAGCCTACTCCTAGCTGCAGGAAGCAATTCTGTTCTGAATTGCTTCTGAAGATTTCCGTACTTTCATTTCCAAAGCAAGGTTCTTTAAACTCCCCAGACAACTTCATCCACCATTACAGAGTATAAGCAGCTGACTCTTTAAGTGTGTCTGAAATAATCCGCATAGGACTGAGCAGAACAAAAAGAGCTCCCCGTTTCTCTTGCCCCATCATGACTATAGTTTCTTTATGTCTTTTTCTCATCAGCAACTCATATCTTCTAGCAATTGCTCCTACTACATGCCTGTTGTGGAGTGCCCAACAGTTTCTGGCTAAGCTATAACTGCATTTGTGAGATTCACTAATTCTTTGAAGGTACAGCCTCATAGGCCTGTGCAGATGGACACAAGTCTGCTTTGCTGGGGGTGTGAGCCGAGCAGCTGCCAGTCAGCCGTAGTGCAGTAGCTGCACATCAGCATCCCGTCATGCTCAGGGCTAGTGTCTCTTGCTGCTCTCTAAGGCTGAGCAAGGGATCATCTCTACTCATCCATGCAGACAGGCTTGAGATTTGTCAAATATTGCCTTACTGCTATTAGCTAGAAGTTGATTCAAAATGTTTCAGGGAACCCTTGCCTTGCCTTGTTTGGGTAGAAAAAAATTCAAATTTTCAAGTCAAATGATGTTTTATTTTTTTAGCCTTGAGATAGAACAATTTGTTTGGGACAAATGCAGTCAACTTCACACTCACCGACCTGCATGGCTGGGAATAAACTGAAGTATACCTCTCCACCCTGTCACATTTTAGGATTTTTTTGTACTTCTGACCTTTTCAGCTAGTCAAAGTTGTTTGGTATTTCTCATATTTCTTGCAATGACCACAGAAGAAATTGACGAATGTTTTCCCCATTCTTTAAGATAAGGGAGTTCAAAGGAGTGTTGCACGCCCTTCTAGTACATAGCCATCTGTCACTAATCCTAAACTAAATTGAAACGTGACTGTTCTTAGAGAATAGCTTTAAATACCCTTTTCCGAAGCATGGCCTATAACATTGCTGAAAGGTGCACAAGTATTATTTTTTTTAAAGGCCTTTTATTTTCTGACTCGTTTGCTCTAGTTCCTTTGTTTGCTTTACTTTCTAAAAACATGATATCCAACAGTGATAATCACTCAGACTAGGAAATTGCCAGATGTGATTAAATGAGATTTGCCAAGTTCCAGGGTTTTTTTTCCACTCCTGGCTTTTCCTCTTATGTAATAGCAAACAGATACGGCTTTTAATTTCATATGGCTCACTTGTCAATGGCATCAGTAGACTCAGCACATTTTATACTTTAGTCAGGTATTCATAAGCCAGTCCCCATCACTGTAATCATAAGCGATACTTTCCATGAGAGAAACACCAGCGGGGTTTTATGGCTCTCAGTCAGCTCCTATTTACTCTACATGTTGCATTGCAAAGTCTCTGGATATTCATTTCCCTACTAGACAGTATCAAATACCTCGATGTGATCTAGGTCAGTGCGTGTGTGTGTGTGTGTGTGTGTGTGTGTGTGTGTTACTTCTGCCTCCCAGTGATACCAAATGTACTTTTCTCCTTCTCCTATTGCAGTTCATCCGATCTGTTCTTTCCTTTTCCTGGCATTATCTAATTGCATCTCGACCAGGATTTGAATTTTCATCCATTATGTAAACCCTAGGTGGACAGGGAGCTCTTGGAATCATCTCCCCCACAGCCTTGAGGGCAACTGTCAGGAAACCTATTTAAATTACAATTAGGGAGATTATGGAATGAAAAGCTCTATTGTTCAAACTGTATACAGTCATCTACTTAAATGGAAAGTGGTAAATGAGAGGCAGGCTGATTAATGCCCGGACTGAGATATATCACTACTCTCTAGCTGGCTTCGACATTTAATTTGTCGTGTCCCATGGGAAATGCAGCACAGCAAAAGAATCAGTTTGTCAAATCACCTCAAGCTATTTTTTTCCCCTCCAGAGCCCTGAGACACATCACTTTTTGTTGATTAATAATCACATTTTATTTTAAAAAAGAAAGTGAAGGGCAACTAACTGCATAGTCATCATTTGCCACTTTCTCTGCAAGCCGAGAAGCTGCTCGCTAAAAAGCAGGCTGAGGCCAAATAACAGAGCACATTGTTTCTACCCAGGCCTGGATGAACATTGCCTGGATTCATGGAGTTTAGCCTTCCAAGTGTGCCAGGAGAAAGGTTGCCTGCATGTGAGGGAGATCCAGGGAAGGATGAATTGGCCACAGCTCAGGGTGGAGGGGTGCAGGGAATGACGATGTTCTTTACAGGAGCCCCAGCACACTTCGGTCACGGGCACTGGGTATTGCAAGATAGGGGAATGCAATGCTGGCTGTGACAGGACTCCTGCAAGCCCTAGGGAAATATGTGCCAGTTGTCTGGGGTTCAGTTTCTCCTCCCATCCTTCTCTTCCTTTGCTGTTTCATCAGAAATTCTTTAATCTTTGTGGAGAGCCTCCACCTTTGTGTCTGCCTGTAAGTGTGACTCTAATAAATAGCACAAAGAAGAGCACATGAACATTTATGTAATGGTTTTAACTTCATGCCTTTCACAATCTTCCTGGCATCCCAGCAATTGCTGGAACCATAAGGGTTGGATTAGAGGATTGATCTATCCTAGTTATAGGGGGGGGTTTATTACTTGGAATGTGTAATAATCCACCATCTCCATCTGCCTCCAGCTAGATGGATTTATGCTGTAGAGCCATTGGGCAAACTGGTCTGGTCCATCGCTCCACCAAACTCAATGCATAGCTCCCCTTCTTCTTATGTCTCCAGGTTTCCTCCCATAGAAACCAGTGCACAGGGAGGAGGACACAGTTGTCCCAGCATGACAGGGACTGGGGCACGTACCTGAGTCTGAGGGCTGGGAAGTGTTTGTGGGTCCCCCAGAGCCAGGTACACTCCTGGTTCATGCTGAGAATTTGACAATTTCTGTGCCACATCTCTGGTCAGGTCCATTGTGTTGTGGTGAGCATCTCAGGGCTTTTGTCATGGTTTTTAATCAGTACTTTATTGCTATTTACACACACACGCACACACTTTCCCACACCAAAGTATTTCACTTGCTGTAACAGCATCTGGCAGAAATCAAATGTATCTAAGAGGAAGCATAGTAAATGTTTCTATATTTGTTGTTGTCATCAGTTGCAGTGTTAACACTTGAAGTAAATGAGGCAGATTTTTATGATCTTAAGTGTGAGTGACACGTCTCCAGGCCACAGCAGCAAGTCAGCAAAGGCGAGATTCTTAAAAAAATACGTCAGCATGTGACTGCAGTCAGGCACCAATCCCAAAAGATGATGGGTATCAAAATGACTTGAGGAATTTGGGATCCTCTAAGTACAGGTTTAAATATTGCTGCTGAACAAGTCGCATCCATGTAAGTCAAGGCATGAAGAGCAGCAGAAAACTTAGGCACACCAGTAATGCCAATAACGAGTGTTAATGAGCACACAGACAACTGCCTGGCTGATTTTCCTGTTCCAGTTGATGGGAAAGCTCTTGCCAACTACAGTGGTGCAGGAGAAAGTCTGTAAATCCCACATCTCACACTGATAGCTAAATTAGCTTTTGCTGTGCTGATTTGTTTGAAATGTGGCACAAAAAAAATCTAAACAACTGGACAGGCACCACTTAGGGTTTTCCTCTCTTCCTTCCTCCCATGTTGTCCTTGATAACAGTTGTTAGTCTCATGGGATTCTTTTCTCTGTGAATAAATAAATAACTGATGTGATGGAATCAGGTAAGAGCTCTTGGATCAATTTTAAGCACTGATGGCACTTGTTTCTACAGGAGATGAGACAATAGATTCATTGTCCACACTGGTGTATAAACACCCTCTCTTTGTCTAGTATGTCAAAGAGGAAAACAAAACAAAATGGGGTTTATTGTGTATATGCAAGTCTAATCTTTTCAGGCTACCAAGTTAAAAGTGCTTTTCATCTAGATCAAATAAAAACAACATGAACAATACAACCCCAAATCCTATCCAAATAGTCCGAGGCTGCTCGCTCCTGCCTTCTCTTCTCTATTCTCTTATTTTATGTGAGCAAAGCTAATTGCCAGTAAACCTAGGAAACGTTTATTTTAACTCCTGCTCTGATAAACACCACATCCCACATCTATTCGTCAAAGCCTCAAAGCAGTCTGCAGGGTACTGTGAGCATATGAGCCAGACACAGGAGCCAGGGAATTCATGTTCAGATGTGGATGGGCTGCAAAGGTAGCTGAATGAAAAAAAGCCCAAGCAAAACAAAGCTATCTCACTGTACTTTTTCTCCCTTCCAGTTTTCTGACACAATAATTATTTTGGTATTTTGCATCCTTCAGTAGTGTGGGCTAAAACATCACAGCATTATAAAGCTTATCTGCAGTACCAGAATAATGGCTGCAGCGGCAGAACACAATGGATGACTGGATACAGCACCAAGTCCCATTCAGTAGTCATCCTTAGCTATTCAGTCAAAAGCTTCATACTGTTCAGAGCAGTGAAGCACACTTTGTGCGGCCTGAAATTAATAACTTTCCTTATTCCTAACTTGAGCCTGATACTGCACTTCACTAATCTCCTTTCGATTTGGCAGAAGGTGACCCTTGTAATTTGTTATATAGTATTGCATACTATCCTAATTTTTTATTGATCTTTAAGGCGGCCAGGACCATTAGATGAGCTGATTTAGGGTGCCCAGTCCTTCTGGCCCTGCGAGACAGACATGCCAAAACATTCACAGAGCTGCGAGACAGACTATATACCTCAGAAATCTGCAATCTTCCCAGAGTGGCTCCAGGTGAGAGATGGCAGTGGTTTTTCACAGGTCAGCTCCTTTGCAAGGCAAGGCTGGGCTGAGACCTGGCAGCAGGGACCTGGCAGCCCATGCAGGCTCACCTCACCTGCAGTGTGGCATGGCAGTGCTGTGGGGGAGGCTGGCACAGCCCTGGCCAGGAGCCCCACTTGAGCACTCAGGAGCTCTGGGGTGGTCCTCTCATCCAGCAGACCTCTGGGTAACACAGACAAGGGAAATGCCTTTGTTCTGCCGTTCCTGAGTCAAAGGAGACATGTTTGCTCAAAGGCATGTCTTCCAGGAAAATACCCACCATTTCTCTTCCTAGCTTCTTCTAGCGGCCAATTTGCCTTTGCTGTTGAGTTGCTAAGAATACTGTCTGAGGAGAAACAGCAAGTCCCGATCACTCAAATTAGCCATTTTTAAATGGCATCCCAGCTGAGATGCTGCACATGGCAGTGTGTGAGGCACCGATACATTTCAATCAGGATTTAAAAGATTATTTTATTCTGATCCACACAAGAACTTACGTCTTAAACCACCATCTTCAGTGGGGACTTAAGCTAGGAGAAGGTTTTCTAATTTGAGTGTTTTGACAAATTAATCCAGTGCCAAATGTGACCAAGTCTTTTAAGATCTTTCATTGATTTTTCATCTTATTTTTTCCCAGCAAGGATGATAAAATGAACTTATGGGGAGCCGCACCACTTGATACATACCCTGTCACTATAGGAAAACATATGGTCCTGAATAATTTGAAAAGAAAACATACATCTTCCTGTAGCAATTGCACAGAGTGAAAGTAAAACTCCTTAATACAAGAGAGTCTTATGAGGTTAACATTTGTTGGTTAATGATTCAAAACTTTCTGTGCATGACATTCTTTTAAGATATGTAATGCAATCTAGCTCAGTCTATCTGAAAGGTGGACCTAACGTTTATAACATTTCCTGCTCCCAAAGCTTCAAGCAACATTTATTTCTAGTCCCATGAGGAGAAAACTCTTATTTTCTAGTTACATTTCAGTCTACTTTTAAATTTGTTTGAATTTTTACCAAGCTTCCCCTTGCTCTGTGGAGACTAGATGCCTCATCCACTTGAGGAATAGGTCTTAGAGTCCTCCTTGGAGAGTGGGAAATGACTCAATGCTTCAAAAACAAAACAGCAAATACAAGATGAACTAACAAATGTGAAACCCCATCCCGTTGCAATTTCATCACCTATAAAACTGCAGCTGTTTCAATTTGTGAAACCAAGAAATTTCTCCTGCACCTGTCAAACCTGCCTGGCATTTCAATAAATTGTTCCATGTGTTGGTTTGCTCATGTTTTAACATAGCTTGAGAAATATGGTCTTTAAAAGGGCTAAGTACAGACAAAAAGTAGAGTTAATCAGAGTAAAGCCACATTTTCAAACTGCCAGCCATAAACAGTCATTCATATGTATAAAAGAAATAAAAGTTCTTCAGTGAAAAATGTAGTAACAGATGCAAACCAGACACACTCAAGAAGTATGAAACAAGGGAGGCTTTCTTTCTGCCGTTTACATTATTTCCCTTCTTAGCTTAGTATTTTTCCAGGGGCACGCTCACACACAAGAAACATACTGCCCAGCACTTTTATTCCTCGTGGTCTTCACTTTATTACAAGACGACGGCAATAAAGATCTTTGTTTTAGAAACACAAGCTGAAGTGTAAGTCACCAATACCGACTTACCAGCTTGAGGGCTGGAGGGTCCCACATGTGAAAGTTGTTGGTTTTGGGAAGTCTGTGACTGAAACAGCTTGTTTTGAGTATCTTATTCCACATGCTTGGTTGTGTGTGGGTTTTCTTTTGCCTAATTCTTGCAAAAAAAATATATTCTGAAGTCATTTTGGGTAAAAGCCCTTGGAAGCTAATGCATTTTTCCTCTGAGCGAGCCAACATTTTTTGAGGGTTCGAGGCTGATCCGGTTAAACAATGACTATGACGTCAGAGAAAAGTATCTACTGTTGAAAATACCCTGCAGGTAGGAGGATCTACCTGGTTTCAGTTTGGTGTGTAAATCCTTTTGCAGGGCTCCTACTCACCAATGTAAATTACTGTGTCAATGAATAAGTGAAACAGAGGAAGAGGTACCGCTTTGCTTAAAGAATTACCTTCATTTAAAGCAAAAAGAAATTCAAGAAGGGAAGTAGAAGGAGGAAATGCCTGAGACAGAGAACTTAGCCAGGTTTTTTAATGGACTGAATAGTTTTTCTAGTAATGGGACCATGAAATAAGGGTAATCAGGCTACAGCCTAATGTTGTGGACTTGGCCAGTGACTCCTTTGCTAAAGGCAACAATTTCAAAAGCAGCAAATGCACCAAACTCTTGGCTCCTTGCAGTCCCTGCAACTCGCTCCACTCACTGGCAGTGTGGAGAGCCGGGGCGCGTGGCACACCTGTCTTCAATTAACCTGCTAGGGCAAGGGGACTGATTTTTAGGTGGTATACCTCGACCGGAGAAACCCAACATGGGTGTCTGGATCCCATATTAAAGCACAGATCTGCAAAGATATTTGGGTGCAGAAGCTGCTGGGGTTTTCCAAAGCTTACATAAGTTCCTCCAAGAGCTTCATAAAGCGCAATGCTAGGCTGGACTGTCTAGCAGCTTGCGGTGGAGAAGAAGAAATCTCTCCCTTAATCTCTGTATGGGCCTATTCAGTGCACAGGCTACTAAATGGGGAAGGTCCAGGTAGATTAAGGCTTGGAGAGAAAAAAGGGAGAAGTACGATGAACAGAAGAAACTTGGTGAAAAGAAGAAGATTTATTTATATATTTAACTTCTGGAGGACTGCCAGCATGCTTGGAACTATACAGAAAGAGAACCTCATCAGGCTTTTCTCATATCTAATTACAGCTCTTTCAGGCTTAGTAAATACTGAATAATTGGGGGATGGAATGAACAATCTCAGAGTAGCTCAGTCCTTTTTTCCCTTCAGCATTTCTTAATTAATCTTCAACGGAGAAGGAAAGAATTTATTTAGTCCAGGCAAGATATCCCAGAGCAGTCACCTTTGCTCCCTCAGCACTGTACACAGAAGTGCAGCACAAAAGAAGAGCCATAAAAAATAAAGAGACTTTTGAATCTGAAATGAGACCTGTTCCTCTCACAGGGGGCTGTTGGAGGATGTATGCATGGAAACTGCAGGCTTAGGAAGGATGGGCACTAATGGACACTTCTGACAACGAGAATCAAATCTCACAATCTCCTTATCAAAAACAGATCTCCCGTCTCCTCCAAGTGCATCGTAACTCCTGATATTATGCACTGGGGAGACACTGTCAAACTGCAATGCAGGAACTAAAAGAGAAGTGTCAGGACCAGGATAATGAATGAAGACTCTAAGTCCCCTCCTGAGGACTGCGTTGCTTCTTGCCTGTCCATCTCTCCAAGGGGCTTGGTGGTGTCAGAGGCCTTGAGCTAAGACATGATTCTGTCTGACATGCTGCATGAAATATTATACCTAAAACAACCATAAAAAAAATAATTTTAAGAGAGGCTTATGCATCCTTTTTTCTTTTAGTCAGGCAGTGACGTAGCACAGAACTTGTCTGTCCACACCATCTTGTGTGGGAATATGGGCTTGTTCAAATAAAAATAGAGACCTGGTATAGAAATGCTTATGGTGTGGCATCAAAACTCACCCTGTTTCATGGGGCAGGAAGATGAATGATGATAAAACAACATATACCTATATATATACACACACACGCACATATAAATGTATGTATGGTGTATGTTAACATCCATGTACATATACCATTACGTATATATCTTGCAGCCTTTGGGAAAATTCAGTGAGCTGGTTTTTTGTCTGGAAATATTTTGGGAAGTGCAGAAAAAAATCTTCAAGACTAACTGGGGAACTTCAGTAGAACAACACTGAGGATGCTACTCGGTTGCCTTGATGGGACCCAAAAGATGGGTCTACGCTAAATCTGGCAGACCTGTTCCCAGTCTTCTCATATAGTTTGACTGAACTGTAAGTCAGTGCATGAGGATTTATAATGGGGGTCTGTTCTTTTTTTAAAAATGACACGTGCACAGATTCCACTTTCACTGCATGATTGTTCTAAAGTGGAGAAAACTCTTGGCCAAGGATGGATGGAGGAGCAGGTACCTCACATTCTCTGTACACGCTTAGGCAAGTGATGGCCAGAGATGCTGCACCTAACATCACCTCAAGGCAGCCAAGGATTTGGTTGCAGTGATAACAAGCAGAGGAGACAACCAGGTATTGCCCTGGTGTCAGGACAGCAGGAGGGCCTTTTCTGCTCTACCACACAGAGATGTGTTCTGCAAAATCCATTTGTTTGAGGAACCTGGTTGTTTCATCTGAAGCAGACCCAGGAAGAATGAACCAGAACAGGAATAATGAACTTGACAGAGAAGTGACTGGGGAAATGTGAGATATGGATGAATCAAAAGCCCTGCTTTTAGAGATGCAATGGGAATACTGGCATTGTTTGGTTCTCTGAAAATGCCAGGCTTTTAAAGCAGTACAGACAATGCTGGTCCAACCACATGCTCACCATGCTTTACTCAATGTGGAAGGGAGTACAGTTACTCCGTGTCAGACCTTGTGAGCCTGGTGACCAATGAACACTTCTGGTTGAAGGCTGCATCTTTAGGATGCACATCCACAGGCCTGCTGAGTGTTGAGCAGCATTTATGTTCATCTATTTTTTGAGAGTTCAAGATTAGCCCTGCAAGTAGTCCTAAATAAAAGGCTTGCTTATTAATTAGCTTTGTCTACTGGTTTCCCAGACAAACAAGAAATCAGGCTGCAGTCAGTGATATCACTGTAGAAAGGGACAGGGTGTCCATGGAGCAAGAGAGGTGACAACGTGGAGGCAGGATGCAAACTGAACTCACAGCTTGGGGGCACAGCGGACGTGCTTTTCATCACACCTCCAGTCTGTTGGCATAAGAAGAAAAGGCCATGCTGCTGAGCTAAAGATTGTTTTGGTTTTGGGCCCTGGGGTTGAGTATGAGCTCAAATACCTGAACAGATCTCTGAAGGTACTTCTGGCAGATGAATTAGGTAAAGCCTATTGTTTTCCTCTGCTCTATGTGTGCTCTGAACTAGTTGGTACTTCGGAATAATTAGTTCTGTGTCACAGATGAGCTTGCTCACCAAAGCCAGTTCAGACCAAGATAATTGTACCTGGGTATCTTCGGCACATAAATAGACATGTCTTGCTCCTTTCCCAGTTGCCGTGCAATGGGGTGAGATCCTGGTTACGTGGACAGGCAGCAAGTTTGATGTAACGTAACAGAATGAAGGATTGTGAGTTTAAAAAAACAGTTGGGAAAACGTTTCAGCGTTTCTTCTTGATCGCAGTATGTGGGTGATAATCCTAAGCATCTGATCAGAAGGTAAAAATCCTGAGAATCTTGATACATTTTTTTTTGATTTCACAGACCTTTTTTCCATAAGAGATCAGGCCTTGTTTGAGTGAACATATAACTTTCCAGATCATGGAGATATCATTTTATTTGAGGGGTAGAGATGACAGTTTGAGCACTGTGCTCTGAATTATTATCACCATAATTGTATTTATTATTAAAATAGTCTCCATAACCTTTAATTTCAAGGATTCTTACAGAGGAACAATAGAAGGCAATTTTACAAGAGTTCAAACAAGAAATGAATCACAGTTTGTAATCATTAGCTGCAGGTTGAAAGTTCCTAATACTGGGCATTCTCCCAGCTACATAGCTTCAGCAGCAGCATAGCCGTTAACTTTATTATAGGTTTTTATATCACAGACTGTCCTCCTCCAACATTACTTTCCATTATCTTCTCTTCACATGCCTTTTCTTTTAGCTCTTCTTTGCGTCACAGTCTAGCAGTTAGTCAGAAAGCTTTTACATAAAGGATTCCCACAGTGATTTTGTTCCCATAGCATAGAGGTTGAGACTAACACTCCAACCAGAAAAGTTGATGTTACAATGGCTGTTCTTGTAATGAGGACTCCTTTAAGTTGACCTTTTAGGAATGAGGAGTCCAAAGTTTTGCATGAACCAGAGCATGTCAAACAATGACAAAATGCTTCAAAATGTCATTAATTTTAAAGCAAGAAATAAGTTATTATTAATCAAATTCCAACCTACTTACAGTTAAGCTGTTAAAGTTTAACAGCCTTTCATTAGATAAATGCAGGGATCTTTTAGGAAAACCAAGGATACTGAAAGAACTATATATTTTTTCACTAATCTGTAATTATTTAAAACGGAAAGAATTTCAAGCCATTTTATGACCTATTCTTGGGTGAAATTTTTTTGCAATACATCTACAAATTTTGTTGCTGACCTGCAGTTCAAGCATTTGGCTTAATAACCTTTTTTACTTATTTCTGCTATACACTTGAAGACTTTTAAATGCCTCAGTAAAAAGCATACATAGGAACTGACTGAAGCAAGATGGTCTAGAAATCTCTAATAAAAACAGAGCAGGAAATAAAATAAGAGATACCTTTCCCACCTGTAGCTGCAAAAAACCCCAACTCTCTCCCAATCAGCCATACAAAAAATAATTTTGATCGCAACAATAGCCAGTGTTTTTCACTATATTATTTGTGTTCATGAAGCCTCAACTGAGATTTGAACCTGACTTGTTTAGGCAGTGTAGAAACTCAGTCTCTTTTTCTCTACCCCGAAGAGCTTGCAGTCTAGACAGTTGGCCAAAGGATTCCTGTGAGGATAGCTGAGGTGGCTTCCCAGGGTCAAACACTACACCAGAGTCAGAGTTGCAATGAGAAGTCTGTTCTCCTGAGTACTCCTTTAGCACCCAGTATTGGTGAAATGTGGCCCCTGAAAAATGCTGCCTGAAAAGGTCCCAGCCCACTAGGATGCTGTAAGAGTGCTGCTGTGGGTGGGTGAGAGCAGAACTCAGGGTCATGTTCCAGCCCCATACCACATCTGTAGGCAGCTGGCAGTGGGGCAGCGGATGCAGGGGTCCCCCTCCTCCTTTTAGGGTAGACTTTGAATGTTGTGAGGAAAGCCCCGATGTGTACTACCTAACTGGCAGGTACTTTCACCATGAGTAGTCCTCCAGATCTTTTCAGAAGACAACTGAACCCCCACTGCATGCTTTGTACAGTGTACAAATATATATGGCCCTGAAAAGTACAAGGAAGTAGGTTGTTGGCATCTGAACAAGTGGCCCCTTGGCAACTGAGCTGCAGCATCTGACCGCGTGCATGGCTCCTCCTCCACTGGAGCTGGGAAGTAATATAGGTTACCGCTGGTGGTGCACGTCAAATGAATGTCTGCCCATATCTACAGTAAAAAGAGGCAGCCCCTGCCCCGTGCACAGCTCACCATCTCTGCTTCTGATGTTCTGCAGAAGTTTGCATATTCAGGGGGTTGCTGGTGGGAGGCACAAGAGCAGTGAAATAAGCCCCACAGCGGGCTCGGCTCAGGCTGTCACCTCTTCATCCATTTCCTGATGCGTTGCAGTATGGGAACAGGCTTTGCCCATGCTGGAAGACACTTATAATACAAACATGCCCCTTGGCACTCTTGACTTTGTAGGGCAGGCAGGATCTCTATTCGTCATGCTTTTTTCTTCAGCAATTTCTTAACGAGCTGAGTAGACTGGAAATAATAGCTTTTCAAGCTTAACATTGTATCTAGAATCTTCTGGTGCCACTGCCACGTGAACGAAACTGGATCAGGCACTTCTTCTGACCATTTGAAAAAAAAAAAAAATTATTTTGGTGCCTGTGTCATTAAGCTGCTTAAAACTCCTGCATAACTTACAGCCACAGCAAACCCTAGCAGATGTTTGCTGCTGCTGTTTCAAGAAAAGCAAATATCTTCTTTTTTTTTTTAGTGAGGGAAAGTTACAGTAAGGGTCAGGAAAAAAGAGTAACTTCTGTCTTGTATAATAACTTGTCTAACTGACTTAGCTACCTATTTTCTCTTTGTCCACTTATCTGTGAAATGGGAATGATTTTTCTACCTCATCAGGATATTTTGAGACTTGGTTAATTGCTTGTAAGCTGATTTGGAAATTTGTCACCGCAGATTCTTCAATAAACATTAAAATTTATTGCTCTGAGCTGTTCATTGTTTTCTTACTCTCAATATTTATTTGTCTTGCTGTAAAAGCAACTGTTGTAAATAACAACCACTAAGAAATATTTTGTGATAACGTGCTATTTAGAAAAAAACTTCTGTGTTATTGATTTGATTCTGCAAGCTTCTTTTGTGGTTTTAGATCTTGCTTGTTTTTCCATTGCTTTAGCATCTCCATTTACATGTTTTTCTGCAGAGATGGTTGCTGTCCTTCCATTTTCTCCTTCTCTACATCAGCCAATTTGCTAGAAGGATATAAGCTTTCCCCTTGCTTTCAATTCTCTGATTCCTTTCTCCATGGACACAACCCTTGACCTCCCCTGAGCTTGTAACCCTCATCAAAACCATGTCTTTAATTAGTAGATAGGGTGACATATACACTGAGTTGCTCCAAATTCTTAGTCCTTCCCAGCCCCTGCAGATCATATTTATCATTCTCGCCATTTGGCGGAGGAATCACATTGATTTTTCAGCAGACACAGCTGTCTGCTTTCTCAGTATCTCAGTTTGCATCACCTCTCGCCACATAGCCAAGGGTGTCCAAAATCCTTTGTGCTGCTCTTCTTCTTGGCAGTTTCTTGCATCACGATGTTTTTCAGACAATTTGGATGTTCAGACTGAGGGTAAATGATACTGAGGCTGCTGAGCTGAGTTATGATAGCAGTGACAACATTGTGTTTGGGGTAGGATTGCTCTAGGAATTTAACTCCAGACTCTGTGGCCTTTAAAACAGTGTTGATATTCACTTGGCAGAAGACTCAGAGATCTCATGGATGGCCCTTCCCCAAACAGAAGCCATGCTCAACTCTGAAGGCATGTAATGAAGAAAGATGGAAGCACTATTCAGGCTCAAGCAATATCTAATCTGATCTTGAAAGGAATGAGCCAGAGCAGGCTCTCAAAAGAACCTCCCCCCCTTTGCTATTTCATTAGTGATGGTGGATAACAAGGACCTGAAAGTGGTAGAACAGCTGTAAGTGGGTCTCGAAAGATCCAGTCAGATTCTGAAATTAAAAAAAAGAGGAAAAAAGAAGTCTGTTTCTCAGAAGGATTGAGCTGAGATAAAAGGTAAATCTTAAGATGAATTCTGTGGTCTGCGTTTTCCAGGAGGAGAGTGATGTACAGCATGGGAGAAAAAGCCTTATGGGACTATGTGTACAGAAACAAAACTTACCACATCTGAAGAGAGAGTAAATTTTAAAGGGTTCAATAGAAAATGAGATAGATAACATGCAACATGCATTTACCAGTATGCCAAACTTGCCTGGTGTCTTCCTTTGATGAGGCAAATGTGGATAATCTAATTCATATGGTCTTCAGTAACCCAGTAAGATGGCGATAACACATGGGAATTAATTAGTTAAAATGGAAAATAAGAGTACTCTTACAAAAATAATTATGAGAGAAAGGAACTAGCTAAAAGTGTATTGACAAGAGGAAAGTTAGTACTAGAGTTGGGTTTGATACAGAACCTAAGCTTGTGCTCATAATATTTGCCAGTGACGCACAGGAGACCTGCTCAGCAAAAGAGGACCAGAGTGGGAGGAGTGGGATGGAGGTTAGAATTGTGAAGTGGACTCCATGAGAAAGAACAGAGAAAGAGGAATATATGGATGCTTTGGCAACCCCAAAGAGATCTCCAGGCTAGCAAATGTGACAGCTGCCTTTGTCTGCTAGTGTTATTGGGGAAAGGAAAGTCTGTCCTAAAAGAAGAGTCTAAAAGAAGTTGTCTTATTTAGCCTAGCCAAATATAGCTGAGAGAAGAAATGACTGCTCTCAATAAATACGCCAGTGGTTATACATATGAGGGGAGGGCAAGAGCTATTTAAGTTGTTGCTTTATGTTGGTACAAGAGCAAATGGGAATAAATTGGTCAGGTGTAAAATTGCACTGAAAACAAGAGGAGGATTTCTAAATTTTCAAGCAGCGTGGTTTTCCCAAAAGCGAAAGAGACCTGTGCAATTTCAAGCAGCAGCTTCACAAATTTGTGGTAGGAATTATGAGGCATATTTAGGAAAAGAGATCAAGCTTAAAGAGTCTGGATGTGCCTTCTAGTCTTACATGTTAATGAAAGAGGAAGAAAGAGGTTAGAGAATGGAGAAAGGAATAAGACGACTTTCCTCTCTCTTGTTCTTTTTTCTTTCTTTCCTATTCTCTCATTCTGCTGTCATTCCTCCATCCTTTCTTATTTCTTTTCTTTTTTTATTCCTTTTATTCCAAGCTTTTATACTTAAGTTTTAACAACACTCTCATGTTTTAGGTTTGAACAAGGGACTCGGCGTTGTTTTCTTGTCTAGGCATTACCAGTTTTAGCCCATGAATTTTTTTCTATGTGGTAGCTGAGGAGCAAAATACTAGCAGTGATCCCAACCCAAAGCATATCTTGGCTGAATGGGAAGACAGAGGAAAACAAAATTCTTTATGCAAAACCAGTACGTGGGCCTTAGATGCTTTCTCATCACCTCTCATATTTTGTCCCTTGTGTTTAATTAATAGGCTTTTTCAGAAAGAGATTGATAGACAGAAGGTGAGAAAATTATTGGTCAGTTCAATGAATGTCTGTAGCATGTTTGAAGCCTGACTGAGATATAGGGCCACCTTCATCTTAGTTACATTAAAGCCCTGTGGCAGTTGTGGTCTGCAAAACTCAAGTTAAAGTCTGATAAAGGCATTTGGGATTGTGCTGGGCAAGGTTGAGTGCTTACAGCTTTGGCTGATGCCAAGAAGAGCCACGGATGATTAGCACCTCTCCACACAGAAGAAGTGGGATGGGAAAGAAGTCTCTACTGTGGCAGAACTCTGTCTCGCTTGTAGTCAGCCAGGATCCCTGTCTCTGGAAATCAACTTTAAAATTTATGTACTTTTGTGACATTGGTCCAAGCAGCTAAGAAAAGCAGCAGTCATCCCATATAAAGCTGGCATTTTCCTAAGGTACAGTCAGCTTCGGCTCTCAATTATTTTCTTCTAGGTAAGCTCCTGATTACCCTAAAAAAAGGTAACTCCAGTCCTGAAATGGACTTCTAGATCTGTAAAAGTGGCAGAGCAGAGAGCAGCCCCCCAGCAGCACAATCTACCAGAGGGAACATAATCTGTAGGAAGTCAGCTGGAAATACTGATTTCAAGGGCTTTCTGTACCACTAAATTACTGTAATCCTAAAAATGGTATTCAGGTAATTCTGCACTTCCCTCACCCACTCATTGCCTTGAGCTCTAATGCTGGCTCAGCTGTCATCTTCATGCATGATGATGTTTATGAGTTAGCCTCTTCAGTTTGTATATGGAGAAAGCTGCTGGTGTGTAGTGCCATAAAATATCAACCTAGAAAGGGGAAGGTCATGGTTTCCACAAACTGCATATTTGGAAAAACTGCATATAAATAAAGATAGGGATGTTCTCTTCCTTCTTACGCATTCACTTTAGCTTGACCTAAATTGCTAATTAATGTAAATTTTCTCAGTGAAAAAGGATTATGGATATTCTTTCCCTTATCAGGTTTCAGACTAGCAAATCCTTAATCCCTGCAATAAACTTCCTCTCTAAGACATGCCCTGTTTCTTTTTTTTTCTTTTATGGGAGACAGCTATTTCTTTTCCCATTTATCAGTCATTTATCTTCTTCACATTCTGAATAATTTTGTGTTTGGTCTTGGTCCAGACCTAAGAGGATAATGAATTTCCATGTTCACTGAGGTTACTATATCATCAGCCAGTGTTTAAGTGGCACAGGCAGTTCATCATTCATCCTGCTTTAACCATGTTGGTTGTGTTATATGACATGGTATGTTATTTCAAGATGAGTGAGGTCATATATTGCAAAATGTTATCCAAAAGTCTTTATAAGGGAGGCAAATGCAGCAGAAGGCGGCAGTGCAAATACCACAAACGCCCACTTCCCAAAACCAACTGGCAGGGATGGCAGTAGGCGGCAATGAAAGGCCCCTCTGCCCTGAGTTATCCTGTTGGCTGAACAGCAATAGCATATTTGCTGGTTTACCACATTCAGTGATCTTTTAAATCGGTATGGTCCAGTTCTGTGGGTAATCCTGCACAGCTCTGAAGGATGAGACCTGTGAGCCCCCCACAACAGAGGGATGTGACTTCTGCTAATTAACAAAACCTTTTAACTGAACTTTGGGAAAGTCAAAATGCTGCTAGTATACGAAAAAGAGAGATTTCCCAGCCATTTGTAGCCAAAACAAGTCAATGGGCTATTTATATAGGTATCCAATATACAACATCAGTGGACAGGGAAAGGGATGGTAACAAAAATTAAAGTAATTATGTGCTATGAGATGATAATGTCTTTTAATCTCCCAGCTTTGTCAGAAGGTGATCCTTTTACACCATGACCTAAGATTATGTGAACAATGGTTTTTATAATTTATCTTCATTGGAGTAACTTCAGATTCCCTCCTTGTGCCCATATATGTCCCATCTTCTTCTGTCCCCTTCTCTTTTTAGATTTGTGTCATCATTAATTAAAAAACAATATTTAATTATTAAAATATCATCCTGATCCTGTTACACCTCTTGCAATGAAAAAAGACAGGCATTGTAAATAATTTGGTTTTCTTCCAAACCGCGCAGGTTTTAAGCGGATGGAGTCCCTATCTGTTTGTTCCAACCCTGCCAGCAGTGAGTGCTACAGGGTATTCTGCAAAACCAATAGTTTCTATTTTCCCTTTTATTTCAATTAAGTGTGCTGCCTTTTAGTTTCAGCCTTTCCTTCCTGTTCTCTGACCTCCGGACATGATTAGCCCATACCCTGAATCATCTGACACAGCAGGCAGCTTCCCAGAGGGTCAGTGCTTTGTCATCAGAGAATAAGCCAGGCTTAAAAAAAACCTGGTCCTCAAATTCAAGTCAATGTTTGAATGCACTTTCAGCCCAGCTTAAATCCACAGAGCTCTACCAGTCCTTTCTGCACTCTTGGCCAGAGCAACAAAGAGGATTGCAATTTAATGAAAACATAAGGCTCAATGGAAAATGAAAACAATGAAGGTACATCTGGTACTTTCTTCCAAAAAAATCTAACAACTGAGTTGAAAAAATAGTAGTGTTTCCTGAAATTTGGGGTGTTCTAATCTAGACTGATATGGATTTTTTAGAATTAGACTTGAAAAGCACCTGTGCTAGAAATGTGAGCTTTTGGAGGAGACAGACACATTGATTTTAAACTGGAGAGATCGGAGTCCCATCCCTTTTTTCATCATAGACCCTGTTGGGAATCTGGGAGCGGTACCCAGACAACAAAGCTCCTTCTCTGGGTGTCAGTCACCTGTCAGTAAAGTGGGGATAGCAATACCTCACCCTGTAGCCAGGTCTGCTAGGCTCTGCAGAGAAGACCTGCCTCTCACTATGAATGTAGGATGCATCCAGTAGGTTGCTGGTGCTCGTTATGGTGTGCTGGTGCTGTGGTGATGCAAACTGCCAAACAACATCATACGCTAGACTCAAATCAAGAAATATAGCAGCTATGCTTCTGTACACACAGGATTTTGGTGGTTGTTCAGCCAGAGTGTCCGGAGCATTGGTAGGGAACCAAATTGACTGTCTTTAACCATCTTTCCCCATCATCCCAGCAGTTAAATGCAGCACGTCACCAGTCCAACAAAGGCAAGATATATTGCTGGGAGCCAGCAACACATTATGAACATGTAGCTTTTCTTGTTTGTACATGTTTCAAGCACTGACATAGGAACAGTGTGGTTAATGTTTGAATGCAGAAGATTTTCTCAGAGGAAGATAATGGGGATAAAAGAAACGTCAATGAACGTATATATCTATTGGCAGAAATGTATAAGGAGGGAATTTCCTTCCTTTGTGTCTCTAAATTGGTTTTACTGATTTCATCTATCTTCATCACAATAGCAAAAAGGCAAAATCTGATAAAATGAAAACCCTCAGAAACGAAAAATGGCTATTTGTCCTGATCCACTGTCCAGGACTGTATCACTATGCCAGTTTCTTCAAATATGACTACAATTGATAATCTTTTCCAATGACAAATTCATTGATCATCAGTATAGCTCTGAAAAAAACTCAATTTTCCCTGCTTCTAGAACAGAATGATGTAGAGGCTTCCAGTGATAACTTGCCTTAGCTCTAAACAGAGATAGAAGACAATTGCCAATAATTAACCTCATACAGGAACTGCAAGCTATTTTGTTTCCTCTTTAAGAATACATTTATATTAAAACCTTCAAGCACTTTTGAAAAACAGATAAACCTTTCTGGTGAGCTGAATATCAAACATATATGTGCCAATAGCAATATACTTAAATGAGAAGCAGCTTGGGATGAGAACCATTTTTATGGGCTGAGTTTACATGGTGTTTGGGCTATCTATCTGCGGCTTCCACAAACCACCTTAGAAACAACAAATGTCAGCAAACACTGCACTTTTTTCCTCCAAGTGACGCTGTTAGTATTTTCCAGGTCTGCCCTTAGATCTGGCATCTCAGTGCCCAAAAGAGTTTGACCTTGGCTTTCAAATTAGTAGCTGGTGTAGACTTCATTGTCTTTGCCTGAAAGGTTAAATGGACTGACCATATTCTTGGCATAATGAAGAGAGAGAATGAATGGGGATGAATGAATGAATGAACTAACGAGTGAATGGAGCAGCTTATCTGCTCTTACTCCAGTCTGTTTAAAGAGAGGGTTGTCGTTTTAATCATTCAGGAAATCCTTTCCATAGGGGAGTCCCTGCTACCAATCTCTTTCTGATGCTTTGCTTCTCCCATCTGGGTCTACTCAGACATACTCAGAATACCTGTCCTTTTAGCCACATGGAAGTGACTTTGTTGCTCAAGTCAAACCCAGAGTGTGCCACACTGTCACTATAAAAGAGTCAAAGAAACAGAAAGGACTTAACTAAAGTGATGAGGTAGAGTGTTACACTTACTTACTTAAGGAAATCAGCAGTCAAATATAATACATAGCAGATCTTTTCTGAAACCTGACATATCTGCCTAAGTTAAAGAATGTAAAAGAAAACCAAACCCAGGTGTACCTCAGTCTTATTCTTTTCTCCTGCATTAATTGTGATTACAGGCAAATTACAAGCTGTGAAATATTTTGCTGAGCTCACAAACGCCTCTTTGTTCTCTTTTTTTCCCCTATTGAGATGATGAATGGAGGTGGCTAATGCCGCACTTCAGGCAAGTGAATGAAAGGTGTGGAGGGAGTCATACCCCTAGGTGGATGTGGAGGAGGGAGTCAGAGACAAGCTGCAACAACCCTGCACTCTGCTTTGGAGTGTATTATCCCAGTCTGAATTGCTGGTTGTATTGCGTCAAGCCCTGTGGTCAGCTGTGATTGAGATATACATTCCACAGCAAAGACTGCTGATGTAATGCCTTCCAGTCCCCCCATCGTCGTCCCCCCTCCCCAGCTCCCCTTCACCTACGGTGCTATTACCCTTGGTGTTCGATAGAACTGCCCGTGCCACGGGCTTGTTACAGTAGGAGACTGGTATTAAAACACCTTCCTTCTTCCGTGACTTTCTGTCTGCTCTAGCACATTAACAAATACAGCAACAACAAAAAAAGAAAGTGAAAAGAAAGAATTAAAGGAAAATCTTACCCTCTTTTTAAAAAACTGAAAAGCTGAGCACTTCTTGACTGGAAATCCATTCATGTCTTTGTTGACCATTTTCCACAGTGAAGGGTACACAGTGATAGATCCAGTGTGGCACTTGCTTAGTGCATCTGTTTTCTTCTGTATCCCTTCAGTAAATGAAGACAGAGCAGGACGGGAGACTCACTGGCATGGCTCAGGCAGCTGTCCTTTACACATTCATCCTGCTGCACCAGCTACTGCAGCAGCAGCAGCAAGCAGCAGCCTTTCCCAGCTTTCAGAGGCAGCACACTATTAGCTTCTTAAAAACATCCCCTAAATACACACACTCCTGTAAAACCCTGTGACAGCTTTCAGATCACAGGCAGCAGTTCTCAGGCTAAGTGGGTCTCACATAAACCCAGGTCCTTCCATCCTGTGGGTGCTACTGGTACCTCACGCTATATAAGCAGTGAGGCTACTGTGCTCAATTTGCTATTCTTCTTCTTCAGGTGGTGTGAGTCACTGCTGTTTGAGATGAGAGCTGGTTTTGATTGTGCAAATTCCAGTGGGAGCTGCAGTTCGGCAACAGCACACACAGAGAGAGAGAGAGAGATGCACAGGCAGAGCAGCCAAACACAAATAACCATACAAAGGATAGGAGGAAGACTCAAGGAAAGAAGTGCTGAAAGGCAATATGTTTCCCTTGGGAGAGTGACAGGGATAGCTCTCGTTTTATACATGGACAACCTTTGAGTAAAAAGAAAAGAGGCACAGGTCAATTAAAAAAATGTTTTTCTTATGTTGCTCTCCTTGCAGTGATTTAGACAGTGGTACTTTGGAAAAAAGCCATCTGATGATCAATGCAACACTGGGTTATGTGACAGGACATGTAGACAGAAGCACTGGAGCTTCGTCGTGAAGTTCAATGAGCTTAAAGGAAACCAGCAGTTCCTAATAAAGTACATTTACCACATGTGATGCAGATAAATGTAAAGCAAGCAGCCACAGACAAATTTGTTCAGATATTTCTGTAGAAACATAGATATATAGCTTTTAAAACCAGAAGGGCTATTTCATTACAGAAAAACAGGGCTGAAAGTGATCTTGAAAGGACACATTGTTTAACCTCATTTTTATTAAATTTAATTGAGTTAAATTTCACCAAGTCCAGTGAATCCAATAACATGTTTTTAACTAAACTGTAAAATATCTTTTAATTAAGCTATATTTTCCAGCAAGGTCTGGAAAATAAAATAGAGACTTCATCACTTCACTCATCCTATGTCCCAGGTTAATAAACCTCAGTTTCAAGAAAGGACCTTATTTCTAATATTGATCTGGCTTCTGGTTCTAGCCATAGCTTCCTGTCCAGCCTTTCTCTATGAGAGTGGTCAGCCCTGTAGTACAAAGTACATTTGAGGATACTGGTCTACTGTACATCAGTTACTTCTCAAGCATCTCTATGGTTAGGTAAATAGACTGAGCATTTCACATTTTTCAGTGGAAGCCATTTTTACTAGTCCTTGAAGAAATTCTGTCACTCTTCCCTGTTCCTTTCATCCCCTTTTATGAAGATCCTTGAAAAATAAGAGCACCTACCCTGTATACCCTACCCCAGCACAGGTTTCTTCTTATTGCATGTAGAGGTGAAACTATGAACTTACACCTACCACTATGGCTGTTACCCAAAGAATCCCACTGGTCTTTTGACCCATGCACCTCACTGAGACCCCATGTCAAGGCGCTTGTAAGCTATCACCTTTTTTCCAGTCAGTAACATGTATTTCCCCACTTTGTACCTCTAGCCCTTATTAACTGTTTGTAAGCAATTTAATTTGGCTGCACTCATATTAGACTTGGAATTTCTTAAGGAAACAATTCTCTTAGTAAGTGTCATGTCATTCATTCAAAACCTCCTTTGCCCTTTCCTTTCCTGTCCTGTCCTGTCCTGTCCCATCCTTTTCCTGTCTTTCTCCTTTGTCTTTAATTGTAGCAGTTGCAGTGATTACAATAACATTTTGATAGAGAAGTATTTCTTGGGCCCAGGATGAAAATTCTGGTCAATACTGCAGGGGGAAGATACAGCCCCATCCCAGGGCAGAAATCAGAATACTCCCTCAGGAAGCTACAAATTCAAGGTCCAAGCAGCACAAAAGACATAATTTTGAGTTTGGGTGTTCTTACAGGACTGTCTGAAGCAGTGGGCTGAAGAGCTAGTATCTCATCAGAATCGTTCCACTTTCTATAATTAATTGTCACTGGAGCAAGGAGAGGGAAATTTCTGCTCTGCTCCTCTGTCTGAGGCTAATGGATTTCACCAAAGAGCAATTCAGCCCAGCCACTGAAAACTGACCAGTGATTCAGGGTGCCCAGCTAGAGGCACATTGAAGGGATTTTCAGAAAAACTGGAATTCTCAAAATGCCTCAGCCAGGCCTCCCTGAAATGAACAACCCTCCTCCATCCTGAGCCCATCCCTCAGTCTCTAGCCATTTGTGAAAAATCTCTCATTAATCCTCTCCTGCACTTTAGAGCTGTCAGACCTATATTCTGGTGCTTACAGATAGAGAAGTAGATAATAGTCAATGTCCAGTTTTTACTGGTGGCATCTCCCAGTACTCGATTCTGAGCACCATGTGATTTGTCAGCTAATATGATACGCAAGGAAACTATTGTTGAAAAATGGCTTTCACTCAGGCAAACTAGGCAGCTTGCTGTGCACGTACGTTTATTTTTGAGATCTTTGATCTATTCAGCCACAGCTTTGAACTGTCTCTCAGTCTCAGATTTTTTCCTGAGGGTTCAGCACTATCTTCTCTTTCACAAAAGCATTTGTGTTGCCTCTACCTCCTCCATAAGATTTCCAGACTGCTGGCTGAAACACCATTCTCCTTCCAGCTTTCTAAACCTGGCACCCTGCGTGCTGCTGGTGGTGGTGGCTGCCCCTGTGAATATATCTCATGGGTCCTGGTGCCTGGGCCTTGGCCTCCGGACGGTTTTTGCCATTTATTTTATTTGGGCGTTGGCCTCTTTTCAGCTGGACAAACTATGCACTTAAGTTAAGCATATTTCTATCAGAGAGAAAAAACTTCAACTGTTTTTAAAGTAGCCTGACAGTTTTAAAGTACTGTAGGAGTTGTTTTTTGAGGCAGGTGTGTTACTGCGAAAGCAATGAGCTAGGACACTATCCTTGCATCATGTAGAGCCCTCCTGGCCTCTCCAGGATATCCATATTTTGACAAGAATCCCTCTCAGCTGAAATCCTGTTGGCTCTGTTGCCTCAAAGGATTTTATTTGCAAACTTTTTTACCACAGATATCAGAAGTGTGACTCAACGGCTGCAGAGTTTATATCTAGCACAGGAGATCAAAAGTCTTAAAGAGGAGCAAAAAGGGGAACACCACATAACTGTTTTTACACCAGTAGACAAAGATTTAAAGCCAGAGAGATTTTCCTAAGAAAAAGTGTTCCACTTTATTATGGTGCCAAAAGCATGGCTTCATAATTAAACCTGAAATAAGCATAAAACTCCATGTTCATTGCATTTAACTGCAATCAAAAGGCATAAAAATTGAGTAGGAAAATAAGAACTTGAGCCAAGCCAACCCTCTCAGTGGTGCTTTATTGTGACTGTCATGAAACACCAAGGGCTTTCATCAACTTGGTGGCCTGCCAGATGTACCAAGCACTTTAAACAAGTCCTACAGGTACTTCATGCTTTAACAGCCTTTAGCTGTTTCCATTAAACTGTCATATACTCACCCAATGATAAAATAAGTTTTTTATTACAGCAGTCAGGAAAGAAATGCACAGATATTCTAGCTGCAAAATTTCAGAGAGCTACAAAACACACAGTAGTATTTGAATCCCTGTGAGGCAGCCCCATAGGAGACCATGGAGGTATTTTCATTGCAGATCTTCTTGAAGGAGTAGTATAAACTTAGATTAACATAGTATGTAGAGGGGACTAAGCATGGACCAGAACTCTCATTCTGTCGTGCCTTTTACAAACACAGCATCCCAATAATTGGCCTTGCCTTTAACCACTTACGAGTGCAATGTAACACGCAACTGGTAGTAAATCAGTCTAGAGTATATCAGGGAACAAGTAAATTATACTGATGAGTTTGATGAGCTGTAGCCTTAACAGCCTAAATCTTCTTCTTCTCCCCCTGCCTAAGAAGAATGTTCAATGTGAAATCTCAGGGTTTAGTATCATAGGCCTTTGTGCGGTTCCCTTTGCTGTGCTTTCAAAGTTGCCTACATCTCCGGCATGGGCCAAAACCACATGTTGCAGATCACTTCTAGTATCTTGCCAGTTACGGGTTCTTATGTGGCTGCTCAGTCAGTGAGTGCTCGTCCCCTCCCTTCCTTTGTGGGCAGGGAAAGGTGGATAGCTTCCAGCAACTATGGCTCTGATATTTTACCCTGGTATCCAACAATGAAGGACACAACTCATTTCACAGAGTACCACAAGAACAGCTCTGAGAGTAAGAATGAAAACTGAAGAGAGAAGAATGAGCATTTGAGCCTTCCAGTCCTTATTCTATCTCCAGAAATGAGACTAGTTGAATCTTCATAGAGCTTTCATCTCTGCCCTGCCTTAGGGCAGTTCTTGACACTTCCTTGGTTGATCCTCTAGCTACCAGCCTTGCAAGCACCTACCTTGTAACCCCATTGTGTGGACACCCCTCTTATGCCAGCTCTCATGTCTTCTGCATCTTGTATCACTACAAGCAGCACTTGTCCCCCAGCTCCTATTTGTTTGCCACTGTGCTCCATTGCCACCCCTGCTCCTGCCCATATGCAACTCACGACAATACGGACTGCATGGTGCTGCTTGTTGGCCAGGTTTTCCTGCAGTTCTTCATCTGTGCTTGCTCGTTGCCCTCCCAGTCCCTGTGAGGAATGGGGGAGTGACACAGTAACAGCTCCAACATACAATCACCATGTTCACATACCAGGAATTAAAGCTGGTGATATAATGCCTAGCAATAAAAGACTAACATAAATAAAGCTGTTGTGAAGAAAGAAAAGCATGATTAGCACTTTGGAAGCTTGCTCAAAACTAGTACTGCGTCTACTCTTGGTATTTCAGCCCTCTCCTTTGAGAATTATTTTGAGGGGTTCTTCACAGTGCTGACAAAGACTTGTGATTGTCAAACTTTTTTTATTTAGGGCAAAACTAAAACATGATGGGACCCTAGGAAAGTTATGGTACTTTCCTGCAGTAACATAACACCCACATTATTGTAGGAAGGCGGAAAGAAGAGGGTAGGGGGAATTCCTCAGCTGTGAGAGGTGAAGAAAGAAGATCCTTCTGAAGAGTGCTGCCCAAAAATATGGCACAGCCAGGGGCACTGGGCTGGCCTCCACCAGAGCATGCCAGCCCTTCCTTCGCCTGGCCCAATTGACTATGCCAGCCTTTTGCAACCTGTGCTTGCTGACTAGAAAAGGAGACCTAGCTGCTCTCCAGCAGTTCAAACTTCTTAAAATGGCTTTTATTCATACACAGTTTTTATTCATACACAATATCAGAAGCAATTTAAAGGTCTGATAGTCTGAAATCCTTCCAGGCCTGGAAGCAATTGTTCCATATTTCATAGGTGAGCTGAAATCTCCTTCTGTGCAGCTGCATGTAGTTCCCATTCCTAACCTACAGAGAGCTGGAGATATAAAACCTATTCCACAGGAAGAAAACATCCATCTATATCCTATAGGCCACAAAACAATCACCAGAAAATAATGAGCTTTGCTTGCTGCTGACCTGAGCAGAATTCAAACTGTGAAAATTTCCATGATCAAGATCAGTCATTTTAGTTGAAGAGCCTAAGTGGGTAGCTGGTTTTAATTTTTGCATGCTTGACTTTTGCTTTTTGATTATTTTAGGTATCTTATTTCCTCGAGTATTACTTACAGGAGGGATGAAAATAAAATGATACATGAAACGATGAAATAAAATAAAACTGACGTTCACAAAGGAGAGAGAAAGAGGAGATCTGGTTCTAAAGCAAGCAAAATTTCACTGGAATAGACAGAGATGCTTTGTTTGTGCCAGAAGCCTGTTTTATGCAGAAAAGTCCAATCTAGAAAAAAACAGGCTAGACGAAGGTCATCATTATTACCGCAGGCACTTAATTAGATTTCCTAACTGTATCTTGATAGATCTGTAAGGTTTTTAGAGATAGGGAGCCAAAAAAACATTAGGGGAAAAAAATTGAATTTTATGGAAACCTTATCGAGTCAAAAATTTTCCCTGGCTTCTTTTTTCATTCCTTGAATCCATTCACAAAGCGAAACCTCCCTCCAGCCCCAGCAGCGCCTTCAGAGTCAGCGCCGGGGCTGAATGAGCTCTCTGTGCCCGCTCTCTCTGCAGCTCTCCCCCGTTCCCCCGCAGCGCACGGGCCGGCGCAGGCGCCTGGCTCTGCACAGCGCTTGTGTGGCATGGCTCAGCATCAGTGGGATTTTCCCAGCTGCTAGCAAAGCGCTGCTGGGTGCGCGACCCCAGCCAACAGACAGAGCTTGTCAGGTAGAAGGACACCTGCAGGGAAGTGAAACCCCTACAAAATACCTTTGCAAATGATAAATAAAAAAGAATTAATATTGAAATAAAGGTCTTATCATGACTATATTTCACTCACACCTACTTCCCCTGCTATCCACCAGGATAGGGCCATGTCATAACATTTGCAGGGATGGGGGTTTAGGAACCATACAGCTCCTGAGCAGACAGACATTGATAAAGGTCCAAGCTGGGACAGATTTAAACAGATCCATGGTGTTCTGGGAGTGGGGGAGGGTTCGCAGCTGTCCTGTTTATTTGAGAGGACAGGACTGAAATCATTAATAATACCTAGTTGCAGCAGAAGACTTGGTCCCCATTTCCACCACTGGTACCTCGAGCACGGAATCATTACTGGTTTTAGATGACATTGACAATAAGCATGCTCTGTGGAGGACACTGTCATTTTGCATGGGTTTGGTAGTCTAAGCTTTTTACTGCACATTTATTTAAATGTGTGCATTTTGTTAAAAAAAAAAAAATCACAGCTAGGACATACAATTCTCTAGGACATTTGCCAGTGCTGTCAAGGGCAGCTTTATGGACAGGTATACACAGGTCCTATGTGGAGATGCTGTTCATTTTCCTCAGCAGGCTCAGCATGCATGCTTGAGTTCTCATGCTGTGGAAATCTGCTCACTCTGACTAGCAGGTGGAGAAACGAATTATAGCAACCATCCCTCTAGGCCAAAAAAATTCTACTGATTGTCACAGCAGTTAGGTGTGAGCTCCCATTGTCCTTCACTTTTGGGGGGATTTTTTTGTCTGCAGATCAGCTAGTATTATCATCTGCTCACTTCCCAGGGTGTTGTTTCGGCTCCATTGCCTTTATCACTCATACCAAAGAGCCATGAGGCACGAACCGTACTGGATTGCCCTAATGAAACGCAGTGACTGCCACACTCAGCTCCTGCTGCCCCTTCTCCCTAGTCAGCCGGCCCTTGGGGCAGTACCTCTTGACATCTCCCTCTTGATTCTTCTTCATGGTGTATTCTAGGTCAGTGCCTCCATGCTCCCTGTACTGTAGCAAACTTTCTCCAGTTTATTTAAAAAAGCAATTAACTAGAATGGAAGTTTTCCAGCTACTCCAGTCAAGTAAATAACTGCATTTAATTTGGGACCTGAAATTCCTTTGTTTCAGTCTGCCTTGCCATGTAGAAACAAGACAAATAATACCCCAAAGGTACAAAGTCAATGGCATGTAGCCGATAGCATGTAGTCTGTCTAAAATGGACTTGCTTATGGCTCTTTGGCACAAAGGTGAGAAAAAGACTCTGATGGGACCAACACCAAGTTAGAAATATTCCCAAGAAACCTGATCCCTCAGAAGTATCAGATGAGTCACAATTACTCATTCGCTCCTTCAGTTGGTTGGGGAAGGGGACATGGAGAAATAGGTTAATATGGGCTCATAACATCTAAAAATTGCAACAACCCACATGAGGTTCAGTTACAGTGGCTGCCGTGTAGGGGAGACAGAGCCAAGATCCACCCAGCCTCCATCACTTCTCTCCCAAACTTGTAGCTTCGCTGATTCCCATTGCAGTCAGACCCAAGGTATCAGCTGTCTGTGTAGGAGTGTTTGCAAGTGGTATTTCTCCAAGGCACAGTGTAACACTGACACGCACACTCTGATAATTCAAATCATCATCTAGCCCTGCAAAAGGGCAAACTTAGTGGCAATGCTTGCTGATTTTTGCATTATATCTCCAGGTCTGCCAACCAGTCTTTGTCTGCTTTGAAGACCCGGGCTGGGCAGCAATGGGGTCCACATGAACATTTGACATATAGTCTCAGCGAGAAAGGGGGATAAATTGCCTCTCCAGAATTCTATGCTTTTGGTGATTTAAAGACAAAAGAGGCTTGTATCAGAAAATACTTGTGTACAGACAATTTGAAAACATTCAGGAAATGTTATGACTGAATTACCTGACTCTATTTTCACAGTAAACTCAGCTATAGCAAACCTCCATTTATAGCAAAGCAAATTAAAGTCACTAATTGTTTCATATGTGCAATGTGGGAATTGCAGTTTCATTTATAATGAAACTTTGATTACACCATAATTGTTCTGGCAGAAAAATGACTCCATTTTCAGAGGCTTCTGCTGTGTTTTCAGACTGTGTCCGTGTCTGCAGTAGTCTTTATATTCCTTGACTAGCATCGTGCAATGACATTTCTTTAGCCTTTCCCAGAATTGTGATTCATATTGCCTGATTCTCAAAATCCAGACAAACGCAATGGAAACTCTCTGCTTTAGGTGGAAAAGCAAACAGAAGTGCAATGTTTTGGATAGCCTGGTAAGTCCTGACTGTTCTGTGCAGAATCTCAGGGGAAATAAATACCAACGCATGCTTTTTACTTTGCTCAGCAGACTCCTGCACTTGACATGTCCTCTAATGCTTTTCCTCTTACAGAAAGCCACTGTTCCCTTGCAGAAGGTGCTTCTGCCACATCCTACCAGAGTTTATCTATCTAGTAATTGCCTACAAAGTATGAACATGTCTGCACTGGACATCAGGAATAAAAAACCATCATTGGAAAGACCTTCATGAACTTGTTCCTAAGGTAATTAAATGCATAAATCACATTCCTCATGACCTTCTCCCTCCTGTAACATGTTTTGCTTCACGCTCATCCATGAAGATCACCACCAAGGTGGTTATTGGTATAACTTTAAATGTTACAGTTGTTGGTATTTCTCCTACATGTTTGCACTGGTGAGACAGCAGTTTAGGACTCCGAACTGTTTGTAGCAGGGATCTCATTTTCTTGGATTTTTATGTATGTCCAATGTCTACAAGCCTGAGAGCTTTATAGAATAACACATAATAATAATAACCTGAAGTTCATCAGCTGTGCATCCTTGACAACTTTTCCAATGTCCTCTCCTATTACAAAGGAATACTGTAGCTAGCGGGTGGCGTAGGACGGGAGCAACTCTACACCTCTAAGTTCCATAGAAACCCTAGGGTAGTTACACACAGTACAGTGAAGGAAGAAGTATTTGTAACTAATGTCAATAGGTACAGGCATGAAGTGACTGACAACACCGTGTAATTGTGGCCCAAAGCAGGGAGAGTTGCAGCTGAGACCAAGGGTGTTGTTTCCTTGTCACTGATACCAGGATTGAACCGAGAAGGGAATATTCACATCACTGGAGTAAGAAGCACTCAATTTCCTCAAGATCAACTCTCTGTAGTCTGAAAGTGTGAGGAAAATGTGTTGGGCCATTTTCTGGGCATCCTTTTGTGAAAATGAAACAGATTTCCAAGATGTGAGAAAATTAACACCACAAATGAAGCTGTTTTGCCAGATGACTTCAGCCTTTTCATATTAAGAACTCTTCCACAATAAGATTTGCATTTTTCTGACTAACAGTTGTAGGCATCAGCAGTAATATGCTTTAGCATTTAGCTGACATTACTAATTAATTTTTATGTGTCATACAACTCTGGATGGAAAAACTACCGTATTAACATTGAAAAGTGGAACAATTTTAACCTGGATTATTTAGAAGTTTTCCTATGCTTACATTATATAAATACTAATGACATGTTTCACTGCTCATGTTATAACTTGTCCATGTGACAAAGGCATTCACTTCTTCTATCTATTTGAGCTCAACACTGAACAAGATGTGTCACTATTTTAGAGGATCTCAGTGTTCTCAACTGGAGAAACTGGTACTTCTAAAAGTCTGTTAATCCCTACATAGGACTTACTTGCAATACTCTGAAAATCTCAATGATGGGATTCTGGCACCATCAAAAAATCTGTCTTCAAATTTTTTCTTGTGATTTGTGTTTTTCTCTGAAAGTTTTTCAGCAATCTTATATTTATCTCCTTGAAATTTCAATAATTTTGCATTAATAGAGGTTGAATTTATGGTAAATACATCTGCATTTCTCAGTATGTCATGGAGTTCCAGGTAGGCTAAAAAACTCCTTTGATCAGTTATAATAAATGTCTTAGTTCAGATAATGTCAAAAATATCCATTGACAACTAACATTAGTGCTGAGGTACAGCCCATAATTGATTATGTCAAATTGCATTCTTGATCAAACATACAGAGACTGATGATGCTGGAAAAATATAATTAGCAAATTTGATTGTAATCTATCATAAACCAAGTTAACATATGGAAAATGATTCAGGTAATGCTTTAGGAATCTAAAGAGAATTCTTATTATGTTAGAATGTCATAAGCCAGAGACTGCCATGAAAGGAAAGAAAAGTAAAACTAATTAAAGCATTTCCAGTAAAAAGCACTTTTCATTACGAAGTTCCATATGTCAAAACTGAAGCTATTCACAGAATATGGTTGGTTTTAGTAAGTCTCAGGAGAATTTACATTCCAAATTGTCAAAAAACCTGTTTTTAGTTCTTTAAAGCAAAAGTCTTCTTTTCTGCCATAAAACTCCTTTTTTCTTCAGCAGTTTTCATTAATATATCATAAAAAATGTTTATAAAATAAAAATCAGTTATCAGAAAAAAAAATAATGTTTTGATTAAAAGAATCTTTTCTATTATTATGACACCCTACAGAATTTCTTTTTTTTTCTCTTTGTTCTGAGTGAGCTTTGAAATCTCAAAAATTCCTACAGATCAGAAACCTGCTTTGCATTCAGTTCTTCCACACATGCCAGCATTTGATTGTCTCAGCATACTGTACCATTGGTTTTAGTTAGGAGTCATGAGACAATGTCAGCATTGTGAAACCTATCCAAACTTCTGAATTCTTTATTTGGGGGCATATTTTTTTCAGCGTGTCTTTTCAGACAGATATAAGTTTTAAATGTTTAACATTTTGCACTCTTTTCCCCTAGACCTTATTACATTATATAAATAGCTATTGCGTGATGTTAGGCTTTCTCTATCATCCAGTGATAGACAGTTGATCCATCAGTGTGTATTTCATGTGCAAATCCTTTTATTTTCTGTTATACAGTTCCATTGCTGGTTCCATGACTTTTTTATACGCAGTTCCTTTGATGTTAAATAAATTAATTTGGAACCACAAATAATTGACAGAGTTTCCTACATAAAAGCATTTAATATACTACTTTTTGACCTCTGCTCTCCCATGTGCTAAGAGGAATGTTAAAATTCGTATCATGTTTAGCAGGACAGCAAATCTCGGCTTGGGCACATTCAAACAGTTTTCAAAATAATATCCATGCAGGTAGCTTCTCAACTACTCACGGCTTACTTGGATGTCTTTAGTTAAGACTACGGTGTCATCATGGCCAAAGAGAAACTGCCTCTCCAGTAACAGCTCTGAAATGAGTGCGGGGACTACACAATAAAAGCAAAACTTTAACCTTCACACAGTGTCTTATCATCAACCAAACCTAAGCATCAAAGCATTAGTTCAATGTACTAAGACTTGAGTCAGAGGCAGCTATCTGCTGTATCAGCTTCAATTTCGCAGAGAATTAGACGACAGGTTTTTGTCATGAGTATGAGAGCAGCCTGTTCCCAAAGTGACTAAGACTTTTGGTGAGTTAGGCAACACCTATGCTGTGTGTTGAGGCAAGACACAACCACGTTCAGGGTTACTGGCTGGCAGATGCCTGGAGGGTCTGGACTGGCACTGTTATCTGGTGCAACATCTTGGCTCCATGAGTCCATGGCTGCTCCATGTTTGTTTTTTTCAAAGCGCAGACAAAGCAATCTCCCTGTATGCCATGTAGACCCATCCAAAGTGACTGCAAGGAGGGCTTGCACCCCCTTCACCAGCAGCAGCTGCAAAGGTCCTCATAAGTATAAGAGAACCAGACACTAAATGCAAATGGCTGGTGTCTCTGGACCAGCAACACCCTGGAACTACTGACAGTTGTCCCACCAACCCTGTAATGTTACTCATGCTTTATCTAGAGGGGGACTCAGCCAGCTACTGCTCGCAGGGCAGACGCTAAATCTCTGCAGGCACCATGTCATTCATTTTGGCTGTGGCATTGGTCAGAGAAGATGAACATGCGGAGCCAGGAATCGTTGACATACCTGATACATATCTATCACTTATTAATGGAGCAAGACTCATATGCATGTTCAACAGGACTGTTGAGAGGACACAATGCTGCATGATAGTGCTTTTAGGGCAAACTCTGGCCCTCTGAGATGTCTAACAAGGAATGGAACAAAGGCTTCTGATCATCAGTCTTTCACCCCCCTGAGAACCAATAAGGGTCACCTTGTCACTTGCTGACACATCCTACCGATGGCTACGCTTAGCTGAATTAACCTAACTCTGACTTTGACCAAGGTCTCTGTTTCTATCACCCATATTGGAAACCTCTGACTTAATCTGAAAATATTCAAATCTGATTGACTTTTCTGCAGGATCTGGGCAGGCTTGAATTGGGGCTACACAGAATTTAGGCTAAAATACTCCCACCCACTAAATAACGTTCCAAATCTTCCTGCAAGTCACTCCTGAGGGAGAGAAACGCTCTTCTGGCACTGTAACAGCTGATGAGAATTATTAGCAAAATCAGTAACCGGTGACCTCCATCTCTTCTGAGTCCAGATGGACAAGTACAGGGCAGGGAGGACACAGGATGATGCGTAGTTGTGGGGGATGTTCATGTCTGAGTTAATGCAAGTGCTCAGACTCTGGCTGCCAGCATTCAGGATAAACTGAAACCCAGTAAGTCCCAATCTTGCTTCACCTGAGACATACATAAGAAATAACTCAACTACAATCAATAGATTGTGTAGTATATGCAAGAAGGAAATGAAATAGTTTCCTAATCTGTCATTAGAAGACCAACTATGCAGTTCATCATCTTGGACATTTTTCTGATGGCCTGTAAAGGGACCCTGAACTGTCCTGAATACCACATGAATTCCTAACGCAATGTATTCTCAACTCAATTTCTCAGAAAAGGAATGGCTTTATCTAAAAAGACACACTTTCAGTATACTCTTTCCTAGAAAGAGGCACCACAACAGCCACCTTCAGATTACAAGCATCCAGTTTCCACATCTCCACAACTGCTGTTTTTAATATTCCCTGTCCCACCAGCTAGGAAATCAGGCAAAAAATAAAATCAAAATACATTGACATTTATCTTAATGGGATGAAACTGCAAGTAAGGAGAATGTGCAGCTACAGTGGCATCTTCATGACAGAGTTAAAGATGACAATAATTTAGCAGCTCAGACAGCAGCAACACATTAACAACTAAATCCAAAGGCAGATGTCTTCAGCTTTGTGGCATTACTGTAAGTAGTACAGAGGCTCACATCCAGCCAGCCAGCTTGCTATTACAGGAGGTGTGATTTTGTACCCTTACACGCAAGCTGCAATCAACACAGATACCTCTTTTACACAAGTTTTGCTGTGGCTTTGAGGTTATGTTAAACATAAGAAAATGATTTCAAGCCTGTAGCTGAACAGGAGCTGTTAGAGGCTTAGTGTGCACATCAACACATCAGTACCCAAGAGTGTCCATCTGAAAGATATCCAGGCAAAGAGGGTTCTGACTGAAAGTTGCTATCCACCTCCTAGCCCTGAATTTTGTTATGGATTGATCTGGCCTTTGCTCAGTACTGTCTCCTCTGAGATACAAGGTCAAGGGTTAAGAAGGTTTGGTATATATCAGGTTAATGCTAGATAACCATCTAGCATTAGATGGTGCTCAGTGTTTAAAGGTTAAACCTTATCACACCAACCTCAGGACCATGTATCCAGAATTTGTATCGCAGAAGGCCAGATCAACCTCGTAATGAAAAAGGAGTTTGCTGCCTGATACAGATCCAGACATCAGGGCAAGCAGGAGCCATAAGGATCACAAAAGCAATAGCAGAAAATATCAGCAACTGCTCAGGCTTCATCCAGAACAGACATTAAGTTATGCTGTGTTATGTTTAATAGAATCCAAATTCTATATGTGATTGGGTGAAATATGCTGAAGTTTGGCTGCTTCCTGTCATTACGCATGAAAATTCCACCTAGTGATGATAAATATTGAGCCACAAACCTCTACAGAGTTCAGGAAATATTTCTTGTTTTCAGAATGTTCTTCTGATGTTACAACAATGTGACTCGGGACTTATTACATACAGCTGTTTCTTTTAATCTAGTGTACTTAGCTTCAATGTCAATTTTAGACACTCCCCCTGGAGCTACATGAAAAATGAAGTCTTGATCATTGCCCAGCTTTATGGAAATTCAATGCAAGCAATTATGAGCCGAACCCTGAGAAGGTCACATTTATAAGAGCGAATAAGTGAGCTTAGTCAGAGTGACTACTCTGTGAGCGGCAGAGACAAAATGAAGTGCAGATGTGCTCAGCTGCTTGCTGCCTCCATGGTGCTTGCCAACCTGATGCCAACCATCACCTGAACTCCAGGATCCCCTCCCCATACCATTGTCCAGCAAGCACTGATCGAGGTGATAGCGCTTCTGCAAGTGAAGCAGGATGCAGACATAGGAAGGAGCAGGGAGTGGGATCACCCTGCAACCCAGGTGCCACTCCAGCCAGCAGAAAGTCCTACACTCTCGCAGTGGCCTCTCTGTCTTTGATCTCCTTGGGCTTTTGAAAGTTTTGGGGTAGGGTTACGTTTTCGGTGCGGGTCTTTGGTTGCAAATGAAAAAAATTCTCATTTTAGTGCTTATGCTGTATCGAATTATTTTGGCAGGAAAGGACTTAATACTTCTCCTCCTCCATTTTATGTTATCTTTCTTTACCACTGGGTGAAGTAAAAAAATACAGGAAAAAAAAAGCTTGTTTGTATTTCACTTCTTTTATTGCATTTTCTTTTTGCCTTTCTACAGCATACCTTTAAAATTCTCTCCTGTTTTTGGAAAAGCTACCAAAAGGTAACAAGTGAAAGAAGACATTACAGTCTTGCAGAAATTCACTCATTCCAAATGAAACTACCTTTGACATGGTATGTTTTTCAAAATAATCCTTTTTTATTCTGCCAGCCCCGCTATTCAATTTTGCAGGCTGGAAATGAAATAGGTGTATAGTTTCCTGTGAGTTCTGTATGACTTCAGAAGAATTCAGATGATTTACATTTTGTTATTTTAATTTTATTTCATTTATTTCATCAGTCTTTAAGGAATATTTTGGTAACTGTCTATAATTTATCACAATAAAGGACTGGTGAATGGATGGAGGTATCATTTCCCTCTTCCAGTCTAAATCAGAATTTCTAAATTAATATACTGTAAACATGCTGAGATAACTGCTAATAGTGAGTCATAGATTTAAGTGGTAGAATCCTCAACAGTATGCCTATGGACAAGCTGACTCCTGGCATGACTCACACTGAGGAGTTCTCATGTACCACAGTGAACTGAAAGAAAATGTTGTTTATGGATTTACAACATGAAGTTGTACAGTCATACAAACTGAAAAACAAATGCAGTAAAGGTCTTCTTAAGTAACAGTTAGTGTGCCCAATTCACAGGGGTTTTTTTTGCTTTGGCTAGTCTTTATAGCTTTGCGTTTGGACTAAACCAGATATAAGCGATTGACAAAAGTGCTGCAAAAGGTGGGGCAGTGTAGATTAAGAGTGACAGCATGTATACAAGACACATGGCTTTGTAAAAATTATGTCATATATTTTCTTGTTACATTTCATAAAAATTCATTCCATACATCTGCTAGCTTACTACAGGCAGTAAATCAGACCATCCTTCCTCATTTTGTTCCCGCACATAATGTTTCTAAAGTTCATATATATTTTGGCAATCACAGGGATGATATTGAAAAACAGGGAAAAGTATCTTTCCATATTGACACAGCTTTATGCCAGGAGACTTGGCATCTAATATCAGGCAGCTGATTTCATATTTGACACAGATTAGTAGTGCCTTAGACCTAGCACCTCTCAACCCATATCTGTCCATTAAATAACTTTGACTCTTTTGTAATGCAAACTAGCTGAATGATAGTTTCCCAAGCCTATAGAATTACTCATTATGTCAGCATCAGTGTCTGATTTGTGCTTTTGGCTGTGGCATTAAAGGACCTGCAACTTCCCTTTGTGCTAGCTGAGTCTTCCTTGAAGGGGGAGAAGAAAATAGAATATTGTGGGGTTTTTTTTTCCTTTAGTCTTTATTTTTGTTGTCACAAATAGTAGCTTCTAATAACATGGAAATGCATCTAATTAAATCCAAGGATTGTAAAATATTCAGTGCTGGAAAGGAAGCTGCCACAAAATCCATTTACACAGCATATTAAAAGGAAAAAAGCAAGTGCAACTGGGGAAATTAATAAAACTTGACAGTGGAATCTCTTAGGTAAGATTCTTGAGAAGTGGTCAAGAAGTGGGCCCGTGTGAACTTCATGAGGTTCAACAAGGCCAAGTGCAGGGTCCTGCACCTGGGTTGGGGCAACCCCTGCTATCAATACAGGTTGGGGGATGAAGGGGTTGAGAGCAGCCCTGCTGAGAAGGACTTAGGGGTACTGGTGGATGAAAAGCTGGACATGAGACAACTATGTGCGCTTGCAGCCCAGAAAGCCAACCATATACTGGGCTGAATCAAAAGCAGCATGGCCAGCAGGTCAAGGGAGGTGATTCTGCCCCTCTACTCCACTCTGGTGAGACCCCACCTGCAGTACCGCATTCAGCTCTGGGGCCCTCAGCACAGGAAAGATGTGGACCTGTTGGAGCAGGTCCAGAGGAGGGCCACAAAAACGGTCGGAGGGATGGTTATCCTCTCCTATGAGGAAAGGCTGAGAGAGTTGGGGTTATTCAGCCTGGAGTAGAGAAGGCTCCAGGGACACCTTATTGTGGCTTTTCAGTACTGAAAAGGGGCTTATAAGAAAGATGGGTACAGATGTTTTTAATAGGGCCTGTTGCGATAGGACAAGGGGTAATGGTTTTAAACTAAAAGAGGGTAGATATAGACTAAATATAAGGGAGAAATTTTTTACAATGAGGGTGGTGGAACACTGGAACAGGTTGCCCAGAGAGGTGGTAGATGCCCCATCTCTGGAAACATCGAAGGTCAGGTTGGACGGGGCTTTGAGCAACCTGATCTAGTTGAAGATGTCCCTGCTCATTGCAGGGGGGTTGGACTAGATGACCTTTAAAAGTCCCTTCCAGCCCAAATTATTCTATTATTCTATGATTCAAAAGGCTATGGAAATTGCCTAGGCTCTGATGTATTGAACAAAGTGAACCTCTTAGGTTATGACTTGGCCCTAAATGAGTAGGATAATTAAAATCATGATAATATTTATTCAACATGGATTCATTTAATTTGGAATAAGTCTCAATCATTCATAAGGTCTGTAGAAGTGAAAGCTGCTGGATGTGATTTTATAAGCTGGGTTGGGGAGCTCAGTGTTTTTCGTGTTTCTCTTCAGTTGCTCAGATGTGCATCTTCCTCACTACATACTGAGGGTGCAGGATGGATTCAACCCAGATCACATGCATAAGCAGCGGGCAGCAGTGAGATCTGCCTTGGTGCACACCTGCAACTGTGGACAGCGTGCCAATGCTGCAGGCATGTTCAGCAGATGCCTGGGAGTATGTGGGGCATGATGGAGCGCATGGAGCCATTGTCAACATCTAGACACAGGCAGGTAAAAGAGATTTTTCTCTCTCACACACAGAGTGAGTCTATTTGGGGAATTAAAATGCAGATTTAAGAAAAAAAGCCAACCAAAAAACATTGGGTAGAGAAAACAGAACACTGACGCCAGAAATGAAACTACCACAGGATTCTTACACTAAAGGTTACCCCCAAATAGTCAGCAGTATCTCTGAGTTGCATTAAAATTTGCACGTCTGTGTTCATAGTCCTCTAAAAGCCTTGCTGCTTCTTTTTCTTCTTTAACTTCAGTCAGTCACATGCCTGTGAAATGTTTTGCCTGACTTGGGAGGGAAATACACTCCTCTGCTTTTCTATGCTAGATTATCAATTATATTAAAGACTTCTCTGCGTGCTAATGAGAGAAGGAGAGGATGAGCTTTCACTGAGAACTTTTCTTTGAAGTGAAAATCTTTAGTAGAGCCCTCTCATTTCTAAGGACACTATAATCACCTTGATGGGAGAAAAAAAGGATTCTGGCTCTGTACCTATCTTCCTCCCACTGTCCCCCTCATTTTCCCTCTCCCTCTCCTGTAAGCACGCGTGCATGTGCGCACACACACTCTCTCTCTCTATGGGCTATGGAAGTAGCAACCTAAAATGCATGTATTTTCTGAACTGCACATTGACATCCACACAGGTACAGTTATTTTTTCAAAATGGCCCATACCTATAATACACGCACACCAACACTCCCAGACCATAATTCAAGGACTTTACTTTTATTCTTTTCAGAACACTTTTATGGTTTTGACCTTTATTTTCCACACACATCCTGTCAAATCTTTTGCAAATGAATTTTATAGACACAAATATTTGTTCTAAAGGAATTTGGAATTATAAACACCCACAGTCACAGAGACTTTACTTTAAACATGAATGCTTTGCTATGGAAATACTTGCATTCTTCACTCAGGGAATAAAATCTGCATCTTGTCTGACCGCTTCCAACCAGGCAGCACAGCTTGAGTTACAATTATGCACCATAATTCCCTGTGATAGAAGTATACTGACAATAATCAATTCAAATGCATTCAGATAAATAATTTTAAAGTAAATCCATATTGCTGGAGGATGGTCAGCAAGCAGAAAAAAGAAAAGCCCGGTAGCCTAGTATGTTTCTTCTTGGGAATAGCTTGCTCTGCCCTTGTGCTGATACATTCTTTGGGAACACTTTAATGCAATTCCTATAATTAGCGAGTACTTCATAATCACCTTCTAGAGAATGAAATCTCTCTGTAACACTCGGGTTGATTTTGCAGGCACTGTAGTGTACATGGTTCTTGTACCAGCAGAAGGAAGGTTGCAGGGTGTGTGGGGGCTCTAAAACATTCCCAGGAGGCATCAACAGTCAGTTCCCTGTGACAGACTACATCTCTCTTCTTCGAGAAATACTAGTGAAATCCTGTTATCACTGAAGCCCGTGGGCATTTTGACAGCTGCTCTCCCGGCAATCCACTTAGGGGAATGGCTTCATTTACATTGTGCAGGGGTAGGGGGGAGCAGTGAGGTGTGTGGGGACAGAGTCAGGTGCTCCTTTCCTTACCTGGATAAGGAGGTCACCTGTGGGCTGTGTCCCTGCCTGGGGAGGCAGCAGGCAGCTCTCTCCCAGGCATTTCCCTTGTGCCCTGCACTAGCAAAGCCCCTCCAGCCACTCCTGTTCTGTTCTGCACAGCCCTCTCCCAGTCAGTCACACCCCGAGGCTATGATGTCTACAGGCAAAATGTGTTCCTTTAAATAAGATTAACTGCCTGTGATAGTATGGAGAGCTTACCGTGTGGTTTTTAACCCTTTGAATGTCCTGGGACAAACTCTGTCTATGGGAGCTCCCCGGCACGCAGAGTGTTGCCACTGCTGCTTGCCAGTGCATTTTCTATTGAGCCAGCATGCCGAGAGACGTAAAATGATGACTGAGTATCAATCTGATATATTGTCATGGTTGGTAATTATTCTGTCAAGTGTCTTGTGAGAGGAGAGAGCGGTAGAAAGAGCCGTGGAAAACTGGGCAAGGACTGTTGTTCTTGCAAATATCTTTGAGCTTAATGTTCGGTAATTGCATAGCTATAAGAAGGACCAGAGTTTGTAAGCAAGCCTTATTTCATTTGATTGTAAAATTTGCCTAGCGAAGGAAATGTCTAGAAAAGAAATTGTGTGAAAATTTTACTTTTGGTACTGCTTGGCAGGTGTTTGAGAACTTAAAAAGAAGAGATGACTAAAAAAACCCCCAAAACAGTTTTAATTTTAATGCATTTTTTCCCATCTCTTTTCTTTCTCTACAAACACGAATTTGATAAGAGAGGGTTGCACATTTACAAAATACATTAGCTGATTACAGCTTACTCCCTGGACCTCATGGACCCCTGCACCTCCTCCTGTTAGTAAGCATCCCCAATAAGTTCCCTATTTGTCATTTTGAACCAAAGAAGGATTTTATGACATTTTGTGCTAAAAAGTATTTACCTGAAATAATCACTCAGAAATTATCTATGGGATTTAGACTGCTCAGAAGTATTCCACAGGATTTAGGCACTGACAGCCAAAGGATTTAGACTGTGATAGTGCTCTATGTCTCAAAAAACCAGAGCAAAGAATTTATAACCAAATGGCTTTGTGGTAATCTGATTAGATCAAGCTTGCACCTTATGTTTAATATAATGCATAATAATATAGCTCTTTGATTTCCTGTAGAATTTCTAATGCACTCATGTTATAGTGTTGTTCCACAATTACTAGAATACTTGGACTAAAAAGTTGAAGACAACTGTACAAAAACTAGGCAGCATTTTTGAGAAGTTCAACCAAAATTAGAAGGAGACTACGTTTTTCAAGTACCCAAAAGCAGCTAGTTAATAGGGTGATTTGTTCATTGTTGGAAAGGTAAGGGGAAGAGCATTTGTAAGACTAACCTTTCATGCAAGGATAAGTTAGATTAATGGTTTACAAAATGTTCTGGGTAAAGTAACTCTTTTACCTGCAGGGTTTTATGTAGGCAGGCATGTGAGAAGTCTGTTTGCAGTACTGCAGGGTTGGCATGCACTGCTTATTTAGATTCATACCTGCAAAGCCAGTAGTGAATTCATGCCATCAGAATGAATTTGGAACAGAGTTCTTTCTTTGCTCTTTCCAAGAGAAGGCCTCCTGGGGCAGGTTAGACTTGTTCTGTCTTTACCTTCACACCTTTTGAACCATATGCTTTCGAGGAGGATGTTAAAAGGGCATTGAAGGATGTTGGCCAAAGCATAAGACCAGATTCCTATGCCCTAGATTCTTTGTCTATATCTAGCACAGAGATCCTGCGTGGTCTGGAGCTTGCCATCTAACTTTTTATGTGCCTCAGATTCGTTTGCTCTTGAATTGTAAAATTTGTCCATCTCCTGAGTGGGTAGCTGATATTAAAACTTATTTTTACTCTAGGACAGGACATGCAGTATGGACAAGAGGGGGCTGGGAGCTTCAGTTCATCACTGCTTGTATCACATTTTCAAATTATCAGTTCCTAAGGTGTAAGTTGGGATGAACATGGTTCTGGGACATGCCAAGCAGCCACATCTTCTGCTAACCAAGGTGGCAGCAGAGGGAACTGAACATCTCCTGGGAGACCCCAGAGAATCAAAACATACTATAGAGCAGAGTCAGTGTAGATACATACACAAATACATATATGCACATCTACGCACGCATATCAGCCAATTAGCCTGATACAACTAAATAATTCTATGATTCTATAAACTAGCTAACATTCAGGCAGACTTGTTTTAGCTATGGGTATAAAATGACTATATAAAACAGACATTTCCCTTCTTTGCAATCCCAGTCATTGTTAGAGAACGTATATGGAGCTTATCCCCTTAAGTACAGTAGGAGCAAAGAACAGCCAGCCCTCCCCCTGCCCTCCATTTCTGGGATTGCTTTTCCAGAGTTCTTGCCATAAGAAGCTCTGACTTTCCACCCCAGATGAAGGTGACTACGCTTTTCTTACCATCTGTTTTCTTCTTTTGCAGTCTTTGGTGCTACAGCTTTCAAGAGGTGCAGGGAGACCTCCCAGAACATGTGCCTTGGCTGTGGCCATGGTTTGCCATGTGGCCAATTGCCCGGGGCAGCAACTTCTAGAAACTCCCATTCTCCCTTACTACAAAGGGCTTTAATTGTCTCTTCTGCTCAGTCATAAATGTGTCTTGCACATGTGGCGGGTTGAATACAGTCTCTAGCTGTATGGCAATGAAATTGTCTTTATATGGGAACTGCCCATACATAATAAGCTATAATACTTTCTCACATTCTGTAACAACAAGCTTGACAAAAGTGTCAAAGAATCATTAAAATGTACCCTAAAATACTTTATACATTATAATTTTCTCAGACACAGGGCCTGGCCTGGCCTGGCTGTCATTCAAGTTGATGTAAAATAACTCGCTGCCCTTATGTGATCTTATTTTTGTTAAATAATAGCAGGAGTAAGAAGTTCAGAGACACACATTCAGACCATCTCAGTAATGAGTGTTAGACCCTACATGGAGACTTTTCTGTAAGTGTCATGGAAAAGGACCTCAGAAATGTTCAGTTACGTTTAAACATACCGTGATAGGATGCTTTCTAAAGCAATCACTCCCTGCATGCTGTTTTCAAGCCAAGCACCCAGGGATGAGTTTTAAGTGGTGAAAAAACTACTGAAGATTGGGATAGGAAGCCCAGCTGTCTCAGATGTCACACCTGCACAACAAGATGACTTGTCTTGAGCACCTATTGGAGATGAGTAGCAAAAAGAGGTTCACTGCTTTTTCTCAGTAACCCTTTTGAAAATAAGAATCAAAGACAATCGGTGGTTATCAAAGGGGAAGCCATGCAACACTGTAGGATCAGCCCCTGAATATGTATGGTCTGAGTTCATTAAACTCCACATAACTCTGTAAATGCTTGCCCTTCTAACTGAGGGAAGAACATGCTCCCTGTTTCTTTTCCTACGAGAATAATTACAGTATATTAAGACACACCAGGAAGGTCAGAGCAAAGCTTGTTTGGGAGTTTGCATTTCAACTGCACATTATGCACTTGCATTGTAATATATTCAAACTGACAGCATCGTTATGGTGAATTAATCTAAATTATGTCTAGATGTACATTTACAACAACAAGCATCATAGAGACTGTTTGGTGGCTGATTGCTCAGATGAATTAAACAAGAAAATCCCAGGCTTAAACCTTACAAATAAATTACTAAATTGATAAATGAAGGAATAAATGAGTTTAGGCCATGCTTGAGGAACAATACCAAAATCTTCTCCCTAGAATTTTACTAGTTTACATGTTCCTTCGCCAGTTTACCATTTTAATTATCATCCCCTCTGCTGTAGGGACATAACCCTGCTGTAATGCTATCACAGGCTCAGAAGGCCACACAGGGAGAGTGCAGGGAAGTCACAGCAAGTCATAGGAAGCATTACATGACTTCTGCTTCTGTGCAATAAAAGCGCCTGGATATACCCACACTTTGAAAGAGTATCATGAATCTCCTATGGCTATTTTAAATCAGGTGAGTCAGGAAGCTTAGTTATCATTTTAACACTAGTAAAGTTAAAGACGTAAATTTAGCATTGTTCCACCACTAGTGGTGATGGGGGGAGAAGGAGGCTTGTAGTTCACACTGTTATTATTTATTATTTGTAAGGACAAGGCTTTAGGAACAAGGCTGATTGCTTTTAGCACTTTCCACCTACAGATAATAATTTTATTACCCAGCTATAATAAATCCACAACACTGCTAGTGGATCATGTAATTAATTGTAATTTTATAGGCTGACTATATACAGTACTTCATCCTAAACTCACTGCAAGGTAAAAGCTTGCAACTGCAGGGTGAGGGACAGTGTATGAAAGGTTTGGTGTTTTGCATTAGCTGTGACTTTCAGGAGAGCTCTCAGGGCACAGGGAATACCGGACCCAGCAGCTGCATCGTTCGAGGAATCTTCCAGTCATCAGAAAGGACGATGCTGCTGTGTCACGACAGCATTCCGTTGCGGTGACACGGGGACAGCATGTTCCCATCTCCTGGGGAAATGAAATGCTTTGTCTCCCAGCGTAGGTTTAGTGACAGGGGAGGGACTGCCTCTGCTAGCCTGTTTGGTTTTGAGATCCCGATATGTCTGCAGTAACGCAACCTTCATGTGGCCACCCAGGAGGCTGAGGGAGGAAAGCAGGCTGAGCCCAAGCAGGGGGGAATCAGATGCTGGACAAGAGAAATGTTAGACCAGACTGCTTCAGTACCAGGGCTCTGCGACTCCCAATGTACTGGAAAGCACTAGTGATTTTTACACTTGAGGAGATCCACAACAGTAAATTCAACTCCTCGACATGCCTTTTTATTCCGTGAGGAAGCAGGAAAAATTAGCATGGGCACAGCCTTCAGTAGCATGTCTAAACAGCTTCCAGCCTGGAGAAGGCTTTCACTTGGCTGACTCAGAGTGCGGGCAGAGCTACTGTCTGTGCAGATGTGCCTGCAGATAAACCAGGTGGAAACAGAGCAGTACAAGTATTGTACATGTCCTACAGAAATGGGGATGAGGTAAGAGTGATGGCAACACAGAAAGGTCAAATTCATTTCTTAAGATTGCCCAAGAGGCCTGTGCCAAATGCAGCATTTGAACCCTGGCACCTCCTGAATCCCAGGTGAGTAACTGAGTGCAGTGGAGGTTCACCTTCAGGAACACTATTGCTGCTACCTTTAATAAGTGCTTTAAGCACTCTGTCAAAAGTGTTTAGTAGTTATTTAGAAAGCAGAAATAAAGATGTGAGCGTATGGCATTAGTTAGCCACTGCTAGAAGCTGGCTTGCATTTCTGGTCCGTGCTGGTTAAGGGAGGCTGAGGAAATACTGCAGAGGTTTCAAAGGGGAACCACAAAGCTGGCTTGTGGGCTGCCAAGCAGACTGTAGGAGGGGAGACATAGGGAACACAATTTATTCAGTTTACTGAAAAAAAAGAAGCCTGAGGTGATTTGGGTGTTTTGTAGAAGTGTTAGCACACGGGATGGATATCTGAGAGTAGAGAGCTTTTAAACTTTTACTGGCAAAGGCGTGACAAGATCCAATCACTGATAAATGTCTTTTGGTGGGAGAAACTCTAAATCACAGCCTGCAATCAGTGGTGAGGACCTCACATGATTGCCTTCAGGCTATGAAAGAATTCCTTCTCTCTGCCTCCAAGATATATTTTGATTACTTCCCTAACCACCTACCACTTTCTGAAGTATCAGACCTTGGTCACCATTTGGAAAGGGGATAGTGGTGCGCTTAGACCACTGACAGAAGGCACTACATAGTCTCAGTTTGCTGCTTTGCATATCTTCTTCTGATCCTCAGGGTCATGACAATGGCCAGATTTGGAGTAGGAAAAGCATTTTACTCCAAAAGACAGGCAGGCGGGAATCTTGAGAGTTTTTTCCTTTATCTTCAGCAAGGAGTGCAGTTTGCAGGCTGGAATTCCTCATTGTCCCAGGGGCCTTCAGGGTGCGGATACTTGGTTGTCTCTTCTTTGCACCTGGTACAGATCTTTTTCTCCGAAGAGCTGAAACCCTTAGTATAACTGTAGTCTTTAGGACATGCAGGAATTCAAATAATTCTCTCAGACCAATAAAAGGACATCACTACCCAAGTTAAACATTTAAAACAAAGTCCCAGAAAGTCTTTCTTAGCCACTGGCCCATCCTGACAATGCCCAAACTCCTCATGCAAGTCCCCCAGGCTGGCAGCGATGAGCAGCTTGAAGCCTGTCTCATTTCTGTTCCCCATCAGGATCAATAAACTGGAACTCTTTCTGCTCATCTCCCCTTAATAACTTAATCTAGTAGGTGTTCTGAGAACATCCCAAACTGAGCACACTGCATTCAAAATGCAATGACAGTTGCTTCTAAAACACAGCCAGAGAAGAAGAAGGTCTTTATGTACCTGGTAAAGGGTGAAAATGCCTAGCCAAGTTATGGTCAGTTGACACAGGTTTAATTGTCCTTTCTCTGCCTGGGGGAATTTAAACCCTAGATTTCCAGGGGAAGAAATCTTTGCTTCTGGCACTCCCTTGAGCACTCCAGTTAAAAGGACATTTTCCAAGCAGGTAAACACCAACATCAGTCATGGTTTTGAAGAAAAGTGTAATGACCATTCAGTGTATTTGAAGGAGGAGCACTGACGTATCCTTTCTAATGTAAATTAAGGCCTGGGAATACTAAGTGAAAGTACTCAGATACCTCCCTGCAAGGAGAAGTGGAATACAGGAGTTTTAGCCCCGTTGTCAGAGTGCCCCATCAGCTTGGCTTCCCTCTCATTTTTTTCCAATCTGTGGCAGGCAGTGCTCCCCTGCACTGTATGAGGAGACTATCCCAGGACGAGCAAATAACTGTGAGCTTGTGCATGGTAGTCCTTCTGTGAACCTGAAGCTTAAAGATTTCTGAAATTTTCAGCCAGGTAAGAGAGAAACAGACAAGGGCTACGCCAGAAGAAGAAACCTAAAACTATTTTCAGTATATGGTCACTTCTGTAAACTGCCCATGAGAAATACCTAGGTTTTTACAAAACCTTTTGTCACAAATGAAGTTATTCTGTGAGCAGAAGAAAAAAAAAAATCTTTGGTGTAAAACAAGACATTGGCATGCTGCTTTCATTCACATTTTTAGCCTTTTTTTAAATGGAAACACACTTAAGTGAACTGTCTGTATATTGTAGCTCTGTTTCCCCTTAGCTTTTGAACTTATTCGTTGATTTGAATCAAATATGAGTTAAGAATAGAATCCTCAAAGGTTTTTACTGCCAGAACATTATTCTGGAGGGAAGTTGGAGGGTGAAAAAGTGCAGGGGAACCTGGAGGGGGGACAGAAAATCTTAATATTGGTCTGTTAAATCAGCCAAGAGACACAGCCCTGTGAGAAATCCAACTTCATGTTTTGTACTCATTGCTTTTCTCTGACTTTCTCTTTCTTTTTGCAGATAATATCCATAGTTTCTGAAGGTCTGAGCCTCACTTATAAACCCCTCCAGCAGCTGCCTGTTCTTGTGACCCTTGCAGAAACTTTGCAGGAACAATATATTTGAGGGTTGTCAAATTTGGTTCAAATCAGCCAACAAGTTCTGTGACTACTGAAGAGGAAAATGTATGCAGGGTGCAGTCCTGATAAAAATGGGAAAGCTTGTCAGCCCTGCAGCCATGAACAAACCACCTGATACCAGCCAGAGCTAATGAAAGGAGAAGGGCTCAAGCTACTTTACCCACTCCAACATATCCCCCTTAAAATAGCAGGTTGAAACGCAGGCTAGTAGAAACTAGTTTATTGCTTTTAAATGCTTCAGTTGCTGCTTGTGATTCATCAATAGAAGAGCGGGCTACAGCATGCAGGGAGGTTTGTTTGGCCAGCTGTGAGCCTGAGCAAGTCCAGACTCATGTAACCAGTCATCACTTTCTCACTGTTAATATATCCATGCAGAGCTCTCTGTTGTTGTTCTTGGGAAGAGTGGGTGAGGATGGAGGGAACATGTGGATGAAATATAGTTCCAGGACAGCAAGCGTCATTTGATCAGCATGTGGAGAAGCATGGGAGAGGAACATCTGCAGTGTGCTATCATACATAGAGATCGCTATATCCTGACTGTCTGAATATTACAGACATATTTAAGAGGTTACAAAGTGATAATTAACTTTTGTGTCCAACATTCTGGGGTGAGAATCTTATTACTGAGCTTATTCATTCATGATGGCCAATGCGCATTCATTAAAAAAGGCACATTTGTTCTTTTTATCCACTTTTTCTGTGCCCTTATGTATTTCAAAAACTCTTGACATCTTACAAAAATTAAAAATCTCATTTTCTAGGCAACACAATCAAAATAATTATAGTAATTTTATTTTTGCAAAAATTATGTTTGGTATCTGCTTCTGTGGTATAAATATAACCCATCCTACCATGTAATAGAAATTAATTTTAAACAGTGTACAGTTACACAGCTCATGATGTCTGATTCTATTTTCAGTTATTAGCCATGAAAGCTACTACTGTAAAGCTATCGGTTCAGTGATAACCATTTGGTGGGTAATTGCATAACTTACGTTAGCTCGGTGCCACATGTCAGCTAAGGCATGAAGCGTTTGCTCAGGAGTAGCTGTGTGTCTGATTGCAGTGTGCTATTAGACTTCTGCTGAGGAAATTTCTGCAGGCCCTATTTGCATTTACGCTAATGGCCTTCTACACTGTTAAGGCAGGGAAAAGGAGCCTTAAACCGAATACAGTTTTCTCATATTCTCTCCTCTGGGTCCCTTCACACTTCCTGAGCTATGTGATTATAATCTACATATCTGGATATTGGTCAAGAACATCTGTATGTTTTCATACAGATGATTATATCACTGCAAGTCCACACATGCAGCACAGATAATCTCTGCATGCACAGTAGTCATACATATGCTGGCATGTTGGATTTACTGTTTAAGTCTGACTCACAGTAGAGCAAGTACATAGAGCAAGTACGCAAACATAGCAGATGGATCAGACTCTGCACAGATGCTTCGCGATGCTGTATTCCTGTCTGGGAAATCCCTGACCCCAGCAGACATCCTCAGTGCTGCAGCAATAGATGAGGACTGGGATCCAGCATGAAGAAAGGTGAGTGTACACGGTAGCACAGCAGTTCCCCAGCGACTAACTCAAATTTAATTTAAATCAATTTAACATCTCGCTCTGAACGGCTGGAATATTACTTTTGGCACAATGTATCTGCACTTCCCTCTGTCTTTGCAGCCAGCCTGTGGCTCCCTGTGACGTTGAATTGCTTGAGTGTTTGACAGCCATGTCACCTTCCCTGACGTCTAAGCAGGCATTTCCTTCGCTCCTTGACCAGCAACTTGACAAGCAGCAAAGCAAAAAGATGAGAAGGCCATCTTTTTATGAGTAAAGGACAAACAACTGCAATAAAAGCTGCCCCTTTTACTGATCACGAGCCTCTCCGGTAGACTCATGTTGCAATGCTGAAAAGCTGGAACTTATCAAAAGTGAGGAGCCGTGCTGCTGACAGGCTGCGGGCAGCCTGGGAGGTAAATTAGTAGCTGCCGGGGCTGACAGGTGGGGCTACTGGGGCTGCTGTGCCGCCTGGGTGCGGTGCAGCAGGGAGGGATGGACGTGAAGATGTGGGAGGGGGGAGGGAAGAGAAGCCCCCACAGAAATATCAGCATGCTCTAATAAAACCCAAAGCCGCGATCCCCGGGCAGAGGTTTGCTTTTCGGAGAGCGCAGCACACGGCGGTGTGGCCGTGGCGCGGCGGGGTTGCTGACGGTGCTGCCTGGCAGAGTACAAAGAGCTCCTTGTTGACTTGTCCTGAAGTGCTACAGGCCCGGCATTGTTTTCTGGTCTTAATCACTTGATAGCTAGCCCGTGGGTTTATCCCTGCCTCTGGTCACAGTGATTTTAGCTAGAATTCAACTACATCAGCTATCAAAAAGAAGTGTTTGGGTGAGGGGAGTGAGCAGCGGCTCAAGGCCCATCAGGGCTGCCTCCTCCTCTGCAGAGCTTTGGAGGGCCTGGGAGACACTGCCAGGCGCTCAGTGAGGCCGCACGGCTACATTCCACACCGGCATGCCGGGGGGAAGGCCAGCAGCAGGTCTGGCCCGCTCCATGTGGTTTTTCCAACCCCCTTCAGCAATGACCCCCCTCCTCGCTGCCCCAGCGGGGAAGGCCTCCTCCCAGGCTGGCCCCACACCTCTGCCAGAGGGCCCGGCTCCCACCACGGCCTGCCCAAACCACCTACACCCCGCAGGGCTGCAGCTTGTGCCACGGCCCATGCCATGGCTGCCAAGGCCTGCGCGGCGCAGCGTGAGTGCAAGCTGCCCTGGTAAGGGGCACCTGCTTCCCTCAGCATCCCCACGGTGAGGACAGGGGGGAGCATGGGGGCTGCCAGTGGTGGGTGATGGTGGTGGGGGAGAGGGGAGGTGGCTGACTACTGCCCTGATGAGCCAGCTTCGGAGCCGGTCGTCATCTTAACAACCTGGCCTCTGCAATCGGATAAAAGCGCTGCTGCTGCAATCCAGTGCGAGATAACGGCGAGCGTTAGTCAAGGGGCTGAGCTCGCATGCCCCTGCCACTTTGCCAGGGTCTCTGCAGGGATGGGACGGGGACAGCTGAGTGACTGCTGGCACCTCCTCGCCCCATTGCAGACATCTGCTTGGGGCCAAGGGGAGTCACGTCCCAGGAACACTCATTCCTCTCCCTTATGGACAAGGCGAGTCTGAAGGACTATCTCAGATGCAGAGGTGTGCAGCACCAGTTTGCAAAGCTGCAAGAGGGATCCCAGCCCTAATTTGCATCTTCTATTAGGTTGACTGCATCTTCCCAGCAAAATGATTTATGGAACCAGCAGCTGCATCTTATGGATGTCTCTGAGCAGAGTTTCTTTTCTGAGGCAGACATTTACATTCATACAAAAGTGGACAGATTTGCATTAGTACTGAGCACTCCCAGTTCCCGGCGAGCTTATCACGACTTGACCAAGGGCAACAACACTACTGGAAACAGGTGACTTGTATAAAATTGCCCAGCTGTCAGCATCATGTCAGGAAATGCTGTCCTGCGCGTAGGTCACCTACACAGGCATGGCTGCTCTGGATAGGCATGACAGCCACAACCCTTGGCCAGGCCTTACACTACATAGCACCATACCGTTGTGTATGGTTAATATGTGAAGCTGCGATCAGGGATGTTGGGCAAGGCAAACAGAAGACTCAAGTGTGTGCAGCAGGCTGTTTCTCTGTCCTGCCAAACTCTTTTTCCTTGACCTCTCTGCCCCTGAATGCACAAGCTGCCTGGTTTGTACACCCCCTGCATACCAAATTTGAAGGAAGTCACACTAGTTTTCTACTTTAAACCCACTTGCACCTGTTTATCTTTCCCAGTGAGTGTATCAGCACTAAACGTAGCCTCATGCCTCTCGCCTCCGCCACCTCAACAGGCCAGTGCCGCTGCCACTCACATCTCAGCTGAACATAGGCTATTGTCTCTCAGATAGCTCTAGAGACCCATTTAAGAAAACACACTTTTAAAAATAGTTCCTCTTCTTTTTAAAGTTTTTTTTAGTTTCGGTTTCAGCTTTTTCTGTAGGGTCTTAAGGCAGGTATGTCAAAATGCTTACAATTTTAGTACCACTGAATCTCACTGGAAGCACAAGCTGGGTTGCTAAATTCCTAGGCACATTTAGTACATGGGGTTCATTTGTTTCTATTTAGTTCATTCTGCATAGGAATGAATACAGACAGGATAAATCTATATGGCACAGGAAAAGACAATAGCTTTGACTGCAGCTTGCTTCTATTGGTTTTATGCTTTGCTGGCCAGTGGGATGACACTCATATGAAAGGGGAATCAGGGCAATATCACTGCCCCAAGAAGCCCAAGACTGCTCCATCCTCAAGCACCCTGAAGGGGAAAGCAGCCGGCCCCATGGATCGCCCCAGGATGGTGAAGACATGTCACATTAGGCACAGGCGGTGGCTGGCAGGTGCCACCTCCTGCAAAGTCCCAGGGACACATGGTCTCTCAGATGGCAAATCCCCAGCTGCCAAGGCCTCTCCTATACATCTCAGCTCCCCACACTGTAGGCAGCTGGTCAACCTGATCTGTGACCCACTGACCAGCTGCACCCGGTGGGTGCTATCGCAGCAGCAGGGTGTTGCTCTGCAGGTGTTTGTGACACAGGGCATTTGGGAGAAGGGAAGGGAGGGGAAAGGGGAGAAAAGGCAAAGCAATGAATGTCAACTTTCCCAGTCTCATGTTCAGCACGTGAGACCTGACAGTTAGCAGCATGATTATATAGGGACCGATTGTGACAATACAGGTACTGTAGGAAGGCTCAAGAGAGTCATGCATCTCCTTTCACCCTGAGCATGTGACTTGTTTCACTGGGAGCTGCTCTGGCTTTTAATGAAATCAGACGGTCAAAGCAGACTAGGGAGATTTGAGAACATGTAGTTTAATTGAGCAATTTTTCCCTCTTACGTTAAAAATAATTTTGCTATGCTGACCTAAAAGCTAGGTTTTGTTCATCAGATCATTTATTCAGATCTATAGTCTACAGGATAATTAAAATTTAAGAGTTAATTAAACCAGCAATGATCTAAGCATAAGTCTATAAAGAAGGCAAGGAATCCGATACCTTATATCTCCTCTTAGAAGTCATGACTTCTATCACATATAATTACTTTTCCCTGTGGTGTGCATGGGAAAGACCTGTTTTTAAATGAGGACATTTTCTATTAAAAACAGCAGGAGAAAGGTTCAGACACTAAGGGCTTCATCTGTAAGGCTGATTTTCAAATGAAATCAGCCCCAGTCTGGCAAAGCAGTGGTGCAAATGTTTATTTATGAGTGTGTGAATAGTTCTGTTGCCTTTAACGCCATCACTTCTGCTCCTGAACTTAGGCAAGCCTTTAAATGCTTTGTTCAAGCAGCCCCAGAGCACTCACTGGAGGCTCATCCAATTGGCAACACACACAAACCAAGCACCTAGGAATCATGGACTTCAAAAAAGTGCCAGCAATACACAACTCCCAAGATCCTGGCACCTAGCTGTTGCTCTGGCAATGGTATGACTGGCAAGTGGACTTGCTGGAGGTAGGACTTGGGGAGATAGGGTGGAGAGCTTTGTAGAGAGTCGTGCCTGCATTGAAGGGGAAATATGCTAAGGATGCATTCCAGGGTTGGGAGAGTTGAGCTGTAGGGTTGTTCATGGGACTGGGACAAAGTGGATTGTAGGGCTGTTTGGAAAGTCGGTGGACTCATCAGATGTAGGTGGTGGACTCGTCAAAGGTAGACTGTGGACCACAGCTGGGGTTGGGAGAGAGGTGCTCTAAAGTTTGGTGGAAGTCTGTGGCACTGCACATGGGGCAAGCTGCAGAGCTGGCTGTGGGGAAGTAAACTGAGGACTGTATGAAAAACTCCCTGGCTAGCAGTGGCAGGTGTAGAGCAACATCTAGGGGTTATTTGTCTTACCATAAACACTGTCAATTTTTCTTTCTGTTCTTTGCAAGGTGAGATTCTGCACAGATTGCAGGCTGACTTAGGTCATCTCAGTAGCATGGATTATCATGCAGGATCCAACTGTACATGCGGGCAGTTTCTACAGCCACTTGAGTTCTGTAAATGTAGCTGACATGGTGATCGGAGAATGAGATTGCTGTGGAAACTGCTTCAAGAAGCTCTTGCACTTCAGATGAGGCAATGACCTAAAAGCTGTTTAAGGGTACAGGGAGTGGCTTATGCTGTAACCGAGTCCATCAATGAAACTGCACTTGAAAACAGACCTGAGGAAACAATACAAATTTTTTCTTCAGTAGTCATTGTTTGATTTTTTGAAATGAATAGACAGCATTTCCTCTTTCTTACAATGGTCAGCTTCTTACACTTACACAGTTTTCCCCCAGCCCACCTGGCAACAAGAAATGAGAGCCACTATTTGGCTGATTCCTCATGTCTCAAGGTAGAGGATATCTTCCCTGTCTGATTCTGGATTTGAGAATGCAAGTAAGTAGGGGGTTGAATAGGAAGACGCCTTCAGCTGAGCATCAGTTTACTACTGCTCTCTGCTTTCGCTGTTGAAGAAATGTCTCCTTCTGCAGACAACCTTACTGTCTGGAGTCCTGGTGATTTGCCTGGCTCCTTCTTGTTTGGTTCAGAGGATGAACGGGTGGCTTGTCCAAGCAGCTCCAAGGAAGTAGCACAATTTAAGTGTTGACTAGACATCATTTGTCCAAACACTGAAGAATCTGGGAAACATAAGGCAAAAGCATTAATGGGTAAGCAGTGAACAGAAGATAAGAATAATACTCATTGAAAAGCACTTAGTGCAAATGATTTGTTGAGCTCTGTTTGCAGTAAATATAAAGTTTAGATAGATGTACATACACACATGTATGTATATGAACAACAATGTCTGCTCTTTCAAGGTGCCTGCCTATTCACATAGTGTATCAGCCTATCCAGCAGGGTAGCAACAAGAATGTTGCATGAATTTTATATCACTGAATGAATATTTTTTGGCACACGTGATCTCTTGCTAATTCCTACCTGTAGCAGGAATACATTTCGGAGTTCTCATTACTTCAAATGCCAAGCAGATACATGGGCTGTTAAAATAGGCTCTTTCTGGTTTTCTTTGGTGACTTAGAAGGTCAGGACACCCTGCTTGGGATCACTTAGCTGAAAGCAATCAGCCAGCATCATCTGAGCTTTTCCAGCCCTGCTGTTTGAATGCAGGTATACTTTGCTTTCAGCCTTTGGGGAGTAGTACACGTAAGGTAGGCCTTCACAGTGATGTTGGTATCTTCCCCTGGAGGGAACTGCCTGCCCATCGACTGTGGCTGGAGTTATCGGAAATCAGCTAAACTCCAGGCTTGAATGAAAATGCTCCAAAGGTGACAATGAAATGAACCTAGATGGTGCCCGTCATGACTCTTCCTTTGGGATTCATGAGACAGAATGGACTAGAGCTCTGCAGGGCTCCCATTTTATGTTAGTTTATAAGTGAGCTGGTTTGGGACTACCATTGTAGCTGAACTTGCATTTTTTTCACCTTTTGAGAACTGTTAGAGATGGAGATTACAGAGCTGGGTGAAACCTCAGTGTGGATGTGGGGGAGAAGAAAGGCTGTGCAGTCACAAGACTGCTGCATGGTATGACAGGGAATATGTGTGCAAAGCAGGGAGGGGCTGGTGGCAGAAAAGGGCAAGAGCCCTCATGTTTGTGTTATAGATCTGCATCACTGTACCATCTGGTATCACAACCCCAGCTTTCCTGAGGAAAGCAACGACTTTCAAAGCGGTTAGCAATGCCCCTTATATGCCAGCAATGACTAGTTAATCTCTCAAACAACCCTGCTGAGATACTGGAATGAACTTCTTACCAGGTAGGGGTCACAAATGTTTACCTTTTTATTGAAATAACGGGTCACCTACACACATGCGTTTCCACACATAGACATATACACACAGCTACATGAAGAAACTAAGCAGTATTTTAGCTTTGTAAGAAACAGAATTGCAGAGGTCTGGCAGAGCAGGAAAAGAGGTCCCCCCAGTGTGGGGGTTGTGCCTGGACCCTCCCTGGGTACTGCCATAGGTAGATATGTAGGCAGACAGCTTGAAGAATCATTCTCCCCTGTTTATCCTTCTCTGCCTTTTGATTGCCCACTACTACCTCTCTTTCTGTGCTACCAAAATCACTATGGATCTATGCATAATAAGATTGGGAGGATGGAGTGAGGAGGGAGAGATTGCCACCCTTTCTTTTTCCGTGAGTTAGTTTTAGTCCATAACATCCATGGGACCTGGTTTAGTGCATGCTGCACAGGTGCAGATGCAGTAGAAGGGAAAGAAAGTGGTAACAAGAAATTGAATGTGAGGGTGGACAGGATTGCATCTTTCTGGTGCATTTATGGCTTAAATGACCATGAAACCTATGGCCTTTCTATAATACATTATCTCAGGAAAATGTATCCATTTCCACTCTTCAGGGTAAATTTATGGGAGGGGAGTGAAAAATAAAGTTTCATTTTGGAAACTAAACTCTATGCAGAAGTCAATTCCATACATCCATGCATCTATCCATCCCTATCATTACTGTACTATCTGAATACATCTTACTACTGTCTAACTCACATTTCTCAGTGGACTTTAATATTACTCTTTTTTTTCCCTCATGCAAATGGAAAGTAGTCAGATTCTCTGATGAGTTCCAGATAAGTAGACAGAGAATGGCATGGGTCTATGAAATTTTTTTCTCAGCTGCTATTATGTTCTTAACATAGAAAAACAAAGGTGGTGATATAAGGGGAGGAGTAAGGGATGCTGAGCCCAGCATTTCAGCAATGCCCTTGAATTCTTGTTTTACCTGTTCACCTGTAATTGTAGCTTATCAGAAGCACATCAGAAGCCTCAGGTGGAAATACAGACAGATCACTGGGCTTGAAAAAATGAAGCCATGGGCTCCCAAAGTGCACAAGGCCAGAACAAAGACTGTGCTTTGCTGAGAACATAGTGAAATGCATTAGGCTCTCTATAAGAGAGAGATAAATCCTTAACGTGTGCAGAGGAATGTCTTGGTAACTTTCAGTGTGCTTCTCTCCTCAGCTCAAATGCTTATTTCTAAAAGTGGAAAAGAAACTCATCCTCCGTCTGCTGGCTTATGGTTAGAAATGCCTGCCAGGTTAAACAGCTAGACTCTAATCCTCAGTTTCGTGAAGTTGGGCACATCCATGCACTTGAGGATCTGGGCTACAGCATGAACTCAGAAGATGTGTTTTCAAACAGAGTATTTGCTCAACACAACATGGTGTTTCACAGGCGTGCCTTCAAATGGCTTCAGTGATTCCTGATTAGAGAGGTGTATTGAGAGAGATGAGCACATACACCTCTGCAAATGCTTGAGAAATCCAGTCATATAGTAAAAATGAGCACTAGTCATTTAATAATTTATTTAATCTGGAAAAATCATGAAGGGTGTGAGTATTAGGAATTCAGGAAAATTCCCACAAAGCATTTAATATCTCCTCTTAGAGCACTGGAAAGGAAAGTGCATGAAAAAAGACAGTACATTTGCTACAGATGGCCTTTCAAACCTGCTGCAAACCTGACATGATGTAGAACAGCAGATTTGTGTCTTCTGAGCAGGGAAAATCTGCAGGATATGTGAAAATTTCTGGAACTGTCTCAAACAATTCTCACTTTTCCATCAAGTGTTTATTTACAGAGGTATTGCTCCAGGGATAGACTATTCAGGGAAACAAAGGAACAAACAAAAGAAGTAATTCGTACCATGTGATGAGAAGGTAGCCTTATGACCTCTCACACTTCCTTGGTTATCTTGCAGAGTTTTAAAGGAATAATCAGTATGTGAAAGACAGAACCTTCGCATTTTGTGTGCTGTAGATTTCAACGTGCCAAGACAATGGTGTGCAGCAATATAAGTCATCAAGACACTAAGAACTTGTCCCTGTGTCTTTAGTGACAGGTATTATTCAAACCATGAAAGGTACATGACTTCAGCTGGTTAATCTGAACACAAGATCTCATAAGACTACTTGTCTTATCAGACCAGAAATAAGAATGAATGATCCATACAAGTACCACAAAACCATATAAAACACTATACAAAATTAATCCTGATTCAGTCTGAACTGAAATGAAATTCTGAACCATATCCTGAAAGTGATTCAGTTAAGAATGGTGATCTAAGCACCTGCTCTTCCCATACATGTTCTCTCTCTCTATCAAACTATAATACTCAGGTTGGAAGCAGAGACTGTGTTTGAATAACTGGAAGCAGATGTCCTTTTGGAAAGGCCTGCAACCATAGAGTAGAACACTCCCTTCCAAAATCTTGAAATTCACACACAAAATGAGAGCTTTACAGGAATATTACTACATTCATTAATGTTTAGAATATTTCACATCCCCACCACACTGTAACAACCCTGCTTGCAGATTATTAGGCTGTACTTCAGTGCATCCCGGTGATGCAGTTCCAGATTTAAAGATTTTGTATGTTCATCCCCATCATTTCCAATCTTTAAAGAAGTGCATCCTATACTTTGCTGAGATAACCTGGAAAAATGCACATTGCCATGATACTGCACAACCTATTTGGCTGCAAACTGTGAGTTTTACCAAAATTCTGGTTGTCACAGGGTGACAAAGCTCAGGTTTGAGAAAAGCAGCTTGGAGCTTCATTTTCTATCCTGCCTAGAATGACAAAACGCATAGATTTACCAGGAAGGTTTAGAGACATCAGAATTTGTAGGTCCCTTGCAAGTGGCACTGCCTGGGGTGGCAAACGGGGCTTTCACGGGGTCACAGGACAAGTCCTGCAGCTCCCCACCCCTTCCTTCAGATCAGTGTCCAGCCTGGCTCAAAGCTCTGATAAGCAGCAGATTATTTTCAGACTTTTACATGCCAGAGATATCATCTGGGTGTGGTACCATAGCCCTTCATATTTAATACTGTCATGACCTTGTATATAATAACTGCATTAAGATAGTTGGTAAGTATGCACAAAGTCCAACATGTACAAGCTGAAAGAAATGTTTCCTCTGATTCCTGATAAATGAACAGAGCTTTGTCATTTACTCAGGTTATCTGCTTTTCCCCCTCTTCTGTCCTTTGAGACTTTTATTTAGTGGCCAATGCTTGCAACATGGTAGTTGCCTGGAGAATTATAATTGCTTGTAGGTAACATTATTTAAAAGGAAGACCCTGAGGCTGAAACCAAAGGGAAAAGGTCTTTCAGTTTTACCAAATGTACATATGTTCCCATCGTGTTTCTTTTTTTTGCTAGCTGATATTCTAATAAACTGGATGTTTTTGTTATGAGCACCAAGAATCTCATCCAATTTTCACAATAGGCTATGGAAAAAAATCCTTTTGTTTTTCATGGGGCTCAGATTCTGCACCAGTTGTGTTTTCTTCTCTGCCTAGCAGATATATGAATAAAATAAATGCTGCAGATATGGATTTGATTGTCATTAGATGTTCTTCGGATTATGTTATTCCTCTGCTGAGCCCAATTATATCATTAGAACACCTGTTTATACCAGATTTTTTCCTTTTGGATACCTTTTCATGTCCATTTTGAAATCCTAGAAGTTGTTGTCCCTGAAAAAAAGGAAAAAGTCTAATTCTTAATGCTGTGGAGTTACAACAGGAAAAAAAAAAAAGAATAGCAACATGGTGTCAGGGACAAAATATTTCTGCTTCTGAAACATGGAAGAAAATTGTTTTTTTAAGACACTGTGCCTCTGTCTTGTCCCTACGATTTAAATATCTATGTCTTAACTATTATCTTCTCTCTTGTCTCTTAGCTAGTCTCCCTGTCCTCGCCTTTTCAGTCAGCAGCAAGCAAGGAGCCCTTTCCTTTACTGCTCTTGAGGTCACAATGCATCAGGCCTCTACGTATGGATGAGGGGAATGAGGTTCTGGAACTGCCTGTTCCTCACCATTAACTCCGAGGTGAGTTAAAACAACTGAATTGGATGCAGATGACAGCATTTGTAGATATCTTTTGAGGACTGGCAAATGAAAAAGCAGAAGACGCTTGTTCACTTGGAAAAGACTTCTCAGTTGCTTACTCTTCATGGTGAACCTTAAACATTTATGAGCATGTGTAAACCCCACCAAATATTTTTGTGAGTGTAATTCACTGTTCTCTTGCCAGAAAACTAGTTTTCTTTTTGGAATAATTAGACACTCCTTTCCTCACTGTGTATGATAGAAAGATAAGTACAGCTACATCACTGTGCACTACCTGAGGATGTAATCCATGGTTTGTTTAGGTTTTTTTCTTCTTTTTTTTTTTTTTCATTTCAATGGAACTCTGCATGTTATATGATAGAAGACCTATCTTAAAAAAAATTATTTCTGCCAGTGGGTGGTATGTATTTGGCAGTGTGTATTTGGTTTGTATGTTGGACTTATGTTTCCCATAATTTTAATTTTAATAATTTATTTTATTCTCAGCTGCCATTTTGAACACTAGCCTGCTGTGAAATAGCTAAACTAACATTTTTATGTAAGTTGAGCTTCTGAAGCTGCAAAACATGAACAGAATCATAACGAATGAATCTGTACAAAATTTGTTCATTTTCTCCAACCATTTTTCACCTTCACCTGCATCTTTACACTGATCTAAATACTTCTGTATTTTGAAAGTGAGTGGGCAGAAGTGTGTGCATACATCTGATAAGTAAGAAAGTTATATATACACCTCAAGCAGCAACTATGAAAAGTCATGAGGGAAGTGTGTTTGGAGCTTGAGTAGCATCAGATATTCTCTTTTTGTCACTTTGTTGGACTCCTCCAATGCAAAGAAAATCAGCAAAATCTGTTAAAATTCTCGCAGCAAGGCAAAATGACTTTTTTTTTTGTTCTGTTTGCTGTCTCTGTGTGGCAAGCACAGCAAGAGCCAAGTTCCTGCCCCAGGTCCATGTTTGGAAAGGGATGTTTGCCATGGAGCCTTCCTGATTAGACTGTGCAAGGAACCCATGCTGGATACAGTGCAGGAATGCACCGGTGGTTGGCTGATTACTGCAGTGGTTTCCCCTATGGTCTTCTTCATTGTTCCTTCTCGGTTTGCCAAAAAAAAGGGTGTTTTTCATCCAAGCCTCTCTTCCCTTTAAATCTTTCATTGGCTTCCTAACGACCTACATATCACGTTCAGACTCCTTGTACTGGCTTGAAGGACTTTCTGTAACTCTCTAGACTGCAACTCTAAGTGCCTCTTATGCTTGTTCACAGCTATGTCACAATGACTGCATCCTTGATCCGAGCATGAGTGACTTCTTCCTCCCGTCCCTAACCTGTTTGTAGTGGAAGGGCTCTTGAAGTCTTACTCACAGAGGTATTGTCCCCCTCTCTTTCCAACGCCCACTAAAGCTTGCTTCTATTGTGATGATGCCCAATTTTATTCAATGATATCTTTAAAATTAATAGAAGCATCAACAAAACATTACTTGCACCAGACCCAAGCAGTTACCTTTTGAGGTGAAGGCTGTGGTTCTCATACTCCCTTAGTCCATAATGACCATGTTGGTTGTCCTCATTGTAGCAGCACGTCTAAATTTAGATTGTAAATTCTTTGCCCATTAGATTGCCTATTTGCTGTGCCAAGTGCAGAGTACAGTTTAGGCCCTGCATATTTTGGCTATGGCTTAGGATTACTTACGGCTGGGGTGGCATGCTGTTGCTGGCTTGCTGACCGGGCTTTCTTGAAGGATATGGTCTGTGCTACGCTCTGTTTCAACTTCATTCTTGGGTGCAAATTAGGGTATTTCTTTGACTGTTAAACTTAAACGAAATCTGGAAATGGCTCCTTAAAGGCTGCCCCTTTGCTTGTGTGAAACCATGGAAACAGAGGACTGCTGAGATGCTTCATAGGAACCCTTCATTTTTTATGCAAAACTATTTCTGGAAAGATAATTTCCACAGAAAGAGCCCAACTCCAGAGCTCCCTTTCCTCTCACCTTGAACCAGCCAACCTGCAGAACAACAGGTAGTCAGTTCTGTTTCCTCCAGTGTTTGAGGGAAAAGGTCCAGTGTCTGAAAAGCTGAAAGTAAGTTAAGTATGTGTTTTGAAGGCCGGGTAAGTAAGTATAGCTGGTGATGAACAAGGAGAATTTTCTGGATCAACTGATCATGTGTACATTTGTCTAGATCACTTTAAAAAAAAAAAAACAGAAGAGCAATGTATTATGTAAAATACATGTTAAAAGGTAACACTAAAGATAAATCCTGACTGCTATGCTTAGCACAACCGCAAACTTTTCATTGCATTCCTCCATTTGCTGGCAAATAGCATTAGGCTCATATTGCATCCAGGACACTGTATAATGACTTTTCAGGGTTAGTCAATATTTAAAAAATTCATTTGAGGCCCGATGAAATGAAGGTACAGTTTAATCTAATTAATTTAAAAAATAAATCCAGGTAATTTTTTGTTTAAAAATGTCAAAGTAAAATATTTGCACTTAAATAAGCACATTCCTTTATTTTTTTCCCTAGCTGAAACAATTTCATGAATTTACTAGGGATTTCCATGCAATTTTGCCTGCTCCAACCCCCTTTTTTTGGAGAATAAGATACACAGACAAAAATGTTTCAAATTCTTTCCATATTTAGAAACATGTAAGTGAAAAATCATATCTGTCTGTAGGACTGAGACCTCTTGTCTTTCCAAATGTGTGGCCTTTGGGGGCATAATTGGGCATTTGTGCCCATAGCCACAGAAAATGTGAGATGAGCCTCATGGACACTGACAATATTTTTCAACAGTTTTGACTAGCTGGTGCCAAGCAGATGTTTGCTATGATGCCCGCCTCGTCCAAGGCTCTTCATCGCCTGTCTCCCCTGGACTTGCTCCTGATGATTCCACTCTCCTCCCTCCTCCCTGACCTCCTTCTCTCTCTCCCTCCTTTGCTTTGTCTTTCCATTTCACTTATCACATTCCTGTCCCTGCTCCCAGTGAAACCAGGGCTGTGAAAGTACCATAGTGTTTGCTACTGTGGATTTCTGTGTTTTATCTCCTTTCCCTAGTTTTTGGCTGTCTTGCCTGTTTTGACTGTAAGCAATTCAGGGTGCGGACTGTCTCCTCCTCTTCATCCACACAGTGCCTAGGACAGTAGATCCCCGTTCCTGGTTGATCCTTAACAACATGAATAATAAATATGTAAATAGAACAAGAGTTTTATGCACTCATGTAGATATGAAATGGTAAAGAAGCACGATTCTTGCCCCCAAAACTCTCCCTATATGAAGCAAATTTATATAGTGGGATCCTTCTGTGCCTATTTTACTTTAATCATGTTTTGTATTTTTATCTTCCACTGGCAACCTTATGTGGCTCTACATCGCAATCTTTCTAGCACAATAATTCCTCACTCCTATTTTTCTTTCCTTTCTCCTGCAGCCCAAATTCAAATTTCTCAATCTCCATATCCACAGCCTTATATAAATTCTCTCTTCTATCCTACTCTGCAACAGCAGAGTCCTGCAAGAAGTCAGCACATGTAAAAGCTGGGGTAGGCTCCTGCACTGCAATTTCTTTTTAAGCAGTGATGAAACCAAGTTGCTAGAAGTATTCAGTGTATCTTGTGGTGTTTCCTTATCTCCTGTGAGGGTAGTCTCTCACACAGCTGTTTGCCAGCATTTCTCTGACTCACCCAGCAAAGCTGGGATTGGAACAAATCGAAACGAACAGTTTCCAAGCTTTAATCCTAATGTCCTACACCTAGTTCCAAACCTGCGCTAAAAGGCCTTGCTTACATTCTTCCCCCTCAATCCACAAAGTCTCTTATATAAAATGCTTTCCTAGGCCACTCAAAATCATTTCATGATGATTCAGTTGTCCATAATCTTTAATGAGCTTTTGGCACTGTTCGGTGACTGCTTGGAAATTTGAGGAGTGCAAGTATAAAGTGCACTGTATAAGTGTATGAGGGGAAAATACTTTTTGGGGGCTCATCATTTATAGCTCAGCAAAGATCAAGCATGAAAATAGTACAGTCTCAATTAGCTGCTGGTCTGGATGATACTGTCAAGCTGTAAATAAAAATGGTTTATGTTTTGCTGGACTGTAAATAGGCTGCTTTGAGCAGCTGAGAAATGGCTTGAGCTGGCTGTCAGAGGCTCAGAAAAGCCCCAGCCTGCATGACAGCCTGCTGCCCTGCTCAGCTGTTGGCAGTTACCTAATAGTTTGGGGGTTGGTTTTCTTTTTCTTTTAAATTAACTTGTAATAAACTTCAAGTTAACCTTAAACTGAGGTCAGTCTGAGGCTAGGTGTGTGATATATGTGCGTGATACTAAAAACATCTAAAGGATTCTGATTACTTTAACTCCTGTCAATCTAGTTACAGGCCTTAATATAAAATAGAAACTATTCTGGTCCTACAAATCTCTAGTCTTCCTAGCAATAGGATAAGAAAAGGCCTCTCAGCTATTTTTTTAGATCCTGGATTTTTTTTTTTTTTTTTAGTATCAGTGATCAACACATGGTGTTCATTTCCCTCCCAAAGTGGAACCGCCAGAGCTGAATGCAAACACAAATGAAGCATGTTTTCTGTAGACTAAAAGCTCCTGGGCAAGGAAACTTGCTGCCCTAAAAAAAAAAAAAAAAGAGAGAGAGAGAGAGAAACAAGAGAGAGGAAAAAAAAGGAGATTGTCTCACTTTCCTACATGTTTCTAAGGGCCACTTCCAAATTTAGTCTTCCAAAGAAGAGCCAAATACCACCTGCAAGATCTTGGCGTGGTGTAATCTGCTGCACCAAGGTCTCCAGGCGCTGTAACTGATTTTCTCAGAACTTTGTCAAAACTTCTTGTCCTAGAATTTTTTGGAGCAGAGTTGATCTAATAAGAAGTCTTTTACCGAACATTTAAAAAAAGTTGATATTGAAATTACTCACGAGCATCAGATGATTCAATTAAATTTCTACTTTTGAAAAACATTTGGAGAATGTTTTTAAACTACTAAAATACCCACTTGCATAAAAATATTTTTCTAGTTAAAAAATTAGCTTGGTTTACAGCAAAAATAATTGGTGTTTTTAAATGGTTAGAAGCAAAGTTTGTTTAAAAATTACATTCATGGAATATTTAGATTTACCAAATCAAAACTTTTTTTTCTAACCTCACAAAAATAGTCACATATTCCACTTTTGGCTGAGGAAAGCTATTCAAATCTAGAATGTTCTTGTAGAATCATTGAGTGTGAAATGGCTTTTTAGGTGACATACTTTCATTTTGCAAATCTGCCAAATCTATTCTTCTCTCCCTGTGAAGTGGTCAGGTGTTAATCAACATTACCCTATTAGCTATGGAGTTCTCTGTTTTAACTTCCTGGGGATGGTATTGTTTGCACAGGTGTCCTAGCTGGGGAACTGAATTAATATCCATTTTTCTTGGCTAAAAGGCTTGTTTTTCATGTCTTGCCTGTCTTTTTGCAAACATAAATGCAGAATCTCTTTTGGACTTGCATTTACAATTAGCTGTTTTCACACAACATGCTTTGTCTCCTGCTGATGCTGGTTCATTAATATGTGGATACATTTTCATGCCTTCACCTAAGGGCCTGATCCTTTTCTTACTGTAATAATGAAATGTCTTGCCATTAATATCAGTGGAAGCAGTGTGTCTGGCCTTACACCAGTACTCTTCTTTTCCTGAAGAAGTTGCAGGCTTTCCCCAAATCAGTGATCAGACAGCAGGTTGCTCTCCATTAAACACAACATTAAGGTGTGCAGATTTTCCTAGTCCGTAGTTCTCAGTGTTCTCAGTCACACTGAGTGTGCTCTCTCTGTTGTCAGTACTCAGTCTGTCATAGTCCCCAGGCTTGTACTGTCCTTTTCACTGGAATATGGTTAGGCAGATCTGAACTGCAAATGTTTCCTGTCAGATTATCTGCATATCTAGCAGCCAGCCACTGCTTAATACACTAGTTCATTTATCTTTCCTACGAGCTAAGAGCTTTCAAAAACAAATCCTTTTTTCTCCTTAGGAGTCTTTGTTTCTAGTTTGTATTTCTATAACTCTTTATGGAAGAACAAATCTGAGAGATCAGCTTTGTATTTAGCTCTGAAGGTGGAAAGGCTGATTTGCTCTATAGGACACACCCAGACTCTATGGCACATCCTTTCCCTAGTAAACTTAGGAGAGATTTCTAAGTGAATTAGGTCTTTTATTAGAAAATTATACCAATTTGCCCTGACACAGAGCACAATTAAACCAAATGTGAAGGTACCTGGTGTTTCAGTGAGATTTGGCTCAAACTGTGAAAGGAGCCCTGTTCCACAAAGCAAATACCTGCTGCCTTTTCCAGGGTATTTGGTCTTGCTTCCAAAAAAAAATGATGCTTACTTAAGCCTACTACCCAGGAATGAACACATACCCTAAACAGTTCTGTGCAGGATAAAATAGGCTACAATTTTCGGTATTTATTTTTTCTTCCTAGCAGACTTTCAGATTATTTAAAGCACTGAAGTGAAAATAATGTTAAGGCAATAAAGTGACCCACTACTCTGTTCAAGCATACCTTTCCCAAAGCCACAAGAAATGGCTGTTATCTTCTGTAGCAGAAAAAGACTCCATCCAAGAACACCATGCAAATGCAGGAAGCCTTAGATACATGAGCATTTGGCATACAAATGACTCTTCTGCCTGCGCCTACTTAATTTTACCTACATTCAGTTTTGACTAGCTCCCTTCTGTGAAGGTGATAATGAAAGAGCATCTGAGAATGGAAGAAGCTGGTAGTTTCTTATTTTATAGCATCAAGAATATCAGCCCAGAAGGACAGACTTTGTCTATAGCTTGTCTAGAAATCCACTTTATAATGGCAGCTGGGACACTAGGTATTACTTGTGGGAAAACTGGGTAGGATATATGTAAAGATGACCTTGGTCTACCCTAACCAGGCTACATATCCACGAGTGGTGAAGTCTACAAAGGTAAAGGCAGAGTGATGATCTTATGTATTTCACCACCTTGTTGGAGAACATTTGTCACACTTTGCTGGGGACACTGAGTTTCGAGAGTGGGAGAAGGGGAAGCAGGGTAGAGGGACAGCAGCATGGGGGAGGCTTGGAGCACAACATCCAGCCTCCGTCTGTCTCCAGTCTTGCTGATCGCATGGATACCCTTGGATACTTTTGACTCAGGTGAGAATTTCCTGCCTTAGGTGTGAAGGGAACAAAATGGCTGTTCCACCATTTTCCTACCCCTTGGCTAAAATGAATATAAAAATGGGGGTAGAACGGTTGGCAGACTGGACAGATGTGCAGTGGTTGGAGAAGCTGATTTCTGGAGGCAGAAATGAAATGAAGACAACCAGCGTTTCCTTATTTCTGATTTTTGAAAGATTTTTGACTGTCTGCTAACTCCTTTATAAGTTCGTATTTGTAATTGCTTTAAGATACTGCATTCAAGTGCTGTGTTTTTTGAAATTGCTTCCAAGGGGAGACTTTTATGAGATGCTACCAGATACAAAGTAAATGACGCAAAGCTCGATTCCTCACCTGCTTCTTTGCTGCGCCGTTCCGGTGACACAAGAAACCACAGGCACGCACAGCTCACAGGTCCTGCACCCCAGCTGCCACTCCCTTGGCACTCACCTGCTTCTCCCTCCTTCTTCTGCCCTGTCCTCCAGCAGCTCTGTCCCTCCTTCCTCATTTTACTCCACAAACTCTTACCTCTCAGTAGTCAGACAAAGTGGTTCTTACCTCTCACCTGAACACCGTAATCATAAATCATTAATTACAAGACTTCTTCTACACGAATGGAAGTCTGGTGAGGATGCTTATTATTTAGATGACAGAGAGAGTGTTTCCTGTTTATCTGGTTCTGTTCTTACGAAGTATCCTGCTACAAATAAGTGCTTTGGTTCAAGCCTCAGCTTTCATAGGATCAGCCTGATTCTACCAAAGCAAGTCCACATCCTGGAACCTGCAATTGCACTTTAATACCCTGGAAACTATTTTCTTGCTCACAAAAACTTTATATTGCAATGTTATGGTATAGGCATGCAATGCCATCACTACATGCTGTTCTGTTGTGATGTCACTGTGTTGCAAAGTGACACAGTGGTATTTGCAAAGGAAGAAGAATTACAACCCAAAATAAGCGATTTGGGAAGATTTTGTTTGTTTTTAACCAGGGCAGGTGAGTCAAAAATAAATCAGCAGTTTAAAACATATCACAAAAGTCTTTAAACAGAATTTCAACAAAATGTTGTTCATTAGTCATTCTATTACTAAGCTGCTTCATAATTATTGCTTATACATAGGAAGCTTGCTAATTGCTTTTATATTGAAATCTTTAATCAAATATTTGGCTTAACTAAATAATAGATTAAAAATGGCATGAAAGGACATGACGTGAATAGCTGACTTCTCTGGTTATTGGGAAGATGCCTTGGGAGAGAGGTGTGTGATAACAAGCAACCTCTCTGCAGCAAGTGTGCAAGTGTTCAAGGAACTGTTCTACTTCAGTATAATTTTCCCCCCCAAATGCTGCACAGAAATAGTCTTCTATCATTGATGCAATTTTTATTCTTAAAAGCTAGTTCTTATTCTTACATTGCTTGTTTCTCAGTAGCCAAGCTGGACCACATAGAATCTCATTTTCACTCTGTGTGTAGGGAATCCCTCTCTCATGCCAGGCACAGACTGCGTGCGATGCCTCAGAGTGGTTCCCCCTTTCCTAGTGATAACTCGATTTGTCTGCTATCAATGCAAACGGCTTTATTTTTAAGCACTAGTTACATCAGGTCTGGGCTATTTCTAGAGCCTCACAAGCAAAGATGAGCAATTTCCTCTCTGGTAATCTACTGGGGCTACTAAATCTAAGATTAACAGTCTTCCTGCCTTAAATGGTCTTAGCGCCTCTGTCTACAAAGTCTTCTATGTTAAAAGAACAATCTAGCGACAGCATTACTTTTGAGAATACACATCCTGATTGAGCTTAAATTATTGGGTTAATCATCTTAAGGAAAACACTGTATGAACTGTTATGATTTCATCGTTTGTTCATTGTTATCCATCATAAAGATATAGCAATTCCTTCTAGTTATACACAATTGTTTTAATTTAAAGTTGAATATATTACAAGGTGAATTTAATTGCATATGGGCTGGCACATTAAAAGGGTTTCCAGTTAAAACATCTGAAATGTATCAGAAGCTGGAGCCAGACCTTCACAGCTCAGTGACCAAGCTGCTCCAAACAAATCAATTGGATCATTTCATTGATTCAGATACAGGCACCAAGATAACATGTTTTCAGGTTGCTATTTTCAGCATTGTCTTGGACTGTGTCAGAGACCAAAATACTGTATTAGCCATCCAGCTATTGAATTCATGTTCATAAATATCACCTTGCAATGACAGTGCTTGGAAGACTTCAGCCAATGTGCACAGGGGTATGGGAAGAGACTGCTGTATTGGAAACAGCTTTGAAGATTATGTAAGATATATCTCCAGGCCATTCATGGTTTTTGAAAGAGTATTTGTGACACAATCACCTTGGTGTTTGCCATTGTCATCTGTAGTTTGTGCACATCCCTGTACAGAAGCATTCAAGCAGACACTTCACACGGAATAATAAGGGAAGAGGAACCTCAGGACCCAACATCGCAATGGTGTCATCAGAGTTGGTTTTGCCATTGCATCAAGTGGAAGTTGACTGATCTTGAGACAAGTAGGCACAGCCACAACAGAAAGAGATACTTCAGGGAAATTTTTTTGCATTTTATTTTGCCCTGTGTTGAACAGTCCTTTCAAATGCCAACTCCCCTGCTTGATAAGGGCATATCATGACAATTAAAACCAGACAGCATCTTGTAAGCCACTAGATTTTAACCTTTTGTAGGAAAAGTTAGAAGAAGACAATATAATTCGTGGGAGAGTGAGTCAGCCTCATTTCCTGGCCAAGTTCTATTTAGGGTTGTTAGCTTCCTTTTGTCAGCATTCCCCCACGTTTTCAGAGGCACTGTAGTTCACATTCAAACTCACAGTACTCTGACGTGCTGTTAAAGGTCTGCTTCATTCCACTGCACAGGTGACTATGCAGACGTTGGAAAAGTGATTCTTGCTTGTTAAATCTTAGCATTCTGCAGTCTTGGGTTACTCTTTACATGAAAGGTGCTGTATAAATACAGATTTCAAAGGAAATGTATTATTCTTTATCACCTTTATTATTTTATGTTTCTTTACTCCTGTTGGGAATGAATACTCTGAAATATTTTGTAATGTTAAATATTTCTAATTTTGCTCCTTTAAGAACATGAACTAAACTCAGTGATCTCCAGTAGGATGTGAGCTGGCATGTGAGCTTTGATCTAAATCTAGGTATTTTAGATCTTTCAAGCAGTGTTGACATGACTAGTGGATAGAGTTTCTGAAGAACCTCTGAGTTGCAAGCACTATAAAGTCATATTGACTTGGCCAAGTAATAGCATTTATCAAGGCAATGTCATATTAGTGGTGGTAGTGTGACTTTTTATAAACATACCCTAGAACTCCAATGAAAAGTCTGACAAACAGGAACAGGCTAATCTTACAGTAATAAAAATAATTATATTTCAAAAGAAAAACCTCAACCTCTCTTTACGTATAAAGCATAAGAAGATTGTCTTCATCATCTGATGACAGACTGTCCTTGAATTCTTACATCATAAACTAAAAATGGCAACAGAGGAACCTCCAAAGGAATGACCCTCTTCTCTGAGATGCACTGAATATACACGAGCTATGTTTAAGTCACTCAGTGCAGTACTTGTGGAGTCTTAACACATTGCTATAGTATGCTACAAGTCTGGTGTCACATGCACTAATAGCAGGGTAGAGAGCCGGAGCTAACCTCACCTTCAGGTACTCAAGGCATAGTCATTGCTCACAGAATGTGTACCATGGTGCTGTTAGACCTTTGCTGAGATTTCTGCCCTGCGGCAGCCCCACTGACAGGCAGGAAAGGGCTGAGGGGTGACCCTGAATCAGTCCTGGAGGATGCCTCCCCTGGGGGGTGCTGCCGGGGAAGATGGTGCCTGCCACCCTGCTGGGTTCCTCCAGGCAGGCTCTCCTGTCCCGGTGGTTCCTGCCAGACTCCCCTTTGGCAGAAGTCCGCATGAACCCTACGTAAATTTGTTTTCAGATGTTTACAGGCTGCAGGTTGCTTTGGTAATGTGGTTAAATCCCAGCCTGGGTCTGTTTGATTTCATCTGTACAGTCGTCTTTATTAGATCACCAGGATCTCTTTTCCCAGCATGCTCATTCTGCTGTTTACGTGGGATCATGGTCAGGCGACTCAGGCAGACTAGGACTCTTTGAGCATTGTCATTCACAGGACCTATGCCATTGCTTCGTCTGTTTTATTTTCCTCAGCAACGCAGCCAAACTAGCAAGTCCCAGAGCATGTTCCCATTCTCTGCCTCCCACAGTGAGTGGATGCTAGCCACGCGCCCCCTGCATGGGATGGGGAAACAATGCTGCATTTCCATAGGGCATAACTCAGCTCTGACTATGCCCTGCAGAGCCCAGCCCAGCTCCTCTGCAAACTTTGTTGTCAGCTTTTCCATGTGTGGTAGAAGCCTGACTTTACTCCAGCTGCCTCAGCTGATCAATACACTGACACTAGTTATTACAGATGCAAGATCATGTGGTGAGAGGTAGACTTTCATCAGACACATCTGGAACAAATTAAATAGTTTCTATTCCTTGCTTTGCTTCTCCACAGACACCATCTTATTCAGAATACAAGAAAAAACAGCAACAAAGGCGGTGGGGAGCAGACAAGAAGGACTCATCCCTTTCATTTCAAAAAAGGATCATGTCATTGTCATTTAGACTTGAGCCTCATTGTGAGCGGAAGTATTAAAGGATTAGTGAGTCATTTATACCCAGTTATACCTCCAAACATCAGAGTGGCTTTCATTGCATCTCAGGGTCACTGATCCCATGTGTGTGCAGAAGAGAAGAGGATCGCCCAGTGTGACTGCCACACCGAGAGAGGGGTTAGCTAACGATTTATTTCCAATGAATTAACAGGCTCAGGGAATCCCGTGTCTGAACAGCTTCCTAAAATAACATTGCTTACTTGTTGTGACAGTAAATCCTAGATTAACGTGTTGTTGTCCCTTCCACCTTTCCTTCTATTTCTTACTCTTACAAAAAGAACAATAGTCTCCTCCTCCTCAAGTAGGATATTGAACATGACTGTCTAGAAACCTGTGTTTCATCTGGGAACACATGACATGCAAGAGAAAGCCAAAATCGTAAAGCTCATGGAAGCTGACAGGAGCAGTGCCTGAAAAAGAGCCATATAAGGCTTTCAAGAATTGCTCTAAAGCTAGACATGGTGTATTTGTTTTACAACATCAGAAGCTGAGATGGAGTAACATCACAAACTCAGTTCTGTTTTATTCTACGTTCTTGAATGCAGTCTAGTGTCAGACAGTTTAAGCTCAGTCTTTAATCTCCATTAAAACTACAGCTACAAAAAAAAAAAAGATTTTTGTAAGTGCTTTTTTGGGGGGGAGGTTTTATGTACTATTTTGATTGCTGAGCATTGAGGCATGGCAGACTTCCATTCCAATCCACCAGTTTCAAAAGCAGCAGCAATGCAGGCCACATCACACAGCTTGTCAGCGTATAAGGCATTAACTCACTTCAGGCGTAGTAGGAGCCGGATGGCATTTAGTGGCTGTGAGTCCCTGTTAAGATCTGATAAGGTAAAAGCGCTGCTTTTGGCAAGAATCTGACTTAAATGATCTCATCGCATCCCTGAGTAATTAGCTGTGTACCAAACCCCTACTCTATAGTGTGCATCACTGTTTTATACGTACGCAAGGTTACAGTGTGATAAGGACACTATGGGAAACTGAGCAGCCCATGAAGTGGGAGAGGACTGCACCACTTCTCCTTCCTCACCCTCCCCAGTCCACCTGTGAATAAGCTGTGACTCCCTAATTGCCTCCCTCATGAAGCTGCTGAGGAGTGCAGCAGGAAGGTCTCACCCCACGAGCCTGCTGTGCCTGGCGGGTGCGTTTAGATGCGTGACAGAGGGTCTGTGCCCCAGTGCATGCCCCAGTGTGGCCAGATCACTGCAGCAAAGGGACTGCTGGGGAAAATGTGTCACTGTGGGCTTTGCTGGGGGAGGCTGAGCATCTTGGAGGAGCCCACCCAGGTGAAGAAGGTAAGGCTGAAAATGGAATTAATGGGATATAGCACTTGTGGCTGGTATACAGAGTCCTTGATCTTTCCATAATGTCTCTTAAAAGAGGAATTTAGGTTGTACATACAGGTCTGCAAGTTATCCGTTATTATCCTAGCAGTGTCTTTCCTTTCAGCTGTATAATATGGCAATAAAGATTTATTTGGGGTCTGAAGGCCAGAATCCTTTGGAAACCCAATAAGCCTCTGTTTCAGTTGTGGCTGGAAAAAATTCTTCTCTTTATTTCTCCCACTGAGTTTCACACTTCTGTACTTCCAGGTTGTATTCACTACAGTATCATAAGCAAACACTGCTTCTGGCTGCACTAGACAGCAGGAAGAAATAAAAAGCAACAAGACTTCCATCACAGTTTGAAGATCTGACCAGTGCAAGAGTTTAAGAAAATTCTGAAATTATTGCTGGGGTAGGGAAGTATCCAAGGACGCTCAAGTACTTGGAGGTCTTACTGTCCATGGTGAATTTTGCACTTCATACTTCTGCCAACGGAGAGCATGGTAACGTGGCCACCTTGTGCAGGAGCCCGTTTATAGCTGTCATTAGCAGGAAAGTATGCTGAGCTGATGCCTAGATCCTCAACAGGATTTTGGGGTCACAAGCCTTGTGCCTTTAGCAGGGTTCAAAGTCCTACTTTAGGTACCCAGACTCCCCCAGCCCTGTATGGAGAAGGTCAAGTAATTCAGAAAAAGATGCAGAAAGGAAACGATAAAGGCTAGGGATTTGGTGGTATAAAAGTCAGGGTACATCTCAGTGTTCCCACCTTCTTTCCCTGGCTGCCCTCCCACCTTGCTCCCTCACGGCCTGACCAGTGGGTGTTGAAGAAGGACATTTTGCTGACCCTCTGGCTGGGAATTGGAGTGGGGCCTGTGTCCCACCGGTGGGGAGAGCTCACCCCATGCCTCTTGGAGAGGCAGCTGGGGAATGAAAGCAGCTGCCTCCAGCATGCTCCAGCTGCACACCATGCTGCTTTCAATAGGCATGGCAGGACCATCCTCTGAGCTTCTTTTTTAAAGGAGTTGACTCAAGAAAATTAAAAATTATATGGTCCAGTTCAGAGAGGATTAATCTCCACCCAGGCAGAGGTTAGGAGCTGGTCGGATTTGTGCTGTATTAAATATGCTCTAAGCAAGCAGGTCAGGATGACTCCCTCAGGTGACAGAGGTGCCAAGGAAGAAAGCTGAGTGCATGTAAATCCCTTGAACTCCCAGTACAGAAGTCTCACCTGCTGGACACAGGGCAGGAATGTGTGTACAGGTCCACCTGGTCAGAGGTCAGGTGAATCCCAGGCACAACAAATCATCTGGCGTGATTGAGAAGTGCCTTCAATGTTAAATTGCAGCAGGGGAAAACCCCTCTCCTGTTGTGTGACCCCAGATACCAAGTGTGTCAGAAGCCGGATGCACAACAGTGAGGCCAGGGTGGCAGATGAAAGGCAGAGAATGATCAGCACTGCTGTGCATGGGTGTCCAACTAGGAATTAAGTCCAAATTGCTTCATTGGTAGCATCAGGGCTTTTAGTGGTTTTTCCTTTCAAGAAATGGAACTTCTGATGCTTCAAGAGCTTTAATGTTATAACACCTAAAGTGCCTTTGGATACCTTTGAGATCAAGTCACAGCCATGCAGAGGTTACATCTCCAAAACTGGAATTAAGAGAGATTTAGGAACCCGCATCCCTCTGTAGCCATTTTATACTATTCTGAAGTTTTCACACCCCATGGGAGTAATTAAAGGTGATGCAAGAATCAGACTTGAATTCCCTGACTTCAGCTCCTTATCATCGCTGAAACATCAGGGGAAGCCAGAGAAAGGTTTCATATGAACACTTCAGGGATAAAGTGCAATACTTAAAATTTGTGGCATATAAAGTCACACTGCCATTCACATTTGCTTGAGCTTGATAGGTCTCATTATTATTATTTTATTTCTTTTCTATTACTTTCTTTTACTTTCTTTTATATTTATTTTTGTGTTATCTCATTTCATTTTTTATATTGCTGCTGTAGCAAGTTTTGCATTTGGCATATTATATATGGCAAGAGGATGTGAATGAACTCTGTGATTCAGCAAGTCAGCAGCACTGCAAGAAGGACTTCAGGGTCAAAGCAATCGGCTGCTATAGACATAAAAGCATTACACTAAAATAGCACTGCAGCATCCACAGGAGGCACAAAAAATCAATTTCTCTTTAGAGACCGCAGAAATAATGATGATGTATTTTTACAGGAGAAGGTAGAATGCAATTTTGTGATGATGTCAGGTCTTTTAGGTACTTGGTGATGTCATTCGTATAGGTGCTCTGGATGGAAAAGGAACAACCTGCATCACAGTTCTCATCAGTGATGGCTGGATTTGCAGTTTCATTTCAAATAGATGCCAGTCTATTAGTGAAATGTCACTTAACCACAAGGAACACACTGACCTGAAAAATTGAAGAAAATAATCTCTCATGGGAACTCGGTTTCTTGTGCAATCTGCATTTTTTTGCTCTGCTCTTCCTTAAAATGCAACAAAAGAAACCCAAAAGCAATTTGCCATTTTGGCTCAGAATCAGAAAACACTGAGGCAGAGGAAACTGCCCAGCATGAGATTTTGGGGTTTTTTTTCAAAGTGACGTATTTTGAACATGGAAAATATTTTCCCAACAGGTTTGGCTTGACCTTGGGAAGAAGGCTCTGGTTGTTTCGTCATACATCTGAGCTCATATGTTCGCCTCTATTTGTCAGGCGATTACTGCTCAGCCCCATGCAGTCCACCCCTATGGTGCAGGACAGAAGTGTTCACTGGTGGCCTGTGGTTCAGAGCCTACAGGAGATGCTGGGTTTGACTTTTCTCAGTGACAGCTCTGAGGATAGGGATGCAGGGGACTGTGAAAAGAGATGACTCCTTTTCTCAAGAGCCTGTGCCTCTCTTCCATCTTTTTGCAGGACAAGTAGGCCAGGATGGGCCCATGGGCTTCAAATAAGCTCTCCTTTGAGAGATGGTCTATCATTCCTGACAGCCTGTGAGCAGCAAAGTCAGTGCAGGGGTACTGAACACTTAGCAAGCTAAGCCTGGCAAGGTGTTTGGTTCAGGGACTGGGTAGGTTGTACGTCCTGCCATGTTTACTTGTTTGCAGGTGAAATAAAACACAGCCAATAGGTAGGGAATATAATGCTCTAATGCACATTATCACTTCCCTTCTGAGTTTACATCATCAACATCATTCAGTCAGCCCCTTATTACATACAGCCAGGTGCATGCTCTTTCTTTAAATCTATTTAATCATAAGACTACCTCCATAAAGTTTAGGATACAAAAGGCATTTCACCATGCAGAGAATAGAAAAGCACATTTGCATCCCAAGGTGGTATTTTTAAAGTGATTACTGTAAACACATAAAAATCAGTCCCATTAGAGGTGTAATAAAAACTGGAAATGAAATGGAAACAATTAAAAAACCCAAAGCTTTTCCACTTTAAAACCACCAAAGCAGATTTAGGTAACTAAAAAAAAGCTCTTGTTAGGAGAAAAAAACAAATTTGGGTTTTTTTTTCTACTTTTCCATTTTGAGGAAATTCTCAATGACTTCATAAGATGTGAATTTTCTGAATTATGAAACTTCAAATAATAGTCAAAAGCTGATGAAAATTTTCATATAAACATGTATTTATTTTTACACTATTGTAAGCTTTATGATAAATCATTGCAAAAAGTAACAGGGAAATCCCAATTTTTTTTATAAACAAGCCAAAAGTCCATTCTTGTCCATTGTCTTCCACTCAAAGCTCCACAGAAAAAGCAATTTAGTCTGTTAACCAATGTCTCTGTGACTTTTAATGATGCAGTGAAATAATATATGCATCAGTTTGTATTTTCAGTTTATGTGAGCACTTGGTCCTGATGTTGCATATTTGCTTATGCAAGAAAACCTCCACTAGTATAGAACAGATTATTAAAGCCTTGTTCAAAAATACAAGCAGATGCTCTTCACTTTCCAATCAGAAGATTGTTTCATATCCTAGGTCACCATTTTAGCACCTTTTCCCCAAGTGATCAGTTACCATTAAAGACGTTTTCCAAAGACGATGGCCCTGTTGGGAAAGTGGCTCCTGCCTCAGCCTGTCCCCATCCAGAAGTGCCCACTGCTTGGGCTGGCCTGCATGGCTCCTGCTGACCAAAGCTGAGCTCTCCAAAGGGGATGGAGAGTCACCTCTGGCAGGGGGATGGTGATAGGAAGACAGGAGGTGCCCTGGGACAGGTTTTCAGAGCTGTTTTCAGGCAGCTAGAACAGATACGTGAAAAAAACTCAAAGCAACAGCAGAAAGTAGAGTGCAAGGCAGTTGTTGCATTAAGACCTTTGAGGACTCTGACTAGGTCTCCTGCACAAGGAAGTACTGTACAAGAGATATTTTCTCTTCCACAACTTTTGTTGGCATAGATTATTATATTTCTAGATATTCCTCAGGATGTTACACATGCACAAGCTCCTATTTGTGTCTAGTTACTCCTTAGGTCATAGATACCTGCACACACAGACATTTCTGGTAGTCTTCTCAGCTTAAAGCGTCTAGCAGACAGTCTGTGTCAATGAGCTGTGTGAGTGTGGTTGCATGTTTTGGGCAAGAATATTTCCTTCTACTGGTTTTGAAATCAGATAGATTGAATTCGTATGGGGACGTCCAGGAATTCTTGTCATGAGTGATATTTCAGGGCTTGTCCTCAGGGGATCAGGTCTGCTTGAGGGGCTGCTTCTTTTCTTCCTCCCACATCTGAGGCAGTTTCATGCTCAAGATTTTAAACCTTGCATTTAAGAACTTACCCACCATAAAATGAAGACATCGACTGAGGAAAAATCCTTCCTGTTTCTAATTTGATTTTGCTCTCAGTAGCCTATGTCCAAGGAAAGCAGGTAACTTTCAGAGACCTCTATCGCTCTAGATCTAGTTATGGGTGAATCAGCAAGGAAAGGTACAGAGCAAACTGCTCAGCCCTGCCCGGTGGCCCAGAACACTTCAGAGAAAGAAGCTGCTGCCAGGCTGAACATCGTTGTGTGAATATAACAGAGGCACTTATGGAAAGAAAGAGTCCCTGTAGCAGCATATTTGAAGAATAGCTTGAGCTTCACTTGGGAGTTGGCCAGCTGGTGGCCAGGACTCTGGAGCTCATGAGTTCTTGGTGGAAAACACAGCTGAGAGACTGGGTCCTGCTGTGTTGCCTCAGCTATAATTTCCCAGTGGCAAACAAACTAAGATCAATAAACACGCTAAGGTCCCTAGCAGGAGACAAGGACAAAACCTGCCTGCCAAACACAGAGTACAAAGAGCTTGGCAAGTCTCTCAAGTTCATTATATTTAGTAACTCACTTACTACATTGGATTTGCTGTACATGGTGCAAACAAGGATTTTGAACTATTGGGAGTATCTTTCATGATGGTCCTCTAATGCTTTCAAGGACATGATGTTTAGGGATCAAATTAGTATATTCCAGGGTTTCCTGCCACACACCATAAAGAAACAAATAGAAAAAGCCAAATAAAATGTCTTAATTTTCTCCCAGAATGTCGTATGACTATTCAGAAGTATGAATTTGTCTATTGTTTCTCCATGTCCAAAAAGTTCAGAATGATAAACCTTAGAAAAATAGCTAACATATGAGTAATTTTTTTCAAAATCTTTGCAGTTGTCTTTCTTTTTGGTATAAGAAAAAGGTTTTTTGTACTATGAAGGATCCAGAGAAGAGTAATCTGTTGACAGATTTTTTAGTTCTGTCACTTAAAAATAGCCAAATGGGTTTTTATTTTTTAATATCCTTCTGTCCCGAGAATATATGCCATACTTCTGCTAACAGCATTAGTTTTAGGCCAAGATATAAATTCTCTGGCAGACCTACCTACCCAGCACAGCTGTGATTAGTTTGGTTCCAACCTTGGACTGATTCTCCAGCTCCGTTTGCATCTGTAACAACTGATGGAGTTGATACCGCCTTTCCAATTACACAGCAACAAAAGGGAAAGTGGTTTAGAAGACACTGCTGCCTCATTTAGAAGCAACACAGTCAGTTTGCAGCCTGACACTCTGCAACGGAGCTGGTCACTGGCAGCTCCTTTTTTGCTTGACAAAAGAGATGGCACTGCTGCATGGAGCCGAGCCATGTAGGCTGGGGAAAGGTCTGGTTCAACCAGGCAGCTGTAGTGACTGGGAGCCCCGCAGGAAGAGGTAAGGGATAATCGGAGGTGGCAAGCTTCTAGGAAAGGGAGGATACAGAAGTTCAAGGTGTGTGCATATCTGAAACTTATGTAAAGACTGATAATCTTACGGTCTTGCCGCATTGGGACATTGTGTCTTTTCCAAAATCACTTCAGATAGAACAAAATATTTCTGTCAGGTGATTACATAAAAATCTTGGCTCCAAATCAAGGAAGGGATAAATACTGTCTGAGGCTTGGGGATATTTGAAAGGGGCGGGAGGAGGTTTCCCTTTTGTGTGAGCTCTTGGCTGTTTATTTTCTATTAATACAAGTCACTACCCAGCTGTCAGTTAAAAGCAAAAGCCCTAACATCCCATTGCATGGATTACTTTTAAGATGGCCTGCTAGATAAATAACTGCACTGGACTAAGCATGAATGCTTTTGCTTCTTTTGTGATATTTAACCCTTTCTGTTAGAGTTCTTCCACTTAACATGAAACAATCAAATGCTCATAAGGACAGAGATAGCAAGAGAGAGTCCGCTTCGGGCGTCCAGTGGATGAAGCAGGAAGTGCAGGAATCCAGCTGCTGCATTAATGGATATTGCATTCCTTTGTACAAAATATTTGCAGGTAAAGAGACTGGATTGCAGGCCTCCCCCCTATTTATGTGTTTCCTATTCATGTTTCTGATTCATCAGACACCAAAGTGATTCCAGTAAGACGTTTCCTCTAATGTAGAGCTTGGAAGTGTTGTATCGTAGCCTCATGCAGGCCCTTGACATGAAGTTTAGCTTATTCTGTGCCAGTATGCCCTTAATAAATGTGCTTCACCCCCTGCCTCCATAGGAATTTATACTGCTCGCAGGAGGAGGAATGCTTATGCTCAGGGAAGTGGTCATCACGCTGTACTTTCAATATTCCTGCTAGGTGTCATAAGCATGGGGCATGAGATGACATCTGCCCAAAGGCTTAGGTTATCTTTGAGACTATAAAATGAACATTATCCACAATTCAGTAGATTCTTTATGGCTAATTTGCCACCTACACATACATTATTAAAGTTCTTGATGCACCCAAGTGCTCATCTCTAAGTTACAGCAGTAATATGAAATCCCACAAAGTTATTATTACACAATTTTTCTTGCAAAGATGATATTTTACTGCTGTAATCACTTCCCTCTAGGAGACTCCAGAAGATTTCATCTCCATTACTAATAATTTATAGAGTCAACTTTGTGCACATATCTTGAGTTTTCCTGTGACCTGCTGAAGCACAATTAATGGAAGCTGTAATAAGGAAAGTTGACTTCCCTCTTCCTACTAAAGAGGAACCTTTGCAAATAGGGTATATTTGGAAGTTTCATACAAAGTAAAATGCCAGCATGTCCCTGCTCTGTTAGGGAAGGAAACAGGAAGGGGGAAAAATCAATTAAAATAAGAGGAAAAAGGAGAAGAACAAGAACATATTAAAATAAGAACAGTTACAAGGAACCTGACTACAATGGAGTAGAGAGGTGGAGAGAGAAGCATTATAATGAAATAATAATGCATGTGCTACTCAGTAAACCCATTCTGGCAAGGGTTTTTTTTTAAACAGAGAAACCTTTTGGCTTTGTTTTTAAAATCTCACTGCCCCAGAGATCAAACAGGCTAAAATGTTAACGGGAGAAAAAGCCTCAGACTGTTCCTACATTGGAAACCACATGAGCCAAAGCCCAGGAACAAAGGCAATGCCTTCCACACAGGAGCAGAGAGCTGTCTGCACCATTGCTCAGAGGGCCAGGGTCTAAATCTGCTTGCGTTGAGGAGTTCCTTGGCCGAAGTCCCTCCTGATGAGATTAGGTCTGGAAATAGCACCGTGTTCTTTAAGAACAAGGAATATAGAGTGGAATTCAATAAAAATTCCACCAAGCGTGGTATTCTCCTTCATTTCCTCTTCCAGTTTGCTTTAGTGCAGTATTGCTCCTCCTGGCTACTAACTGCAACAAAACTTGTCTGGGGAGAATAAGGTTTATGTACAATACCTGCTTGCAGTAAGGCTGGCTGTACTAAAGAAAAAAGTGTCACATAAAGCTGTTCATTTACTTTAAAGACTTGTCTTTGTTGCTTCAACCCTGCTGCACCAAAAGGGTTTGTATTGCTCTGATTCTGTAACATTGGAATGTTACTAAGCTCACATGCGATGCGTGATGACATATATAACTTTTCATGTGGTACATCTCTCATTCTCTAGCATTACTACTTTTTAGGTGAAGTCTAGTATTATAATTATTCCCAATAAGAATTATGTTCTTGACTACTGTCAAACCCTTCCTGGAGTGGATTCCCTCTATGACAGTAAGCTTACCAGTTATGGAAAAGGAATACTTTCCTTTAAAACCTTCATAGCATCCTTGCTTTTCTCTTGCTTAGCAGAGACAACATTTAAGGAGAATTTTCTGACTTATTTTTGTAGCACGTCCCAGGAGCTCAGAATTTACGGTCTTGCTTTTGTCCTTGGAAATGTATATGCATGTTCACACCTTCAGACTGAAGTATAAATATTTTGGCTGCTCTGCTAAAGCCCTAACTTAGGTTTTCTGCTGGGATTTTACAGCCAGAAAAGATATACCTCTGTTGTTTTTTTACTTTTGAAATATTTTGTGTACTTGAGTTGTAATGTCTTTTGTTTAGAATTTAGTTTTGTGTTGTTTTGTCTTGAAGTAGTTCGAGGACTGAGTAGGGAGGGTCATAGTGTTAGACTTTAAAGAATACATGAAACAAGCACTTGCAGAAATAAAATCCAAAGGCAAGACAGCTTGGAGATTTGGAGAGAATGTATGATTGCATTTTGTGAGGGTGCTGAATTGCAATTATTAAAACAGAGTGCTAATGATTAAGTAGGTGATAAATCTATATTCTGGAAAAAGAGTCATCAGTTTGCAGCTGAGGTTATGATACTATTTGTAGGTGTGAGCCTGCATAGTCTCATTTGTACGTGTGCTAAGTCCGTGTGTGCATCCCTATGTGGATTTGTGCTCCCACACAGCAGGCTTTATTTAGATCCCTTGTGCACATGGGATGTGTCATTTGTTTGTGTGTACCACCTTTCCCTTTTAATTTTGACTTGCTTCTTACACTACTCTTAACTTCCAAACTTAATGTAAGGTTATAAGCTTGTGTGAGAATTTACATGCTTTGGGCAGTCATGTGCTATGATTTATACCAAGAAATAGTTCACATGGCTTCAACTTCTACAATTTTCTGTGAAACAGATTGCCTAGCTTTGTATGAACACATGAATAGATGTAAAGAGAGAGTTGTAAAGCTGTCATCTGGTACGGTATTACTTTGGTTGCTAATACATATTCACATATATATATGTGTATATGTGTATATATATATATATATCTTGATTGCTTGGCAACAGTTGGATATGTATACGTGTATGTGTTTTGACACCAGCACTTACACAAATATTTATCTATGCAAACATAGATGCGTATGTGTTGCTTGTGTAATTGTTGCAAAAGAACCAGAGAAAAATAACTGAAGCATGAGCATGTACTGTTGACACACTGAATATTTTAAATAGCACACTAATATATGTACATGTAATGTATTAGTATATAGTTCCTTAAAAACTACTAGTTTGCCGACCAGTAGGCAAAACTACAGGTCATATCTGTGTAAAATAAATGCAGATAACATTATAGTAGTAACAACTGACAACTTAATATACTGAAAGCATAAAACTTACTGAAAGACTATTTAAATTAAAACCTTTGTCCTTTTACAGATAGAGATTAAGTTCTGCTCCAGGTCACAAGTTGTATCTCTTTCCCAAGAACACCCCTTCCTGCCTATTACATGATTATAGTTGAGCATCCAAACACTAAATAAAAGAGAGAGAGAGGGGAAGAGAATTCAGGAAGGGAAGACGTTTACGAGGGAATAAATTAGTTACTGACTAAACACTTTCAGCATTTTGATAAGATGTTTCTTGCGTGCCAAGAGACATTGCTGAGTAGGTGTCAAAAGTCCAAGCAGATTCAATCTAAAGATAACCTCAAAGAACATTCCCTGCCAGCATTTTGTTGATTTTAGCAGTTCAATATGTTTCACAACATGAGATGAATTTTCATTACGTATTGCTGGTAGTGTATCATACTGCAAGAACCTGCAATGACCTGACTTGAATTTTTCACCCACTCAGGAGCAATTTTGCCATTAGCCAGGCTGCATGGGGGCTGGGGGTGCAAAGTTCCCACTGCTCTGAGGCTGAAGAACATAGCAAGCGTGTTTGGAAGGTGGAAAATCTAAACACAATTCTAGGAAAAACGGAGCATCAGAATTAGAGAAGAGGTAAATAGCTAGGGTCTGACGAAGTCTGACTGCTGGGGAGTGCTGGGGATGCACTTTCTCAAAGCATATGACAGGATAATGGGTCTCGCTCCCTGTAGTGTGGTGTCCTGGTTTCAGCTGGGATAGAGTTAACTGTCTTCCTAGTAGCTGGTACAGTGCTATGTTTTGAGTTCAGTATGCGAAGAATGTTGATAACACTGATGTCTTCAGTTGTTGCTCAGTAGTGTTTAGACTAATGTCAAGGATTTTTCAGCTTCTCATGCCCAGCCAGCGAGAAAGCTGGAGGGGCACAAGAAGTTGGCACAGGACACAGCCAGGGCACCTGACCCAAACTGGCCAACGGTGTATTCCATACCATGTGACGTCCCATCTAGTATAGGAACAGGGAAGTGGGGGCAGGGAATCGCCGCTCAGGGGACTGGCTGGGTGTCGGTCGGCGGGTGGTGAGCAATTGCACTGCGCATCATTTGTACATTCCAATCCTTTCATTATTGCTGTTGTCATTTTATTAGTGTTATCATTATCATTATTAGTTTCTTCTTTTCTGTTCTATTAAACCGTTCTTATCTCAACCCACGGGTTTTGCTTCTTTTCCCGATTTTCTCCCCCATCCCACTGGGTGGGGGGGGAGTGAGTGAGCAGCTGCGTGGTGTTTAGTTGCTGGCTGGGGTTAAACCACGACATGTGGCAACTCTTATTTTGCCCCCACAACATAAAGGAGAATACAGGTCCCTGGGTAGCACGACTTCTGATGGAGAGTGGTACATTAATCTCTCTTTATAATGCTCTTTACTGTGTTCCGGGAAGCACTCCAATGAAAGTGGCTCATAGCTTTGGGGATTTTTCGAATTCCCAGCACTCCAGCCCCGGTAGATCTACCTTTGAAAGGGCACACACGTCCAATGTGGCTGCAAGTCTGTCTCTGTCCAGCCAGATGGCATGCCCAGGCACCAGTCGGTGTCAGGTGTCCTTCCAGCCATTCGTACCCACGTGGTCACATCTGGAAGGTCCACTCATGTCTTACCAAGGTAACTTCAGATGGAAGAAACAAATGCCTTTAAGCCTCCCATGCTACAGCAAAGCCTCCTGACTACAAACTTGCAATGGATGCATCCCCAAAGCTCCTCAGTCCCCAGGAATGGGCAGAGTAAAAATTACTTTTCTCAGGCCAATGCTAGAGCTCACCAGGTAAAGATGCATATGACTGAAATAATAAGATAATACGTGGCAACTGTGTTTAAGGCATTATGAGGGGCGCACCAAGGGGAAACAAGCAGTTGACTCAGAATAGTCTTTTTTGTGGCTGGATTGTACCCACAAGTGTTTTATAACTAAGGGCATTATTATATATGCTACTACAGTATGTTATATTATTTAAAAGCAATCAGACTAAGAAAATTCAATGCTTTAGTCTAATTCTCACCTACCTAAGGACTACCTGTTAAAGCACGAACACCCTTCAAAATCAATGACAATGTTTGCTGGATCTTCATTGAAACACTACTTTTTTCCAAATAGGACAAATTATCTGGCACTGACATATTAAAATAGTTCAAATATTGTTTATATTTTGACTTTATGCCTATCAGTCTTTGTTTTAATCCAGACTTACCAACAGAAGCACATCAAATTTACAGATGAAAGCACACTAACCCCTACCTTTTAGAGCACAGGGCAAAAAAGTAAAAGGAGAGCTGAGGACATGTTCTAATCAAAAAACTTCAAAATGATGACAGATAATTTTTTGTCCACACAAGCACAACATGATTCAGCAGTTTTTAATAGTGTGAAGCCTGAAATGGCCAGAAAGCAGGGAAAAGAATCCCCAAAATATCAGTATGCTTTCAATGAGTGTGTACAATCAACATAAGGAATAATACACCAAAGAACTGTGCAGACTACAGGCAATCCTTGTGCATAACTACTAAGGAAATGAACTTCCCTATTGTATAGGATTATATCTGAAGTGACTGTTGTTCCCCACTTGTATTTTGTCATTTGATTGGCCAAGAGCATCTCTTTTACTAAATTTATATAGTGTCCAACAGAACAGAGCCCTCAACCAGACACGGGGTCTCTGGGCACTACTGGAATAATATGTAAAAGGATACTTCAACATTGCTCTTTGGAGACCTGGAATTAAGTCTTCTGTTTAGCTGCGATCGTTACATTGACAACACAGTTTGAGGTTATGAATGTTGGTCTTGTGGTTAATGGGGCTCTAGAGATCTGGGTTCAGCTCTTGGCTCAAGCACAGGCTTCAGCTGTTCCATTAATCCATGTGCCTCAGTCCCTAATCTGTAAAAGTCAGATAATAACATATTTTTTCCCTATTCTGTGTCTGTTTCATCTAGTTAACATATAAACTCCCCAGGGCAGTGATAGTCTCTTTCTTCAGGTCTTTCTTCTAGTACAATTAGGCTCTGATCTTGCCGCGCTTCTGCAAGATCTGCTGTATCAGAACAATGAATAATTGCAAAATATTTCTCAGTCATGCTAGTTTTTAATTTCTCAGTGAGACTCACAGTCTTTCTTTCCTCTGGTCTCCCTACATAGCCCTTGAAAAGACTTCTTTTATTCTGTGAAATGTGCTGGGCAACCGCCTAGAAATCATTCTGTGCATAAAAATTCTTCTGACTCTGCTGTGATGCTGGTATGCTTCTTTCCACAAAAAATGAGTTGCTGCAAATATTAAAGAGGGTGACAGACCCTGCCATCTGACAGTGCCATCAGAATGCTCCACGGTCCCCCAATCAAGGCAGAAATCATAATTTATTGTTAAGCGTTCAATTAAAAAAAGAAAAAACACCCCCACAGAGAATGCTTTCCAAGGTCATCGTTATCTGTCTATTATCTGTCTTGCTTTCCTTTTTTTATGGTAACAGTTATGCTGTAGAGTGAATGTCCTCTCTTTCTGCACGTTTTCTTCAGTGAACAGGCAGAAACAAAACCATTTTCAAAGGAATAGGACCTTCCTAAGAGAATTGCAGTATATTGACAGAGTATGAAAATGAATTTACTTCAGACCCAGAGAGGAGACCTTGTGCTATGCCACTGAGTGTGCACGAGCACTCCTCTTAGCCAGGTTTTCTTACCTTCATCTGAAGAAATTTCTTCCGTATAGCAATGCAAATGGCTATAAAGTTATTAAATCCGAAAGATTATAAATACAATAATGCAAAAAGTCAGACAAGGTGTTTAAAATATGTCTTTGCAGATTTTTGTTTCATTTCATATTTTTTTTTATCTGTGTCTGGTAATGGGTAGGTGCTGCACTGTGCCAGTAGAGACAAAGCATATTCCTGATATTTATTAAAATGCTCATTCCTTTTTCATTTTCTGTAGGTTCTTGACTACTGTGATTCCACAGTGCAGTCATGCATGGTGAGAAAAAAACATGTCCTTTGCCAGTTTTGAATTTGCTGCCTCTCCATTCATTGAATGCAACCTTGCTGCTGCATGAGCAGTGATGCTCCATACCTATCATCTCTAGATCTTTCATTATCCTACAGACTTGTATTGCATCACTTCTTATTATTAGCCTTTCTAGGGTCAACAATTCCAATCTTTGCAATTTCTCTGACATATGAAAGTTTTTCTGAGCCTTTGCTCAGCCCCATTACCCATCTACAAACTCCTTCAGTTCTGCTGTATCCTCTCAGAGATCACGTGACTGGTACCACATACTGGATTCTGGATAAGTCCTCAGCATTGCTTTAGAGACAGACATCCTAAGGGAACCTATATTCTTCTTTGTCCTGTTCTTCATTTCAGCTGCCTTTAAGATGTTTTCAGAGTGTGCAAGTTTTTCTGCAATAATGCATGGCAATTTCCTAAGTTAGTGCAAGAGTAGGGTGCTCCCTGCTAAAGAACTTTTTGCTCCCTGGCAGATGGATTTGTTAAAGGAGGACAACAGAACTTTCATCTGCATCATGTATACCTACACCAGGTACAGTGAGAGTTCCTCCTGGAAGAGAAATGCTTCATAGTGTTTGAAGTGTTTACAAGCAGCTCACACATTCCTGCTTCTATGCCCCAAAAGAAATTATTTTACAAACCTAGATTTGACTGATGAGGTCTTGGCGTAAGAAGCAAAAGTCAAATAAGAGAATAAAAGAAAAATTCTGGACTACTTGAAAGCGTGTCATGGACTTGCAATTTTTTAGGTGAAGGCCTCTCCTAAGATACTGCTCTCTGCAGACAAGACTCCCCAGATAACATTCTGTCTGTGGAAAATTTTTTTCCTGATTACTTATCAGCTACTTTTCGAAGTGAACTTAGTGCTACTGAAAGATGCCAATTCATCAGCTGAGAGGACTGAAGGTCCGTCAGAGGGACACAGGGACACTTATACACCCATGAGCTTTTCCAGCTCCAGTGCACTGGCAACGTGGCTTGGTCCAAAGGGAACTTTCTCAGCTGGAAAGAATTAATCTTCTGTCTAGATGGTATTTATATGGCCCTAATTACTGTGTTATCTAAATTATTCATAATCCAGAACTGTATCACTGTAGAAAAATGGGGCACTTTGCAGGCACACATGCAGTCACACATGCCACACTCGAGCCACATGGCAACAGTCCTCTCCTCAGCCACGGCTGCTTCTGTGGCACCTTACTGGGGAGGACACGTGGGAATGCATGTTTTTGCTGTGGAAGACATGCAGCAGTTGTTGAGCATATGCATGGCAAGTATTTGCCCATGCTCCTCTTTTTCCTGTCCAGCTGCAGAGCTTTATCCAGGCTGCCATTTGGATTGCAGTATACTGGATATCCATCTGGCTTGTCTGCTGCTCTTGCCAAGTAATTGCACATTAGTTTGGTCTTTGCTATTTTTTCAGTATGTGAATGTGCTTTCTCAAAATAGGGAGAAACCATGATCTCGTTTCATAAAACCCATCAGGTTTTTAAGCATTAAACTGCAGTTTAAGAATACATTGACTCACTTATTTCAGTCCACTTAATTCTCGAGAGATTTTCTACTTTCCCTGAAACCTTCTAAATATTTGTTTCCTTTTCCATTTGGTTGGATGATAAGACCAGAATTGCTTACCATGCTGAGAGTAAAAACCCTGCTTCCAGAGAAACAGACAATCCCTGAATTTCATTTCGGTGCCCTGTGGTTCCTCCATCCGGAGCAGCACGGGTGACAAAGGTTCAAACACGTTCTCGAGAGGTGTCCCAGCACCACCTTCAGCCCCCCTCAGCCCTTCTGCTGGAGCCCCCCAGGCAGCTCAGCCAGAGCCAGGCTCTGTCCATGCTGCTTGGGGCTGCTGCGAATTGCAGCCTTTGCCCGACACTGTTCATGGGGCAGGGCAGCCAGGAACAGCAAGCCGAGCTGCCAAACACCGAACAAGATACGGGGCATGCCAAGAAGGGGAAAGGATGACAATGGGCTCATCCAGTCAGATGTAGATATGCTAGTCTAAACAGTGTCCTGGCAGAGAAACTGCAGCTCCAGCATTTCAGGCAGCTGGGCACACTGGGCAACAGGAAGGGATGGAGCCTGCCCAGGGCAGAGACTGAAAGCACTGGTGAACTGACCCGCAGCAGCCTCGCTCTAGCTACAGGTAACAACACTGTGTTGCAAACACAGCTGGGTTACTGTTGTCCAGAGGGGCTCTGGCGGGACTGAGTGAGGCTCTGTCAGCTGTGAGATGAGTGGCCGTGACATCCTCCGGCTCTCTGAGCAGCTCCCTGCCTCCAGGTCACAGCAGGGATTGCAGAGGGTGATGTGCTTTCACCCTGCAGCTGCTACAGTTCATAGCGCTGATGACAGTGCATTTGCACTTACGTGACTGACCATGCACTGCAATCATTGAGACACAGGCACACTTTGTTTTCCCCGCCTTACTTCGTGCCACCTTTTGCCACCTTACTGTGGGGACACTGGCAGAGGGATGGAGCAAACAACTGACAGGCCAGGAATGTCTTAGAGGACTTACTTCATTGCACATGAGTTATAATGCTCAATCCAGCCCAAACCAGGTGCGCAGAAGAGAGGAACGAATCATGCAGGGGATGTTTCCTGTTGGCCATAGGAATCAGACTGCACAGGTTTATCCTCAGGCATCTCTTTTTAATGGTGTTCTGTAAGTCTCTAACTGCTATGCTGTGAACATCTCTCAAGAAATACTGCCAGACATCACATTCACGTTCACAGCTTCATTCATTGCCAGCTCTTACATCACCTGTTGTTGGCAGACTCCATCAACGAGGACAGTTTTCTGGCAATTATGTCAGCCAAACTTCTTCTTTATATAGCGGTGTTGTTCTCCATGTGATATCAGCTGTTGTAGTTTATGAACTGTTTTCTTGAGACCTTTCAATTGACATACTTGCCTGTAGTTTCCAGTTTTAATACACCTTGACTGCAGGTGCAATTCTACCTTTCACACATGCACTGCTTTTTTTTTGGAAGTGGGCTGTCAAACAATTAAAGGAAAAGCTAAAGAGCCTCTTTGGGGAACAACAGCCAGAATCCCTCTAAAATGTTCAGAAAGATATAGGAGGTGGATCCTGCAAACCTATCAGTCAGCTTCCAAAATCCCCAGTGAGGGCTTGGAGGTTGGGGATGGTTGGTTGGGGATTAGGTGGAAGCTGTTATCACAGGCTGGCTAGGTTATGCATTTCCTTCAATTCAATCCCTACTGTGCACAGAGCAGCAATGTACCTAACAGCTGCATGTTCTTTGCTTCCCTTTTAAGCCCTGCTCTGGCCAAAAAAGCCTTTATCAGAGGACACATTTGGGTACCTTTGTTCATTAATGATAACTGAGGTGGAATACGATTTCTTCTTCATCTCTATTGCCTCTGCCCTAAGTCCCCATGGAATAAAATCTCCTGGGACTTTGTTGCACTACAAGTCAATTGCTAAAGGGAATTTAAATAAACTGTGCCTAAGTTTGGCAGCAGTAATCGGTTGGGTTTTTTTTCTTTGATGTCCACAGCCTGCAATTGCAGAGTCTTACTAGCCCAGCTTGAGGGAAAGGGAACGAGTCCTTGTTGCAATTTTGTGCTCTTTTCATGAGCATTTGCCTGCTTGTCTTTCACTTATTCATTATGATGACTGGAGGATCGCAGCCAGTCATCAGTATGGGAGGGAGCCTGGATGCTGTTCTTGTGGGAAGTCCACATTCCCTGCAAGTCTTGCATAATGCAGACTTTCCCTCGGACTTAGTCCAGGATTACTTCCTGCCAGACACTCTTTTCCTCTAGCAATGGGACCATATGAGGAAAAAAGAAACCTTTATTCCCTGTTAGGGAAACACCTCATTCTTACTCTTCCCCCTCAAACCTAAGATACGTTAAAACTCTCATTATGTAAACATAAAACAGCACTCTAATGAAACTGTCAGTGTCTTTTTATGACATTCCAATATTCTAGTTTGAAAGGTTTATAAAACATGCGTGCTCTTTGCCAGCCTCCCTAAAGCGTAACACTTTCCTTCTGTCACCAGCTAATGACATTACTTAAGTAATCTGTGTTATGACACTGAAGGTCACGGGTTTAAATCCTGCTGATCAGTCAAAGCAAATGTCATCACAAAAGCAGTGACTTCTTTTCTTACTCATTTTTTATCCTAGAATTGCTGTGATGAGCAGTGCACATCCCACTGGCATGGATGCCTCAGCAGGTAGGACCTGCCATGCCATTCGTGTTTCAGTACTGGAAAAACAACCACTTACGTAATTCTCACACTGCCAAAAATCCACACCACAGATGAACTATCAAAATACAAGCTGAATTTACTGCAGGGTCAGATGAGCAGTCAGAAACCAAATACTTACCTAGAACTGCAAAAACAAATGCCCAGAGCTCACAGAGGTTAGTTAGAGCAGAGTTGTGCATTGCTTTATCAAAATTATGTTTTAAGTGTGGGTTTAATGACCAGGGCTATACTGAAAAGATTTAGTTATCTTTTGGACCATAAACTGTGAGGATGCACAGGCAACGAGACAAAAGCTGATCATATGGAGTGAAATACCAAACCTCTTGTTCCTAACTGCTTGCCCTTAATTTGCCTTGTTTCTGCTTGTGAACAACCATGAATCAGACTTTGTGCTCACTGGCAGTGTGAAGTAATAGGATGTTGCACAGCTTTAGGTCAGTTGAAAGCTAAAGCATTCTTCATGTCACTGAATTTTCCCAGAAGATTTGCAGCATAAGCTTGTGAACATTGTTAATAAGGAACTGTCTTACCCAGGAAAACATACAACTGAATTTATATGGTGTAACTCCACTTAAAGGGGTGGAATTGCAGCCCAGGTGGGCTTTGACCAGCTTGGAGCCAATGTCCCAGAGGAGAAGATGTCCTTGGCAGTGTCAGGCTGCAGTGAGTGCCAAACTGAGTTGGCTAGAGGTCCTCAATGCGAGCAGGTGCCCTGGGGGCAGACACCTCCCTCATTTCTCCCTTATTTTCCCATTTACCTCCGTTCACCTCCTGCCATTCTGTCTTGGCCCTGCCAGATGCCAGAGGGATAACTAACCTCTGCAGTGTTGCAACTTTTGCCTTTACCACAGGACAATTCAGTTTTTCCAAGTAAAAAGCAGGGCAGTACCCTTACTCATGCTCCTTGAGATAAAGACAGAGGCCAGGAAACACGGTGGAGGAAAAACATAAAAAGAGAAGAAAGATGACCGATAATACACCCATCACGTGGCATCTCTGCAGGAGAAGAGAGCTGTTGTAATGTGTGAGGATGTTGACATAGCAAATCAGAGTGGATGGCCAGTCCTCTTCCAGGGAACAGCCTAACTCATTCTCGCTCTCTGATGTTCCTGGAAAAAAGAGGATTGCTGGGCTGGGTGGGAAAGGGGGTTTTCCTGTGAAGAAGTAAAAGACAGCTGAACTCTGTCTCCCCTCTGTTTTTTGAACTTAATTCCTAGTCATGGCTGGGGTTAGCACAGGTGAGCCCTGGAGGCAGCATAATATGAGCCACTAAAACAAGTCCAACCACTGAACACATTTGTGCCGTAACCCAGATTTCATCAATCCATGGAAAGTCCCCAAGTCGAACTAGGAAAAAAATAGAAAATTAGAGGCAATCAGGGGCTTGAACTCAGCATTGGAAATGCACTCACACTTTGTTCATTCCAAGGGCTGTGAAGCAAAGTGCAGTGGAGTTTATAAGAAGTTAACCTGATGGGTGTATTATTACTTTAACGTGGCAAACCACAGTAGGAAATCTTGACTATGATTTTGACTGAGATTCCTGTTACAGAACTGATGTTCTCATGGCTGGAAAAGGTTCAAGAAATAAGGACACATTTTTTTTGGTGTCAATTCACATGTGGTAAAGTAGCCAGATTTTAAGAATTGTAGCTTCTTTTCTTTTTCTTTTTCTTTTTTTTTCTTTTTTTTTTTTCTCTCTGTGCAGTTAAATGTTATGACCATAAGTGCTGAGCCACAGGATAAAAGTAGCATAGGAGGAAGTGGCAAAGAAGAGAAATTACAGTAACAGAACAATTGCAGTGACAAGTTGACTAAAAGCTCATCAGATCTGAGGGGTGTATGCTCAAAAACTCCCAAGCAATGTCCCTGGCCTTGGCTGTTCCTTTTGATAGTCATACTCTTGGGCCTGCGTATCAGTAGCAGAAAACCATTAAAAGTAGCATAGTATAAAAGAGTCAGAGCAATGAAAAACTTATAGAGGTCAACAGGGAGAAGCTTGTAGAGGAAAAATGCAGAACAGGAGCCAATGTGCCCGCCTGACCCTGCAGCTGCCAGCTTTGACCAGCTGATTGCCCCAAAGAGCCTGCAGAACCTGGTCAGAGCACCATCAGGAGAGACAACCTTGCGTGCACTCCTTGGTGGCCTTGCCTGCACTCTCATGGACTTTTTTTTAACCATTGAAAGGCTGGATTGTTCTATGTGGGTTTTTTATGGTGACGTGTTTTATGACAGTGTTGTGCTTTGGCCTGCTGCTGCTGACAAAGCTTCAAGTCCACAGGTCTGTATAACAAAGCAAACTGGCCAAAGGTCAGGACTGGCGACATAGGAGCAATGCCAGTTGTTTGCAGAATGAGCATTATCAATTGTCACATCCTGATGCAAAAATTATTCAGCTGTTGTAATTGTGAAACTTGCCATTCCCCACCTTCTAGAGAAGTGTTGTTTTTTCCTGTGAGATGAGACCAGAGAAGTCAGACAACCACCAAGCTCTCCGAGAGCCAAAGGAGACTCAGCCACATCCCTGTGAGAACAGTTGTCTATCTGTCATTATTTAACATATTGTCAACAGTATCTTCTGCACTGTGAAGGCAAAAAAAGAAACAGGAAGATATATTAAGCCTGTCTGTTATGGTGATTGTGTTAAAAAGAACAAAGAGCACTTCATGCTGCCTAGAGTTAGATGCCTAGGGTGGGATTTATCTTTCCTAAATTTGTATGTCTCTCAAGTCAGTCATCTGTATCTGAGCTAGGCAACTTCAACTTCAGCTGCATGCATAGTCAATTGAGGAGAACAGGAGCTTCCAGTGGGCAAATCACTGCCTTATTTTAGACACCCATAGCAGTCAAAAGGAGGACCCAACATCTACAAGTTTTTCACTATACACTGTCTCCAGTTTGGTCCCAAGGACAGGACATCCACAGGCAGCCAGGGCATGTCTTCAGGAGTCCAATTCATGCAACCCAAGATGATTTGCAATATGATAGCATACAGCACGTGGGGGTGACCAGGAGACCCATTTCAAAAGCATGCTCCTGATGTAGGCAAAGATGCAAATATATACACACACACAAACTCATCTTTATAGAAGACAAGGCTTTGGATAAGCATCAAGTACAGGTTGTACCAGGCAGGATGTGCTCACTTGGTCCTTACGTAGCACTGTCAAGTGCAGGTGATCTGCTTGCTTAGCACTTGCATTGGGGAAATATTTATCACTTATTCAGTAAGGAATAGACAAGAATGGTCTTTGAGGAAAGAAGATTTCTAACTTTGCATTCAGTAAACTCCTTTTCTGTGGACATAGAGACAACCTCATTTGGCACCCATGAACCTTTTGTTCCATATTTTAGTCAACGTTATTGCTGCTATAAATAAATATTATTGATATTTACACTCTGCTTATAGTAGGTGTAGCCAGGACAGGAGAATGGGAAGTGGGAAGAGCAGTGCACAGATTCATTCCTGATTTATTTTCATTTAGTTTCTGCCATAACTAAGTAATTTTGACAGTGCTCCAGATGTACTAGATATTGTATAATTGCAAAGATCACTGTCTTTTTGCTGATCTTACAGCTGCACAGAGAGACCAATATGACAGACAGGGCAGAAGGCAGAGCAACATCAAATATGGTGGTGGAAAGGTGAATAATTGCGACTCTGAAAGCTATTTTCACACACTCGTTTTTTCCAAGTTGTGTTATACCCCCTACACACATCCCTAAATGGCTATTGCTCTGTGACTGTATTTAGGGGAACAGTTTTTCCTGTTACTGTGCATGGCTAATCAGGCTCAACCTGATGAAATCCTCAGTACAGGGAGGAAAGGTATTTAGCATTGGCCTCAAGTTAACAAAAGCTCTTCAAGACATGTCCCCCCCCTTTCACAGAAGTTAACGTCAGGCTGATTTTCAGTAGTTCTGCAATCTTTATTCTTCCACTTAGCCCAAAACTTGCCCTGTGAGAATGCAGGGAGATACCTTACAGTAGTGGACAGTGTCTGTGTCAGCAAATGAGGCTTCTACGCAGGTGAGAACAGAGTATGAATCGAATGCACCCGGACTCAGAACAGTTCTCTGGATTTGGCATTTAAAAACAGTAATTAATCTCAGTGAAACTGAAAGGGAGACTTGAAGCGTGTTGATTTGAAGCTGTGTGTTGATACCTCATTCTGAAAACTTCTAGCAGGACATTTACTTGGTGCACAGTGTCTCCGAGTTGAGAGTGCAGAATCACTTAGTGTCACATGCTCCATGCCAGAACAGTTGGGAACCTCATGGGAAGTCTTTTGTTCTAACATTACTTAAGATATGAGTTCAATAATGCCCTTAATGAGAATACCTAAAATGTACAAAGGGTCAATCACCCTGTAAAGGAACAGGAAATAGTTGCAAAATCCATAGGGAGGGGCTAGTGTTAGAGAAGTCCAAGGAAATGTGTTGCCTTAAGTAACTGCTGATGTCTTCTGTGACTAATGTATTATTGTTCAAACAACACAGGTTATACATTTGCCCATACTGCTTAATGAGGTATTGAACCAAACACTTCCATATCTTAAAGAAAACTGTTATTTTTCTCCTGAAGCTTATGCATAAGAACCAGATTCAAGGGAAAACTCATCTCTAAACTCCTGCAATGTCTGAGAAAACAGTAAGATATGAAATGGTGAATCATAGAGAAGGAAGTCTTCCATTTCAGCAGCAAATACATTTTGTCAGTGCAGGAAAGTAGAGCTGGCACTGTGCAACTTTGAATTTGCAACTGTGCTCTTGCACTCAAAATTGCCTGAAGGCATTTGCAATCAAAAAGTCAGACAGGTACGAAGACAAGAGTAGCAGTCCCAATGCAAAGAAGTGCAAGTGTTGCATGGGGGTGTATGTGTGTGTAATAAAAACGCTTTAAAGAAGTATCTGAACAATAAAAGGAAAGAGGCTTAGTGCATGAGAAAGTGGAGGTAGCACCTGCAATAAGGAAATGCATGCTAAAACACCCAGGAGGACAAAGATCTCAAGCAAGCAGTCTGCTTGAAGCTACGAGAAGACAAGAAGCAAAGCAGCTAGAAATGTAGTTGGAGAGGAAAAACACTTAGGTCTGTCGTGGAGGGAAAAAGTAGCAGAATTTTTTGAATTTGAGTATTGGACAACTGTAGTAAATGTTGGCATGACAACTAGAAATTATGAGACTGGACAGTAGGCAAAAGGTCAGAAGTGAAGAGAGAGATATTTGTGAGTCACCATTCAGGTAACACCTATAAGTACTGGAGCACATAAGGTCATGAAGCATTGTACACAGGTACACATATGCCCATAATAAACCATCATCCTCCTTCATCCTTCAGTTAGTTGGAGTTATTCCAGTTCAAAGCCAGGGATTCTTTAAGGTCCTGGTTTTCTTCTGCTTACCTTCAGCACCCCCTTCTTAGATCCCCTTCTACTTTCACTTTTACACTATAGCCATGTTGACATGACAGCACAGCCAGCTCTTATACTCCAGAAAGTGCCTCAAACTACCTAATGCCTATACACAGAAGTATCAGGTGTAACATCTGAAGCACCTCCTCCTCCCAAAAGTAAGATGTTGAGGTCAAAGCTCTGGCATTTCAATGGTGCTGTGTGGACATAGGAGGTACCTAGGACTGGTGTTGTAAGCAGGAACATCTCCCAGTCATGCTTCACTACCATGAAAGGAGGACAGGTAAGTAGCAGCTGCCTTTCTGCTGCTCACATGCAGGAAATTCAACTGTTTACCAATAGCACACTTTCACAGCAACTAAATCCAGGTTTTGCAGCAATGTTCAGACTAACTTGTTATGGCTTGTCACATTGTCAAAAGCCAAACTGGCAAATACCTCTTCTAAACTCCTCAGGATTTAGGAATTTATAAAAAAAAAGTTACATATAGAAGACACCCTTAATTTTTGTGTGCCTTTGATGCAAACTCCTCTTCTGCTTGTTCTTTTTCTCTGTTCATCTATGTAGACTGCAAAACTGGCACCATTATTTTCTCTGTACTTGTTAGTTCTAAGAACGTTAGTGCTGCGGTGCAGATTTCAGGCTACAGGAGTTTGGAAACCTGAGTGAATCCCATCCCACATTAGTTTACAGAGAGACGCATCTGACAGTCCTTTAGTGAAAAGAGAAGAAAGCTCTCCCAGTCCCTCTCTTTCTTGGAATAGCTTTCATATGCATACACAGTCTGAAAGAAAACAAATTCTACATGAGCAAGTTTATGGAAGAAGGTCACGACATTTCCACCGAAAGGACATGATCTTGTTCCTGTTGAGATTACTAGTTAAATTCCCATCAGCTTCAGTCAGAGTTAAAGCGGAATGTGAACAAAATCCAGAATGGCTCCTTAGGCTGCCTAATAAATTTTATGCAGTTGTTGCTGTTTTTAGGAATTTGGGGTTTAGACAAATGATAGAGATATGGAAAGTGGAGGAGCTAGAAGAGAAACAGAGGGAACTGTTTTGTCTGGACCAAAGGAATGCTGTTACATGTTCTTTAAATAATAAATTGACATTGTGAGTTGAAATGAAATGAAAGTGTTTTTCTTTCTCAATGACGCTTTGAAACAACCAATTTTTTTGCATCTTTCTTCCCATGAAATAGATAATTTTCATCAGATTTCAAATCATCAAAACTCAGAAGCAGTTGTTCCTGCTCTGCTGAGTATAAAGAGCAAATTTAAAGACAATGCTGCAATTCCCAAGTTGGTCATAAGGGTTTTGTGGTGAGGATGAGGATAATCTCCTCAGGCTTCGGGACCTACCTGGCAGCGTCTGGAAGCCAGTGAAGATGACAGGGAACAAGGATCAGGATTTTGTGTCTGGATAGGTTTATTTACGAAAGAGCACAGACACAGGACGAAGGTCAGTGAAGAGGACAATTTTACCCACATGGAACAATCATGACACAATCAGAGAAATCCAGGTGCCCAGGCCTGAGGGTACCAAGGAGATAAACTCAGCTATGACTCGTGTCCAACAGCAGACCCTTCTGGAGCAGCAGCAGGAGTTCAAGTGCCATGGCCAAAGGTGACCTCAGACGCCTCTGTGTAGGCATTTGCTTTGCTCCTGTGGCGTTTTGGCTTCCCCACTTCCTGCCTCCCGACGCTGCTCCGGTGACCGCTCAGCCCTTGGGAGCAGCGCTGGAGCGTGAAGCCACAGACTGCTTTTCCGGGGAATCATCCTCTCCTGGAGAAAAACAGCTTCCCAGTCATGTGGGCTGGAGGGGCATTGAACTGCCAGCTGTGTTCAAGTGCAGGTTGTGGCTGGCTGGTGCCAGAGGAGTAATTAAGGACAAAGCCAAGCAAGCAGCAGCTCTTTATACTCATGCTTTATTCTTTCGTCTTTTGATTGTGGCTGTTAATTGAAGTGTTAGCAAGGCTGTGGCTGCATCAAACCCAACATCAGATTTGCCACTGGCTCTACTATGAACCTTGTGGTGTCTAAAGGAAACCTAAGTGCTAAATGGAGAAACCTATTCTAAGAGGGCACAGTCCTAACAAGAGAGAAAACAAGACAAAAGCTTTTTATTTTTCAGGTCGTGTATATAAATATATATATATATACTGTATTGTTAGGTATTTTTCACTCTTGATCTGTTCTACCTGAAAGTGAGTTTCTCCAACTGGATGTCCTCATCTCCCGTGCCTCCCACTCACATCAGCTAGGCCCACCACGGAAATCTGAAAATGGCCTACAACATTTGGAGGCTCTAATACAATTACTGGAAGTACAGCAAGATCCACAGGGCTATCTAACTTGACCATTAAATTGTGTTACATGCAGACTACAAAGGGAGAAAGCCGGAGGGGAAAATGAGACTATACATCAGCTTCTATAGTATTGGATTATATAGTTGCAACCCAGACAAATTAGGCAATCACATGGGCAAATTCAACATCATCTTGTTAAGAGCTTGTTTTCAATCCTGTTCCTAGAGTGCTTTAGGACCCAGACAAATAGAGGTTCTTCAGTTGTTAACCGCTCATTGGGTTGCACACTGTGATGACTTCACTAGCTATTTCAATTTGTTCTAACTGAGCCCCAGGGAGAAAAAATGACAGCATAATCAACTTCAGGAAGTTAGTTATTTGGATGAAAACATAAAGCATGAAGAAGCATGAATGAGTCTATTTTAAATTGATAATCGAAAATACTTATGGCCTGAATCTCTTCATCAGTGTGTTTTTGCTATTATTTTTCAGTGCTGTGCGGCATAAATAACCTATGAGACTGTCAAATTGTAAGCTGGTTTTGTTTTGGTAGAATGATCACTTCCTGTGTCTGTGACTACCTCCTTCTGATCGATGGTGGGAACTCTTGAGGAAGTTTGGGGTCAAACACATGGGATGACTTCAATTGGCTGATTAAGCAAGTTATCACTGAGGATGACATTCCAGCCTGAGGTGGTTCCTCATACATGGCACTTAACTGTATGTGTAATGTTAAGGGACTTGCCGTAGATTATAAGCACAAAATGACCAAATCAGGAAGCTGTGTCACACCTCCATTTTGCATAATTTGCTCCTAGAGTTTCAGTGGTTTGTGACACCACCACAGATGAAGGTATTAGAATGCAAACTTCCTTTAATTATGCAAAACAAAACAAGCACTGCACTGCTTCCAGAAGGATTTAACATCTAGCAATTGTGGGCAATTCAAAAGGTCAAGGCGTTCATGCTAGCTGCGTTTATACTGAGATATTTGGGCATTTGGGCCTTCCACACATTTCTCCTTTCCATTCATCTCCCTGTCCCTCAGCCCCCTCCTTCCTGGGTCCTCTTAGGAATCACATGCCACTTGAATGATCCTTAGAGCACTAAAAAGCTTTTCACAGAGCTGTTACAATAGCGAAAATGGATCCAGGATACATGCTCTGACGTCAAAACCAGTGACTATTGGCAGGGGCTTCTCTTTACTCATGCCCCTTTTGACTACTTTTATCGTCTTCTGATAATTTAAATCAAAGTCTTTCTGCTGACTGGCATGCATTTCCAAGTTGGCTGCTAGGGACATTTGGTTTAGGCAACTGTGCCTTATGGGTTTTTTCCTTACATCAGCTGGTGGGGAAAATCCCACCCATACCAAATATTTAGAAGATATCATTATCTGCCTATCTTTTTATTTGCATTGAGCATCCTTTGTTTGGGACTCAGAAGAGCTGTATTATTCAGGAACAGGAAGAGCTGAGACAGACGGACTGGGACTGTACAGGGAACTGAGGAAACTCTAAAGAAGAACAACGTGTCCTGTGTTGTGTCCTGGTTTGGCTTTGGGGTAGTAAGTGCTGATTTATTCTCTGAGGCTTGGAGAGGAACTGCATGCACGTCAGCCAAGAGAGCTTGGAATATGTGGGCAACACCTGTGGATTGATTTGCTTTCTTAATATGCTGGTTTCCAGCTGTCCAGCTCTGCAAGAGCTGCAGACCCTATTACAGTGATTACAGTCACAGAGGGACTTTTTGGTGCTGTGGGACCAGTGCTCTGCTTTCAATTAGAAGAACACTTCTAAGTCTATTAAATGCTTATTGGTATTTTGAAAGGAATATATATATTTGTGAATGTTTAGAGTATGGTTTATACTTCCACCAAACAAACTTTGTGTTGGTCCACTGGTATAAAACGGTCTTCAGATGATCCTAAAGTGTATTATACAGTACAGATCTGTCATCCCCAGAGCAGTATGAGAGGGGATCATCTGACTCTGAACACTTACTATTGAAACGGAAGGATTTTTCTTAACAAATTAAAAAAAGTGCATTGCAAGGAACTTCTGAGGAAAGTTTTAAAAATAGTAGTGATGGTTACTTCACTAGTAACCAGGTATTTGCTTGAGAGTTACTTTCAAGGGGACAGAGCACACACTGTACAGGGTCAAGCTGGTAATGGCCTGCAGATATTAGTTAATGAAGCAATCTATCAGGACCAGGCATTTGGTGTTTGAGTTATGTTTATTATGGTAATAGCCACTGCAGTCAATGTGAATAACTGTGACAATGGCATTGTGGAATTCCAGCCTTATTTCCATATCAAATCACTTTCAGTGACAGGTGAAAGGGTGAGGCTCCTGCTTGCCAGGCACACAAAGTCACAATGGGCGATTGAGGTTATGTTGATGCTTTCCCTTTAATATGCCACCTGTGGTCAAGATACTGAAAGCCAGATTCTGCCTTCAGGTACAAGTATGCAAATTTGTCATCTTAAGACTTTGTCATTGTTCCTGGGAATGCAGCATCACTGTGCTCAGATTGTATCTTCAGTCACAGGTTGGGCAATCGTCACAGCAGCTTGCACAAGAATAGAGAGGCTTTAGTTAGGAGTTTTCTCAGCCAGTTATGCATCAGATGAAGTGAGGGACATCTACATCTGTAGCCAGCCTTGCTATGCCAATGTAGCTCTTTTGCAACTCTTTTCATTATTCTCATTAGTAGAATCACAATCAGCACTAAATACCATTTTGGCTATTTTGATAAGAGAAAAAAAGATGTCTTCCCCCCACCCCCCATCATTTTCCTGGCTGGAGAAACCTCTGAGCAATGTATTCACAAAGTAAAGATCTTGAGAAAGCTCGTGACTGCAAGAGTGATGCTGAAAACACAGCCTTAGGAAACAGGCACAGAGCGTTTCCATAGGCAGATGGAAATAACATTTGTGAATGAGGAATCTATGTAAATGATTAACACAATGCTTGGCTGAGACCTCCTGCTAGTGCAAGTGTCATGATTTGACCCCAGCTGGCAGCTAAGCCCCATGCAGCCACTCACTCACTCCCCCCTGGTGGGATGGGGGAGAGAATCAGAAGAGTAAAAGTGAGAAAACTCGTGGGTTGAGATAAAGACAGTTTAATAGGTAAAGCAAAAGCCGCATGCGCAAGCAAAGCAAAACAAGGGATTCATTGAGCACTTCCCATGGGCAGGCAGGTGTTCAGCCATCTCCAGGAAAGCAGGGCTCCATCACATGTAACGGTGACTTGGAAAGAAAAACACCATCACTCCGAACGTCCCACCTTCCCTCTTCTTCCCCCAGCTGTATATGCTGACCATGACCTCATATGGTGTGGAATATCCCTTTGGTCAGTTGGGGTCAGCTGTCCCAGCTGTGTCCCCTCCCAGCTTCTTGTGCACCCCCAGCCTCCTCGCTGGTGGGGTGGGGTGAGAAGCAGAAAAGGCCTTGGCTCTGTGTAAGCACTGCTCAGCAGTAACGAAAACATCTTGGCATTATCAACACTTTCCAGCACAAATCCAAAACATAGCCCAATACCAGCTACTGTGAAGAAAATGAACTCTATCCCAGCCAAAACCAGCACAGCAAGATACCCTATCTCATATAAATGCACCCGTGAGCTCTGAAGAGGGAAACTGTCTAATGAAGAGTCTGACAGATCACACAAGATAAACTTGCTGCTTTGGGGGCTTGGAGAAGTGCTTGAGACAATAAATCCACATTGGGTAAGACCTGTCTACAGTTTGTCTTTTGAGAAAGATTCAAAGGTTTGACCAGGAATGCCAAGCCACCAGGGTGGTCCACTGAGTTTGGACAACTCTTATGAGAACATTGAGTTTAGAAGAAGGTCATGTCTAGGATGAAAGCCCATCTGCCAAACCCCAGATTTACAAACCTAACATGTAGCTAGGTATTGGGCAGTCCCCCTTACTTTGTAGGTGCCTTTTTTTATTAGTTGCCTCCCTAGCCTGATACATCCCCTGGAACAGGTCTTCAGGCTCTTACACATGTTCCAAGGCCTGATCTGGCAGATGGCTTGTGAACTGTGTCCAAAGACTCCCTCTCTCTGCCCTCCAAAATTAGTCATGGTATCTGTTTTATGCATCTGCTTTCTTCCCAAGAAAACACAAGGCCTTGGGCTCTACAGTTGAAACTCCCTTTCCTGCATCCCAAGGAGGTACCCTAGCTGCAATATTTCATACAGTTCAGCAGATTACATCTCCCCACCTTCCTTCTGAAGCTATGCCATGAAAGAGCCAGGAGTCCAGTATCTCAGGGCCTGAGGTACAGCCCATGTCCCTACCTAATGGTTATATCCACCGGGCAGACAAGGTAGCGCTGGATTATACACCCAGCTCCTTCAGTTCCTCATATGTTGGATCCTTCATGGCTGAGGAAAAATGCCAACACTAGGAAGCCCTCAATACCTCTACTCCTGTGAAGCACTAAGAATAAACCCTGCACACTAAGAATTTGCCTGCAGTCTCCTTTCTTTGCTTCCTTTAGTTGTGAGTTTGGGGCAGATCCAGTATCCACTAAATCAATGGGAATCTTTCCATCAGTTTGGATGGACGTTAGATCAGGCACCATCTGACTGGAAAAAGTGACATCACGCTTCTAATAACACAGATATTATGAATGGCTTGGCTTTATGTAGTGCTTTTTAACAGAAGACATTGTGTAGTTTTAACCTCTGTGTGCAGGATTTGCTTTTACCAACCACCGAAAAGCAACCACATGTGGGGAGAAATGTGACTGCAATTAAACAGTTCACAGCAGAGTTATATTATGATAGCACATCTCTCCAGTTCATGAAGTTCCAGGCAGCAGATGATATACTAACAACACAGCGAAGATATGTGGTGCAAAGCCAGGTGAAAAGCATGTTCTATATTATTTTTGAAATCTGAATTAGTTGCCCATGTTGGCATTTGGACTAGAAAGGGTCGTTAAGAATGCTTTGGGGTTTTTTTTTTCCCTTCTTGTCTCTCCTGCATGAACTTTCATTTCTGAGCAAGTTCAGTTTCAACTGTCCTGTTAATCAGAATAATATTTCTCATTTCACCCCCTTCTGCCTGTGTAAAGGAATAGTAAGTGAAATAGCTGATCAGTCTGTGTGCAAATCTATTGCACAGTGACACATTTTTGACTAGACTATATTTGAAAAATTCTTTATATTTTGCAGTCAAGGGTGAAGAAATCTTTATAGATTTCAAATTTTGAAACACATTCTGAATCATTTGCAGATGGGCTCAAAATCCAAAAAAGAAATATAACTGCTCTAAAGAGACTATGTCCGTCCCTTGGGATATTCTAATACTACAACTTAAAGAAAAAAATACCTGCTCTTTCCTCCCTCTTTCAGGCAGCTATGTTCTAGCACAGTAACACTAAACTTTCGGATTGTATGCACCTGTCAACACATGCTTGCTTGCTTGCTTCATTCCCTTAATTTTAACAATTATTAGTGTCTTTCCTAGAGATGCTATATTGTGATGAAGAGCTGCTGATTTGAACTTACTCTGATACAAACATGGAGGAAATGAAGAGTTGTTTCCAAAAAGCTAAAGCAGGACACATAAAAGCATTGAGTGATTGTAACTGTCCAGGTCATCCATGTGTTTGGACAGCTGAGTTGAAATGCATGGGGTCTGTGTTATGAAGGGGTTGCAGCCACAGGGTACCTATAAAGGGCACTGAGAGGCTGGAAAGAATTTCTAGGAGGGATTTTCACTTCCAGAATGAAAGCAGTGGGATTTAATTTCAGAGAAAATATTACAGAAGCCTACCCTCCCCTAAAGACATGTAATGCAAGTGAAATGCTCAAGCACTGGATAAAAACAAAGGCATTGGCAAAGTTAAAGCATTGAGAGAGAGAGGGGGTTTTGTCAGCGGTAGATACGTTTGCTGCAGGCTTTTTGCCATATGCCTCCCAAAGCTGCCTCTACTGGATTGAAATTTACTTCCATAGGACAATCAGTTAATGTTATTAATGACGTTATTTTGAATCTGACATTAAGGATCAAAACCAAGCAGCTAGGATGTGAGTCAGCTGCAGAAAAGGGGCCTGCAAAATGTCTGTCCTTGGGCAGTAATGAAAAGCAGAGAAATGGCATTTTCCATCAGATCTGAGCTGAAAGCTTTGCAAAAGATGGGGCAGGACACCAATTCCATTGGTCTCCATCTTTTCAGGATATAGACTTCTTAAATCTCCCTCATTAGTTCTCACACTCAGACTGATTTTTGGTTTGGATAAACTGGCTTTCAGCAGTAAAAACGAACTTCTCATCCAAGTTTTCAGCTCCAAGAGAACATGACTTCTTCTTGTTTAATTCTATAGTGCATCTGCCAGATGAAGTCTGTGTCAAAGTTTCCTTGACCTCAGTGGCAGCAAGCTTGAAATCTTCACAAATATAATTAAAACATTTGTAACAACAGAAGCAGAGCTACACGCCACAGCAGCAACTTCAACAGTCCTCTCTTTTGCTCCCTTGCTGCCTCAGTTTCCCATCTGCTAGCCACTAGCATTTCTAAGCCAGAGTACAGCCTAGACTTACGGTTGCCAGAGGAGTACATGCCACCAATTGGTTTTATATGAATCCAGATAAACTCCAGTTTCTTCTCCTTCCTCAAAGTCTTCATTTTTTGCTCTCTGACTTCCAGCTTCCTCTTCCCATACACCCAGACCCAATGAAACACTCTCCTCTTCTTTTTAACAGGTTGTCCACCCACTCTGAGAATAAACCTTCCTGTGGCCCCCTTCCTTTTGGGCTGTGGCAGCAATTTAACAAATCATGCTGTTTCCTTCACAAACTCTTCTGTGGCTCTCAGTCCAACCAATTCTTTTCTTCTTCCCGTGATCTAGGCTATACTCCCTGCTTTTTCTGAGGGATTTCCCAGTCTGTATCAAAACACTCATAGCAAAATCTGCCTTTCCTTTTTTCACTACAAACCTGAAGTTACCCTTATATTTCCTAACAAGCCTCGTGTTAACCAAGTGCTTCCCACCAGTTGACTTTACATTTATTCCCTTTCCAGGACTGCTAGGCCAGACCTAGCCAAGTGCCAGTCCTAGGCTCCCTTAAAAGACCAGATCTGGTCTGGGGAAAATGGAATGGATTAAACTAGGCTGAAACGATCATCATTAGTGGTTTTTGTTTTAAAGTGAGAAGTGCACATTTATAGAATGTCAAAAGAACACCACCTTCCTCAGTTTTCACATAAAGATCATTATATTATATGTTAATATTAATATTTGAAGGAGGTTTGCATAATTTATGTGCAATTATCATATAAGTGATTCCTGCTATAACAGTGAAAAAAAATCACTATATTTCTGGCAGAAGTTATAACTTTTCTTGCTCTCTTTTCATTAAGGCAATTAAATATGAGTTGCCACAGGAACCTAAAGCTTTCCATCATTAACATGAACTTTATTTGGCTATTTTCTGTACTTTAAGAACTACTCCAAGGAAAAAAAACAAGGAAAAAATGTCACCCACTGAATTTTCTGTTTTACATTTATTCTGCCGGAAAATGTACCCCCCCCCCCCCCCATTATTTCTTCTAAGGGATCTTATAGGACATGACAAATTGTGTGTACAGGAAAATCATGTGTCTATTTTTGTGTATGTAGGGGTGGAGGACAGTTCAGGATGGCAATTTCCAGCAAAGCCAAACTGCTGACAGTGAGAGGCACAGAGCTGCTCTTCGCTGGGTAGTCCACCACCCTAGCTGCCAGGCCACTACTGGAGGATCCAAGTTTGGGATGGCTTCACCTTCAAAGGTGAAGTCCTACCCTTCGGCCCTGGGAAAGCCATGACATTAAACTCTCATCACACGTTGCTTCATACTCGGCCACCATTACACTCGGACCATTTTGGATGGCAGCGTCGCTGCCTATGCCAAAGCATGTTATCTTTTTGCTTGTAGTCAGAGACCAGGACTGGGCTTTTCAAGTCCAGTGTTGCAGATTTGCTGGCAGCCACAGCAGTCTCTAAAACATTTCCTTTCCTATGGGTGTTTAGGACACATTCCAGTTTTTTTGTCCCTTCCCTTTAAGTCAATATTTTAAAAATAAATGCTTGGGGAAATTGGACCTTTGGGATTAGGCACAGAGCAAGGGTCACTGGCTGTGAGCTCTGCAAATGAAAGCAGTAGCTGACATTGCCACGGTCACCTGTTGGGCCTTTTCTGCTGCTACTTACACAGCTTTAGGTCAGTCAACATCTGTCTGATTATAACCAGAACTGGGCTAAAAGACGAGCAAATGCTACCCTGGGCCACAGAGGCAACATTTTAATCTATTGAAGAATATGGATTTAAGCTTGCATTCTTTAACTAATTTATCTTTTCCTCTCCTCTTTTCCTTCATGTTTGATGACACTGTTTTCTGGTCTGCTTGGAAATGCTAAATACATACAGCCTGGCTAGCAGGAATGTAGTGAGTTTGAATGATGTTTTTCCAGAAGGTCCATGAGGTCTGTCAGGTGAGAGGAGACAGAATCATTGGGGTGCATTGAGAGTCATGATTTACACTTTAAAAGGGAACTGTAGGTTGAATAACAATTATTTCTTACGGTCTGTTAGACTGCGAATAGCAGCACAAGAAAAATGAATGGAGAACTGTGAAGTTAGGTTTTTCAAAATCAGCCTAGATTGCATAAAATCTGCATTGCATGAAATGCTGTGTAGGAAACAATCTTGCATTGTTACAGGAAGGGACTAAATGACCAAACCATCTCCAGCTTCTGTGAGTCCATGTCTTGACCAGTTTTTAGCTTGTACAATTAGAATTATTGTTTTGTCAGTTAGTCACTAGAAACTCCCTTTTGCTGGAGAGATTGTTCTTGGCTAACAGCTCCAGGCAAGATCCACTCCTCGTGTGACAGAATGATTCCAAAGATGAATAGAGCAAGTGTGTTCACTTGTGCCATATATAGTTGTCCATGTAATAATCTGTGCTTAGTAAATCAAGCCACTTTGCTAAATATTTTTGCTTTAGATCTTTACCTTAAAAAATCAGCAAGAAAGGAAAAAGAAAATCAGTAGAAGTTGGGCAAATAAATCTCACAGGCTCCTGTGTTATTCCTGGCTTTGGAGTGCTGTACAGAGGAATTCTGCATAAGGCACAGTATGGCTCACTGTGGGTAGTAAAATTCAAGTTCTTTAACCTCATCATTTTTTCTGCTGAAGTCGAGGGGGTTTTGTGACATCCTGGTTGATGTCACAGAGAATACTCCCTGCTGGCTGAAAGATGTCAATTAAAAAAAAAAAATTATATGTAAGCCTAATTTTTAGCTTGTTGAAATGTATTCACTGACATTTCCAAGTTTCTAACTAACTGGTGAGCTTTAAATTAAAAATTTAATTTCAGTCAATTATACATTGATCAAAATGAAAGTAACATGGAGGCTTTTCAGCTCTTTGCTCTTTAATTTGACCCCCTGCTGTCTCATGGAAAAGCAAGATAGGAAAGCAGTAGAGTGATATTAGGGACACCAAAAATGTCCACCCCCAAGACAAAAATGTTCAACTTGAATCAATTTTGATCTCATTTAGATGAAAAATGGAAAGTGTCTAGTGATAGGTTTTGTACAGGAAAGAAAAAGTCACACTTTTCATCAATGTGTTTTCAAAGAAAATTTTTACAGAAGAGATGTTATTTGCTTAAGTGCAGAAATGATCATAAGTACTATTTTATTAGTAGCAATGACAGAAAGACTTGACTATAAAATAATGTTTCTGTATATTTCAAGATATAAGTGCTTCCCTGAGTTGCATTTTAGACAAGGAGAAGAAGGAAAACTCTTGGCTTAGTTTTTTCAAGTACAATTGTTTATAACAATAGCTTTAGCCAGTGATCATGCATCATCTGATACCTGCTATCTGATATAGAGGGTATAACTAACATTTTTTTCTGACTGAGGCAAAGTTGAGTAGTTTGCAATATACTGTTCCTGAAGGCTAACCTCCCACTGCCTCCTACAAGCTTCCTACTGACATGTGAGACATTGGTACGTAAGAAACAGCATTTATTCTAGATTCTGTGAATAGTTTATCTTGAACATTAGGAAAGGTAAGCTTTCTTCAGTAGTTTCAACTATCATAAAAAAGCATTAGTTGGGACTGAATTCTGCAGAGGCATATTCAGGTTTTTCCATCTTGTGCTGGGAACAGTAATCAGCCACTCCAGTTACACCAAGGTCTGCATTGTCTAAAGCCCATGAAAAGTGTCTGGCGGTCAAGGCCAGCCTTAAGGGAGTGGGACCATCAGTGTGAGCAGAAAAGTGAAGGTTATGGCAGAGGAGATGCACACTATATCTTTGTCCACACAGGGATTTGCGACAACAGATAATATAAAATAGGAAAAAGGTTTGATGACACAGGTACGTATCTGTTTCTGTCAAAAAATGTCAGCAAACATTTGCCCCAACGTTCTTTGAAGGCTCAGAGCTGGGATGAGCTACATATCCCAGAGGCTGTGGGGATTTACTGGGGAAGATCCTTCAGTGCAACATGGCAGAGAATGGTGGACAGTCTCCCCTATCTAAGTGGAGTTACAAGGCCGTGACAACAATTGAAGTGAAAAGCACTAATGACTAGTTGAAACAACTGATGACCTAAAGCCAAGAGCTCAGCCAGCCAGTAGCAATGTGGAAATGTCCCTTGCCAAGGTCCATAAAATTATCGTAGGATTTCCTTTTTTAGAGTTAGCACAATATTTTCGCTTTTTCTATAGTTATGTATCCAGGAAGTTTCTAAAAAATGTGTGTCTAGTACCTCAATCGATCAGAAAACTATAGTTTTAACACTCTTTTTACAATCTCAGCTGAGCAATTTTGCTTGGTTTTTTTTTTTTAGGAAAAAAAGATTAGAAACTCAGCCTTGACTCCATAATGCTAATGTCAAACGTCCTGCTCATTTTGATCGAGCCAGAATGTCATGTAGGTATCCTGAATACTTCTTATTTGTTTATATGTCCTACATTAGCTAAACCATCAGTTGTTTGTTGGTGGCTTTAAAATGAATTCAAGTAAGTCTCATTCTGTTAAGTAAGTGGGTTGGTCCTTCCTTCTTCCTGTGCTGGGTTTGCCCTTGTCATTACAGGCATACAATAAGAAGACTTCTCTGCCACAGATGTTTACAATATAGTCTGTAAATAATGGATTTCCATTGTTTACTCAAAGTAAAAAAAGACTTTTTTTATGCAGAGCTACAAGGTTTGCAGAGCTGGCGTCAGCCTCCCCACACGCAGAGTCTCCTAGTTTCCGGGCAGAAGCCTGGGGCATCCTCCCCTCTTGTAAAACGTTTCTGCCAGAAGCATTTTTTAAATGCTCGACAAAGAGAAACGTGCAAAATGAAGCATTTCAAGGGAGGAGGAAACTAGAAAAGGGGGGTGAAAAATGGAACCCTGCAGGAAAAGACTTCAGTTTGTCTAGTGATACCAGTTGATAAAGTGTTTGAGGTCCAGTCTGTAAATGGTGACTCCCACACATAGAATTTATCTTCAGAAGCAGTAAACATTTTTACTAAGTTAAAACCATATATTTTAAAGTTCTGTTCTAGGCATTCTGCTCTGCTAGCTTTGTACCAAAGTATCAAAGAGGTAATTTATGTCAGAAAAAGTTTACAGCCTAGAAGGTGCGAAAAGACAAGGGGTGCATTTGTTCCTTTGAATTTCTTTCCTTTCTAATTCTAGTGAGAAATTGATGCTTGGGAGTAGCTAGTCTGGATATGGGGGCTCATGATTGTTTCTTGGGTATGGTGTGTTTACAGTGGCTTCCCTTTATCACTTTGCCCAAACGTTTGCATTATTTTTGAGTTAGTTAATTGAACTGACAGTTTGAGATACACTGGTCAGCAGGGAAAAAATGTTACCACTCCCACACCTGTATTACGATAGCCTTTTTTTCCAGAGGCTATTTTTCCACTTCTAAGAACTAAAGTGATATAGGCATGATGATACCACGCACTGTTACCCTCTAATTTCGAAGGTCCTGGATATGAGAGTGGAATTCACAGCCTTGACGGAGCCACTTATTTTCCCAGTGCCGCAAACAGGGAGTTTAGAGGCAGGGAGACTGGACACACAACACCAGAGCCCATAAGACAGCCAAGAGAGAAAGGCTGAAGAGCAGGATTCATCTGAAACCCTGTCACTCTCAGGGACTGAGATGTTTTCCTGTGGATTATCCTGAATAGTATGCCAGGGTGAAAGAAGAAACTGCACTTTGAAGCCACTTCCAAAACTTAGGCACCTGAGTTACCCGTTCAAGCACAGACAGCCATCTCGTTCTTTTCTCACAGGCCATACCTGCTGTTGCTCCTGGATGAGGAGGTGTTGTCGCTCCTGTTTTTGTTGAATACTTGTGGTTAAAGCACGCACTTAGGAGGCAAAGACCTGTGTGTGTTCAGGTCTCTTGAGGCTGAGGGAAACAGGGTGTCACCTGCTACATCCTCAGAAGGTGGTCCATGGCAGGAAAAGTAATAAGGTGAGGTGTCTCCTGGTCAAGATTAGCCACTGTCAGGCCAAGAGGAAGCTCACAAGGCTGGCGAGTGGTAGCAAGCTGGAGGAGCATAACTGTATCTCAGTGAGATCCCTTGAAAGAGAGAGGTCCTGAGCTTTATGGGTTTTATTCATTGACTTTTTAATGTAAAATACACAAACACATTCCAAAAGGCTTTAAGTATCAGACAGATGCAAAGATGCTCACTTTATTCACAATGCCTAAATCTCCTCTTGGTTTTGGATTTATCCAGTTATTAGTTTCATATCCTACCTTGAATGCAAAATGTGAAATGCCCCCTTTCATGCTTGGATAAATTTATCTCTGAGCTCTGCCACAGCCCTGAACTAGTCTCATTTTTTCCTTCTTTTAGATATTGTTGACATCAATATGGTGATCTCATACATTCTTCCTATAACACCCTACTTCCTAACACCATAGTTAATAGTACCTCCATGACAAAAAAAAAAAAAGGCCAAGCATCTTCGCTCCTTTTTTAAAACAATTTGGCAAGCAAGAATGTACAAACAGCAACAGACCCATCGTGAGAGGTCATGCATGAAACATTTCATAAATCAGGTACCCCACTGCAGAGGGAGTGGAAGCTCACATATCTGAATTGTTTCCTAACCTCCTTTTAACTCTAACTTACACAAAATGCACCTGCCGTGAAGTCTGGGCGCTTTTGTAAGGTTTAACATTCATGCAGCAAAGCATGCAGTGCTAATGCCCTAGAATCACTTCCCAAAATCAACTTCTTTAACCATGTCTCATATATTTCTTCCCCAAAGTCCGAGAGAATGGACGAATCTTCTGGGATTTCCAGAAAGACAGCCAGTCTGGATGCCATTGGAGAGAAACTTTCATGACATTTCTATTTTCTTCTCTTGCCACTAGGCCATGGGGGTTTTTTTACCCAGAAAAAAACACGTCCAAGTCCTTTCACTGCAACCAACTGCTGTGTCTCAAGGAGAGGAAAGCAGTCTCTGGGGTGATAGAGGCCCACACAGTTAAATGCTGTAGAGTTAGAAGATCACAGTTTAAGCACAGAACAGAAACTACTTAGGAAAGAGTGCAGGCTAGTGCTGAATGCTCGCCAAATACATTTTTTTCCTGAAGCAAAGGTCTGAAGTCACATGGATTCTGCGCTAATTAAAGTGCCGGAATGGTCCCAACATGTATCTTGCCACAGGAGCTCCCAAAGTTTTCCTTAAAATACCAGCATTGCCAACAGTGGGGAAAGGAGAAGCAGCAAACCTGCTGCTAGGCGAGGCCAGGGGATGGGGACGAGTCCCTCAGCTGCGGGGCAGTGCTCACACAGTGCTTTGAAACAGTCGGCACACGGGCAACTTGGGAAGGAACTACCTTCCTTGATAGGTATTTGGCAGAATGTTGCAGCAGGGAGCTGTAAAGGTCTGTCACAGAGCTTAGCTGAGGGGTCCTGCAGAGGACTGTTGATCACCATCCCACGCCCAGAAACAGTCCCCAGAAGCTACAGGAAAAGGAACAACAAATGGCTGAAGGGAAGCTAGAACTGTTGCACTAAAGAGCAGGCTAAGATACTCCATTTAGCTGAATCAGGACACCATCGGATTATTAGAACCAGCCATAGCTTTTGGACAGAAGACAGAAAAATGTCTCTCGTCAGAAGGATGATGCAGCAAAAATATGTTAAATTCCACTACATTTCAAAATTCGGATTTAAATATGCTGTCTCTATTTTCCCAATTATGTTTGATGCACTCAAAATATTTTGAATTCCTCATTTAGATATATTTATGTTTCATTATGAAGTCAATAGATCTAAATGCATCACTAAATTAAATGTAACATATGTTAATATTTCATAAATTTTATCCAACATTATACTGCAATGTTTCAGCATTACTGAAGGCAAATACTGTTAACCTTAGCAAATGCTGCAGCATTATAGAAAAAAAACTTTTTCCTTGATGTAACGCTAAGAATTTCAGTGATATGGAAAGTCTGAGCATGTTGAATTTTCATTCCAGTTCAGAATGAAAACAAATGTCAATTTGTTGTGAATTCTTATGGAATAGAAATGCTATCCCTGTCTGGCTCTCTAGACTGTAACTGTAGATGGTCCTTAAGCTGACAATATTTTGAAGGTCAGTACAAGTGGATCTGTGGCAGAGATTAACAACTAATGATGCCTTTGATTTCAAAACCAACATTCTAACCTGCTAGCCAACCAACAGGCAGTAAATAGTTGCTTCCTGAAAGGGGAGAGAGGATTAGAGAAAAGGGACATGAGATCACCATCTTGAAGCATCCTGAGTCAGCAAGTTAGGTGAGAAAGTTTGCTCTGGTCCCAAGAGCTACATCTGCCTCCAGAAGTGCTGACTGGGCTTGTGCTGAGGCTTGCTCACCGCCGACCAGACACCCACGCGGCTGGGGGACTGCAGCTAGATCCCAGCACCTGGGCACCATATACATTTCATAGTCACGCTAAACCTATAGCGTCCTTGCTGATGCAGGGTGCTTTTAGAGAAGAGTTGTAAGGAACTGGCGGCTGGAAAGCAGTGAGTATAGCTTGCAAGAGCATCTCCCTGACTGAACTGCTCCTTACTTGGTCACCTGTCCGCTGGCGCGGCCAGCAAATCGCACTGGTGTCTAGCAGGTGCCGCTGCTGGCACGGGGATGGCCAGCAATGACAGCCCTGCTAGCCAGTCCCTGCCCTCATGGGGACCTGTCTGACCTGCAGAGAAGAGTTTGGAAGTTGAGTCTTGGTGTAACAGCTAGCATAAAAAGAAGTGCGTGGTTAAAATAGCAAGGTAGTGTCTTCCTGGGATCTAAATCAGAGTTTTTAATTGTGATGGGAGTTGCAGCTGGATTAACTCTGTGTGTAATGTGGCCAGACCAAACCAAGATATATTTCCTGCTGACTGCCTGGTGAAGAATGGTCCTGGGATATTGCTACTATGAGTGGAAACTAAAACACTGCACTGTCATGGGGCACTGCCTGCCGGTGAGGGCAGGCAGCTGGGTGCTCTCTGCTCCCTTGTGAAAGCTCACAGGTGTGAGCAAAGGCTTCCTTCTCATTCAGATATTCTCGGAAATGATCTGTATGCCAGCACACACACACTTTGACTCCTTAATCCTGAAACTAACATTGGTTTGTTTATTATTTTCTATCAAAAAGGGTGGCTCATCTAGGTACACATTCATTTTTTTTTTTCCTTGCTCTTTTCTTAAGCATTTAAAACTTCTGATTTTGAAGGAACAGGAAAAGAGTTTTCTACCTCAGAGATACTGCCTTGTTTGCTCCACAGGCAAACTAAAATAGCTCCTGAACACAAGCACAGGACACAGTTGCCCCACGTCTATCAAAATCTCCTATCCATTTCTCCTTCCCCTCCAGCTTATGTCTGTGGTGCAGGTTTAATCAAGTCATCTTAATGCTGCCACTCACAAGCTGCAGTTACACGGAGTCTCACAAAGCCTCCTATCTGAAACCGGACTACAGAGTGCAAGGAAAAGCTTTTATTAGTTTTTGGGTGGTTTTTTTTTTTTTCTCTTTTCTTAGAGTTTGGGCTACAAGTGACTCATTTCTCTTTGTTTTCTTAGTGATAAACCACAAGGTGTTAAGAACTTCTGGCCTGGATGCTTATCCTGACCTTAATGACAAATTGTAGGACCCTTTCTTCCTGTGACACAGAAACAACCTCTTTCTCAAGAAGTCCTGGCTGCTGTGGTAGCAGAAGTTTCTTAGCAAAGCCCAAACAGTGGTGTTCCTCCTTCCACTCACTGAAGCTGCTCTTGAGTCACTAAGGAGGCTTTTTTTCTTTCCACAGTATATATTCAAGGGGAGAATCCTTTCCAACCTCACACCCACAGCATTTCTCATCTCCTGTGCCTGGTGTGGAGTGGGGATCCTACAATCAGTAAATAAAATCGTAAAAAAACCCAGCCTGCTTTCAGGAGAGGAGACTAGAGTTACAGAAAAGACCAGACTCTGTCCCCGAGGCTCAGGAGAAGGGGACAAGACTGCAGCCACCTGGGATTCTCACTACATCTTGAAATTAATAGAAAGCTCCAGTGTTTGTCTGGGTCAAAGGGATGTGAAGGAAACCAATAACTGTGGTGGGAGGAGAGAGGATGAGACATCACTGAAGAAGTGTTTCAGATGATGGTCTGTGGCCCTGTTTTCTTCTCTGAGTTGCAGTAGTGGCCCATGCAGACAGCTTACTGCTGGCCTGTGGTGTTCTGAGAGTTGCCACTGCAAGGTGATACTCAGAATATCTCAAGGACAGCCTTGCTCAGTGGCTCCCCAAGGGGTTTTCCAAAGAAATCACAGGATGAATATGTCCCTCAAGGTCTATGGCAACCCTACCAGGGAGGAACTGAGAGGCACACAGGTGTCAGTAACATCAGGTATGTGCCACTGCAAGCGACCTTCTGGACTTCCTGCCCTATGCCCTGCCCTATGCTTCTACCATTGTGTAAGACTCCCTCCCTCTCAGTCCTGTAGTCCTATCTCATTTTCAGATGCAAAAACACCCGATGCTGTGCTGCAGACAACTTCAAAGCAGGTCCAGAAGGTCACATTGAAACAAGAATCATAGAATCATAGAATCATTTCGGTTGGAAAAGACCTTCAAGATCATCAAGTCCAACCATTAACCATGCCCCCTAAACCATGCCCTGGAGTACCCTGTCCACTCGCTTTTTGAATACCTCCAGGGATGGTGAATCAACCACTTCCCTGGGCAGCCCATTCCAATGTTTGACAACCCTCTCAGTAAAAAAATTTTTCCTAATATCTAACCTAAATCTCCCTTGCCTCAACTTGAGGCCATTTCCTCTTGTCCTATCTCCAGATACCTGACAGAAGAGACCAACACCCTCCTCACTACAACCCCCTTTCAGGTAGTTGTAGAGAGTGATAAGGTCTCCCCTCAGCCTCCTCTTTTCTAGACTGAACAACCCCAGATCCCTCAGCCGCTCCTCATAAGACTTGTGCTCAAGGCCCCTCACCAACTTGGTTGGTGAACTTCTTCCAGAATAAGCTGCCCTGGCATTTCAGGTGCTCTCTTATCCCTAGCCCAACGACTTTGCCACCCAAATGAGATGACACCAGCTTGGGCGACACCATTTCCTCAACATTCAGGTTGCCTGGTGCATGTCTGTCTGGCTGCAGTGCACGCGTAGGGTGCTGTGGGCACATGTATCCTGCATTGCCAAGAGCCTTAGAGCAAGGCTCTAAGTCGCTCCCATCCCAGGTTATGCTCTCTGGCTACACTCACCGGCTGGACAGGCTCAGAAAAACCACCAATTGCAGTGCACTGTTGTGTTTCAAACCCAGCCAAGGAGGCGAGCCAGGACATGGGGAAATATCACAGGACCCCGGCCAGGGTTCAGGGATTTTCACTTGACTTGTAGGAATGCAAAATAACACTTGCAAAAAAACGGTAAGGGTGCCAGGTCAGGCCTTTTCTATCCCTTTTATATTTATAACTGTAATGTGAACTGTCATGGGGTTCATTTGTGTATGACTTTTAGAACGCAGCTTACAGTTTAGCTCTGCCATAGAAGTCCATGTTTTTGTAAGACCTTATTCTGAAGAGCTATCTCCTCTCCCTCAACATAAGGCAAACAGCACTATAAACCAGGCAATTTCTGTGCAGAGCAGTGTGCTTTAGGCCAGTACAGTAAAGCAATTGGGTCTGTTTTATCTGTTGTTACCTTAATAGCATTCATTTTGTTTCTCATTTTTGGGGCAGGAAGGGAGACAAAGAAAGGGGGAAAAGGAATTGCCTCTGTAATTCACCTTACCTGACAAAGCTAGGAGTGCCTGGTTATTCCTTCGGGAAAAAAAAAAGTCTACAGGAATGAGGTAAAGACTTTGTCATTTTGGCTGGCCAATGTGTCCAATTGCAGCTTTCAGTAAACACAAATAGCAAAATAAGTTCAGCTGCAGGCTAGACAGTAAGTTTAGAGACGGTCTGATTTACGCAGGCTGTTTGAAGTATGTATTTGAAGAAGACCTGGGAAAGAGGCTGAAGCTGGCAGCCCCTCTGCAAGTGATCAGTAGCCAAGCCTGCCCTCACCATAGAACAGCAACACTGTGGGGAGGGACCAAGGGCCAGTTATTCCACTCTGGATGCTATAATCATCCTAGTTATAGAGGTATATAAATACAGGATGGTGTGCAAAGGAAGCAGCTCTGCAGACAGAGATTAAGTTATAACTAGAAGGAAGGAAAATATCAGTGAGCTATGAGGCAGCCAGTAGAAGCCAAAAGGACTTCATCAGTCCTCCAGCCACATACCTACCGGTGCTCAAGTTCCTTGTTCGTGGAGCAGTGGCACAGGCCTTAGCTAACTCCGCATGTCCTATCCAATACATGTTTTCAGCACTGACAACCGGCAGCCAGGAATCCTCGGGGCTTCTAACTAACCGCTTATAACTTCACTTACTCTCTAATGACCATTCATCTTCCATCCCAGGGCATCTCTTCTGTTACTCACCCACGACCTCATTTTGGTGCTTTGTTCCCTGCTCTATCTGACTTGTTCTAGAGAGGTTTCTTGGTTAACAAGCAACAGCGTGTCAGTTGTGAGTCAGTATTATATTATATTATATTATATTATATTATATTATATTATATTATTATATTATTATATTATTATATCATATCATATCATATTATATTATATTATATTATATTATGGTGGCTGGTGATGATTTTCATGTAGAAAGAGATAGCATATACTTCATGTTACATAAATATATCCAATTATAAAGCCATTGACAGCAATAAAATCAAAAGTCAACCTATATATTGAGCACATTTGGGGTTAAGCTTACAGCTAGCATTATGTGAGTAAGAATGAAAGGCACCAGATATTTTCTTTGCTTACTGCATCCTTTGCAAAGAAGCTAGCCACGGCATCTACTCATAAATATTGGAAAGGTTGCTTCCCACCAGGTCTGGTCTTCCCAAAGGGGATAAAGAGGAATATGGACCCATGGCCTACAGCTACTGCTGATCCAATCACCAGAAGTGAAGGAGAACAAGGAGAGACTATTAGTTGAATATGTTTTACATGCCTATGTTGTAAGCCAGACACTTAAATTATGGGAGATGCAGAAACATCCAAGTTCATACCCCCTGCGCCAGGCCCAGAACCATCAGTGCCAGGTCATTTATTATATGGAAAATAAGCTTAAAAGCCATGTCAGCCAAGTGCTGGCACAGAGCATCCTCCAGCTAATGAATCCTGTTAGACTGGGCTGCACAATGTGTGGAACTTACCGACTTGGGTCTCTTCAGTACACTAAATTTCATCCTGGGATGAACACGCCCTGAGCAGACTGATGTAACAACTATTGGCTCAAGGCTAGATTCAAATTTATAATGTTTGTCTAGACAACATCATTGGTTAACATCTCAGTCCATTTTTAATTGGAAAATAGTCTGTGTTTTTGCAAAATAGCATCATTTATTCCAGTTTATCTAGATTTTTTTTAATTAGCAGTAAAGAAAAAAACATACAAATACATCTGGATCTTGCAGTTTCAGTATATATGTGTCTTCAGTTTCTGTGGAGTAAATCTGTATGTCTGCTGCTCTACACTCATACCACTACAGCTTGGAGCAGAACTTGGCTCTAATTTAGCTGGATCTCTAGGGTATGGATGTGTTGTAACTAGTTCTGCTGACTGTAGAGTCAGCCTTACAATTCATTATTCCTAAAGGCTTCCTCAGAAGTCCGATGATTACTGAGAAATCTCAACTTTCATTTAAGCGAAAGCCAAGAGGTTTTAGACACACCACTGAAAAGTCCAAAATATGTGAATCCTCAATTAATTGAAATTCTTTTCTTTTCTAAGAAAAACTCAGCATGACTATTCTTTAAAATCATGTGTTTCTAAATCACACAACTTGGTGGGTGTTGGGGGTGTGGTTTCAGTGCTTGGTTTGGCACCAATGTACTCTGTATTCTTCCTTGCTCAGCATTAAGCATGTATTCAGACATGGTAATAAGCCACAAAAGAATCACGGCAGAATTTACAAACACAGCATAGCGACCCCTCTCCTCAGTGGTGTTCTTCTATTCCAGCACACCTAAAAAGCAGATGGTATTAACAGGAAGCTTATATAATGATCTATAACGGAGTGAGAAGGTGAAAGGCCAGCCCCGTGATCTACGTAGAGGGTAGGCTTGTAACAAATGGGTCCTAAAACAGATGAATGAATGGGTGGTCTCAGGTCAGGGTCTATCTCAGAAAAACTGTCATCTCCCTTCTCAGTCTTAGACAAGACATGCCAGACTAAATAACAGCAGTGAAAGCCTTGGTTGTCTGCTGCTCTTCAAAGTGATCCTCTCTAGTGAAGTTTGTGATATATTGATTCACAGCTGTAGTGAGATGTTGCCATGCTCTCATACCTCTTCTAGGTTCATGTAGAACAGCAGTTTTGAGATGCTCAAGCCAACAGTGCTCTTGATGACTAAATTCTCTTTTTGAAACACAAGAGCGCACAGTGGCTTGAGATGTCTCCCTAGGATTTTGGTTTTCTTTACAGTGTCATTTTTGGCCAAGGGCTGATCTGCATATTTATGGTGTTGATTCGCATTTGGTTTTTGTGGTTACACTTTTGCCTATAATGAGCCAAAACCAAACACTTTGGGAAAAATGTGGACCTAAATCTGCACATTCCAGTTTTTGCTCCTCTCTAGCTTGGTTCTTCTAACCCCTGGAGGATTTTTGTTTGTTTGTTTGTTTGTTTGTTTGTTTGTTTTAAAAAGCAAAAGCCATATATAAACTTACTGTTCCCAGAAACCTCTTAAAAACTCCAAATGGGATGAGTTTATACAACAGCAAATGCCCCACTGATGCAATTAGGCGGTGGGAATCTCTTCTGCATGACTCCAGTGTTATGCTAGTGTAAGTCTGCTTGTGCCAGTAGATTCCATGCAGTGGAAAACTGAAGTAGTACAGTGGTGAATCAGGCCCAGTGGTTTGGTTCATATGCAAGTATGAAATACTTAGGAGTTATTGTGCAAGTTCCCACTGTTTATGAGGGAAAATATTTTCCATGCACCATTCAACATGATACCCCTGTACCAAACAAAAGGCTGTTTCTTCCAATAGACACAACCACCGAAAAACCAAGCATCTAGACAAGCAGCAAGGGCTGGATAAAACTAATACCACTTCCTTGTTTGAAATATTTTTTCTTAGTCATGCACATCTTCACACACACAAAATAAATGTCAATATTGTACCAGAGAAGTAAGATTGAAAACACTGCAATTTTATCTAGGTCATTCAAATAAGATACCTATAAATAGGAAAACACAGGGAATTGCTGCTGTTGCAGAATGTTCCCTCTGTCAGCGCTCTCAGATGTGTCCAGTGAATGGTTTCCAGCCTGTTTCCCTTTTGCCTGCCATTTGCTAACCATTCTCACCCTTCTCCTCATCTCTCATTTCTCCCCTTCCTCTGCCCTTCTCCTTTCCCCTTTGGGATCGCGTCTCTGTGGCTCTGACTGTGTTTTACCCTTTCCATTGCAATCTCTCCCTCTCTCCCATCAAGCCAAATGCAAATCCCATACCCCTGCCATCCTGCTTTCACCTGGCCTCTCTTCACCTTTCCACCAGCCCTGGCTTCTCTCCAGCCTTACACTCTTTACCTCATATGTCTGGTCCCCTTAACACCTTCATCATCTCATGCCTATTGCTCTTTTGCATTGTTTCTTGAGAGCCAGCTTCATTTCTACCATGATCTGGCACCATCGAACTCAACATGACCTGCTGCCTTCAGCTGCTGGTTATGCTAAACACCTAGACCTGCCTGGCAGTCTTTCGGCTGCTCATTTCTTCTCTCACACTCCCCAGGCTGTAAGAATCAGCTTCTCCTCTTTCATTTCTTCTCTCTCCAGTTTTCCCTACTCTCCCTCCTATCTGACTCCTTATCTTCCCTTCTCAATATTTCTGTCATCCACTGACTACCTCAGTCTTTCCTTTTTGATTTACATTTGCTTGGAAACCAGAACTTTTATTAATTCATGCTGTCTTTTGCATTAGGTAGTTAGCACTAGGAAGTTCTCTATAAACAATCACAAGAAACTGTTTTTCAGATTCCCATGTGCATTTTTTTTTGCAGAAAACTTGGCAACGGCTAAGCTGCTGATGTGCTGAGGCAATCATCCTAGACACGGTGGTCAGTACTGTGTTACTGGACCTATTATTCTGGATGCATCCATGTTTTGCCTCTCAATTTTCAGTTACCTTATAGCTCTTTGTAAAGACCACCACCCCACCCCACCCACTTTTTTTCCCCTGTGTTATTATTTTGCCTGACACTAAGGAGACTTGATCTTTTTCTTGGTTTTTCAAACTCCATGGCAATGAAAATTATGAAGAATATAATTTCAAAACATGATAGCAAGACATATGGCAAATAAAGGAAAACAAAACTAAACTAAACAAAGCTTACACTGCAAATAATCAGAAACATGGTTACTTTCTATGTGGGAAAATATATCTGAGAGGAAGAAGGTATAGTTTTCTGGATACATGAAAAATCACTTTTGAAGGATGACACTGTATTATGTTTTGGCAACTTAATAGTAATTTAACTGTTTCTGCAGTACTTGTGCAGCCTCCCCCAAAACCAGAAATGAGATTTTTAACAGGGCCTTTGTTCAGCTCTCTAGGTGGCAGCCAGCAGTTCAGGAGAATTCCTGCAGCACAGAGGGAGCCTGCTCTTTTTTCCACTGTAAGGACTTCTACAGGCAGAGAGTGCAGAGCAGATTAGCCAGGTGGTTTTAAGTGAAACAGCTAGGATACTGGGAGGTATTTCATTGTCACAGTATGCAGCTCTCCTTGGTTTAATTTAACATGAGAACAGGCAACCTGTGTTGATATAACCTCAGCTGCACTGTGAGAATGAAAAAGGACTCTTCTCTGATGTAATCTAACCTCAGAATCTTTCATTTCTATTGCCAGAATAGCTCTAATGATCATATGAATGCAACTTCAGCTGCCCCAGATTTAGATAGATAATGGTTTTAGTGTTACAGAGCCTCAGGCGGACTTCCACAACATTTGGCCACCAGCAGGAGAGACAGAGGAACAGAAACTGAGTTTCTTCTGAGGCATTTACATCTCTTCTCTGTGCTCTGGACTGGAAAAGTATCTAATGCTAACCAATGCCCTTTTTACATACTTCTGGTAGCCCAAACTGCAACCACATCCCTTGCTTTACTTCTACTGTTTCTGTTTTTAACCAAGTACAGATCTAGAGGTGGGACTGAAAGGACTTCTGTGTCCCTCACCTGTTTTAGGAGAGGCTGGAGGGATACAAGCTCCTTCACTATTTGACAGTGTAGAGTGCCTTGGTGTCTGTGCTCTGTCATTTGGCTGGGGGTTGGATCCACCTCTGTTTCACAAATTCTGCTAAAAGCTAGCTTTTATCAATTTGAAAAGCAAATATATAAATCTTGCCTTGGAGATTACATTCAGTAGAAATATTTCTAAATGAAAAATCCTGAGAGGGAAACAATGCAGTAAGATCAAGATTCAGCACATAAAAAGTTATGGACTACAAAAGAAGTGAAGCTGGACTTTGAAAGTCCACCTCTGACACCACGTCAGTGGTGCTAGAACAACCTAAGCCTATTGAGACAGCTCCACATCAACCTCCTAGGAGGGTTTTTTACTAAGGCTTCACCATAAGTCCTCAGAATAATATGCTACTGCTATTAAAGCCACCTGCAGAGGGTCTGTAGAGAGAAACATTTAACAGATGGGATTGGATTCAGCTCCTGTAATGCCAGCCATCAAAAAATTAGGCAGTTAGCCTAGGGTCCCTAGTAGGGCAGTGATGTGCTTCTAGTGAGTGATTCATCCCTGTACAGGATGTGATAAGAGGGTCTTTGTCCCATCTTGGTTTGTGGTAAGAGGTTACTTTCTCTTCTGTGACTATACACTACAGACTAGTCCTAACACTGATACTGAAGAAATAGCAGTATGAACTGTCAGAATGGGAAAAAATGTCCCTGTCCTGCTCCTCTGCCCCATTTTCAGTTGCAGTAAGTTCTGTCAAAAGTTTTGGAAATGCTGATGGAGGATACTGGTAGGTAGCGATTCATTCTGGCAGCTGAGCCTCAGCAAAAGAACAGCTTCCAGCCAACAACATTTCAAACTTTCTGAAAGGCCCTGCTGAGACCTTGTTTAAGAAGGCTGGGAACTAAGGCAAATCACAAATCCTGATCTTCCTCAATGTTTTTTTCTGGAGGATATCTACTCCCAGCCAAGCTAACTAGCAGTTTTGGAGAAGGGGATGCCTCAGCATAATGCACAAGGAAATCTGTGTGTTGGTCTCCCCTGTACCTTTTCTGTGGGTAAACAAAGGACTAACTTTCTGGACTATCAACCAATGACCTCCTGAAATTGCATTTACTTCTTACGTGAGGCAAACTGAAGCTCCACAGCTCAGCTGCATTCAGATTCAAGACTGAATTCCGAGCACCACACAACACAATGTCTTTCAGTCCAAATGTTTGCCTGTTATAAAGATTCAAGTTCATTATTGAACATAGATCTGGCTGAACTCCCATGTAATTGGAATTTCAATTCACTGCTCTCTTGTGACCAGTCTCTGGTACAAAACACACATGCACACATGCATGCACGCATACAGATACTGTGCTGCAGACTCAAGTGTTCGAGAAACCAGCAAATTCCAGAATTACAGTTTTCTATCCTTTCTTATTTCAGCTGTTCTGGGTGCCTGCCTTATGGCAAAGATTTTTTTGATTACAGCTGCAGATTACAGTGGCCCTTGCCTCACTCAGGGCCTGAAATATGCGATGCTCAGTTGATGAGCAGCTACTGAATGTTACGTTTTTTCCTCCTCATCTAGCGGCTCTCATTCTGCACAAGCCAAATCGCCTTCCAAGGACAATATCATTTATTAGCTCATGAGCTAATAAATGAGCTCTGCAAGCCATCACCAGGAGATCTGAGAGCCTCTACAGTCACCAGTGAATTTGTTCTCATATTTGGGAGGGGGAAGACCTGGGGAAGCTGGAAGGAAGCAACCTGGACTTTCATGTTTCAGTGCCTGGTAACTGATGTCTAGAGCATGTACTCAAAGCACGTCACATAGGGAAATATTGTGATCAATGACAAATCTTTAGTAAAAGCAATTTGCCCAGTGTCACTGAGCCCACTCTGCAAAGAACTAGACACACCTCTGTTACTTCATGTGATAAAAGTACTTATTTACAGTTCCCTCCACACACACAGAGCTTAGATTAGAAGTCTAACTGGGGCTAAGAAGTCACCTTTTGAGTCACCTTTTTATTAACATTTTTGGAAGGACACTTTTGGATAAAAATGGGGCAAGAAGACAAAGCATGAGATTTTACAAAATAAAGTAACACCCAACTGACTTCAATTACACCTAGTACCCTTGCTTTTCATATATATGCATCCCAAGCCCCCACTTTTCCCCACGTTTATTCCCCACCCTGCCCCCCGTTACTACATCTCCAGCTCTCAGTAGTTTCAGCTGAAGTTTCAGGTGCTTCTGAAAAGTCAGGCTGCCCCCCTCTCGCTGCCCATTTTGCTGATGCGGGGGAACATGGACATGTGATGTGCTGCCCCTCAGCTATGAACAGTTAGCACTGTTAGAGTGCAAGCCTCCAGCCAGGATTGCCACCTGTGAGGACTGGGTGACTTCGACAGAAAGTCCTTGGCAGGAGCTAAACCTTAACGAGCTTAAAATGCATTGAAGGGTTTGGCAAATACAAAGCCAGGCCACAGAATAAGTAGTTGCAGAAAGTTTCCAATGCAAAATGTTTACAAGACAATTATTTACATTATCTGGGTGGTTTTAATTACAGGACGGTTCAGACCAGTTGCTTAAGTTTTCCCAAGGGGTAATTAGTCACCCTGTGAATTTGCATATTTTCCATTGCTTTATTGAAGCAAATCAGCTGTACTTATCAGAAGATTGACCTGACAACCTCTGTTCTTGGCAGATTATAATTTGAGTTTCATCATGACAGTATCTAATGTATTAGCAAATGTTCCCATGTAGTACTACAGCAAGCAAAGTTGGGGGAGATCACAGGGCTCCTCATTTTAAATGTAAGAAATTTCAAGTACAGACAGACAAAAGGGGCCAATTTACAGCCACTGCTCATGACAGCTGCAGTACATTTCAACATCTTATAAATATATTAATATTCTAGCCTCTGTTGGTGTGACAAAAGGACTTGTTCATCTTATTCATAGTAATATGTACAATAATCACATGAACTTCATACATCCACATGATATACAGACTGCCACATGTTATACAGACTGTGCTTTTAGTTATGCTCCGATTTACTAAATTGAATGGTAGTAGATGAATTCCTCAGAGGTAAACAGGTTTCACAAAGAAATATGGCATGGTACATTTCAGATAGCTCATGGTATTTTATCAGCCATGTCCTTTTGCGCATCCGTAACACTTGGTCATAGGAGGCATGGAGAAATCCACAGCTGAGATTATCAGCTATTTTTATTTATCAGTCAAAACCATTGTATAAATAGAAAAATACCAAATACTGTCAATATATAAGAAATTATGTATTACCTATTCTTACAGATTTCACAGTAGAAAAGAAGCTACTTTTTTTTCAAATGAGTTTGTAAATGGCAGCATTTTTTAAGATTTTCATATTGCTTCACTTTACTCACCTTTTCCACTGGTTTTAATTCTAATTTCTATCACCAGAGCAATGACTGCTTCCACTAAGAAAAGGTGATAATGGGCATAAATCACAGTAAGTTTAAATTGTGATAGATATTGAAGTAAGTAAATTACATTCTTTCAAAAGGACCTAAAATTGGTACTTCTTAAAGTAGAAAATTGTAAAATGACAACTAGCATTATTCAAGTGCCATCTAGCCTGATTAAATGGGTTATCCTTGAACCTATGTGTACTTGTGTTATGCAGTGAAATGCAAACTAGACTAAGTAGAACATTTTGGATTTTTTAAGTTACTTTTGTTAATATTGAAGTTGAAATCTCTGAATACTCAGAACAAGCAAGCCCTAAGTTTTTACATATAAGGAAAAGAACAGTTAACAAGTGACAGACACATTTTCAGATATCCTTGTCTTATGAAACAGGTCAGAATCTGATATTGTATAAGAGCTCATACATGTATATATGTATAGGCACACATATACTTATATAAACATAAAATATCTTCAATAAAAACTGCAAGGCAAGTTCAGGAAGATTAATTTCCATTGCTTCATAAGTCAAAACAAGTAGTAAATCCTCCTTTTCTTGGCATCCATGCCTTTGCTTTACTATGTAATGAAGCTAACACTTTGGGTCAGTTAGTTTTTCCCCTGGTCATTTTTTAGGCCCCTGTTATCTAGAAGGTCAGATGTCATGATCAGAATAGTCTGAAAAGAGTAGGGAAAAGTGTTGATTCTCAGACAGAGAAAAAAACATATGACCAGATCCTCTTCTGCTGACAGCCTCCACCAGGCAGAGGGGGATCTTTAGGGAGCTGATGGCTGCTGACACCTCAGAGCGCTCACCAGCAGCCCATTTATCACTTGCAAGGGACAGAACTGAGCAGAAGCTTATATTGCACACACTGTGTCTGTGATAAAGATATTCTCTTTGTAGGGCACAGTATTAGTGAACTACTGCCCTGCAAATGCTTCACATGGTCACTCTCTCTCCAAATGTACAGTTTGCACCAGGGAATGGGATAGAGAGCTGGCCTGGAGCAAGACCCACTTCTCCATACCAGTTCTGCAAGATCCAGCTGATCCTGCAGGAATCCCTTGCTGAGCCAGGTTTCAGCTTCTTCAGACCATCTAAGCACTGCCAAGACCCTGGCTCTTTGCCTGCCTGCCACATTGCCTCCCACAGTACTTATGAGCAGAATGTCTCATCCATTGTCTTTTGCCATGCCACCCATTTAAACATTCACAGCAATTGATGTAAAGCAGGAGAGCTGCAAAACCTCATGAAGAACAGCAAGAAAGCCAAGAGAGCTCGCCCTTTTTTCTCACTTGGGATAGAAGCATCTGGATCCTCACAGCCTGCTGGACAACCACGGGAAATCAGCAAAGTTCAGTAAGTTGTAAATAAGCACACATGCATACATGTAAATTCATTTATACATGTACTTATTCCTTGCTTTCCAAAATACTATCCATAGTTAGTTTAAATTCCAGCAATAATAAACCACAAGAAGAAAGAGCTTGCAGATCTCTGGGGTTAGCATGGAAATTAATGACCTTGAAAGGGTGTTTTATGGAGGGAGGGAGGGAGGAAGAAGGCAATTCAGTAGTAGAACTTAATCTGAATCACATTAACGCAGTGCTATAGAGGAAGAACCTTTATTGTAGCAATAGCCTGACACCAGCTGCTAGATATTTAAATTGATGCTCTAATTGTTAAACTCAATTTCTTTAAATTTTTTATTATGTACTATGTTTCCAAAAGGGAGAACAATTGTTTATTGTAGGTGTCCTTTTATGAATCGAGAGTCAGTGAAAATGTACTCATGTTGCAATCCTTAAAATAATAAATTAGCAATAGGGACCTACACACTAAAGTGCTTTGCATGTCATACCTTCTGTTCTTGTTATTTAACAGAGACATTTCACTGCTTGTGGCAAAAAAAAAATTTCTCCTCTTTAAAATAAAGCAAGTTGATGCCTGCTTTATTTCAATGTGCTTAGTGAAATACGAGCTTTTACTGAAGGTATCAAGAATCATGCAGAGCACTTAAGAGCTTCAGTCTTCTGCTACAGGCAGTAAAGTGACCATGGTTTTTTTGCCTACTTTGCCTTTGTCAGGGAGCCAGGCTGGCTTCTGCTACAGCTCATGGAGACTTTTGTAGGGCTGGGTAGTATCTACCTACTGTAGCTGCAGCAGCTACCTAGAGGGGTACCCTATTCTAGAAGCAACAGGGTCATCCTGGCCCAGCAGCTGCCTTCCCTGATCTCAGGTCAGTCACTGGTGGTAGCACAGTCAGGAAGCTCAAGTCACCAGGCCTCTTCTCCTCTACCTTTCTTTGTACACAGGTTGTAAATTCATTGTCTTTTTATTCTGCTTGTACAGCAGCAAACATAGTGGACGTCCAGGTTTGTAAATGTGCAGTAGATACAATAACAGCAACCTAAATAATGATTGTGGCATCCAAATAAAAGTTTAGTTGTGCTGCAGGTATGTTAATGGAAGAGAAAAAATAAATGATGGCTCACATTAAGCTGAGCAGTGATTCAATTTTCGTAAGAAATGTTGTGAATACTTTTTCCACAAGCCATCCGGCTCTACCCATGAATAAAATTGGTTCTAGTGGCAGTCAGACTGCACATGGTTGCAGCTCACTGTTCTCTGGTGAATGAATGTGACGGGGATGTCTCCATCTGCACAGTACAGAAGTCGACCGGCATTTAACACTACCAGACCCAGCTCTTCCACAGAGTGCTCAATCCTGGTTAGGAATATGGACATAAGAATCATGTTGAACAAACACAGGTGAGCTGCAAAGCTTTAGCAAAGATTCCTTTATATTGGTAAAGCTAGATCTACCTACCACTAGGGCAGGGAAGGTCTTATGGATATAGTTCTGGTGGTTAATCCATGCCAGCAAACAATCTGAAGCATAGTAAAAGCCTGAAGCTAAAGAGCACAGTATATTTGTGAACGCATTTCCACTGGACATGATGTAAAGAATTATTCTTCCTGTCTAATGTTAACTGAATTAAAGGAGGGATGTTTTGCCCCCTTATTCAAACCATGTATAAAAATAGAATAATAATAAAACTGTACATAACCCAAGAGGTGCAAAAAGCACATTCAGTAAAAGTTCTAGTGGCTCTTCCTCGTCCCTCTTCTTGAGTGCCTTTCACCTGCCCCGGAGCTACATCTGGAAAAAGAATAGAAGTACAGCCTCCTGAGAGAGCTTGTTTTGCTGAAGTTGGCATGGGAGCAAGTGGGCAAGACTTCAAACCCGGGCATCATCTGAGGATTACGTAAGGTTGATTCTCTTCATTGTTTCTGCCTATCTTTAAGCTGTTAGTATAGAGTCAACGTGACTTGATTCCTTTGAGTGGAAAACAACACAATGGTTTAATGATGAAAATGGTTGTGCTGATTAGGAAAGTGGTTTTACGGCACAAAAGCAAATATGTGGCCACACTATCATGCAGGTATGGAATGCCATGTGCTTAGTTTTCCTTTTTCTTTTTATGCAGGCAAAACAATACCCTCAACTCATGCTTGCTATAGAGGTTTTTTATGTACCATGAGAACTCAAGAGCTGTTTGTAGACTGGGGTTTTGTGAGAGTCATCAAAAGCTGTTTGTTTTCCTCTGGATTTTGCCTTGCAGGTTACTAACCTTTTAACAGAATTCTATTCATTTCTGTCTCACCAACCTATACAAGCAAATCAACCTTTCTTCCTAGTAGCTGAACCAGATTGTCTTGAATTAACCAAACCTAGCCAAGGAAGCACAGTCAATGGATGTGGGAGGGTCAGTAGAGGGGAAACAGGGATCCATCTCAGTTTCTGTTCTCATTGGCACGCTTTCCATCACCTATAAATCACAATAATCCATGGAGTGATATTCCCATGCTGTGCTGGAGGAAGGAAAGCACATTTTTTGGTATCTTGTACCCAAAGCAGGTGAAGAGGCTGCAAAGGGCATGGATAGTATCGACACAGTATGGGATGCCGTCCTGCTGCAGGAGCAACAGCAGCTCTTGATGGGTGGATGGTCTTACAGCTCTCATCTTCACTGCCTTATGAAATCTGCACTGCTGCCCTAGGTTGGTTTCAGTCAAGGTCATCACGGTGCTGCTTCCCCTTTTTTGACTTATCTTCTGCTGTAACGAGCCTAAGTGTCTTTCTCTTCTCCCATTATTTACAAAACTGGCAAAGTTAAATATCTTTGCAGCCTATCTGCACCTCAGCCAAGACAGCTTCAAATCAGACAGTGATCACAATAAATGTTGGTGGGCATTAGGCAAGGTGCACACAGTTATACAGAGCAGTCATGCAAGCTTGTGTTTCTCTGGGAAGCCAAGCTGAGACTGAAAAATCCCAAGTGGTCCAGGCTGCTCACAGTAGATTTTTTTTCTCATGTTTCTTTTTTTTTTTTGGTTTTCCTTTTTTTAATGAAATATCTGACTAACCTCATTTTCTGCTAAGTTGAAACACTGTGATCAATTGGAAATGAAATATTTAATTTTTTCTTTTGGGAGATAGTTTACTCAGTAAAATCAGATCTATTTCAAAACCAGAAGTTGAAATTCTTGGAAAATGTAACCATAAACATTTTTCAATTTTTTTTTTTTTTTTTTTGGTAACACAACCCTTCAACTTCAGCTGATTGATTCAAGTGCAAACAGCTTGTTTGCTTGAAACCATTTACTGATTTAGATCCGACTTCACAAATAGTTTCCATTCTCCCTGAGTGCACTTTCTGGCAAAGCAATTCCTTGCAGCTCTGTTGGCTCCACTCTTTTCAATGTCTTCACTCTCAAAAGCAAAGTATATGAGGCTATAACGTAAATGGTAGCTACACACAAAGAAGGAACAAAGGTGCATAAAAGTGTGGAGGAGGTAGGGGGATCTTGAACTAGTTTTATTTTAAATTGATTCAGATTGGAAACTTAGGAAGGGTGATTCTTACGTGCCTTCATAAGTGAGGCAATGAATGATTTATGTGAGAATTGAGACAGGCCTTTCCTCCCTGCTTTTGCCACAGTGGTATTCTGCCCAGAAGTGACTGGCATTGAGAAATTCCCACGTGCTTCGTTTCTGACAGCAATCATAGAGACTTTAACTTCTCTCTCCCGGTCTCCTGCTGCAGCTGAGGAAGCTCAGCGTTGCCAGCAGAGCATCGGCAGCCTTTCGAAGGTTCCTTGGTCCCATGCAGCCGGTGCAGCAGGACACAGGGAAGGCTCGGCACTGCAAGCACTGGAGATGTGCTGGTAGTGGTGATGCTGCTGCCCTCCAGCCCGCCGCCCCACTACTTCCCAGCATATCCTGTGCTGCCCCAGTACGTGGTGCTGCGTGGGGGGACAATGGCCACTTCATGACTGAAACTCTGAAACTTTCAACTTGTAAGGAGAAAAGTCATCACAACGGAAGAAAGAGACTCACTGTATGGCCATCCTTCAGGGAAGAATTACAGCAGTGTAAGTTTTAGCTCTCTTAGTCATGCTTGCATGGACAGTTCAACATCTCTGAGAACCTCTCAGATGCAAAGATCAGCTGAAGCATTCAAATCTTCTCCGTGTGACCACTGTTTGGCAAACCTTCCTTCAATTCAATTATAAATTACAGTGCAGGACCAGGAAACAAAAAAACCAAACCCCAACCTATTTAGCAAGGAGCCAAGTCTGGTCTTTACATAACAACCATGACTTGCATTTGGAAAATACTTGAAAGCAAAGGTTGGACAAATCAAAGACCACAGAACAGCAGGAGTACATTTTCTTTTGTCCTGTTAACTGCACTGCATAACTTCCTGACCAAATATTGCTAGAACTGGCTCTTGTTGGCATCAACAGGTAATTAACTGACAAGTATACGCACTTATGAGATGAATTTCTAATCCTTCAAAAAAGTAGCACTATTGCCTTGCTTCCAAACATGGGGTGAGAGAGGTTTAGAGAAAGAAAGTGCAGTGCACTCATTAACTAACAGGATTAGAAATCCAAAGGTACAGACTAGTTTGAACAACATATTTTTCACAATATTTTATCTGATAAGCCATGTTAGCTAGAAAAACATCCTAAATCATAACCAAGCACTAGATTCAGAAAAATAATGGGATTTCAAAAAAAGTATAGGAGAAAAATGTTCAATAAACATTAATAAAGAGTGTTTGGGAACCAAAAGTAAAACTTGTTGAAAATTTTCTCGTAGAAAACTAGTCTGATAGAAAGCAGTGATTCAGTGAAATCAAAACATTTCTCAGGAATGTAAGTAACTGTTGGACCCTTTCTCTAAAAATTCATAAACATACATGAGAAGCATCTGATGGACTCGTGTAGAAACAAGGAGTCAAAATGAAACATTCTGACATAGCAATTTTATAAGGCCCTTTTGATATTTTGTGGGCCATTCAGAAATGTCATTTTGCCCAATTTGGACTAAAAATAAAACTTGAAATGTTTACATTTTTTCATAGAATGGACGTAATCCTTTGCAAACCCCTCTAATCAAAAGATAGATGATTGTGCTTGTTAGCAGTCACTGCCACCCCGAGTACTCACTAGAGAGACTGGAAAAAATGTTCCCAGAGATGGAATGGCACTGAAGAGAGGTTCAAATTCTCAGAATTAACTAAGGGCAAATGGGGAGATGTATCTCTTAGTCAATTCTAGAAAGAATACTGGGGATTACGCAGTCAAGCAACCAACTAGTAACAGTATGAAAATAAAATACCATGAATTTTATAACACCACCACAACAGATCACCAGACTATACAGCCAGTCTGTAAGGTAAGCTATATAATATTGTTACCGTGGTTCCAGAACAATTAAGTAGAGCTACTAAACCTAGCCTGTGCTCAGACTATGGTGTGTCTATCACTAATTTCACGTGTCTTCCTTTGTTTGTACTGTTCCAGCTCATAAGAATGGCTAGATCAAATGACAATGAGACAGTTGTGTGCAAATTTTTATGTAGCATATACAGATGAGAAATTTGATCTTGAATGTATGGAGAGCTATGCGTCACTGATGCATGAAAGCCTCTTGCAAAATTCAGATATGTGCAACTGGATGTGCAGCTACATATTTATTTTTTTTTCCTGTGGTAAACATTCTACCATTTAATTGCTCACAGATAATGAAATCTTCACCTATTGCTGCGACATCACGTCTGCTTTCATTTCTTAGCTGTTCCCTCAGAGGATCAGTTCTGCTCCATTTAGGACCAAAACCTGAAAGCATTCCCTGAATTGTACACGGGGTTGCGCTGACAGCAGAGACAGTGGTGCAGTCACAAGACTTTGAAATGAGCTTTGCATTGAAGTTCTTTAACCTACAAAACAACTGAAAAGTAGTCATGATAGCACAGAGTTCAGACGGGCTGGTTTACCAGGCTCCTGGGCAGACTAGCTGTGCATCTATAGCCTGTCTGTACCTCTTTGTCCAGCAACATAGCCATAGCTTACTATGTCACAGAGAATTCAGAAGTGCAGGAATAGCAAAATAGCATGAAAAAATACAAACATGAAGTCATGCTTGACAGGTTGCAGTTCCATTCGAACAGTATTTATCTCAGTTACACAACCCCTTTGCAAATAAGTTTTTTTTTTTTTTTTTTTTTTAAGCAAAGCTTAATCCATTTGCAGTGTATCTGGAGTGGGCATTTGCCTACATAGGTAAATATAATACCAGTGTGTGCAGGAGGGCCTTTCCAGGACGTTACAGATTGTGTCTGCATTAGCCAGTAATTTTGTGGAATAGGAGGGGATCAGTAAATTAAAGCTTCCTCTTTTGCTCCTAGTCCACCACAATGGAAACCCAAGCAAAGCACAGTCAGAAGACAGCCAGGGTATTTGTGCAGAAACATGCTGCTACTCCAAGCCAAAATGTCAGCACGGCCACACTTGTGTTTCTGGAGGGCCTCAGAAACCTAGCTCTTCAGGGCCTTTGCTATGAAGGAGATGATACAGAAAAGTCAGTCTTGCCACCGACAAACCTAAATGTAGACACAATCTCCTGCTTTCCCACACAGCAGGTAGCTTCGTTTCTCTGCCAGAGCACACAGCCTGCCAGACTTGGGGTTACTTTTTTTTTTTTTTTTTGTGCCATGCAAACAGTTTTGTGGCAGGTGAGTGACTTAGAAGCATCTTTCCAGTCACCTGACAAAATTTGGCCCTGAGGTTCTGCATCAAATCATTCTCCACTCTAGATCTCACTGAAAGCAACAGCATGACACCAGGATGTAACGCAGCTCTTTGTGTTACAGCAGTTATAATCAAACTATTGTTCTTCATGCTTTAATGGAGTTCCTAGAAAAGGAGATTTGAAAAAGAGGGTTAAGACTAGGTTTATAAAACTTAAGTATGTACCTAATCTGTCTGGGAAAATTCTTAATTCACTTTGCGCATTTTCGAAGCTGTCTCTGACCTTAATGTCAGAGCAGCACGCAGAGTCTGGAAGTATGTAATTAATGGCTTCACTAATAAAAAAACACAGAAAAGTTTATATTTAAAGCTGTCTGTTTGTATGCTAAATATATATACAAAGGTATAGTGTATATTGTGTGTATGTGTAGTGTGTATTGTGTGTATGTGTGTATAAAAATATACATACCCATCTACCACTGTATGTGTATAGTAATAAAACAACATTGGTTAATAATGAAGTTGCCACTTTCCATAATAGCATTGTAAAAATTTCAAAGCCAGGCTTCAGGAGCTCTGCCTGACCTTTCTACCAAGAATATGAAGACAAATGGGCGTTAACCACTTCTACATCACCAAGAAACAGGATCCTCTTTTCAGCTGACATTAAGCCTGTCCAAACTCTATTAAAGAATCAGTGGGACTGTAGCAGTGTTCACCAGCTGAAGCGCTGCCTTCTGATGCTCTCTTAGTTAATCCAACTTTACATTACTTGGCCTAGCTGTCTGTCTGCAGTATCACTCTTGGTCTCTGTCAGTGCTGGGGAGCCTTCAAAGATAAAACATTACTCACCACCAAGACAATTCATACAGCAATTGAGGGCTGCCTCCAATAACAGGTACAGGCGACATCTGTACAGGACAGTACCATACTGACATGTCCTTCAGGTGCTGCAGTGCCTAGCTTTTGGGTGCCTGCCTTGCAGTGCAGAGTTCAGTGTTAGACTCCTAGGTTCACTGGACAGTACAGGGGGACAGATGACTGCTTCAAAATGGCTTTCAAAGCAGTCAGCAAACAGAGGACTTTCCTAGAGTCTCCTAGGAGTTTCTTAGTTTCATTGAGATTTGCTCAATGAACTGCTACCTAGAACCAACTAATAGGAAAGGCTGGAAATCAAACCACTTCCTAAAATGCATCCCTGCCAGTCCATTGCTTGCTGGGCAAATGTGGTGATACTAAACTAAAGTGATTAAAAGTGGGCCAGGGCACTGGTCCTCTTTTGGCCATATTTTTTGAAGAAAGAGTTAGCCACAACTGACTTGGGAAGCTGTTCTTTCATCTGTTGGTGTGAAGATATCCTTTGGGAAATATTTGGCAGGCTGAATCATCACCAGAGGATGTGGTGGAAGAATATACAGGGTGTGATTTAGCTGAGCAGCGATTGCAATGTAGGGGTGGGATACCCACATAACCTGGTGTTAACTACCAAATCATTGCAGATGTTTTGGATATCTAATCCCCTTGCTTCTGGCTTTCAGTTGGACTTGGCTGTTACACTGCCTTCAACTTTTCCTGAAACCCATAGACACAGAATTATCTTTGAGACTCCACTCATCTTCCAAGCATGATGTGAAATTGGTCCAAGGGTTCAAAAGCTATCATGAGAAGGCAGACAGACAGTACAATCTCATGAACTTATTTCCTTAGAAAACCAGACTAACGAGCCTGTCAGGGAGCTTAGGTACTTTCAGGATTTGACAGGAGGTAAGCAGGAGTTCTCAGGTTTACTTAAATATTTACCCAAGTACTTCCTTTAGTAATACATTCTTGAATACTATGAAAGTCCCTTCTTCAATCATATTCTTAGAATTTCTTGGCATTTTTTTACCTATTGCAATAACAAGCAAGTTCATGACACAAAGCCATCTTTCTGGTGCGCTGGTGAACAGCAGACAAGCTTCTGCATGTTGCAAAAGGACATGGCCTTCTGCAAGGTAAACTTTTTATCTTGCCTAATCACTGAGACAGGAGGGCTGGAGCCAGAAGGGTGGTGGAGTGGGGCTGGGGAAATGGCTGCAGAAAGTGCAGGGGACTCACAACCCCTTCCTCTTGTGCTCCCTCAGTGAGAAGCAAGCCAGCTGAGAGTGGGCTTTTCTTCTTCCTCACAAGCTACCGAGTAAAAAGTGATTTGGTATCTTGTACTTTTACATCTGCTGAAGCAGAATGCCACACGTCAGAGACATCCTCTTCACCCATTTCTTCCCTCCCCCCAGTTTTTGGTTGTTCCCAACTTTCTCAGGTTTGACAGAACATTAAGGAGAGTTTCAGGACACTGCTGTCACAGGTTACTTTGTTGTAGCAGACCTAGCATAATAAAACAATTCCTGCAAAGTGTGAAGTCAAATTTAGAGGTAGTCTGAGCTGAGAAAGAAGACACCGATGTGCTGTCTGCCCTTTAGTTGTTTTCATCTATTATTTTCAGTCTAATTCACTGTGTAAGAGGAGAGACTACATCGACAACTTATGTTTCATACAGCTCACCATTGCAGAAATGGTCCCTGTGCAATTTCCTATTCTCAGCACATCTGGATGAGTTGCAAGTGAAATCAGTCATTTTGAAAAATGACTACAATTTTCAGTAATTTTGCAGTCATTTTTCAGTCATCCAGTTAACGGAATGAGTAAAAGTAACAGGCTTTCAGTGAACTGACTAGTCTTCTAGCTTGGTTTTTAGCCAGTTGTTTTATGAAATGCCTAAAAGTTTCAAGCAGCTCCTGAAATGTCTGGGTTACTGTTCCCATTGCACTATGAAACCTGATGTTATTATGCTTTCGTTGAGAAAAGTGACTCTCCTGGACTGAAAGAGTTCGAGACTCAGTGTGACTCAGGTGCCAGCCCCTCTGGATGGCAGCAGGGCTGAGCCTGGGCTCTGCGCAAGACCCTTCTCTGCCTTTTACCCGTTAGGGAACAGCATTGTGTAAAATGTCACTACACGCTTGGCACACAGGAGGAGAAAACAAACAGATGCAAACGTTCAAAAAGGAAATTGGAGCGTAACAGACAATGTCGCAGTAGTCTTAACGGTGAAAGTAAGCACTGGCTCCTCTTCAATGGCCTGTCAACATGCCTGCTCACATTTTCCAACACTTGGCCTGGGGAGCAGTTTTTCCCCTTGCAGTATCTATGCCCTGTGCAAGTGCTGCTTCCCACACATGCTGGGCACACTGCTCCTTCTCCCACAGCTTGGAAATGTGCTCCCCTTGCCTGCCTCCTCCTGATTTCCTCCTGTTGGCCCTTTTCTTTTTTCCTGCCTTTCTCTGCCTTTATAGTTATTTCTTTCAATTTGGTTGTGAGTTAAAAACAAAAATTGTTTCTTTCTGGGAGAAGACCCTGTATCATCTGGGGCAGTTTTCACACTACATGGTGCTTATGGAGGTTAAGGCCCCTCCATGCCTTTCCTCCCCAGTCCTCCACCTTCCTCCACCTTTCCTTGCTCCCCTCAAGCTGTGGAGCTGAGAGTGTCAAATTATAATTTTTACTTTTTTCTTTCCATTGGATTTCAATTCTTTGCACATCTTTCTCTGACCAGTAATTTATATATTCATATATTAACTAAAGCTCAGTTTTGACTTTTATTGGGCTGTTTTACACTCTCTAGCTTCCTCCACATCCCCACATTTCCAATCTCTGTGAGCTGTGGTAGCCAGGGGTTGGTGATGGGCACTCATGTTGTGTGCTTTTATTGCCTTGGGGAAGTCCTGCAGTCCTTGGCCTTTCACCCACCCGCTCTGACACTTGCAATCCTCTTGTGGTACCAGTTTCCCAGCATGACTACTGGGGGCAGAGACAGCTCCAACAGCAGGCACAGCTCCCATAAAGGGGAGACAGGAGGGGACTGGCTTGTGCTGGACCCTGTAGATCAGGGTGTGCACCCTGGCTCCCGAACTGGGGCAGGGGGGAAGACACAGGCTTTCCCCAGTGCTGCAATTTCCCACTGGCTCTGAAGCAGCTGGAAAGAAGGTGCAGTGCTGCCCGGGGGGCAGATGTATGTCGGCTCCTGGTGCTCAGCTGGGTCATAGCAGAGGGACTTAATGGAGAGGGTTTTAAATCTCACCTCAAATCCTCTCCTCGGGGAAATCCACATGTGAGCGCAGCTCATCTGCGCCTACACATTCAGACTTCATAGCAACATGCACCAAGTCCTGAGAGCTAATTGTATATAGTTCGCTCTGTTCATTAGCTGGGCAGCTCTCTGAGTTTGAAAGGCATCCATTCAAGTAAGTGGTTGTATGTATAACAACAGAGGCTCCTGCTCCAAGTGCCAGGAGTTTCCTGAAGGGTTTCATATAGCGATGGAGATTAAAAAAAAAGAAAGCCAGCAGAGCAGTATGTTCTCCATTTACCTTTCTTCCCCTTTTCACCTTGCGTATTTCCTTTTTAACCATTTATGATCAAGTAATTAGTGTTGACTCAGTTGCAGTGAATTGTTTAGCAGCAGTTTGTTTTCTTGATTGAAAGTGCTCTATTTAATCTCAAGGCCTAGCCAGAGAAATACACTAAAAAGCTCTTCAAAGATGAGGATGCATAAGGTATCATTTATACTCTAATACAACTTCACTTTTCTTATCTTGTTCAGTGCACCAGGTATATTAACTAATATTTGTATTTAATACTCTAGCTGAACAGTAGAGCGCCCTGGAGAAGATTTATGGGTTTTTATCTCTTAACTGGTTCTAAAAGCAAGAAAAATCACATGTTGATAAGGAGGAGGAGCGGATCACATCTCTAATCAGAGTTCAGAAGCCTCACAGGCACCTTGCCTTGCCCAGGTAGAGTGACCTGCACCAGGGGACCATGAGGGGAGGCTCTGCTCAGAGCAACATCCACACAGCTGTGTACCAGCCAGGCCTTCTGGAAGGAGATGGGAACTTTGTTCAGTAGTTCATTGAGCTTTAGCAATTGACAGAGGAAGAAAACAGAGAGGGGCTGACTCATGGAACGGAGACCCGTGTCACTCTATGCAGGCAGGAAAAACCTGGGTGGCTTCTGATCCTTGGTTTTCTGATCCCTTTTTTCACTATTTCTTCTTATTATTGTCCACCTCTGAATATTGCCTGCTTTGAGGGCATGAAAATGTTTGTTATACCAGGCATAGAGTTTCTTCCTACAAAATGGTTTTTCAGTTTGTATGCTCTTAAAAAACATATTTCTCAAGAGAGCAGAGAAGATCTTATGATACTACAAAGCTGGCTTAAGAAAGATAGCAGCTATTTCCAAACAAGCAGCAAATTATAATGGTTGTATGTGCTGGATGGAAAAATTTCTTTTGTATTTCATTAAACTCCACAGGACTGAATCAGCTGAGTAAACTCAAGTGGCTCTTCCCAGAAAAGATAAGTGGCCACTTATTTCCCATTGCCACATAAAGTGTTTCTCAAATGTACCTGAAAGCTATAAATAAAGACAAAGGACAATGAAGAATTTTCTTTTTATTTTCTTCAGATGGGACAAAGTTGCAATAGTTAGTGCTGCAGAACAAACTGGAAGCGAGAGTCCTGTCTAACATAAAAATGCCTTTCAAGGAAAATTAAAGCTTTTGTGCAAATTCCTACAACATGTTTCCAGATGCCACATCCAGCCAATCTGTCAAAGAGTTGATATAACACAGGCTTTCCTCTTGGTCTTCCTAGAGAATGTTTCTCCATTAGAGACCTTCCAACTGTTTTTCTTATTTCTACTGTTTCTAGATTTCTTTTATCCCCTTTGCCAAAGGCATCTTTCCAATCACATTCCCTCAAGAGACACATTCCAAAACCTTTGCTCTCACTTGGCAAGATGATGATCTCTTGTCCCTTCAAAAGGTGTCTCCTGTACAACTGGCCCTAGTAATGTCACTGGAGGTCACTTCTCATCGTGGAGATTTGGGGGTACATGCAGTGTCCTATTTTGCCTTGGCAGTAGTCTTGCTGTGTCCTATAGGTAAGTAGTGCTCAGAATAAGCGAGAGAATCTGTCTCTTGTAGACTGACTACAGGAACGTGAAGCTAGATATTATTTCTACTCATTCTGTGAATATGGCCACAAAGCATCGAGCGTAATGATCGGTACTTGCTTATCTGAAGATCATTCTAAGGAAGAATAATGTGCTATTTATTTAATGATATCAAAATGTTGTTGTCCTTGACTTCCTCCACTACAGCATTTAAAAATGAAAAATAACTCCTTTGCAGACACTGGGTAGGGTCTAGAAAGTCATGTTATACCTTCAAGGTTAATTTGACAAGCGACTAAAGCAGAAAGCTCAGTGGAGGAAACTAAGGCAAGTTGTTTGATAAAAGCATCTGTAGATTAGATCACTGCTCTGCTTCCACTTGTGACGCTAATGGAAATGAATTGATCCACCTACAAGGACGTGTGCCTGTTACTAACGCAGGCACTTGTACGTTTCTTCACTCTTCTTTTTCAGACGCAAAAAAATGAGAGGTCAGAGGAGGTCATAGTAGCTCTTTATGGGTTTTTTTTCCCCATGTTTGCTTCTCCTGAGAAGAATAACAAACAGTTTTAACAAGCCCTGAAGCTTCACAATCACTTAGATTGCCCAACATCTTAATTGCTTTCTGTGGTATGTATCAGTGAGAGCGTGATAAGGCTAAAATTCAATCCAAAATCCCATGAGTGTCAACAGATGTAGGAATCTGACCGGGATGCAGGGCGCCGCTGTACCCTTTCCGCTGGGCTCTGCCAGCACCCTAAGCTAAACACCCTGAATTTTGGAGAGTTCATAATCAGTCAAGATCTGCAGCTCAGATGTGCAGCTCAGATCCACTTTTGGTCTAAAATATGGCAGGCCACGTGCCAGAGGACACATACCTAATTACCAGGCTATGCTGATTATTCCTTCTTCTGTACTTTTCTCAGTAAATTTAGAATAAATTATATCTTTGGCAAATTACACAAAGAGATGATTATACATTTAATTAGATGTTTACCTCTCGTATTCTTCATGCAATAGTAACTAGTGCAGATTACAGGAACTCAGAATAATTTTTCTGTATGGCCACATTCTCCCAGGGTTAGATTCAATGGAAAAAAAAAAAAAAACAACCAAACAGTAAGGTTTTTGGTTAGGGGAATATTTATACCATATTCAGCTTTTTTCTTCCTTTAATATGAAAATGAATAGTATCAGGGGATAGTGTCTCGGCTATTTGCAATCCATTGGAAAATGCATATTAGAAGGGAAAATACATAATTTATTAAATATATTGCTTAAAGTGAGAAACTTGAAATTGAGTTTTGTAAGTCTGAGGATTTTGGGTTATACTTGGCATAGACTACTCAGTCTGCTAAATTATTCAGTGCTAAGCCTGCCAGTGGGAATAACAAGAAAACAGACATAGATTTTGAAATGTGTTTTCGTTTGATTGGGAAAAAAAAAGTTTAAAAATTAAATAGCTACACTCAAAAAAAGCTTTATTCCCTCCTCATTGAACAACTGTTGATGGATGACTGCAGTTCTGCCTGTGAAAGGAGTACCCATGTGTATTCACTTAGTGGCACTTAAACAAGAATGTCATAAGAGACTGTACTGTCCATTAAACTGCCACAAATGTTAAATATAATTAGAAATTGCTTCCCATTGCAACCATTTTTTTTTTCTTACTAACCCAAAAGTAAATATATGTTAGAAGATAAAGACAGAAGGTTGTTAAAATGCTGACGTCTCTTACATGTGTTTGAGGAAATCAACTTAAAAGGAAAACCCATCTCTTAGGATTGCTCTTCCACCACAAAATCGGTTCCCTATGCTAGAAAAGCACTCTGATTTCCTTCAGAAATGGAAAGAATTGTGCAAATAGTGGCAATTTTTCCTCACATTTAAATGTTGTCAGAGGAAAGTCTGCCTTTGCTTTAATGGAAGATAAATCTGGCTTTTTGTTATCCAAGTATCAGATTACCTAGTGTCTGAAAGATTTCTTATATATATAAAGAAAAAAAATTTCTTGGCAACAAATATCTTCAACCTCCACAAAGAAAGAATTGTTTCAGGAACTGAAGTGAAAACCCTTATTTTGTCAAATCCTACTTTTTTCATCATTAATAGGGGGTAACTCCCCTTGATAACAGCAGGCTCTTTTTCTCCTCATCACAAGGTTGGATAAGACCTCAGGAGATAGAGGGGATCAGTAACTAAGAGCAAACTCCATCTTACCAATGCTGAGTCACCCTTTTTATTTGGAAACAGGAATTGCTAGCAAGGGGCAAAAAAGTGCATCTGAATCTGAAAGATTTTCATTCCTGCCCATCCCATTTTTCCCACACCCTACAATATTCTACCCACAGCTCTCCTGTGCCCTACAACCAACACTTCAAATATCTCAGTGAGAAGGGATGAAGATAGAGTCTCTGCCCATAATTTCAGTCTCACACCTCTTGTTCTGCACTTGCTCAGCAAAACATAATCCCCCAAAACTGAGGAAGCGAAGGTAGCAAAATGACCTCTTGGCAAAACACCAGGAAGTCTAATGAATTAAAAAAAGAAGTAGCAAAATTCCCAGGTCCTTCAAAGTGTGAGCATGGTCCTCCACAATCAGAGTCCTCCATGCAAAACCACATGCAGAATGGTGCACCACAGGAGCGTGGCATTCAAGTATGGGGCAGAGCAAGTCAAAGCCTTCACTGGAACAAACCAGACCCTGAAACATTGCAATGAAGCCAGCATGGTGGACCTGCATGTGACCTTGCTCAGTGAGGAGCTGCTGTGTGACTAGGCAGTAGCACAGCACCTTACACAATGACTAAGAAAAAGGATGTACCGGGCTGCTGAATTTTACATTTGCTCATTTCATCATATGACACCTTTCCTTATCTTTGGATAACGCTAAATGGATTCACAGATATCATGGTAAGACAGTGTCAGAGTGTTCATTCACAGAGAGCTAAGAGTTACAGCAAAGCAGAAAGCTAATTTCTGGACATCCACCTCCTGAAGCTGTAGGAAATAATTGACTTTCACAATGAGACAGCTTTTCTGACTTTCATATGTGCGTGCTTTCTCTGAATCACTGTTTTTGACATTTTGTTTAATATGTCATAAATTTTCACTACAATTGAATGGTATACGTCATGATAGCACTAATCTTTCAATAATATACTATTTTATCTACTGTTCATCATGTTTTGGTAAAAAAGAAAATGTTCTTTTTATTTTCTTTGATTAATTTTAACAACAAGGGCAGCAGTTGTCAGGCCTAGAAACAGCACTTTTGCAGATTATAAAGGCTGTGGAAAATTTCTAGGTTTGTCCAAGGAGAGACATTCTAGGTGAGGAAGAAACCAGTGGAACAATTTGAAGAGAAACACAGAAATATCAGTTTAATCAACATATACAACTCCTTTTGGAAGAAAAAGTTCTGCTTTTTTAGTACAAGCAAATACAAGCTAGCATTTCTCATGTTCTGAGAGTTCACAAAACAGTCACTAACAAACATACTTTTGCAAAACTTTCTAAAGATCTTTTTTTAGCAATATAAGGCAAATATTTCAGCTTGATGACAATAGATCAGAAGTATGGAACAACAAATACAAATTGGATTTTTTTTTTTCACCCCAGGACTTGAAGAATATCCCCAAGCTGACTAATAACTGGTCATTTCCCCTCTGTCTCACTCTTGTCCAGTCTGTGAAGGGCTCTTAAATATTTGTCAAATGCAAACAAGAAATCAGAAATAGGAAAGGTGTGGCTATATACAGGAAAATGGATATCTAAAATTCTTAAGGGAAAAAAAAAGAGAGAAGTATAAATTGCATACATTAGCCTGCTCCAGGGCTATTGAATTCAGCTGGAGCTTTTCCATCAGCCTCAATGACCTTTGGACCAGACCCACCACTGCTGTGATGAAGTGCAGAGTTCTCATCTCTTGCATAAATTGTCTGTTCAACCCAAAAGCCAGTCTCTGTGCTGGAGCCCTCCCACTCCAGCTTGGGCTGAATTCAGATCACACTTCAGCCAGGACACCTGAGCTGAAATCCAACCTATTTAGCAAACACAGCACATTGTTTATTGAAGCAGATACCCCACTTAAAATGCAAGCATCATGTGGATGGACTCTGTCCAACTCTCCTTTGAGTCCAACTGACTGGAATCAAATTTATCCGTCTACTCCTGCTTCTCTGTGACAGTCTGGCAACAAAAAGCAGTTGTGAACTTGAGGGACCACTTGAAACATACTTGGCCCGTGTATAAATGGTTACAAAAGGGACTGGGCAAGGTAGTGTGATCTATCCAGCACAGTCATTTTAAGGTAGGGCCATGACTTTAAAGCTTTACTTTTCCATAGGTGACCCCCTTGCTCTGTGCAACAGTGAGAACAAGGGACTGGACAGTGGATGACAGCCTGCATTTGTCACAGGAATTTTTCCGGTGTGTTTCCTGCTCTGTAGAAGGTGAAATAATTCACCTGGATTTCCCCAGCTCCTTTGCAACTCTATAAAAGGCAAAACTGATATGGAAACAGAGTGCTTATGAGTAAGATGAAATCAAAGTGATGCACTTTTGTAGTCTTTTCCAAATACAATAAATTAGAGATGTAGTTTTGTTCTTGGGGTTTGTTTGTTTGTTTTAAAGGAAAACAGCTCTTGAAAAATTCTGATAATTCAGAAACTACCTGAATCTTTCACCATTTGAAATCTTTTAGCAACTTAAAAGATGTGATCTTTTTACCAGAAGCATTTTCTAAACAATTCCTAAAATATTACTAACTGCTTTTTTTCTTTATTTTCCTTTTTTTTTTTTTTTTTTAAGTGAACCTACTCAATCTTGAAAAAAACTTAGGCTGATAGGCTGAACAATCTTTATGTTCTTTTACTGTGTAATGAAGTACCCCCTTGGGCTTACCCAGAACTGGATGAACTTACATGAAAAATAATATGAGCTGTTACAGTACTCTCAGCTTAACTGGAATAAAGATGAGATTTTTTTCAGAAGTATTCATCCATTTGGAAACACACAGTTTAGTAAGTAAATGAATACATGGGTCCTCATATAAAATCACCTTCCGTAACTCCTGTAATTAACCAATTTCCAGTAATTTCCCTACATAACTCTCCATGCTGCTTTCATCTTCTTCCCATAGCCCTGGAAACCATGCCTGTTCCATTTGGTAGCTAGTTCTTACTGGTGTGTAAGTATCTCAGCACTTCACTAGGTCACATTTCTTCTTGCTGACAGTTGTACACTTTCCAGCAGAAACCACAAGAGCAAAGCAGACTTCTATCTGCTTTGCAACAACTCAACTTTTGGTACAATTTGAAAACCTAGAGGCTTTTAGAGTTTCATTCACCTCTCCCTTTTAGTTATATCACCACACTCACTGCTTTTTCAGAAAGATAAGAGAGGTTGGGGTCTTTCCATAGTTTGGTCTCTTTGTTCCTATATTAACTTGCATGCTTTAGCTTTACACTTTTAGTTATTTAAAATGTTAGCATGTTTTTTCTTGGGAAGCTCATTCAAAAACCTAAACTTAGAAACACTATGTCACATCTGGTTCCTGAGCTCAAGACAGCCTAATAATTCTGGTATAGAAAATTAACTCCAGATTTCTGAGTATTACTTGTATTTTTAATGTCTGCGCATTGACAGCATTAATCACTATAGTGCAACTGATGGCATTACTTGGATCAAAATGAGTTGTGCTACACAAAGCCAAATTGCCATCTTGCACTTCCATGAGAATAAGCCCCCTGGCAGATATCCCTCATTGATGGTTGCACCAGTAGCAAAACAGTCTCTGAAGGGCTAGTATGTATAATGTCATGCCACCCTCTATCAGTCCTAGAGCCATTCTGGGGCAATGCGCAGGTGGCAAAGGGCCACTACTGGCCAGCACAGAATAGGAAAGCCATCAGGGTGCACCAATCTGTTTGCGTGCTGGGACTCCTAAATTAGAGTCACAGCTGACCCTCTTGTGCTTTCCCTTCAACTACACCAATAGAAACTGAATATATACATGCTTAAATATATGTACATGTTTATGTTCGTAAATATTTCCTGCCAGGAGCCGGATTTTCCTCTCCCATGTATTAATTTGGTCTTTCTCACACACACATTCCTTAGACCCTAATTCATCAATATTTGGAGGAGCCTTAAGTTTGTTGTTTGTACACGGCCTACCATTACGGTCCACGCCCGGAGCTTCCACGCAATGGTGAAGTGTAAACAGCAACTACACTAAGAGTAATAAATATAGGATATATCCTACAAACTAATGCTGGAAGGCAGAGTTGTAATTTCTTTGAAAATCGATTTCATTCTAAAAAAAAGTTACACTTTCTGCAGATACCCCTTAACATTTCACATTGATAACCTTACTAGACATTTAAGGTGTGACATAAACCAGTGAACAGATCAATGAAGACACATTTTAGGTAGTTTGGGTGTCTGCCAGCTGCTTTTTTTCTTCTGGTAAAGGTGCTGTAGGACCGCCGCTCATGATCCACACTGCTTCAGCCACATGCCTCTGGTACCCAGTGGTTGTGCTCCCAGTGTTCCAGGCCCTTCAGCCGGCATCGCGGGGCTCTTCTTCGTAACTCAGCCAGAGACTTCTGCTTGACGGCGGCACCCGACACTAAACACAAAGCTGTTTGAACAGCTTCTCTCCCAGCAGGGTGCCTTGCCCAATGCACCAGTGCCTTTGAGCCGCCGCGGCGCCTGGTGAGGCAATAAAAGTCCAAAGGAGGGAATGGAGCCTGCAGCCCGCCGCAGCCCCATGTAACGGGTGCTATGGCTTCCCGTCTCATAGGAAGTGCCCGCTCCGTGACCTGTCATTTCTGCTGTCTGGACGTCTGTCTCTTCACTTCCTGGAGCAAAACAAAGCAGCATCAAAAAAGAGTGTCTCTCTCCCTTTTGTTTCACTACTTCTCTTCTACAGGGGCTCTCTGAACTTGTGTGCCCAGCTGGAATTAATACACCCAGAGTCTCTGTGGAGAAGGTGGGGAAGTGGAGAGGGCCCAAGGGGGTGGTGCATTTACTGTTGATATACACATAAATCATAACCAGCGTACCACTCCATTGAATCTCTGAGGCAGGATCAAGGACAAAGGAACCTCAATTTGCGACACTCCACTCCTAGCTTTTATGTGTCTGGTCTCTGGAATTGTGTGGACAGCCCTTCACATAAGTAATTGCAAACACCAAGGAGAAAAAGGCACACCTTTCTGCAGCTCCGCATAAGCCAGGATGGATGCATTATAGGCAGGCTGCAAGGACTCATGTACATCTATCTACCTAAGCTTCAGAGCTCGCACGTCTTTGCAGAAGAGGCTGAGGCAAAGGCAAGGTAGGCAGGGAGGGAGAAGGGGAAGGCAACTGCAGAAGTAGTAAGCATTACTCTCAAGTTAGGTTTTTTGATGTCACTTTGTTGTAGGAGCAGCTTGGCACTGGCTGGTGTGTGACCCAGCAGAATATCGCCCTGGTCAAACACCCCACTGGTGCATCAGCATCACGGGTGAGTATCTGGCTTCTGGATTTCTCCTATCCAGTACAAGGTGGGTATCAAGAGAAAGGGGGAAGGAGGCATGCCAGGGTCTCCTCCAGACAGTCTTTCTGAGAAAGTCTACCTTCTCGTTCACACACAGAGGTATACCTCAAAAGTGAGCGGATTTTACAGAGCTTTATTTCTGCTAGTTCACTGTGACTATTAGCCTGGAGAGCTTCCTGCTGTAAGCATTTGCTTTTAGCTTTAGATCCCTGGCACACTGGTGTCTGTGAGAGATATATCACTAAATGGAAGATGGCCAGCTAAGCGCTATACATACATGTGTCTACATTGCTTAAGTGTTACCTCACTCTGGTTCAGATTACTGCAGCTGGCTTTCTCAAAAACAATATCTCCCAGCACAGTTTGAATGACAGGTCACTCAACGAACTGGTCTCAAAAGTTCTTATGGATGCTCTAGAGTTGGCTGTCCTGCCTTACATAGTCCTCCAGTAGGCTTTGTCCCCTGCAATGACTCCACATGGCCTCTAGCTTCAAGCCATAGCATGCTGTCCGCAGTTTCAGGACACAAAACCACCAGCTGAGTGGGCTGCAAAGCAGCCCTGCCATTATTTCAATCACTTTGAATGAAAAAAAAAAACACAGAAAGGGTAATCATTATGTCTTAAAGGCAAACATGTGCCCCATGGGACCCAAAGAGACCGAGGGCCAACTGCTACAACACATGAATGTAACCAGTCTGCTCTAGAAGCACTGGAACAGAGCTGCGTGGGTAGAGGACATTCTGCCACCTTTTGGCTTTTGGGCTAGGAATCTCTTCGTTTAGTCTGCAATATAGTTGCAGCCAGATAGACCCCGGTCTTGACATCACACTGTAGTATATGTTTCTCATTGTGCTCTGATCCTTACTAAATCTAAAAACTATTGCCAGTAGCATTTACAAATGAGGGAAATGAGGTAGAAAACAGATGATGAGCTTGCTCAGAACCACGAACAGAACTTTTGAATTTAGTGCTCAGCTAAGCTGCTCTGCTTATGTTGCCTAAGACCTTGAACGAAGATACAGGCTTTAGGAAGGGAATTGACAGATAAGAGGGAGATCTGCTCAAAGAGGGAGTTCTGGTGTTAGATTGTGCAAGAAATAGCAAATTTGTGTTACGCAAAGAGAAGGTGGTAAGGTCTGAAGTGTTGACGCTGATCAAAGAAGAAGATAAGAGCTTTACGAAAATTTTATCATAGAAATAAAAAAAGTTGAGAAGGTTTTCTGAGGTAAAGACAAGAAGCCTAAATTTGATTCAGTAAGTCTCTGTACTGATTTGCATTCCTAAAAATAACCATCATTTCAGAACATAGATTTGGCTCGCTGGGTGAAGTTATTAGTCAATCCTGTCTGGTATTCAGCCTGGGTAGTAACAAGTAGCACATGGTGATCAAATGGAATTACAGACAAAACGTGCTGTCCTTACCCAATTAGGCATTGATAGACATGGAGTGAAGCATTTCTTTCCAGCTCTTACTGCTCATGACTTCATGCCTTCAAGTATCAGGCTGAATTAGCCTTATCTCCTGCAAAGCTATATATAGTATTTTGCTGTTGTAAAACCTAGCATTAAAGTTTTTTTTCATACACGTTAACCTTAGGCTGCTTGTGGTTGGAACTACTGTGTTTTCCAATACCACAATACTCTAAAGGTATCATAGCAAGCCTTAACTGCCCACATGGAAAGCAGCAGTCCCTCAGAAACTCTTGGAAAAAGCTGTACAGTTTGCTTCCAGGTAAGTTATGGTGTCATGACTCCAGCAAGTCAGCTGAGCAAATAGAGCTGGTGGGAGATTTATTGGTCAGATGAGAAGAATGAATATGTGCCAGACCTCCTACACATCTGTACTGACAGATCCTGACTTCTCCACTGTGTACAGTCAAGAGAGTCATTGTCCAGGGTCATGGATCAGAGCAAACTGAGGGGTATCAGCTAAGAAGCAGCAAAAGGTAGCCAGGAGTTCCCTTTTCTTTCTTGTGCTGAATAGGTTTCTATCAGAGCAGAAAGCTGGACTCATGCACTCCCGAACCTCGATTTGTCCTAAGGGAACAGCAGTGACAAACTGTTTTTCAGTATTTTTTCCCTGACACAGGCTGCCTGGAAATGACGTGAAGTAGCAGCCTCCAGGCAGAAACTGATGGCATTAACTAAGAGGAAGCAACACCTTAGTTTGTTCCTGGGACCCAATGCATATCTTTAAAATTGCAAATGTTTTTAATGCCCAGGCAGTATAAACAACCTTAGCAGTAGCAGTAGATGCCAACTGACCATGTTCCCAAGTGGCAGCTAAGGAAGGGCAATTCATGCAGCATCACAGCTGCTGTGTCTTCAGAAATGTGCATCTCCAAAACAAATGGAACAGACAGGAAAGACATAAGTAATCAGCCAAAAAACCCCCTCCACTTTTGGGGGTTTTTATCTCCAGAAATGCTGAATGAGGAAGCTGTAAGAAATATTAATGTCATCAGTAAGACTTTAGGTGGAGCAGAAAAGCAGTACACAGACAAGAAATTTGTATCTATCATGTTCATGTAGCAAGTGGTATTTAGCATTTGTTTTCTAATTCTACTAAAGACTTGTGCCATGCCTGTCTGTTTCTATCGTCAGCGCTGTAGACCTTCCTGCTCTATAATTGCCTTGAAATCACTTTCAACTTGCAGACTAGGAACAGTGACAAAAGTACATAAATTTCCTCAGCAAGTCACTTTTCCTGGCATCCCTGTAGCCTGGTCCAGAAGCTATCCCTATTTATCACCATCTCACTGAAGAGTTTTACTGCTCTCAAAGGAACTCTGCTTTTTTGCAACAGAGCTGTTACTCCCTCAGTATCAGTAGGTCCAAAGTAAGCAGCTAATATCTCCTGGTGATGGTTCCAGGAGGCCTCCATGATCATGTTTTTCCAGAAGAAGAAAGGCTTTCTGCTGTGGTTAACTGGGGAGACCCCTTCCTGAAGCTCCTTCCAAGCACATAATTTTTTTTTTTTTTTTTTTTTTTTTAATTCCTGTTTGCTTTAGTATCATCTTTGGTACCAGGGCTAAAGCTGATCATTGTCAGCTAAAGATCTCAATGCAGTTTGATGCCAAAACATATAGGTAGGTACTGACTGGGAGTCTCCAAAGCGCATCACCTTGCAGCTGTTAGGCACTGCCAGGTGTGCAAAGTTTACATATTTAACTTCTATCTAACCTCTATTTTGGGGCACTTAAATAAAATCCCATAAGCCTCAAAGGCTCCAGCCAGCTACCACCTGTAGGAGGGAGGAGCAAAATCCCCCTGGCACTGAGGGGGATCACAGAATCATAGAATACCAGGTTGGAAGGGACCTCAAGGATCCCCTGGTCTAACCTTTCTTGGCAAAAGCATGCTCTAGACAAGATGGCCCAGCACCCTGTCCAGCCAAATCTTAAAAGTGTCTGATGTTGGGGAATCCACCACTTTCCTGGGGAGATTATTCCAATGACTGATTGTTCTCATTGTGAAAAATTTTCCTCTTGTGTCCAATCAGAATATCCCCAGGCATAACTTGTACACATTACCCCTTGTCTTTTTCATGTGACTCCTTGCAAACAGGGAGTCTCCATCTTTGGAGATGATCAGAAACAGTTCCGTAGTGGCACAGCTGAGGAGGGAAGCAATTTGTCCTTGCAGGTTCCCTTCCCTTGGCCTTCACATAGTTCAGTCCAGGGATGTCTCATGGCCAGACCACTATAAATTAGCAGCCATCGTGCTAAGTATGGTGACATTTTAAGTTTTTCACAGTTTTTGTCCCTTGCCATTTTTTTTCCAATCCACACAAGTATTCCTCTGCTTCCAAAGGCTCCCAAATGCATCTAAAAGTCTGTCTCTGGTTGCAAGTGAAGGATTTATCTTTTTTTTTTGATTTGTACATTTTCACTTGGATGAAAATCCTACTTCCAGCTACAGCTTTGTAGGGGATTATAGGATAATTTAGGAATTTTAAGCAATAATACGAGTGATTAGTAGTTATGGTTCACCTTGACTACTTTGAGGAAGGACAGCTCTTCTAGCCACCGGAGTTTTCACTGTTGTATGTTGTTGGACTTTAATGGCTATCTCAACACATGTACCCAAATACTAGTGGGTACATCTAGAGCTGCCTCGAGTCCTGCTAGATCCCTAACTATTGAACTGACCCATCATGGCCAAAGGAAACAATACTCATGGGCAGTCTTCGGGCTGCTCTGACATCCATTGGGAATTATGCACCACAAATTGGTCTGTAACATGGGAAAACAGTTACGGATTTATTCTTTTCTCTCTTGTTTAACCGTGCCAAATATTTGCAGTTCAGGCTTGTAAGTGAACTGGGGATTTCATGCAGGGATACCTTGAATTTCTCTGTGCCATGCATTTGTAATTATTTCTTTTTTGTTCATCCAGGACATCCCACTGCCGTCATGTCAGCTGTTAATAGTATCATTCTTCCTCCATGAGCCATATGGCATACTCCAGGAGCCACAGAGGATATATCTGCACTGATTACTGTGCTCATGTGTCACAAGTTATGTCCCGTGCCTCCACAGAAACAGTACAGCATCCTTGAGAAAGTGGTTTAAACATAGCCATAGGCCAAATTCACTCTTGAGGTAACCACTGAACTAAAAAGTTAGTCCAGGCATACATTTGGCCTTATTTGTCAGCAGTTCTTTCAAAACATCTCTCTCCTTCTGTCTGGTGGAGGCTGGTGGCAACATGCCATCAGCAGCTGACTAGCATGACACTTTGTCCAGAAACAGGGCGAGTGAGGTTATCAGGAGATAACTCAGCATCATTGTCACCATTCAGTCACCATCTTCCCTGGCTGGGTTGCCATGGAGTTGTGGCATATACTACACAAAATAACAATGTTATTTTAGGAGAACTATGCAATGAACTTCTGCCCTTAGTCCACCAGGCTCCCTACGTGCTGATTGCTGGGATGCTAACTAACTGGAGCTTGCAGGGTTGCCGCTAATGGAAAACTCAAAGGTTCGTGTTTTACCAAATGATATGATACACCTTTACGGCATGGGCTCAAGATATAGTTATGCATGACCAATATTAGCTGAATGTTCTTTTAGGCTTTATTTGTGGAAAATTAGCATTTTCCCCTGATGTGCTTGACTGGCTTCACGTCATTCCTCTGGCAAGAGGGACAGAATTACAAAAGCTTTTTTTTTTTCTTTTTTTCCATGTGCCATAGCCAACAGTGTTGTACGTTATTAGCCTGTAGCACAATTTCTAAAATTGGAATTTCCATTGCTTGGAAGGCAGACTAAATATTTTCATTTTGGAAAGGCTCTATCTGTTTCTCTCTCTGCCGCCTTTATCCCATACCTCTCCAAAACATATGTTTTCAATCTTTTTCATTTAGATGTAAGAAATCATTGCTGGCAGACATTTTTTCTTTGCAGTTTATCTCCCACTGACCTCCTAAAAAAAAAAAAAAAGAGGTAAGGAAGAGAAGCCAGAGATGGATTTACTGGTATGATAGAAGAGAGAGAAGGAAAAAAAACCAGAACAAATAAATTCCTCAGTTCAAACGTGAGCCTGCCAGACTGCAAATCAAAGATTTGTTGAAATCCGGAAATGTTCATATCATTTTTCCTTTTCCTTTTTTGTGCTTCGAGGTGCCGTCTGAGAGCCATGGTGCCAAATCATTGTGAGAAAAGTGGTTGTTCCCAGTATCTTCAGTTGGCATCGGAAGCACCAGTTCTAGGAAGTCTCCCAGGGAAGCTGCTTTTTATACCTCTGCTCTAATTTTAGAGGCAAGAGGTTTGGATAATGTGAGCATGCATCCACCTTACAAGAGGCTTGTGCAAACTGAACCTGACTGGAGCCTTTCAAGGGTCGTGTGTGTCTTTCCGAAGCTCTGGATTTCAAATGAACGTCTTCAAAAGCATGCATCAGTCCTGATTTCCCCATTTAAGGTGGCCATGACAGAATCAAACTCCAAGTTGCCAACTATGGGAAAGAGTTTATACAAATTAATGGTGCCTGTGAACATGAACAAAAAAGAAGGTCAAGGACATCTCAGTTTCTGAGACTGAGTCTAGGAGCCGAGACTCACATTATTCAGTGATTTGATTGCTCCAAATGGTACTTACTAACTACAACCAACAAAAAGGGCATCATTTTATGAATCAGTAGTCACATCTGTGATTGCTAAGGGCTTTGTTAGCTTGGTCCCCTGATGTAGCTCCCCTGTAGCCGGAGATCTTTGTCATGAGCCTGGCTGGCCTCCCAGCACCACCTACTTCCATCTGAACTGGATGCCATGAGATCCCACCCAGAGGAGTCAAGCCTCCCAGGGAACAATGAGTAATTCTTGGGAGACGCCACTGGAAGGCTGCTGCCGTGGCACAGGAAGGCTGATAACATCTCCCGAACCACAGCGGCCCTTTGTGTCAGCAGACACAAGTGGGATGTTCCTTCTTAAGCTTTCCAGAGTTGGAGGAAGTGGGCCTTGAAACACAATGCTCATTGAAATCGGCTTTCATCTGGGGGATCTCGCAGCGTAAGCACCACTGGGTGATGTGCTTTCCATCTGCAGCCGAGGCCTCCTGATGCATTTCCTCTGTTTGTTCCAGAGGGATGGATGGCAGCAGCTTAAAGCAGGCACACATTGTACTGGCTGGTGGGCATTATTCTGGACTGCGGAAAACAGTAGTCCTGAGCAATAACAGTATCCTCAGGAGCCTCTGGTGGAAGTGGATGACATGTCAAATTACCTCCTCTTTCTCCTTCCCTCTCCATATGAATAGAACACTCATTATAGAAGGGTTTAAAAACATTTTGCATCTAGCTGTGGTGATGTTATGTGCTCTGTTGTTCAGTGTTTCTCTCAGCAAGGAAAGGCCATGTACACTTCTGACGCTAAACAGTTTAAGCTCTGGAGAGCAATAATGTAAATGGGGTTAAACTACAACTGCTAGGAGACTGCTAAGTGTTACACACTGTTGTTTCACCATATTTGACAGAGATTGGATGGTACAAGAAATAGAGTTGAGAAGGACGTTGTCACTAAGAGAGTCACTTCTAGCCATGAACTAAGACACAGTGAAAGCAACTGAACCCAAATGTGCTTTACTTGTTATATGGCTACAGACTGGTCTTCTGCTTCAAGCTGTGGCTTTGCCAGACTTCTGGTTGTTCATGGAGTCTTGTAATTAACCATAAGGGAGATCTAAGTTGAGGCTGGCTGCCAGTACAAATGAATACTGTATGAGTCTTCCACATGGGCAAGTGTGTAATTGAATATGGGAGTATAAGGGCAAAATGTAGCCATTTCTAAAAAGTAAATGTTCTCATCAAATCCTATAGAATAAATCCCCTTTTCTGCTATAGGATACTGCAGAAAGAGATAGACATGTGCTCTACTTATGTGGCATCTCCCTACCAGAAATATTTCAGGAAGGCTCAAACTGCAGTGAGATGAGATTGGTAAGAAGGAACTGCAAATAACTTGTCTTTCACAAACTAATTACTGAGCATGAGGCCTGAGCCCAGCTCATGGATCACAAGCAGGTTTTGGTAGCTGGGGATAACTCCACTACTTAATCACCCTGAGAGGTTTATAGAGGGAGGAAAATGCCAGACCAAAAATTCATTGAGCGTATGTGGGGATGGGTGGTGTGTGGGAGGGGGAAATTATTACAAAGAATAGCATCATCCCCTCACAGTCCACTTTGGTAACAAAATCTATTTTTAAATTTTCATATCTAGAAATACTGCTGGCAGATCCCCTCTGTGCAGCCTATTCAGGCACTCCTCTAAAAAAAGATCCTTACTTCCATCTGCCTCCAATGAGTAAGTGCCATCCAGTCTGAAAGGGACAAGAATGTATTTTTTTACTCTTGATCACTTGTCTGTCTGGATCCAGACATCCTGAGGCTTCCTGGGTGGGCTCAGAGCAGCAGGGTGAGGCCGAGCTGGGGCAGGGGACACAGCAGGCAGAGCAGGCAAGCAGGCAGGAGGGCAGGCTGCCTGCCCCATGATACTGCTGGAGAAGAGCCACTGGAATCAGAATTTAGGGCAAAGGCAGACTGAAAGGGAAATCACACCAAAGAATGTAACAAGAAAAAAAAATGAGAAAAGGGGAGAATTAAATATGTTTTATAAAGATCTGTAATTTTTTGTTTTCCTTACTGAGACAGGTCATGCTAAACAAAGGGCAGCAGGATACACATGAGTGAAATCAGGAGACTGTCAATTTATTAAAATGTTAATTTACTGTAGCAAGGGGAAAGCAACTCAGCCCAGTGACCAAAGGGAATTTTTGGTCAAATGCTAGGAAAAAATATGGCCTGTGAGAATTTTGATAATAATACTGAGGATTACAATGGTGCCCAAAGACTTCAGTCAAGTTAGGCCTTTGCTGTGTGTAATGCTGTATAAGCATATAGTGCCTGTTCAAGAACATTGTATAAAAAACTACCCTAAGAGCAGCTTTGAAGCTTCAGCACAACAGTCATCTAAAACAGCTGTGCACCTGAGGAACAAGCAAGCATGATGACCACTACCACGCAGAAATATGTATATGGTCATCTGTACTGTGACAGCTATTCAACATATTTTTTCCATGGCTGACAGTTCTGTACCATCAGGAACCTTAATGCCTCACATAGGGAGGTTCAGGATGAATTGATAGACCTGAACTGGGACAGGATGAATTTTCCTCGTGATCTGAGTTGGCTGAAGAGGGATCCTGGTTTAGGCTAAGGCTACTCCTATAATGTTTAGACAATTAAAGCTAGGTGAAATAAATCCCTGCCTCAGCATCTTTCACCTGAACAGCAGTCATACTAGAAATGGCATTAATGTTGTGATGAATAGAATATAATAGAAAACAAACCTTTAATTTTCCAAACTTCTGAGATTAAGACTTCATTTTAGAAGTTAGGTGCTGCTGAAATACAGTAAGGAGTGTCTTAGTATGACCGTGTCTTTTCAAAGTAATACATATCTTTAATATAAGCACTGTTTAGAAACATGCCACTTCCAAACATGCCTAACCCTTTTCTGGGGCTTCTCAGATTCTCTGTGTTGAAAGCAAACTCTTTGTATTGGAAGGCTGAAGATCTCAGAGATAATGTAATAATTCTTTTGATTCCTGACTCTGTACAGAGACTCGCTGTATTTTTCATTATTCTCAATGCATGTCTGAAGAGACATCTTCCTAAATCCCAAATCCATTCTTCTAGAAGAAGTGAGTGCCTGAAAGATTTACACGGGCACTTAGGAGTGTACCTGAAACAGAGGGAGGGTCAGCAGGGTAAGGTGAGATGTCCTTGCAGTGATTTAAAGGGAGTCGATGGAGGAATATAACCTCTTAAGTCAGTTGTTGCATTGTTATTTACGCAGTTCCAGCTTTAGCCATCCTCCCACGAGCTTGCCAGGACTCAACAGCTGCTTCTACTTGCTTTCACTTAATGTGATATTTTAAAGCATCGTGGAAATTAAATCATACAATCATCACGAATGAGAGCAGTTTATTAACCAAAAGTCTAAAGTGTCAGAGTAGCAAAAGTGTAAACATGATATCATGATCTCTGGTACCACTGGTATTCTTTCTTTATTTCCATAGAGAACTGCCTACAGCTTTAGTCAAACGGGACATTAAGAAAAGTCCTATCAGACAGGGACTATCATCCCTCGGTCTCTCCTTTCCTTTAGCTGATATCAGTCTGAATCTCTTCATGTCAAATTCAGTGACTAAGTACCACATCTCATCGACATGGATCCCAAATTCTTACCACAGCGCTGCATCTCCAGTAATTTGCCACAGCATCTGAGACTGTCAGGTAGTGAAGATCTGTGAAACACTGCGGTGGGACAGAGTAGTCACAGCATCTCTTGGTTACCCTGGGTTGGGCAGGTGGTAAGCAAGCAGCATAATACCAAGTGTGGGTGTCACTAGATAAAGTATATCAGCATGACTACAGTCTAAATATTATAAACTTAAAGCAGCTTAAGTCCCTAACTGCCTCCACAGACACGCAAATCTGACATTAAAAATCTGAAAAACTTTAGCTTTGCTGTTGGTTAAGCCTGGAGGTGCTTAAGTTTTTCATGATACTTGCATTCCTCTTTGGGGCATGAGTTGAAACACCAGGGCAGCGTTGCGGAGCACAGCGGCACCAGTCCTAGCTCCCAGGAAGAAGCAGAGACCGAGGCAGCTTACGGAGCAAGGCTTGTTCTCCTCTGCAGCATTTTCAGCCAGTTAACTCTGCGGCTTTGCTGTCCCCTCTGCCTTCTCTTCCCTGATTGCTGCACTGAAAGAACGTGAGGGAAGGAACTTTAACCAGCATTTCAGTGTCCTCCCCCTTTCTGTCCTTCCACCTTTACCTCCGCGCAGTGCTCCCCATATCTTTGGAAAGAGCTGGTTTTCCCACCTGATTCAATGAGAATTGCAAATGCCTTCCCACCGACCTCCTCCCAGCTGGGTGCAATGTTTGTGGTTGTCTTTTTGCCTCTATGCGTTCAGCATGTATGGGTTTAACAAAACTGATGGTGTGCAATTAAACCTACAATTTTCGTTATTCTCCAGGAGACTGTTTTTGTGCTTCATTATGTTCCCCACATCCCTATCCCTGAGTCAGGAAAGGCTGAAGCTTCTCAACACAGTATGCTTTTGTTAAGGAGCTCATCCTCAAATTGACAACATGTTCCATCTAGCATTAATTTAGCATCTAACTCATCGAAAGACCTGACTGTTACAAAAAAGGCTGGAGGGGGAATCAACATTAAAAGCACTAAAAATAAAAATAAAAATTCCTTCTTAAATTGAGATACCTGGGAACAAGCCCACAGAGTTGATGAGAAACAGAAGGCCGGATCCCAGGTTCACTGCCGAATAGCCATGAATCTCAGCCCAAAGTGCCTTCTAGGCTGACCCTGTGCCCTTGAGTCCCGTGTCCCTTGGGAGCTGCAGCGCAGGAACAGAACGGTCCCTCTGGGTCTCTGCCTGCCCTGCCTGCTCCCTCCCCGCCGGCCTGTGACGCATGCACCTGGGTGTAGCTGGTGAGAGGGTGAAATTGTGAGAGTCTGGAGAGGCCTCGGGAGCTTTGCGTTGCGTACAAAACAAGGACAGAAAAAAATAGAGGCAGGGGTTTGGAGCCTCTAATCAGCAATGATTGCTTCCTGTGCAGAAGTCAGCTGTTTCCATACAATAGCCAAGCTGTTCAGTCTCTAGGCGCCATCCCAAGGTCATCACTTTTCTATTGTTGTTCCCCACCCCCAAGGAAAATTCCTGTGCTTTTTTATGTATATAAGGGTGATTTTTCTTTTAAACTTGGAAAACTCATGCCTGCCTCTTGTGGTTGTGGAAGGATTCCGCAGTAGGTACTGACCTGGACTTGGCTTTTCAGCGCTTTTCCTTTTCTCTGCATGGTCAATGCCTGATGTGCCTCTAATCTCGACAACTTTTTAAGGTTTTTAAGCAAAATACTTATCTGCACTGTGTATGTGGAGGATGTAAGCCAAATTCAAAACTGACATATTTTTTCCTACTTGCTTTTCTAGGAATTCATGTGTCATTGCCCTCTGAGACAGTGAGAAAGGAGGCCATGTCAGTTCCTAGATATTGTTCCCTTATAAAATATTTATTTACTTACACACATACAAACCTTGCTCTTTTAAACCTACCTACTGGAACCTCTGTAAAATGAAGTGTTTTATTCTAAGAAGCCATTGAGCCATCATGGCATTGGTTTATTTTGAGACCTGCTGAGCAAAATTCTAAAACCTTCAGAATTCTGAAGTCCTGTAGAAAAATCTTCATTCTGGGCAGCTTCTCTGGTTTCTCAGAATTCTTCCAAATCCCTTTCACTGGGCTAGAGCTGATCCTGGGCAATACCAAGCAACTTCTTAAAACCACTGCTTGTTATCTGTTGCTGCTGACATCAGTTGGACAAAGAGATGCAGCTCTTTGCAGGTTTGATGCCACCTATAGCCCAGTCTACAGTTTTCAGAAGCTTTGACTAATTCACTGTGAATTTTTCTGCGCAGATGTAGTTTACTAAGCAGAACTGGAAAAAAATTGTGGATTTCAGGAAGGGCTTATTCACCAGCACCCCATGCTGCTCAGAAATGCAAGATGGGAACAGTTTATTACCATACCAACACTAGGATCTCCGCATGAGATATTGGCCTGTCAGGATGTTAAGTGGTTGTGGTCTCACAACTTCGTCTCTGGTGTCACTGCTAATGAAACAATTATGCTCCTCAGCCTGTGGCTTACACAAAATTTAGGACAACTAAAGTGCTTTAATGCGCAACCATTGAAGAATGCCAAGTCAGATGAAAACCGTATATTTAGTTATGAAAAATTTTTTTTCCTGATCTATCCCTTTTTTTTCAACTTTCCCAAACAAACATGTTTTGATGGTCCCTACTGTCGCTGAAGCAAGCAAGGCTGAGCCACAGCAGTGCCCTGCACTGTGTCTGGGTTTGGGGGGTGGGGGATATACAGACTCCTGAACCTGTAAGCTATCACTGCTTGTAACTCACCCTTTAATTTCTCTCTGGGTGATTTTTTGCAGTTTGTGGTTCTTAAGTTCCCTCACGGGCACAGAAATCTGCTGCTCAGTTGCCAGCCAAGTTCATGAATATCTGTGCCTCTCAGAGTCCTCTTCAAGAAGGTATGGCTGGGCAGGCTTCACAGTTCTGCTGGGAACAATCGCTGTTAAAACACTTTTGTCTGAAAGCTTCTTCCCAGTTCTATGGGCTCTGATTATTTCTTTTCCAGTACATTATTCCACTGCAATAGTTTCTTTGGGGCTATTTCTAGCTGCTGAATAGATTATCATTCTACCATTAGACAAGACACCACAAAAATCCCTTCTGATGACTGTGTCATTTTGAAAATCCTGAGTGAGTTACTCTTTAATGGGAGTATACCTGTGTAGTACACATAGGACACAAAGTAAATTATATGCTTTTTAGCCTCTGTGAATAGATTATTGTACTATTTGGGGTTATTTAAAAAAATAAAATAAAATATTTTGGTTGTAAACCATTGCTTTGTCATGTTAGCACAGTTTCAAAGTGACAGGTAGAAACTTAAGCACAAAAGGCTGTAGAGGTTTACATATGGCATCTATACACTGCCCTTTTACCCTTTCCCTGATGACTGTCACTACTGTATTATGTCAAGTGCCAATAGGATTGTACCATTATGTTGAAACATTGGCATTTTGTTCTACTACATACAGCTTTTAATTAAAGGCCCTTCTTCAGATTTATCCCAAGAATTCAACTACAAAAGCCTTTTTCTTCTTAGGGATGATTTTTCATGTCTAATATTTACGGCCACAGCAAGATATCCAGGCACTTTCTACCCAATATGATATTCTTTGTCACTGCCTGAATATCTGCACTAGTCCAGTTTACCTGTTGTTGTTTTCCAGAAATTCTTAAGTCCTCAGTGGCCCACAATAAGGCTTAATACAGATTTCTCTACAGCCTGTACAGTAATGGCTCAGAGCACTATAGTTCTTAATAACGCAATCCTAGGGTTTCAGATAACAATGTCACAGCACTATGCCTGGCATTGATTCTTAATGAAAAAAGTGAATGGACATATTTGAATACTTTAGTGCAAAAGCATAGTCAAATAATGTTTTAGAATTGTGAAAGAAAATTAGCAATACTATAAGAAATGCTACTGTAAATTCTTTGCTTTGTTTCATACATAAATAAAATCTAAAAGAAAAAGAAAATACTGCTCCTGATTTGCACAATACCACTATAATTAGGCTCTTAGACTGGACACTTTGCTGTATCACCCAAGCATCACTCAGTAGACTGCCATGCAGACTGGGCTGCACCTCTTTTAATGTCCTTTCCATCCCTCTCTCCCTTTCCTCTGCCTGACAGAAAATGGTATGAGATCTATTGTTTAAAAACAAACCAGACAAAACCAACTAGAGCAGAACAACCTTTGCTTCTCAGGACAATTGCAAATTCATTCCCAAGAAACACAGTCAATATCACCTCCACTCTTTATTGCAATGGTTTGAATATTGTTTTCTTTTAATATTATTTATTTATGTTCATTTGTTTCAGGGCAATGGGTCATTTAAAACCAATAATATGTAATACTGCAGCCCTCATTTTATGATCATGCAGGAGCTTTGTGCTGTTCACTGAAACGTATAAAGTACTTAAGCAAAGGGGATGGAATGGCAATAATTTGGGATGAAGTAGAAGATTAACTTGGGGTTTTATTTTATTTAAAGATGAGGTTTGTCCTCATATGCTATTGTATGCTATAATAATGTCTCTGAAAATGATGGACACATTAACTTCCTCACCTTTGCTGTGAGATACTTCCCAGATGGGTTAATAGCTAATATTCTAACAAATTTTTTTGTGTTTGTCTTCTCTTCCTAGGTCTCATTTATACCCTTGAAGAAGATGATTCCTTCCTGGTATGATTCAATACCTACTCTATTAAAATCTTTACAGTTACTTAGATCATCTTTACCCTCAAAATTCCTGTTGTAGAGGTGAAGCCCCTTGGAATAATGACCATGACATGACTTTTTAAAATACCTCAAGCAGTTAATTATATTCCTGGAGAGCTGGGGTAATAACAAGAATATTCTGAGTTGTAATAAAAATGTAAGAAGATTTTTAGAAGGGTATAAATCAGTCTTTTACTACAGTCTGTTTTGAATTATCAAAGGCAATAGGGAGAGGGAGAAGGGGAGCAGAAATTAGATAACTCACGTGAAGCAATAACACAGGAAATATAAACCATATGTAAGCTAGGCTATGAAAAAACACCCAACATATTCTTCTTCAGAAAACTTGTAAACACATTTCCATGGAGAGCAGAAATAACTGTAAGCAGCAGTTGGTCACTTGGGGCCCAGCACACATGGCTATCATCACCGCCACAGCTGAGCCCAAGGCAGGGCACTGCCCCCACACTGCCAGGCTGAGGTGGAAATTGGTCACACGTGACTGAGGGTGATGGTACCAGGAGTGCCTGGAAGGTAACCTCCAGGCAGGTTACCCACACCTAGATGTAGGCACAGCACAGCACGGCGTTTTTCCATGCGTGTGGCACTCAGCAGCTGTGATGGAGGTAGGCGCTCTGTGGTGGGCAGGAGCTTTCCCACCCAGCATCCGCCACCACACAGGAGCTGCACACAGATGTTTCCCGCCATTGCAAGCGGGGATGAGACCTCACCTTGGGCCAGGAAGCTGCACAGGGCAAGTCTGTGCAAACACACAGTTCCTGAGGAGCAGCTGGCACCAGGTAATCGCGTATAAAAACTTTATACACATTTTAGCATTTAGCACGTGGAGGTACTGAGCAGTGGCTGGGATTCTTGATGCTGTTAACTAAAGGCCATTATTTTTTAGTTTGTGGCAGTTGGGTACTCTTTAAGAAAGGGAAACAGAGCTAAGCTTACTCGTGACATGAGCTTGTGCAGCAGTTTCTGTGTTCCTGCTCTATTTGTCTGACATTCAAAAAATAGCTATAGCATAAAGGAGTGTTCTGGGTGCTACTCCTTACCCTCTGCTTTCTAGGAACCCCACTGCATGGATGAGTTCCTGTTGCCACTTTATACAAATCATGTTTGTTCTTCCTTGGCCTGTGACTCTCATACAAAAGAAGCTTCTTTTATCACTACCTGAAAATAAAGAACACTAACAAAATGATCTGATAAAAATGATTCATTCATCAGAAGAATGATTTTTGCATGTTGCTACTTTGTGTGTGAGAGCTATTACACAAGGAAAGAGACTGTGAATAGACTTAGTGTTTACATAGTACCAAAGTATAAGGTTGCTCCTTGTCACCAAAACAGCACTGAACCCTCATGATACACTAACATGTGCGTGGTAGTCGATGACACATCATTGCTGCCTACATTAGCACAGCAAAGATGCTTTGTTCTCTCATGTCATGAGTTTCAAATCCCAGCTGGGGATTTACTGACTCAGCCACAGTGAGCTGCTGTGCGCTCCCTCCCAAAAGGAGAAAAGGAATAAAATAGAAAGGCTTTCTCCTTTTCGTTTCACTTCAGAAGTACTGCTAAGCACTGGGAGTTATTTCCCTGTTGGTACCAAAATATTACTACAGTTCTTGCTGACAAGAGCTACATACACCCATCAGTGGAGAAAAGGCTCATTAGCCACCCCAGGACAAGGCATAATAGCTATTCCTCTGAATTCGGATACATAAAATCACAGATGAAATCCTCATTCAGATAAAATTAGAAACTGCAACTCCATCCTACCACAGACGGGAACTGGTGATTGCTCAGCATTTCTCTATAGCAGGCCACTCGCTCCCCTGCACAAATGCAGAGTGAGGAATTCCAGTTTTACTGTCAGGTAACCACTTCTTAAATTCTTCTCTTGTGTTTCTGCAAGTTCTTGTCTTTTAGTAATGGCATGACATACATTGCATATAGAAGATGTTGGAACATATAAGCCTCGTATAGACATTCAGACAGAAAACTATTTTTTCTGCCTTCTTCATCATGAGACGTGGGTAGTGCAAGTGTATCACCAGAGCTGAGACCAGTGAACCTTTACAGGAGGTTCTTCATGCTGAGAACTAAAACAGAAGAGGGCACAGGCCTGGACTCTTGCTGTTACTGTTGGTTGTGACCTTTTTGAGTGATGATCTGAAAGCACTACACAATGGTTGAAGAATTAGCCTCACAGCATTCCTAGAAAGCAGGCATTATTACTTCATTGTTAAAGAAGTGGAAACCTGGTCACAGAAAAGTTGTGATTTGTATATGGTCACACAAGAAGGAGTCAGGAAGAGGAAAAAAATGTCTAACCAGTGACTTAAATTCTTCATCTTTTCCTCCTAGTTATTCACTGCATGATCTTAGGCACTTCCTATATACCAACTCATCCCAGAGAAGTGTTCTAAAGTTTCATTCATATGTGGACAGCATGTGGAGATACTTGGATGGAAAGGATAACTAACAATTTCTCATTGCTGTTGTCAAGAAGCATGGGCTGAAGTCAGGTGGCACCTGAGTCAGGCAGGGTTTGCAGAAGCCTGGTGTCCCAGAGGGGTGGCAGGAGACTGAGTGCCAGCCTGGCTTTTCCTCCCGCAGCAGCAGTCCACTGCCAGAATTGCTTCACAAAAACAGTGTAAAGAAGGGAAAAGTGGGTGCTGGGGGAAGAAAACAGACTTGAAGTGATCCCAGAGTGTGAAAGCATTCAAAATCTTATGACTCCTGTGTGCTGTCACGTCTCTTCCCCCAGAGTGAGGGCTGGGTGGGAGTCAAAAGGATAAAGCTCCATCCTGGCCCCTGGGAATGGACAGGTTTAAAAAAACCTCTAAAACTAAGGGAGGATATGAAACAAGACCAGGTACTGAAGTGGAGAGGAATCAGCAGGGACAAATCTGGGTGAAGATAAGGACGCAAGGACAGTGTGAGAGAACTAAGGAAAAATAATGAGCAAGAATAAAAAAAGGATTATAATTGGTCTATTGAGTTGCAGATGTCCATAAAGGTCAGTTAGAAAAAGTGAAAAGTAAGATTGAAAAGTATTTCCTCATCCCTAACTCTAGAAAAAGCAATGATAACTTATTTCTTCAGAGCGCAGGAAGAAAGAAGCCTTTTGCTGCTGCAGAGATTGCAGCACATCAGATGAGGGGGTTATGAAAGTTCAAACACACCCAAAATCTGTCAGCTTGTAACTACCCATTTTGGAGCTAAGCGTGCACCAGGCTAGATATACAAGTGGGGGTGTTTCAGGAAAAGTAACTAATGGTTGTGTTTAAAATAGCACTGACCCTTCCTATCTTACTGGCATTGACTACAGGGACAGGCACACCCACTCAGGCCTGCTTTGTGCTTCAAATATTTTACTGGTCCGACTTTTTTGACTAGAGATGTGATTTCTTTTTAACTGGAATGAATTACTGTGGCAGTAAAAGCCCTCAGGTAGAGGCCACTGTACAGACGTATAAATATGATCATATTAATGGTCATTCAGCATCCCTTTCAATTCCCATCTGGAATTAGGCAACGCATTTAAGTATTATTTTAAGTACACCAGGCGTCAGTTAGACTTTCTGGACTTATCAGCTTACCTGGGTGGAAATTGCTGTCTCACCTTCACTAAAGCTAGGCTGCCTCACAGTAGCTGAGGGTATAAACCGTGTCTGGCCAGACTGTTTGATCAATGTCCAAAGCTGGGCTTAACCTTGCTCCTTAAGTCCATTCAAACCTGAATGTTTCATTTGGCTGTCCTCTCTGGTGACTGTGGATCATCTCTAGATTACCCCTTTGGCAAAAATAAGTCAAAACTAATGATGCAATTGCAGTGAATTTAATTAAGTTACACCATCAATTAAGAAAGCTTGACCAGCCTTTATTAACGTCATCGTTGCTGTCTCAAAATAGGCCTTTGTAAGGCCTGTTGAGCATTGCACAAACCTTGCACGGCTCCTTGCAGACACATTCCAGGCTGAGGTGTTCCTGGTCAGACAGCCCAGCTGCGGGGGGAGCACAGGAGCACCGGGCAAAGCCTCCTTGAGGGATCTTCACGGCAGGAGCAAAATGTTGGCAGCTTAAAGACAGAGGCTCAGGCTGTGTGGCTCCTGCTGCAGAAAGGGAAGGAGAAGAGAGGTGCAGCACTGCAGCAGGGAGCTGCGGGGAGAGACTTGCTGCTGCCGCTGCTGCTGCCGGTGCTGGCACTGGTGCTGGCGTGGGAGGCGGTGGTGGTCGCTCCTCTAGGAGGCCCTGGCCCTTCTGATCTTCCTTTCCCCTCATTCCTCAGAAAGTAACCCCAGATCCCAAACACCCTCAGCGTCACTTTCCAGATGTCCTGTGTGGCAGGGCTGGGGCTGTTTGCTGGCTCGCAGCTCTTGCCAGCTGAGGAGCAGCACTGGTGGCAGCTGGCCGGCAGGGCAGCCACCATGGCACGCTCAGCGGCAGCCCTAAATGTGTAAAGCGAGTCCCAGGAAGATATGGGAGGAGGCTGGTACTTGAAGAGGAGGTTACCCTAGAGCAAAGGGATTGAGTCCCTCCCACGCCATGACCTGCTTGGAGCAAGCAAGAGTGTGATCATGCTTGAGGTGCAGTGGGAGCGGGTATCAGGGGATCTCTTCCGGTTTGTTATTTTATAAGCCACTGTGTGTGGGCTATGGATCTGGCCTTATCCTGACTCGCAGTAGTTCAGGGGGGGATCTGAACTGCACTGTCCTGTGGGCAATCCGCCTGTGGCATCACACACGGTGGGAAAAGGCTGTTCTCCTTCCCTCTGCTCTCCGCAGTTGTAAGCATATTTCCAGGTGAAGGGAATATCTGAATGAGTTTGGTTGCTAAACTCAGCAGTAAGCCTGTGCTTACACATTGAAATCAGCTATCTCATTCTGGTCTAAAAATAGAAGAAGGAGAATCAGTCCCAACTTGAACTGGATCCTAAAAAATGTATTTATGGCCTTCTCTGCTCCATGAATTGTCCTGCAAGCTCAGCAGAACCAATTACCCATTGCATTTATGGGCAGCCAACAACAGCTCTCCTAACTCCTGCCAGTACAGGCCTTTGGGTTTTTTTCCTCTTCAGATCTTCCACCTGCAGCGGAGGCACCGGACCAGGAGCAGGGATTCAGCGACAGCCAACATTTGATCCTCTGCGTAGTGCTGCCCTGCTCCGAGCACGTGTGGACAAGGCTTTCGTTAAGGACCCGCAAGCCAAGCTGCACTCGCACTCTGCAGAAGTCCTGTGGGGAGGACATTTGGAGTGGAGGAAAGGGGAGTGATGCAGAGCCATTCTCTGCCCAACTCTGAAGATGAATTCTGAGAGGGTCCTTGTTCCATGTGTGCCTCCTACTTTGTCCTAATGGCTTGGCAGGGAAAAAAAAAAACAGTGCCTGAATGAAAAAATGTGTTCACATCTCTTTAATCCATTCCCAACTAAATCCACATCATTATCTGCAGCCAGCACTACATATAATTAAAGGGTTTATTTTTGTGTTACAAAATCTCTCCATAATTATGGAGTGTTTGTGAAGTGCAACATTTCTGTGTGTATGTTTGAAGAAGTGAGGGACTTGCCATTTTCTCCATTTCCTACTATATCACCTACGTTTTCCTTTCTGCCCACACATCATTAGCTTCCTCCCCTCTACCATACAACCAGCTCCATTAAGATAATTTTTTAAAATAAAAAAGCAAGGATGAAACTGCTTGTGAAGTACCCCTCACAGACACCACACCTCTCCACTGCTATTGTTCCTCCCAGGTTCCCCTCCCCCCTGCTTCTTAAATACGTTATCCCAGAGGCACTACCACCGTCGCTGATGGGCTCAGCCTTGGCCAGCGGCAGGTCCGTCTTGGAGCCGGCTGGCATTGGCTCTGTCAGACATGGGGAAAGCTTCTAGCAGCTTCTCACAGAAGCCACCCCTGTAGCCCCTCCACTACCAAAACCTTGCCACACAAACCCAGTACATGCATGTACATATCTTCTGATCTTTACAGATACCAGTCCTATTTTATTACAGTCTTGCATGTGCTTACTTTCCTTTTAGACTTAACAATGAACTACGAAGTTATTATGAAAACCGCACATCACTGATTGGTTTGCTACTATCAACTCTGACAGGAGTTTTCAGCACATGGATCACTTGTGATTTTTTTTATTTAAAATGCTGTTCCTCCTTTGGCCTGTATGACTTCTTACATCTTGATTCACAAATAATTTATTTTCCTAGTGGGAAGCATGCAAAATTGTCATACCTGAGAACAGAATTACTTTGTTTACAAAACCTTTTTTAAAAGAGTAATTTAAATTTGACCCAGTAAAGTATCAAGTGTTTCTTATCTATCAGCAATGGTATTCTTCTTATCAAGTTATGCAGTCATTAGGACAACTGAGAAGTAGCATGCCTCTGTGTTATCTATTATTATGATGATAATTATTATTTATCAGCATTGTGTCTATAATATCGTCCCCGGAGGCTTCCTATAATTGAGGTTACCACTTTCAACAGTTGAAGCTCTTTTGACATGAAATGATATAATTACCTAATTAACTGGAAAGGGGTGTAAGTATTTAATATTTCTGTTTGACAAAAACAATAGAAATGTCCCTCATTTTAGATACTTTTCTGTGGAGAGAGTAAGGCAGTGGTAAGGGAGCCCCTGTAAAATCATCTAGCTCTCCAAGCATCCTCTTCATGGAAAGCCTGAATGGGGCAGAGAAACCCATTGCTGGCCCAAGAAGCACTGGTTTTCGGAACATTCCTCTGCTGCTCCTGATGTACACACATACTTAAGCTGCAGCGAACATCACTGAAGTCAGCTGGGACCCCAGCAAGTGGTTATAAGGCAACTATTTCCTGTGCTCATGTCATTTCTGTGACACAGCTGTAATTTCAACCCAAGAGAGTTTTCCCAGGCCCTCTTCCTTGCCTGAACAGAAAAACAAGATGAACTATGAAACTGTTGGCTGCTCTTCTGCCAGAACTCTCTCTAATTTTTTCCAACCAAAATGATTCTATGATTCTATGATTCTATGATTCTATAATTTTCAGGCTTTTTGAAGGCGTCTGTCCACAGGCTTTAAGAAGGTTAAGTAAATGTATCAGTTACTGGCAAAATTATGATTGACCTCGCTGATCTTAAAGGTCTTTCCCAACCTAAATGATTCTATGATTCTATGAAAATAAGTATCTATAGATGCGCTTCTGGTGACGTGATTTTAATACAAGAGTACACTTGTGCTACACACAGTGCTCATTTTATGCAGTGCTCTTACATCATGGGTTAAAAAAATGTGCGGAGAGCAGCAACATTTACCTAAACATGGGTTAGAAATGCTGCACATTAACTGGGATCATTAAATAACATGTTTATGAAAGCTAATCTTTCAGCTGGGATAGGAAAGAGCCATGTAGGTGAATACATTTTGCCCCTTTATCTTGCCATTTTGCTCATTATTTTCTCTTATTAATGCTCTTTTAGGATGATTTTTGCTTGGCTCTTTGAATCAGTTTTTGATTCAGTTTTGATTTTGCCTGAATGCAAAGTGGATAGTAAAAATTACCAGCTTAGAAAAAGGTATTTGCTTTAGAGTTACCAGTGTCACAAGATACAGGTTACCAGAGAATCAAGCTTTTCAGTCCTGCTTACTAGATAAGAAGAGGTTACTTTCCATACAAAAGCCTGTTTTACCAGCTCAACTACACCCTTTCTCCCTTCTTTCTACGTTATCTCTATTTAGCTGAATTGGCTACTGAAGAGAACAAAGTTGAATAAAACAAAAACCACAAACAGGCCAACACAGACCCTTGAATATTACTTGCATCTGAAATGAATTTACTCTGGCCAGCTGAGCATGTTTATCTGGTTAAGGAGCAGGAAAAGCACCATGTCTTACCTAGCCAAGCAAGACTAAAGAACATGGCTGACATGCAAAGGATGTGCAATGAATCTATTCATTACTATTTTAGCAGCACCCAGAGGCATCAGTCAGGACTGGGACCCTGATGTACTATACAAACACTGAGAAAAAGATACCTTCTACCTGCAAGGGCTTACAGCCTAATTAGACAAGAGAAGCAAACCAAGATACAAGGCTACACACAAAACACAATGTGAGTCTCTAGTTATATTTCACTCCAAGTGATTGCAGACCTGGGTGAGGAAATATTGTAAGTGCAGGGCTTCCTCCCATGATCCCACGGCTGAATGTAAAGCTGCAGAGAGCTCTGCTCCTGAACCACCACAGCACGGCAACACAGATAGTATTATCTTCATGGTGGATAGTCTATGCTGTTCTTCTTTTGGGCAATATTGTTCTCTGAAAACTCCAATGTGTTAAAAACGTGTGTGCAAACAAGCAACACACCCCCCCCTCTGCTTCAAAATTTTTTATCAGGCCGGCCACCAGCGAAAAAGTATTAGAGCTGCCCATACAGCTCAGCCCACATGTACCATGAATTCCAAAATTATGAAAAGAGATCTGAACAGCCATGTGACTGCCAGAGGTGCCTGCCACAAAAAAAATAGACAGTAACTATGTCCATCAAAGAATAGGTCAATGACCTTCTGCTTACTATGAGCTCACAGCCCTCTTGATCTTAATATATTTTTTAAAATCAACTAGTGATTGAACATATGATCCAAATACAGCACATCAAAGTGCCACCTTAAATCTTACTTGCCCATAGACTTCCCATCACTGAAGCAGAGGAAACTGTCTCTTGGCAATGCACATACAGTTCCGGCAGAGCTCAGGTCTTATTCTTCTAGCACTTAGGTCATACACTATGCTCCATTTTAGATAAGCTACCCATGGTACAGGGAAGGCACCATGAAATATCAATGTGAGCATTCACACTTGAGAAAAAAAATTGCTTCAGCTGCACAACAAATGACTGTCACCAAAGAAGGACAAGGGAAAGGATAGCAGGTTCATTTGGTTACTCGTCAAGGCCTTAGTGTAATTATACAGTGGGATCTTGCTGTGTTATTATGTCCTTATTAAATTAAGTTTGGTTTTATGCTGTTGGATTTGATACAAATTCATGGGTATAACAGCATAATTAAATTATGAAATTAAATCATGTAAATATAATTAAAAGTTTATTGTATTATTACTGCTCCTGTTACCAAATTCAGAACCTTGCTATATATTGCCTGCTTTCCTTGCATAGCTCTTTCTCAAAGTTGCCTTCTACAGTGTTTCAAGTGTGCTCTTTAGGCCAAAGAGATGAGAACTCATCTCCTCTGTGAAACTCTGCATTTAATAGGTGTAAGTTCTCAAAATCTGACTTATGTTTTTTTGAAGGACATGACAAATTGCTGTAGACAAAGATGCTGAGATGGCACTAAACCTGTGGCTGAGGCTTGCTGGGTTTGGATGGTGGAGTGTCACATGCTGCCAAGCTGTCTCTAAACAAAATCATTTATAGAGTAATAGCAGCTGAGATGTAAAACCCAGAGTAGATGACTTGTCATTTTGAGGGATTCTTCTTCTGGGAATCGCGTCTGAAGGCCTGATATGAAAAAATGAGAAATCTGGAGAAAAATTAAAAGAAAATGTTGATGCAGTGGTTTTTTCCCTCTGAATGGGAGAATGGAAAGAGTGGGAAACATGTTTCAAATCTTCACTACTGCAGATGAAGTACATAAAGATCAGAGCAGAAATTAACATCAGAATATCCAGATCCAATTCTAGTTAGAGAAGTTACAAGGAAAAATTTGTATTTTGTAGGCATTATAAAGATTATTTTATTGCATAAAATGTTTAATTTATGTTGTATTTGTATACACAATGCCTAATTTTGCCTCCAGCTACAGCATTTTACTTATGACAATAAAGTACTGTGTAGGTACCTAATGACTACTAGAAAGTCTGGCATTATGCCAGTATTACTCTCAGACCCTAAGACTGAGCTGAATCAACTACACTAAAAAATATATATAGAGAGATATCCTTTTCCAGACATTTTTGTGGAAGTATGTTTGTTCTCTGTATTCATTATAGCATTGACCACTTATGAACACTAAGGCTATAACTTTCTTTTACAGTTATAAATTAACAATATTGATGCCTTCTATTTGCAACACTTAAATTTTCCTGTTGTTCAGAGATATGCCAGCAAGCGAACTTACTCGTAAGCACCTTACATTGCAGTATATCTCTATTACTACATATATTTTTCTTTATGCAGTGGAAAAGAATTCAAACAAACACATCTGTGTATATACCTCAGGCATAAGCAGTACTTTCCACTTGCTAACTGAATTACATGTAAGACATTTCTTGATCATAAATAAATAAATAACGTTTCATTTCTTTGACTGGCTATTTCATTTTTCCCCATATTTTTGTTTCTGTAGTTATTTTTACACCTAAGAGATTTTTTGAGAAGGGGGTTCTTTCCTTGAATTTACATTTGTTGAAAATATTCCACCTCTAAGTGTCCTTAGGCAGACAACCTTTAAAAGAAAAAGCAGGACAGAGCTAATAAATATTCACAGTACTATGAAGGCATCCCATGCATCTGAACTGGGAAGGTGTTTGTTCTCAGTAGAAAAATTTTACATACAGGGAACTGAAGGACAGAAAATATATGGCGCAGCTCCTCCAAGACACTTAGTTACCTCATATCATTGCTCTGGGCCAAGCTAACTCAAGCAAGATAACTCAGCTGCTTTGATGAAGAACAGATCTTCTCAAACTAGTTCTTGAAAGGGAGTCATCTTTGCTCCCTTATTGCTACATAAAGAGTAAGAAAGCTTAATCCCTCTATGATGCAACTTGAAAGGGGAGCTGGTGTGCTGAGCCGGCCAGAGCATGCTGATCTTGTTTGTGGACATCTTGCTCTGGGATGACGTCGAGACACTCTCTGCCTTATGGTCTCAGTGCTCAGCTTGCAAGTAGGTATTATCAGATTCACAGCCATGTTTGCTGAGGGAATGAACAAATGGGGGTGAGTGACATCGCTGTTTAAAAAGGGTCACAGCATAACAGCTGAGAACTAGGATTTCCCAAATAGACAAACAAGCCAAGTTGCAGCCCCGACATGTTGTGGGACAGATCTAGACAACGGATCATGTTTATGATGACTCACCAAGACTTGGTCTGCAAAGACAAGCAGTTCCTTCGGTTGGGAGGTGAGATTTAAAGTATCTGACATACTAGCAGAATTATGAAAATGAAGGACAACCAAGAGACTTGGGGCAACAGCTCAGTCAGAAGGCAGGGAGATTAATTTCCCTCCAGTTCAGGAAGATTTTAACATGGGGTCTTGTTCAGCACCAAGAAAATTGATAGTAGAAAATGTGATACATAATTTAGAAAAGGAAGAGGAATACAAAAGGATGACAAAAAAAATTTGTAGAGACTTTTCTTCTCCATGCACCACATGAATGAAGAAAAATTATATACGGTACACATGTCAGTGGCTGGGGTCTGTGGTGCCCCTCATCTCTTAGGAACAGCTCACTCCATGCCACATGATGCCCACTGGGTGTACGTCCATGCTGCATGAGAGAAGGGTAGCCATGTCATCATGTGCACCTCTTCCAAAAAGAACCAGTTTGCAAATGGACTGTCCCTGTCATAGTTTGCAAAAGCCTTTAGAGGGAATATTGGCAGCTTGTCCTTCTCAAGTTACTGTCATGCCCCATTTCCTTGGGATTTTTTCAAGGCAGGGACACATTGAGGACCAGAGGTCATGCAGTCATTCTTAGTGGAATTAACCACGGGACTCCAGATAGCAGCAAACACTGCAACCCAGCTGTATACTTTTTTACAAAACAGAGCTCTGGTTTTAAATGGGACAGTGAATGAGAACAACAAATAACAGGTAGCAAAACTAATGAAGTGAAAGACCGGTGAAAAGTTGACAAAACAATTAAGAAATGTTAAGGTTGTGTGGTGATAGAGTTATAAGTTATGTGCACATTTTAAAGCATGCTTGGATTCCTTATAATGTTAGATTTCAGAGTTCTAAGGTCTGCCTGTGTCACTAAGTTGAAGGGAGAAAGGATGGAGGATACACCGGAGGAAGGGAAACATTAAGCAATTTGGGACAACTCAGGGGAGAATGACAGGAAAAAACAGAGGGAAGGAGGAAACATAAAACTATGGGAGTGATACAATGGGAGGAGGAGGGACCATCAGTACATGCAACCACAAGAATATGGTGAGGGCAATACTTTTTACACCTGCAGGAGCATGAAATGACAGTTACCACTGTTGATGTAGGATCTTCGTAAGCCCTGGAGCAAAGACATTGTCTACAGAGCTATGTAGACCACTGCTGACCTGTAGGAGAAATATGCTCCTGTCTTTCCTCTCAAGTGCTGCTGCCTGGGAACCATGGCAGGGTAATAGGGTGCTGGGGGAGGCTACGCTTAGAGATGATCCTGCTGATTATAAACTCCATGAGGGAATGTGGCAGGCCAAGCTAACCCTGAAGCTCTGGTCTAGGACTGCCAGTGTAACTGCAGGTTCATGCCGGGTGAGCAGAGGGCTGGGGAGCAAGACGAAGAGATTGCATCTACAGAATTATTTATTATACTCTGAAGTTATAAACAAACATGTGAGAGCAAGCACATTCCAAACCAAAGTGCATTCGTCATTATTGTTAGCAATAATGATTAAAATAATTCTTTGTGCTTCCAACAGAGGTGCAAATCTCAGAAAAAAAAAATCGTGAAAACATGAGAATATTATAATGAATTTAGCCTCACACAAACCCTGTGAAGTAGGCACTCTTATCTGCACATTACAGAGGCGGAAACTTTGGCATGGAGAGATTGCGATTTGCCCGGGGCCAGGCAGGAAGCCCAGGGAACAGCTGAATAGAGCCCCAAGCTCATGAATGCCAGCCCTCTGCTTCAGTCACAAGATCATTTTTCCTTTCCTTCATTTGATAATTTTCAAAAGAATTAAGTTAAGCAAACCCATAGTTATGGATTCAAAAGTAACCTTTATGCCATCTCCCAGCCCAGGGTGTTCAGAACTATATGGGAACAGAAGTCTGGTAAAGGAGGTTTTTTTCTACTTTCTATATATGCCGGGAGTGCAGATGATTTAGGAATCTTAAGCATCAAACTGGGTAGTCTTGATAGACATGTCCAGTATCAAGACTTAGAAAGGGGTGCTGGAACAGACCCCAAACTTTTCTATATGCATTTTAAGCCCCAAGCATGAATCTTTTTAGTTCTGTCTCTGGACAAATACATGCTTAATTATGCCAGGGAGGCTGTGCTGCTTTGTACAGGAGAGCTGGCGAGCCCTGCCACACAACACATGGTCACTCTGTGCTGGGGCAATTGTCTGGAGTCTGGATAAAGTCCAGGATGCTTTTCACCAAGGCAGGACTCAAACATTGCTCATCCTAATGAGTGAATGCTTTCAACATTAAGCAATTTCTCAACAGGTGCAAATAGTCACCATCTTCCCTGTTTTACCTGCAGCTTAATCTGACAGTGATTTTCAGAAAATTCTTATCAGCTCAGATCTCATGGGCAAGAAGGGACAGGAAAGATTCATCTTGCTTGTGAAAGCCCTTCAGCCCTATGATAGGCCTGAGATGGGCAGCCAGCTGCACAGCACTGCAAAGACCATAGTGAGCTCTGCTCAGCCCCGCAGCACATAGGGCACATCTCACCTGCCTGTCGCCATTCTTGGAGCAGCTCAAGCGAGCTTCTGCTCTGGGAGCCGTTGTGGTGCAGCCATTTGTCCTGACTATTTTGCCTGCTGGCAGCATCAGCCCAGCAAGTCTTCACAGCTTCAGGTTCCTGCGCTGGTATTTCTGCTCAGCACTGCAGTGTGGCAATTACATGTGCCAAATCATATGAAGGCAGGTTGGAGATCTTTTACCCATCACTGTGCTGCCTGTAGAGTAACCTTGGACACACAAGTGGTATTAGTGATGGAAGCATAATTGCCTAGTGACTTCATGTGTTTCCAAGACTAAGAGCAGCCAATAGACACATTCTGAGGATGTAATTTTAGATTTAATGGTCAACAGTGCCGGTCTGATATCTAAGTCTTCTTGTGGATCTAACTTGAAGCCTTTCACAGACCACTACCAGAGCCATTATCAGAGGTGGAAGAAAGACTCTGTAGTGCAGCTATTTAGTTTTCTTGTACACTTCTTACCTAAATGCATAATTTCATACATGTTTTTCTTCCTTTAAAACTCTAATCTGGTAATATCTTATTTGTATGCTTCTGCACCTAATGTGTCTTGTACCAGCTTCACATTCAGCCATGGCTGAATGATACCTTTGGCAGACTTGATGATCTTAAAGTTCTTTTTCAACCTAAATGATTCTATGATTCTATGACACTGCTTTCACTGCTTGCTAATAACTAGGCAGAATAATCTTGGTCATAGTAGCACATGTTAATCTCAGGGGAACCATGCTTGGTGCAAGTCCTGTTTTGATATAACACCACTGCTGACTGCTTGCTGTATCCCTCCCATCAGCCAATTTTATCATCCACGGTTTTTTTACTATTGACAAACAATGCTCCTCCAGTGTCTCTCTAAGCTATCTGTGTACTGCTGTGTCCATAGTACCCCTAAAATCAAGATAAACTGTGTATGCTGCATTTCCCATGTCCTCCACATCTTTCACTGAAAAAGACTGTCAAGCTGCTTTGGCAGAGACTCAAATCCAGGACCTAGACCCCTTGATCTCTAAGGTCAGTGGGCCACATTCAACACTACAAAATACCACTGAGGCTGGCGACATCCCTCAGAGGAGGAACTTGGCACTAGAATTTTATTTTTCACACCTGGAATTAGAATTTGGTTTGGCAGAAGTGAACATTTTCTTTCACATCCAGCACACACAGAAAGCAGAGAAGAGTGCTAAGAGGCAAAACGACGAGGTTTCTGTGAAGAGTTACTCTGCCACACCGTAGCAGCACCAGCGATGTCTCCCCGCCAGCCCCAGGCAGTGCTGCAGAGTGGCCCACGTGTCACATCAGCCCTGGGGAGCAGGCATCCACAGTCACACAGAGACAAGTAACACGCCGAAGGGACAACTCGCAGCACCCAGGGGGATGTGCTGGTATCATAAAGGCAGCACACAGGGCAGCATGCAATGCTACTGCCTCACATGACCTACTGTAGTCTCAAATCAGCCGATGGCATCTCTGATCAACAGAGAGGCTATCTTTAATCTTTCCTCCTTTGGATCATATATTAACCACGTGAGCGTGATCCTCAGCATCCCAAGCAGGAAAGCACGTCTGCAGTTGTCACTTGCCTAACTACTTCTTGTTTCTCCAGCAGTTTCACAGGGATTCCTCATGTGACATCAGGAAATTCAGTTCCTTTCTCCTATTGCCAGTTATCCCATCTGCAGCAAGAATATTAATAATTCCTGATATCACATCAGTGTTCAGGATTTACCTTCAGCTCTCCACAAATTTTTGTCAGTTTCTAATCTAATCATTGTCTCCAGATATTTTACAGACAGCAGAAAAGAGAGCAGAAAACTATCAAATCCATGCAGAATATTAAGACAGAAGACAAGACTTTAACCTCAGAGGAAAAGGACGTACCAGGAAAAGCCTGTGCCAGGAACAACCAAAGCCTGAAACTCTTATAAGGAGTAATCTTTTACTCTTTACACTGTTCATAGTAGCTATCATTGGGACTACTCATTGAATTAAATGCCAGCCATTGTAAACTTATTTAGCTGGGTCCTAGGAGAACAAACCCAGGATAATTTGATCCGCTTCATGAAAGGGCTGTGCTGGGTGCCTTTTGCAGCGGAAGCAATGGTGATGAATGGCCTTCTTGGCCACTGTGACTGATGCTGCGGGTAGCATCATTCCTCATCTCCACGGCCCAGCCCCAGGGCTGCACCGGGAAGCTGGGCAGGAGCTGTCTCCCACTAGCTGTGATGGATGTGAGGGCTGTGGCACTGTCTGCTGCAGCAAATGAAGCAGAGTAAGAAAAATTATCCCAAGGATAAAGCCAGTCAGCCTGCAGAAGTGTTGGACCTGCTGAGCCGAAGCAAGACCAGGAAAGGCACCTTGTGTGGTCAGCTCTGTGAGGACTTGTTGCCATGCTCTGTGCCCTTGGGGCTTCCTTTACTTTACCAGGTCTGTATCATCAGAGTGCCACACTGCAGCACTCCATCATGGACTGGCTTGCTGCGGTTCCCCATGCCTGAGCTGCACAGAGGACTTCTGCCACCACTGAGGACAGTGCCTGGCTGCCAGCAGGTTCTCCTGCATCAATGAGTCACACCTGAGTCACTTGTCGCTGCGCCAGGAACAGCCAGTCTTCTCCCAGGGAATACAGCAACCTTCCTGGCTGACACAATGACACTAACCAAAAAGGACAGGTGAGACATCGGTGTGCATTTGTTCCCAGCAAGGTTTCCCAAGTTTTAAACCACCAGCACCTAGCAACAGTTTGAAGATGGGTTTAAATTAGCTGCTCATCCCTCCCCTGTTGATTTTATTTTCCTTTTCAGCTTTGAGGAGGAACGTCTGTGCAGCCAAAGTGTAGAGAAGCACTGGGGAAAGATGAGAGGCAGCTGTTGCCAGCTTCGAGGACTTCTGCTGCCAGATCAAGGCGTTCACACCATGCAACATTAATAATGCCCTCTAGGAAGTCTCAGGGGAATGTTCATCTCCAGAATAACAAACAGATCAACCCAAGCTTTTTGTTGGTCTCGTTCAAATGGATTTGTAAAACCTCAGATCACTCTCTGTGAGCTTTCCTGCTGAAATGCACATTTGTGCAGGCCACCGACTTCGCAAAATAAAACTTTTCCTCTTTCTCTGTTTGATGATGAATTCACTGGGATGGGCCAAAAGTGCCTCTCTTTATGCTTGAAGGAACTTCCAATCAATTCTGGAGTGACTGGACCAGGAAAGTATTGCTTAGACATGACTAGTTGTCAACTAGAGGTGACTAGTTGATTGTGCTGCAGTCAAGCAAACCAAGCAGTTAAAACCTCTGTGGTATGGAGGACGATGGCTGAAATATAAATATGGGGCGGCCTGACTATATCACAGACTGACTATATCACAGTCCCACAAACCTGCCAAGGCAAGCGCCATGTGCTTACAATGGTGGAAGCAACCACCGGATGGCTGGAAACATAACCTGTGCCCCACACCACTGCCCAGAACACTATCCTGGGCCTTGAAAAGCAAGTCTTATGGTGACATGGCACCCCAGAATGAATTGAGTCAGACAATGGAACTCATTTCCGAAACAACCTCACAGACACCTGGGCCAAAGAGCATGGCATTGAGTGGGTATATCACATCCCCTGTCATGCACCAGCCTCCAGGGATATTGAGTGATACAATGAATTGTTAAAGACTACATTGAGAGCAATGGGTGGTGGGACCTTCAAACATTGGGATACACACTTAGCAAAAGCCACCTGGTTAGTCAACTCTACAGGATCTGTCAATCAAGCTGGCCCTGCCCAGTCAGAACTTGTACATACTGTAGGTGGGGATAAAGTCTCTATAGTACGCATAAAAATATGCTAGGGAAAACAGTCTGGGTTACTTCTGCCTCAGGCAAAGGCAAACCCATTCATGGGACTGCTTTTGGTCAAGGACCTGGGTTCACTTGGTGAGTGATGCAGGATAGGGAATTCCGATGTGCACCTCAAGGGGATTTGATTTTAGGTGAGAATAGCTAGTAGCTTAAATTGTATGATGTTGATTGCTATATAATCCTGCCACTGTATGTAATCGTTACTGTAATTGTTATGTGCTATATCAATGGTATTACAGTAAGAATCACTTAGATTCACGAAGAATGAACTTTGATAAAACCAAGTGAAGCGCAGCAGTGATGGAACCAGGACTGACTTCAGCATGCAACAATCCAACACTACACACCATCCTCCTGCTGTGCCCAATGTCACCCGCTCGCCGCACTGCACCGAAGCCCAATCCTGCTCTGCCGACTGAGCAGATTTTGCACCATCCCTCCTGCCCAGACAGTTTGTTATGACAGAGGGAGCCCCAAGTCATGGACTGAATGAACTCAGACATTTGACAGAGATTGCCCATAGACTGTGGGAATGGTATCTGTGTGTATATATTGAAAGACAGGAAAAGTGGTGGTGATTAATTGGAAATGTATCAGAAAGTGTGGGATCTGGGTGTGATGCAAATGGTATAGAATAAGGGGTGGATATTGTCCTGGTTTCAGCTGGGATAGAGTTAATTTTCTTCTGAGTAGCTGGTGGTACAATGTGTTTTGGATTTAATGTGAGAATAATGTTGATAACACACTGATGTTTTAGTTGTTGCTAAGTAGTGCTTATACTAAGTTAAGGATTTTTCAGTTTTCCATGCTCTGCCAGCAAGCAGATGTACAAGACGCTGAGAGGGAGCATGGCCAGGACAGCTGACCTGAACTAGCCAAAGGGATATTCCATACTATAGAACATCATGCTCAGTATATAAACTGGGGGGGGCGGGGTGGCCAGGAGGGGCCGATCGCTGCTTAGGGACTAGCTGAGCATTAGTCAGTGGGTGGTGAGCAATTGCATTGCACATTAGTTGTCTTTTCTTGGGTTTTTTTTTGTTTGGTTGGTTTTTTGTTATATTCCTTTTCATCATCATCATCATTATTATTATTATTATTAGGAGGAGGAAGAGGAGTAGTAGTATTACATTTTATTTTACTTTAGTTATTAAATCATTCATATCTCAACCCACAAGTTTTACTTTTTTTTTTCAATTCTCCTTCCCATCCCACTGCGGGGGAGCATGGTGCCTTCTTGCTGGCTGGGCTTAAACCATGATACTAGTCCAGATGAGTATATAAAGCCTCATGCTCTGCTTCCAGTAAAACCCCCCAAAATGACCCTTTAAAGATGGACCTACTCTAAATTGACTGCAGAGGGAGGTCAGACAGGCACATGTAAGGACATTTATTTCCCCTTTATTTAGGGAATTATGGTAAGATCTTCAGAATATATCTGGTTTCCTTTTGTGTTGGCTCCTTTCTGACAGAGACAATTAAATTGTGCCCTCATTCACACTTCAATAGGTCTGCTTTCTTTGCAGATGCCCAGTATCTTTCTAACAAGAAGAAATACAGACAAGGAGTGCATCCTGGTTTCCCCTCTACTCGGTGACCAAAATAGAAGAGAATGCCAAAGAATAAAAAATTTGGCAATTGCTTCAGAGGAGATGAGAAGAGGCCGTTCTTGTGCAAGCAAAGATGATGAAAACCCAATGATTTGAACATCTGAAAAAAGACAAGTAACATGAGAAGCAGAACCCCACTAACATTCTTCTCAGAGGAAGCATTTAAGACTATGGTGAGGTCAAGAAGCCTGTGTAGGATCTTCAGAGTGTCCTTCACCAGGCCAGTGGTACTTCAGTTGTCTGGAAGTACAATCCGCCTCCTCTCTGCAAAAGAAATACCTTTGAACTCCTCCCTTTGAACTTCTCCTTGTCAGCACATTCAGAGAAGGTTCCCATACACCTTCAGCCCTCACTTGGTAACCCTTAATAGATTAAAAAAGTCAAAATAAATGTGCTGATGCTTTAGCAATAGACAGAAATTGCTACCATGATACAGAGCAGAATGGGCCAAAATACCCTTTTGCACACCCTCATCCAGGCAATGGGCTACATGACCAGTAGCTGTGTGTTGCACATCAGAAAACTGAGTAATACTGGGTTTCCCTTCAGAGGTTGTTGCCTCACTTTCAGCTATCCAAACATGTTTCCAATATTAGTTTATTACTGGGAAGTAAAAAAGATTATGAACTTGAATTTGAAGGTGCGAAGCAAGGACAGCAGGAGTTCATTCAACCTTCCGCATATGGTGATGCAGCACAGGCAAGAATGTCACTCCAGAGCTGTGATTCTAGTTCTCTGCTTTAGTTAGTAGATAATACTTTGTTTCATAATATGCTGCTCTCTGTGCCCCTAACATGACTCTGGAAATCAATATCTGCTTTAACACACAGACTACAGGAATGCTTTCTCTGTGAAGCAATCACAACTTTAGGAGCAACATTTTCAGTACAAAGATGTGCATTTTTTTCTGCAAAGCAGAGGAAAAAAAAATACTACTTATTTTGTGCTCTGCATCAAGATAAAAATAATTGCAGTTTGTCTTCTGCCCATCTTGAGCACTCTCAAGGGGAGAAATGAACCTTGCTAGAAAACTCACCTTGTAATCTTTTGGTATAGTAGCAGTGAATTTCACAATATACCTGGTCTGATTAATGCTGAGCTCTGCATTTACTCCTAATCAGGGTATAAATACAACATATTTGATGATTTTCCTTAAGCTCCCCAAGGGTAATAACTTACATCACGGGGTCATTCAAGGAAGCTGTTGCTCAGGCCATGACATTCAGCCTTAACTAGGTTTGTACTCATTTTTGGTCCCCTGGTAACACTAGCAAAACATGTGACCACTCTTTAAACCAACCACTGTGGCATCATATTTTTTCTTTCTTTTTTTTTTTTTTAAAGGAAATAAGTTAAATTTTTGTTTTAACTTGAACTGTCTACTGATAAAGGAAGATGAGAAGATAGATAGTGTGCTGGATGCTTCCTCTGTCTGGTTAGTAAGCATTTACCCCACACCCATCCAAGTGGAGACATAAACATGATGAATCATGCTCAGCCCTATGAAAATGTTAAAACTGAGCCTTTGATGAGGTTTCTTCATATTTTTCCCTCTGGGAAAGTTCCCTAGACTCCTTCTGCAGGAAATAATGTCCTCTCTTGTGTTTCAGTATTCAAGAGGACCTGCAATGGAGCACTGAGACCAAAAAGGGTTAACATACTCTTAGAAAATTCAAGAAGTCTACTGTCTTCTCCAGGTAGCTCTGCAAGTCTAACATATATTCTGTTGAGAAATGAAAATGTCTGTTCCCTAAATACAGGGGACTCAGGGTCTTTCAGACTTTTCTGAGATGAAAGCACCAAGCAAGGAGCATTGTATAGCACATGATTAATATTTAGTAACAAATGAGTTTACCAAATTGGAAGATATAAATGTTTTACTGCCTACTCATTTTGGTTTGTCAGAACATGGAAACATTGCTAGTAGCTGAACTAAGACTGTGGGTACAGTAAGATCAACTAGCAGACAGGAAAAATCGTTCTTGTAGCTCCTGTTCTCAGTCACAAAGCGATGCCCTAAAGTAGTACCCCAGACCAGCTGTTAAGGGATTTATCTCTGAAATGTTGGCATGAAGAGAAGGCCAGGCCCAGGGGTTAGCTGCCACCCAGGTGATGAAAGAGCTGAGCATTGGATGGGCTGGGAAGTGGTTTTAGCTCAGAACCCTGTCCCCTGAGCCAGGTAAGGCACTGCTTTGGGGGCATGGCAGGGGGCAAAAGCTGTTTAACGCAAAATGTAAAGATGCAAATTCTAAAGTAAAGGTGTTCACCTTTGCCAGTAATTTAAGTAATGTAGTTTTAGGCAACTCCACAGTTGTCTAATGTGTGACTTCTTGAACTGTCGTGCAGTAACCTTTGGATTGCAAAATCCCCATTTCTCTCATTCTTCTGGCTCTGAGATCGTGATTAATATAGCCCACACTGGCTTCTCTGCTTCAGACTGGAAAAGAGAACTGTTACCAGGTCATGGTATTGCCACAAATAGTAGCTGAATGTATACAAGTGTTGGACTTACTGCAACTACAAACTCTAAAACCCAACAATAATAAAATTAGGAACCTTACTCAGTGAAGGGATTTGCTTTCTCAGGCCTGTCCTTTTCTTAATATTTGATCAAGCTAGAATTAGGTGTTCACTGTAATTAATTCTCCCATTTGAAATTGTTCTTCTTGAAAACAACAGAATCTGATTTCCAAATAATGCAGTGGAAAATTGGATATCATATCATAGGGCCTCTGACGAAAAAGTGTAGACACTGATAAGCTAAAGTTTTGCAGTCATAGAGGCAAGGTAAAAAGCAACAGACAAAAAGTCGTATCTCTTGAACAGTGGGTTATACCTGTCAACTGGCAGGGAAAAGATTTAGAAGAAAATATCTCTATAGCTATAGCTAAGCCCTGCATAAATGTGTTAAAGATCACACATAAGCCCACACGCCCTCAGACCCACGCTTTTTAGGCAGGCACCTACAACAGATCCTGAGATTACCCATGAGGTTGCACAACCCAACAGGTGCTAATTCCAGGTTCTGTCATGAGGCTAACACTTTCTAAATCAAGATCCAAACTATTTCAGCCCTGTCCACTGCAGGGGGACCTTACTGCTTGCTTTGTATTAGGAAATGTTTGCTTTGCATTAGGTACCAAATCCTATTCTACCTCCTAGCCTCAGTGAATTCACCTCAGTTTGAAAGTCATACTAGGGAGGGCAGGCTTTGTCACTCAGGCTCTCAGATCTACTTGCATCCTGCTGCACATGCACTGGGAAAATACACTTTCACATATGGTCTTGGGATCGGGATTGACAAAACTATCATAAGGCAGAGCAGCATTTCAGAGCTGTTATCCAGGCAGAGACAGTGCTCTGAAACAGCTCAAAAAGAGTTCCCCATAAGTGCCATTACCCTGGTTTGGGGGCGGCAGTGGGGCTGGCCTGGCACCTCTGTCTTGTCATCCCCGTAGATGTCCCTCCCACCCACCGTTAATCTCCAGTGCTGCTCTTGAGGTTTGCCAAGCTAAATGAGATCTACCTCATGTGGAGGTAGCCCACTCCAAAATAGATTTCTCCAAGAAGGCTTTGCCCTAAGTGCTTGAGTGATTAAATACCTATAAATAGCTCAAAGCGATGAGACACAGATAAGCAATGACCTCTCCTCAGGAAATAGCGTCCCACTAACTTGATTCTCATCTGCTGCCTATTAGGCCTGGTAATGAGGTTGGGCATATGGTCATTTTAAATTTGTTATGTGATGTAGTCCACCTTTTTGGGGCACCACAGCACATGTAGAGAAGATAAGAACCATCCCTTTAGAATTCCATGTGCATAGGACAGTATCTCTCAGCAGCACCACTAGCAATGCAGGAAACTGCTTGTCAGATCATTTTTTAAAAAGAAAATAAAGCCATTGTCCATGAGGTGTCCTTTGAAGTGTGGGTCTCCAGGCTCTTGGCTGACATCCCTTTCCTGGCCGACTCGCTTTGTGCATGATTGCAGTAGCACGCTGCAGTCCCATAGGACCAGCTTATTACTCCCAAGTAAACTTTCCCCCTTCAACGTGGGAAAACAGATTCACAATGATAGAAGGCTGGGACATTCTGCATGCTTAAAATCATAAGGCTTTTAAAATTATTTTTTATCTTTTTTTTTCTTCCTTTTGGTCAAATGCTAAAGAAAAGAATCATGTTAACCCATGATTATAAAACATGCCTTTGATGGCTTGTGTGTTTGCCTTGTAGTACCTCCAAGTCAAATATTGTTTAAATCCCCATCAGCACGCCAAGATATATGGAAGAGAGAGGGTTCAGGAGGCTCACAGTGAGCTAACTGTATCAGCTGCAAAATAACCAGCTACCACAGCGCCAGGGCTGATGCACACGGATGAAGGGAGCTGTCAGGAGATGCAGCTTTTGCATCCCACGGGTTTCTTTTAGGCCCGCAGCCTGGGCGACCCAGCCCCTTTGGTCTCTGACCACGGGGCCACCTGCAGCCGCCTGCCCCGGTGCCCAGCTTCAGGGAAGCTCTCGCTGCCTCTCAGCAGGAGGGACGGACCTCTAGGCATTACAGGGAGGCTGCACGAGGGAGCAGGAGAGAGGAGTTTAATTGCTTGGTGTTGCTGGCAGATGGATTTTGAAAGTGGCAGCATCATATTTGTGACCTAAGAGGACAGACAAACTGATCCAACCTTTGAAATGACTTATAAAGTATTGTCTTCTGGATGTATTTGCTGTGCTAGGTTTGAAATATAGCTTGCCCTCGAATTCCTTCCTTACCTCCTCTGGTGCAGGCAGGTGGCCTGGGAGAGATGGCAGCTCATTTTTCTCCTGGCTCTTGCACTCCTTTTTTCTATGAAAGCTGTGACTATTCATGTTCAAGTTAAATGATGCTGGCATTATACTGAAGTGGTGCCACAGTGAATCAGAGACCTTTTCAAACCACTTGAATTGAAGGGGACAAAAAGAGTGGATTTAACTAAATACAAAAAATTAATAATAGATGAAAAGCGAAAACTGAAGAACCTAACATCAAAAAAGTATATCTTTATGCCCATTTCAATGCAGACCTCTGGCCTGTGGTCCAGACGCCCTGCTGCCTACAGACATCAACAAAAGGTAAAAGTTATAAAAGGTGTAATGTAAAGTAAAAGTCAAATATAATTTAAAGTTGTTGAACTTTAACAATAGCTTAGCAATTGTTTGCATGTCTCTGAATCTAGAACTGCAGAAGCTGGTGCTCGGGAATAGATAGGTGTACCTATGACAAACACAGGACTGGAACAGACCGAGTGTGTTACACAGACAAACCCCAGTTCTCCCGTAGTGCCACCCACTCACAGGCAATAAACTTTTAGAGGAGCTTTCTGCTCACTTGCTTCCATTTACCACAAACTGCAGAATCCTTCTACCCTGCTACAAGAAACTTTGGACCTACAATTTAAAAAAAAAGCCACATCTCTCTCGTGCAATGGGAGAGAGCACCGAGGACTGAGGATTTCACCACTATTCTAAAGCTACACAACTACAAGGGATTTGTGAAGGAAAAAACTGTATTTGTTGACCTGTTCTTTTTATATGCCCATTTGTGACATAAAACCTTTATATACTATTATCATAGTTTATTAATAATATATGTTATACTGTGATAAATGTTATGGTATGTAACACCATGCATATTTCATATCTGCAATATATTTTATTTGCTCTGGATTCCGCCATCCTGGAGGAGTCCAACATGCACTTTGGACCACGTATAGAACACAGGACCATACCCCATACAAAAGTATCTTTTTTGTATATCCTGGAAGAACAAAGCATGCTCGCTACTGAACAAAACAAGGCAATATACCTTGAGCTGTAGTTCAGGATGAGAATCACAAAGTAAAACTTCAGTGGATTCATTAAATGAGCATATGTATAATGCAAGGTAGGATTTCACTAGGAATCATTATTCTAATGAACACAAGAAGCAATGTGGCATCATTCACAGTTGCATTTATTTAGTTTAAAAGGAATTACGACAAATAGAAGAAAAAGCTAAAACACTTCAGTATTTTGGTGTGTAAGCATAAGTGAAAAGAATCCTATAAAATGGGGGTGGGGGTGTGCATGTAATCCTAGATACATGCATGGACTTTGTCATCCAGGTGTTCTGAACATCCTGTACTACTCTGGAATCAGAAATGTACAGTACATTCAGAAAGGATATAATAAGAAAGTTGCACAAGGTAAATAAATACTGAAATTTTTATGAGCGAACTTTTGTGAACCAGTATAATATGGGAGCATGAGAGGAACTCATAAAAGGAGGGCAAAAGCCAAAGAACAGACGAGGATGAGAAAATGATATCAGGCATGCAGCAGAGAAAGAAATGTAAAAACAAGCATGCCTTTTATTTGACATATATTCAGAAGAACATCCATTAAAGCCTTGAATCTGTTTTAGGATTCAGGAGACTAAAGATTTGCTTTTGCATTATAGTTATTCCCACTACCTGTATATTGAGTTACAGCCTCATTAAATTCTATTGAAATTATATTCTTCTTGTGTTCCAGTTATGCTTTGGAAATTCTTAGCTACAGTGCTGTATAGCTGAAAGTGATTTATTTGCATACAACACTGTAACTGCATTACAGCCGGTACTCTGCGTTTTCATACAGCTTCTGCATGTAAAGATTTTACAGCAGAGAAAAACAATGACTGCAAAAATCAACGTCTGCAGGTAGGGCCTTGGGAAGCACTCCACAGGCACAGCTTCAGGTGAGTGAAACTAGGGGTGCAAATGTATAGAATATTACAGTTAGTTTCTAATTAAACCAAGCTCATACTAAAGACCAAAAAGTCAGATTCCCCAGTAAAAATCCTGACAGGCCATGCACCTGGTCAAGCAGGTGTTCAAGTACAAGAAAAACTATTATAATATCACAGAATATAAAGAGGGGCAGGACTCCAAAAAGTTGCTTTTATCCAAAGGCCAACCTACACCATCCCTTGTCCCAGCTGTTCATGGAGCCTCCAGAGATGCAAATTCAACAGTGTTTCTTGGTTATTAGCTAACCTGGCTGCACTGTCCCAGCACTTAACCGCATACCACAACCCTGTAGAGGCAGACAAGGAAGGTTGTGCAATGTCATGCAATAGGTTTGGCAGTAAGCTGTCACCTGCAGAGGTAGGCTTGCTGGTGTTGAGCTGAAGAGACGCGTAGGGAAACTGTACAAAACTGCTCTACCCACTTGGGAAAAGTGGAAATCCCCAGGTGTTGGCAACCTTAAACATTACATGATCATTTTATTGTGTTTAAAGAACATATAAGCAATGATTGTTATCAATCGTGCCATTATATTTTAAAGTAATTTTCCTGTGCCCAGTATGAATTACACCTGGATCTGGACTGATGAACCTGTAGCAAGTTTCATAAAGCTGGCTGTGTCACCAGGATAATTAAAACAATGTACGTTCATGTTCAATACACAATTTCAGGTCATTATAAAACAGTGCAGCATAATCATGAATTGAATCACTGGGTAAAGCATTACTGTGCTATGACAATTTCTTTTAATAGCCTGTTTATTAAAGCAATAGGAATATAATTTATGCCACCTTCAACCAACCAATTTTGAAAAGGAAGGCTTCTGGGAAATAAGTTCTGATATTTTCAAAATCTGGCAATCATGCAGACTCCTTTGGAAATTAATCATGTCAGCAAGAACAGCGAGGTAAATTATGGAGATTGTTAATGCTTTTAAGCACCTGAATAGATGCATCCCATTTTCTTAACCTCTCCAATAATAACAGCAATAATAGGCCCGTTGGTTGTTTTTGCAGCTTGCAAGCAGAGCCATGCAATGACACTGGCCCCAGCACAAACACGCTCCAGCAGCCACCAGCCCCGACACCGCTTCGTTCCACAGTGCCTACCAGCTGCTCCCAAGTCACACAGAGCGCATATCCATCTCCAGTTTCTTCTCGGTGACACTGAAAAGCGTGGACGTAATTTACAGACATGTGTGCCAAAGACAATTCTCATGCTACCAGTCTGTTCCCGTTTCAGAAGATTCCTCCACTCAGCTCCTCTACTGCAAAAGTTACATCCAAACTTCTCGCTACACCTCTGGGTACCAGGAGCATGAAAATCTTCAGGCCGGCCTTCTGTGACCTTCTTTTTTCAGCTTTTTTTGTGGGTGGAAGACCTACCTTCCAGTACACGGCAGGGTGGGGAGGATCTGACCTGTGGCTTTATTTCTCCTGGAGAAATCTCGTGGGGATGTGGGTACCCTGGAGACGTCCTGGGGTGCTCTGAGTTCAAGGGTGTTCTTAAATCTCACCTGCTAGGTGCCTACAAATAAACAGGGGCAGATCCCAGTAATGCCACTCCGAGTTGTGGCTCCTGGGACTCGCCATTCAGTTGGTCTGCATTTTTCTGCCAGTGTAGGTACAGTCTTTTTTTAATAAAATAAATGGGAAGTATGGGAACCTGGGCAGTGAGTGGCTATAAACAGGTTGGTACCTCTCACCTCCATTTGGTGAAGAGAAAGCTTGAGGAAAAAGATCAGACAGAGATTTAGAGTTTATATTTCAGGCCATAAAGCACTAAGGCTAGCATTTCCAAACTCAACAAACAGCCGAGAAGAAGGTGTTCAGGAGGACGGACGTGTGGCCACGAGCACAGGCAAAGCAATGTCCTCCACAAGGAAAGCAGAGGGGCATAAACAGGGGGTGTCAGGCTACACCGCCCTGAGCTGCTGGAGTTAGCACTTCTAGTATCAGGCAGGACTCAACGTCGGCACAGCATGGGAACAGTATCGCAGTGTTGCTAACCCTCTTAAAAATCAAGCTCATGGGCAATCTCTAGCCAGACACTGGTTTTTGTTTTGTTCGGTAGTACTCAAGGCAACAGCTTTTTTTTTTTATTTTCCCCAACAAAAGCTGAATTGAGGGCCTGGCAAATTACAAGTGTAACGACCTACCCTGAGTGTTTCTGCCACAATTACTGCCTGACTGGCTAAATCTTGGGTAAGTTACCATGATACTGCAAACATGACATTGCAGCAGCCCCCAGCCCTTCAATTCCTTGGCCACTGTGGGCTTAGGAGGTCATTCAGGCCATGCACAGCCAGAGCCAGTGACCCCAATCCTCTGCGGCACTGGGACAGCTCTGCTCTGGTGCCAAGCTGCCCTGCGGCTGGCCTGGCTGGCCCCAGGGGGGATTGCTGGCAGCGCCCCGCAGAAGCGGGCAGCCTGCCTGTACCCCGGCTGCTCTCAGGGGCATCTTTGGGAACCTGGCACCTTGCCCTGCAGATAGTTGATGGTGGCTGCTCCGGGTATTGGTACAAGGCAAAGCCCCAAACTGCAAAGCGGAAAAGGTCACTCGGAGCAAGCTTTCTGCCCCACAGCATTTGCAACTGGTTAATAGCACTTGATGAATATCAGTTGGTTTGGTTTTTTGTTTGGTTTGGGGTTTTTTTTCTTTTTCATGTAACTCATTGCAAATGTTAAAAGGAGGCTGTTTACAGCATATGGTAGGTCTTTTATTACCCTGCATGAGTTTGGCTTGGTAAGGACTGTAAGCTTGGATTTTTTTTACAGTTCTACAAATGATTTTCAGCCTTGTGCTTTCTCTCCTGGTCTTACTCATCACTGTGACAGCAATCCACATCACTGCTGTGGGCTGCTTTGTAGGAAGTGGGCACACGACGACACACTGGGAAAATAAAGAGCCAAAGCTCGTTTGGAGAAACTCCCATTTTATTCACCATTTAGCATCACATCATGCCATCATGATCAATCTTTGCACAAAGGGGATGACAAGCAGAAGGAGAAGGTGGGGGCTGAAAAGGAGACCCAGGTTTCTGCAGTGAAGATTGAGGGTGAGAGAGATGTCAGGGAGACCGTTTCGTAATAACACCTCCTGATGCTCCGTCAGGCCGCTCTGCAGCACTAAATTGTCCGCGGTGATCTTACTTGGGATTGGTTTTTAAGGCAGGGATCACGCCGGACGCGCCGCGGCTCAGGGCAGCGGTCGTGGCTTGCCGCTGCCTCCCCGGCCCGGCCCGGCCCGGCCCGGCCCGGCCCGGCCCGGCCCGGCCCGGCCCCGCCCCGCCCCGCCCCGCCCCGCCCCGCCCCGCCCCGCCCCGCCCCGCCCCGCCCCGCCCCGCGGGCGATTTCCTCCTGCCCCCTGCCGCCCGCTGCCCGGACTGCACACCTCCCCCGGGGGCTCGCGGGAAGATTTTGGTGATCAGGGGGGGCTGGCACCCTTGAGCATCTCTGCTCCCACCGCTGCTTATAGGGCACGATATTTCAACAACGCAGCACAAGGGTTGATGTCTTGTCCCCAGTAAACATCCAAGGAAAGGAAGGAAGAAGGTAGAAATGATTTCACACATCCAGAAGGGAAATGGAAGACTACCCGTGAAGTTAAAAATATAGTTCAGTAAAAAGAAGGGGCAGAGTAATCTGCCATGTGTGCGCCCTAAAGAAAGGGAACTCGAGGTCAGGTGGATAGGGGCTGCAAAGCCAGGCGAATCGATGCCCAGCCCTGCTACAAAACAGCGGCTGATACTGAAGAGGTTCCTCAACACCTTTTGCCACAATTTCTATTCCAGTAATACGATCATATTAACACTTCTCAGTGGTCAGGATCAGGAAACTGTCTGGCTCAGTATGCTCTAAAGCAAGATTAATAAGAAATTCTGTCTCCAGGCAGTGTATTCCATAAACTTACTCTCCTATGTTGTCCTTCTGAGATATTTGAATGCAAACACTAGACGGAAGAGAGAGATAAACACCTAAGAGCAGTCTGTTGCAATTCTACATTCCCTTCTTTTGAGGAACTTAAGGGAATGTAGTTAAACTGTTCATATTAAATGTTAAATATTAATTATTTTAATCAGTAATAAACATATTCAGACTGTCATAGCAAACGGTTATTTTAGAAATAGAGATAAGGTGGAAAAAAGTCTTGCTACAGCATTCTTTCACTCTCTTTTCTGTCCAAAAGATAGATCTTTCCTAAGACTCACCATAAATGGCAATAAATACCGCAGGTCATACCTTAATCTCTCTATGCTAAAAATCGCCATTAAAACGTTAAGAATAAATAGCATCTAAGTGAGAGCCTTTTTGCAAACTTTAACCCAAGCAAATGGACAGTTGGTATGCAAGTTGAGTTAATTTGGAAATAAATTTACAAACAAACATAGCTAAATGCTGGTATACTTATTACTGCTGCTTGCGGTGGTAGACAGCATAGCAGCCCAATGTGGAATATCTCCATCCCACCACGCTAGCCCTGGGTGATGTCTGGAAGTTTGGCTAGTGCTTCTCATTTATCAAGTTAATATGCTAAAGATAACTTGGTCTTTTCACTTGCTCAGGACACATGTATTGAAGAGCTGTTTGTTGCCTTCATGTCTAATGGCTAAATATTGTTGAGAAGCACTTGGACTCAAAATAAGCAGCCAAATGAGGGTAAACAGAATATTCAGGTGATTCAAATCTGTTACAGTCAGACTGTATACTCTAAAGTAGTAACAATTTGAAGGTTTTTAGCATGGTGGAGTTATTGAAAATTACCATATTAAGTTTGACTTAAAAGCTCTAGAGTATATTCACTCAGTGATTAATTGAAGCAATTCCATGTTGGTATAATTAAACAACATAATTCATCTTCACCCAATAATATTTTTTCTGAGATGGTAAATCAGCAATAGATCTGTAACCTGCTTGACTAATTACCAGTCACCCATGCCCTACAAATACTGGTAAAGAATAAAACCTTGAGGCAATTGGAAAAGAAACTGTAGTCAAATATGGAAATAACTGTAGTAATTAAAAGATCTTTTTTCTCAGTCTTTTGGAAAAAAGTCAAATATTGTGGTTAATATCTTCTGCTCAAAATAATGGCAATTCTGCTTTTAATAAGGACCCTAAACTTGCTGATAATCCAGTTCCTTTCCATTTCTAGAAAACAGAAAATATTTCTGTGCCTATTTATTTTGCAACTATAAAAGGGGAACCCAGTGTTTTGAAACAAGCTGATCAGTCAGTCTGGCTACATTCTTTGCAACAGCTGACCTGCAGCCACTATTTCCACTTACGTCTTGTAACATTTTGGAGTTTCATAGCCCCTGACATCCATCCTGCCCTATCTCATCAGTGCATCTCAGGTCTAGACTGCGTCCAAAGCCCCAGGGCCATGCCTGTCTGCCTCACAGTGAGGTATACTCTCAATTCAAATGGAGGCTGGCGTAATCCAAGAGCTAAAGCATGCTGAGATTTGAAGCTGTCTTGCAGGTTCAGCTGAAGGGACATGATAAAGCAGATCAGTGTAAGAATGAGGTTGCACCAGTAACCATAAGAAGAACAAAAAAATGGAAAATGTCCAAATAAAGACAAGGAAAACAGAACATGCTGGTACTGGTAGGCACATTTCTAACATCAGGGATCATAAATGTTTATTTTCTGAGGCATGCATGTTAGAAGGAGCTTTCTTGGTAATTCTTTTGTGGGTGGATAAGAGTTGGAAAATACCTTTTTCTGTTGCAACAACATCCTCTGAGCGATACAGTGCTACAGCACATGGCTCAAATCATAGAGGAGAATTAATAAAAACAAGCTTTATTTACTAGTGGAAATAAAAGCTGTGGGTTTCTCCCTTCCCTTCCCCCCCCCCGACACTGACAAGTCTTTGCAGTGTTCAGTCTCATCCATAAGTCTTGTAAGTAAACTCAGGGCTGAAAAGTGTGCCTTTGTTCCCTAAAGTATCAAAGGAACTGTGACGTTCCTTTCTCATGCCAATCATTATAACAATCATTGAGGCAGCACAGTAGGTGCCGGTCTTTCATGTCCTTAGGGTTGATGGCACATACACAAAATATTACTGTTATTATTACTATTTTTAGGCATACTTTGTTAAGACTATAGCAAGCCTATAAAATACCAGACATTCAGTCGATGGCCGTAACTGCTGGAAGGTCTCTCTTGGGAACCTCCTGCAAAGCCCCCTGTGAGACAGGTTAGCTGAGGAGGAAGCACCAGGTGAGAGTCCTCAGCAGGAAAGGAAGAAGCCAGACCAGCCCTTGTCCTGCTTCCACAGGGTTTGTGCTACACTGGGGCCCTGTTGGGCTTTGATGGGACTAGAATCAAGCACCCAGGCATCACCTAGTCTTTCTGGCAGCCGACAGTGTAACATATTTCATACTAAATTCTACCAAGGAAAAGACCTGGCAGCTGTAGCTTTCTTTTAAATATATTTAGCTATTATTGTAATTGAAAAGAAAATACTGTAAACAAGACTACTAAAGCATACTGACTTATTCTCAGGTGTTTTGTGAAAGCAGGGTCAAATTTCTTCAGGGCTCTTCCCTAGTGGCAAAACAAAAAGCTTATCTCAACTGCATTTTTATTTAATCTGATTTAATTTTTCTTTGTGTTTTTATTGTTGGCATGAAGGAAATATTGTGGATCTGGAACCTTCAATGTGTTCTTGAGTGCGTTAAGTTTGAAACTAGATGCTTACGATTATTCATATCAGTACAAAGATATCCTCAGATCTAACCAACACAACAGTAATAGTAAAAATTATGGTATCAATTGCCCCTCCCGTTCTTTCAGGTTTATCTTACTTTACAAATGGAGAAACTGTGATTCAGAGTGGCTAAAAGATGCCGATAGCTGCAGAAGAAATCAACGGGGAATAGAAATTAGTTGTTTCAGGTTCTAGTTTGAAACAGAATGCTTTCCCTTAGACAAAAAAAATCAGCTTGTGAAAACCAAGAGATCATGAAGTTCAAATGACTGAGCCCCAAGTTAGTAATACATACCCTCTAGTTCCCACACGTACATGATTGCACTTGATATATCTAACTAGCGAGATCAGTACACTGAAATATCTTGGCTGATCACATAATTTCGTTCCCAAAAGCCTGACATTGCAAATCCTCTGTTGACATCATGGAGCATCCAATCTGTGTAGTTGCTGAGGGATAAAAAACAATGGAAGCAGGTATTCAAATATACCTTGTGAAAATCAAGCCTCTGAGGTTAAGTGGAGGTCAATAAAGTTATGAGAAAAAGACAGAGCAAAGGTTTGCGCAGATGTACATCACTGGAAGACCTGACTAAAGTGTATTAAAAACTTTTCTCATGGTCCTTACTAGGGGTTTGGCACAGGCCTGAGGAATCCATCCCTGTTTTTAAAATAAACCTCAATGCTTGTTGTTACAGGAGCCCATGTGTGCGTGTGGTCATTGCCACAGATGTTTAGAAATCCAGGCAGGGTGGATGAATTGAGGAAAGTTATTTGTTCTTTATGTTCGTCATTAAGTACTACCGTATTAAACTGAGGTACCTAGTAGTCTGTGACAGAACATGTAATTTGACCGAGTATTTTTTCACCTCCCCACATATGCCAGACAGTTCTAGCCAGAACTTTCTACTTCAAAACATTATTTCCATACTCCACTCTATTTTGCACTGGTTTGGTAAGTATTCGTTGGCTGAACATAACAGAACAGTGATGCCTGCCAAGCATAACCTTCTTGACTAGAAATGAAGGCAGCACTCAGCTATCACTGTTAACTCGTAAATCAGGCAATTAAATGTCTCACATTTGCAAATGCTTTTCTTCACATAGTGTAAATGATCTGGGTATGGTAAAGTAATATTGATTTAGAAAATCAAGCAAATTTACCGTTGATTCTTTAAAAAAATTACCTATACAGGACATGCTAAACCACAAAACTCTGCCATGTGACGGGCAGCTGGACTGCAGAACAAAAAAAAAACCACAGGGCATATTACTGTGAGCACTGAAGCAGCAGAATAAGGCTTAGGTGGTTGTATAGTCATCCATTTAATCCATCATATACATTTATCACATAATTTAGCAGCTACTCCCATTGATAAATACCACAGACGACATTTCACAGGAGCATTATTAGGCCAGGCAAATTTCACACATTGAATGTTAGGTTCTGATAATTATCTTTCATCATGCAATTATGTTGATTTTTCCCCCCTCTCCAGTTAAAGGAAAAAAACCAACACCAAACACTTTCCCAGTGTATCCCTTAATCTGATGACTTCCCACACCTGGCCATGAGGTAGGGAAGAATCCACCAAGAAAGAGAGCATTCTTTCTGGACCTTGCTGGGTCTTCCTAAGAGAAACTGTAGCTTGGTGTTACCCAATCCCCTTATAACCTCACAAAAGCTCTTTCCTGTCCAGTCACTTGACATAGTGCAGAGACACAGCAGCACAAAAGAAAATGCATTGAGCCTTAAATGTCTCAGAAAGGAGATAAACAAATTGTTCATCACTTTTTGGCCATGCTTGGCCACTGTGTTGTAACCAGCATCAGGATTTAGGATAGTAGGCTTCTGGTGAGTGGTAGCTGATGTCATTTTTTTTAATGTATCACATGACACCCAACAGATACATCTTGCATAAGAGATGGAGTAGAAATGAGTTGCCCCAGCATTTGTTCAGAATTTTCATGTTTACCTGTTCCTCTGACAGCTTCAGGTCTTTGCTCTCTGCAAAGTGGCTAGTAATCACTCCAGGCAGGTACACTCCAAGCTAGAGCTCCTGAGCAAGGACTTTTAGACAGAGATGCTCACAAGCAGAGGCTGCTCTAGGGGTAGCCTAGAGCACCTTTAGCGCCTTTAGTACAGGTGCAGTAGACAAAGTGCGATCTCCTACCCATGTCCTTGTATGACCAAATCTTCTGCCTGGTCATGTGAGGACATTCCTCATAAACTACTTACTCCACATCGGCAGGAACTTTTCCAGTTCAGTCTCCCTTGCTTCTCCCGGCTTCTATTAAACCGTATGAAACAGTCCAGGAAAGTCAGGATTTGTGTTTGATTTAGCCTAACTTTTCCCATTGATTGATGGAGCAGACATGCATTTGTATCTTCAGTATCTGAGCTGAGCAGTCTCTTGAAATATATACTTTTAGAGACCTGGTGCAATGCAAGGGTGCTGCGGTTCCTACTTTGCAGACTGCACAGAGAAACTAAAGCCCAGGTCTCCCAGGGTATGGAGAAACCTAACCTTTATTGACATCCTTTAAGTCACACAAGAAGATGTTGCTAAAAGAGAGGATCCAGAACCCAGGCTAGGATCTTAATGACTGTCATCTTGCAGTTAATCCAGTTATCCTTCCTATTTATACAGTACTTTTCAGTCGATTGCATACAGTAGAACATTAGAATGTAGTTTCAGGAGCACAGCAGACAATTGCCAGGACATATCCACATTCATGGAGACCTATCAAGCTATTAAAATGCATTTTCTGAAACTGGAGACTGCCCTAGAAAAGGCTGCACTGTAATTTCCATGCACTGTCAGAACAAATCGATCAACAGCAGCAGTTCAGGATCCTGGCCTACCGTGAGGGACAAGGGAATAAACAGTTGTCCCTCTTCACTAATCAGCCACCCCTCCACAGGCAGCTGGCAATGCAAGCAGGACACCTAAGGGCAATCTGCAAAAAGATTATTTACTATTAATGAAATTCAGTAGCCTCTAAGGTAAGCAAGTGTTCCTCTGGAGCCAAGGCCCTTGCTTCCATTTGAGACTCATTAGGCAAAGAAATAATCCAGTGGAAATGGCTGCTTACACAAAACCAAAACAGTCTCCTCTCCCTGAGATAGATTTTGTAAGCCAGACGGATATTTTCCCTAGCCTTATGTGATTTATTGCAGCATGTTGGCACTAACCAAGGGGTTTTGATGCAGTGTATATCTGATCCAAATTCTTCTCATAGAAACGATTTTTGATCTGTCACGTCTATCTTTAAGTTCAGAGGTCCCTGGGAGAATGTCTTTGTTCAACACAAATATAAATAGTATGGAAATGAAACCCTTCCTCTTGTAAACTATTTTGCAGGTTGAGAGCCTCACACTGATTCATAGATCTCTAGTGTCAGACCTGCTTTGACATGCTGCTTAAGCATCACTCTTTACTAATTAGCAGTATGTTCAATAAAAGGTACAATTTATCAGCTGACAGGCAGCATTAATTTGATGACACCGTGAGAATACTTACAAAATTAAATTAGTCTCAGCGTTGGTTAAAAAAAAGAATACAGACAAATAGGCCATGGTAGAGACAACATGCATGTGGGAGAGGTTTCCCTCAAGTTTTCTCAAGAAAAGAACCCTACAGCACTGCAGGAAGTTATCCCTGCTCTCTTTGGGCTAAATGAAATGCAAATATAATTATGGGGGGTGAAGGCTGCAATGCAGAATTTTGATATTTTTACTGGGAGCAATGCTTAATGGCCCAGTAAAGCTGTAATAACATACACAGCCATTCAACTCCAGGCCTCTGAGACAAAAATAGTCCAGACACAGCCACAACGAGGTTGTTATCTGGTGAACATCCAGTAAGAAAAGTTGGATGTGTTCCAGTCACTTCCAAATGAGCCTTGTGTGTAAAGCTGCTAGTTATAAAACTATTTTCAGTTTCCGTCCAGAAAGGTAACAAGGTGAAAGAGAAGTTCAAAGATCTCATCTGTGGTCTTGGCAGAACCAGCGAGGACTGCAGAGAAGACTGACCAGGGGAAGTGGTGAATTTGGGTTGGGAGGATAAGTTAAGTATTTGTCTCGGGTCCTGCACACACAATGCCCCTCAAACTTTATGCTGCACAACAAACCTGGCACTCAAACCAGAGGTTCAGCACTGCTTTCTATGTACAGTTTATATACAGGGTGACATGCAGTCCTAGAAAAAGCACAGCTGCTGTCTGGCAAGACCATGCGACAAGCTGTACAAACAATTGCAAAAATTTTAAGAAGCCATGACAAAGAAAAGACCTTCTTACAAGCCACTTATTTTGCACTTTTCATGAAAACTTAAAAGCCTGCAACAATCGCACTTTGACATTAAAACTTGTAATCTCTGTTCCAGGCTGTTTTCTAGCAGGGATATTGTAGCTACAACTCAGACTAGTCTATTTGCCCAGAGGAAACACCATCAGCAAAATGCTTCTCCAACAAGTATACCCAATTGTTCTGCAACAACTACACTGTATGTTCTTTCCCTTGCCGTTGGCACACAAATTAACACAAGCAACCCAAGGAACAGGAAGGATTTATTTTGTAGCTGTTAGGACTTGCCTCTCACATGAAGGAGATAATCTCCCAAGATTTACGTCTATGATGGGATATTCCAATCATTCCATGGATTTCAGGATTAGTCATATCTGGGGTACAATTTTTTTTAGCTGTTTTGAAACATCAGGAGTGAGAGCTCTCAAAATTAACTGCTTGTGGGGCCAGTTCTGAAAGATTTGAACTCAGTCAATACTTTCCCATGCTGCTGCGCAGCAAAAAGCAATTGAACAGCCTATTCTCCAATGTGGAAGCATCATTAGAAAAGTGCTGGGATGGGGCAAATCAGCTTTCAAAATTGCAATGCATTTTAAGGCCTTACTGAACATCCACATGGAAAATCTGGCACTTGCTTCACCAATGGCATATATCATGGATAACATTTTCTATTTCTTTGTCCCTTCCAAACATAAGGGCCCCTTTGCTGCAGGGTGTTGTGTACTTGGTTTCCTGTCAGTCCATGGAGGGCCGGCTGAAGAGGCAGGGTAAAACATTTTCCTTTTGCCTCCAAGAACTTTGTGTTCACATCCTGGGTATTGTCTGAAGTGACATAAGGCCTGAATGATTTTCTATTGACATATATAGTCCTTGTATCAAATCAATAAACAAAACGCACCATAATATGACCAAGCCAAAAGGCCACATCATTTTTTTAAAATAGCAGGCAGTAACCAAACCAGATGATCCACCTAAAAATTTGTCTGAACCTGGCCACAGACTTCTGGTTAGGCATTTTGCAGTAAAACATGAGAACCCAAGCAGCTTGATCCTCATCTCAACAGATTTCACACCAAAACAGTTTCATTGTCTTCAGGCTCGGATTTGATGCAAATCTAAAACACAGTTCACCTCCTAAGTGAAGCTAAAGGGGGCAAGGGGACAGAAGAAAAGAGGGAAAGGATCTAAAACCCTCAAAAAAGTACTCAAAACTAATGTTTTTTATGAATAGCTAGGTTTTAAAATGACAGCTGCTGAAAATGCATGGAGAGATTTAATTCCCTGTCTTTAGACAAAGAACCTGTCATTAGACTGACAGACTTGACCAGGAGGGTTTCCTCCTGCAACTATTTGCATAGGAAACCATGTCAAGGAGTCACCCCATGGGTTCAGGGAGAGGTTTTGATTTTACTCAAATGATTCATGACATTACAGTGCTATGTTCTCCTTGGATATTTGATGTTCATGGTGATGTAATTTTCATGTTTCGAAGTGTTGTGTCTTTTGTTTTTTCTTCTACCTGCCTGCTTTTGGGGTAGTCATCAGACAAGGAAAAAGTTCCTCTAAAGGAGTACTCTGAGTTCTCATAAAAAGACACTCTAATTGTCCAGGCACTTGCACAGCCCAGCCCTGTTTATAATAACCTCGGGAGCAACCTCCATGCCAGAAATAGTTTATTAGGGAAACTGGAAGTGTTTAAACCGGTCTATAACTTGCACGAGGTCAATGTAAACGTTCCACCTAGGCAAACAGCAAGGGAGGACATGCCGTTACAAACCTTGAACAAGTGATGCCAGAGCAAAAAACTGAACCCAGGACAGAATGGTGTGACAGACTCCAAAGATTTCTAAAACTAAGCATTTAGGAGGAAACCCTAAATTCAAGCCAGTGAGAGTCCACTGACTGAACACAACATCTACTTCTTTACACCCCACCTTGATGCTTTGCATTGCCAGTACTCGCCATACAGCACCACTGTCTCTCTCCTGCAGCAGGACCTGTGGTGCTAGGCTCAGGTCTTTGGCAGAAGTGTGATCCAGGGCTGTGACAAAGAAGTCCAAGTGTGCAGGAGAAGCTGCAGTGCAAGATGCAATGAAGCCAGGGGAGCAGGTCACCCTGGAGGATGTATTCCCTGGTGTCACAGCTTCTTCTCATCTTGCCACCTTTTGCTTTGGCCTCACCAGCATGTTTGATGCTCTCAGAAATACCAGAACCTCAGCAGTTTAGAAGCCTGGTCCAGTTCACATATCTATACTATTGAAACAGCACATTAATCCAGACCAATCCTCCAATTCTGTGCAAGCACAGATTGAAAGCAATCCTCTTCAGTCATTTTCACAAATCGCATTTGTTTCAAAAAGCCTATTCTGAGTCTGAAATTTCAAACATGCGGGTGAGCTTGTTATAAACCCTGGCTCTGATTAAAAGAAAAGCTTTCCTTCCAGGTCTCTTTAAATTAGGAGAAGCAAAGTTGCTTTCTCATACTTTAGATCTCTTAGTCTTTCCCTCTCTCAGTCTTATTTTGTCAATGCCAATATTGCTTGGTAATGCTGTTTTGGCAGCGGTGAAATGGCGTATGCTAACAAAAATATTCATTCATAATTTATTCGTAAGTGTTCAAACCAACCTTTTGTCTTCAGCCAAGGCAAAGAAATGGACAAACATATTCAGGCTTCAGTTTTCAGGCACTTTATTCACTGCATTTGGAATCAGCTGTGCTTCACTTTTCTGAAAACATTCATACCCTCTGTTTCTGGCAGATGCTGCACTTTTGGATCACTGCAGTAGAGCATTAGAAATAACTCAGGAATACCCTCAGAAAACTGAATTATATTTCTTCACTCCATGACATCTTCTAGTTCATCTCCACTTTTGCAGAATTTTTCTGGTGTATAATAAGGAAGAAGAAAAGGTACTTCCTTTAGAAACAGCTGCATCTAGTCTTAGCATCATGGGTTGGCCACTCTCACATGCACAGATTTCATACACAAGTTCTGTAGAAAGTCCTAAAAACAAAGCCAGAAACATTCTCAAAGACGTTATTTACACATCAGCCCAACTTTTCTGCGCTATTAGCTTTTGCCAGTTGTGTGTGCCTCTTTTACAAGCACGTCACATGCTTCCTACAGTGCAAGTAAGAGACCCATGTTGGACTCCGAGGCTTCAAAAGGTATGTGTGCTTTGTGTCCAAGTATTGTCTATCTAACAATGAAGCTATTCCACGGAAGCAGCAGAGCAGCCACTTCTCTCCCCCCAGCCTTTGTAGAACAAAGCACCAGGCTCCTCAGGAGTCAACTTTGTTGTTTTGCTGTTGTATAACGAGCTGTCATCCGGCCACAGGCGCCAGTGGCCACAGCCCCCCTTACAGGAGCAAACAGTTCAAAAGCAGGGCTGGGTTTATGCAGTTTAATTTGATGTGTCAAGGGCCTTTATTATAAGCATTCTTGCAATGTTTGCTGTTAACACGCAAAAGAACATGTATTGAATCTAGCCAGGACATGGGGAGGGACAGAGGACAGCTCTGGCAGCGACTCTCACTTGCTCTGACAGAAAGTGGAATTTGCAGGGCCAGCATGCAAAATACCAAGGAAATACTTCAGCATGCTGTAATATTGATCTTCCCTGAACATCAGATGGGATTACAACCGATAGTGTTTGCCACCAACAATCCGGTCTTTGCCCCTTCTCTATATCCTTGGCAGTCACTTCCAAGGAGAGAAAAAAAAATGTTTACAGATAAACAATTTGTGGCCAAATCAGTCATGCCAGATGTGAGTTAAACTTACAGTAATTATGATGGTTTTATACTCTCCAACTGGCTGTTTAACTCCCATTCAGACTCTTGGGAACAATACAGTACAACATCCCATGCAGTAAACGCTCAGTAGAATTCCCTCTGCCAGAGATAACATACTGCAAATATTGCTGTGTCCAATGATCTGAGCATAGGAAGAGACACTGCTCATCAACATATTCTTCAAGGAATCAGAGCAAAAAGAAAAAACCTGGAACCACAAGCAAATCCAGTTGCTGACACTTAGACCAAACCCTTCTGGAAGCTTGTCAGTGTTTTCTTCTGTCATGTTTATTGCACAGGCACCACAGTAATAAGTGATTCAGATATATTCCTGACTAAATCCAAGAAAGATGACATACTTCATAATAATGATAGGCAGATGGACAGAATGATTTAAAAAGTAGACTGCTCATTCCTGTTTCTCACAATACCTGTGTGCATTTTGATTCACAGCTTAAACCTCCCGGCTTCAGCTAATCCTTTCAGAAATAAAATTGACATACCAGGCAATAATGGTCTTCATATAAATGAAAAAGCTTTTCTTTTCCGTGAACCTATTGACTCATACATCTTTCAAGTCTCCACTCCAAACATGTTTCTTATAGCAAACCCTCCACCACTAACATTCATGCATGAGCTGTCTATCATAACTACTGTCAAGAAAGAAACAAAAGCAAGCTGCTTGTTTGTACAGGAGTGAGAATGGTCTTGTGGTTAAGATACTTTGCCTGTGACTGAAGATATATGGGTTCCCTTCTTTATGCAGAGCCATGATTTCTGTGTGAGTTGGTACCATTTACCTTACCTCTTGTCTTGATTTTCCTTCCCCTGAAGAGACCATTATGATAACAGGGCTTTCAGACCACCCTAGGACAATCTAAGTATTTGTTTCATTTTGACAGTGGAAAGCACATTCACCAGTTTTAGTTGCATATATGAGTAATTAGGTTACCATAGAGTGATATATTGTAATTATCCATCTACACCAACTTTCTTAACCACACTTTCCCTAAAGTCTATATCTATGCTGGGAGTGTTGGGCAAGCAAACATGAACTGAGCAAGAAGACCAAGCCTTGTTATGGTAAGTAGATAGACACCACCCAAGGAAGGTAGCCCAAGGCAATGGACAGCTGGATGGAAAACAAAGAAAATTCCTGTTTCATAAATGAGCTCCTCCCCAGCAGCACACAAACATGCCTAAACTAGCTCTATACAGTTCAAAAAAACCCCACCCCAACCTTCCAGTCTTTTCTACCTAGCAACAGGCTCCCTTACAGGGATTACATGCTCTAACACAAGCATATATGCCACTGTGCTGTCTGATGATTCCTCCACTTCCCTTCAAAAGAGTAAGGCAAAAATCCCTAGTGAGCATGTAAAAGGGTATATCTAGTACGTTGTTATACTGCCTTCTAACAACAGCACATTGTTACCAGAGTTCACTCTAATCATTTACTTAATAAAAGATGTCCTTCCCAGTACCAAGTGGAAAACATGCACACTCTCCCATGAGCAAGCTCTTGGAATCCTTTCCAGCCAATATGCTTTGTCCAACCTGATCACCCTCCACAAAACAGTGCAACTGTGACAAAATGGTGTTCATCAGTGGTAAAAGAGAAGGAAAGGAGGTTTGGGGTCTTTACCCTCAGTTCTTACACACTTCCCTTCAAACTGCACTGCCTGCCTTTCTGCTTCATGCACTCCCCTGGCCATTAGCACACCTATACATGATTGGGAGCGCTTGACCTGACCCCACATTATTCATTAAAAGGTAAGCAAAACACTTCAGAGAGCTGCTCTGTCTGCTTATCGTAGTACCAATCTCACTCACCATATTTTTAATCACTTTGATGTCTGCATTCATGTGCTGCATGCCCCTGGGCTCAGGAACCCTATCATACTGTCGATCTGTATAGAACCATGCACACTTTCTATCTATAAATAACAGAAGTAATTATTACTAGTAAATAATATATACTAGCTCATTTAAAATTAATCATGTTCTCCAGTCACCCTGGAGAACGAATAAAATAGGCAAAGCTACAAGGCATCACTTTAAAATACTTCTTATATAATTATTATGAAATTGCATTAGGCTATGACTCATTCCTGCAAATGCAGGGTTCATTGAGGGTAATTAAAATAAGTCACTATCTCTTCAAGGCAGTGACTCATAGGCTGCTGCCCATAGCAGAGTGCAGTGAAGTCAGAGAGAATCTCCTTTCTTCCCACTGAAAAAGCAATAGCAGCTTATTAAAGCAGTGAGCAGGCTGTTTGCCCTTCCCTTTAGTCCATTTAGCCAGCAGGTTTGGATTTTTTCCCTATCCAAGAAATTAAATCAACTACATATTATCTAAGTGTCTTACTAGGACTATAGGGAAAAAGAAGGGGGCTAAACACAACTGGGATATACCCAAATGCCATTTCCCTAAATAATTGTTTGTAGGATTTAAAAAAAATGGTGTTATCTGTGTGTAGTGATATAGCAGTCACCTAATCAAAAGTTGCTAACAGTAAGCTGCCATACTTAGGAGGTGTATATGCATCATTTCATGACAGAAGGCAAGTTGCAGCTGAGATTGAACTAAGAGCACCCAAGAGCTAAGAAGAGGAAATTAAGTGTGTCATGCTCCTTTGATACTATGAGAGGAATTATAGCAAGGCAGGTGATGTCAGCCTCTGCATCCACGTACATCTGCACAATAGCTGATGAGGGTTTATATTCTCAAATCTTTTTAACAAATACACACCTTAGCCAAGTCAGGTCAGAATAATTCATATAGTTTGGGAATTTGGCTGCCAAAATACAAAGCAACTGAAAAAAATGTGTATAAAAGAAAGTAGAATTTAGCTGCACTGCTCTCCCACACTCCAGCATTATGACAGCTAATAAGTAGCTCTTTGTTTATCTCTACCATGGTTTTCCATGCTCTACAGTTGGTGTTCTGTGTTTTCTAGTATGCTTTGCTTTGCTAAATGCATTTTATTTTTATAAGTATATTCTTTTCATGAGCTTTTCAGCTCTTTCGATGTGGGAAAATCCAGACATCAAATACATTTCTCATTGATATTCTTAACAGCATTTCATATCAGAAGATTGCTGTCCACATGATGAGAATTAACTTAGGGAAAAGAGTATGCTTTCTATATATAAATTAACCTAATATCTACCAATGCCGGGAAATGTATTTCTTGGGAATACATGATTAAGCCAATAGCATGTTAAAAGAATGCTTTGTCTTTATAAACTCCTTTGCAATAACACAGATCATAATTGTAGGAATCTGTGACAGTTCAGTATTAATTAACTGGCTTCTTTTCCTTGAAGAAAGCTAAAGCTTGCAAAAAGTTTTGCAATATCAATAACGGAGCACATACAGAGTTTAACCTGTTCTATGAGCCTAATCAGATTGAATTTGTTAAGGAAGCTGCCAGAAATGCTGAAGGAGGTGCAGAGTTCACGATGTCCAAGTCAGGTTAACTTAAAACAGTGCTTTAAACACCTACCTTCTCTTTCAGGCTTCACAAGCACATTCCAAGTACTGAGAGGTTGCTTCAACACTTTCTCTGTACCAAGGGGGACATTAACGTACCATCTCGACAAGCCCCATTTAAATATAAAGCATGATATTGTACATTGGCCCCAGGGCCTAAAAGGCAGGGTGGAATTCATTTAGTAAGCTGTTTTTTAAAGAGGTTTATCTGCCAATTTATTTATTTTCTTGGTTGGGAACTGAGATTGTAACAGATAAAAGCAATCTGCTTTGGAATTTTTACCTAGGTTTGCAAATATCCGTTGCGTATATCACTGGGCATAAGCCCACTTGTGTAAAAAAAGTGTAAATTTACGTTTTTGTAATTGTACTGGATCTGACTGGGATGGAGTTAACTTTCCTCATAGCAGCCCATATAGAGCTGTGCTTTGCATCTGTGGCTAGAGTGGTGTTGATGATACACCAGTGTTTTGGCTATTGCTGAGCAGTGCTTGCAGAGCATCAAGGCTGTCTCTCCAACCTTCTCCACCAAAGGCCAGTAGGCTGGAGGTGGGCAAAAGTTTGGGAGGGGACACAGCTGGGGCAGCTGACCCCAACTGACCAAAGGGATATTCCATGCCATATGATGTCGTACTCAGCAATAAAAGTTGAGAGAAAGGGCTTTGGGCGGGGGGGCAGTTAAGGCATTTGTCTTCCAAAGCAGCCACTACACATACTGAGGTCCTGTTTCCAAGAAAGTGGCTGGACATCACCTGCTGATGGGAAGTAGAGTAGAGTTTCCTCATTTTGCTTTGCTTCTGTGTGCAGCCTTTGCTTTTCTCATTAAACTGCCTTTATCTCAACCCATGAGCTTGCCCATTGTATTTTCTCCCCCTGACATATTGAGGAAGGGGAATGAAAGAGCAGCTTTGGGGGGAGACATGTCTGGCATGCAGCCAAGGTCAACCCATGACAATAATATTCACTGACTTTTAACTTCCTATGCTTTGACACACCAGAACTTTCAGTTCATCTAGGAAGAACTGGAAGGTCTTTCATAGCTCATCATTGCATCTGCCTATTCTTCATGCCTCATTTGTACACTTTCTTCTTCTTATGGTTCAGGTCTTCATGTGATAGAAGCTATAAGCTCACACTATTCATTAGGTGCTGCATCAATCTATTAAACAAACAGAAACATCACATGTTATCTTCTTGCGACTTTGCACAGTGGCTCTCGTATAAAATGAGTTTTTCATTTCAAAGCAGTGAGACATGGACACACAGCAGCATGCTAAAAATCAGCATCACAAATAACCAGCCCCAGTGAATAAATCTTGTGGACTGTTTCAGCAGAGAGGTGCTAATTTTGTGACACAGAAGTCCAGAAGATGACACTAAAATCCTTAGCTGACCTGTTCTGTCGATTGTAATGATATGCATCAGTGTTCTGGCAACTCTGTCCAATGTTTCCTTCCTATAAAATTAGTGCACTCCCTTTTTCACTCAGAAATCTTTTAAGAGCATAACTGGACAGAGTAAAAAACCTTACTAAAACGTTCTCTGTTCTGTCCCCCTTTTTGCAGGCATGTGCTCAAGCACTCTGGAAAAGAATTTAACATTTTTCACTAAAATTACTTCTAAATACAAAAAAATCCATACTAGGGAACATCAGTCCCCTCACAAACAGGAAACCTTTGAAATGTGCTCTGTATTTCTAAAAGAAATAGCTTGAATTCCAAATTCTTGGCTTTCCTGAAATATGCTGGACTTACTTCACTTTTCTCATTCCTGTCCATCCCAACAAACTCCCATTGCTTTGTCTCACCAGTGGAATTTCAGTAGTATGGAAAAAAACCTACCAAAGCCATTATTGCAGGATCAGGAACAAATGTGTATGAAATACGTATGCTTGTGCACTAAAGAACTGTATGAGATTGTTTTTATTATAACCATTAGGCTGTCTTTCCCATTCCTCCATTTCTATTTATGTTTCTGATTTGTCTCAGTATAAACTCCTAAAGTCAGACACCGTGTCCCTGTGATGGCACTAATGGATGGCACTGGAATAACAATGACTGCAATGCCATTGCTTATAATGCTCATCCAGAAGACCTGGCAGCAAATCATAGGTATAAAATTAGTTAGGATAGACATATGCAAGAAGTAAATTCCTTTTACCAATACATCACTTTTATTGAACAAAACTGGACACTCAGCTGTCTGAATTGTGTCTAATGACTGCATTTAGTGCTGTTCTTCATGTTAACTAGTGCAACACTGAATATCAGGGCACATTGGTCAATCCATATATGTCAACTTCCAAGACAAAGCTTTTTCCTTCCAGCAGCAGAAGAAGACTCAAGGCTAGGTCCTGACCAAATCACTACAAATGCAGTTTATGGAGGAGTATAGCCTTTGAATTTCTTGTTGTAGTACTTCAGGATAAACTGAAAGCAAAATTTAAAGCTATTCTTGATTACATATGCCTTATATAATCCAATGAGTTAAAGGAAGAAGTAACCTGTTCCCACTTCGAGTTTGTAAACATTGAGATAGCAATGTGTTGGCTTTTGATAGAATCAAGCTTTTTTTTCTCCTAGCTGTGTTCATATAGCATGGCCAATGTTTTAATTTTTGTCATCGTGAAATGTTGGTTTGATTTTCAGTGTAGTATCACAGATATTGCTATGCCTAGGACACTTTGGAAGGCATTCACAATCTCAGTGGCCCATTTATTTAAAAGTTGTGCTTTAAACTGTTTCTGTGCCACAGAAAACATTTACAGCTGTGTTTTCAAATAGTGCAAGGAATGTCTGAAAGGCAGGCACATCAGTACTGAGGCACGTAATGAAGTTTACTCCTGGAGATTTGTGGCAGTACAGTTTGCAGTCCTCATTGTCAATGAGAAACACATGCTTAGGCCCATGTGGGGCTGAGATTGCTTATCACTTCTCTCTTTCTCTCTCTCTCTCTCACTCTTCGTTTCCCTTTTTTTTTAATAATCAGAAAGATTCAAGGGGAGCAACAAGTATTTTCTAAGATAGACAATTGATTTGGCACAAGAATGTCTGAGCAGGCTGGGACTTTTCAGCTTGGGAAAGAGACAATTCATGACAACAAATGATAGAAGTCTACAATATTACAGGTGCCTTGGAGAGAGTGAAGAGGCATCACATTTTTAGCCCCTCTCAACAAAAACACTAGGACCCATCAAATGAAGGTGGTAGGAGCAAGGTTCATAACAATGAGAGCTGGTTCTTTGTCAGCAGGTGCTAGAACTATGAAATTCACTGCCCAAAGAAGTCACAAAAACTACAGTTTACCTGAGTTCTCCAGAAAACTGGACGAGCACACAGAAAAGAAACCTTTTATTCTGGGGGCCCTATCAAACAAGTTTATCTTGTTATTGCTGTACCTGAAGCACCTACTTATGTCCAGTGTTGAAGAAAAGGTACAGGGCTAGACGGATCCTTTGTCTGATACCTTTATAACTGTTTTAATGTTTTTGTGCTATATATGCTTGGGACTGGACTTCCTAGGAATCGAGACAAAAGCTCCTGTGCCACTCAACTAACTGTCAGAGTCCTTACAAATGCTTTGGAAGCTGTTCGCCAGCTTCAGCCAAGGCTGACAGCCATGACAACATTTCTGAAATAGTAATGGTGTACAAGTTTTTTGAAAATCAATGGCAGGAAGAAGAAACAGATCCAAATTATTCACAGAATCACAGAATGGTTGAGGTTGGAAGAGATCTCTGGAGGTCATCTTATCCAGTCACCGCTCAAGCAGGGCCACCTAGAGCCAGTTGCCCAGACTAGGCAAAGAGGAAAAGCCTTAAGCATTCATCCATCAGACATCAGAGAAAGAGTATGGAAGAGACACCAGAAGAAAAACTTGATAAATTTTACATGGAACTCAGTTCTTACTACAGAAATTCTACACTGAAAAATTTTGGGGGACAGAGGTGATGGGAACTGTACTTTCAAAATTTGAATTTGACTTTATCAAGCTGCGTAGTTCTTAATCTTCATATTTATCTCGTTTCCTTGGCATAATTGCACTATGCCCTATGACTAAGATGTTATAAATAAACTCCAGCTATAAATGACTCATAGCTCTCAAATATAATATATAATATCAAATTATGAAAGTAATACATACACAATACATTAATATTGCAGCAGCATCCAAATAATTGCTGTGGTTTGAATATATCTAAAAATACACAGATCTGACCACAAAATCCATTCCCATTGTAATAGTGCAAAATGGCATGATGAACTTCAAATAATTCTTATTGTGAGCTGCATGCGGAGCTTTCAAACACAGCACATCTGCCTTGGCCCCCCTCTTTTTGCAAAGAAAGCAGAAGGCTTTCTCTCTGCTGCCATGCCCAGGATGTTGCTGGTTACCTAATACCCACTCAGCTTTCCTTCATATAATTTAGAATTTTACTTCAAAAAGTGCCTTGGGATATTTCAAGTATGAAGGGAGCAATTTAAATCCCATTTTTGTTCTCTGTCATGCCAAGGGGCAAAAGTAATAGCCTTACACAATGTTGTACCACGTTGCATAGGCTGATGTGGTATTACATAATGTTGACTAGGTACTGAAAGAAACAAATGTTTTCAACATACACACAAAAGCCCCAGACGCAGGGGTCCTTTCAGTGCCCTGAATGAGCACAACAATATAGACACTGTAAGCAACAAATCTGGCTTTCAGCTGAACTCATTCAGACAGACATGTAAGATCCGTGCTCCTGTTGCGCTCACTTTGCCCAGGAGTGTACCAGGAAATGTTCTGTTAATTCTCCCAGCAAAAGAAACTGGATCTTGCATTGTAAAACAATGTTCCTTTTTTCAATCAAAAATTACAGTGTTGGTCACCACACACCCTTTGACGACCTTTTTTGAAACTTCTATTTCTATTTCAGTCACAACACCAAGGTCAAAATTGAAATTCAATGTTTGACTACACTCCTGTGAAAAAGTAAGGGAGTTTCAAGAAGCCATCTATAATCTCTAAGAAGAAAGGGTCAATACTGGACCATTACCAAGCATCTGCACACTATTCCCTGTATGTGTTAGCTCACTGTTGATCAAGCAGGACAAGCTAAGCTTCAGAAAATGACTTAACAATATGTAACTAAATTTGACCTGCTTCCTTAGTCTTTTACACACATTCAGAAACCATTTTATTTTATACATCAGTAAAAAAATTCTTGTAGTGCAATGAAAAGGGTTTTCCTTTATTAAATCAAACCACTGATAAGCATAATGTGCTGCCTCTGTTACTCCAGACACTAAGGCAGTGTCTGCTCAAGGACCGCACTACTACTGTACCAGGGAGCCAGCTATGAGCACTGAACTGATAGCATCTTTACGAATAAGGATCTGTCTGGGAGCAGTAAGTGCATGACTTCAAAGTAAGATGGTTTCTAAGAATCAGACTTCAGACACTGCCAAGAGAAAAAAAAAGAAAGTATTAGAGAGCAAAATTTTAAGCCAAAGGTAAGACTGTGTTTTGAAGCACACATCCTCCACAAGGTATTTGCACTAACCCATTAATGCAGTCATGTTAGAAAAAGATGGTAACATATCTGGCTGGTGTTCTCATGGGAGTTTTGCATGCTCAGATACTGTAGTTGCCAGTTCCCTCTGCATTTACATCTTAACTGCTCAGTTACTGGTAAAACAAATCTTCACTACACTAGGTATTGTACAGTTAATACTCTGGTTTTAATCTTCTTTTGAATATTCAATAATTCTGCCAGCTACTTTCTGATAACTGCATACTTTTTCCACATTTCAATCTTTAGAGCTCTAACTGTAAGAAAGTCTGGAAATAACCGAGAAAAAATGTCTAACAGTTGCATTGCAAGTCATCATTTTGCTATTAATATCAGAACATAAACTCTGTTCTTACAAAAATAATTTATATACTAAACTATGAGAATATGCTGGATTTTAATGTCCTAGTGAAGGATGTAATCAATCAATTACAAACAGATCATTTTCCAATGTATTGGTTTTTTCCAGATGGATGATAATAAAAAGAAAGTAAAAGGAAAATACAGGTAAAAGCTACTGATAGACAAGTTACAGAATGTGAAAATATGAAGTACAGCCATTCTATATCTGTGCTGCTTCTTGCCTGGCACACTGATATGATGCAGCAAACAGAGCAACAGAGCAGCAGTAAATCTTTATGAGCAAAGTTGAGGAAACCACATGAATATTCATCTAATTAGCCAATCTAATTTGTACGTCCATTGAATTTCCTAAGTTAACGTGTTCAGGTTTCTTCCGTGAGGTCTTGAGGAAGCTTTTCACATTATAATTTCAAGGGTAACATTTACAGCAATAATGAGCAACCATTCTCCTCCAATATTGAATCGTGAAGGATTATTAGAGAATGAAGGTAAGAGGAAGGCTAGTTTAGAGAAACCATTAAAGAAGTTATGAAACCTTCCATAGCAAAAATTCTTCTGTTACTCTTTGTGAAACAAACTGTCATTGGTGCATTTCAGGTTTTTAAAGATCTTTCCCTTACCATAAAGAAAGATGTTCTGATGACGGCAGACAAAAGACCTCCTGAAAGCGATATAACAAGTTTTATTTCTCTCAACTACTTTCAGAAATAATTTCTATTTTGTCTATATTCTAGGCTATTAACTCAGAAACAATAGTGAAACGCAGCTGATTTCTGAGACTTCTTTTTTTTCAAAATAAAATTTATTAATTATTTTTAAAATTTTAGTTTAAAAAAGTTTGAGGCATACTGGAACTTTAAAACAAAATTCTCAGTTGACCACTCTAAATTAGACTAATAGAGATTATTTTCTGAGTTAGAGGAAAGTCACACTAAATATACATAACCAAGAGTACATTATTGTTAGAGACCTGGTCCACTTACACACTTCAATGTTAAGGGACGTTATAAGTAAGTACATTACAAATAAGGGGCTAAATAAAAACTCAGCTCAAGTTTATCAGAGGTCATACACTTCAGTGAAGTCAGATGACAGTGTCCAGTGGCTGCCACAAATGTTAGCTCAGTTAATGGTTTCACTTGTAAACCATTACAAATTTGCTTTTACACTATTTTATATTTAAACTAAGCCAAACCAGCAGTGCCACAACAGAGTGTACCTGAGAGTGATGGACTCAGTTTGATGGATGCCTCAAAGTCATCACAATTTGCATGTAAGATAAGACTGCTAAGTTTAAGTGCTGATTAATGACAGCTGTCTCTTTCACGTCCCAATCTGGGAATTCATCTTGAACTCCAAGTCCCAGAGCGAAGAAAGGTGATGTACGGACTCAACTAACAGAAAAACAGGTTGGAAGGAAGCTGAAGACGTCAGTGGTCCTTCCTGCTTCCCAGGTGTCCTGGTTTCAGCTGGGATAGAGTTAACTGTCTTCCTAGTAGCTGGTACAGTGCTATGTTTTGAGTTCAGAGCGAAGAATGTTGATAACACTGATGTTTTCAGTTGTTGCTCAGTAGTGTTTAGACTAATGTCAAGGATTTTTCAGCTTCTCATGCCCAGCCAGTGAGAAAGCTGGAGGGGCACAAGAAGTTGGCACAGGACACAGCCAGGGCACCTGACCCAAACTGGCCAACGGTGTATTCCATACCATGGGACGTCCCAGCCAGTACAGAAACGGGGAAGTGGGGGGCAGGGATTCGCCGCTCGGGGGACTGGCTGGGTGTCGGTCGGCGGGTGGTGAGCAATTGCACTGCGTATCATTTGTACATTCCAATCCTTTCATTATTGCTGTTGTCATTTTATTAGTGTTATCATTATCATTATTAGTTTCTTCTTTTCTGTTCTATTAAACCGTTCTTATCTCAACCCACGGGTTTTGCTTCTTTTCCCGATTTTCTCCCCCATCCCACTGGGTGGGGGGGAGTGAGTGAGCGGCTGCGTGGTGTTTAGTTGCTGGCTGGGGTTAAACCACGACACCAGGGCAGGCGTACGGTACATAGCTCGGTCCCCAGACCCTTTCCTCAGGGGGCTCTCAGGGACCTCCTGGCACTTCCAGCCATTCCCCAGCCAGTCTGCTCCAGCACTTTGCTATCATTTTGAAGCAAAAAAGAAAAAAAAAAAAAGGGAATGCATGAGTCCCCAGAGAGAACAGCTATTAGTTTCATACAGCTTCATATTTTCTCAGTGTCTGTGGATAAATCACACTAACACAGTCTAAGTTGTCACGGTATCAGAGTCTAAACTAGAAAACATGACTTTTTCTTTCCAAAGAAAAGAAAAATGCCAGATCCTGAGGTGTTTCTAGCATACAGGCAAAAGTTGTCTCACAGGTCACCAGCAGTCTGTCACAGAAAAGAGAAAAACAATTTCAGTAATAGTCATGGCTCACTGTGTCCAGAGCCAAAGTGAAAGTGATACTGAGACAAAGAAATGCTTATGCCCAAGAAGGAGGTTCTACCCAGACTTTTTGTTCAGAAAAGGATGAAAGAAGCTGGTCTGAGCAGAAGCCCTCCTCTGCAGAAAGGGAGGTTATCCTTAATAAATAGCAAAATATTGGAAGCACAAACCAGAAGAAATATTGTAAAGTGATGAGAAGAAGGGTAACACAGGACAGGAAAGAACCACCCGAGATATGGCAGATCCAGTTTCACACTAACAGGAGCAACAACATTATATAAATGAGAGTATGTGTTCCCTCTTTGCTTTCCTCATTATCTTTAGTTATAGACTGCATGAATTATGTAGGGACCCAGCTAGGCTGTGCAATTATAGCTGCAAGGATAAAAGCCAAGTCGAAAAGCTTGCCATCCTTTTCCACTTATTTCCATCTCACTCTCCATTTATTGTAATAAATGTGGTGGTATCTGAATCCTATACAAAATAGGGCTGAAAAATCCCCAAATACCAAGGCAAGCCAAGCCCTGAACCAAAAAGACAGTTACTTATGGGCCTGGCTGTAAGTGCACAGATAGTCCCATTGAAACTGGAGCGACTGCTTGAATGATCTTACTACTTAGTACTAGGGTCTTCATGGGATGTGAGATGTGTCTTTGCAGTTACCAGAGGACAAACCATAAATCATACCTGAGGCTATCCATATACACGATGTATTATTTTAGTGCACTGTAAATAGCTTGGCCACACACCATACTCGTCACTGAAGACATTGAAGGCCCGCTAAACCAAAATGTACTGCTGGCTCCTGTACAAGCCAGTGATGAACAGCTTTCATTTCAGTCACATCTCATTTTGTGTCTACCATAGCGAGAGCTATTCCACTGCTCCGAATGATAAAGGGACTACAGACACCATATCACAGTAATTAAAGATTTATAGTAGTGTAAATAATTAACACTCCCCCTTTCCACTGAACACAAAAGTCATGCTTAGATGAATAAAAAAGCAGCAATAAGCTCATACCAGGCAGCTGAAACTAATTTATCTATGATACATCTCAGAAGCCTCACATCCTCTCTCAAAAGAACATTTTTTGTTAAGTCAGGATATATTGGATATAAAGTGATATATTGCATATTTAGTTCTTTTTTCAAAGAATGAAGATATCCCCTATTTCAGAACTGCTTGATATAACCAGTCTGGTTTGTGTTTAGACTCAACAAAGTAATCTGCTGAGCTCTTCAAGTACTGGAGACTACACCACGCTAGTCCTGACACCAGTAATCTTGTTGCCATCTGGAAACTATGACAGGAGAATTTTTTTTTCCCTTTAGAGTTGTAGGTGCTACTATATTAGGTACCACTATTTTTTCCAATCATTTTTCCACCATAAAAATTACAATCGTGACTTCTGGATACAAACTCCTGAGTAGTACTTAACACAAATGCAGGCCTTAATTTAGAGGCATGCATTGTTATGTCCCTACTGGAAAAAATACTTTTTTGTCTCTCATTTTCTTTGTATCCTGATGGGATGGCTTTAAATGCCTTTAGGTTATACAGTGTGCTCAAAGCACTGTTCCAAAAGCACAAAGTATGCCTCAGTTAAAATGTTAAGGTTGCAAAGACCAGTACTCAGAAGGGATGAAGCAATGTCAGAAGGACAACGTTGTAAATTTAGCATAGATCTATTGCTCATATGCATTATGGTAATGTCATTAGCTGCTTGGTCACTTGCTCTTTATTTACAGGCTTTTTCTTTCAGTCATTGCAGATAATGGAGTTGTTCTGGTATGAATGAAACGTGCAATGACAAAGGTTATTCTCTGCAGTTTCTCTGCCTCAGCTGCTGCAGAAGCTGGAACGTGAAAGGTGAACAAATTTGGCTAAACTCAAAATTTCTGCCTCCTAGGGAATTTCAATGTGCTCTTTCATGTGCTTCAAGTTACAATTAAAAAGTAAAATAGCAATATTTCATGCAAGATGGAAATTCTGATGAGGTTTTGTTCCGTAAAAAGAAAAAAGCCAGGTAGTTTGTTTCAGAAATGCATTCAGAGCTTGCAAGTTCCTGGTTCCTTGAGCGACAGACAGAAAGATTGCCTTGAAGCTTCTTGCCCACCAGCACTGGGAAGATGCCTGCAGCCTCCCTGCGAGAAGGCAGCCTTGCGGGACTGTGCAGCCCCTTGGCCACAGCTGCCCCTGCCAGGGCCAGCCCTCAGGGCTCCTCCCGCGGAGGCCCTCGGGCACCCCAGCTGGCCCAGGCCACCAGCAGACACATCTCTGGCTCCCCAGCAAACCCCTTCTCTGGCTCCCCTGGCCAGCTCATTTCTGCCGAAACACAGAACACTGCCCACCCTCCCTCACGCCCCTGGTGTGTTAGGAAAGCCTAAGAAGAGCCAAGCAATTTCTCTTAGCCTCATCCTCAGGAAGGGCTGGTTTGGATTGACATGTCCTCTTCGCCAAGACCATCGCTGCAAGGAAGATGTGCTGCCCTCGGCAAGTGCGCTCGAGCACTTGAGCTGCAAGGAGGGCTACTGGGACCGGTGGGCAGGTGTCCCCTGCACTCTAGCAGCCTCAGGTCCTGCTCTCACCCCAGCTACGACGCAAGGTTTGGTGAGGAGACATGCCCATGCTGTCCTAGACTCGACTCCAGGCAAGAGGAAAGGTGACTTTGTGTACCTTGCATTGCTGTGGGGCCAGAGAGAAGGAAAAAGCCCCGTCCCTGGGGTTGAGGGGCGAACACTTGCCTGGGGCACCAGGAAGGTGTGCTGACAAGCAGAGGTCCCGCGGAGGCAGCGTCCCTTTTGTGGAAGGGGTTGGGTATTCTTGTACCCGGGCCAGGATTTCTGTGCCAAATTCTGCCTAATGAATAAACCTCTGGGCCTTCCTTCTAAACCAGCTTCATTCCACGATCATTTTTTACAGACAGGGGAGGCAATATTTTTGTGAGAGTCCATTTTTAATATGTCTTTTTTTCCTTTGTCTCCTTCCTTCTTTGCCACAGCGGTGCGATGTGACCCTTGGCTGCTGGCAGCCACATGCCGGGCAGCGCCTGGGGGGGCCTTGCATGCACTGAACAGGTCTCAGAGTACGCAGGGGTCATATTCATTTCTCTTGAGAGTTTCTTAAAGACATTGGATTCTTGTGACATGAAACTAGTTACTAAATAACAAAGATTCAAAGATTAGCGTTACCGTTTCTCCTCAGGCCGCAGCCAGGCAGTGAGGGGAGGAAGAAGGCAATAATGTGAGCTGCAGAGGTCACTGAACCTGCAAGTGCTGATGAAAAGACTCATTATTCATCAGGATTTCAAGCTGAAAAGTTAAATTCAGCTGTTTTCTGTGGCCAGTATTGGTTCTCTCTGTTGCACCACCGATGTCTGCACAAGGTATAACACTATCTTGCTATCACAATGTCACTTAAGCTTGTCAATGGTGATAAAAAGCCCAGATGCTAATTTGCTGTAACGTGACTTTATCAGTGCTTTACCAGTGGAAGAGGACCAGGATTAAATAACTGTTAAGGAGAGGCTTTCCCTGTTTCCCTGAGACAAGAAGAGGTGTACATAGAGAAGAAACTGGGACACAGCAAGGAAGATTGGGGTAAATGAGTTTGTATGCATGTTGCATAATTTCTTGTACTGAGAACAGTGGGAACATTTGCAATCTAAATCACACTCCTAAAGAGGACAGGGTATCCTGAGCAGCAGCTACAAAATGGGTCAGCTTTGCTTTTTAGAAGGTTCTGCTTTGAATACAGCCTCCCAGCCAGATTGTCGGTCAGTGGGCACAAGGGGTTCCCATTCCTAAATGCACACAATGCAAAATATGTGAAACGTCTGAAGAGACAGCAGAAGTTTCTCTCATTTTAATTAGTGAATAAAAAAGAAAGAACAAAAAAACCCCCAACAAAAAACAATGAAGCAAGCAGGTGTAGCTTTTTCTTTCCCTGAGACTGAAGTGTTCTTCTTTTCTTCTATTTAAGAAATCTCTGGAGCAGTCTGCTGATTCTTTAAAGCTTTTCATTGCATTAAAATACCCTCAGATTATGGCATGTTCTCAATAATATCCTTCTGCAAAGTGTTCAAATATTCATATGATGAGGAAAAATGTCTGTAAGCATGTTTTAGTTATCTGCAGTGAAAGTTCAGGGGTTTTAAATGATTGTTTTTCAGTCACACATTCACTGAATCTCTGCCTTTAAGCACAGCAGATGATCTCAGTACTTCTTGAAAGCATCGCAAAAAACTTTACAAATGTACAGATTCATCACAGAGTTTTCCCTTAGAGTCAGAGGATGAACCTTAGGAACATTCAGAAGAACAAAGGACTTGAGGGTTTTGTATTTTAGGCCTGTAGAGCACATGTAAAAAGTAGCTGTGCCGAGGAGCTTGGGAAACCCACTCCCAGGGTTTTGCAGAGACTCCCTGGATTCAGCTGGTGCCTTCTGCCAGCCTGCAGTACTCTCTGAATCAGGTCTCACGGTGCAGAGCCACAGCAAAGAGCAGGAGCATGTGCGCAGCTGATTGCTTTTTACCTGCCCATTACATTTATGACTCTTCAGAAACTTGTTCTCCCACTGTGTAGTGCTGCCTCTTTATCCTGTGCTTGGGATGGCAAGAAAGCAGCTTTGAAAGGGTATGAAAACAGGAGCTACGGACTGTGACTAGGACCATATTGTTCTTGCACACATGCTTCATCTCAGCCACCTTATCCTTTCCAAAATATGAAAGCTTGTTAGAGAAAGGTATGTGATGCATAGGGGTGTGATTTTCCCCAGAGTTTTTGCTGACTCATTTTGTATCTATCTGAAGAAGGTAGGAGGAAAAGCCCCTTACAGAAATTTTAATACATGTTGTAAATAAAATAAACATGTTGCGAGCCCAGAATACTTTTTAAAAATCCCATCTCCGTCTGTCAATACCAAAAAGGAACTTTTTTACCTACATAGTATTTTCCTAACAATTCCTAATAGAATTAAGGGTATCAGAAATTATGCAAGAAGTGTGTTGGTGATTCTGAGGGTAATCATGCACGTTGAGGATGTCTGAATAACTTGAATAACTTGTGGTTTAGGTTTCACATTCTGGCTGCACATATTGTTAATTTAAGCCAGGATCTGAATTTTGTCTTTTACTTAACACAGCCAACAATACCTCCAAGGTGGTCAAATACACTTTCAGAGAAAACTAATTAGCTAAAAAATAATGCGTTACTCTGTAGAGGTATTGTGGCTTCTCTTTGTCTGAGAGCTGGATAAAAAAAAAATTAAAGCAGTAGAGATATTTGAATGAGATGGTAACAGCCTGAAAGCCTTCCATATGAATTACCACTATCCATAGTGCCAAGAATTCCCTCAAAGGAGCCATAAGTGCTGATGGCAAGGACTGAGACATATCTTACTGGTTGGAGTCGGTTTTAAATCGTCATCCATGGGTGGTTAATGTTCCCATCATACCAGCAGTTTTCTCTGGCTCACTGATCAGGAAAACAGAACTGGCTAGCTCTACCCCTAATGAAGGATTAGGATTTCATCCTGCAGGCACCAGCCATCCTCTTCCTTCACTATCATTCATTTCACAGGTTCGTTGACTTATTAGCACTTACAGAAGAGATACAGTCAAGTAGCCCTCCTGCATCACCATTGTGTTATTTAACCCTTACTGCTGCATGATACTTCAGACCCTTTTGAAATAACAGAAAGGACAGAAGCTGTTCAAAGAGGTTATCACAGAAGCATACATGATTGACAGCCCCTTCCTGTCTCACTTCATGCTTTTTTTGTTTGAGAATACATTGATCCCATGATCCCTCTTGGTTCTCAGTTAAGGACATGACATTGGTACACCTTTCCTGAGACTTACTTGCCCATCTCTTGTGCCATCTTCATCTTCCTGACAGTTTGAAAGATTCTTCAGACATGAAGCTGAGAAAATGCCCCTTCCTTCTGTTGCAATCAAAGCATCATCCCAGTTCCACCTATTCAAACTTGTCTCTCTCCTCCTTCGTATCCCATCAGTGAGTCAGAATCAGGCTTTCTACTAAAAGCTGCTATTTTGCCCACAAAAGCACATTCCTCTATGCACCTCAGCATTCCCTATAAGATCCCCTATCATGCCCTTCTCTCTTGTCTTTCATTTCCAACCATGTGTGCAACCTAGCCCAAACATAATTCCTTAACTAAAATTAATTGAGATCACAATGTCTTTATCTTTTAGTATGTATAAGACATTGCTCAGGGTGAATTTAACCCAACTTCAATGCTTTGCTTAGCATGTAGCAAGGATTACCGAAGAAAAGTATGCACTGTCTTATCTTGACTATGGTAGTGTGCTGAGACCAAAGCAGAGATTTGCTATATTTGAGATCTAGGACAGGCCTTTTATGTTCAATCTGCTGCTGTTGATACTTGGAGCTGTACCAGTCGCACTGTTTCTAATTTGGAGAATAGCAAGCATAGGGGATTACTGAATGCAGCCACATGGTCTACATTTTCCCTCTGACACCTTTTCCTGTGTGACCCTATCCCCCTCCCAAGAGCCAGACTAAGATGCTTCCATTAGATAAGGTAGGAAAAGATCTTCCAATTTTAGTAGCCAGCATGTTTCTCTTACGTGAAATAGAGACCATACCTTGGATTTGATACAAGAGCAACTAGGTCATTAAATAACCTGGCAACCTACCCAAAGGACACAGAGGCATCTGTATGGGGAAGTTTTTATGTAAACATTTCATTCCAATAGAGAACAGCTATCATTAGTCCTTTAACATGCATTTTGCATAATCATCAGATAATGCCCAGCCTTCTCTCCTATATCATTTTTTTTAAACTCCTTGTCACCTATTATCCTCTTGATATATGTCTGCATTGCCATGCAACATTATGTTGTGTAACCACTAGACAGATTACCCTATTTTGCAAACGCAGCTTCACTGTAAGCTAACAGGCATCTGCTAAATCAAGTTTGTAGTAAGGCTATGTCCATTGCAGATCACCTTGGCTTTTAACTGTTGATGAACGGGAACTTACTTCACAAATGTTTTGCTTTTTTTGCTTTTTCCCTGTGCCAAGACACACAGAATAGCAGCATTCATGCATCAAATGTATTATAGCATTGGGAAACCCTGGCCTCCACTTTATTATTTTAATCATTATTCTGCTTTGAATTTTTGGCTGTGTTTTACTCTCTATAGCATGAGATTCTAGTAGGTTCTTGTGATGAGAGGTCAAACTAAATAAAAATGGCCCTGCTGGTTCTGTCAACTAAATTCAAACATTACTGTGAAGCTTTATAGCAATAATACCTTTCGTGCTACTATATTCTGTAAGCAATTCCAGTGGAATCCCTCTTCTGAGTGGTTTATTATAGCTCAACCATAAAAATGTGCTTTGGGCTGAAAGTGGATTTATAAGATCTCTGCCCAGGAGCATGTGCTGTGTAAAATTTAATTTAAATCAGCTTAGCTATTTTTTTTTCTTTAAAGACTGATGAATAAAAACAAAAATAGATTATTAGTCTTTTTCTTAGCAGAAGAAAAATGCTCACTTTTATTTCTATAACAAGTAGCCATTATTCTTGCCCTTCATGCATATATGTAATTCTATCAACTCTGGGGAAGACATGGGGAGGACCATGAGAGCAAAACTAGCTTTCCTTATTTTAAATGAAATATGGAGGCTGTCTGGCCAACTATTTGGACTAGGATTTTCTATTGGAAAAAGAGAAAAATAGAAACGGTGATATTATTATTGGAAAAAAGAGGGCCTACTGCACGTAAACTACTTTTCACAACAGTTAACAACAGAGAGTTCTATGAAATAGCAATAGGAAAAATCTCATTCAATTCAGCGTGACTCAGTTTACAGACCCACTATTACTCTTGGGATTCCTGGACACGAATGGTTTTTTTCTATCCTGACAGTTGGTTTGTGCAGAATTTGAGGGATTTTTTTCCCAGTTTTCCATGATTTCCAAACATCTGGACATACAACTTGCTGAGAACTCCTAGACAGAAATATGGCAACTGTTTCACATATTACTGGTGGGCTAACAACGTAATTCCTCCTGCAGGCTTTAGGTGGTATTTATAATTTGGCTTGGCATTTTGTGTTGTGGTAACATTTATATAAAGGATAGAAAAGCTGCACCTTCTGGAATAATAGGATCCGGAACAATGAAAAGAATAACCAGTAAGTCTGGTTATCTAAAAGTTTTATCATCATCACTGCATCATTGCATGGATGAATGCAAAACTGGAAAACTACATAGATTTGGTTCAAAGTGACAAACTTTCATTTCAGTTTGACATAAAATACCATGGGTTTGTTTTGAATAGATTTCTGTGATTTTTTAAACTTTGTTTTACTTGAGTGAGATTTCCCTGACCAGTATCTCCCCTTTCCCACTCAGTCTCATCAAACAGCAACATTGACTTATAGTATTCCATCAAATATATCGCAGTTCCTCTGACAATATTCAAGCTCATGCTGGAGGCATTGCTTATGAAGAACTACAGCCCTGGCTACATTTCATCTTCAAATTTTGTTCACCTGAAGGCCACCTTGATAACTTGCCAGAGGTCATGTAGACATTGAGCAGAGTAGATTGAATTGAGCAGCTCATCAGACAGGGCTGTGCCGTTTCATCTGAGTCAGCAGACAAACTGCTCAGCAAGTAACAAGAAGTTTGGAAATGTAGGAGTGATATTGCTCATGGGAACTAGGAAAAAACCTGCCTGATGTCAGCATATGGGACATACATGGTCTAATTCAGGGGCCTCATCAGCTCAGAGGGAACATGCTTTCCACCAACTTCTGTTTCAACATAGTTGAAGATGAAGCATTTTCAGATCTCTCCTTGAGAGAGTAGTTGTCATGTGTCCCGTGTTTTGGGCACGCTACTTCCAAACATTTGTTTGTAGAGGCTTTTCTTCTTCCCTTCCCTTCCCTTCTTCCCTTCCCTTCCCTTCCCTTCCCTTCCCTTCGCTTCCCTTCCCTTCCCTTCCCTTCCCTTCCCTTCCCTTCCCTTCCCTTCCCTTCCCTTCCCTTCCCTTCCCTTCCCTTCCCTTCCCTTCCCTTCCCTTCCCTTCCCTTCCCTTCCCTTCCCTTCCCTTCCCTTCCCTTCCCTTCCCTTCCCTTCCCTTTCTTTCACCATAACAAAGTTAATCCAAACATGGAGAGCTGTCTACAATGAAAAGATCACTTAAAGCAAATGAATTTAATTCCATGTTGGGGAGGCACTCTTCACCTCTTTCAGTGGTTTAGCTGTTGATCAGCAACTTCCAGGGAAAACAAGATGAGTTATAATAAATTAGGTGGATAACAGTATAGACAGAAAACAGGACGCATTTAAAAACAACTTGGGAATGAGGATAAGTAAAGAAATTTTGTCAAAAGAGCCTAATGAGTTTCAGGAATACCAAGATAAGAATGTCTGCAAAAACTATTTTAATATGCAATGGATTGTTACAGTCAGCATCATGTACCCATACATACACAAATACAGAGACATGCACACACATATACATATATATGAATAGTCTTGATGCTATTTTAATCTTAAATTAATCTCAGATTTTAATACTGCCAGGTGTTCAAGATGGTTAATCAGTATACTGTGTGCAGCTGATACATATCCGGGGATAGGAAGGAAGGAACCTGAAGGCACCTGCCTTCCTACAATATGCTCACAGGCTATGTTTGATGTATTGAGGCAGTACAACAATTTGCTGGCAAGCTGGAAATAGCGAGCCAAGGTGACTTGGACATTCAGCAGCAGTAGTCAGTGAATAGGAGTCAATGCTGCATGTCAGAGATTCTGCAGGTGTATCATGTCAGATCCTGCAGCTGGATCCAAACATCCATCTTCTACATATATAGTGGATTTCATAGTAGGAGAATAGGCAAGCTCATTCATGACTTAATTTAATCAGATGGATCAAAAGCTAACAGGCACTTCTGCCATGTGGTCCAGATTGTTAAGGTATAGCCTTTCAGTCCATCCACACAGCTAAAATCTTCCACTAAGTTCTTGCATCACAGTAGTTCTCACATCCCACATGTCAGTAGCACCCTTAACTCTGCCATGGACAAGTATGTCTTGTTCCACTCATTTCTATTCATGTAGTTTGTTCTCCTATGGCTTGCATTTGTCTGAGAGATGTTTCACACTTCTTCCTTTTCTCTAACATGAAATAGGGACAGGTTCTTTTTACCTTTATACCTCTTCACAGACCATCATGCCTCTTCTCAGATTCTTCTCAGCAGTATGAAGTGATATGAAAAAAGGCAATGTAAACACACTGAAATACAAGAAAATCCATTTAAACATTAGAAAACACTTTCTTATTGTAAAGGTGGTTTAACAGAGGAACAGGTTGCCCAGAAAGCTTGTGGAGCCTGCATCCCTGGAGATATTCAAAACCTAACTGCACATGGTCCTGGGCAAACTACTCTCACTAACCCTGCTTGAACAGGGCAGGGTTGGACTAGGTGATCTCAAGAGGTCCCTTCCCACCTCAGCGATTCTGTGATTCAATGAACTTATCTACCATCTTTCACTCATTACTGAACTGATGACTCTTCCTTCCAAAAAACATTGCTAGCAGCTTATGCCACCTAGGAGTTACATTTCCAAACATGTCCCCATGCCTAGGAAAACCTCCCTACAAACTTCTGCAAAGCTCCCCTCTTCAAGACTCTCCTGAAAACTTTGTTGCAGTCTATAAAGCCAATAAAAGTAATTTGTCAAGATGTAGACAGTTGCTGTGTCTACTTGTTACTCCGACTATACTTCTATGCCTGCTCCTCCCTTTATAATTCAGGTTGTAAAATGCCTGAGACACAAACTATGCTTGGGTTTTATACTGCACCTACCACCACTGTTTGTTGTACATAAGTAGGACTGCTAGACATCCAATGAAAAGAAAGATAAGTGAGTACCCCCAAAATAGTCACAGCATGTTCCAGATTGAGTCAAAATTAAAATAAAGGTCTTAAACACCATTTTCAGTGTTAAGGAATTGTTTTGCTTGTACAAATACACAGAAACTGTAAAGCATCTGGAATCTAAGATATTTCTTTGTTTGCTGTACTATGCATTTAAGTTTCACCAATTCCATGGAATTTAGCCTGAACTTTGTTAGTAACTATGGTGATATTAACTGTAATAAATGAAGTGACAAAGGTGCCTCAGACTTTATTTACTGGGGAATAAGGAGCAGCTAGAAACAGAAAACTACTTTTCACAGACAGGTCATTCAGTCAGCCACTTACATAGGTTGTTAATATACAGATGGGTTTTGAATCACTTGCCTCCACCTGTATGAATAGGTCTGTTTCTCCCCTTCTTTAATGGTGATGTGCTGAGTGCAACGAGACAGGCGGATAAAGTTCTGAAGGAGTTCCCATCAGGGGATGGAGTGGCACTGTGTCCTAGACAGATACATTTCCTCCAACTTATTTACCCTATGCACTGCAGTGTAAGCCTGCTGTCTGAGTAGGAGAAGTTGCTTTCCCATGTGTTTCTGGCTCTCACTGGCAGCAGAGAAGATGCTGTGTTGAATGTAACTATAATTATACATCCTGCTGTCCCTTTTTTTTGATGCAACAGGGTAGGAGGGAAGACCTTAAACAGGAATGCAGTTGCGGGTGGCCAATTATCTAGCAGAACATTTGGGAAAGATCTTTTTGCTGTTTACACTTCATTACTAACTGTGCAGAAAGCAATTAACACCTGGCCCCTCTTCTTTCATTTCTGATACCTGTATAAACAGCAAAAAGGATGCTACAAGCAGCAGAAGAAATTCAGACTGATCTCTGTGATGAGAGTGATCTACTCAGTCCAGATGCACCAAACCCAGCAATGTTCTGTACTTGTCTCATACTGATCTCCATTCAAATAAGGCAGTAGCTGGAACAGCCAGGAAACACTGACCTCTTTGTCATAATGATAATAACAATACTGTAGCAGCTTTTAAAGTATGAAATTAGTAGCTCGATTAGAGCAATAAAATGTTCTCCTAGGATTTCATGAGATGAGCAGGAGTGCAGAAGATTTTGCTTGCTTTTGGCGAGGTATCAGAGTGATGTGATACCTATGGTGTCAGGCAGTGTAAGGTTTTGCTGTGTTTCATTGCATCCGCTTGAATAGAAATACACATATGTGTATTACTGTGGTATAAAATTCACTGTGTGTATGAAAAGCTGACCCTTACATCACCAGAATTAACTTCCCTGCCTATGTTGGTCTCTTGTCAATGATCCATACCCAAAGTCCTTAGAAACAGAACACTGGCACAGTTCTGCTGAGTGGACAGAAAGAAAAGCCAAACCAACCTCTTTCCTAGTGCATTACACCCATATTCCCCAGAAACACCTCCTTACTCAAAACATAGAAATGCTCATTTCCTCCTGCCCACCCAATTTTCTTAGTTTGGGAGCAGAGGGTCACAACTTGGCCAGGTCAAAGTAGGAGAAGCTCTGGCACAGGCAGAGGAAGTCCTGATACTTCCATACAGAGCATAAGTCAAATGATTTTGAAATATAATCTAGGGGTCGTGAAATATGTAATAAATCTAGTGCCCAGAGATGTGGTTTGAGAAATAAAACAGCTCGAGCTCCCTGACATCTTGGAAGGCATAACCCAACACAGAGTTACAGGCACTAAGAAGCTCACTTGAACATAGTTTGTGGCTGTGCTTTCCCCTAAGAAACAAAACCATGCAGCACTAGCTTTATCTGCATTTCAAGAAAGGCCCAGATTTTGTCCCAGCAAGCCCCTGACTCTGATGATTTAGCATCCTGATAAACTGGTATTTGAGATTTTCAGCCAGGAGGCAGTAGCACCAGCTTTGCTTTTGAGGAATTAGGTGTCATCTGTGAGCTGAGACTAACAGCTGACAGCGTCAAGCTCCTCTTCTACTCCTTTCCAGCATGCAGTCCAGCTAGTGGTCTAAAACTGCAGTGTTTAAACGCTGCGTTTGATTTAGCCTTGGTTCAGAGTATTTGATTTCACCCTAGGTCTAAAGGGCTTGGGAAAACACCTCTCCCATTGGGCTTGGGAGAGCTTTCAAGTGACCTTTGAATGATTTGCATTTTTCCCTAAGGCTCCAAATAAACGTACAGCCTTATAACGCACACACGTTGGGGGTAAGCAATTATTCACGACACAACAAGAAAAACACAAAAAATATGTCACTATGAACTCTTAAATGAGCTGGTTTTACTTTCTGATCTCAAAGTATTTTCTTTGTTTCATCTGTCATAAATATTTCTCTTAGCTCTTTAAATAGTATTGGCTTATTGATGTATGTGAGAAGATGACTTATTGCAGTGGCAGAACAAATTAAATTCTCTTTTAAATGTGAGCTACTAAGTGCTGCAAAAGAGAATGGGTGCTTCAATGCAAGATAAAGACCCCAAGGTCTCAGCACTAGTTGCACAACTCTGAAGGACAAATGTTAATGTGACAAACTGAACAAGGTCGCTGTTGAGACTTACTGGAGACTTACTTTCCTTCATCACTAGGACCGTTATTTTTATTTACTTCTAACCAGGAAAAAAACTGTGCTGGGCACCTACCTTTTTTTCACAGGCCTAGTGAAAGCCAGAGAATTTCAATGGCATGAATAAACTATATGATCTCCCCTGATTTCTAAAAAACTCAGCTACTGTTCAACACTAGTCTTATCACAGTGGACCTAACCTCTTCCTGCACTTTTCATTGTATTGATTTCAAAACTTTATGTAACTCTTTACAGGGACTGGAGGGAAGAGAGAAAAAGAGGTTGTTTAAAATGCATTGAAAACATGCTTGGCCTTGATTAAATACATATCAGTGTCAACCAGCAACCCTGTGTTAATAAGCTACCTAGCAGTGATAAACAAGTACCATGGGAGAAAGAGTGTTATAAAAAAGACTGAGATCTCATTTTCTGATTTATACTGCAGGATTTTTTTTTTAAATACTTCTTTTTAGTGATGGCTACACTGACCATTATTTGTGTTGCCACTAGAAAACTGGGCAGCAAGATCTTGCATTTCCTACACCTGCTCCTGTCCTGATGGAGCTTTTCCACACCACAGCCTGGGTGAGACATCGAGGCTTCATTCACATCCAGCACCCTCAACTCCAGACAGCCCCAGAGGTCACCGCACCCTCTCCAGAGCCAACAGAGCAGTGCCCGGTGTGACAGTCTCCTCTCCTAGCTCCCTGCTGGCCATCATCCCTGGCAGAGAGCTTGGTGTCAGCAGCCCTGGACTTGCCAGGTGTCCTCACCCACCTGAAGATGAGCTTTCCCAAACCCATTGCTGCTCTACTTAAGCCAGAGTTGAGGAGCGTCACTAAGCTGCTAACCTGCCCTGGGTACCAAGGTCCTTGATGTGGCTCATATTTAATATTAAAGTGCTCTGTAGGCACTGCAGCTGCCTCTCCAGCATCACTGCCCTACATCTGTGCTGCCTGCAGCCAACAGAGGTTCCTCTCTCCCCTCCCTCCCTGCCTTAGAGCCCTGGATGTTTGACCAGGTGCATTAATAATGGGGTTTCCTTCCTGTGAATCATGGCACCATGAACAGAAACCGGCATTTAAAGGACCTGTGATTTGCTCTGCTGTAGCAAACTCTATTTCTTGCAGGAAGCGTGAAACTGAGGTTCTGACACCTTTATAATTATATAAAATACATAATAAAATTTTCTTTTAGGTCTCCAAGTTGTACATTGAGGTCAGTAGGAAACACATCACACTGTGATCAAGGGTGATACAATGCCCCTAAAGTCAGTTTTCAGAACTCGTATGTTCCCATTCTCAAAGCCTGGTGGGCTGCACAGACAAATGAACCCTCTTATACCATCTACCAGCATGCATGCATACAGTCCAGGTTGCTCTGCTGTCCTTTGGCAGCCCATGAAAACCAGACAAGGATTCCTCTTCACTCTTCCTAAATAAATGCCTGTTCTGCTGTGAGTGTTAGAGCTCCTCGACCTCTGCAGACTAGGGAGAAAGAAAGGACTGTGGGTCATACCTGACTTTTCAATAAAACAAAAAAAATAGCATCAAGTGGGAAAACTTTGCTCCCTCTGTATTTTGGCAATATGCAGGAATTGGAAAAGCTGTTCTGCACTGGTATTACCAGCTAGGACCACTCACATTTGAAGCCATCTGATAAGCTTACATATTAACCCTGCTGATTTACGTTAACACTTAGCCATGGTGACAAGTACTCTTTGCACTTACTGTACACTGGCACTTTGTCTTTCTGCTTGCAAGGAATTCAAGTAGAGATTAGTGACGTTAATGAGGAAGAATAAGAGGGTGGATGTAAGCAAAGCTTGAGATATTGGCAGGTATCAAATAAGTCTGCAAAGGCAGCAAGCAGAAAATACTGGTTAACGCTCAACAGAAGTTGCACTTTCATCAAAACACAATGCTTGACAATTCAGGTCTTTCTGGTTTTGCATGTATTCTTTAAACCATTGTTAAGCTTTTTTTGTGGAAGGAAATCCATTTTTATTAATTTTGTTACAAATATCGGGATTTTTTTTCTTTGTTTTGTTCCAACACAGAAGTTATAAAATTCGAGCCCAGAAACCACCGTTAAATAGTAAAAGTCTCATAATTCAGATACTAATGCCCTCTCTGCAGATCTACAGGGCCCGCTTTTCTCTGAAACAAAGATGCAGTTGTCATTACTGCTCAGAAGTACAGTAAAAGAGTTTATTCTGTCTTTATCCTGTACAGGATTTTGTTATTGAAAACAGAGGCCTACCTGAAACAGAGAAATATGACTTAGCCAAACTATAGGCATAGCTAAACAAATCACCAGCTGCAGTTCCTTTGCCTGTTTGCTACTCCAGAACACCAAACTGTGCACAAGTTCTTCCTCAACCACAGCCGTGAACTACCTGTCTCCTAAGTGAAAGCAGAATAAACTATTTCGTATCTATGGCAAGTGTTTCTACGAGGGCAGTTAGTGCAAGGTAGCCACAGTGCTACAAGCTCATACCCAAACTGAGACATACTTTGGCTGTGAAGCTGGACAACATCAAAAGCAAAGCGCACACCACATGTTCTGTTCTTGGAGAGGGCAGGACTGGGCTGTGGCAAAACAGTAAGTTCGAGGGACAGGGTAGCTCTGAGGTGCCAGGCAATGCAAGGGACAGAAGGAGGCAGGCAGTGCCAGAGATGCAACGCGAGGGAGGCAAAGACCTGCAGGAGATTCCAAGGCTGGTGGTCCTGAAGGGTATGTGGAGAAAAAGGCAGAAACTTTGAGTCCTGCCTTTAACAAAAAATTGGGAACCCCTGTCTTTGTTCACACTGACCTCACTGTTACTCAACCCTGAAACTGTATCCTCACATGAAAGGTCAAAAGCTAGGCGAAGAGACAACTCTTGTCACACTGTCCTGTCATGGGTCACTTAGGGAGCAGCTACTGATCCGTTTTCCTGCACCAGGAGATCAAATCCATGATTCCTAAAGTATTTCTGATTAACATTTTCTGCAGAGCCAGCCTTGGCTGTGTAGCCAGGTAGTTTGTTCTAAAGTGCACACCGTTTGTTGCTAGAGCTAACGTTTACTTAGCTGCATGTGAATGCTGGTGACGTTAATAGAGACAGATAGGAGGGGAGATGGAAGCCAAGCCTAAGATACCAGCAGAGATTAGACAGGCATACAAAGGCAGCAAACAGAAAATATCGATTGGCACTTAGCATAGGACTGTACTCCCAAGCGAGAGCGCTCAGCTGACTCAGGAGGCTGTATTTTTCCTCTCACAATCTCCCTAAGTCATTTCAGCAATTTTACCGTGTTGCCTCTTTCCCTCTGGCAAATAAGAATAATCGCCACCTTCATAATACTCCTTTCCCAAGCCAGATAAGTAGTCAAGGGTCTTCAATCATTTGTTCAGTTAGTTTCCCCCCAGCTTTGTGTCATACTGTCGGTTTTATTTGCCAGTGATTTTGCTGAGCTCCTCTGAGCTCCCTGACAGTTGTTCAGTTTAAAAGAGAAATGTCCGTGCTAATGCCAGTAGTCTCATCCAGGCCTTCCTCAGATAGTATAGGACGGACCGACTAGACTACAACGTGCAGCTGCTGCTGTGGTGACACATACCCTGGTGTACGGTGTGGTAACAACACGCTGGTAACTCACTGCAGCTTGCCAGTTAGTACAAATCACCGTGTGTGAGTGTTGTGTGTCTGTGTGTGTCGGTGTGCTCCTGACACAACCATAGGGACTTTCAGGCTGGGGCTGCAGTAGACCTAATTCTTTCCTGACAAAAATGAGTTTGAGTAACAAAGGTATGCAAGAGCCAATATATGTATTTAAACAATAACAACAAAACACTGTCTAAGACATAGCAATGCTACAGAAGACACTATGAAGGGTTCAGGAAAGCTAAAGTGAAGGGAGGCCTCCACCAGAGCCACACAACAGCATCACTTTTCCACAGATGCAGCAGCCTGGATCAGTGTTTAATTAACTTCAAATTTCCTGGCCTCTGCCTAAGCCTCTCATTTATTAAAATACCAGATAAGGACTGCTGGGGTTAACTTCCTCATATTTTTTTGAAGAAAATTAAAGAATATTTCATATAAATTTACATCCAGAAAAGACTCATATTTTCCATCATCCAAATTGGGAAGTGAAGAGAGATGAAGCATGGTAAAGGAAAAAGAGGTTGGGATTCTCAATAAGAGGATGAGGAAAAATAATAATGAGAAAACAATACAAAAGCGAATGGTCGGAATGAGGAAGAGACTTAAAGAATGTCCTGTGCTGCAACCCAGGGGGAACAGCATCTTGCTTTCTTACATTGTTAGGCCATGACAACATGAACTCCAGTGTCACTGGAGACAGCATCTATCTCCTGACCCCTAAATATGGAAAACTTGAGGTCAAGAGCAAGCAACAGGCATTGCATGACTGCTTTACAGAAGAAGGATGTAGACTGAAGAGCAACTCGTAAAAGAAACAAAGAAACTCTTGAACTGTCTTCTCTCTGCCTTTGGGGAATTCAAGGGCCCTTATCCTACCATCAGCTGCAGCAATGGGGTATTTGTGGCCAGGCATGTAGGAAACTTTCCAACATGGGGGAAATAGAGCATATTAACAAAACATATGAATGAAACAATATTCCAAAGTAAATTATTTTGGTTTTTACAAGTTGCCTTCCATGTCCGTGCTACCAATAGCAGTCAGGACAAAACTTTATTTTATTTCTTGCCATTTGTAACTGTGCAGTAGGAATATCTGGAGACTTTTGCAATACTATCTAATAGTTTGTTCAGACCTAGAATAGGACCTCATTATTGTGGCTATAGGGGATGGATAAAAGGCCTTTTACTCCTTTTTAGTACCAGCCATTGAGCACACACTCCCATGTCAAAAGAAGTCATACAGCTGCAAAGTCTTCCCAGTTATGCCAGGACTGTATTTCCACCCCCACTACCAGCAGAGACAAAAATCAAAGTCTACAATATACTAAGTAGGAGATGGAAAACATCTTTATCCCTCTAGAGCTACAAAGGATCTGGACTAGGAGATCCTGTGAACATTAAAGACAGAAAACTAACCTTGGGAGATACTTAAAAAAGACAGTGTAAAGCTGATAGGCCCTGGTTACCAAAACCAAAAGAAACAAACAATGAAACTTCACTGAAAAAATAAATACTTGGATCTCCATTGTACCTCTAAATACTACTTTAAGGATCAGTCTTTTTCAGTCGAACTACAGCATTTTTTTAGATTTCTCAAAGGATTTGGATGCTCTATTGTGGTCAGACTGTGATCTGGCTTCACTTCCCACAAATCAGTATCAAATGCAGAGAAGCAACCTGCTACACAGGCATTTTGCAGACTAAAATAGTGCAGAGCCTAATCAGGAATCTCATGGCAGGAAACAGGCCTTCCTACAACAGGAAGTGTAGGAAAGACTACTGGAGACAGCCATCCAAAAGCAGCTGCTTTGCCAAAAAAGACAAAATGGCTGTATACTGGCAACTCCTGCAGCAGGAAATCGCTGAATTAAGCACTCAATCTACAGAGCAATTTAGTATGTCATCTGCTTCCTGGCAACAGATATTTGGAATCACTTTTATATTGCATTTCAGCTCTATCTCGTAACCAAGTTGAGGACAGTGTCCTCTCCAGTAAGCAAAGAGGCCAAGGTCAGAAGCTTCTCTGAATCTTACCCAGAATAAATATTTTTAACCCCTTTCCTTTCTTCATTTTCATCATTTTATCATTTCTAATTTAGGGGCCTGACATTCCTGTTTCTACTCTGATTTGGGGCCAGGGCAGACTGAGTCACTGATACAATGCCTGCCAAAGTTAACTGTGGCCTCCATGGAACTGTACAACAGAGTCTGATAGAAGATAAATATCACATGCTACAGTGAAACAGGGAAAAGGAGGCCAATGGATTGTCTCTGTGATTTGTTTGATGGAGGGTCAGGAAACTTATTAGGAAGTTTCTCCTAAACATATATAAAAAGAAGAGAGAGGGAGAGGGAGGGAAGGAGGGAAAGAAAGAAAAAGAAGGAAGGAAGGAAGGAAGGAAGGAAGGAAGGAAGGAAGGAAGGAAGGAAGGAAGGAAGGAAGGGAGGAAGGAAGGAAAGATTTTTTTCTTTGGGGCCCATGTATTGATACAGACTGTTGGCAAATTGAGTTCATTTTTCAATATTTACCCAATATGGCTGCTTGTTCATCTCACTGAAGACACAAAATATTGTTTCTGTTTCTTCATTGGTTCCTTAAGCCTTGCTGAAGACAAAATCACAGAATCACAGAATGGCTGAGGTTGGAAGGGACCTCTGGAGGTCATCTGGTCAAACCTCCCTGCTCAAGCAGGGTCATCTAGAGCCAGTTGCACCATGTCCAGACAGCTTTTGAATATCTTCAAGGATCGAGACTCCACAACCTCTCTGGCCAACATGTGGCAGTGCTCAGTCACCTTCACAGTAGAAAAGTGTTTCCTGGGATTCAGATAACACTCCCTGTATTTCAGTTTGTGCCCATTGCTTCTCTTTGTTTGTGCCCATTCCCATCACTGAGCACCACTGAAAAGAGCCAGGCTCCACCCTCTTTACATCCTTCTTCAGGCATTTATACACATTAATAAGATACCCTTGAGCCTGCTCTTCTCTAGGCTGAACAGTCCCAGCTCTCTCTACCTTTCCTCATAGGAGAGATGCTCCCACCCCTTAGTCATCTTTGTGGCCCTTTGCTGGACTCTCTGTGGTATGTCAATGTCTTTTTTGTACTGAGGAGCCCAGAACTGGACCTAGCACTCCAGGTGTGTCTCACCAGTGCTGAGTAGAGGGGAAGGATCACCTCCCTCAACCTGCTGGCAACAATCCTCCTAATGCAACTCAGGATACCATTAGCGTCCTTTGCAGCAAGACGGCTAACACAATCATTGTGGTTTTGGCTTTGGCTTTTGAAAATAGACAATAGACTGCAGATAAAAAATACCGCAGATGAGAGAAAAAACAAACAACAGATAATCACAATGACAGAACGCAATTTTCTGCTGCCACATAGCAATATACATATGTGCATGCCACATTTAAAAAAAAAAAAAAATCATGTCATTATTGACCAAAGGAGAGAGAAGGATGCAACCAATTAATTGTGAATGATTTTAGCACAGTTATATAAAGTAGCTGAGCTTGCATAAAGTGATTGGTGTCAGTTAGATTTGCTGGAGTCAGTGATGTCCCTCTACTCTTTTGGTCACCCCAGGAAATCCCCCAGTTCAGGAGATGTGGAAGCTGTAAAGTGCCACATGCTAGAGACTTTAAGAGGCCTTTCACATTTGGTGAGTCAGGAAGTGTGAAATCTATCTCAAAATTAGACTAACAGCAATAATAATCACCTCAATTCAGCTTCAACAGTTTTGATCAAAACCAGCCAATTACTTATTTTATCCTAATAGTTTCAGTATCCATTATAAAAGCAGGTTTTTATGACAAAAGAGACTGCCTAACAACATTATATTTACAGCAAGCAATGGAAAATAGGTTTCTAAGGAAAGCTTGCTCTTACAAAATGAGATGTGCCAAGTTTATAAGATGCATGAGCCAATTTGATCATGAACACTTCACACTTCATTAGAAAGAAATGGCAAGCAAATTTTGAACTATGGCTTTGTTAACAAGGAGAATAAAGTTTGCACAGAGCAGTCTGACAGTCCCTAAATTATGGGTTTGTTTCCATTTGTTGTTTTTATGTCACATTCTTTGGTTTATTATTTGTCAGGTTTTTAAATGTTTCGTGTGACAGAGAAACACCTTCCTATAGCTATGAGCGTCAAACACCTGGCCAAGTGTCAGCGTTAGACTAAGGAACTGTACGTAAGCTAATGCTTTTGCAGCTAAGAGTTTCTTGACAATTAAACATTACTTGACAATTCTGCAGAAAGAGCTGACATATGATGGGACTTGATGAATTTCCATGTGTGCAGGTTGCTGCTGTATTTTAGCACGTAGAGTTGGGGCTCTGCTAGGTGAAAAAATTAAAGAGGATCAGGATGAAAGCTGAGGGGTTTAAGGATGGAGTAAACTCTTCTGAAGTCTAGGCCTTGTGTCAGAAGACAATTTATTCAGTTGTTGCAGTTTCCGTTGTTTCTGTTCTCTCATATTCATTTGTCTTTGCCTCAGAAATAGCCGTAGGAGGGTGTGTGGTTTAGCAAGACAGTTATCCTAACTGTGAAGGGATGACATATGGGACTTTTCTTTCACCATGCACTGGATCTATGAAAGGACCTGTCTGTTGTCTTGTCTCCTCAAGATCCTGTCCCCTAGGCTTGGAGACATCTGAAGTCCCCAGTGCTTCTTCCAGCTGCTTCCTACATCTCTAGCAGTTAAATTCTCCAGATATGTAAAAATCAAAGAAAGCCCAAGACTGCCTGTGTCTAAACAGCCCCTTAGCTCCCTGTATTGTAGTAATAGGCCAGAAACCCAACAGGTAGGTGTTTTCAAAGTGACCCCACAAGGACCTTCCCCTTGGACAAACCCCCTGCGCATAGCTGAGGTCCCTGATCCAGCTGAGCATCGCTTAGACTTAGGGTCTTTCCTCAGCCTGAAAATACCTAAGATTGCGTGTCACCCATGAACGCTCTAAACAGACATAAAAGGGCAGCTCTTCCTGAAGTAATTCCACTTTGCATAGACCAGTTAAATATTTATTGGACCAGAAACAGAGACAGAATAAACCTACAGCCTAGGAGCTAGGACAGTCTCCAACACGATGAGTTAGGTGAAATGTGAGCTCACGGTAGGCAGAGAAAAGGAATGGAGCCCAGTCCCTGCTGCCACCTGCACACAGCCAGGCATGCTCTGACCACTGATAATAAATGTAGTAATGCTGTCACCTCTGCCTAGCTCCTCTCCTGCACATTTAAGTGAGGGCTGCTATAGGCCCCAGCACCAGAAAACATTCAGCATGTTAAATCCATGTTAAGTCAGAGTTGAAGACTCCTCTGTGGCCCAGAATAAAAAGTGTTTTCCTTTCCCTGGGCAGGGAACCTGGGCTGCTCCACACCAGCTGTCTTACCCCGCTGCTATGCCCTAAGCTCTTGCTGAGCATGTCCTCTTGCATGTCTTCTCCCAACAGCTGAGTGTAAAAACAGGCTGTGCTGTGAGTACCGAAAAAGCTCACAGTGCAACCCAGTGCTTATTTCCTACAAGGCACCCTGTTGATACATCTCCAGCTTTGGCCTTTTCTGACACAGAGGGAGATTTCCAATAGAGAAAAGGAATGAAGAAAAAGGAGGGAAACTGAAAGGACAAAACAAAGAGAAAGAGAAGCTTGGACTGAGAAGGGGAAGTGAAAGACCTTTGGAAGAGGGGAATGTAGACAAGGTGTGTAAAGCCTGTTGGTACACTGCATCACTCTAGTTCTGCCAAGGCACAGGTAGGAGACGATAGGATATAAAAATACAGCAAGTATTCCTGAAAGGACTGACCTCTGTCTGGCGCCAGGCATGTCTCTAACGCTTCGTCAGCACTAATGGGTGTGCAGAGTTTGCAGGGCATGCAGAACACGAATGCCCAAGGTCTAGTCCATTCAAATCATTATCAGCTCCCTTTCTGGCCCTTTCCTTCCTGGTAGACACAGAATTATACCAAAATCCCAGTATCTAATGTCCCTGAACCACAACAAAGTTTAGATCTGATGCATAATCAACCTCTTCAATGTGGTGTGATCCTTGAATTACACGTACGTGGATGGAGTCTGGATGTTGACCCAAATCAGGATTTAGCAAGTCAGAAACACTTGAAATTCAAAAAGAAAGTTGGAAATTACAAAACAGCTCAAGCTTCCCTGTGTGTTGTGGGACAGATCTCCATTAGCACAATTTCACATGGAAACTAGGTGGGTGGGTAACGCAATTGAGTTCAAATGCAAGGGTGGATGACGAGAGGTGAATAGGGAGCTGAGGGTGGAATGTTAGCAGCACCACCCTTGATTTCCTTTTAACCTACTATAGCCAGGCATGTATCCACCAAGTAGAGTAGCACGTAACAGCCAACTCCTCCATCTGAGAAAAACAGAAGAGAAAATTTTAAATATGCTTTCAGAGCATTTTCTTGACACTTTCTCTTTGCTCATATTTTTAACTTTCTAAGACAGCTTAAGGCAATGAATGCAAATTCAATGGTAAACAGCGAATTAACAAAAGTGCTAAGTGTGCTACAAATGCCACAGTTTACATCTGTATTGCAAAGGCATTGTTCCTTTTTAATAGCAGAACAACAGAAATTATTTTAATGGCAGTGGTCAGTCTAGCCTTCCAAACATGGCCTGGTTCAAATAGGCAACTTAGAAACATGGCAGAGCTATTCAGAGATGCTCAGCACCCAGCAACCCCATGCCCAGATGAGCTCTTCAGAAAAGAATTTCGACAATACTGACCTGGGGCAAGAAGTCCCAGAAGTCATGAGCAGGGACTTGGTACACCACCCCCAAAAGTTCCAGCACTTTGTAGCAGGGGAATAGCAGCCAAATTGTGTCTTTGATGAACTTCTCCCTAGGTCACTTGTCACTCAGGATCCAGCCCAAATGCTGCTAACCTATTACTAACATGCTGGGTAAAATGCAGAAAGCATCAGAGGGATGTTAGAGTTGGAAATGGCAGCTGAAAGTCTTAGATGTCGTGTAAACACTTCTGCAAGCTGTGTTTGGTTGGTGGGGAGCACCGCTGCCTGTGGCAGTGGTCTTCCACTTCCCGGAATAAACCTCTGTCCCTTGAATACTGTGAGGAAAATAACACTTGGGTGCAAACACGCCTGAGCTAAGGAATGGGGCTTAGACCGCAGTGACTGCATTGCAGAGCACATAACTGCAAAAGGGTTTTAACACGTGAAATCACACTTTGATCATCAGAAAAGAGAACAGAAATCTCCCTATTAGAGCAAACCACTGAAGTAAACTGTTAAAAACAAACAAAGCAAGCCAAAACAAAAATGTCAGGACTACTGCCAAGAAGAAAGCAAGGCAGATTTTAAGAGAGGGATCCTTTTGACACTGTTGTCCTGGTTTCAGCTGGGATAGAGTTAACTGTCTTCCTAGTAGCTGGTACAGTGCTATGTTTTGAGTTCAGTATGCAAAGAATGTTGATAACACTGATGTTTTCAGTTGTTGCTCAGTCGTGTTTAGACTAAAGTCAAGGATTTTTCAGCTTCTCATGCCCAGCCAGCGAGAAAAGCTGGAGGGGCACAAGAAGTTGGCACAGGACACAGCCAGGGCACCTGACCCAAACTGGCCAACAGGGTATTCCATACCATGGGACGTCCCATCTAGTATAGGAACTGGGAAGTGGGGGCAGGGAATCACCACTCGGGGACTGGCTGGGTGTCAGTCGGTGGGTGGTGAGCAATTGCACTGCGCATCATTTGTACATTCCAATCCTTTCATTATTACTGTTGTCATTTTATTAGTGTTATCATTATCATTATTAGTTTCTTCTTTTCTGTTCTATTAAACCGTTCTTATCTCAACCCACGGGTTTTGCTTTTTTTTCCCGATTTTCTCCCCCATCCCACTGGGTGGGGGGGAGTGAGTGAGTGGCTGCGTGGTGTTTAGTTGCTGGCTGGGGTTAAACCACGACACTGTCTCCCACAACATCCTTATAGTCGAGGTGATAAAGTAAAGGTTAGAAAAGTGCAAGGTGAGGTGGACTGAAAACTGGATGAACAGCCAGGCCCAGAGGGTATTGATCAGCAGCAGAAAGTCCAGTTGGAGGCAAGACACTAGCGGTGCACCCCAAAGATGATACAAAACTGGGAGGAGTGGCTGGTATGCCAGAGGGCTGCACTACCATTCAGAGCAACCTCGACAGGCTGGAGAAATGGGCCTACTGGAAACTCATGAAGTTCAACAAAGTAAAATGCAAAATCCTGCACCTGGGGAGGAATAACTCTGGGCACCACTACCTGCTGGGGATCACACAGCTGGAAAGCCACATGTTCTCTCCAGAGAAGGATCTGGGGGTCTTGGTGGACACCAAGCTGAAATGAGCCAGCAATGTGCCCTGGTGACAAAGGAGGCCAATGGTACCCCAAGCTGCATCAGGAGGAGTGTCACCAGCAGGTCAAGAGAGGTGACCCTTCCCCTCTACTCAGCACTGGTGAGACCACACCTGGAGTGCTAGGTCCAGTGCTGGGCTCCCTGGTACAAGAAAAGCATGGACTTACTGGAGCAAGTCCAGTACAGAACCACAAAGACAGGGGAACGGAGCACCTTTCATATGAGGAAAGGCAAAGAGAGCTGGGACTGTTCAGCCTACAGAAGAGCAGGCTCGAGGGGATCTTATCAATGGGTATAAATACCTGAAGGAGCATACAAAGAGGATGGAGCCTGGCTCTTTTCAGTGGTGCTCAGTGACATGACAAGAGGCAATGGGCACTGAAGCACATGAAATTCCATCTGAATAAAAGAACACACTTTTTTACTGTTGATAGTTAACAAAGACACCTCACTTGGCCAGAGCAGGTTTTGCTTTTGTTTCAATGCCTGCTTTGATTAGAGTTTTCCTTCACTGTACGATAGGTATGCAGCGTGTCCTCAGCATACTGATCACCAGTACGCTGCTTCCAAGATGTGTTCATCCTGGGGAAACTGAACTTTCCCCTCAGTTTCTGTGTGTTCCCTGCTTTTCAGGAATACTGGATTAAACCTCTTGAATTCAAGCAAGTATGAGGACTCAACAAAAACAGGTCCTTCTGACACCTATGCAGAAGCTGGAGTTGGGTATGATAGGCAGGTTTTTATGGAGCTCTCATAGCCTATGCTTTTGAAAACAGTGAGGAAAAAGAAACTTTCAAAGTGAAACTCCCTAGAAGATAAGAGCTGAAATAGTCACTGCCATCAGCACTGGTGCTGTATTGCTAGAAGGAATTATATATATTATTGTAGGCCATATTTTGATGTATCATGTCAGTCCTGCTATCCCAGACAGGAAAAGAGAAACTGTGTTCCTTCCCATCAAGACTGCTCCTCGATTGTTTGTTTGGTTTTTCCTTTTCCTTCAGAGAAGGAAAAGAAGGCATTTGCCTTTGTCCTGAAGACCAAGCTGTGGGTAGGCTGTGGGAGTTCCTGCCTTCTGGGCAGATCCTGTTCCAAAGGCTCTGCCAGGACAGAGCAAAACTCTCCCCTCCAGTTAGAAAGAAGACAGTTGTAAAGCAAGCACATTAATTTAACATTAATTTTTTCGTGTTTAAACAACTCCTGTAGAGATCAAACAAAGAAAGCCTTACTTCTTCCTAGGCTGATCCTGCAGCCATGACAGAAAGATTTGACAGGCTGAGGATGTTTGTAAGGTGGAGAACCACATTGCTTCAGGGGTTGTGACATTTCCTCTCTGAACCTTAGTAAAGAAACTCAGTTGTGGAAGTTGCACAGTGCAGAAAGCACAGCATGCCCTGCTGTGAAAGAAATGAGTCTGACAGTCAAGTTGGAAGTTACAATGCCACCCCGAATGAAACTGAAGTTGTTATGCAATATCCATTAGGCCAGGTGACTTGAGGGCATGAAAAGCTTTACCTCTCCTCGACTTTGTGAGACGAGTAACTGTTACTGTACCTAAGCGTGTTACTGTAACACAGAACAGCTGCTAATCATTTGTTCCTTAAATCAAGTATTCATGTCTGCACACAATACCAGAAAGTACCAAAGACAGGGGTTTATGTTGTGTGTATAAACAATGATACTTGTTAGTTTTTTTAGAAAAGCCAGAAAGGCCATTGTGAAAGCAGTTTGAGTGTTACAAATGAAAATGGAAAATTAAAAACTACATGCAGAGCAACCCATAGTAGGACTGCTACACAAAATTCCTCAAAGGTCACAGAACTCTTATCTGGTAAAAAAGTGCCAGCACGCATCTTATTCCCAGTGACTCTTTGTTTTTTAAACACGATTCTTCTTTTATACTACATAAATAATTCTGCTAAGAAACACATGGCCACATCCACAAATGCTTTAAGTATATGTACCTTGTCAGCATTACATGACCACTTCCAGTTCAGCAAAAAACCTATTTGTAATAAAAGTATCTTGACCTAGTCTTGTTCACAACCTTCTTAACTACCACAACTGATGCAAAAACCCATTGAACTGAATCCAAAAAACATACTGAGCTCTATCTGGTGGTCCAGCAAAAGCTGGAGGTGAAGGTTCCTAACTACCTATGTGTAAAGGTAGAAAGAAGATCTCTACCTGCACCTGGGCATGGTTGCATACAGATTGTTTCTCATCCACATTTCCTCTGGCAGAATAATGTTTGGTGAATGACAGTCTCACTTGCCTTCTGATTAATATCCACAAACCCTGAGAATACAATCAAAAACTCAACAAAATATTGCCTATATTCTCCTTACCCTTTGGCTTCCAAAGTATTATTAATAATCTAATAAAACACAATTTCATACCTAAACACCAAACTACTGGTGACTGGCTCTCTTAGGCGACTGCCTGAAGTCTGGCAGCCTCCCAACTTTTTTTAGCCTCTTGTTTTTTACAAAAGAACACAAAGTTATTATTTGATTTATACAGTTTTCTTCCTCCCTGTTTAAAAAGCCCAGTTAAAGCATAATAAGTAATACTAAATATGTGAAACACAAGCACATCACTTGAATAAAAAATGAGTGTATTCAGTCCATTCTGCACAGAGTCTTTACAGCACAACTAAATCTCCTAAGCCCCATTATGCATTTGTAGCTATTTATAGCTACATAAGTCCATCATTTGCATCCTATAGTTTGGGGTTTCTTTCCCAGATGTAAACAGAGCTTCCTCCCTTGCTTTGTTTATGTGTCTGCCTGTCAATGTAGCGCCAGCGACTGTCTCTCCACTTTGCCGCTGCTGCTCCCTCATCCTGTTTATAGGTCAGTGACAACCGCTATTGCCTCCCTGCTACCGAGCAGAACTTCCCATAGCACTTCAGGATGTTTTAGTCACATTAACCTGTGCCGCCTGTCTGGAGCCAAACGTCTACCCTCCATGCTAGTGCTCCAGGCAGCATTCACCTCAACAAAACTCAGCTTTTGCTTCCTGGGGGGCCCAAACATCTTCAGCTGTCCCTTGTGTGAAAACACAGCTGGGTCCTATTCAACGTCCCATCCATTGCAAAGAGCACAAACAGACACACAGCTGAAGAGTGAAAAAACTCTCCTACCCCTTCAGTCTCAAGCATGTGAAGCCTTGCAGTGGGCAGAATCCTTGCTAGTCATTGAATTTGGAGAAAAACCCCTGGTACCTCTTAGTTGGATGCAGGTTTTTATTTTCCTTATCTAGCAATGTCCAAGGTCATTAATACAATAATTCTTTAGGCAGCAGGACGCAGCAAGAAAAACAGGTCGGCAACATCATGTGATGCGAAGATGCACGAGGCACAACACGGAGGAAGAGGCAAATCAGCTGTTGAGCACAGAGCCAGCTGCTGAAATGGAGCCAGTAAAGCAATGTGTCTACATCCCCACAGCACTGGGAGAGTGTTCTTCCCTTCCAAGCCAGCCAGGCAAAGTTGGATAAATCCAGGACCTCTCATGAACATTAAAGCTTTGTGCTTTATGAAATCCATAGGAATAGGATTGCAGCACTTGTACAGATCACCTTTTCTGGTTACAAACACATAGTAGCAAAGAATTATTAGTAAATTCAGAATATTTTGGTCAGAGGTTGTTGAAAGACATTAGCATCTGTTTCCATGGCCCACAACCTACTGGATTACAACTAAGGGTCCATCAGCATGTGTCCAGCAGGAGTATGTAAATATCTCCTTTAACAACAAGCTCACACAATCTGTTTTACAACACAGACTGGTAACAGTGTTCACAGTTGTTCCTGTGCTACCTTGCCTCATTTTGCTATTTATAAAGATACTCAGAGAACATACACTGTGTTTAGCTTCCTTTTTAGGCTGGGTGATGGGGTGCAACAAATGAAAATAACAATGAGTGAGGCTGACCTGACCTCTGCCAGAAACTACTGTACGGTTTACAACCTCTGCAGAGGTTTCCAAAAACCTAAATGGCACTTACACACCTAGTGTTCACAAGTTTCACGTTGGTAGTGAGGTCCTTAACTACCACTCATGCCTTTTAAAAATTTCCTTCCTGGTCTTTACAATAATGTCAAAAAAATGTGATGCATGAGAAAAATCAACATCTCAAGTTAAAAGTATTTGTTAAGGACAATTGAGCAAAATGAATATATCATCAAAGCACTGTTGGCACGTAGATTGAAGTTAAGCACATGGCACAAATGCATATTCTTAGAAAAAAAGGCTGATCTAATCATTATGGTTTTTTAGATTCCACTGTAAGCTTTTAAAAACCTTTTACTGCAATAAAAAGTTGATGATTCTGACATACAGGCAGCATCCTCTGCACTCAACAGCCACTGATCTATGTGACAAGATCACAGCTTCACATGACCCAGTGTGACCAAGCTTTGCAAATGTTGTTATGAATCTCATGATGCTGTGCTTTTTCTGTGATAAAACCAGCTCTTGGAGTCATATGAACAAGTATGAATGTGTCTGGGTTCCTTGCTTTATAAAGAAGTGTGCTTTCATCCCACATTTTGGGAAGATGAAGGTGAAAAATCTGAAAACATTAGAAAACACACAACAAGATCCTAATATTTAACACCCCCCCCCAGGTATGCTTAGGTTTTGCTTCTTGTTGTACTCCATAGCTTTGTTACAGTGCAAGAGATTATACCTATGTTTATCATTTCCCCACCTTATGACAGTGAAAAAATTTCACTGTACAAGAAAACTGCCTCACTTCAGTAGTGCTGAAGGAGTAAGGTCCATTTTGATTTTGTTCAATATCTTATCAGAAGAGCTCCTTTGTGGTGTTTCTCATTGGCATAATCACAACACTGGGTTTCTGTGGTAGACTCATTTGTTTTGTTCTCTTGTATTGTTCCCCTCCTCATTTAGATAGATCTGTATTCATTTCACAAGTAGTTTCCCTCTGAATCTTTTGTTCAACTGTTAATTATCTTATGTGCCACTTTTTTTTCAAAGGCTCCCAATACATGTAAAAAGATTTGATGGTCCAAAGAGGTGCATATACTCAATATATTCCAAAATTCTCATCTGTATGTTAGATTCTTATTTTCTTCAAAAATAAGGACAGCGAACCAGAAAAGATCAATATACCTGAGCATGCCCCTGTAATTATCAAGTGACTGTTGAGTAATGCCAAAATACGCTAAACTTGCCTAATGTCTCTGATGAGAAAACATAATGACAAGCTATGGAAAGGCAGAATGACATTTAACTCATTTTCCATTACTCCTCTGCCAGCTTTTGATGGTGTTCAATGATATAGCCCGCTAGTGTGTCAAATTACTCTTGTTTATAGCAGTTCTCTGTGCCAAGTCCCACAGATGTTCAGATTTTTCCCCCATGTGGATGGGATACTAGATACGATCTTACCTTCATATATAGTCCTGAGAGAAACAAGAGGTGAAGCCTACAGAGCAAAATGGCAACCTCCTTTTTGAAGAGCTGGGAATAAGGCATCAATGAGGTAGGGAGAGAGTCAGACTCAGGCCTAGAGCTCCCACTCAGAAATGAGAACCTGGGAGTAAAATGATTTTTCACTGATCTTTTAGAGACATTTCTGCACATAGAATGGTGCCTGCCTTTCTCCTGTGGAGACTCTGTGTGACTTAGCAGCAAAAGATCTTGGAAAGCAAATCAAGTTAAAAATCTATCTAGTTAGCTCACAGCATGCAAGGACAAGGAGCATCCCAGTAACAGAGGGGAAAACTGGAGTCCAAATAAGTAAGTACTACACACCCAAGTTAAAATTGTTTGAAATAAGAATAGTAAAAGAAAATTACCTAGACCTGCATCAAAGTAGTAAAGCGTGGGGATGAAGGGAGTCACTGGTCAAATATCCTGAGAGAAAAGGAAAGAGAGAAGAGAGGAGAAGAGAGGAGAAGAAAGGAGAAGAGAGGAGAAGGGAAGGGAAGAAGAGAAGAGAAGAGAAGAGAAGAGAAGAGAAGAGAAGAGAAGAGAAGAGAAGAGAAGAGAAGAGAAGAGAAGAGAAGAGAAGAGAAGAGAAGAGAAGAGAAGAGAAGAGAAGAGAAGAGAAGAGAAGAGAAGAGGAGAAAGAAAACATAAGTCTTTCTGCTGCAACAAGAAAGGGATCGGTGGTGTTATTCAGCCCCTAGCTATATCTTCCAGTGGTGTGATCTCGCTGATGGATCTGTCCTGCTCTCTGGAGATGTGCAGGGTGTGAGCAGGAAGCAGAGCAGGGGGTGCCTTATCACCCGCTTTTCCAAACCACATAAGTAAAGAGAAAATCAAGATTAGTCACAAGTCAAAACTAGTTCTAACTGACTTGTATTTTTTTACTGTTCTCATGAAGAGTGTAAGGAAGAGTTACATTTCAGTGTATACATACCTGTACATAGGTGTATATATGTACATACGTGTGCATGTGCATATGCATATACATGTACATGTATATCTACATATCGCATTGCATTCTCATTTGCTTATCAAAACAATTACAGACACAATTCAAACCAGTGCAAGTAGCTGATTTGGACAGTTCAAAACATAGCCTGTTTGGAATTATTGGCAGGATTTCATACAATACAAAATCTATTTCGAAACACCTGTACCTATGAAGTCTGCTTAGGAAAGGTGGGTTTGCCTTTGAGAAAGACTTGTGTAAAGCTTAAAGTAGCAGACCAATCTGTGGAAGAGATCTTGCATGGACAAGACATCATGGTTTATAGCTACTCACTGTATTTTACTATGGTGTGTCTCAATGGACTTTTTCTTTCCCTAAATGTAAATAACTTTATTTACCTTTGCAGAAATACAGATTAATGTGTTTGCTTATTTGTTATCAGCTTTGCTCTGTGTCCTGGGGTAGGACCATTTATGGCTTTATTCAGTCAGAACCAACAATTCAAACAATGTTTAGCTCTAGGAATAGCTTTTCGCATTGCAGACGGCAGTGTAAGAGCGCCTTCTATGCTTAGATAAAAGAAATGCAAGGCAGAAAAGCCATTGAAAACTTGAGTCCACAGAATTAAAGCCCATCTCTCTTGGGTGCAAGTTGAGCTATTCTTAAATTCGAAGAAGGAAGGGTACAAGAGCTTTCCCTCTGTTAAAGGAAATGGGTCAAACTCATCCTCAGGATAGCAAGAATAGAGCTGTCATCTTTGGAGTATGATTACAAATGCTCCTTACTGCAGTGTAGGTGTAGTCTCTCTGAGGAGCCTTAGCAAGAGTTCTGTTGACAATTAAATTTTAAAACAAATCTTTAAAATAATTTTTGCAATTTTCTCTGTGGCTTTTAAGAAGCTATGTGGGCATTGATATGTTGTCTTCACAGGGCAAATTGCCAAATAGAGGTGTGAAGAAGCTGTCATTCTGGAGTGTTATTTTTCTCCTGGGTCATTTCAGTGATACAGTTTCCCAAATGGTTGTATTAGCCCAACTAAAGGAGCAGCAAGCTCTGGTGGAAGGATACAAAAGAACCCCTATAGCTGGATAGAAGGACAAGGCAAGGGGTAATGGCGTTAAACTGAAACAGGGTAGATTTTGATGAGATGTAAGAAAGTTCTTCACTATGAGGGTGGTGAGGCACTGGAAGAGGTTGCCCAGAGAGATTTTGGATGCCCCCTCTGTGGAAGTGTTCAAGGCCAGGTTGGATGGGGCTTTGAGTGACCTGGTCTAGTGGAAGGTGTCCCTGCCCATGGCAGGGGCCTTGGAATGAGATGATCTTTAAGGTCCCTTCCAACCTAAACCATTCTATGATTCTATGACAGGAGCTACCTAAGCCAACACAATGCCATTGTATATAAAACTAAGCAGAACTTGGACCCTCAATAACCACCTTCTGGGTAAGGATCTAATTCCTAAGCTGGAAAACCATGTTGTTCCTCTGTGGGCAGATCACCTAGTAAAGCTGTGGTCTGGCAAAGCCTTAGGAATATGCTCAGCTTCAGCTGCACATATACTCCATGTCAGTAGGATAACTTAGGACCTTAAAGCTGAGCACATGTCTTGGCAGTGGGGCTTACTGTAACCCATATACAAAGGGTAAAAAGCTAATCCCATTTAAATCAACTGCACAATGATCTTGAATTTCCATGCAACAGTTCTACCTTGATTTCAAACTCCACATAATTTTTCATTTTACTCTTTCCTTACGGATATCCATATGAACAGAAGTAACTACAGTCAGAGTGAGTTAGTTTTTCTCCTCCTCTTTGTCTTTCCATCAATCCAGTGCAGCTGTAACTGGAACTAGTACACCCAACACAGTCCTTCATGTGCTCCTGTGTGCAGGAAAGGACAGCCAAACCATGCCAAGTGAAGCAAAGACCTCCTGTGATCTATTCAACAACATTTATAGGGCTGGCATGCAAGTTGTCACAACACCTATTCCTTATATTAATATATAATCCATTTCCCCATCCACATCCAAAAGAGAAGTCAACCTTTGCTGAGAAACCGAGTGCTCTCCATTAAGCTTTTAATGGCAAGTCAGCTCAAGCAAAATGAGACCGATCATGCTGTTTGACAATTGAAAATTCTGTTTTCCAAGCCAGGGAACCCACTACACTGCTGAAACATCGATATGTCAAATGAGGTAACTCAGGCGAGAACAGATACAAGTCTAAGAGGGAATCACATGGATGTGGCAAGTGATCACATGTGCCCAGAGCAGTCACTGCCACAACTTAACACCATGCAGTGAAATACCTTGCAGAGAGCCAAAGCAGAGACACAAACTGGAAGCAGTATCGGCACATTAGACCAGTCTTGTGCCCATTAGTAAATCCTTTGGAGTTACAGCTTTTATTGAGCTGAAGGCAGCACCGTGCCAATGTAGCAATACCACTTTGCAACCCTAATTAGTCTCAATATGCTTTAAGCCAAGGCAAGAGTACAGAGACCAACCTCCTGGCCTTGCCTAACCTAGAGGAGATTTACTAGTTAAACTATCCTGGCAAACTCTTTTAGCAGAAATGAGACATATACCAGCAAAAGATTTCCCCCCCCACTAGAGCTGATACAAAAGCTTTCCATATTGCATGCAGTTTCAGGGCTTAGCCAGACAGTCCCTTTATTCCATCATCTGTCTTGTGACACAAGTGTGGTCTACTTTTGTCAGAATATTATTCTTGCTTGGGAGCAGAATAGATGACATCTTAGACCAGCAAGAGCTGTATTATGAATGTCACTGGATGTCATCTGAAATGCTTTCTCTCACTGGTTGCAAAAAAATGGTTTAGTCTAATACTTAAAGGATGTTTTCTTTACAATTAATAATCTCACACACACACACAGAAGGACAGGATATAAAAGCCAGAGTAAAGGCAAGGCACAGATTTTGGAACTTAAAATAGCCCTTTCAAAATACAACTGTCTCAAAGGGAAAGAAAGATATGACTGGCTGAACAGTATAAAATCTAAATTATATAGTGCTTCATGTGATTTTATCTAGTCCAATCTTAATCTATGACACTGGCTTTCCTATGGACATTCTCAACCTTAAAAATTAATAGAAGAAGCTTTTTTTAAAAATACTTTCATGGTAGGCTGCAGGCAGTGGATGGTATGTGATCTGTTGTCAACCACAATGGAACAGAAGGCAGGAAAACTGTTTCTATGCAATCTTGGACATATGTTTTTTTTCCTTACCTTTACTTTGTTTCACGCTTACCACCTCTTACACAACGATGAAGTTATTCACCCAGGCGTGTGCTGGAGACAAATTAGTTCTTGTTTTAAAAGTGTGATGAGAGATGGCTGTTATATGAAGTTCGTAATACTCAACATCATACCTCTGTTACTTATTTGATTATCACAAAGTAATCCAGCTTGATTTTAAATATAGCATATTCATCAGCATACAAATCTGAAACAAAGAAAATAAAAAGACCTTTTCCCCCTTTTCTGTCCCTGGCCTGTTAACTTCATATTTGGGCAAGCAACGCTGCTTTTCTCTTCCTCTTCTTCATCTGTCTTGTTGATTGATGCTGAAAGCTCTTTGGAGCCAAATCTGGACTATATTTCATGTATAGGTCCCAACATAAGCTTCCCTGCATATTCTCTGCATCACTGTAAAATATTAAAAATTAAATGTGTTTGAAGAAGTTTTGATTTGAGAAAAGCAAAGACGGTAACAAGTGATTTAACCAGCAATTAGTTGGCTTAAAATTACTCTCTTAGTTCTCTCACAGAGTTAGTATAGTCTACAACTTGAGGAGCTTTATTATCCTTGGAGTATATTACCAGAAATAATTCAGATTTAAAAGCTCTTGTGGTAGAGAAGTAGAATTGAGAAGCTGCCACATGATCAAAACAAAAAAAACAACAGTGTTTTCTCAACATTTTTTCAGGTGAGCATAAAGATAGATGGTTTTAATAATTGTTTCCATCAGAGAGATCTTGATATTTAATCTTATGAGATGAGGGAATTACATTAAATGCTATGTGCAACAAAGTTTCAATTACCTAATTACACAGCTAGTGTATTCAGAAATGCATATGTAGATTTTTCAGCTTGCAATACTATTTAATAAATCTTAGGAAATTATATAATAAGAGAGGAGCTCAAGCTTAATATTTCAAATACTAATGAAGTTTTAGATACTGAGGAGCATTATTGTGCCCATGAATACTTTTCACTGATCTCAAGCACATTAAAAACCTGTCTCAAATTGAGAGAAAATGGTCTAGTTTTCACAGTACTCACTTGAAACTTTGGAGATCCATAGTGAATTCATTATTCTGCCACTGGGTACCATTTTACCCACTTATTGAGTAAATTTATGCAGGGTAAATCAAGAAAGCCTGGAGCTTTTAGAGATAGAGTTACCTATTTCTAACTATCTAGAATTGTCTCTAGAGACATGAGTCTGCTCAGTCCTGCATTATTTGATTCAGTTTTGAAGGGTTAGTTCCTTTTTTGTGCGTAACAGAATGCAAACCCACATCTGGCACCAAGAGGAAAACCTTTCCAACTGTCTACAGAAGCTCTGCAACAAGACAAAAAATTCAAGATTCATTGAGGCAGAAACAGCAAAGGAAGAAGTTGGAACCGGTATTCTTCCAGACTCATCTGGGAAGAAGAAAATTTAGGTTTCAGTCCTTGCACCTATGACGGTTTTTTGCATTCTGCGTTAGAAAGTTATTGGATAAACAAGCAGAAATAAGACCACCCACCATTAGCACCCCCATTCCTTTGAATTCTCAGCCATAGATTCGCAAGTAATTTTTTAAACAAAATAGAGGCATTAGTCAATTAAGCATCCCAACACTGAAGAGACCAGTGCCTGAGTATCTTTACAAACAATGGCCTTTTTTCTCTGGAGCATGCCCTTTAACATACCTAGATGCCTAAAGCTACTAGAAGAGAGTGTCTGTTATCTGTTTAATAACTTTGGGGACCATTGGTCTCCAGACAGCACAGCACTCCATCTACACAATGCTGTAGGTAACACCCAGTAGAAAGACTGTAGGATGCTCAGTTGTAAACCACCTTAAACATAGATATGGATTTGCTTTCCTCTTACTGCTTGAAAAGACCATACAGATTTGTGAAGGTCTTGGGGGTGAATCTTTCACAACCTCAAACCGATACTGCTGCAACACCAAAACCTAAGAAACCCATTAAAATCACAGACTTGGATTCCACTGACACGATTATGGCAAAACGGGCTTCAGACCCTACGTAGTCCACAGCAGTTTTTGCAGCATGTGCTGGCAAGATTACAGTGGTGTTAATAACCAAATTCACAAGATGAAAGCTGTCTGTATGTCTGAAGTGCTGTGGAGTGCTTGCAGACATACCTTGCACCCCTGCCCCACCTAAGCCCCTGACATAGACATACTTCCCATGCCTGCGAAACACAAGTGGCTTCACTGAGTGGGAGTCTGACTCTTCATCCCTTTTTGTCATTCCTTGAGAATGATAAGAAAAGTGCATCACAAGTTTTGGATATAAATGATGATATCTGGCAGATTTTCTGCAAAAGCTGCCAAAGACAATAAAGATAAACCAGGACCTGACTTTTCTAGTCAGTATTGAAAACCAAATGAAAAAAAGAACACAGAGAAGCCATAGTTCTGCCATGTGGTATAGTAGTGAAACGCCCACTTATGGTATATAGAACCACACCTTAGAAGATATGACATACATATGTACATTTATTTTACTGTTTATCTTCAAAAAGCCCCTTACAAATTCCACTGTCTTAGCTCATAAGTAACTTAGAAACCATTTAACTTTATCTAGGTAGGTAATTGCATGCTGGGGGTTTGTTTATATTTCTTTGAATCAGTAGCATGGAATGTACCAGAATATCAGACCAAGAAACATTCCTAACATTTTTGAAAAACATGTTTTTATACTGCTGCTGTCAAGCTTTCAGATCACTATTTCATATCTGTCCACACAGACACTCCCCCAAACAATGCAGGGAAACCCCACCTTACTGGCTATAGGTCTTATGTACACCCACAACAGCACTGCAGGTAAATTCCACGTACAAGAAATGATCTACATAAATCCAGTGCCATGCTGAAAATTAATTTTATTTTGTACAATTTGACAGGTACTTAATTTTTATTAAATTTTCTGCTTTGGCTGGAGCATGCATACCTATACTTGCAGGGGAGGGGGTGTACTGTATATATAGAGACATATATAAAAACAAGTCATGCAAGTCTTGCACAGGTTAAATTTTATGGTAGCATGCTTAAGTGGAAGCAGATGAGGAACTTTTCAGGCTCAGGTCCATGTTTAAGATCATTAATCTGTTTCTTCAGCTGTCTTTTAAGTATATGCACCAAGAAACACTCTTAAAGCATGCAACCTTTGCTGCATTTTTCCAAACAATTGTGAGACAGCAGGGTACATTTACCATACAACAACCCCAGAGCCGAGTCCCAGGTCTGACATGTTCCAGAAGAGGCACTGCTTAATAGACCTCAGTCTCCACTTGGTGTAGCTATCTGCAGAAATATAATTTCTTTTCAGTTTCTTTCCTGTCTTCTTACATTGTCAATAAGATTTATTACCAACAATTCCAGCAATGAGATTATTAATTATCACCAATTCCAGCAATCATTACAGTGCTCACTATATTCATAAAAAGTAACTCACCATATAGTAATCTCCAATAATATTCTTCTGTCACAGTTGACCTAATTTGCCTCAGCATTGTTCCTGCTGGTTGCTTTCCTACTTGAGGCCACAAATTATGAGATACAGTACTAGCTGGTTGCTGGTTTGCAAAGTATTTTTTTACTCTAATGAATACAAACATACAGAACAAACAACAGCAGCTCTCTAAAATTTGAAAAGTTGTCATGAATTGTGAGCTCTTTCAAAAATATGTGGCAGGAGAGCTGGCTGTACAAGTCCATTAGTGTAATCAATGGAAAATAAGTCTATGAGAAATGACACTTGAAACCGGAAGCAGCACAGGTCCCCCAGACTCCGTTTTCCGTTACTGGTCAAATTAGGCTCTCAGGTGGTATGAAATAATAAGTTAAAACTTCTAAAAATACATTATTAGATTTGATCATTTCTCTTCTACTGCTGCCAGATAGTGAAAAAATCCACATACTTTATTCACAAAGTTAAAGGCCTAAAGGAACTGCTAGGTTATTTCGTGTTCTCTCTAGTACATCACATGTGATTAAGTTTCACCCGATTGCCCCCCTACTAATGAACCTGCCAACAGAAAGACATTAGATTTTGATCTGAAGAATTTAAAGGGCAGCAAATCCACTTCCTAGCTTGTCCTGAAGGTTTATGTTCTTCATTAATGAGTTGTTCCTCCTTCAAATTTGTACAGGATCAGCTGCTAAGCCTTCGCTGTGCTGCCTTCCTTGACTGTGCCTTTTTATAGTTGTCATGGCCTTCCTATGAAGACGCACTGTAATGAAATCATCTCCTAGACACCCTTCTGTTTTCACCTGCAGGGAATATTCTTCAGCCTTCAAATCACTTTTATGCGTCTCTTCTGCTGTGTCTCCGGTTTTTCATTCTTCCTTTTGCAAAACAGTCTCTACGGTTGAATACCATGGCCCAGCAACACTGTCACACAGGGAGAAGCTGTCTGCCTGGTCCTGCAGTTTTGTATAGCCCAGCACTGCCTCAGTTGCTGCTGTCTGCAGAGTTGCAGCTGCAGTGTCTGCACAGGTACCTCTCCAGATCAGAAGCCCATGTTCTGCAGCCATGTCCAGCTTGCTTTGTTTCCGGATTATAAGCTTTCGTTTGAAAACGTCTGAATGGCCTTGCTTACCACATGATCATGATCACTCCATCAGCTGCCTCATCCTCTCGATTTAAGTCTGCTGATCACTACATTATCTTCACATTTTCTCAGTAATGAACTTAGACTGTTACTAAAAATAAGCACTGGTTTCAGACTTGTGACTGTCTTGACAATATCTTGCTTAGAGATAAAATAGAAATCTATGAGGGTTCCTCACTTGCAACCACTTGTAGGATCTTTCATTTACCTTGATTTTGACCTATAACATTGCTTTGATACAAAACAGCACTAATATGCAAATCAGAACAGTGAGCACTGCTGACAAAGCACCTCGACAGTCATTGATTACACTGATGCCTGTTTCAAGTACACCAGTCATCTCTTCAGCCAACTTCTCTACACCAGGTTAGTACAAGTTAACTATGCCTACTGGTTTTAAAAGATTTGCCATAGATATTTGCCATCACCCTTCTCAGATAATAAAGGACTGTAAGATTCTCCATAGGGTGCAGATGAATTCGTCTACTTCTTTACAGGCACACAGAGTTATATTTAATGGTTTTTTTTCTTCTTCCGAATCTCCAGCTAGTAATGTGCCTCTTAATTTTCAAAATTTGCTTTATTGCTCGGGTATTTACGGTCTTCATCCTTTTTTTTCCTGGATCTAGATTTTTCTTTTGTCTATTGTTTCCCTAATCATTTTTTGCTGTTTCATAACCTGCCATTTATTTTGATTACTATATAATTTTATATTTTAGCTTTATATATGTATATATATATATATACACATATAAAACACTTCTTTTTTTTCACTTCATCTTTGAGCCATGAAGTGTTCTTCTTTCTGTCTGGTACACTACTACCTCACAGAGTTAGCAAGATATATAGCTGTACTGAGAACATGGAAAGTAGTACTGTCTTAAACAAGGGACCCGCTGTCACTGACATAGTCTTACCACTGTTACAAAAGTAAGAACATCAATGACTGTATGAATTTCTAATTTCCTAGTTCAGAATATAACACACACAGTTCCTTGGGATTACAGTTAGCGGACCCACCCAGAACGATAAAAGACAACAGGACAGGAGACTAAAGGCCTTCCTTTTTCCTCCTGCTCCTCTAAAGGGCACAGATGCCCTTGCCTTGCAGCCAGGCACCTCCAAATACCTGCTTACAAAGTCATTCACCTCCCCAAAGAGGTCATTTGCACTCTTAATACTCAGGTCTTTTGGCTGCATTGAAACCACAAGAAAATTAAAAAGATACACTTTCAAAGTTTGATTTGTATTAGTGTAAACAGTGGTAGCAAAAAGAGCTCAACTTCACCCGATCCCAGCTGTGGTCACTTGGAACTAACAAATGCAGCGAGGTTTGCTGTGCAGAGACTGTGAGAAGGTCAAGAGGGACAGCCATGCTAGTCAAGGCTGAACAAAGTGTTTTAATGCAAGCAGAGAGCTTAAAGGAAAAAAAAAACCCACCCAACCTTTAAGCTCCATAAATTGTGAAACTGAGGTGAAAAATAGCATGTACAGCTCAGAAGTCATTTCATAGGCAGCAGAGCAAAGCCTTTGCTTATGCACTGAAAGAAATACGAAACCCAGTTTTGAAGTTGGACAACTTCTAATAGAAGTTAGGAGAAAGCACTGGGGAGGACGCACTTCCACAGCAAGCAAGGTTCATGCAGTCAGCAGCTAATCCGTTTCTTGCCCAGTATTCAGCTTACAGAGACTTGGCCAGGTTACTTTCTTCCCTGTGTAAAGAATGTGTCCAACAAAGCAAGTTTTTCAGCACTGAAGTCCATCAAGGGGGAGTGAATCCATCCAGTGAAGGAGAAGGGAGTATTTGACAAATTTCGACTTAGGAAAAAAAAAAACAAACTTGGGGGGAGAATTGCAGAAGATACATTGCAAATCTTGTAAAACTATTACTAGGTCAATTATCAGCTTATCAGTGTCTGATACTGATTTATCTGTACAAAACAGAAGTTACTGATAGAGTCATAAATACCTGACCCACTCTTCAGTTTCCTCTGCCAAACCTCTCCCTTCACCTCTAATTTTGTCAGGTTTTGACTCAGAACCAAATCTAGTTTTAACATTCATTTTTCAGGCTTCTGGAAGAAATCTGTCATGGTGGCTTAATCATGCATGAAAAAGTCTCTGTTCCATTTGGTGTTTGCCCCTGCCTTCACTATCAGGAAATGGAGTATTTAAAAAGGATGATAAATTCCTCCCCAGCCCTCTCTCTTACTCTCCCACCAGGATGAGCAAACTCCATATTCCAAACACAAAGATTTGACATGTGGGAGAGCAAGAGACAAGCTAAAAAAAAAGGCCAGGTGCAAGAGTGATCCCTTGTCTACTTCTCGCTTCATTCTTCATAAATAGCCAGTACTGTGGTCCAAAGTGGACCCCTCCCAGCAGCGTTATCACAAGACTCCTCTGAGAACAGACTTTATCTTTGCTGGTTCTTTTTTTTCTCCTCTCTCCTCTCCTAAAGCCCTTATGTATTGTTATGCTTTTATTTTTGCCGGCTTTGAGCAAAGATAGTTCAGGGGAAGTCAGAAGGCAAAATGTCTTCATTTTAAAAGGGCAAAAGTAATTACATTTCACACTCCAAAGTGGCTGTGTGGATGTGACTTTGCTGTTTATGTCTCAGCTCTAGCCAGAATTATGTTGTTACAGTTCTGCCCATAAGCTCTTCCCCAAAGCAGGTGCTTTGTAAACCCAGAAGACAAATCACTAACCTGTCTCTCAACGCCTGAGACACAGTCAAAATCATGCCTGCATAGCAAATGTAGGTGTGCTAGGAGTGCAGGTAGACATAATTCCACTAGCTTTAATCTCTCATTCACAGGGAACAGTAGCTGTTAATATATGACAGCAGGGATTTCAGAGTCAGTTGCACACTGTGCCAGGGATACAGGAGATGAAGTCACTTTTTATCTATCCAGTAATTTTCAACATTACCCACGGTTGCTAAATCGAAGACAACAGGAGTTCACCTAGCCTTGTTACAAATTGGACTTTTATTCAGCTTTGTAGAAATGCCTAGTCCAACCATAGCCTTGTGCAAACTCACTATCTAAAAGCAAAGAGTTGTTTAAAGAGAAGGGTAGACTCTTCCCCCCGCCCCGTATTATTTGACACGCATTATGAAACATGCAATGCTCCTGTGTCATCATTTTGCATCAGTCATTCTCAAGGAATTACAGGCACCAGGCACAGATGATGTGACTGGACAAAGTAACATGGCTTTGCAATCATCCCCTGGCATACACTTACAGTCACTGGCATTAGGAAATGAGAGCTCATCACATACAACTAAGCTGCTTTGGAAAAACAGTCAGGAAACACATGGAAGAGATATTAACAAAAGCGTCCCAGCTACCCCTCCTAGTTGCCAGATGCTGAGTAGCCAACAGAAGCAAATGATTTTAGGTGGCTGCTCAGCATCTCTCCTCAGGTCAAGAGTGGATGCCCTTCAGAGAGAGGAAGCATGGCACACCGGGAGGCAAAAGGGTCATGCTTCTCCCATAGGCTGAGCTTCCTTTGCTTTCCTTTCAAGTATACGATAGTTTTTAGTGAGACTACTCTGGGAGATGAGTTAGCGGGTAGAAGCAAAGAAGAAGTCAGAGACCTCTGAACACACAATTGTCCCATTTCTCATGCTGATTTCTATTCCGTGTATCCAGGATTTTTCTGCCATGTTCCTACACCAAGTACTATATCAGATTTTAGGGCTCAGCTAACCAAAAAGTGTTCCTCTGTATGGACACATCACTCAAAAACTCTGGTTAATTTTCCACTGGATCCTACTCTGAGGCTAATATAGAAACAAAGCACATTTTTAAGATCAAATGAGACCCCCTCAAATACTGTAAAACCCCCGGAGAGAAACTTTTCTGGACAAACAAGAGAGTGTATGAGAAGCTCTTGTGAAAGGAACCATTTAAAATCCCTCTCATATTGAAATAATGTTCATATAACATTTAAATTATATATTATCAAATGCGCTTCATGTATTAAACGCACATATTGATATTTTTAACATTCAGTGGCCTTAAGGCCACTGTGTACTACACAGATTATCATTTTCCCTTTAAGCCCAACTATGCACAGGAATATATAGGCCTGTTTTCACTGCCATTTGATGTGCAATTATTATTTGTAAAAGTACTTACTCCTATGCCTAGCTTCACATTACACAAAGAAGAGTGGAATGCAAGGGTCCTAGGGTGAGAAGGGGAACCAGAACATTTTGTTCTCCGTTACTGACTCAGCTTGAGGTCAGCCGCAATCCAAAGTTGTTTGCAGATGAATGGAGTTCAATGGTTCATGTGAAATAAATCATCACTCTCAAGGGTCAGGTCCACAAAACCAATCAGTAGTGCTGCTAAAAAGCAATAGGAAGAAAAGAGAATCCAGAAGCCGATTCCTGAGCAGACACATCCTGAGATGTCCCTTGCAGGTAGTCCCTGTCCTGAGCAGCACTAGCAGGATGGGGAGGAGGAGCTGTGCATTCGTTGCTTTTCTTGACCCTATTCTGTGAATCAAGAGATTTCCATTTCCCAGGCTGTGAGTATGCTTCTTCCCAGGAGCAGAAGATCTTCAAAAAATGAAGGCCTTATTTTGGAGGAATGGGAACTCATTTCCATACACCTCAGGAAGTCATTTGCATCAGCACAAAGTGAGTGAAAGAGACAATCATCTGATTTGGTAGCATTTCACACTCGCTTATCACAACTTTGAAAGAATGCAGGAGGTGAAAAGTGCACGGCCACCGTGAGCCAGTCCCAGTACACTGATCACATGTGTCTTGACCAACTTTGGGGGAGGTTCTCCAAAACAGATTAAGATCTACTTCAATCAGATTTCAAGGTAACATTTTTCTGCCATTGAACCACAGTCCAGATTTAATAATGACACCAATCCAGTTTCATGGGCTAGCATTCGGTATGAACCATTAGTCACTAAGAAGGCAGTGGCCAACGAGTACCTTTCTTTAAGGAAGCAGATTTCAAAATCCAGGTGTTTCTACACAAGGCTCACATCTGCCCAGCTCTGAGCTCCCCCTAGTCTACAGTGGCGCCAAAACAATGAAGGAAGAGGACCAAAGAAAATGGGACATAGAGAATGAGGAGGGAGAAACCTTTAATCCTGGCCCACCCTGAAGGACATAACAGCATCATGGTGCAATGCAGGGCAGCTATTGACATGGACAGACTTTCAAAGATACTTATCAAGAAGCTGAGCAGACCTGATTTGGTACTCCCCCGTCACACACTCAGTCTTGGGTGACTCAAAGGTGTTGCTGCACATGGCAGCATTCTTGACAAATTTTTACTTTAGGCAGGTGCAACTGGGATAAGCCTTAGTGTTAACAAAATAAACTGAGGCCAGTTATTAAGGCACTGTACACAAACTGTGATTTCCAACTTCAGTCACAAGTGTAAGCTAGCTTAGCATACCAATCAGTGGCCTTTTCCTCCAAAAGAGAAAAGACTGACTCATGCTCCACGAGAAGCTGAGAAAATTATATCAATAGGAGGAAAACGATGAGCATCTTTTGAAAACATTTTGTACATATTTTCTGCTATATTCACACATGCAGCTGGAAAAGCTATAGCTAATAAACTTGCTAATCACCTTTCTGCTATAAAACTTATCTAGGTTAGGTCATAATTCATATAGATGTGCTTCAAAGCAATAACTGTCTGATCTTACTGTCCCAAGCTTCCCCAAATTATAATTTTTATTGTTTTGTTCAGACATTCTTATTTATAGGGGAAGGAAAAAAGTTATTGACAAACTGTTCAAGGTGTTATACAGACAGTGTAATGGGATCCTGGTTACACTGTGTCTCTCCTTGGAGAACAAATCAGCTCAGAGTGTCTTCTTGTGGTAGAAAGCTGCAGAGGAGCCCTTGTCACAGGCTATCAAATAGCCCTAGGGCTGACTTCTTCTGGTTTGGTTTGGTATAACTGCTTTGCTTTTTCAAAAAGGATATAATATGACAGTGAACAGAGCTGCCAGAGGAGCAGTTCAGAAAGGAGAGCACCAATTATTGGGTGCTTTTAGTTCACACAGGGTTTAACGGACATAAGCTCAGCACCCCCAAATCAAGAGAGAGGACATACCCGATAGTGAACATCAGATACTTCACTTGGCACTAGCCCAGCTGTGTGGTAAGCCTATCTGGTTATTTGATTGACTTATGTAGGTCAGAATCAGTCCATGCTGAGCAGTCAAATGGGAACCCAGCAACAGTTATATGGCTCCAGTCACAGACGTGCTGACAAGGCAATAGGTTGACAGGTTTGTACAATCAAGTATAAATGACTCAACACAAAACTTGTAACTTGAAATTTGTAATTGCTTTGGCCATCCACTTCTGTGGCAGTAGCTAAGTTCCTGCAGCTACTTTAGTGACTGGTAATATCAACTATTATTAACAAAAGACACCTTTCTTACACTCTATGTTGATTAAAGGCCTGTTTTAGGTACCTGACAAAAGTTTTTTCCTCATGACTCAACTATGAGATATACTGCATGTGCTAAGTGTTAAGAAATGTTACCTACACTCCTGAACAGAGTCCCTATTGACGTATGAATGAATTCAGTATTTTTATGCTTTCAAACATATGTAATGAGTATTTGAAAACCAAAGAAAGAAGAATAATCTGATGTTTCCACAAATAAGACTAGCGCAGCAGTTCCCATGGCACAGAATGAATGGAAAAATAACCCTAGGAATGCAAGGGGACTTGCTGACTCACAGAAAGTCATCTAGTGACTGCTGGCTGCAGTGTGGGCAGGAAGCATGTAACAGGGGCAGCATTGAAAGAATCCGTTTTGAACACTGAGAGTTCCCACCTGAATGAAGTGTTGAGGTCATGAAAAAGGCTAACAGAACCACACTAGTGTCAAGCTCCTTGGGACAGGACCCGTGCCCATATAACATCTACTGAATTGCCCAGTGTAGTATCGGGTATGGTGCAGTAAGGATGCTTTGACAGCTGCTGCCAAAATGGGCTGCATTAGGATGGCACACACAATAGAGAGGAAAAGGGTCTTGAGAGTCTTCTCTCTTTTCAGGCTGATGATGTAACCAATAAAAAATCTACCACACGACCTGTTACTACAGACAGAACTCTCCTGATTTATTTCCCAGAAAAACCACTTGTTTGTTTCTGGTATCAGAGAGGTTCAGAATCTTGTTGGGACAAGCCCCAGTGATTAACAACAATCTGTTGCCTTATTCAGAGCCCACGTCAGGGTTCTGGTTTAGGGAATTGGAACAGTTCATGAAATCTTATCTCTAGAGAGGCATTTACAGGAAATGCTCTCCCAGACTGATGCTCAAAAAAAGGAACAGAATTTTTTTTGATTGAGAATAATTTTTCAAAAGAAATTAAAATTCTGCAAAATTTATTCTTATTTCCTTCAAATGAAAGTAAGAAAAAAAGCATTTAGTTTTAAATCAAAACATTTTGTTTTGAATCAAACAACAAAAACTTAATTCATTTTTCCATTTTGCTTTTTTTAGTCACAGATGCTTTATTTTTTTTCTTTTTTTTTTTTTTTTAATCAGCACATTTTTATCCTGAGGAATTTAGACTAAATAACATTAAATCAATTTTAATTAAAAGCTTTAGTTATTTCCATGCAGGTTTGTTTCAAAATCAGAAATAGGTATGGAAGTTAGTGGCACTATTGGGCAAATAAATTTTTATTAAAATCATAGAAAAATTTGGGTTGGAGGGAACCTCTAGAGGTCATCTTGTCCAATCTCTCACTCAAAGCAAGGGTCAGTTTACTCAAGGTCTTCTCAAGCCACATTTTTCACAATCTCCAAAGACGAAGAGTCCCCAGCCTCTCTGGCATCTGTCAGATGTTTGCTCCATGAAGTAGCTTGAGTGGAGCTCTCCCACCATGTGATATGACTTACTTACACATTTAACAAAGATCAAAGTACAATGTCTGCAAGTAGAACAAAGTTCAATATATCATGGGCCACTATGTGCAACTGTTGTGCAGAGATGTTGTTGCTGTTACAGGAGACAGGACTTGCATACACAGTGAGGTCTACCTTCTATGAAAATAATCTTCAGGAAATTCAGGGTAGTTACCCAGGTGTGGAGTGTCACAGTTATTCCAAGCCTGAAAGTGTACAGGCACCCCAAATCGATCACTTTTCACCTGTTTATTTCCTTGGATTGGAAGTAAATGGGGACAACTTTTAAGAAGGCTTAAACCTACAGTGAGTTTTCCTGCACTGCAAATTCTCATAAACTCTTCCTTAGGAAAGCAGAAACGAATGTTGTCATAAGCAGCAACAGTTCGTTAGCTTACCAAATCCCCATTCAACTTACTCTTAGAATTATAATTAAAAGATCCTCTCTTAGAATTATAATTAAAATAACCTAACAGCTTTTATCCAGCTCATCCCTGAAGTAAGATCTGAATCAGACTCTGGAGGTATCCATATCCCTTCACTGTGGATGGAGCCACCAGTGTGAGTGGGCAGCCTGGAGCATTTGCCCATATATGGTTAGGAGGAATCAAGGTCAAGGTGTATGTCTTTTAGGAAACATATGCCCCATACTTGCATCCAACTGTTAAACAGAAACTGTCAGTTTGCCATTGTTTTCCTTCTTTTCAGCTGAAGGAGCCAAGCAGCCATAACTACAACACCGTAACAGGAAAAAACAAGAACATTTAAATCTTTGCTCTTGTTGTGCATTTCCTGTTCATTTTTGGTGTGCTCATTTCCACACTATTGCCAAAAATTTCTCAAAGCTTCCAACAGCACTGTCATAACAGTTCAAAAAGCAAGGTACATCCAAGGTTGGCAGATGCCAAGATAGACTCAACTCTTTGTTTCATAAGTCTCTAAAAATAAAGACCCTGACTCCCCACACACTGATATTGCACAATGGTCCCATCCCAGCAACATATCCAAATTCTGATTATTTCTCTGGTAATCTACTGCCAGCTCCTCTTCATCTGGGGTTTTCAGATTCAAACCTTTAACATGGTCCACATACTGATACTAATATCCATAGACATAGGAGTCCTTGACAGTCGTCTTCCCTTCAGCTCTCTAGATACTTCACCTGACTTCTCTTCATTGTATATTTCTTTCTGCTCGTCTTCATGGTCCTCCTCATGTCCCCTGCCTTTTGTCCCCTTTGTTATGCCTCTTTCTTCCCAACCATGTATCCCAACAAACTACTTTGCTGAGCTTTTCCCAATACTTTTGTCCTGTGTTTTTTTCTTCTCTGTCCGTAATTGCTACTAACATTCCTTCCTGATGGACACACTGTCATTCACTCTTGAATGTGCACTTCTCCTAAGAAGTCTACAAACCATAGCTTTTCCCCTAGAAAACTGCTGACTGATCAAACAAGTTAAAGTTAGAGAGAACAGTCCTTCTTGGGGGCAACACCAGGGTCAGCAGAGCACATAGATGAGCAGAAGAAACTAGTGTTCAGTTCTCTCCTTTCTTTGAATATGTGTGTGTGCTATCAGGTTTCTGAGTTAATAATTTCATTACTTTCTGTAAAATGCCTTATTAATAATAGTAATAATAATCCTAGTCATCACCCCTGTCCAGTTAATTGCAAATATCAGTCTTACAGTTCTCACCTGAAGAAAGTTTCAGGGACGTTTTTCCAGACTGAAAACAGGGAGCAGTGTGCAGGGCAGCAAAACTCCAATGCTTTGCCACTCCTTCCTTTCTGTTCCTGGAACAGTCATCCTGCAGAGCATCTCATCCTAACAGCCTGATGCAAGGAGAGCCAGCATCTCATGTACCATTTTAATTGGCTGGAAAGTATTTTCTGATTCTCAAGTCTTTGAATTCCAGCTTTTCCAAACAAAGTAATCTCAGCAGGGTCCCATTGGTTATTTCTGCATTGTTTTATTTGAAAGGCTCATTCACTTGACAATGAATTATAACATGTGTTAGTAATTAGCTGTGGAACTCTCATCAAATGTTAAATAAATTCCTTGTGATCAAAATCATATTAGGTAAAAAAATACCAAATAATTGCTAAACAAAGGCTACTGCGGGAGTTTGTTGTATGAAGAAAACTTAACGAAAGTACTGTGTCCTCAAGAGCTTACCCGAAGAATGGAAAAGCAGCAGAGGCAGAAAGGCACCAATAACAGTAGGACTAGCATGCTCTTAAAAGAAAACAGAAATTAAAACAAGAGAGGGCTGAGGAGCTAGCCAGTGGATGGGATGGGAGGAGGAGGTTGAATCATTCAAAGACTTCTGAGCCTGGAGGTTACCTGGTCATTCCTCAACCCTCTTTAAATGCACTGAGAAATAGTAGGCTAGATTTTCATTCTGTGCAAAAATTACAGCTCTGCTGAGCTTGTGTCCTTCAGTAGGGTAGTACTGATTTACGCTGGATGAGAACCTGTCCTACTCATTAAAGACTCATGCTTGGTACTAGCAGGCTGTTTGCTGGCTTTACAACCAGAGATTAGAGAACATCACTTGCCCTTTTAATCCAGATTTTGAAATAAAATCATCCATATCCATTTGTTTTTTAATTTTCTTTACACTCCCTGCAGGAAGTTGCGGGTGGGGGGAGACATTTTACAGAAGGATGACAAACCACTGGGTTCTTCTATATTTTGATAAGAAGAAAATCAAGTATGAAACTTATAGGAGCAAATTTTCTCAGCTGGACTCAAAATCCACTGGACCATGATACAGCCTTAAATTATCCCTTTGGGGATTCATAAATCTTTGGTTAATTTGACCAGAGATCCCCTCCAGGGGGATAATACTTCTAATGGAATTGACAAAACAAGTGGAAAATGTCTTTTCCAGTCAGATTCACACAATTCCTGACTCAGGAGGAATGAAGACACAACTGAGAGCTCAAGGAAAGCAGTTCTCTTGAGGTTTCTCAGGAACTGGAAGCTGGAATAATCATCCTAGTCTTCAAAAGGTGAGCATTTTATTGGACCATCCATGTCCTGGTTTTCAGAAACAGGGCATGCAATGCTAACTATAAGCCATATTTATTGAAGACAGCTCAGGATGGCATCCAAATTTCTCTGTGCTTTACTTCTGTTATAATTTGGAAAAATATAAGCAGAGCCCTCCTGAAGCAGAAGGACTCACTGTCCAAAAGCTTTTTTCTAATTTGAATGTGCTAAAAATGAATATGCATACATGCAAACAACTGAGGAGCAGTGGGTAATAAAAAGGCCTTTCAGTGAAATATTTCTTCTCTTATTGCACAAAGGTTTCACATGGTCCATGTAAAATAAATGGCCATACTTTCAATATAAGGGTATTTTCTCTTTGGATAGTGCTATTCAGAAGACTTCAGCTCCATCTCTGAAGCAAGGTCTCTAGCTCTGAGTCAAATAAAACAGTGACAAATTTGTTGCTGTGATGATGGGTCAGTCCTACAACAAAGATCACAACGCAAAGCAGCTCAGTATACTGAATGGTAGTCTCCTAAATCCTCTACTTCTGGGCACTAGGGACGAGGAGCTTTGTAATTTTTAGAGGAGAAAAAGAACATTCCTTTAAGATGCAGAGGTGAAGAACTCGCTCTGTGTCAGGGCCAGACAAACTCGGCAGCTGGAATGGACTGTGCCCTTTGGTACATCTGTGATCTTCACCAGGTTAATCAATATGAAAACATGTCCGAAATCCTGATATTGGGCAACGTGCTGATTTTATTTGTTAATAAATCGGTCAGTGCATATATGGTTTTTTCTGATTATTTCACTATTCAAGAATAAAATTCAAATTCCTTGAATTATGTCTTCAAAACAAACAGACAAAATAATACATTTTTGGCAATCTTCTTTCAAAGTACAACCATAGGTTGTCAGCAGGCTATACCTTTCCTCTTATTGGAATACGATATTGAAAGCTACAAAGCACTTTCAAACAATATTGTGTTTAAAACCAAAACCCCAGGGCAGCAAGGACATACTCAGAGTTAATATAGCCAAGGCATTCTTGACACCACTTCATTTTTCCCAGTCAGTGTGCACACTGTCTGCATACCAATAGTCTTACACAGCAAACTGTGCCTGCACTGATTGAGTCTCTAGGACAGCTCTCAGAGTTGTTGGAATGATCAGTTGGGAACCTTTTGCTGCTAGGTCACTAATTAAACACCAGCCTCATGATAATAATGACTATTCTTTTTTACCTACTGTTTTAATGTCATGTGCAAAATAGGGCAGTGGTTTCAACCTTGTTTCCAGCTGCCAGCAGCCACAATACAGAATGCACTTGCACAGCTGCAGCCAGGTTGTTTGTTTGTTGTATTGAAAGCCTCCAAAGAGAGAAGGTTGGAAAGGACTTGACAAAGAAACTCCCTTGTCAGACATAACTGTGGCATTTGCTAATCACGACTGCAAGATGCTGGCAGAGTCGCATGGATGAGCTTCAGGACTATCCATAGGCCTAAGTAGTTGACCCACGCACTGTAATGTCAGGACAAGAAATTGTATTCTAGTTTCCTTATACGAGGGCCCAGGAAAATCAGGCTTTTCTTCTATTTTCCTGTAAAGGGGGTCATGATCTACGCTCCCTCTCTCCCATCCCATTGCCCTGCAGCAACACATACTAAGTCCATTTCTTCAGAGATGCCCCCCTCATCTCCCATCTAAAATCCCCCTTCTACACCTTCAGCTCATCCCCATCCCTTCTTTGGGGAAGCAAGAGCTTTGCCTCTATTTGGAGAAGCCCTGAGCTGGCTGCAGGAGCCCTGACCTGCTCCTGCCCCAGTTAAATAGAGAGCTCACCCACCCTGTGCTGTGACTCTGTCACACTACATGAGCACTGCCAAGCCCTGTCAGCTGTCAGGCACCACCACCTGATGTCTGGCTGTAGGATGTCCTCTGTCAGTCCCTTTGCAAAGTTTTCACTGTAAGAGTTCATAAAGTAATTATTCTAGGATGATAGGTTTGCAGTGCCAAATGTAATATTAAATCCCATGTCTACATACAACTGTAAAGGAAACTTCTGATCATGACTGTAAATGTATTTATAAATTCAATTTTAAATTCCCTTGGCATTTCTCCTGGGATGGTTTTTTTAAATAAAAATTAAATTGTTAGAAAGCTTGCTTCTGAAGACTTGACCTTGAAGTGAAATTCAAACCCTCACATGTCTAGACTGTGCAGTGGAACCAGCTCCTTCCTCTGCAACTTGCTAACTCCAGCATTTCTCAGAGGACTGCAGTTGAAGATAAAGGTATCTGGTGACAAGGAGCAGTCAGACAAATGTGTACACATAGGATATTTTCTGTCTGGGGGATTTCAGATTTTTCCTATGTTCCTTTGATGAAAATATGGAAATTTAAAGCTTCCAAAGCAGCGTGGGCTTTCCAGAACTCTGGGCCTCTTACGAGACCTGGTTAGGAAATGGCCAGTTAAAAAAACCACAAGCTGTACCCTGCAAAAACTTACCTGCTTCAAAACTCCCACTTATGTAAAAGAAGAGAAAGTATGGGAGCTGTTTTTCAATGTCAATGCTGTTAAATCACATCTCATAATCATTTCATAAAAGAAATCCACTTGACTATATAACAGCTGTGGAAATTTACTTTGCAGGCACACATTAAGGCATGCTGAAAGCCATGCTCACCATTCCTCCCTGGTCACATGGAAGCTGGCTGTTCCTGCAGTTGCACACGAGGCATGAGCACTTGGCTGCAGCCTGTGGAAAGCTCACCCACTACATGTGAGGGTGGCTCTTCCCAGACTCCAGATTTCCCCCTGGCTTTTCCTTGCTCCTGCAAATATCGATCCTACTGTTATCCACCTCTTAAAATATTTTCATTTATTTATCACTGCTCTATTGAACTACATAACCAATGCTAAACCCATCTCAGCACTAACATGAAGGCGTTTTATGAAAGAAAAGTCTCAGAGGAGCCAGCGTGTCCAGAACAGCTGCTTTAGTGCCCAGGGAGCCTTGCAGCATAAATCCTCACAGGCTGTTTCATTAATTAATAACCTGTAAGCATTTAATTGGTACCGCTGGATATTCAGAATGTCAGTCTGAGGAAGGAGGTGGCAGGGGAAGAGCTGTTTCAGGAATGTTTTTCCTGTGACTATTCCTATATCTTGTAGCCTGCCACTTTATCAACAGAGCTCTCCCTTCCATGCAACACCCATAGTGCTCTCATGGGATACAGATGCCTCATGCTTACTTCAATAGACGTTGTTGGTCTTCTTGGGGCTGTGAAACAAGAAGAAACATAATCAAACCTACCCTTGAGCCTCTTCCAGAGGCCACATGAGGCAATGGAAAAGCTCCCGTTGACTTCGGACCCAACCCTGCCTTAGCCCACACTCAAGATGGGTGAGAGAATGTTTGCATAAGGGCTGGAGGGTCTGCTCTAGGGAAGGGGTTTGGCTGCAGCAAAAAGTCTGTACTAGCCAAAGGCCATGACAGTGCTTTTAAGAAGCCTTTTTATACCTAACGGTAAGCATGAGCCTTGTCGAGGTCTGTTTCCAAAGCATCAGAGGTGAAGGATGAGCCCTATCAGACACAAGGACATCCCTTCCCACCCTTTCTCTTGCTAAAGATGTGCATGACCTAAAATGAGGTATGTACCTTCCCATCTGAAAAAAAGAAGTGACCAGCACAAATTAGGGCTGCCATGAGTAGGATTGGAAAGCCTTTACGTAAACTCACATCTTTGAGTAAATGTATGAAATGTTCATTGTTTCAAAATCCTTCATTAATGTACTGCTTTGCTTCCCCTATGAAAGAAACAATGCCCCTGCCTTGAGCCAAACTCCCAAAGGACATATCATGGGAGTGTGAACACAGCTGGACCTCCCCAGTTGGACGGGTGGACGCCTCCAGTGGTGGACGCCTGGAGCTGAGGGCTGGCTCTCAGAACTGCAGACTTGCAGGTGGTGGCCGAGCTGCCACCAGACCAGCCTGGCAGCTGCCATGGTGCCCTCTGTGAGACCAGCTAGACCTCTGACACTGGAATTTAAAGGTGGGAGCGGTGGAAGGGAAGGTGCCTGCTGCCTGAGATCTCTTCTCAGCTCCTTGCATCAGAAGACGTCCCACCGTACACAGCAAGGACAGGGCTTCTTCCTGCCTCCCACGTCTCCAGGAAGACCTGAGAGGACTCAGAGCTTTGCCCTGCTGCTGTGGAAATTTGTTGAATCCAAGAACTTTTAAACAAGACACTGTAGTTTCAGAGACAAGATGTGTTTTGGTTAAAGTGCTTTGCCAGAAGGTTTCAAACTAGCTCTAATTATGGTGAGACCTTTCAAAACTCATCAGCCCCGTTTATTGAGCAGTTTGACAGATTAGCTGTCTCACAGCCTCTCCTTCAAACTTCTCCTGGGCCATAGCATTGCTAACACTGATCCTCTTTTCCTCCACTGAACCCTCTAATTTGAAATTTTATCTGCAGTTTCCTTCTTTCCATGTGGACACTATGAAACCAAATTTAGCCTGTGTGCTCTCACATTATTCAAGTTGTTCCTCTTTTACTGTACTGCCTCAAGGTCTGTAACAGTGCTAAGCTACTGTGACCACTGATTGCTATGATTAGCTTAAGTGTTTCTGTCCACAAATAGTATTTATCAGGAAGTTCAATATAATAATATGTATATAAGAAAAACCACGGCAAAATCAGGAAAGATTAAGAAATATGACAGCCTTTTAGCACACATTACCACCTTCTGGAAGTTCTGCCTTTGGCCATTATTATACATACTTACAAGGGCTTGTCACCAGGCACTCAGGACATACCCAACCCATTTTAGCTTAAGAGCAAATATTATTTTCCTAAGCAGCAGTTATTGTTCATTAAAATGTCCTTGCTATTACACCTGTTTGACATAACTCAGCAGGTATAAGGTAACGCCTCTGCAATTAATTGTGTAAATTCCTTAAACATTTCTGGAGACTGTTCAAAGGAATGTCTTTATGTCTTTACATTAACCTTATATTTGCCAGATACTTTCTGCCAACCAGACAAATTAATTGGATTTCCTTATACAAACTGTACATACAACCTCTAAATAAACACAGTATGACATAGACTGTTGCCTTATGCACTTAAGGTGGGAATTGGCTGGAAGTTAGCTGAAAAGAGAGCCTGAGCAAACCCGCCATCCAACTCAACCTAACTCTCTCTTTAAAAGAGCACAGCTTGCTCCCCGAGTGACCCTCTGAGCCCAGACATATGCAGATAAATGCCCTGATCTGGGAAGCCAGGCATTTTGTGCCCATCTAAATTTTGTCATGACTCGCACTTGAGGCAGGGAAATGCCAATACTCTGTATGAGACTCCAAAAGGCCCAACTGAAAATTGCTCTGCTCGCGGGCACACGGGGAGTGGGGATCCGGTTCCCATCTCAGGCTGCAAGTGATGCAAGGTGAAATAAAGATGATTACACATCACCTAGAAGCTGAACCACTCTGCAGCTGGGAGCGTAAAGCCCTTGAGTGAGAAGGTGAGCAGGTAGTTGAAAGCCAGAGACAATAGGCCAGAGAGCATGGGGAGATTTGTGTTGTGGTCCTTGAACTCAGAAATTATTACATATTTCTCATTAGACACTCATTAGATTACACCCACCCCCACCCCAAAAAAGAGAAAACTAAAAAACAAGTCACAAAACCTACTTTGGTTTTACCTTCAACTACTATCAGGAAACCTGTGCAACCACTTTCTGTCAGGAGACAATTATAGGACATAAGACCACCAGTTAGATGTATTTAATGGTACTATAAATATCTTTCAAGCAAGACAACACCTGATAGGTAGGCAGTAGAGAAGCAAAGTAAAACCATTTTTTAAGGATATTGGAGATTTTTTTTATATATACTCTACTTTTTCACATAATGCTGTTCCTCACAGATCTAACTGCATTTTAGAGCAATTTACCAAGGTTTTATCTCTGTTCACCTTTGTGTTGCATACTTCACATACCACCACCTCTCAACATCTGCTTGACAGTGTGGTGACAGGCTGCAGGTGCCAGGGCTTCAGCCTTCAGACCCTTGCTGAACTCCTAAATGCAAGGGAGGGGTTAACTTAAAAACAGCAAATGGGCACATAAAAAAATTACAGCCAACAAAAAATCTGTGCAAGCTGTCGCTGAGTAAATTTTTTCAGGAACCTCTCTTCCTCGCCTTGCTCATGGCATTTGGTACTCTGATAGCTCATTTCCAGTAATAGTGGCTGCAGGGACTGTCGCACATGACTGGGTCACACATGCATAGCCTCCTCAGCTTGCCTAATTCCCCATGTTTATCCCTTCTTCCAGCCTGGATAACTTTTTTTTTTCATTGACCCATTTTTTTTTTTTTTTTTTTTTATTCAGAAAGCTCTGCATGCTTTCATTCATCTGAGGACTTACGTCAATCCTTTATCTGTGCTCAGGCTCAGCCCTGCCCTGGATACAGCTCTGTATGTATATCCAGCTCTGCTCCTGGGTATACAAACCAGCCCAGTCCATAAAGGTTTCCTTCAACTGAAAGCTGCCGAATACTGAGGCTGGCTTCTCTTTTCTAGAGATGCAAAGTTGAGAAGTTGCCAGAAACTTTAATTTCCCAAGATTTCAGAGGTATCTGGATTCTGGTGTCTTCAATGGGAAGGCTTCTGACATTAGTTGCACCTACATTCTGAAGCTGACAGCACTACCTGTCTCAGCTGAAGTATCAGCTCAATAAGTGCATCCTCTAGCCTTGCTGGTCAATGCCACTGACTTTGAAGACTTACCTCTTAACAGACATGGGAGTTTATAGACACCCCTCCTGAAGGTGGACCCCAACATTTTCAGCTGTTGGTCCTACACAGTGAGAAAAATGCCACTCCTCCACAAACATAGCATTTCTGGGTTGTCTGCTTTCTTCACATCTGAATCTATAGCCCAGCAATTCTCTTCTGACAGTACAAAGTTGATATTCATATTATATTTCAGAGGAGCAGCTAAAGGGTAATTTTAAGGGGCAAATACATGGTAGGCATAACTGATTGATAACCTGTGTTTTATTGTATTGAAGAAGAAACAAGTTCACATTTACCATAAGTTTTATTCAGTCAGGTCTATCAATAGAAGTGTTGAGTTCCATACTGCTGAATTTCCTGAGCTACATGCTTCATGAAAAAAGGAATGAATCTGACCTCTGGCTATTATTTGCAATGCTCCTGTACTTGTAATTGAGCCAAAGTCTTGGACAATGTTATCTGTCTAGCATAGTCTTTTATTTTCTAAAAGCTTTGCTACTGGGCCCACCATTTGTTACAGAGATGTTCAAGAAGACCCTGGAGCAAAGCTCATCTGTCAACAGCTATTGCAGTTCTTTGAGCCTCTATTGTGAGGAATTGTGCTGTTGTCTTTTCAGCATCTAACACCAGGTTTTAAATTGTTCAGCTAACATTATTAACTACTTTCCTAAGATCTGATTCACCGATATTGTACATCTGGTGCTGTCATTCACCGCCCAAAATAGTGTAAAGATTATGAAATATTACTGTTCTGATCGGTAACAAGCCAAGAGATTCATTCTATTATTCATCCTGTTAAGATGTAGTCCTCTCTATTAACAAAAGCAAAGCTACTTCAGCTAACATACCATTCGCTTGCCTTAAAATTCATCAGCTGACTTCTGTTGGTCCATACATTACAAATGGAAAATACCCACTTTGGTCCATGAGTTGAAGTGCAAGCTCACAGTTTGGTGCAGGAAAGTTTAAACTGGAGGCAAGCCTTTCACTGAAGTGTAGAGTGAAGGGGAATCATTTTGTATACCAAAGTTGATTGCAGGTTTTGGAGAGCATTTTTGAACATCACCCACCTCTGAGAATCAAAACAAGGGTATGCCTACACTGCAGTCACTAACCTTGCTTCTCAAAGAGCAAATGAGAGAGCTCCATGCTGCCTTGTCTGCCCATATCCCAACAGCCACCTAAGCTAGCTAATATGACTGACAAGTAGTACAACCCTGGCTGACAAATTCCTCTGATGAACTAAGCAGCATTGTTGAAGACCAACCAGACTAGTGGTATGAAAGCTTAATTTTTCCACAAAGCAATTTTTCCTTTTATTTCAGTGCTGTCTGGCTTGTAATGGTTCGCATAAATTCTGCTGAGTAATTATAATGTTCCTTTAATCCAGGTCCAGATGTTCCCTTGCTTGAATCCTGTGACACCCACTCACATATTGCAACCTCTTCATCCTGAGCCAGCTTCACTTCTTACCCTAATGCTCAGCAGTCGCTGTCAGCACTGTCATTCCCTGATACCAGTGTTGAGACCGCTTAGCGGGTCTAGATGACTGTGTAGCAGATGTCACCCCTTAATAAAGGAGAGAGATGCATGGAAATACTTCCCTATTCCAGGAGAAAGGATGGCCAAATGTATATGCAAATAGTATGGAAGTACAATTCTTCCTTTCGTAAATAACAGACAAATGATTACAGTGACAATGATTCAGTGAGAAACTAAATTCAATTAAGAAACATCTACATCACTGTTCTTTGCTCTGATCCTCCTGTGTTACGATCCTCCTTCGGAGTCTGCCTTCTTAACAGAGCGCTGCACTGGTATAAGCACTTTATATAAGCACTTTACAGAGGCATCCACTTCTGGCTTGCTATCTGGGCTGCTATAAAGCAGCTTTCATGAAAGAGTGTTAATTGTAAGGAAAAATCAGAACAGCTTCTGATCTCTTGTCTTAAAAAGTAAGAGTTTTTAATGACGGAAAGCAGACAGGTATGCCTAAGGGAAAATCCGTCAATTCCACTGTGTGCAGCCAGCCTTAGGAATATATGAAACCAACAGCAGCGATGAGAAACACAGGTAGGAGGGCCACTGTTGTCTAGGTTTGCATGAAACATTACAGCCATTTCTGCATAAAGGTTACTCTTTGCATTTCACTGCTAGCTTATTTCTCAGTGGTCTGTTTTCCTCTAGACAAATACTGGATAATCCACTACTTCTCTAGTGCCTTATGCAATCATGTCTGGAATTTGATATTATTATATCACTTATCATAATTGCCCATCCCTTTGTTAATAACTACAGTTATACATGGACAAAAAGCCTTTCATGTTCTTACACAATCTGCTAGGCACAAGGCAGTATTAGGCAGGATTCAAAGTCCAATTGTTTCTAATTCCACACACTAGTAATTTCTGCAGCATCTGTCCTCCAAGGATCTTGCTGAACCTCCCTATATGCTACGTAAACCCACCAAATAATAGAACAGCAGATAGTGTCTTACCACCCATGTAGTACTCCCTGCCTAAAAAGCACATGTTCTCTGAAGAACACCGTAACCATCCTGATCATTGTTTTTCCCCTACAGTGGCAGCCCCCAGAGCTACCAGGAAATTATGAAAGAGCAGATAGATCTAAGGAGAGAGTTCTGCCAATAATGAGAGAAAAAGACTCAGTCCACATCATTTCAAGTGAGAAGAGATGTCTCCAAAAATAGCTGCTTTACCAAAATGTGAATCAGATGTTTAAAACTTTGAGAACTCTCCACTCTCTAGAGGCTGAACTGAGTTTCGTTTCCCACCTGCTTTGACTGCAACTGATAGCAGTGCTCATAAGACTGAAGAGAACCTTCTGAAAAACACATCTACAACATAGTCTTCTACAACAGCTTTAACTTTACACCGTGTGTCTTTTTTATTAGCCTTGGCTACTGCTGGTTTTACCTAAGTTACAATGGGGTCACCTCTATTTTACTTACAGCTAGGCACGTCAGCCAGACTGATGAATGAATGACAGTATGTTTACACAAGCTGTGTCAGGATGCAGTCTAGGTATAATTTATCATGAGCATGAAAGTAAATAATATAACTCAGAGGAAGGTTTTTAGGGCCAAAGTCTATGTATAATGTGTGGGATGAACGAGCACTTCCCAGGCTGGGTGCCATGTCCTTTCCCCAGCTATGTCCTATCTCTATGCTAGAAAGAGACATGGTTGTGACTCCTTTCCCTTACACCTCAGAGTCCCTCTGCAGGGCAGAACAGAGCCAGGGTATACCCCACCAAGCTTCTTTGGTTGGTAAAATACACCTGTATTGCAAATTGTGAAATGCCTCTGTCTTTTCCCAGGAGATGCCACATCTCTCCAGCTTCTCACGAAGTCATCTGGAGTCAGAAAAACTCTGCAGCTCTCAGTGTTCAGCCTTTGCATTAGGACTCATGGGTCTTCAGCCTTTGGGGAAGGCATGACCCACCAGCACTATGGCAGAGCCCCTTGAAACACAAGCACGTGTCTCATCGAAGGAGAAGAGACGTAAGTCCAGACGCTGGTTTTCTTGTGGATATACTACATCATTGTATGGCACATGTCAGCGATGACAAATGACAGGATTTTCACATACCTACTAAGGTGGAAGAAAGGCAGGGTATGACTGTCCAGGCATAGGACGATGACATAATTTATGATGGTCAGACTTCTGGTTGTATGATTAAGAAGGGTTGAGGCATGATACCCTCCAGTTTTTCCATCACCAGCTACAAGGTTGGGAATCCTGCCTGATAGGATTAGTTCCTACTGCATTCTTAAAGCCCAGTACAGGTATGTGTATCATATACATCTTCCTCTCTTTATTTCATAGAATAATATTGATGTAAGCAGCAAATTTGTCATAATGAAGACAACAGAAATTCTTTAGAACTATGCCATGGAACAGCTCTCCTAGTGAGCTTGTAAAACAAAGGTGTGCAATAAAGTCTAACACTGCAGCATTTCTCTACCCATGCATTTAAAAGCCACCTCCTGAGCACACCCTGTGAGGAGAAATTCAGTCTCTGTGCTGCTTCTGATTCTCATTTTGAGGTTATTATTCCAAGTGCAATCCCCAGCAATGAGGTAACCGAGATATTGTTTCTCTGTGGGAGGCCTCGCAAGAAACTGTTTTGGAATACGTGAAATCATTCTCTTGAAAATCAAACATACTTGTAGTGTTGGTTTTGTTTTTAAGATGAGTGCTAAATGAACCCGGTCAAAAGACCAGAAATACCTCAAACCAGATTCAGAGACCTCCCATTTCCTTGGCCCCTCCTCTTTCCCCAGTTATACCAGTACAGAAGTGGTACTATTTCTTTAGTGGAAGTACACCACAGCTCTTAAAGCTCCAGCTTTCCACAGCTGTCTCTGCTGCGTGAGACATTTCCACAGGAGAAATGGAAAATTCTCCCAGAGCTCCCATTTTAACATTTCAGTGACACTGTGGTCTGGCAAATGCAAGCAGGTCGCCTGAATTTTTTTAAAACATATTTCTTAAACCTATGCTAGCAATTTAATCAGTGGAAATTCCTAGCCACCAGAGCCTGATTGTCTGTCAGTGCAGTTGTTAATACACGGTTACAGTGCTCATGACTGCACGTCCCTGGACCATGGGCCTAGCTGTGCCAAGCTAGGACTCGGCTCCTTCTCCAGGGTCCTGTTGCCTCCAGAGATAAACACTTCATCCAGAGGACAATTCAGAGCAGGACTCTCACCCTCTCTGACTCATCTGCTCTCCACTGACGACCAGAGACAGCAAGGAGATTAGCCTCCCCTGGCTATGGTGAGCCTCTACAGACACTGCTGAGAATCATTTTTGTTGGTCCACCATTTGCTGAACATTATTCAATATTGACTTCCAAAATCATCTCACTTTCTGAATATGTTTTGCTAATCCTTTTGGAAAGGTCTGAAACAGCTTCTCACATTACATCTACGATTCTAAAGTTGGCTTTTAACAGAATTCATTTCCCTAAACTGACTTCAGTTTATTCCTTCTTTATCATTATTTTATGACCAAGGATATAAATAAAATTTAAAAAATATGTATCGCAGTGAAAGAAATGCTTCCACCTCTCCTTGGCTTTCCATGGTGGCTGAGATGTATGATGTTCAGTCTTGCAGTGTCTGCTTCGCAGATGGGGAGAAATTGTCCATTCATCTTTTTTAAAGGACTTACATAGATAAAGTTGTCTGATTCTGACCATATTTTCTCTCACAACAGTCTTGAGACACTTTTTCAAAATTATTGTACATTTACAAAACAAACAAAAAAAAAACCAAAAAACCAAACTGCTGGCAGAGAATCAATGAATGACATCCAATAGCTGGTACCTTATAGAATCATAGAATCATAGAATCATAGAATCATTTCAGTTGGAAAAGACCTTCAAGATCATCAAGTCCAACCATTAACCACGCCCCCTAAACCATGCCCTGGAGTACCCTGTCCACTCGCTTTTTGAATACCTCCAGGGATGGTGACGCATACTCATGTCTTTTCATATTGCATCAGTAAAAAAAAAAAAACATTTAAAATAAATTTAATTTGTAATGAGAAAAGAAATAAAACTGCTGGTCACTTCCAGGAGGAAAATTCCATTTAGTATAGCAATAAGACTCATTCATTCAGAAAAAGAAGATAATTTTTTATCGTATTTTCACACTGCCTTATCCATTTAATGTCAAACAGCGGTGAAAAGGAATCTACATCCATATCAGACTTGCAATTGCAGGGATCTTCCAGAGCATTGCACCTTCACTGCCTGACAAGCATCTCATGGAGAAAGCAAAGCGATGCTCACACAGCAATGCCACCCACAGCATCACTCTGCTCTGATCACACTGATTCAAATACCTGCAACCAAACTTAAGAGTGGCTGAATTTCTCTCAAAGGACAACAACCTCAGAGACATTACAAATGGAATCCTACGCTATATATGTATATATGCATATATATATATGTGCCTGTGCACATGTATGTAGATTTCTGTAGGTGATGCTGTATGGGATGCCGTGCCTCTGGCTGACAGCTGGCAGGCAGTGGCTGTCACAGCCTGGCTCCTCCTCCCAGGAGAGAGAAAGCCATCAGCTTTCAGTCCAGGGCTGACTTTCACCGAAGATTAGGAAGCATAAAGATAATTAATTTGATCATAAGCGAAGGTCGTTGAACTGTGTTATGATTGAGTAGGTATTACAGAAATGTTTTTCCTTTAGTTAAAATTCCAGTCCCACAGGAACAACTGAAATTGCATGGACTCATTTTTTATGTGTAATATTTGACTGCAAGAGAGTACTGAAAAGAAAACCAGTTCTGCTTCAGACCCACAAGCTTTCTATACTTTCCTATTATAAATTATTATTACTGAGGCATGTTGTTTTAAAGAAATTTGCTTTCCTGGAACTGTCTGGGAGTTAGAAAATCAAGCATAAGACAAAAAAAATCAAAATGATCGTTAGGTTCACCAGTCACACTAAGTAAGAAAAGAAGCTTTTGAAATCCTTCAAGTCAGATTTACAGAAATAAGGCAGTCCTCAGGGACATGACTGACACTTCTGCCTTTTAACCCCAAAACCTGATTTTGCAAATTTTAAATTTTTATGCAATTAACTACGCTCACTGAAGGTTGTTTTGGGGAATCCTGATTAAACTATCAGTAAGGCATTTACGCCTCTAACATGCAGTATAGGGTAATTAAGCTAAAATATTTGCTTATTAATTGGGTTATAAAGTGAGCACATGTTTAGACTATTAATAGTATTTGGCTTTATGTCATTATTTTCCTTGAGAAATAATCAAAGCCGTTTGCAAATATGAGTGACTGAAACCTTGCCATACACTTGTAGTCATTATTCCCACTTCACTGCTGAAGACACCATGTTGTGCTCTTGTACACCAGCACAGAGGGATAACAGGACCTTACAACAGTGGCAGAGAAACTTACCATCAGGCTAGAAATAGGACCAAGGTAACCAGACTCCTTGGCATGCATGTTAGGTGCAGAGGTCGAATCTGAGTCTTCTCTCCCCACCTAACATGAGCAGAAATAAAATGTAAATACTATAGAGCTTAAAACTATGTCCCGTACAAATATACTAGCCTCTCAAATAGCAATATTCACCTTCTTTTGGATCTTCAAAGTTGGTCTGGCTTTTCCTTCCCTCCCCAGCTGGAAACAAATGGCAAAGCTCAGCTGTGGCTATATGGTGGCAGCAGGAGCACACCAGGCACAGAGTCAGTCCATTACTGAGGACGGTCTGGCTGCCCTGTGGCTCATGAGGAGTATGTTCAGAATCCTAGCGGCAGTTTGAGCAATCTGGCCTGCTACCAGCACATTCTTGTTACTAGCAGAAGCATAGTGCTGGTTTCCACAGTCACTCAATTCAGCCCCTGGCATAATGGTCATTATGAGATGCAACCTGAAATCAATAACATTTAATAGGAGAAAGTGTAAAAGTAAGTAGAGGGGCTGGCAGTGAAATTCTGAGCTTTTCCAGCTACAGGTACAAGTATAAGAACTTAAGACAAGCAGAGACAGACATTTAACATTATTTCATCTACCATCTCTAGATTTCTTAGCACAATTTTGCATTTTTCAAGGCATTTCCAAAAAGGAGAATGAAGATTAACTTTGCATAGCAAGAAAATTTCATCTGGAAAAGAAGGGCTGGTTTATACTGTGAGAAAGCAGAGGTGTGTAACTGTACACTTTCATTTTAGAGCAGGGAATACGGTGAAGCAAAACAACAGGGAAAACTAAAGCACGCGCATGGTTATCAGTATGAAATCTTCTCATCTACTTCCCACTGTGTAATTTAGTCATCCCATAGCATAAGGGTACATCGAGAGAAACAAGGAAAAATGCATTTTATCAGAGTTCAATCAGTGTTATGGAAGAAGAAAAAGCCATCTTTATCCTTTAGGCAGTCCTTCTGAATTGTGAACACAGTCCGACAGTCTTATAAGGCTGCTCACTGCAACTTCTCAAAAATAATTAGCATGGATGATGTTCACAATGATCAGTTTTAAAAAGGCCAGAGGAACTGAGATGCCAGCGTGAAGCCCAGCTTCCTACCACACAGCATCCTGACGGTGCAGTGGGCCAAATCAGCCCCATCACTGGGCAGGCTACAGCTGCCTCTTCGTCGCAGAGCTGATGGGCAGTCGTGCCCTCCACATCCCCCTCCCGGCTCACACCCTGCAACTGGTGCTGTGGCCAAACTGCGCAAACCCCCTGCAAGGTAGCTGCTCACACCACTGCTGCTGACACTGGTTTCTGTTCGGCTCCTTTCAAGCGGACCTCAGTGGCTGCTGGAAGTTTAAATACTTACTTTGAGTCTGGCTCCAATCTGCCAGGGGACTGAGAGAGGTTCACAGTGCCTCACGAGACCCTTGGTGGGCCTGGAAATCTCTCCCCAGTACCACGCTTCTTCTGGCAATTCCACTACAGGTTAATGAAGGGCCTGACCTGCAGTTCTTTCTCACTCTTCCAAAGACATCAGGTTTTTCTTATCATGGCAGGCAAAGGACACCAGCTCAAGCGTATGAGAAGTTCAGATACCAAAGTACTCACAGAAAGTTTTCACCTCTACATATTGATGACAAAACTAGATCTTCTGCAGCTTCTGCTGGTGGGCTTTAGGATGGCCAGCGTACAGATAAAGTCTGAACAATGTTGGGGAAACAGGTATGTGATAAGGGCAGTCTCTGTTGATTACATGTCAGCTGGGGTATCCAGCCACTCTATTTCCCTTTTCTGTCTCCAGTGCAATGAAAAGGAACTTCAGGGCAGCAGAGAGTAATGTCCAAAGAACTTGATTCCTCCTTTTTTTATGCCTGGGAAAAGTTTTTAAAACCCTACTGCATAAGGATAATGCTATTTTCTACCAAAAGCGCATTGCTGCTGACAACGGCAAAGCATTGAGTATTCAACCCCTGCTTTTATCCGATTCCCCTCTGTAATCTCCCAGATAAGAGCAAGCAAAGCATTTTACTTGTAGTCCCTTCATATCCCTCCTGGGAAATTAAAAGATGCAAAAACCCACCATGGGATCCTATGGAGTTTAGGAGAGAAATAATGAACACTTGTTAGTGAGAAGGGAAGAAAACTTCAAGGAACCTGAAGACAGAACTGTAAGGGAAGTCAGCAGTGACTGAATGGCTCTGGAGAGTAAGACATTAGCCGATACCAGTGAATAGATCATTATGCATATGGCCTTAAGGGACTCCACCCAGAGGACACAGCAGAGAAAATTTCTGCAAGACAAGAGGGAGACATAAAGTTTCTGATCCCTTTCTTTCAGACTCCCAAGGAAAGAGGAACAGCGTACCCTAAGGACAGCCTCACACTGAAGGACAGCACTAGCCCATCTGGCCTGCACAAACGCTGGGAAGGAGGGTCAGACTCTTCAACTGAACTTCATTTCAAGGAAAGAATTTACTTTGAAGAGCCACACAAATTTAGCATCCCTTCATTTTTATTGTTGCAAGTTATTTGCAGCGGAAATAAAGAACAATGAAAGGGAGGATATAGACAGTTTTTGAAGGAATTCATTATTATTTATAGCTAAGGAATGAACACCAACATGTTTTACATTTCCCGCTTGCAGATGTCATTTGATGCCCTGCGTTAAAGGTCCGCGTTGCCCACTGCAGCCCCACCTGTGGCCCTGGGCTGCAGGGAAGTGCAGTGTGGTATTTCCCAAAAGCTCAGGGGGCTCATACAGACCTGGGCAGCAAGTACTGCTGGCAGAGGCGTGCACCGTCAGCCCACCCTACAGTGCCTAGCACTGACCTACTAATGAGACTGGAGGAGTAGAAAAACCAAAGGGAGTGTGTATAAGGGAGGCTGAGGGAGAGTCTGGGAAAAAGATGTTCAGAGATGAGGGGTAAAATGAAGAGCTGAAGAATATCAGCTGGGAAGCATCACCTCCTGTGGTACCATATTCCTTATTTTTTTTGGTACTGGTTGCTCCTCGTAGTACTGGTGTTGCTCTAAAGCACAAACCACCCCAGAACCATTTCAGGTGGGTCTCAATCCGTGAGTTATTAATGTTGAACAACACTCCGATGTACACAGTCTGAGCAGGGTCCTGTTAAAGTCTGCTGAGACAGGCCAAAAGGAGAAGTTACTCCTTATGTGCCTGTCTGTAATGAAATGAAGTATGTTATTGAATAACATACAGCCATTAGTGAAATATGAGTATATTTTTCTAAAACTTTAGATGACAGCTTTCTAACACAATCTGAACACAGCCTGTTATTGACCTTATTACAGCAATATGGATGAGTACTGAATCTAGAGACTAACAATTTCCTAGGTACACTATGGGTGAATGGTTCATTTCCCCCTGTACCACTTGTCATTGCTTCATAAACAGGAGTCATGACCACATTATAGGAAATCAGAGAAAGTCCCAATCGATAGTGTTTACACTTTTGTTTCCAAAGAGCTAATTTCCCAGCATTGAGGAAAATCAAGAACAAGCTGACTGATAATGATGAAATACTTCCAGTCAATTTGCAACCAAGCAGGAAGAATATTAAACAATTTTAACTGGAGAGAAGTATTTTTGGATCAGTAGATCAAGATAATTCATACCAAGGAGCATCAAAAGCGATGTGTGAGGTGTTAGCTGTTGATAAATTTTCAGTTAGAAGTGAAAATTTCAGAAGCATGTCAGTGTTGTACTAGTACTAAAATAAAAAGTGAGGTAATCTCTTTAACTTTAGCTGACATCAGTTTCAGGCAGAGTTATGGCAAAGCTGGAACAGGAGCTTATGACTAACACCAAGATTGGAGTGCAAAGGGAAAACAAGTCTTGCCAGACAAACCTGACCCCATGTTTCAGTGAGATTTCACATTTGTTTGGTAAACTTACCAGCACTGGTTTACAAAACTCTGGCAAAATCAAGACAAGTAGTGGTACAAACTTGTGCTGAAGAAAATGCACCTACAGCCCTCCAAACCCACAGGCAACAGCATGCCTGTCAGAGAGGGAGTGACACAGATTTGGTTTTAAATGCACTGTAGAATTGTGTTGCAAATTCAGTCAGGCACTGAAGACCAGTGTGGCAGTGTCTGCCACCCTTCATGGCATGGGTGTGATGTGCTTTCACAAAGTTGTAGGAGTAAGAGTATCATGGAGTATGGAAATGGGTTTTGCTGACAAAGTTCAGATGGACACAAGCTATGGCAACAGCAGAAGAACAAAAAAAGGAGGAGGGAAATATGTTGAAAACTGCAAATTAACAGTTTTTTATAGGAATGGGCTGGTTGATAAGAAGTGAACTGTGTGGAAGTTTTACACATTGAAAAATTTATATCAATCAGCTTCATAAATCCTCCCCATGTGACTAAAAATCTTGGCTAATAAGCAAAAATCCTAGAGGTGCCTGCACAGCCGGGAAATGAGCTTTTCAATGCACAGGCAATCCAACACCAGAGGGGAATGGCCCCATGTGGGACTGGGACAGGGAAGCAGGAGGACACATGGGATATTATGGTGCTCCCTCCAGGAGGGAATCTGAAAAACCCAAGCCAAAAGAGATCTGCAGCTGCCAGCTGATTCTGAAAGAGACTTACCACAGACAGGATTTGAAGTACTCCCACTTCAGCAGGGAAGAGACAACTGACCTGACTGCAGACTCAGAGGGAACTTAACAACACTCGTGAAGCTGAGTTCATTGCTAGATTCAGACATGCTGGTAATGCAGCAGTAATAGAGACTTTCTACATATCTCAGTGGAGAATTTACTCAGATATTCAGATTTATTATTTAAAAAATTACTAATGCTATTTTGACTTTACAGTCAACTGTGCTAGGACGTGATTTCTCCAAGCATTGATTTGTGACATATATAAGATACACATATATATGAAATGTATATAGCCACTGATTATGGGACAAAATAGTAACCTTCAGTTTCCATTTACAGTACAAATCTGCCACTGTAATCAATAACAGCCTGTTAAATATTAGTGAAGAGAGAGCAAATGGGGAAATAGCACACCGGAAAAATCCCGCTTAGATTTCAATTAGCTGCCAAAAACCTTCTCTTTTTAACCTGTGGCCTCCAGGAATTCAGCATTCTGTTTGGCATGGGCATTTCTCTCCATTTATTAAAAAACTTACTCTTTGAATGCCTGCAGCAGCCTGATGGTAGACATTAGAGAAAAAGGAGATTTCTGAAAAGACCTTGCCATGTTTGGAAGATCCCAATTCAATACAGCTATGTAGAAAATGTGATTCAAGAGGGTCACATACATGCTTACATTTTCATTTGTAATCACAAGCCCAGCAGGAGAAGAAAAAAAAAGGGGGGGTTCTTTTCCAAACAGAATTTTAGTGGAGAAGTGGGGAAAACTGACTGAAACCAATAAAAAACAGTGTATCTGACCAGTATTGTCTTCTTGTTACCTCGGGTTCCCTCTTCTGCCTCTGCTCTTCCAGCTGCTACTCCTATATTTAACACATGCCCAGACTGCAGAGCATAGCGTAGCAGTGAATGCCTCCAGACTAACTTTGAACAAGTTTCCCCAGACAGCATACTGAGCAGGTTGTGCTGCACTCCATGCTCCCACACCGGAGATGTCAGCCTTGCCAGCAATGGGTCACAATACCAGCAGTAAGGTGGTTGCTCACAGGACTCCCTGTTGTGAGACTGAAGCTGTCCACAGCAATGCTACATGTCTGGCAGTCCGCAGGACAAGGGTCCTGTCCCTACATGGGACTAACAAAGTAGACAAACTGTGTTCTAGTCCTTTCAAAATTCAAGATCTTTTGAAGAATTAAACCAGCGTTGCAAGATGTCTCTCTTGTCACACAGATCCTCTACTTTAGAGGAGAGAGCAATTTTTCAAGAGGGAATAGTCTCCATTCAGTGGGCCTCTGTGGTGTAACTAACTACTAACATGATGGGCAGATTAAGCCCCAGAGGATGACGCAGCCGCATACTGTTGCTCATTAACTACCAACAGCAACACAGGAAGCAAACCAAAACCTTATTGGCAGGTTTTTTAATCTGGATAATTTGACATTTAACAGCTAGGAAATGTGCCCTCAGAAAAAGGAATTTGGTGAGTCAGGGTGGTCACCAGAGCGCAGGATATTAAAAAAATAAAAAAAAAAACCTCAAGTTTTGTAAACTGTTGTAGTGCCACTGAATGTAGCAGAGCTCTACTGGTCCACATAAGCTCAGGCTCTGTCTGACAGGGCCAGATCTGTCAGGTCTCCACGCCTAACCAGTGACCCACGCTGCCCACACGCTAATTCCTTGGGCTGTCCCACAGGTTTTCCCAATCTATCCACCCCTGCACGGTCCTTTGTCAGTGCGGTTTTGCAGCACAAACATTCAAATGAAATATTGCTCGCTGCTGAAAAAAGGACAATACCGTCGTTTTTACTCAGAACAGGTGCCATGGTACTGCTTAGTCCAAGTGGGGAAGTAAGGTATTCTTCAAAGAAAAGAAAACACGGGCAGTAAATTGGACATTAAAAGCCTCCTTAAAGAGTCATCTGGACTGATTATGTGAGCCTTTGTGCTTATCCAATGCTGAGTACACATTGAAAAGCTCATTTGATTAGGAAAAAAGGCTGGATCTGGCAAATCCACATGACTAAGAAAAACATGTCCTGAGGAGGCCGTCCCTGCTACAGCACAAGAAAGCACATTGTGAAACCACCATGGTGTGGGTGGGAGAAGCAAATTCCAAAATTACAGATGGCATGTGGCAGCATATTGACCGCTCCCCAACAGGACTGCCTCAGCTCTGCACGGGCTTTGCTTGAAGGAGGCAGAAACCAGAGAAGGAAGTTCTCCTGCAACACAGGAACTATTTTTCTGAACAGCCAATTCATCACCTGCATGAAATTGTCCATCGTGGTTACAGTTGTTTAGTTTCTTCAAAAAGTCTGCGTGTTCCCGGGCTTTGAAACTATGGGAACAGTGAAAAGGACTTTCCAAATCAGCTGTTAAACTGTAACATATTTACTTTAGCTCATTATATATGAGCGAGCTCTGTTTTTATAATAATGTAGATGCTTTTGTTTTTCTAAAGCCCTATGCAAACTTTTAGCTATGTAACACTAAACTTTGAAAGATTTGACCTTGTTCTTCATAACAGAAACATATGGTAGGGAGCCATCTCTAAGATGAAAGGCCCATAGTTCAACCCTTGCACCGTATTCAGCTGTAAAAACAGTCTTCACACTCCTCTGGAGAGCTGTTGAGCAGGTTTAGCAGTAGAGTGCCTCAAAAGGAATTGCCTTCATGGCCTGCAGAGCCCACAGACCCATATTAGCTCATACTGGGGGAGAAACCTGAAATGCATGCTGTTGAAAGGCCATCACACACTGGTAAGTGGAGATGGGAGCAGATTCAAGTGCAGACATAAACTTTCTGCTCCTCACAACCCACATTTTTGCCCACATTGCAGGCTTTGCTTGGCCCAAATCTCTCCGTCAGGCAGCCACCATTCACAGCCTGAGTTCAAACACTAAAGAGATGGCAGCATCCCCTGCCTCCAAGAAGGCAAATTGCATCTGGAAATGATTGCCGTGCCTTCTGGGAGACCTGTGGTGAGACCCGGACCTGCCTCTGTTTGATCCACCCAGACTACCTAAACAAACAGTCTTGCGTCTGCAATATATCTTCAGTATGCTTGATGCTCTGGATCTCCAGAGCCTGACATACATGTGAAGTTGTGCACAGGTAGTGGCTGGATCCCGTCCTTGGTCACACACTCAGAAGTTAGCATAAACATGTTCTGCTTGTCTTGCCATGTCTTGTTTTGCTTGCCTGCTTGTTGGTCTTCAGAGTCCCCTGAAGTAAAGTAACAGCATTTCCTATCACTCTTCGCACAGCTTTGCAAGTATTGACAGCAAAATATTCCTGTTAATGGACATTAGAAATAGGCTTTGCAGGAGTGACTGATCTCATTGAGACATATGTCATGAACAGTGACTGGGAACTTCAGGGGAACTGGTGAAGCAGCATCCCCAGCTCAAACTAGATCTTGTCAAAGCAGACCGAAATGCAGGCTCTGTCAACCTTTCCTCCAAGCTCAGTGTAAAGCAGGCAGAAATACTATTCTTCTACTTCTACCTGGATCAAGCCAACAAACATTAAGCCAAATTCAGCCATTTCATTTTGGAAAAGATAGTTTTGCAAAACAACTATTCCACAGCAATAGGGATGATGTTTCATATCAATATATCAGCTATATATAGGTACCTTGACACATTTTGTAAGCATGAAAAATTAAGCTTTGTGATAGCCCATTTGTATTAGGCAATTGGACCAACTAACATTATTATCAGATGCCATTTAACATGGGCTCTTCAGAATCTGGGTGCCAAAATTAGGACATATTCACCCAGAATTTCAGACTTCAAGCACCAGGCTGTGGCAATGTGGTTTCAGACCTGTGGATAATATGAGCTCTCCACACCTCAGAATGTACACTGACCTCTTTATGTTGACTGCACTATGAACTAGCACAAAAATACAAGTAAGGTAGTATGTGTTTTAAACCAGGTGATACAGCTAGGGACAAAAGATCAGACAATATTTCAGGTACACAAGCTTTTTGAATGGAAAGGAAACTCACTCTATTTGCCTGATGCTGAGCACCTGCAGACTGAGTCACATTCCAGTGCAGAGTATTGTTTTACAGCGTGGCTCAAGGAACTTAAAAAGTTGTTTGCCAGTTTTACGTGACAGTTACTGATGCCCTATTGAGAAACAGAACCACGGTCTGTTAACCTCCCTTCTTTGCTTTAATCACTGAATTATGCTTTCTGTATTGGAACAGTTCAATGAAGAGTGGGAGAGCTGAAACACAAACACCAAATGGTAGGACACTTGTTCCAATAGCAATTTACAGAACTAGAAAGTGATGGTGATTTGACCTAGAGGAAAAAAATATAGATAAATACGAGCGTGCTACATTGCTAGACCAGTGAGGAAATAAATGGAGGCAATCAAGGATTATGCCTGCTCAAAATGCAGTCATGGCCAGGCACAAAGGCACTCGTATAGGGCAGGGCAAACTTTTGCTACTGTCACAAGTATAGGACCTCACAGACAAGTATTAGCACATATCGAGATCACTTTAAGTACTTCTGATGATGAGTACTGAAAATTTCTGTGGTCCAACTTAATTATTTGGTGCTAGATATCTTAGATTTTTTTACTATAGAAAAAAAAATCCTCTCCTAATTAATTCTAGTGCCTGCTAAATTGTTCTGGTACTAATTTAACACATTCCTGTCTAGACTGAGCCATTCAGTATAGCTCACTGCAATACAGATGATCATATTATCCTGTGAAACTGTACTGTGTACACTGTTTATTACATCAAAAGCTTTTCACTCAGGCAGTAAAACTAGTTATAGACAGCACAACATGTCCCAGAGCCTTATGGGCTCGGAGGGGATAGAAAACCGCCAGGTAGTTGTTTCCTACTCAGCATGGCAGTACCCTGGCTGATCTGGGACGGGAGAAGTCCTGTTAACAGATTGAAATACACAGAGGAGAAAGCACCTCTGTGCTGTCAAAGCTCTTACTTATGGCTTTCATTGGAGAGCTGCGAGCTCTAAAATGTGCAGTCTAGCCATTTTTCCTTCATATGTAATAAACACAAATGCTTTCTTGCAGAAATCAGTGACTCGAGGAAAGGTTTGTTCGCTCTCTGAGTGATTTGGGAAGGCAGAGAAGAATGCTGTTGGGGAGTTCTTGGCACGAATTTACAGCATGAAGACAACAGCCTGCAATGCAAGTTGGGAAATATTTAGAAAATTTGAAAACAGATTGTGTTATATTGTTCCTGTCTCAAACGATGTGTGGACGGTGTTCACCTCCCTGCAGGAGGGAAGGGGGTGCGTGGCTGAGGAGAGAGGCTGGAATTCACACGCTCCAGCCGCTGGCCTTTGCTTTGTTTTGGTACAGGGCAGGCCGGAGGGCGAGGAAAGGACACTGATTGTACGTCTAAAAAATAAAGAGGTGTTTCAATTAACAGGAATATATCATCTTGTATTATATTGTCTTGTATTAATTGCTTGGGGGGGGGGGGGGGGGGGAGGCGAGGCAGGGGTACTTTTTACCCCTGAGCTACGCAGCACAGGAAAGCACACATTTAGAGATAGCCAAAATTTTTTACTATATTAAATTTTGCTAAAATCAAAACTTGCCCATTTTGCAAAACATAAGCTGTCGCTGTTTTGACAGGAAGGAGGGAAGAGGGTGGGGTAGGGAAAAAAGTAAAGAAAAGAGGAGGACAAAGCACATGAGAACAGACATATGTAACATTTCCCAAACGGTTCAGATTTTGATGAAAAGTGACATTTTGACACAACTCGGTCTGGTGAACATGTTTGAAAGAGCTTGGTTTTGTTTCTATATGGAACCAAAGGATGTTCCAAGACCTCAGTAGGTGCCCCAAAATGGGATAGCCCAAGAAGATCCAACTATATTTGCTCTGGTGTATATCAGGCAGGGCCTGAATGTGAGTAAGCTGACAGACACATAATTTACACCCTGCTTTACACCATGCAAAACCCTAAGCCATTATGCTAACCATTGAGAAAGATCATGGACAACATACTGACCTGCACCTCTGTGGGCAGCCATCTGGTTGCAAATAAATCATTCCAAAACAATTTTTTTAACTGTGTCTTGAAAATGCTGTTTAGAGACACTGTAGTAACCCACCACCTTGGGTTCCTGAAAAGTACTAAACAGCACAAGGACAGAAGCTCATTAGGGTTAGAGGAGACAGAGGTAAGCAAAAGGCCAACCCAGTTCTCAGGTCCATAGAAACAATCAGAAAGAAGCTTTCCACCAGCAAAGGTGGTCTCAGTCTTCTGACTGCCCAGGTGATTGGGTGTGGTACTCTCTGGGCACAATGGATCATTTTGTTACTGATGCAGCTCTGTGCCTTTCAAGAACAGTTTTACTCATCTGTCTGCCTGTCCTTGTGACTGATACTGGCGCAGCAAGAGCAGGGGCCCGAGACAATAGTCATCAAGCACATCCTTCACAAGACCAAATGGAGCAGAAGAGCATGCCCTTTATTCCTGCAGATTTATTTCCAGTTCACAACCCACACAAGAAGCCAGTGTGAATGATACATAGCTGAGATTAATCTCTACTTTAATTAAAAAAAAAAAAAAAATTCTTGCAGCATCATACATACAAGTTTGTCTCAAAACTCTTATTATGCAGAATATTTTTACCTCCATTACTTAAGATGCACTGGAAACCTTAGAAAATTCAGAATATTGGTTTAAACAAAGGGCTAGTTTTTCTTCTGAATATTTTGGAAATACTCTCAAAAATAATTTTAAATCAGCTAAATATTTGTAAAAATTTAGCTGAAATGCTATGAAGACATGTTTTCAATTCCATTTACAGAAAAAATATGCATAGACTATGAAGAATTATAGTACTTCAGAAAGTTTTGGTTTCAGTTAGGATCACGTGTCAGTTCAGGCAAAGCAGCTAGTCCATAGCGACCCCAAGTAAACCACCACAGATTATTGCAACATTACAAGAGGCCATTTTCAACGTGATTGGTTGTCTTCCAATTACAGTCAATGTTACCTTGGTTATATCAGGTTACCCTGATTACATCAGGTGTAAAGCAGACCAAGGTCTTAGAAAAACCAAAGCTCGGTTGGCTCTGTTCCTAAGCAGAAATCCTATATTTTGAGATAGTTGCCATTCAGCTGTGCAGGGCAGCTCAGCTCAGAACACAATGGGTCAACAGTGGCTGTGGAAAGGAGCCATGTTTTCATCCTCCTCGCCCGCTGCTGGCTGCAGCAGCCCCAGCAACACGGCAGGAGAAAAACTGGAAGTGCCACACAGGGTATTACAGAATGGATTGACTTTACATGGCTCTTAGCATCCGTACAGGACGCTGCTTAAGGAGAAAGACTCCTTGGTAATATCTAGGCATCTAAAATTTAAAGTCAGAGGGAGTCAGGTGTGTGCACTAGCCTTTTAACGCCCTGTGCCATACAGCACTGCTGCGTGAACCTTCCTCTCTCATAGGCTGGTTGGGAGCAGGCATGTGCGTAACTAATGCACATACAAGTACTCATCGTGTACAGCTCAATCAGAGGGGACCAGTGCCAGATTTCAGTAACTGCTCCTTCCAGCAGCCCATTTCACTCCAGTTACGTGGCCTGTGGGAATCATTAGGGGGCTGTTTGCACAAGCCAATCTGAAAGAGAAGGCCAGCCAATGCTTATCTGCTGAGAAACTGGAAGCTCTGTGAACTTGTAGGCACCAGAACTCATTTGCTCTCAAAATCAGCACCGTCACATGCAAACCAGGTCAGGTCAATAACCTTCAGTTCAGTGCCAGTCTACATCATGGTCAGACTAGAATGGACAGTCTTGCTAAATTTGATAAATTGCTTTATCAGGTCTACTCTGGCATCTAATTTCCATGTTAACCCCTTGCTTACCATAGTTAAATGATGCCTTAAATACTCATTTGACTGAGTTCTGTATCCATCACTTATCTATCGTAATGACTTGTTATTAAATATGGAAAGAGTCAGACTTAACATAGTTAGGGAGATGGGAATGTTTCCAGGGTATGCATCTGTCTACTGCACACTAATTGGGTCACTGATGCACTAACGGACTCTAATGTATATAATGTACTTACTGAATGGTGTCTTTTAATGCATGATAAACCTAGAGTCACATCAGGTATATCTGCTATTTTGCCCAGCAAGAACTGTGCAAATGCTAGGGTGACAAATCTGAGCAGCTTTTAAAAAAGACAAGAGAAGTAGTCTTCTGCTGTGTTCACATCTTCTCATGCACTCTTCCTGGAAACATTCAACCACCTCTTTAATTAGGTTAAAAGATCTGCAAAGATGGAGTTTATGCTTACACATGCAAGGATTTTACATTTTCCCTCTCTCAGTAGTCACACCAGCAATCTGGTTGTAATTATACTCTTATACTTGAGTGCAAAGGAGCAGTATCTCTTATCTGATCCAAACTTTCAGCCCTGAGCTACAGAGCTTGTGTTTTGCATTCTCAGTTCTGAAAACGTAGGGTCAACAAAGGTCAGGAACAAATTTGTGAAATCATTTTGATTGATGACAGTAAGTTTGTTCACAGTCCATTGCCTCACTGAGCAGTAGGAGGTGTTTCTATGGTGTGAGTCAGTGTCTGTAGCTGGAACTAGATGCCTAACAGCAGGTTAATACAAAATCTAACACAAAGAGGTCACCAAGGACTGAAAATCACACTAGTACTTTCAACAATAAAAAGGGGCCACAGCCAAAGGGCGCAGATATCATTAGGAGTGTTCTTGCCACATATCCCACAAAAACATTTCTCCAAACTAGTACTGGACGTACGTGACTTTCTGAGGAACCTGTTGACGATCAGGAATCCCAGATGTTTATTTGGGGTTGTGATTATAGGGCTCAGCTCCAGTATTCTCTGATGTGAACAGGAGCACACAGCATCAGTCGCCTTGAACTCTTCCCATGCAAATTGGCATATGGACACTGGTGATACTCTTTGAGATGCATCTGAAAGCCAAAAGTGGCATAAGCCTACATCATCATGAGAAATTAGATGGCTAGATGTACATCAGGTTCTGCTTCAAGTGGGTTAGTAAGCCCTTAAGGAACAAATAGTACGTTTACCCTCAACTGCTGTACTTCCTGAAAAGATCAGCAAAGCAAAATGATCCAACTTATTGCCTGTGCTTCCTTACAGATCTTGCTTTCTAATGACCTACATTTTTTGGCACAGTTGTCTTGGCAAAATTCAGTGTTTTCAAATACAACAGATGCACAGTCACAACATTTTCCATCATAGTCACATTTGGATACAAATCTCTTTAATTTTCTCTTAAGGATGGATTGTAGGTGTTATCTTTGTTTATGGTTTAAAACTTGAAAAACAGTCAGGTGCAACATTTGCCTAGAGGGACTCCGCATCTGAATAAATACACAGCTTTGAATGAAGTACTAGGCATTATCACATGTTTTACTTGTACATGCCTGCTCAATGGAATATCCATTGGCTCAGCTACCTTCAGCCCAACTTAGCAAATAATTCACCAGGTAGAAACCTGCCCCCTTTACAGTGAAGGCTCAGAGATCCACATTGGTTGGATGATTCCTGGAGTATCCAGCCTGCAAATGTTCTCATCAGTCCAGGTTTTGAGCTGAGATAATCAGATTAAACATAGTACATATTGTATTGGCTCTACAACAGAGCAGTTCTTCCAGCTGAAATACGATAGCTAGAACACTCATCTGCCGAAAAATGGTCCATCTGGAATGATGTATCATCAGTTCTACTCTGCCAGTACCCACCCATATGAAATGTATGTGTCAACCATCCTTTGGATTTACCGAAAGTGGATTTACCACAGTTGTTTATAAAGAATCCGCTAAATGAAAAGCCCATTCATTAAAGTACAGCTTTAATTCATTTCAGGCTCTTTCATGCCCTGTCATGTTATGGGTATTCCTATTTCACAATCCAAGCAAGCAAAACAGAACAATCCATCCTTTGGTTCGCCAAAACATTCACATGAGCTGATGATAAATATCCATCATGGAAAAAATAAGACCTTTCACATGGTGCCTAAAAAAGAAATGTTCAAATTTCAGAGTCACGTTAATAAACAATTTAAGTTATTTTGGACAAATATTTGTGCTCATCAGGAAATAAAACACCTGTTTTGTTTTTCATCTACTCATTAGAAACAACAAAAAAAGAAGAATTGATAGGAATTAAAAAACACCACCAACTCCCTTCTTTCTCCTGATGTTTGTAAATTGTCTGCAGCAAGTGTCCCACGTACACTGAGCAAAACTGCTGATCGCTGCCAAAAATGAGACAAACGGCACTACAGAGAAAGGTTTAGACTGAAGAGGAGGAGATTGACCCTTCCATCATACATCATCTGAAAGAGGGCTGCTGCTGATTCCAGAAGCAGCAGAACAGGACAAAAAAGCAGCTTTTCTTGATTCTTGGGGCAAAGGGCTTGCAGCACAGCTTGTATTTCTACCTTTCACTCAGAGTGAACGGCCAGAGCGTGCTGCTTCCTGATCCCAGAGCCATGCAGCAGATTCACATCACCCCATGTTAAGCAACTCAAAAATGCAATAAAATAGTTAACAGAATACTGATGAAACCAAAGGTAGTTTTAGAGTCTTTTTAAGAAGTGTCTCCTCTCCTCATGTATCTTCTTTTCCCTTTCTTAATTTCCAGATTGAATGTTCCCTGGTGCTAACAGCTTTTGGGCTTGACTTTTTAAACTCTGCACAGGATGTTTTAAGCTCTCCCATCTAAGTGCACTAGATCCCTTAAGGGGTTCAGCCATGAGGACATCACCTTTCTATGCACAGCAGGGCAACGATCCATCTGTTGAGAGGGAATCTCGGTATTACAAAACTGTACACAATAAAACTTTGATTTCATATACACTCCACTGCTGATCTCCCACCTTTTTCTTTAAAAATCTTTTTTCTTTAATTTGGCCCACAGTTTGCTCATTTGTATTTAAGAGCTCTTGGCAGCAAAAGAAACTGGAGCAGAAGTACAATAAACAAATACAAGAGCAGCAGAAGTGTCTTGGTACATTTTTTGGTCCTTATCTTGAAGAAGTTTTACAACATATTTTGAGGTCAGTAGAAGGGTACTTATTAATCAGATTGGACAGTGCTACTTAAGCAAAACAGCTAATCTGATATTCATTTTTACTTTGACTCATAGTAATTAATATGGAAACTTTGAAATAGACTCCTCTTGCCCTGACTCACTCTTTAAATTGACTAAAAAAACAGGGCAAGGGCCTGCTCTACCACAAAGGGATACAAAAGTCAGATAAGCCAGTCCAGAGGCAGCAAAATTACCCCCTATAATTTTTCCCTTAGAGGACATGCCCAAAACGCTCCCCACCACAATTGTTTCTGTTAAACTGCTTGCAGAAGATGATGCAGAGGATGCCTGTCTGACATCCTCTGGCCAAACGTCTGTCTTGCAACTTGACACTTTTTATTCACCAATCTACTAAAAGTCACATTGTGGGAAAGTGGCCCCACAGTATGGGAAAAGAGACAGTGGCATAAGTGGGAGGGAAAGAGCTGTCTAGCAGCCTCGAGCCCAGTGGGAGAAGTGGTCTCAACTCAGTTCACCAGGGATAAAAAGGGAAATTACTTCAGCCACTTCGTTGCATCAGGATTGCATTAATGACCTCAGGTGGGAAACATCAGGCCACAGGGAGCCTAGTTTTGTTGAGGGATGCAAGAGGAAGGCAGGAGGTGCATATGAGTTATACAGACTGAATGAAGGATTTATTGCAACAGCATCACTCTTTCTCTCTCAGTTCCCCTGCTCTCCCTCCACTCTTTTCTCCTCACTATTAGGTCACCTAGAAATGGAGGCGAAGCAAGGCTTGCAGTGCTCCAGAAGCCTGTACTGCAGCTGCCAGCAATGAGGTAGGAAGAAAAATGCAGTTATGTAACTTTATGAACCTTTTGCTTACACAGGAAATTTAATCAGCAAAGACATCATGTACTTCAGGACTTCCTAAATAGCAGTATTATCTATAAAAGGAATGAATGCTATTACATTAATTCCCCTTCTGAAGGTAGAAGTACATTTCATCTCCTTTGCCTCCTTGGCATATCTATAAACCCTGTAGTATTTATGGGTAATGAGCTCCAGGGCTACTGGACAGTGAATATTTTATTTGGGCAGCTCTTAGCCTCGTAAGCTCTTCTGAGCACCATATGTTGTGTGACTCAAGAGGTGAGTTTTAAAACCTCCAGGTTCTTTCATACCAGTGACTTTCAAGTCAGCAGTTGTTCTGTAGTTGTGGTAACACAGCTCCTGCCTTGTTATCTGTGTCTTGGAAATTTCATTTGACATCTGTGATACCCTAAAATCTCTCCTCTTTCAGTTACACAACTGAAAATCACATTACAGGTCTGAAATAACAGTGTTGTGCTCTAAACTGCAGCATCCTCAAACATTGCCCAGGTCCCAAACTCCATTTGGTGCAGAGGAAAGAGGAGGCAAAGCTGTGGCCATCTACTCCTTGGAAAGATACAGATCTAGTCAAGGCTTAAGTTCATGCTTCTTTCTCAATCTCTTATGCACCCAGGGGAGTCACCAGAAGAAAAAGAAAAAAAAAAAATAAAGGGCTGCAATAAGCCAACTTAATCCTGTATTAGATTCTTCTCTGAGTTTTTTACACAAGCAGCTTACTGGAGAGTTCCTTAGGCAGTTCCATGGCTCTGCTACACAGGAACTAAGGAGCTTCTTAGCGTGTCTTACAGGACTCTGCAAGTCCCAGGTGCTTCACTACGAAAATTAAGATATTATGAGAAAGATGGCTTATATAATCTTTTTAATATTCCTTAAACTGACACTTCTTACTTCCTGCCTGGTCAGGGAAGGAGGAAACTCAAAAGAAATAATCTGATTATTAAATCCTTTGAATCTCCTTCTTTTTAACAGTTAGACTCTACTAACAGTACCTGTAATATTTGAATGTGAACCTCTACTACGTACATACCCATATTATATACATAATATACATATATATATATATGTAGGGGTATGGAAGTCAAGGTCATTTCATGTACATGAAATTAGTTTCAGCTTTGTGAGAAAAAGCATATCCTGTCCTTTCATTCCTGTTCCTGAGGAGCCCTCATTGGCTTTACGCTCCCACTGCCCTAATTTTCAGGACATTTGTTTCAGAGTTAATCCTGCCTGCCTATTGTGTAGTTTCTCTTCACCCAGCCCATTATTTTGTGAAGGATATTTATGCAAAGACAGATGAAACTTGTTTAGCCCCTCGTCTTATTAATTGATGGGTTATGAATCGCCAGCGATTACAGCTACTGCTGTGACTGGCACCCCAGCTGGCATTTATTTCCAGGGGCTCCAGAGCTGGGCATGAGAGAGGATGCCACTTCAGTTAGAAAGCAGGCTCTGCAGGGGGACTGTAGCACTCTTCCACCTGTCCGATCCAGAAAGGACAAATAAAAGACGCTCTGATGCTGGTGGGTGGCAGCCGAAAAGAAGAATACAATGAGGTCACCGGGGACTAGGAGTTCAGCCAGCAACCAAACGGAGAAGCAGATGAACTCATTCGCAATATCCATTCTGTCTTCATGTAAAAGTCTGTGTAATTAAAAACAAACAAAAAGCAACAGGAAGGACTGTGAAGACATTTGGGCAGAATCATTCAACAGAACTGCATTTGATGGAGTCAGCAAGTCTTTAATAACAACATTGGCATTCTTCAGGCCGTACATCAAATGAATGGCAGAGTTCAGTGTAGCCTTTTCTAGATTTTCTCAGTACTTTTATCCACTTGAGCAATGAGCTATTACTCATTCATATGTTAATCATGTCAACAATTCAATCTGGAACTTATTACACTTGCTGGGGAATTTCCCAACAAAACAGATTTTTATTGGAAACTATTGACTGGTCAAAACCAAGAAGTTTTGGCCAAATTGTACTGAAAGACAGGAGTTTGTCCGGAATTTGTCCTGCCACTTTTCCTTTGGGGCATCTAAAGGTATCAACGATTCAAGCATCTCAGCTTCTGGGGCATTTTGCCATAACCAGCACTAACTCACCCACCAGGTCTCAAGCTTTCAGGCCCCTTGCCATTGATTTTGGAGCCTAAGGGAGAGCCTCAGCTACCAGTTCTCTATCATTTTTTCCCTTCTCTGTCCATTTTCCTCATACAGTCCTATACAAAGGTAGCCCAGATGATCAGCTCAACTTATTTTACATTACATTTCACTTTTTCAGGTCTGCATTTTAGTTTTAAGAACAACTTGTGTTGCTAAAAATAACAGAGACATTACAATATGTATAAAGCAAGAAGCTTTCTACTTGGGAGCAAGTTACCTCCCAAGACAGCACAGGACAAAAAATGAGCAAGCTTCTCATTTTGCCTTACGCCAGTGTAATCTTTGTTGCAAATATCTGAGGAGACAATTTCTGCTTCTCTAGATGAAAATTAAAATGCAATGGGCAATATGCTGGGCAAAATAAAACCGCACAGTCATGTTATGCACTCTTAAGGCAAACGAGATCTGTTTGTTAGACATGCTGTTGAAAGGACCGGAATGAGAATTAGAAGTGTTTGAAGACATCCCCTCAGGGTTAAAAAGAATAAGTTAAATTGAATTTGACTTGTGCCATGAAAAGTACACTACCTAGTGCCCTACCAGCAGAGTGCCAGTAAATGAAAGCTGTACTATGCTTGGGCACCACAAGAGAAACAGAGCAAACGTACAGCACATAAATGACATCCATGTAATTGATCATTAATCTGAAAAGAAAGGAGTAATGTTCATCATTCATCTACTTCAATGTATGCCATTAAAATAAATCAACACTTTCATGAGCTTGACATCTTTGGAGAAGAAAACATTGTGGTTTTAAACAGAGAAATCCCACAGATTCCAATCCCACACATGCTAATGAGTGACAGAGAACAAACACAAGTCTTTGAGGCCCTGAGAATTAGAAAAAATAAATGTCACAAAGGGAAAAACAAGGAGGGCTTCAGCATTCTTAATTGCTTTTAGATTACACCAGGGAAAAAGAGAAGTCCAGATTTTGAACTTAATCAAAAGTTGGCAACTTTACCCAACTACACACTTTGCACTATTATTATTATTGTTGTTGTTGTTATTATTACTACTACTTTAATTCTTGTTCTCAGGTGTTGATATAAAACTGAAAGAGAAGAATAGGAAATAAAAGTTACCATTCTGGAATCAAGAAAGGATTTTATTTGTTACTACACTTTACTACACATACAACTATGACACAATAAAAATCATTTGCTTAATAACAGCATCACTATATAGAACAGAGTGACCACAAGCCTCTTGGTAAGTCTTGAGGATTGTAGCAGTTCTCCTCACATTAGTTGTTAAGATGTGAAGCTGAAAGACACAAACCAAAGCTCTTAAGCCGACTCCTACTGATTTGTCATGTGGCATCAAATAAACAATGAACACTTCTCATGAATTTCTCATATTATAAAGCAATATCAGTGTGGAAAAAAATCCACATTGGAATTTTTTTCAAAAACTGGCCAATTCTGACTTCTCTTTGTGTTGTCCTCCTTGCCCACCCCCCCCAGAAAAGAGGGAAATTAAGGTTTTAAAATCCCAGCATTTGAACACAAGATCACTATTGAAAATAAAAAATAAAAAAAATTATAAGCAGGTTTAGCTAGACAGAAAGGCTTCCTTTCCAAAAACTGCAAAATGAAAATTATTTTGATAATTTCCATTAGAAAGAGGTAGATGCTATTTTCAAGACAGCATTAATATTGCAGTTCTTAAACTGGAGGACACCTTTTGTTGTACTGCTGCCAGTTTATTGATCTTAACTTCTTCTAAAGCCCTCACCGCACCCCTCCAAGCACCACACAATCTTTTAATCTATTTATCCTTACAGCACCCCTGGGAGACAGCAAAGCACTGTTATCCCCATCTGCCAGGTGATGCAGGGAAGCCAGTCCCTCGCCCGCTCGCGCCCTTTGCTGAGTTGTGCACCCGAGCCCCCCAGCACAGGCAACAGGGAAAGGCTGGAGATTGCTGCTCAGCAGCCACCTAACCCTGTATGGGCCCCAGGTATCACTGGCACTCACTCAAGCTTTCACCAAACCGCTGAGGCTTTGGGTTTCTGGGGACGCTCCTAAGGCACAATTCTTGCCATGGCAGTTCCCGGCAATTACACCAGAGCTAAGTCCTGAGCAGCGACAAGTCCAAGGGCAGAGTGATATCCTCCCAGCAAAGGGGCAGGGAGACATTATCCATGGCTGCAGTACCTGCCTAGGATGAGGAAGACCTTGAGTCTTTGCTCCCAATTAAGCAAAGGAAAGAACTGAATTCCTCTCTTAGTCATCCTGGACATTTTCAGTGCATCTCAGCAGTTACTCATGCACATGGTTCAATACTGCACCTGTGCGTTTGAGCAATTAACCCACTTCAGGAAAAAGTGTCGACAGATAGGAATCCTGTAAAGTAAGTATCCACCTCTGATGAGGCCCGTTAAGCTGGTGTCTAAAACTTTCCTGTGCATTTTGCTCATGGTTGCCTCTCCGCAGGTGGCTGCTTCTCCCTGCACACAGCATAGGAAACATGCACGTTCAATTCAGTGCTTGGAGTGGCCATGAAGGAGTCAGGTCTTGGAGTGCTGAGGGGAAAACCTGAGTGCAAGCACCTCTGAGGGTCCGGCCCTGAGCTGTTTGCCGACAGTAATAGGAAAAAGGTGGGTGAAGCTGAAGCAGGGACATAAATTCAGGCATTCCTGAATTTGCTCATAAATTCTTGTGTTCCAGCTCCTGGACTATCCTCACTGCTGGGCCATATAGATTTTTGAAAGGAGATAAGAAGCATTCCTGTCCTGGCCAACCAGGACTGTTTTATGCAGGAATATATTCAAAATCTCTTCTCTCAACCATCTGGCAACAAGGTGAGCATGTACACATGGGGTGGGAATGTTAATCCATGACATTAGCTTCCTTCACCTCCTCCAACTGATATAACCACAGAGCATACAGTATGAGAGTCTGATTTCTGCAGAAAGATTAAAATCATTAAATGTGTTTAGCTTGGCCAAACAACTTCTAAAATGGGAGGTGGCTGTAAGCATTAAATAATTTGGAAGGCATAAAAATTGAGTAAGGAAATTAACTGGTTAGGTTAATGCAAAGGATTGGAAATAGTCCCATATGGTGGTTAAGTATCATCGATTTTTATACTAGACTAAAATAGAGATTAAAAATTGCAAAAAGCCCTGTTTTCACCTACAGCTACTATTAAGGCATGTGTCACTAGAGTAAGATAACGTTGTCTGTGTTTCAGTGTCATGCTCACAAAGAGCATAAATAAAGGGCAAGTGTATGGCAGAGAGGGAGGGAAGGATTCCACTTCTGGACCAATATACTCAATTATTAAAGGCCCAAGCTGCTGCACACATCTTTTGCACCCTAAGGCAAAAGGGACTGCGTTCAGCCCCATTGCCACTTCACCACATTTCACAGAGCTACATCACAGCTCAGTCTGCACAAACCCCAAAGGCTTTTGCATTCACATTGAAGCATACATCTTCATGAGCAAGCAGCAAGTGCTTCTATCTATCCTACCATGCTATTACAGGTTTTCTTTTCCCCTTCTGCATGCTCTTCTCTAATTTCCTGTTTTATTCACCAGGATGGTTGAGGTTTGATGGGAACTCTGGAGGTTATCTTGTCCAAACACCCTGCTCAAGAAGGGTCATCTAGAGCCGGTTGCCCAAGACTGCATCCAGATGGCTTTTGAATAAATATATTTATATTGTCTAAGACCTTTAATCAGCAGTAATATCTAAAACAAAGTAAAACCAGCATATATCCTAGGAGGTAAAATAGTGACACTTCTAGGCATAGTGATCACTTTACGTTACAGATGTCCTTGGAGAGTCCAGCTGCAGTGTAGTCCACACATAGCAACCAACTATCCAGTTCAAGCAAATTTGAATATTGACTGTTATTGACTGTCACCTAAGTTAGATTCCCTTTATATTCAGTCTAGAAAGATACAACTGATGAAAAGAAGACCTGCCCTTCTGAAAGTCACCTGAGACCTTTGGTAATACTGATGGATTAGATCTGAACCTCTCTGTCCCAAGATGCTACAGTGTAAATAGGCAAAGCTAATGAAGATAAAAAAGGAAAGCCAAGAGCAGGAAGAGATGTCTCTCCCATCTTTAGGGAGGACAATGGCACAGAGAAGAGATGAGCTTCAGGTAACTTGCTCCCAGTTCAATGCCTTGTACATGACCCCAGGTGCCTGGATCACCCAGCTTGAACCCTTAGAGACCCTCTCCCAAACCTTCTTTCTTTCAAAGCTGTTTAAACTGATGCTGCTTACCCCTAAAATATGGCTATAAATAAGCATTCAAGGCACAGACTCATCCTCTTTATGAATAGTTCTGTGAACACATACTGATGGAGCTTTTACAAAGATTGATCTGAAAAATCATGTTTCCCTGATATTTGGGCATGCTTTACTAGTGCATCTGAAAGCTTTTGCATTAAATCTTATGCCACAACAGGCCACAGGTTTCAGCCAGTTTTCTGCATGACACACACTGCTTTCTCTATAAAAGATTGACTGATCAGAGAAGTGTGCCTCCTGAGCACTGGAAGCACACGAGCAGTAAGCTTTACATGTGGGCATAGGCAATAGCTATAAGGAGCATACTAACATAAGAGAATCAATAGGGATCTCACAATCAATTAACTGCTTATTTAAATGTCCACTGGTTGTTTAATTGACCCATTCTAAGCATAGCCTAAAAACAAAGCATGTTGAGTTTTTCAAATGTGGATGAGACTATACTGAACATCTAGACACTTTATTCTTGGGGTTTTTTTAATTCAATGGGGTTGACTTTCTCAAACCAGTTGAAGTTAGTTAGATGCGAAATCGCCACTGAAATTAGAAGCCAGATACTTGGTATCTTTAAAAAACCATTCTTCTTCAACTGTTTCAGAAAGGAAAAAAAAACCTGTATTGTGAAAATTGGAGAGTAGCTATTGTAAAGGTTGATGCTGACAGAAAGTGATAACTTCAAGCTACTGGTTCATACACCTGTAAAAGATTAAATTGGCTTTAGTGACAAGTTCTTTTGTGCTCCAGGCAGTTAGTTTTAAGTGGAAGTTAGTGCTTCATGGATAAAACAGATATAATGTTGGAAATTATGTGACAAAACTAAAATACTATGAATGCTCAGTTCACATTCCTGCAACTTATGTACAAACCCTCCCTCCCTTCTCTCTAGCCAAGTGTATATTCTTTCTGAGCATATGCAGACACTCCACAACATATACCTGTCACACCAAAACCCCAGTCCTTCAGCTTTCTTGGCAGCCCCACATAACAGATGTCAAGATCTAAGGTTCCCAATCCATGGTCTGCATGCCATGAGGGGTATGGAAAATTCTTCCAGGTGAATGTGTGGGGCAGGTGGCAGCTGCAACTCTTGACAATGACTGCATGGAGGTTTCCACAGGAGCTGCTGGATAATTCCCTCGTAGTTCCCAGAGGGCAATCAGGAGTTGGTACAATTAACACCCAGCACAACCATGCCTGTAATTCCAATGCAAACAGCAGGAACTTGGCAGAATGAGGTAGAGAGCATTGGATTAGGATGGAAGAAAGGCTAGATCATGTTTAGCCCTGAGGTGAAAGGAGAAGAGCAATTAAGAAGGAAGAGGAGTAGGATTAGAGTCCTAATTTTGGCAGATAGGAAAGGAAGGCGAGGAAAGAGGAGCCAGGGAGTGAAATGTTGCTTAAGAGTGTGTAGAAGGAAGCAAGGAGCTTAAGTTGGGAAGGGAAGATGGGTGGGAGTGGAGTCCTGGTTTGGGAAGCAAGCAGAGACGTGCAACCTGCCCTGAAAGCTAGCAGCTGCTGCTGCCGTGAGTAGTGGTTTCCCAACAACCAAGCCTGGAAACCCCATTTCCATCAAGTTCAGCCTGGGTCAAACAGAGTAGAAAGTGAATTTCAGAACAAAGGGATTATGGCAGACAACTCCCTGCCCACTCTCCCCTCCCTTTTCTTTTGTGGGAAGAGGAATCAAGAGAAGGGCTCAGCTTTGGAAATGTAGCTCCGCTCCCAACCCATATAGTGTCAGAACCAACACCCTAAAGTGCACCCGTGGGAACAGTGGGAGCCAGAGCAGCTCCAAGAACAGGGTATCCATCCCATGCTCCCGCTCAGGTATGTTGTTTACTGACATGATGCTTTTACATTGAGACTGGACTGCCAAGAGAGTACGGTGGGGTAGCTTCCAGGTCTATAAATGCAGAGCTGTCATTTGCAGTAAAAATGAAATTAAAAGAACAACAAAGGTGTATACTGGAAATGATGCCAGCGAACAGCAGTCATCAAAAATATATATTTTTTTTTTCCATTGACCACTAATGGACAATATGAGGGTTTGTTATCCTCAAACAAATACTGAAGAAAAGCTGGCCCCCCATCCCACAAATACTTAGGTGTATTTTGGCCTAGTTAAGCAGGCAGCTCTTAGCCCTGACTTCAGTAGGAATCAATGCTTGAAGCAAAACTCATCCATAAGCATCTGCAGGATCAGAGACTGTGTCCCCATAGTTAGCTTTTTCCAATACAGTTCACAATACTGCCAGAGAATCATATTTAAGACTGTACTGCAGTATGTCCAATCTATTTAGCTGGTAACTCCTGCACCTCAAAATATATAGCTGCCACAAACTATTGATGAAGATTTGCTTTTCTGATCCTCAGTTGTCCTGATCATCTGCTTTCTTTTTTGGTCAATATGTGATTCATTAAACTGAAGGGACTTTCATTTTCTTTATATTCACATCAATCATGCTTGCTTTGCTGAATTCCGTACGTGTATTATTTGTGATACGCATAATGTTTGGAAACACATAAGCAATACACTCACTAAGGATAGAAATTACCAGCTCCAAAGGCAAGAAAATTATGTTCATTCCATTATTTAGCTTCCCCAACAGAAATCTCATTGATGAACTCTATTCTAATACACAGCCAGATAGCAATCTTATTACCTCATAATGAGAACTGATTTCTCCTCATCTAAATCTCCATTACTTCTATCATCTCATTTTTATGTAATTTCCTTCTTACAGATGCTTTTATGTTAAATCCCCCAAGCAGACAAGCAATATTATGTTTGTTTGGTATCTACTGCAAAGCCTTTTATGTGGAATGAAAATAAGTGTAGAAAAGCTAGAGGAAGGTTTTGTATCCTCGTGCACTCCAACTATATATATATTCTACACTGCAGATTCCTTCTAAATGAAAACTACACTCTTCTTCTCAGAAGCAATCCCAGTTCCAAAAGGTAAGGATTAGCAGGCTAAGCTGCAGGCTGAGAAAATATTTTTATTTGAAATTTTATTATTGCTGATAATATTGGCCAAAAAAAATTTCCAGAAAGGCCCTACAGATTATCAGCTGAGCCATATGCCACAGATCTGATGTAACAGTAGCATCCTAGAGTTCCCTCCTACCCACAAGTACAGATCTCTTCCTCTAGCACACCTATGAACCTCACCACATTTGTCTTTTCAAGGTACATGTCCCAGAATCCGTTTCCAGTTGGAAACCTCTTAAAGATGGAGAGGGGAAACCAAACCTGGAGGAAGTGCAACGTGCATTTGGCAAGCACACATCAAACTAGACTAACCTGATCGCTTTCTCTGACTATCTAAAAAAGTTATTGTAATTAAGGGTGGCAATAAGCAGTACAAAGTCTAGCTGGAGGCTGTTCACTAGAGGTGCACCGCAGGGTTCCATCCCAGGGCCAACACTGTTTAACATCTTCATTAATGACCTGGATGATGGGACTGAGTGCACTCCTAGCAAGTTTGCTGATGACACCAAACTGGGAAGAGCGGCTGATATGCCAGAGAGTCATGCTATCATTCAGAGGGACCTCAACAGGCTGGAGAAATGGGCCAACAAAGAGCTGGCTGGCAAGCAGCTTGGCAGAAAAGAAAAAAGAAAGGGAAGGGCACACAAAGGGGTGATGGTATGTCGATCATGAGCCAGCAGCGTGCCCTTGCAGCAAACTTGCCTTAGGAAGTGTCACCAGCAGGCTGAGGGAGGTGATCCTTCCCCTCCACTCAGCTCTGGTGAGACACACCTGGAGTGCTGGGTCCAGCACTGGGCTCCCCAGTACGAGACATGGCCATACTGGAGCAAGTCCAGTGGAGGGCCACAATGATAATTAAGGGACTGGAGTGTTCTTCATACGAGGAGAGCCTGGGAGAGCTGGGACTGTTCAGCCTGGAGAAGAGAAGGCTCGGGGGGATCGTATCAGTGTGTATGAATACTTGATGGGGAAAGTAAATAAGAAGGAACCAGGGTCCTTTCAGTGCTGCCCAGTGACAGGACAAGAGGCAAAGGGCACAAACTGGAACACAGGAAATCCCATTTAAACATAAGAAGCTTTTTTCGGGTTTTTTTCACAGGGGTGTTTGAAGACTGGAAGATGTTGCCCGGAGAGCTTGTGGAGTCTCCCTCCTTGGAGATATACAAAACCAAACAGGACAAGTCCCTGAGCACCCTGCTCTGAGCAGGGGGTTGGACTAGACAATCTTCAGAGGTGCTTCCCACCTCAGAAACTCTCTAATTCTGTGGAAGTGCATTGGATCTAATTTAGCAAAGCATTTGATACAGTACTGAACAGGAGACTAGTGGTTCAACTGGAGAAGAGGAGAATTAATACATTGATAAGGAACTTGCATGTGCCAATAGACAGCACAGATGAGATGTGCTAAGTCAGAGGAAAGTTACTAACTCAGCCCATGGTCTTTGAACAAATCTTTCCTTACTATTTTTATCACTGATTTTGATACCAAGAAATAGGAATGGTGTAATGAAATTCACAGCTGACAAAGCTGGGAAGCACTGCTGACAAACCAGCGGATCACTGCTAATGGGGGAAATGACCAGAATATCATCAGAGAGAGATTGAAAGCTCTTGAAGATTGGAGAGAGAGAAATTGGGTAAGTAATAGAACAAATACGTAGAAACTAATAAAATAATCACAGTCTTGCTATCACAGTGGGGAAGCAACATTTGGAAACAACTGACAAAATAAAAGACCTATATGTTTCATTTACCCTCAGGGTAACCATAAAACCTATGCCAAAACCAAGAACTCCTGAGTAACATAAATAAAGATATTTGCCCCCCAAAAGCTAGAGATGTACTAATATTATTGCCACTGCACAAGATACTACAGTGCTGTATACAATTCCAGCAGCCTATGTTCAAGAAAATCCACTCTGCTTCAAAAGGGATTGGGGGGGGGGGGGCACTAAATTAATCGGGTGAATGGAAAAACCTTCTTCATGGAAGGACACAATGAGAACTTAGGTTTATTTTAGCCTAGCAAAATAAAGGCTAGGGGAAAAAAAAAAAATTAAACTAATGAATTGTGTTGCCAAAGAACAAAGGGCTTTGAATAAATTGAATCTGGAAAACAGAAGATATCTAACCAACAGACCAGTGATGTCCTGGAAAATTCAAATAACTCAGCAGAAATTAAGGAGAAAAAATTTAGCTGGGCTTAAGCTGAAGGCTGAGCAGTCTGTGAAAACAATTACAACATGGTGGTCTGTGTCAGGTCTCTACTTCACATGCTGTCCTGGACTACAGCACAGGGGCCACCTCTGAGATGCTCTGAATTACACTGGAGACAAGACTAAGTATATAAAGGATAAAAGTCACCATGTTCCAGGTTGTTTGGTCCTACACTGGGAGAGGCCATGCTAGTTAAGGGGAAGCAGTGAAGTAATTGCTATCTCAAGGCAACTCTCAACTATATATAGCTGTGTATGTGGAGAGGGAGTGATCTGAGAAGCTCTTGGGCTAGGGTGACCACTCTGAACTGAAAATACTAACGTTGATCTCTTTACCAGCTGTTCATTTTTTTTCTCCTTTTCCACCACTAACAATGACACAAGTTAATTTAATTAAACTCAGGCAGCCACAGAGTGTGTGATCATGAGATTTGCTGAATAAAATCAAGAGACATTTCTTCATTTGTAGATCTAAATTTTTAAAAAATAAAGATGCTCAATTTAGAGTAGTCAATAATATTCAGAAGGGCTAAAGCAGTACAGCCCCAGGGATTTGAATAGCTTTGCTACTGCTCCACACCCTCCAAAATCAGCTTCCATGTATCTTGGGTTCTGCACCCAAAGGGAATGTAAGCATTTGAAATAATGGTCATTAGCTGTCCTTAAATTAAAGAATAACTCTAATCACTGCACGATGATGAAGAACAAGAGAGCCTGTATGACTCAGATAAGTTCACCTATGTGTTTAGAGACTCAAAAGAGAAGGGGTTTTGTGCTAACAGGTTAGAAAAACAGTGTGAAGAACATCCTGAGGGCAAATGATCTAACAATTGTGTCATGACATGCATTTTAGAAAGAAAAAAAGATTAACTGCCATGGTGAGCTAAGTGATCATTTAGACAATATTGCAGACAAAGGAACTAGTTCCCTGCTGAGTTTTTAATGACTTGAGAACAAAACAGTCTCCACTTAGACACCAGAAGCGTTTGACCCCAACAACCCACTCTTGCTGTGTTCACCAGGTTGTGCCCATACTGCCCTTCTGGTTCAGCGTTGAAGTGAAACTCTGACTGTCCCAATTTACCACCTGCCAGTCGGGTTTTCAGAGTGGTTTTAGCACATTCAAACTAGATTCTCTGAGGAGGAAATTCATCCAAAACCTCTCGTCCATCCACCTATGCACCAAACACACCCCAGTCTATAATGGAGACGATAAGTGGCTAAATCAGTGACTTGACCTTCAGACAGCCTCAAATCACATGTGGGATGGGAATATCAGGGGACCAGATTAAATCTAGTCCAGAGTCAAATATCCAAACCATTAACAATTTTGATATATTAGATGGTGATCCATCTGCCCCAGTCTACTGATCTGCTCCTTTTGCACAGAATTACTTACTTATGTAAAAATGGCCACAGAGACAAAAACATTATTTCTCCAGGTGGAGGTTGTGTGTTAATAGCTCCATCAGGTCTGTGATTGCCATTGGTTTGGGGTTTTTTTCCCAGTGGTGAATAGAAACTCACTTGTACCTCAACAAAGTGATAATCAGTGTCTCTTCCTCCTAGCAGTTGTATACCTGACCAAGGTTCAATAATGTGGACTATTGACTGGACATCAGTTTCCCTAGCAGACACCAGTACTAACAGACAGCATCATGACAAGGCTGCTTCTTACTCCATCAAGTGAAATGGTTGTTCAGAAGAATTTATTTGCATTTTATGATCCTATTGCACAATAGATACTCTTCAGAAGATAAAATGCATCAGGTCACAGATCAGCAGAGTAGAAAGATTCCCACCACTGAATGATCAAGACTGCTGTGGGAATGAAAAGATCCTGTAACAAGACTTACAGGCACCAGAGATTAGGTTTAGAGTTCCCCACCCCAGTTTCCACAGGCAGATGTTCGGAAATGTAAATTGCATTTTGGCCTTGGGAATAGCCCTCAATGTCCCTATTACAAAACCCTAATGCATGCCTCCATTTCATCTGTCTAGCACTACTATAATTTTATGGCTAAACACGTCTGGGTTTTCTCCCTCAACAGTCAGTCTAGAATTAACTCTTGCAATATTGTGAAGTCGGGTCATTTCCGACTCTTGTTTCATCTTGTCCATTTCAGTTGCAGCGCTGAATCATGTTAACTTCAGACCATGTAATTGCTTATCCACATGGAAGGTAAGTAGCCTCACAAGCCATACAATGTGGGATCCAAACGGGGTTGCCTAATGCCAAGGTACTCCTGCACCAAGGTACCAGGACACCCCTCCCTGCTGCTGCTTCTCTGCATGTCTCTATCCTCAGTGAGTTCTCCCTGTATCCCAATGTGCTGAAAATTAGTTTACTTTGCAACTGAGCAGAGCCTGCATTCATTGTACCTGTAGCTCTCCTTCCTCTCTTGCATACAACATGACAGTCTCACCACCATCCTCTCTTTCTCCCAAGCACTTCCCTCAGACTGCCTTAGCCCAGGCTCTCTTCGTCGTGAGTCTGGAACACGGCTTGAAACAAGTTCTGTACTGGTATGAGAAAGCACCATAACGTACCTGCAATAATCACAGGGACCTGAAGCATGGGTCTGTGCAGCATCAGATGTCTGAACACATAACCTCTAATAGAACCTATAGCAGAACCAGGGGATGCTCAAAGTTTAGTGACCACCTGTCATGGTTTAAGCCCAGCCAGCAACTAGCACCACGCAGCTGCTCGCTCACTCCTCCCCCATCACCCTCTGGTGGGATGGGGAGGAGAATCAAAAACAAGTAAAACTTCCAAGTTGAGATAAGAACAGTTTAATAATTGAAATAAAAAATAAAATATAATAATAATAGTAATGAAAAGGAAGATAACAAAAAGAGAGCAAAATAAAACCCAAGAAAGGCAAATGATGCACAATGCAATTGCTCACCACCTGCTGACTGATGCTCAGCCAGTCCCCAAGCAGCGATCCACCCCTCCTGGCCAACTCCCCCAGTTTATATACTGAGCATGACGTTCTGTGGTATGGAATATCCCTTTGGCTAGTTCAGGTCAGCTGTCCTGGCCACGCTCCCTCCCAGCTTCTTGTACAGAGCACGGGAAACTGAAAAATCCTTAACTTAGGATAAGAACTACTTAGCAACAACTAAAAACATCAGTGTGTTACCAACATTGTTCTCATACTAAATCCAAAATGCAACACTATACCAGCTCCTAGGAAGAAAATTGACTCTATCCCAGCTGAAACCAGGACACCACCAAAAAAATTTTCTATGATACCTCTTGGCTGCAGCACTCAGTGCTGTCCTAGGAAGCATCAGCCGTGGGAGCTCCAGGTGAGGATAACATAGGGCACTGCATGGGCAGACTCCTGCAGCTGCCTTCCCATAGTTGCTGTGTGCCAGGCTGCACTGGTGCTTGACCCATTTACAGTTGCCATGGAGAGACTGAAGCATACAGAAGTATCACATCTCCCAGCTGCAATGCTATCTCACCGAAATAAATATCTGTTCGTGAATTTAAAGGGGAAACACAATAAAATAATTATGAAAATCTGTGTCCAGTGACTGCTAGCAAACATGAATTATTTGACAAAGCTAGTCTATCATCCTTCATTATCAGCAGGCTGCAGCTCTAGCCTAACCATCTCCCTTAATAAGAAAAGAGAGGAAATCAGGCACAGTTGTGGCACCTTTCCTTTTAAGACTTTCACTTTTAATACTTTTCATCTTAATGGTCTTGCAACACAAAAATGGATTAAAGCACCATTAAGCCAGGAATCGCATTTTTGTGTGCAGTGCAATTTCTCGCAAATTCTGTAAATAGGTTGGTCTCCCTCCCAACAATGAGATTTCTGCCCTCTGTAATTGTGCTGCAGCTACAGCAGCTACTAATGAAAACAGCACAATGGTAAGACTAATTCTCTGAGATTGCAAAGAGCTCAAACACCCACTCCTTCCAAGTGTTACTACTTGGCAAGGTTTCTTGAAGAAAGAAACACTAGTATATTAAGGTTCATTGAGCCAATAGGAAATGACCAAAACCTTTTCATTTGGGCTTCAGACCAAAGTAAACTTTTTATGCATTTTAATGTTTCTTTCATCAGTTTATTCTCTTTTTCTGCCAAACTGAATTTATGGATTCCAACTAGGTATAGAAATGTTAAACTTTTGCAATCAGCTCTGTAGTCATGAAACAGCCCAATTTTGCAAGCTTGGTGGCTGAAGGTAATTTTGGTCAAGCTTCTGATTAAGGATCTTTGTAGCCTATAATAGCAATAATTTATTGAAACTATGGCTCAGTGAACAAGGCTATATATACTCGTGTGTCAGTGGATGGCTCTCGATTAGCCGTTTATGTGCATGTAGCTAAGCACATCCATTTATTATTATTTTCATTTGTTTTAAGAACTTAGAAGCCTAACTGGGGACCAGCATTCCCAAACATCATCCACATTTGGCGGAGTTTGGTCTTAAATTAAACATCCAGTCCCACTTTTTTCCCACTGAGCCTTCTGAGTCTGTTGCATTGGTGATAGCAGGGAGAGAGAAACGGGCTAAAAGAACAAAGTACAAAAATCAAGTCATATAAAGTGTATTATTCTAAGCAGAAGGTCCCACGAGCAAACGATTCAGGGCTAGCACTCCTGAAGCTAGAGAGGGAAACTGTGCTAAAGCACATTTTATTAACACAGACCCAGCTTTTTTTTTTTTTTTTTTTTTCCTTCTCCTCCCCCCCGGTAAAGATTGAAAACAGACAGCTGAAAATAAGGAGGTAGGCAATGTCTTTCATCCGTCCTCGAGACAGAGGGAGGTGGCTCGTCCTGCGGTGATGCAGTGCCATCTAGTGATTCCTTCCTTCAAGGAAAAAAAGCAAAACCCACTAAATTACATCACCAGGTTTAAAAAACCCTAAATTACACCTCAGAGTAGGGGAGGGAGTCTGGCAGGCAGCCTGTTCCCATAACAGGGTGCGGGTGTGAACAGGCTTCCCTTTCGCCACCAACAGCTGCTGGGGAAGTTTGGGTTGAAAGCCATCGCCACCTCCACCACCATCTGTGGGGACGGGGACAACAACAGGGACCCCAGGTACCACCTTGGTGCCTGGTCCCAGGCAGGCCGGCGGGCAGCGGGTCTCCCCATCGGCTCCCCAGCTCCAGGCAAGCCAGCACGTAATGATGCTCTGGTTTTAGGGGTCCCCAAGGCCCCTGTGAAAGGCAGCACGGCCTCGGCAGATGTAGCTGAGGTTCACTTAACCAGCACTTTGCTTCCCAGGGTTTAATTAGCTGCTGCTGCGCTAAATAACAGCTCCCAGGAGGCAGCGACACGTCAACGCTGTTACAAGCTGGTGCCTGAGCAAGCCTGAAGAAAAGCTGCAGCTCGGTGTCACAAGCAGCATGGCCACCCCAAAGCAGTTAAGATGACCCTCTTTCCCACCTCCCACCCTCTGGCCCTCAGGCTGTCAGCTGAGGTTGAAAATGCAAACTTTTTCAGTGAGTGGTGTCCAAGCTCTTACTCTGATTTCTAGACTCCTGGTCCCTTGGTGCTGAATTTGTTCATATTCGCAGGTTTTCTCTGACCAGTCATGAGAATAGGTTTGCTCATTCTTTTTTTTTTTTTTTTTTTTAATTTTAATAAAAACAGTGACTAAGACATTAATGCATGATTCCAAAGTCCTGGAGAAAAATATAAAATATTGCCAGCTGTCCTGATTTTTACCATGAGCTTTACAATGCTGGAGCTTACCTGTCTCACCTACACATAGCTAAATCCAAAAGATTTATTTCACAGGTGTATAAAACTAATAAAATGGGAAGGAACCTTTTTTTTTAAAGAAAAGTAAACCCAAAATTTCTCAACAGAGAAGATTTCACAAACATACAGTGATCTCTGGATGCTGGCACTTACTCAAAAGCTGATTTATCCCCATCCTTGTGAACAGAGGTTCAGGTGTTGGTGTGGGTGCCTTCCAGAAGCCACATATTCCCATGAGCTAAGCGCCGGGCTGGGTGCCGGGAAATCCCACATATTTCTGTTTCTGCTTCCATCTGGCCTGAAGAAACACATCCCTTTGTATTGCTGTGTAGCTGCCCCAGGCCAGGAGACCACTGCAGGCTGCACATACTGGTGGGGACTGGGGGGCAGTGGCATGGTCTCAACTTTGGCACGTGACCACCACGCGTGTCCACTGTGTTAACAGGCGCTGATATGGGACTGCTACCTTTCCCTCACCAGCAAATCTATGTTTCATCTTCTTTATTACTGAGAGGAAGATGAGTGAGAGGAAGACTAGCCAACCAGCCTGGGATTTAGGAGTGCCAAATATAGCTCACTGTCTGCTATGGATCGTGGTGACCCTGTGTTTCCCCGGGCATGTGAAGCACAGGCTCCCACATCCAAATGCACTCTCTGGCCATGTCCAGTCCTCACCCTGAGGTATGACCCAGAAGTTAATATCATTCCCTTCCATTTCCACTGCCTGTCTTCTTCCCCTGTTCCCCATATTCCACAGAGAAAGCCCAAGGCGCCTATAATGGACCAGAGCAAGGCACTAGAGGGCACTTTGAGATGGAGGAAGTTAATAATATTGTCTTAATTTGCAGATGGGGAAAATAAGGACCAAAATTAAAAGCCAGTCACCCAAGGGAATAAAATAACCAAATAGCAATCAGGACCTCAAGGTCCTAAGCCATTTTGAAGGCTGGCAGACAGCTGTGCCTCCCATGGCAAGTGAGTGGTTCCACTTGCAAATCCAGAGAATTTACCTCATATGTATAATATATAGATAAACTGATATACTAGATATATCTAATATATATAAAATAATAGCTTAAGGTGAATTATGTACCTTTAACCAGGGTGTTCATACCTACCTGGAATTCAAGAAATAGCAAACTAGACCTTCCTTACAGGTTTCCAGCTGTAAGTAACAGAAGAAGTTGAGGAGAACTGGTTCTGCCAGGCGCTGCATCCCATGACAAAGATGTGCTCAGCATGCAACCTGCATGTGAAGGGACACACTGCCATTCCTCAGGAATCAGAGGCTGCAACATGGTTGGAGGCAATCAAGATCAGCACAGGATTGTTTGCTTTATTTTTGCTCAGGTGTGCTCAACGCACTGTTTCAAATAGTACCGCCTCTATCATAGCTTGTCTAATAGAATTATAAACCCAAAAATGGGTAACAGAAATTTCCTGACTACTGAACACAAACTGAAAACTCATGTTTAGAGGACCATTGTATCAACAATTTCATGATTCGCACAAAAAAATTAATTTTATGTTTGGAGATAAGAATTAATGGGCAAGCACTAAAATACTGAACACTGAACAATATATTGCCTTTCAAAACCGTTAAGAATATTCGAGAACACAAGTAGTACCATTCATTATCACCTCAATAGCCATGTTTCATGTTGAAAGTCAACACACGGGACTCAAGCATTGCTAGGACTTGCTAATACAGCACCAGAGTAAAGGAAGGAGGAAGGACTCCTTAGGACCTCAAAGCCTGGATCTGGGGAAAATGTTCCAGCAGGGTTGATGCATTTTCTTTTTTCTGTCTGTGTGAGGACTTCAGGATTAACCCAATACTGAGGAGGAGAGTTTCCCAGAGAGTTTCTCTCTCATCATTGTAAAAAGAGTGCTGGTGAGGAAGGAACATATTTGTCAAAGGATTACCAGTAACTGGTTTTTCCCATATTCTTTCAGCACGAAATAGCAATACATCCCAGGAGAAATCAAATTCCTGATGCAGAACCAAATAGGAACTTGTGCACATTTGTGATTGAGCTAGTTTTTCCTCACTGATGCAGAATTTACCTTTTCCCATTGCTAATATTTTTTTCCTTCAACTGGAAATACTTTCCTGAAAACTATAGTTTGCAAATTAGACCATAATAACATCATGATCATACGGAGTCTGAGAAGGTCTATTGAAAACAATGGGGAAAGGGCTTCTCAAACGGTAGAGGAGCAGATCCTGAGGGCTTTAGTAGTTCAAAGCTGATCTTTGTTCAGCTCTAACACGTAATTCTCAAATTACATGAGATACAGGAAGTAGTCCTTTGCCCTATTCTGCCCTGGCAAGCTCCCACCTGGATACCATAGCCAGGATTGGGTGTCACCTTCATGAAGTCTGTGAAGAAATGCAGTGGAAAGCACTGAACAACAAGAGAGATCCAGAAAGCATGACATACAAGGAAGACTTGTATGGGGTAAAATCCTCTAGCTGTATATAAAAAGCTACTGAAAAGAGAAGTAATAAGATCTTCCTGCCATCATGGATGGGAGGAAGATGTAAAGACCTTCATTTGCAGTTAGGAGAATTCAGGTTGGATGCTAGCAAAAAGCATTTTAGCAGTATAGGTAGCAATATTGGAATAAGGTGCCTGAGAGGCTGTGGACTCTCTACCATCAGAGGTCTTTAAGGACAAACTTAATAAACATACAGGTATAATTACTTTGGCCTGAAGCAGAAGAAAGGCCTAGACAAGTTCATGAGGTTCTTCAAGCCCTATTGCTCCATGAGCCTCTGATATTAAAATTCTAGCCTAGAAAAAATTAGCTTCCTTCCAACTGCAAACACAGAATCAAATTACAAGTACAGCCTGATTTCACACACACTAGTGTAAATCAGGAGGTAGTAAGCTAAGGCTGGTGGAATTATGCTGCTGTAAAGCCCCAAAAGATGGGATTCAGGATGATTAAGCTAATTGATTTTAATGTAACACAAAGCAATTTCAAGATTTTTTTGTACCCACACTAGTTTCTTTGTTCTGTTCTATTCTGCGTTTTATAGCAATAATGATATTGTCACCTCATTACCCTGGCACCTGAGTAGGGTGAAAAAAAATATTAGCCAGAAGAAAAATAAGCTGATTTGATGCCCCTGCACCATGTTTGAAACCCACTGATGGAAGATTTGGAGATCAGTACATTCTTTATATAACTCCACTTAATAAACCAATTTCTCTGACTTCTGTAGCTAACAGTTTCACACAACTTTCTTTTAACTGGCTAATTTTGTACATGGTAAGTATTAATTAAAAAATGGGACCAAAGGGCCTAGCTAAATCTTTGATCTTCTCTGTGCCCCACTTTCCTCTGTCTGTAACACAGAGATCATATTTTTCTCACCCCAGACATCTGCTGGATGATTAGTTCATTAAGATTTGTAGGGTGATTTGCATATTCCCAAATTATTAAATTAGATCACAGCAGATATTCCAACAACCATTTTAGAAATTAATTTCCATTTACTGGACTTTTGATGGAATTCAGAAAATGACTGGAAGACCTGTTTTTTCTTCCAAGATACACACTGTCAGCCAGCATGACTGCCCTTGTTGAGATCACTTAACAAGTCTTCCAGCAGGCTCATTGGGAATGGGATCAGCTCACACTGACTTTCTCACTTTGTCTCCAGGATGCCCGATTCCTACCGACACAACCAGCACCCTCCAACAGGTACCTTTACTTGCGCATCTGCATCCTGTCCCAGGGGAAATCCCTTACCCATCTGTCCTGGTTTTGGCTGGGATAGAGTTAATTTTCTTCCTAGTAGCTGGTATAGTGTTATGTTTTGGGTTCACTATGAGAAGAATGTTGATAACACACTGATGTTTTCAGTTGTTGCTATGTAGTGGTTAGACTAAGTCAAGGATTTTTCAGCTTCTCATGCCCAGCCAGCAAGAAGGCTGGAGGGGTACAAGAAGTTTGGAGGGGACACAGCCAGGGCACCTGACCCAAACTGGCCAAAGGGGTATTCCATACCATGTGATGTCATGCCCAGTACATAAAGTGGAGGGAGTTGGCCTGGGGGGATCGCTGCTCAGGAACTAACTGGGCATCGGTTGGCGAGTGGTGAGCAACTGCATTGTGCATCACTTGTTTTGTATATGCCAATCCTTTTATTATTATTGTAATTTTTTTATTGTTATTATTATCATTATTAGTTTCTTCCTTTCTGTTCTATTAAACTACTCTTATCTCAACCCATGAGTTTTACCTTTTTTCCGATTCTCTCCCCCACCCCACTGGGTGGGGGAAGTGAGTGAGCAGCTGAGTGGTGCTTAGTTACTGGCTGAGGTTAAACCATGACACCACCACCTCCCAAAAAGCTGGGCTGCCCCTTTGCTTTCACTGCATACAAGAGCATTTAAATGTCCCTTCTATTTAGCATGAAGGGCAAGGTAGTGATTAGAACATTGGTTATAAGGCAATTTACTTATTGACAAGGACCAGACTAATATCATCTACTGCTGGGTAGAAATCAGGTCTGTTCGGGGGTAAAGGGGATGCACAGTCTGCCTAGCTGCACGAATGCCACAGAGCATCACATGTAGTAGTGATTATATTTAACTCTCCACTTGTGGGCACTCTTATCCTAGGAGTAACAAGAGCATTTTCCTGTTTAACCCACTTCTGAAGATAAATGTTGAACATGAGTAAACTAAGCAGGAAGACAGCACTCATATGCCAGGAGCTAATAAAGGAAAGTTTATCAGGCTCAGCATGAAGACAAAGCTAAGACAAAGTGAGACACACCTGAAGCTATGGATACCAAAAGCCCAGGCTCAAGGCATGAATGCATCACCTTAAAGCATTTCACCACACATGAGTAGCCTGCATACTAGGAAACAGGTATTTGGAAGTGTGAGGCACTGGTCACTAATTCACCAAGGGTATCTGGGACATAGTTTCATCACTTTCAACTGTCAATGTCTTTGACTCAGGACATCTTGACCTATCATGGGTGAAGCTATTCATATGTCCATAGCTGAGAGGGTACCAAGCAAGGACAGCTTCCACTGAACACTACAGTAATGCTCTTGCTGAAATAGTGCAATAACTTCGCTATTTCTCATATTATTTGGCAATTGTGTCCTATATTTCTGTTCTAGAAAAGCTCCTTATTTTCCATGTTTCTAAATATAATATAATTCTGAAATAAGCAAGCATTAACTTCAGGTTATTAACTTTGAATGCCAGATTATCGTTTCCATTGTTTATTGCCACAACAGACTATTAAAGAGGCAGCTCCGCTCAGCTAAATTTAAGATTTTGTCTTCAGGCATAATAATATCTCTGAGAGTTGCTCGACTCTAATAAGATATTTAAGCATATACTTAAATTTAAGCATGCAAGTTGTCCTGTGAGGTCAGTCAGAATTTTGTTTAAAAATAAATCTGTGGTTAACTCAGTGTACAGATTTTTCTTTTCCCAATACAATATAGCTGCTATAGCAACAATCAGTAGCATAGCACTTATGGTGAAAGGCAGTGTGTTTTGATTATTAAATGAAGATTCAAACCTTCAGAATTAAATTGTTCTACTAGCAGCTAATGTCCCTCCTGTTGGCTCAACAGTCCGCAATGAGTCTTTATTAGCTCTGATAAGCAGCACGAAAACGATTGTATAGCATGCTCTGAAAGACTGCTTAGTACTGCAGAATAGACAAGGCATTGACTCCCTCTACAACAGCCCAAAGATGACACTATAGAATAGATATTTAATCTACAAGTAAATGATCTTTGCCTTGATAAGGAAATATTTTCATTCACCTCCTCAAAAATTAACACCTAATAGATTCTATTATGCAAATGCTAATCATGATCAAAGCAGGTATAAAAGAGATATCCAATCCATGATCATAAGTCTATAGTTTTATTGTGTGTGCACGATATGCATTCAATTTCTATCAGAACCTTATAGAGCAAAGAACAAATACAGTATCAGCTTGTCCACTGAAAGCAGAGGAAAATCCCCAACTAGGCAGAAGAAAAATAGATACGTGGGAAAGAATAAATAAAAATATCAGTGAAGACAGAATAGGAAGGGAGAAGTTACTATTTGGCCTGAAGCTCACTCACAAGTTTGTACAAATTTCTGAAACTATTTTCTGTGCTGAAAAACCTCAGGCCTAAATTGCCTGCTTTGGGGAGATGCTCCCAAGGCTGGTCCTGAACTACCTTTTGGGAATTTTAGGAGGAAAACTGAGTTCCCAACAGTGTCCCCATGACTCAGCTGAAGCACGGTTGGGCTTTTGCAGCTTCCAGCTAACCCCTCTGCCCTTTCAGTGGCCATGGCTGGTAGAAAAATGTCAGATGTCTTTCCTTAACATCACTCTAGGATAATCAAGGACCCAGTGTCTTGCTATCACCTGCCACAAAGGCATACGGGATTTATATGGAATCTGAATACAGGCTGCTACAAAAGACAATGTCAACAGAAACAGTGAGGTCCCAAGGGTGTCTTGGGGATTCGGCATGCTCTGATGCTTTGCTTCAAAAGTAAAGCACAGACAACATCCTTGAAATTCAGTTCAACTACATCTCCGATAGCAAGGGGCATACACTAAGTCTCCAAGAGTATAGCCAAAAAAAAATGGTAGGTACTTTCCATAGCATATTCGTAAAGGAATCTGTATTTATGCTGACAGTTTTCATATAAAAGAACAGTCACTTGTTAATAAAAGAAAATAAATAAGTAAAAAGACTGAACAGTGTTTGTAAGTGCTACCTTACAGTGGATCCAAAAAGCCACTTTAACTCTGCTTAACTAAGCTGGCTGTGAAATGGGAACACATGGGTGGAAAGTTCTTTTGGCTCTGCTACCTGTTTTTGGACTTGTCAAAAATAGTTTCTCATAAAATCAATCATATCACCTAGATTTTTCCTGTTTTCAGCTGAAAAAACATTTATTGCTTTTCCCACATACTTCTTTCATACCGCTATGCTGCTTCACACACAGTAACCGAGCTTGCCTTACTTCAGCCAAACTGTGTTTTGTAAAGCCTGAGGTCTATGGTCCAATTCATAATGTTAGAGTCAGGTCTTATACAACTGTAAATATCATATACCCCTCCACTTAAAAGACACTAGTTTAAGTGTCAGCATAATCAGCAGAAGCTGAAAAAAAGAACATAATAGAATTATAATCTGCCACTAGAGGTGCCTGAACATTTTGACAGGCACAGGTTCACATCAATTTCAGGCAAGTTTCCAAAGATTTGATGTTTCAAAGTATATCACATCTGGAGCTGGTCTAATACCAATCTAAAACCTTAGGGACAAGGGTCCCTCACAGGAGCAACTTTCCTGGTAGCTTTTCAATGCTTTGTCCTTTTGCTGTTAGGTATTTCAAACTTGCAGAGGCAAAGGTAAAGCAGACAGGAATAACATCATGGTAAAAAGCTGAGAACAAAGGTTTTGAACATCAGAACTAATACCTGTTTCAATAAGTTGGTGAGCTTCAGGTAACTACTTCTTTTAAATTCTTATTTATGTTTTTAAAACATTTTTAAAGTCTTTCACTGTCTTTAACACCGGACAGAGACCCCCGTGATAAAGATCAGTAGGCTCTGAGGTAGAAACCAGTATCTCCTCCTTGTCCAGAGGAATGCTAGAGAATTACTTGCTGGAAAACCATCTTTGACAGGCACATAGGAAAGCCTCAGGAGAACGTTTGTTACAAACCCTGGGTCTCCTGCTCAGAACTAGGGAGGCCCTCCTCCCATACACCTTCCACACTTTTAAATGGTTATATGGGACCCAGTATGTGAACTTGATGTTCCTTTTTGTTTTGACATTAATCAGCTTTTGCAGAAGTAGCAGAACTGTTTCATCCATTCTCTTTTTAATTTACATAAACATTACATTTATAAATATGTAACCAATCATTTTGTACTTCTAAAACTTAAATGACACAAGACTGAACTATAACTTCATACAAGACTGAAAAAAAACCTTATCAAAAGAAGGGGGGAAAGAACTGAGAGAACTTTCCTCTCCTAATATAAATTATCAGTCAGATAAGTTTTCTATAGCTATCAACAGATTTGGTTCACGAAGATTTTGCTTTGCAGTTCAACACTACTAAAAAACCCCATAAACTTAGTCCTCTTTGCCATATATTGCCACAGAGGCTTATAACTATCAGAATATATGCTTGCTTTAGCAAAAATCATGCACACACAAAACACTGCAAACTATTTTATTGGTAAAATTCTTTGTGGTGCTTGAGAGAAGAGATATAAAACAGTCTTAATTCTGCAGACTAAGTCAAACTGTTCCTCAAATAAACAGCAACCAAGCAGAAATGAAAATTCATCGCTTGGCTCAGAAGTCTGTGAATGCTGAGAAGGAGAGAAGACCTCTGCAGGCAGGGGGAGTTCCTCAGCCTCCTCCCATCCCATCCAAATCAATCAGCACTACGGCTTTACACACCCTTCAGGGCTGGTTTATATTTAGAACTTAATAAAGAATAAAAAATAGCAAATCATACACCCACTCTGCTTTGGGGAAACAAATGTGCTAGTCAACGGAAGATATAAATAATCACACTATGACACAACGAAACGCCTCATCCGGTGGCTGCAGTGCAAACTGCTGTCCACCAGCCAGCAGAGCTGCTGAATGTACTCCATTAATCTCTTTTCCAAAGTGATGGATTCTTTTTTGGGGAACTAGCCCAGTTCACCGAGGAGTCATTTTTTCCCCCATCAGCTGAGATCAGTCACCAGTAACTCATCACTTTTGATCCAGCTCTGTTCTTCACTTGTAACTGAGACTTTCCAGCAACGATACTGCAGCTGGCCTGCAGGAAACACCTCCGAACTCCCTATTCATAGTCTGGGCAGGGCAGAGGAAGGAGAGAGCAGGCAATCAGATACAGTGATAGGAAAAGTGTGACCTTCCTTTCCCTCAATAATGACACCATTTTTCTCCCATCAGCTTTAACCTTTCAAAAACATTCAAGAAGCCACGTGAAAACTCACAGCCCCATGCAATCTAGGCATAGTAACTACAAATTTTTAGATGCAAAGCAAAATCCATAGTGTTGGGCATGAATAAATAGGCCAGAGAACGTGAATGTGACTTCTCAGCTCCAGGGAAGAGCCAGTCTGGGTTCCTACTCCAACGACTGCAGGCATTTCTATTAAAAACTGCTTTTATGCTCCATTAGATAAACTGGACAGGCTGTTCTGGAAGCAAGAAACAACAGTTTTGTGTACCTAACTCTCCCGCTCTGTCACAATTTACTTTCAGGAAATCTATGAAAAATAGAGCTTTATCAGGGACTTTCATGCTCCATCCCACCCAGCTGCTAGTGAGGTTGGAGTGAGGTTGGCACAAGGCAGAAGTAGTGATGCTTCTAGACACACACGTGAAAGGATTGAGAAACCTGGAACATTTTGATGCTAAATGCAGAGAGGATGGCAGGTTTAGGTGGTGGCTAAGCAGGGGCTTGGGAAATTGCAACATGAGAAGTCATTGTCTAAATAAAGTTAAAAGCCTTGCCTTGTCTGTCTAAAGTCTTTGGTGAATCTGGCTCTGTAAGTCTACTCAGCTTCACAAGTGCTCGCAGACACAAGTGACTGTGCAAGGGCATTAAAACACACTGTGGTGTATTTTTGTCCCGGTAGAATCCTTTCTGAACTACCCCAAGGAACAGGGCCAAACTGGTAACCAGTGCAAACCAACGAAGCTCTGCCCAAACGTACCACCTGTGGATCAAACCCCTATTACCCCAAAAGTGACTGCAGGTGTACAAGGATAGAATAGTAAAAAATACAATGGGTTTATAGGGAAGGAACTGGGGTATTTACTGCTTTCCAGCTGGCTTGCAAGAAAAGAGTGCTCGTATGGTAGGCTTGTGCTCTCAGGGAGCTCCTCAGTGGGGTGGAAAAAATTTGGGGAGTTTATTTACATGCTCAGTTGCTCTCTCTGACCTCTAATAGGCGCAAAAGCAGCATGAAATAAGGTCCAGGCTACTGTGGAGAATTGCCAGATAACGGGATTTAAGGAGGAGTACGTGTGTTTATATACACCCCTCAGTGGTTAACCACCGTGTCAAGCAAAAGATATGCTGCCACTTCAGGGGCTAAAACAGATTCATTAACAGAAGGGAGAGTACAAAGACCATAGCGCAATCCTGTGCAGGACGGGGCGGGGGGGGGGGGTGTGCGTGAGTGTGTACACACACCCGCTTCTCCTCGCAGTGACAACATTTGTGTTGCACTTTCCCAGATACGTCAGAGCCGGTCATAAACTGCAGGGCCTTTTGTTAGCTGGGCTGTTGGTTCAGTCCTGAATCAAATTAGTGCTGTAGCTCAAAAGCTGGTGCTGCCCAATGCTTTTCTGACGAGCAGCACAAAATGAATGAGTTCGATCCAACCCTGGCAATAACACGGCTGCCAGCACCTTTGCTGGCAGTTTCTGTGCACACAGAGAATGAGTTTCTTCTTTTCAGTCCTGGCAGGGCAGAGCTGAGGCCCTACTGCAGAAGGGTAGTGCCTGATCTGCCTCCATTTGTGGAGGAGAAATTTGCGTCTCTTGGGCTGTTAATTTTCTACCAGCATTTCTTCATAACTTCCTTACGGTTTCCTCAGAATTAGGGGTGGTGAAGGAAACAAGTCTGAATAACTGCAATGCAAACATTTTACAGCAGAAAGAAAGCACCACCCTAAAAATAGCACAGAGCCATCATTTTAAATTACACAGAGCAAGAGCAATGCCCCTTTGGAAACTGTAATTTGAAGGTAATAAGGGTGTTTGTTGAGGAAAGAGTGCGTGACCTTGCCCATATTTCTTCTCCACTCCAGAATAGGGGGGGATGTGTCACAAATAGTTGTTCCCAACCGGAGCCACCCCTCATTCCCACACGGCACGCTCTGCCTTGCCACCAAGGAACAAAGCGCAGCCGCCGCCGTGGCCGCTCTGCACGAGCAGCTCACAGCCCGTTTATCACTGTGAACCTGCAGCAGGGAGCCGGCAGTGCCAAGAGGCAGAAATAGCAGCACGCCTTTTTATCACCCCAAGCAGAGCGTGTTTCATGCCGCACAATGTGGTGCCAAAAGGTTCGTGGATAGGGTGGGGAGATTCCCCTCACCTTTTCACAGGGCTCGTCACTTAGTCTTGACATTTACAAGAAGCGTAGGGAACGGTTTCTCGCTTCCGTGTGTGGCAACGTGACCCTCACCTCTCAGTTCAGGACATGGTCTTTATAAAGATTAGACTGCACGGGACACATCCTGAGGAAAGGGTGCAGTGCCGCTCTGCATGACCGCTGTCTAAGAACATGAACTGTATTAACCTTCTGGGGGGCTTGTGGAGGGAAAGGGGGGAAAATGAGACAGCTGCTGATCCGGGATATACGGTCACCTTTAAACAATACCTTAGTCACACAGTCTAATGACTGTCTCTTTACCTTTGCCCCCATCCCACTCCAGTGGAGAATTGTAGCTCTAAGTGGAAAGTTAAGAGCTGGAGCTGCAGATTTAAACTGTGCTTGGCCAAGCTTCCTATTGCAATGACCTGAAGCAAAGTGACGAGAACGGGCTGAGTCCTCCCAGCTCCGCAGGGCTGGTCTGAGCTCCACAACCATGCTCCCCCATCCAGAGCAGGGCTGCCACTGGTGGTAGAGAGACATCCATTTATGTTGGAAGAACAAAATGCTGCATTCAAAGTCCTCCCTAGAACCAGAGACCACTGTCCTCATTCACATTTTTCCATTATAAAGTATGGACCAGTCTCCCCTACAGAGAAACAGAGCTACTCCCATTCCTGCTGTTTCAGATGTCAAGTGTTTTGCGTGGGGATCTGCAGGCTCAGAAATCAGACCTGTAGCTGTGCAAAGCATGGCAAATTGTTCAGGGCCACATAGAAAAAGAAAACAGGTTTCACATAAGGTTTGTGAAACCCTGGGCAACTTCCAGTTTAGATAAGACAGCACAACCCTGATTTGACATGCCTAATGCTCCTGCTGCTCTGACCATGCAGGGCTTAGTCCATGCATGATCATTGCTTTGAGTGATCACATTTCTTAAATTTAACTCAGAGAATAGCTAAGTAGTCTGCACATGGAAGGAGAAATAATGCTGTGAATTAGTCACAAAAGTGATCTGACATAGCTTCAAGGAACAGAGCTCTTTCAAGAGCTGTCAAAATCTGACAGCATCCCATGGCAGCTCCATGTAGTGCAAGTCCAGCCCTTAACATCCCATGGCTGCTTCCTTAAACCAAAATAAGTTAAGCTCCTACACTACTTCATGGCAGTGAAATCCAAATGAAAATTTAGTATTGCTCAGTATATTGCTGTAGATTTGTGATTTTCCCATCCCGAGCATGGATGAGAGTCAGCAGTTACTTTTTCTTTGTGTACATGATTTGAGTGTTCTCAAAGGCAAAAGCCAACACCACCTGTAAAACCTTTTTTCTTTTTTTTCTTTTCTGAGCTTCACCTGAGTCTAGTTTTCGCTTATATTCTGGCTTCTTTACATCTATGAATTCCTGTGTGGTATAAATACCCTCTGCTGTTACTTTGAGGTTTTTTTATGATTTAGAGGTATATAAATGGATTTACAAGTGTCACCTACAGTAAAATAAGAACTGCCCAAACTGCCTGAATTAACGCAGTCCGACCTCCCATCTTTCATTCCTGCTTTTCTAAGCTTTCATTCTTACTTTTTTTACCTCAGTTCTGTTCCAACTTATCCCTACCAGATACCCAGCAGCCAGACTACACACCAGCCGACACCTTCTTCCTTGAGTTCCAGCAGTGAGCGTTTTCCAGGATGCGTGGAGACCACATAAACCACGTTACAACCAAAGAAAGGAAAAGCAAGAAAATTTCAGCCAGGAACCTTCTGCCTCTCCCCTCCAAAGTGACTTTATTCTCTGGCAAGGTTATTCAAGCCCTGCAGGATATGACTGCACGAGCTAAAAAACACCCTCAACTCCCTTTGAAGAAAATATCTTGCAGGTATTAGAGTATATTCTGTCCATAAATTGCCTCAGCAGCAAAATGAAAAATGCTTCACACTTTCAGATGTAAGATGTGCGAAGAGGTTTAATTAGCTAAAGTTCATATACTGCTTTGAATATGGGAAGACCCCTGAATGAAGTGCTAAGAACAGATAACCAGAATCCATCTTTTCTGGTTATATAAACATAAAAAGCAGATTGATGTTGCACAGAAAATGTATGCCAGAAAAATTGTCCAATCATAGGATTATTCATCAAAGTTTTACTTGGAGCCTCAGGGATTGTTTAGAAACTGGTATTTCCAAGCTGTATCTCAGTCGGAGATGTGATTTCACTACCTATTTTTGACAGGCAACTCAAAAGGGACATTAGAGTAAATATTTCTAGAACACTATGACATTTTCTTCAACATTCAGGGCTTACAGTTTTGATGTTTAAAATACAGGAGATTTGACAGCTTCCTCAAAAAGTGATCTTTTTTGTGTCTATCCAAGTACATAGCAGTCCAGCTAAAAATGCTGTTTCTGAAGCATATTAAATAATTCATATCACTGACTTACACTAGTGAGAAATGTTATTTAGGAGCAAAACAACAAGTAAATCTGAGTGCATGAAAGTTCATTTCCAAATGTTAATGAGGAAGGAAAGAAAGATGAAGCATATTTAAAAATCAGACAGAAATGCACCTCTTGCTGAATTTTGTCCTTGGAAAGAACATTATCGTCTTCACGTCCACACTCCATAAACTGCAATAACCTAGCCAAACCTCAGGAAGAATGACTGAAGGAATGACTTTCCTCCCCCAGCGGCGAAAAGCCACATCTCTCAGGCAAAGAAGCGCAAGGTGCTTTGGTAAACAATGTTCTAACCCTACTGGGGAAAAGTGGCATGGATCAGACCCTGGGAGGAAAGGAAAAGCGAGTCCTAGGCAGGATGACAGCAAAACCAGGACCAAACCATCAGCTGATGATGAAAAGTAGACATTGATTTGTATTAGCTGAGAAGAATGTGACCTCCCTTGGACCCTTTTTCTTAAAATAAGGGAACTTTATTATTTAGATGAGTCTATGGTGTTAAGCACTACAAATACAGAGCAGGTTGTGCTATAAAGAGCTCAGGAATCTGAAAAACTGTTTTTCTTTTAGGCTGCTCATGGAAAGAAACTGAGCAGGAAGGTAAGGTCTCAGATCAGAGTGAGATTTTCTTTGGAAGCACATGGAACAATAGCTCAGCTTGCCCTTCTTACTGGAGCACCACACTATGGAAACTACATATCTGAATAGTTTTGCACATACACACATACACATATTTTTTTAAACACAAAGCAAAGGTTTCAAAACATATCACCAACAGAGGAAGCAGCCTGAAACTCCTAGCAGGGGCCAACTGATCTGGAAGAATCTCACAGCACTGTAACAGCAAATTTCTCCTCAAATCTCCAACAAACTCTTGTGCACGTGGCTGTTGCAGGATGCTGCTTTTCACCCCTGTCCCATATGACTCAAACCCACAAAGTCCAGAGACACATTTGATGATCAAAAAAACCCTCCACATGGTGCATTTGAAGAGGCAAAACTGACAGCTCTGAAAAAAACAAAAAAATTAACTGTAGGAATATAATTGTAGGCTACAAAAGTATCATTTCCATCCTCAAAAAGCTTAGTGCAGGTCTGGGAGCAAATCAGCACAGGAAGGAGGTAATTTCCTAATCAAACTTCTAATGTCCTCTACATGGAAAACTGGCTCCAGTGTCTTCTTGGAAAAGGGTAAATGAAATACAGCCATTAAGCAGGACTGAATTTACCTATTTTCAGCTAACAAGTACTCATGTAAAAACATGGATATTTTAGCACAAGAATCCCAAACAGAATCCCAGACATTCTATTTTTACCAACAAACACTTCGGCATTCCTCCTGAGGACAAAAGCTTGCATTTTCAGCAGGTAAACACAGTTAATTCACTCAAGCCAAGTAAGTGTAAACAAATTTTTAAAAATTAAGGCAAGATTAGGAAATGTTCCTTTTATTTCCTTTTTTTTTTTTTTAATCAACCCTTGAAAATGTTATTTTACAGCTACAGAAAATGTGACTTTTGCCTGACTTTTGTATTGGGTCAGCCAAACTTGAAGGAAAACAAGAAATCTCTCTGTAACCGAGGGTAAACCCTCACTTTAATAGGCATTGTTCCCAAAGGAGGAGAAAATTCAATTGCTAAAATGGTAGCATAATCTTTTCATTATTATTTCAGGAGCTCAGAGTTAATTGGACAAGTTTAGCACCCTGTGAATGACTGTGCATCCTTACTTCTCCACAATAAATTATCTATAATTACTTCCATTTCTCTGAAACCAGGAGATAGCTCTCATTAGCATTACTCTGAAAGAAGCCTTTTGCTCTTTTGGGGACTTAGAGAGGCCCCATCACTATCGCATCTGAGCAGCCCACAACACCTCTCATACACAGGGAAATGTTCTTATTTCATCTTACACATAACTGCGCAAAGGCCCCACATGCCTACAGTGAAGTTACCCCAGTACTTATACCTCAGGCTTGACTACAGTTTAGCATCTGTCTTTCACCTACTCACGTCCCAGCAGGCTCCTGGGACCAGGCATCCCTGCCCTCACCTGAGCCAAGCTGCGAGCTCCAGCACATCTTCTCGAAGCCCAGGACAAAGACTGAGTGGTCGCAACCAGGTGAGACACCTTGGCCTGATCCACCTGGCAGGTCATGACTCCTCATCTCCCCCTTTCCATAAAGGGCATGCCTTAAACTCAGGCCATACCCCACTCACAGGACACTTGTGCTCCCTTCTGCAGGAGCATTTGCATTTTCTAGGAAATGATTAAGGACACCTGGTGCCAGAGGGAAACACCATAAGCCAGGCTGTGCCATGGTTAACTCATCACTCAACAGAGGGGACATCTGTCAGGTGTGCTCCACCATCTCCTGTGTTTTAGAAGACAAAACTTGCTCTTTGAAATACCAGCCCAGTAGTGTGCATCTGCCCCTCCGCACTCATCACTGACCCCTGTAATTGCTTCCCTGCATCTGAACGCACACACACCAGTTGTCTTAGTAAAGCAGGTGTTTCTGAAGCCAAAGGATCTCGCAACACATGGTCCAAGGTCTAAGTCCCATACCAGAAGGACTTTTTTCAAAACTGGGAATAATTTTCCTCCCTCCACATCCTTTAAAAGAGATCAGAAATAGATGCACAACACAACAGTAAGACTACATACAAAGGTAAAGATTATTTGCAGTTTCAGCACACTTCTGCTTGTCTTCAGGATCACGCTGGCTCCCCTGTTAATTGCAATGATATAGCATAGCTCATGCTGAGTTCTACTTTGTTGGGCTGGTTTGGCTGAGCTGGTATTCTCATGCTGATTGTACTTTCCCTCACAATCCCCAAATCCTCTTCAACTGCTACTTTTCAGAGGGCAGCACCATACACATACAGTTTCTGGATGCATAACTAGCTTTCAGCTGCATTAAAATGCATCCAGTTTACGCAGTTATAAAACTGCAGGACTTCCCACTTTTCCTCATTATACACCACTCTTCACCTAGAATACAAGTGTTACAAATAGGGATTTTATATATTCTAGAACAACAAAGCCAGTGCGTTGAGGACCCCTAAGTACAAGCATCACCCTCCAGGTGCAAAAACAAAAGCTCGGAAAGGAGGGGACTAGAATTCAATGAAGAAAATGGCCCAGTCACCAGGATTTCCTGCAACTGTTCTGGGTCTCCTCTATTCATTACATTTAGCTTTCTACAGCACACTTTACTAACTAGGGTGGAGAGTGGGACCCAAGTCTTCCTCCAGGCTAGGAAAATTTCATTCAATTTTCATTTTTCACTCTTGCACCGCACAGAAAATCCATAGGCTTAATAAGAAGCTTGAAGTCAAGTACTTGGACACTTCAGATGGCATCCCTTCTAGACCTGAGACAGGTGTTGAGCAAACATCCTTCTAGACTGAGCAAAAACTTATACCTCAACCCTGAGGACAAGCCTGACAGGAAAGTCCTCACAGTTCCCTCAGGATCCCACCACCCTTTTTCTTCTTCTTTTGTTGTTGTTGTTACTGTTTGTTGTTGTAAGAGCAAGATCTTAGGGATAAGAGATCAGCCTCTACCTGTGAAGCTGAATCTTAAGGTATAGCTTTCTGAAGCTTGGAAGTTCAAAGCTAAGGTTCTAAAACTAGCCTAGCTTACATTCTAGTTCTGCACATTTAAGTTAAATTCAGCATGAAACTTTCTTTGACCCAAAAAGTCAAGTCTGTTTTCATCCCTGGGAGTTTTACAAATACTTCTTGTTTTGCCTAAGTTACAAACACTGTGGGAACAGGGATGTAGCTTGATTTGAATATAAACATTAGAACTGATGTGTCCCCTCTCTGAAGTACGCCCAGAATCTCCCGAAGCGAAGATGCTTTCAAGCATTATACAATAGCTGGATACGGATATAAACATGCTAAGAAAAGATCTGAAATAGAACAAAAATAACCCTATGGTAATTGAGAGCTGTAAAGTATGGCAAGTATATTACTACCTACCCATGTAAAGTAATCATCTCACACCAGTGAGATAATCTTCTGGTGTTAAACAGAACTGTACTCACTCCATCTGTAAGAATTAACAGATGGAGCAACTCTTCGGGCTTTACGTAACAGTAATTGAACAAATCCTCACAATGGCCACATGATTTCATGCACAAGCCAGGGCAGTCTACAAAAAAAAAAGAGCTTTGCTGCCAGGTTGGAAAATTCCAGGTCGCGTAGGCCAGAGAGCTCCATGAAAGCCATCAGCCTGATGCCTTGGATCAGCCTGCCTCATCCTCCAGGATATCCTCTTTGCTGCACACTGGGACCAAGAACAGAAAATCCAGAAACAAAGCAGCTGCAACAGACACCTTCATCATCTGCAGGAAGAAGTTCTTGGACTACTTCATCTGTAAGAAGGGGAGACACCTATCCACACACCTCACTATACTAGAAGTCAGTCTGAATAAAGAAAATATGGGAAAGTTCATAGCATTTGGGATGTAGGAGAATTCAGTGTCCCCACCGACAGCCCGTGGTACAAGCAGGTAACCTCTCTCATGTCACTCACTTCACAGCCACGAGCACCAGCTCTCTTGTGGGGTAGCAAGGCTGGAGGTGGGTGTGTGAAATGCAAGAGTTCCCCATTAGTACAGGCAGGAAAAGAAACCTCCCCACCAGGTAACACCCACCTAGCTACCCACGTGTATATGTACATACGTGAATCTCTACTTATCTAAAAGGGCAAGAAATAGCAGAATAAGCAAGGCACTTCAACTGCACCTTAACTGGAGAAGGAAAGACTCCATTACAGGTGGGAAATGCAGAGAGGGACAATATTTTGTATCTTCACATGGGCTCTCCCTCCTGCCCAAAAGTAAGCATCACCATTAGCACCAGCAGACCTCCCTTACCTCTCTGAGGTGCTGGACACAGGGGTAACTGCATGGGGCACCCCAGGAGTTCACCTCTGAGAAAGCCTCAGAGCCATGCTGGACATGGAGCCGCCATCTCCATACCCCTCACCTGGGGGTCCTGCAGGGCTCTGTCCCCTCCCCACCTACTACACCTCTCTACAAAATACCTCAGATATCTTGGACCAGAAACACATAGATGATGCACAGGCCTTTATCTCCTGTACATGAAATATATACAGAAATCTCCCATCACATCTAACAGCAAGTGAAAATCAACACCTGAAAGAAAATTCAGCTCATTGAAACTGAACCTCGACCAGATCCAGGTGGGGGAAAGAACCCATTGTCGTGGTTTAACCCCAGCCAGCAACTAAACACCACGCAGCCGCTCACTCACTCCCCCCCACCCAGTGGGATGGGGGAGAAAATCAGGAAAAGAAGCAAAACCCGTGGGTTGAGATAAGAACAGTTTAATAGAACAGAAAAAGAAGAAACTAATAATGATAATGATAACACTAATAAAATGACAACAGCAATAATGAAAGGATTGGAATGTACAAATGATGCGCAGTGCAATTGCTCACCACCCGCCGACCGACACCCCGCCAGTCCCCGAGCGGCGAATCCCTGCCCCCACTTCCCTGTTCCTATACTAGATGGGACGTCACATGGTATGGAATACACCGTTGGCCAGTTTGGGTCAGGTGCCCTGGCTGTGTCCTGTGCCAACTTCTTGTGCCCCTCCAGCTTTCTCACTGGCTGGGCATGAGAAGCTGAAAAATCCTTGACATTAGTCTAAACACTACTGAGCAACAACTGAAAACATCAGTGTTATCAACATTCTTCACATACTGAACTCAAAACATAGCACTGTACCAGCTACTAGGAAGACAGTTAACTCTATCCCAGCTGAAACCAGGACACCCATCCAAATCTACTAACTGTGTAATATCCCATCTGCTGTTGCTGAAAATGCCTGCCCCCCCAAACTAATGAAGCGTTTCACACCTTTCGGATTCTTTTGCTCTTCCAAACAGGATTTGTAAAAAAAAAAAAAAAAAAAAATAGTTGGCAGAATAAAACCTGCACTGAGGTAGCTGTTCATTCCCCTCCCAGCAAAACGAGTGACTGGGGGATAAATAAAATAAGGCAGGTGTTCTGCTGCCACCACATGGTCACCAATAGACCGAGGCAGAGTTTTAAAATAAAATGTTTGTGCTTCTTCAGAATACATCAATTCACTAAGCCTATCATTTTTATGTATTTCCTTAACTCATCTCCAGTTGGGTTTACTTGTTGCAAATCCATCAGATGACCACGTTCCCAGCCTGCCTAGTAGGTCTGCCCTGCAACCATGTTGGATCCAGAGATTTCAAGGTTCATCACACACTCGGGCCTTAGCTCTGGGGAGCAAGTTATTTTCAGTAAGATTTCTGAAAATCAGCTTTGTAGCCAACTCAGGACACACATATCAAATACTCCTGGTTAGCGACTCACTCTGGAGTGATATCTGGAAGGGGGGAGGTGGGATCCATCCCCCTACTCTTAAGACCTCTAGAGCAGTCTCTGGCATGACTCATGCAAGACAAGGACACCACCACCAGTATTTATTCCAGTGACTCCTCTCACCAAAAAGCACTTAAAGAGAGAGAAAAGACTGCCTTTCTGCAGCCATAATTTAAAACACCCTGTTGGCATTTTTATTTTTACTAAGAAAAGTGCAAATCCCAGCATTAGCTTGGCCAAACTCTGGAAAGAAAAAATAAATCCTCTTTGGAAAATATGCTCTTGAAAGGTACACTATGCCAAAAACCTGTCTTAATTAGAAATATCAAAATAAAGGTATGGATTAGTATTCAAGGCCTAGAGACTCCTCTAGACTCTCTACACCAGTTTTACAAGATATTACAGCCCTGCATATGATAGCTGCACACCTCTAAAAATGTTATAAACTGTACAAAAAATAAAATTGCATTTTCTATCAACCCCAAATCTGTGTGTTTTCTTTTCAGTGTGCAGAGGAGCAATTTGCTACTCCATTCTTTCACATCTCATCAGTAATAATTTTTCCATCAGTTTTTTTGTATTTTAGAGGTGCTTTTTTCCCTCAACAGCCCTGAAAAAATATCTCAATGACTCATTAGCTCTTCTCAGAATACAGGCATTCATGAAATTCCGTGCAGCTTTGTTTACTGTGGAATTCAGCTCAAAGCTTGAAAAACAAATCATGAAGGACCGCTGTAAAAATTCAGTAGCAACATACCCATCTCAGAGGGGAAGAAATGTGTATCCAACTTTATTTCTCTTTCTGTGGAATGTGAACAAGTTTGTGAGATACCCAATTTAAAAAAAAAAAAGCTCTGTAAATGAATGAGGGAAAGTTGCCAGTGGTATTACATTTTGGTGACAAGGATTTCCAACAGTTAGTCCTCTTAGGAGTCACTTCCAGTCTTTATTAATGAAGAATGACACTGTCTGTGATGTAGCCAAATCTTTGTGCAGGCATGTGAAAAACACCATCACTGAGGCCTAGAAGTGACAAAAGGCTGTAATTTCAAAATAGTTAGAGAACAAGTGTTAGGATGATTCAGCTGCATACCATAAAACAGGTTATAACTAAAACGTTTATTGTCTCTGTGTATCATGAGAATTTCATGACCGTATGGTTTAATACCACTTAATAGATTAAAGGTACCGCTTTAGGCGTTTAGTGTGCTGTAGCACTAGTCCTTGTCTTATATCAGTGAAGTGCAATACAGATTGGTATGTGGAACGTAGTGCTTGTAGTGGAAACAGGCTGATTCCCATTACAGTATCAGCCTGAAAACGTGCTTGCCACTTTGTCCCTCAAGGTAATTCACCAACCACAGGTACAGTCATACATCACCCTTTCCACAATCTGCCTTGGAGGGACAGATTTTTGAGACGGGAATACTCAAAAAGCTTTAGGATCCATAAGATAAGCAAGTCATCTGGCTTGGGCTGGGATGGTTGTGGAGTCCACACTGATCTTCTCATTTAACATGAAAGGCTAAATTCAACATGAGCATTTGGGATGACTATTTTCAGCTGTCATTGATATTACTTGACCAAAACTCAAGAAAAAGATGGCCACAATAGCAGCCTGTGTTCCAGAAAGTCATTTACAGTAAGACAAATTACTGTCATTTATTTTACCCTAAAATACTTCTGTTGACATATGTCAGTGCTTTATTGTGATAGTTTTGACTTCAGTGAAGAACTCGTAGGAATCCTTTGCTCCCTCTCTTCCTATGCCTGAGGCTTTCATCCCACCAAATGGCAAGTTCAGATCTCTAACGAGCCAGCAGTTGGTCCACACCAATCCAGCCTGTAGTCTTTGTGCCACCCGATGAACGCGTCCCACATTGCTGGACCACACAGTGGCTGCCAGGCCGTATTTCACATTGTTGGCTCTTTCGATCACTTCTTCTTCTGTATCAAATGCTACCACACATGTCACAGGACCAAAGATCTCTTCTTGCATGCAACAAGATTCGTCCTTGACTTCGGCAATAACTGTGGGCAACATGAAATAGCCTTTCTGGTTGCCAGTTGGGAGAGCCAAGGAATCCACTCCCTCTCCGCAGAGGACTCTGGCTCCTTCAGCTTGGGCTTTCTTAACATAGCTCCTTACCTGGGGAAGCAGCAGGAAAACATCACTGCTAAAGGACACCAAATCCTGAGGGTCCACCTCTCCGGTCTGGACACATCAACAGGAGCCCCTGAATATCTCCAACTGGCTCACACTGCCTTTACTTCCCTCCCAACAACAGAGGTCATTCCCTAGCTTTTGTTGTTATGTTTCTGTAAAAGTAAGGCTGGGTATTTCTTGCTGTAAAACAATCTTTCTCTCTCTCCAGGCAACACCAGTGGCCCTTCTTGCTAAGTATTCTCAAAAGGGTAGGGCCCCTGGTGAAAACACAAGTGGTTCCAGAGCCTCCCTGTCTTCTTCCAGGACCTTGGGCAGTTTGCCACATATTCCATGCCACGGTTCACTCATTTACTCAAAGGGATCAGTAATATTTTCCTACCTCACAGGCAGGCTTGTTAAATGTTTACATGCCACTAGGATGACAAAGCCATGAATGCTGCAGAAAATCTCATCAATAAATAATTAAAGCTGTTTCCATGGCTGCTGCTATCGTATGCTACCTTGAACACATAGGACATGCTATAGATCTACTTCTGCTGTTCTGAAATCATTGCCTGGTTTCTCTCCCTGTAGAAACACCACAGAGATACCACCGGGCCTTCTTTCTCTTTTTCTTCTTTCAACCACCTTGGTAGGTTAGACTTGGAAGTCCTCTGTGGTGCCACAGACCGAGGACCTTGGGAAGTGGGTGTTTCTGCCGCTCTACTGAACAGGCCTGGAGAAACTGCTGAGGCGTCAGGGAGCATGACAAAGGTTTGGCTTTCTCTCTCTGTGGTTTTCGGTCTGCTTCTTGCTTATGCTGATTGTGTCAGACAGTTTTGGGACGTGAGCATCTGCTCTCCTGAACTCTGACACCACAAAAATTCATTTCATATAAGCCACTAAAGCAGACTATGTTTAACTGTGCACCAACTCAGCTTCCCTCTGCATATACCCAATTCAAATTACTGCAAGCAGTCCTAGCAAACTGGTCTTGTACTCCCCAGAATTTGCCAAAGAGTGATTTAAAAATAAAACTTTTACCTTGTTAACGTTGCCTTATTAGGCAAATAAGTGATCTCAGCAAATGCAATATTAAAAATCCATGAAAATATTGCTGAACTGTAGGATTGCTTAGTATAAACTCAGGATTTAGATTTACACATTTTGAATTATTTCACTTCAAATGGGAAAAAAATATTGTTTGTCATTTGAAGTTATTTTCCCCATGGAGTTGATTTTTCTGGAGTAATCACGTGATCCCAGGCCACAGGCCACAGAAACCTTATCAAAAAGATACCTCATAATAATGGCTTTGAATCATCATCCCTCAGAGCTAATCTTGGAGAGGACATGGTCCTTTCCATACACCTCTGAAATCACCTTTCATAGCCCTCTAAAAGATGAGATGAGACCATGTAAACTCCACATAACATCACCTTTTCTAGATGCTCTTTACTTATTAGTGCTCCCACGTCGACTGTAGGATCTGAGGGGTTCCCAACCTTCCACTTCTTCGCTTCTGCCACAAACCTCTTCAAAAACTCACTGTATATGCCCCTCTGAACAAAGATCCTGGAGGTGCAGAGACAGATCTCACCCTACCAAAAAGAAACAAACAAGAAAAACAACAGTATTAGTTCAGATTACATTGTACTATTGATGAGTATTAATAAGAGTCACATCCCAGAACGAGGCTTGCGTCCCTGCATCCTCAGGAGTACAAACTACATTCACCAACACTACAAAGTAGGATTTTTCCCAGATTAAAAAGGAAAAGAGAAGAAAAAGACAAAACAGCAATAACAGGATGGCACAGTCACTTACTAATGCAAATAAATTTGTTTTTTCATTAATTGCACCCTGTCTTCTCCAGCATTTTTCATAGGAAAAGTGATTTCCAATTCTGAATTATCTCTGTCTTCATTTCCTGATAATCCCTTTCTGATACCAAGCTATTTTTCTGAACATTTGCCCTGATACAGTTTCATGGCTTTGGTGATCTCTCCTAAGGGTGGTGATGAGGGAAGAGGAACATTGATAGAATTCTGGGGGGAGTCTCCTAATTTAATTCCAGAAAATCAGCAAGCTTCCCACTTATTTGCAGGGTTGGATTTAAAACAGCTGCTTTCTGGAAGGATAAGCAATATAACTATTTTGAAAGGGATAATGACACCTTGTTATTTTCTGATGGAGAGTACTAGGAAGAGCCCTTTATAATTTTGTTTCCCTGCTTATGGAATAATGAAATTTTTTTCATATTTTTCTATTTACAGTTTGCCTACAACAGAGAATCTTGAAACAGACCTTGACAATTTAGGATTTGCATCCAAAGGTACATGCACGTACACACACACACACACTCGCAGACACATAACAGGGTTTATATGCTACAGAGGTGGGAGGGACCTGGTTGGCAAAGCTGGACCTCAGGGTCGTGGGGATGCACTGTGTCAAGTCGGCATCATCGAAGATGATTGCGGGGTTTTTGCCTCCCAGTTCCAGCGAAAGCCGTTTGCAGTGCGGAGCACTTTTCTCTGTGATCCGCTGGGCTGTCAGCGTGCTTCCCGTGAAGGAGATCAGAGGCACATCAGGATGGCAGATAAGGGCTTCTCCGGCCTTGGTGCCTGTTCCAAACACGATGTTCACCACCCCATGGGGTACTCCTGATGGGAAGAAAGGCACGCGGTCATCGTACCCTTTCCCTTGCTCTGCCAGTTTCACTTCACTGTGTTTTATCTCTGAAGTTAGAAAATTACCAGTAGCTCTAGCATGACAGAGACCAACCCTTAACTTAAGTACTAGCTGAAATGCATGATGTTTAATAACTCTGGGAGTCATGGGTTAAGAGATAAAACCAATTCCACTGATCAGTCAAGCTTGCCTGACACCCATCATCAGAGACTCAGTGTTCAGTCATTCAGGGAAAAAGCAGTTGTCCTCCCAGTGTTTCTTAATAGTGCACCAAATACAGCCACGACACAGCAACCGAGAGCTGATTCGCACTCTCTTATGCACTCATGGTTCCTCTGCTGGCACCACAGACTTACATCACCTCTAAGTGGAGCGCAGGAGAGGGAAAGGAGGCACAGGAAGAATTTTCATGAGGAGATAGTGAAAAAAAAAAATGAGCAATAGCTGGGGTGGGGAGATGGGATATTATGAGGACAGGGAGAGCTTTTTGTTCTCCAGTGCAACATTCAGCTACAGCAAACAGTTTTCCCAAATTCTTTGAGCACTTTCTGATTTCTGCAACAAAAAATATGGTGCACAGGCAAGCATTCCCATCCCACTCTCCCTCCTTAGCATACTACAGGACTTACCTGCTTTCTCCAAGAGCTTGCACATCATCCAAGCTGTGACAGATGTCATCTCACTTGGCTTGGCAACCACAGTATTTCCACATGCGATAGCAGGAGCTATTTTCCAGGTCAACAAATACAGTGGCAAATTCCAGGGACTGATTAAACCAGCTACAAAACGAAACCACAAAAGACAGGAGTTCAGTCTGCTAGGAGACAATCTCAAGCAGTTATACACCAATTCAGATTTATTAAGGGAATTTGGCTATGGCTTTTATTTCCAGACTATTGTTCAACAAATTTGCAGCTAGAAACATTTCTCAGAGGCAGATGATTTTAAAAGATTTACACAAATGATCCTAAAGGTGATCAGCCGAACTCTCTGAATAAGTTTTGCTGCTTCTTCAGGGCAGAAGCTTATATTCACAGCAGCTTTTCAGTGTTTTCTAGGAACATTGACACAAGGTTAGCCATAAAAACTATGTACATCAACTGGTCTGTGGTAACATGCTGTGTTAGCCAACAGCAAATTAATGTGTGTTAGCTCAGATCACTCTTGCTTTCTTTTGCTCTTTAGAACTTTTTTTCCCCCAATTTTAATACAAAAAATAGCGTGCATAACATACAGTGCATATTTTCCTGATACATTTTAGCTTAACTTATGAGTGCCAAATTTATCAGTGTAAGAACTGATGCTTCCATGAATTGCTGAAAGACCAGAATTTTTTCAGTAATTGCCTTTAGGAATACTTTCACCTTACATATTTAGAGGAAATAGTGAAAAACAATCTGTAATTGTTAGCTATGATTGCTCACAGAAGTCACAGGATTTCTCACTGTTTGATAGAACAGATGCAAGGAGTGCCTTTTCCAGCAATACTTATGTTCTCCACTGCTCACAAAAACTTTTAAATAGGTCCTCTAGGTTAGCCAATTTTATTTTTTAAATAATTCAAGTGTGAATGTGAAACATTCATACATATTGAGATAAAACACCTAATAATGGAATCATCACGACTCCATTACTCCTCAAGTCAGCACAGCCACTTTATTTCTGAAGCACCAGCAGCATCTAGTGGCTGAGTTCAGCAATTCCCCAGCTAAAAGCGCTTTAGCTACCCGTGTGCATTCCAGTCACAGGCTGAAATGTCACGTTGCAAGCTACTACTGCTTCTCCAAAGGCGAGGAGGATCCAGCTCTCCCTGGAGCTGCAGGAGCAGCAGCTGCATGCTTCCAAACGCCTCCCTGACCCACAGCAGTAATACTTATTTACCCACACAGACATGCACGTACGAAACATGAGAGGTTTTGAGGGTGAGAGCTACCAGGTTAAAACAGAGGCTTTTTAAGGCATGTAAGCATTCTTTTTACCATGAAGTAGCATAACTGATTTTACATAAAGTTGCTCATGCTTAAGCAGACTAGTCACGTTTAGCACATGATCCAGAGACGACAAATGCTTTTGAAAAATCCTCTTTCTTTGTTGAGCCACTACTGAGGCAGACAATCTGCCAAGCTTTTCAGCATTTCAGGAGCATCATACCAACTCCTACAGGTGCCCTCGAGGTGTAGTGCACGCAGCCCATGGTTGCCATCTCGGTGCACTCTGTTGTGTGATGAAGGATAGAAGAGGCAAAGAATCGGAAGTTGTACACAGCCCGAGGGATGTCCACTGTTCTAGCAAATGTAATAGTTTTTCCTGAAACAAAACCAAGCACACTGCTGTGTTATCATGGGCAGAAACAGTGCTTTAAACTCTGCTCTGAAAGCTGATTTGCATGTTTTTGGGGGAATGTGTTTTGTCCTGCGCCCAGGTAATCCACGGCACAGTGCAACCATAATCAATAACAACAGCTCCCCTGTAGTATTGCATTCCAAATATCTACAACCGAAGTCAAAGTCAGCAATTCTGAACAGCAATAATGCTGCAGGAATCCAAAATCAGCAACTTGTGCAAAGTTCAAGCACATCAAGGTTTCAATATTCAGCAAGACACTCTATATTTGAGATGAACAGTTCCAGTTTTTACCCTGATCCTTTGACTCTGCTTGTGCAAATGCTTCCAGGTCATGTTCAATCAGGTCTGCCAATTTGTTCAGGATCTGAGATCTTTCCAATGGACTTTTTGAGGACCAAATTGGGAAGGCAGCTTTGGCAGATTTGACAGCAGCTTCCACCTAAAAAAAGCAAAAGAGGGATGGTGAATATTAATGGAAGGCCTTAGAAAGAATATCAAACAATCAGCAGATTAACTCATATTTGAGAGGCTAATAATCCAGATCACATCATTGGGAAGACTTCACTTCTGAAGAGTTGTGACTATTGACAGCTTCTCCATTTTTGTGTTCTCAAGACACCACCTCATAACTCAAGGCAGTTTCTTTTCTTCATACTCTATTCCACTTTAACTCTTGCTTTTCTCTACATTCCACAACTTGTGGGCAACCCTCCAGGCCTGGAGAAAATGCCAGACCAGTCAACTGGTGCCAGCAAGTGCCACTGGCCCAACTCATGCAGAATCTTTTTTTCTCATGGGGGAAAGTACAAGCAAATTTGCAGAGCACATGCAGCCTCAGTCTAAATGTCCACAGTCCTTGCAACACGGGACTTCAGCCACACCAGGAAATGATGAAAGTAAGGGGTTGGGGAAGGAACAGACTGTATGCCCTGCTAGCCTTCGATTTCCTCTTCCCTTTCCCCCAGCTGGTTCATGCAAGGACTAAGAATACATTTACAGAATAGACACTCAGAGAAAATTTTTAATCTTACCTGATCATGGCTAGAAACTCATTAACGCCCTCACATTAAAAAAAAAAAAATTAGCTCCTTTCTAAAACTCTGGGGATTTAGTCAGTTCTCTCATAAGGTACCTAACGAAGTCTACAGATATGAAAGATCATTATATGCATTTCATATAGGTGCATACCAGTCTTGCCAGTATTTTGCCCGAGATGTGCATAACTACTGCACGGTCCTGCAGCCTGACCTTTCTGAATAGTGGCAGAATACCAGCACTTTTCTGAAGCAGAGTAGGCTTCAAAGGATTAAGATTCCTCAAAACATGCTCTCTTCCATCAGTCATTTCCTCTGGGCTCTTAAATGAAAGTTACCTGCATCTATTGATTTATAAGCAGTTCCTTCTCAATGTTGTTTACCAGTCTAAAGAAGTTTACCAACATCCTTCCATATTTTAATTTTCTGCCCTATTTCCTAATTTTTGCTTCCTATGTATCACTTCTTAATTGCTTCCAATGTCTAACATACGCATCAAGGTGGGCGTTTACCCAAAGCTGTCTTAGTTTCCCATCATTTTTGCTCACAAATTTCTTCAGCTTTTGGAAATCTGCCCAAGTCAATAACTAGGGGGATGCTGATGTAAGATTAATCAGATAATTCTGACCTCTCCTAATGTTGCCACATTGCTGGTTCCCATGCAGTCACTGAAGACTCCTTCCCATCAATTCCACAAAACTGAGTTCCAGATCTGTTCCTTCAGATTGTGATGGGTTTTATAAAAACCATCACAAAATAATTTACAGGCACTCCAATGATGTTTTACTAATGAGGGCACAAAAATTCAAGCGGTTGGAAATCCTCCCCCCCCCATGCACATCAAAATTTATAGTCTCCCTAAAAATAAGGACCAGAGTTTGAGGGTGGGAATGATACTGGTACGGAGGCCAGGGTGGGAATAAACCAAGTCACGCAGGTCACACGGATCACTGGCCAAGCTCAGACTTTCGACTGTAGTTCAACAACCTACTGCTCAGGTGCCAACAGCAGCAGGCTGTCGGCCACCAAACAGCTGGAGCAGGGCCAAAGGAGGCCTGGGAAAGGGGAACTGCAGCTTCTTGAGTCAGGTGCGGATGGCATGCTACCCTGAAAAGGCTCACCCTCTGTGAAACCATACCACCCTTACTAATTAACTTGTTCTTCCACCCTCCTGTCATTAGGTGCCATTGTGGTGCTGCTTCTCATCTGTCCTCTCCTCTGCAGTGCTTTCCACAAGGTGCTGTGTGCTTCAAGAGAGGGAGGGCTGGTGTGAAGTTAAGGCTATCTGCATTTTTAACGCTCCAGCGGGTTTAGAAGAAGGAAGATGTTGCATTTTCACAGGCAGCAAAAGAGAAAATCAGCAAAGGAAGGAATGAAGTGGCAGTAGATTGATTTAAAAAAAAGCAAGAGGAAAAAAAGGAGAGAGAATTGTACAGAAGTAAGAGACCATACAAAGGTTAAACAGTTACTTAGTTTGACTAGCCATAAGCAGCAAAGAAAGCCGAGCCACAAAGAAAACACGCATAAGAATTCAACTATGAACTCGTGCGTCTGAAACACTTCCTTCTGCTTTCCTCTTCTGCACAAGACAGGCACAGAGAAAGAACACATGATCCAGACGTATTGTAAAAGGTTGGTATCAAAATACCCAAAACTGCCCTCAGGACATGATATTAACTTTCCCAGGGGATGATGTGCAGGAGCAATGTTCTTTGAAGAGAGATTTTTTTAAGCAGGTACTTCCAGGACTAATTAGCTCTTACCAGCCTGTCTTTTGGAGATACAGGGCATCTGTTCAGCTTGCTTTGGTGCTGCTACTTGGAATTTAAGACATCTAGCTGGGGGGACAAATTAACCCCTGAAAAAAACCATTCGGTGTTTTTAGCAGAAACTCACTCAAATGGCCACTGCAGCTGACCTGGTGTTAAATTCCAGGGTCAGCAACAGATTTGCTGTCTGCCTCTGTTCTGCCTTCTAACCTTTCACTAAAATTAACCAAGAAAAAAATCCAGCTGGACATTGAGCCTTGCTAGAAACCAGCATCCCAAGTTCTTTGTTGGACCTGGGTCTAGATGCTTATTTTGATATCTCTAGATACCCTCTAAGTACTTCGTGATTGCATTTTCCCCTGCAGCATATTCCATCAGTCACCAGCGGATTCCAACTCTGCAGAGCCCAACCTTCTTGTATAGTTGTCTGAAGGCAGAAGTAAAGCATTCGCCAACTTCACAGGTGTTTAAAGTGGGTTCCCACTGCTATGCACAACCACTAACTCAGAAACTGAACAAGAAAACCCATTGCTCTTTAGAATACTCGAACTGTATCTCCAGAATGGCCAGCAGCCTACTTTTGTTAGGCTTTTCTGGCATTCTCACATCTCTCTTGTCTTAATGATTTTGCAAATGAATAAACAGGAAGATTTGCACCTGCACATCAAAGAGAAGTCTTTCCAGGCATAATTAGGGTTGGAATGAACTTACACAGATGTATTCTAGCAAACCCAAACTGTTACTCTTTAACCCTTGGTCATCAGCATCCAGCAAATATTTACCCAGTTGAAATTACAGTGCAAAGGTTTCTGCTGAGAGAAGCAAAGAGAAAAGACATCAATGGGACTGAAATACAAGTGAAGAGCCACACACAGTAGCAGTTTCTTTTAAAAAATGTTTTGAAAATACCGTACAGTACTTGTCAATATTTGCCAAGCCCTTTGCATTATCCAAGCTTTTCCAGTCATTTTTCTCTTCAGTAAATCTGAAACACTATGTTGGATGCACACATGTAGGTCCTTTATAAAGTAGCATCAATGAAACTGCAGCTCCCCAGATGAATGTCACATTGCCTATCCATACCTGAACATTTATAAGGTACCAGGAAACATTCATCCCACTAGAAAGAACAGGACTAAGAAACATTACATTGATGCAGAGGACAGGCTACGTTATAAGGAAGCATAAACTCATCGCAACCACTTCATCCTCTCCTCTTAATATCCAACTGCTAATACCAAAACAAGGTCTGGAAGCTTTTTACCATCTTCAGGGAAGAGTAAGCAAGCCAAAAATCCTTTTAAATGACAACTGCAGATCATCAAGACACTAAGGGAGAAATTTAGTTGTATACAGTGCCTCTAAGTTTATTTACAAAAGAGATCAATAAACCCTTTGATTGTTTATACTTAGAGCCAGTCTGAGCATTATTGTTAACTTATGTACAAGACATCTCCCATGTGAGCTGAAGGAGCTCCACTGAAGTTACTGAAGCTTTGTTGATTTACACCAGCCTAGGATCCAGCCTGTAACTTTCTAATAGCAAAATGTAAAAAAATAACAGTATTCGCTGCCACAGCAATAGATTACACAGTGCTACAATACAACGAAGAACTTATTCATTTAAGCATTAATGTCTTCATTGCTTTTCTGTTCTCTCACCTTCAGCCTCTCCCACTCAAAATATTAGTGTTATGTGCATTTACCGTTTTCACTTCTTCATACATTTGGGTAGTACTCACCTCTTCTTTGCCACTGTCTGGCACCCTGCAATAGACATCTCCGGTGGATGGATTATAGGAGTCTATGTAGGAGGAACAAGGAACAAATTTGCCTCCTATAAAGTTTTCCAGCACTAAGAGAGCCTTTGGATGAGCCATTGTTAGCCGCTTGCTTCATCTGTGATTTTCTTCTATGAGGCACCAACTTAGATTAGTAGGTCTGTATGTATTTGCACAGTGAGTCTGAACTCCTCCCCCTCTCTCCCTGTCTTCCCTGCACTGCTCGCTCTCAAGTGGGAATGAACCCTGGCAACAACAGCAGAAAAGAGGAAAGGGGAGAAAAAAAATTAGTATTTCTGTGACACTTGGTTCTTTTCTAGGAATTGAAGCAGGGAGGCAGGATCAGTTGTTAGAAAACAGCTCCTCTCTGTCTATAGGAAATAAAGTACTGAGGAAGGGGAGGAAAGAATGGTTTGACAGGGAAACTTCTCCCTATACCAGTTTTTCAAGCTACAGTCTGAAGGCATTTTGCAACAACTATACAAAATAATTCAAGACCCAAACATTTAGCCAGGGACCTGCTCCTTACCATCAGCAGACACAGAGAAAAGACACTTGGACTAGCATGTCTGCAGCTCACATTCACTGCTTTGTCATCATCAACGCTTTTCCTCGTAACCCCAAAAACAATGCTTCTGCGAAAGGAAAAGATTTTAAACATAAGAAACTCTCTTTTTTCCACCAATATCCCCAAGCATCGAACTATACAAGCAGCTGAATGGCCCTTCAATTTAAAACAGTTGAGAAGCACAATCCTACCCACTACACTCTATTGTATGTGGTTGGAAATCCAGTTTTTAAAAAAAGAAGCAAGACATAAGCTTTCATGCTTTCCCTTCCATAGATATTCCAGTGGAAGCCACCTTACTACAGAGAAGCCTGTTACATATAATTAGGTTTTTCTTTCACTTCCCAAGAACCCAAACTGCCTGGCAAGAGCTGTGTAAAAGACATTTTTCTCCAATAGAGAATGCTTAGATTATCAAACTGCTCTAAGATTGCATGCCACCTCCTTGCACTCCAGAAATATTCAAAACACTACACCCATATTGGAGAGCAGTATGTTGTCACCAGGAGATTGTGAATATCTCAATCAGCAGTTTAGAAAGTTTTTGCACCCTAGACCACTGCCAAGCCATCAAATTTCTTGTGGACCAATATGCAAACGTAGTTGGATCGAATAGAAGTGGTATGTTTTTCTTGCACAACAACAGATCATTTATATATTAACCAACTGGCGCCTCTGGGCACAGTTCAAGTCAGCGCTGAAGGGTAGTGCAGTCATGTTGAAACTGGATTAGGTAATACCTCTGGCTCTCCCAAGCTACAAACTGGGAAAGCATGCAGTAGCTTTTCTGTAGCCACAGAATACCGAGTCTCAAAATTTAATGCAACCATGTGTGAGAAGGGTTATCGGAGGTTCATCCCGTATCACACTTCCTTGTCCACAAACAGCAAGGAATTTACTGAAGTCTTAAAACTGAAGACACATTCTTCTGCCTGTAGCACTTCAGCTGTCCCCTGACTTAAAAGCAACCTAAACATTTTCAAGGTTTGAAGGCAAGTTCAAGTGGAACAGGTTCAATGCAGGAGCCTGGCATTATGAATCTCTGGAATCCCAACAAGTGCACTGAAACCTTCAGGTCTGGCATGTTGAAACTGCTAAGTATTTAAATGTGATTTCTGGACTATAAAAAGTCATAACAAATAGTGATAATTCATAAGCTTCAGTTTTAGCAATAACAGTTTTCAGATATTTCAGATTCGTAGGCTTTTTACAAAAGTCACTTCCACATAAAGCATTGCTGGTACCTCTACAAATGTGCATGCAGTCAACAGTACAATTTATCTATGTGGTCAACTGCAGGTATCTGCTGAATTGTGGCTAAAGCATGTAAGTGCAAAAAAAGTTACCTACCAAAAAAAGCATGTGGGAAGAGTAGATATGGACTGTACATGACTTTGCACTAAATAATGATCATAGGCTTTTTGTGTTCTTTACTACACAGGGCACAGCTTTACTTCAGTTAACTCCAGTGACTGATGCTCGATGCTCTGGAGCGAGTACTTTAGTTCCTCCCCCACACTACTAACTATGGTCAGAGTTGTCTCCACCCCGCACTCACGTACAGGTCCTGAAATACGTGAGGTCCTCTCACACTTCCTATTGAAAAAACATCTTCCAGGTTGTAGTAAAGTGTGTCTGTCCTGAGCTTAAGCTGGAGGCGGCAGAAGGACCCTCTCTTCAGTTGGGAGGTTCCACCTGCCCTATTCCTGAAAAGTGGGAAGGAGTTACAGGCTTGAGTAAGCAAAACAGTCTGGCTTTAGCATACATCCCAAGATTAAACTGCCAGCTTTTGTTCAAAAGAGCACCAAGTCTGGATGAGAGAGATGTGTATGCACAGTAGCTGCACTGAGTAACATGAGAAAAACTGAAATTATTTCCACAGAAAGACAAGTTGCATGCCAGTTTCGCATTTTAACTCATAAGTTTACTCTGAAACTTCTGAGTTATGGAAAGTAAAGAATGATTTAACACAATTTAGAAGTGTTTAAATAACAAACGATGAAGGAGACAAAATTATGCTCAAAGTTATTTTATTATTCTTACAGTTTAAAAAATAAAATTAGCCAATGTTGGCACAGCTTCCACTACACAGCAAAAGAAAACTTTTTTTAAATAAATTTTGGGACAGGGAAAACAATCCTGGGATAATACTACATGCCATTCTCTTGAAACCAAAGTAAATAGTTCTTTTTTTCCCTGAATATGCATTCAACTCAAACCTAAAAATATATTAGACCAATAAAGTTACTTTACTGAATTAATGTGCAGCAGAAAAGCAAATCAAAGAAAATATGTAAACAATTTATGTCTGGAAGTAAGGAGTTTGTTTCATGATGATTCATCATCTTTTTCTCCAATTCAACTTTCTAAGGTTTTTCCACCAAGCTCTCTAAGGGCTAAACTCCACATGAGATTCTTGAGATCAAGAAGTGCAATATTAGCAGTTCCTTGTCAGTTGGCATCTTGTTCTGCAGCGGGAGAGAGTCATGAACGGCTCCCCAGATGTCTCGCACGATTTAACTTTTGTCATCATCTTCCCAATTAATTGCACTTGTTCCTTCAACTGAAGTAACTGGATTCTTAAACGGAAGTTTGGATACCTGACTGCATTTTGGTTGGACAGTGGAAGAATGACCACTATCATTCTTTAATCTAAAAATATAAGCAAATGGAAAAAAACCCCTATGGTGAAAAATGAAGTACTCAATGTAAAACAATCACAGTTTTTTTCAACGTGACATAATTAGCTGTGGAAAAAATAATTCCTTTTGCTCTGAAATTCTCTGGAACAAGATCACAAGTACTAAAATAGTAATTCCCAAATAACAATCAAAGAGTTATTTAGTCCCCAATTCTACAAACATTGGGCATCACAGATCTAAATAGGACCCCATTCACTTCAAGTTAAATTTAATGAAAAACAGGTGCAAGATTAAAGCCCTGACTCTGGATCCTATTTAAGACCAGACAGATTGTAAAGAGCATTAAAGCTCCATAAGGCACAGAGCCTCTAACAGACCTAGCACATCATTCCTACGCACACAGGGAGAAGCCACAAATTCTCACGCTCTAGTTCCATGTTTTGACATTAAATGACTCAGCTTTAAGTCTCAGTACCAGAACTTGGTTAATGTGACTAAATTTCCCTCCCTCAGCCCTAGAATTAGAACTTAAATTCTAATCCATGAATCATAGCAAGATTTTTTAAAGTGACAGATAGAGGGACACTCATATTTTTTGCTCCTAATAGAAGGCAAAACATTTCTATTTAGCCCACAGCCTTTGCTTCCTCTCACTTACACAGGATCAGAAAATGTCTATAGGCATCGGTAAGAATCAAATGTACAATGGTCTTTAACGCTAACAGAAAAAGATCTGGGACCCAAACTAGCCACAGTAATGTCCTGGTTTCAGCTGGGATAGAGTTAACTGTCTTCCTAGTAGCTGATACTGTGCTATGTTTTGAGTTCAGTATGTGAAGAATGTTGATAACACTGAAGTTTTCAGTTGTTGCTCAGTAGTGGTTAGACTAATGTCAAGGATTTTTCAGCTTCTTATGCCCAGCCAGCGAGAAAGCTGGAGGGGCACAAGAAGCTGGGAGGGGACACAGCCAGGGCACCTGACCCAAACTGGCCAACAGGGTATTCCATACCATAGGACGTCCCATCTAGTATAGGAACTGGGAAGTAGGGGCGGGGAATCACCACTCAGGGACTAGCTGGGTGTCGGTCGGCGGGTGGTGAGCAATTGTACTGCGCATCATTTGTACATTCCAATCCTTTCATTATTGCTGTTGTCATTTTATTAGTGTTATCATTATCATTATTAGTTTCTTCTTTTCTGTTCTATTAAACCGTTCTTATCTCAACCCACGGGTTTTGCTTCTTTTTCCCGATTTTCTCCCCCATCCCACTGGGTGGGGGGTGGGAATGAGTGAGCGGCTGCGTGGCGCTTAATTGCTGGCTGGGGTTAAACCACGACAAGTAAAAATGGCCAGCACTTCTTATTTACAAAATACTTCCAGTATATTTATACAGGCAATTAGATTTCAGAAAGACTGATGTATGTTAAAATAGTGAAGGGTTATTTTTTAACTCAAGAGAGGGGAAAAAAATGCACAATATTCAAAAATTCTGAAGAGAGTAATTTTTGCTCCTAATAAATTGAACAGAACCGTAGCACGTTTTCCTCACATCTTGCTGAAGCGCTGTCTCTTTTTCAGCAGAAAAAATTCACTTTTTAGGCCAAAGGGTGTAAAACGGGTCTTAACCATAAAACTAAATGCTATGTGAAAGTTAACACCGTTCCTTTACAGTACAGAAAGTTTGTTACAAAAATGCCATACCTCTGTGACAACTCCTGCAGCAATAGTGGAACCACTGTAGCGTAACATAAATCTCCCAAGCTCTTTAAAATCTTTATACAACTCTAAAGCAACAGGTCTTTGAGTTTGTAGTTCTATTTCAGCATTCTGTCCCTTAGTCAAGAACCTGCAGGTAAATAACCAGAAAACTCTATTATAAATATATGCATGCATAAATGAAAAAGAGAATGGTGAATAAATGGAAAAAATCAACTTAAAAAGCCAAAAGTATAATGACCAAGCTTGATGTCAAGTATAACCCAAGCCACCAGACCGAAAACTCATTTGCCTGGAGCATACTTTTAAAAAGATATCTGAGTTTTCTTTAAAAACTTCTAGAGAAGGGCACCCACCACAACATTTAGCAAATTGTTTTGAAGTTAATTATCTCATTAATACCTGTTTTTTCATGTCTAGTAGAAATCAAGTCTTGTTTCAAACCCAACAACTAAAGAGCCAATTCATTGCTCTGTAGAAGTCATGATTTTTCTTCCCATTACCTTTCAGCAACAGTTTCAGCCATGCAATTTCTGGAAAAGGATTATTCTGATAACGTTGTATGTATCAAATAGCATTTCTACCCAAATACAGATTTAAATAACTAGAGGGATGTTTCCCACAGTTTAACTTGTATGGGAAGACTTCCTAAATCTCTTTTTCTCTGCCCCACTGTCTAGTTGAGTTTATTTTAGACAGTAGCCCATCTCCAGAATTATACCAAGGATCCTATGCTATTACAGGAAGAAGAGAGAGAGATAATGTAAAAAAAAAAAATAAAAAAAATAAAAAAAATCCTTTAAGGTGCAGGGCTGGTGATCTAGAATTCACTCCCAATACTGCAAGTGACCTTATGCAAGTCATTTTACTTCTCAGGTGCTCCGCATTTATCAAGTGGGCAGAAGGTTTTTCACTTTGTAAAGCACTCTAAAATCTAAACATGAAACCAACTAAAACAATGAAAGCATATTCTTACAAACACAATATTGCTTCATAATAGAACCTGCTTGATACACTGTATATTAATCAAAAGTCAGCCCACTTCTTGAGTAATTATTAACTATTCAAAACACTTACTTAGGTTTTTTCTTTGTCACTTCACCAGTGCTTTTGTGCAGGACACTCAACAGCCTTCTAATAGTAGCAGGTTCACTTACGGTTTGATAGTGTAAAAGCACCTAAAAATATTTTTTTCAGTTATTAAACATTCTACAATAATCAGAAATCCTAGGTGTTAATACTCAAAAACATCAACTTCATTTAAGACTGATTTTTTTAAACAAATGCTAACAAAACTTCTCTCACAGGAATCTCTGCCTCACATTCAGTAAATGTTCCTAGTTCCTAAACTTTGTAATCTCTACAGATATGACACAAAGGTCATGTATTAATTCATCATAAGTACATTTTTTCATTTTTAAGTGTTTTGCTTTTGCCACTTCAGTGCAGTTCTGTAGCATGAACTGATATTTTATTTATTCTAAAAGGTATCTTACAACTAAGTGCATCATTATACACCTGCAAGGCGTGAGCTTTCTAAAGGACAGCTTAGCCTGACTGTGGTGGAACTCATGTTCTCTGAAATGGCTCAGCTATGTATTAAAAGCCAGTAAGAATATGCATAAGCACCCACAGTAGCCCCTTACATCCTCTTCAAATTACAGAAGAATCCGTTTCCTCTGGAGAGACAGAACCACTTCTGGATGCTAAATGCCTCTCATATTCAGGGGGGTCAAACATGGAGAGGAAAAGCCCTGAACAACCTGTAATGAACACAGAACTTTCAGAGAGACTTACAGGAAATCCTTTAGTGATTGGAACCTCAGTATTGAAGATGAGAACCCGAGCTCTGAAACGAGTGCAAACTTTAATGGGTTCCTTGGGATCACAAAATACAGAGCCAACACTACAAGAGAGAGCAAAAGAAACTGATATATATATCTTGACATACAAATGTTAATCACTGCACTGGAAAAATATAAATATTTAAGACAAGCAAAGCAAAGTCACCACCACTTCAATATAACCTGTAGGAAAAAAAAGAAATCAGGAACACTGTATTAAAGCTTGTAATGAAATTAATTCCTAGACGATGTCTACAGTATTTTGCGGGTATGCATGAAGAGGTCTGTCTAGTTCAGCGAACAACTACGTCCATTGCTAATCAGTTTCTAAAAATGTCACTGCTTCCTGTGCGTAGGTACTTTGAAGAATTAGACTTTCATTCAGAGATTAATTGTTTCAGATCAATAGCATAAAATACTGCAGGGTGCCCAAAATTGCAGTGCTGCTGCCTGTAACTCAACTATTTTGTGGATAAGGGAATATCATCATCAGGACTCTCAAAACTTAAGCTCTCAGCAGAACTCATTTCCAAAAAACCCTACATGGAGTCACAAGAAAGCTGCTGCTTTTTACAAGTCAATAAGGTAGACTAGACACAGCTTTTTCACAGTGGCTAGTTTTAGCCATCTAAAATGAAAAGAAAATTAATCCCACTCAAAAATATGACTGAAGAGAACAAACAGCATGATTAAATGTTTCTAACAGATGTAATCAAATTTCACCAATATCAAGAGGACTTCAAACTTCATACCTTTTCTTGACAAGTCTAACATATCTCCAGAAGATGAATGACATCAAGGTAACGAATTGACTCAAGTCTTCATTCAACAAGTAGAACAAGACTTTTTCATCCCCCATTTACCACAGAGAATCACACCCCATTATGAAATGGCAATACAGAAAAGCCTGTACTTTTCCCTTAAAAGCAGAGCATAAGTTTGCAAAACTACCAGTGCAAGGAGTTTTTCAAACAGTAGCTTGAAAGTTTGCTGTCTGAAGTCCAACTGGAATGTAAAAAAGCTGAACAAATTACAGATCCAATTTTCTAGCCCGAACAACAACCGACACCTAAAAGCTTGAGGCTAATGCTTAGCATGAAACCTATAGACTAAAAGAGACACAAAGATTTGCTGTGTCTCACTGAATGTATTGGACCCCCCAAAAAAGGGTCAGCAAACATTTACCAAAACAAACGTTACAAGCAGTTAAATGTGTTGAATGAACGGTTTCCATCAGTTCCACTTGTCCAGATTTACTTATTGGTACGCAATGGCAGTTGTTTGGATGTGTTTTATTAGAATTCTTTATGATTCAATAAGCTCTTCAAAAATCTTTTATTTAGCAAGAGGGATTTACTTAATTCAGCAATTAAAATATCCAAGGACAAGTCATAAGGAAAAGGCTTTGAAGGTTACCAGTGTCAGCACTAGGGCAAAGTATGAAAACTAACAGTATTCTTCTGAGGTTGCCGTTGTACATGTAGCAGATGTTTCCAACGTTTGTACATGCAAGCCAGGTGATATGCATCACTTCGGTTTTAAATATCCTGGTAGCCACATCATTCTTCAAGTAAACTGCTGATTGTTAAGTGTAATAGTTATAAAGCTTTTCATTAAAAACAAACCGTTACTTAGACTGAAACCCAGTTTTGCTCACTTGATTTTGATGATATCCATGCCGGTCAAAGTGAGACTAACGTGATCTCCTGCTGCAGCCCAATCAACTGGTTCATCGTGCAGTGTGATTCCTGGAAATGAGTAAAAACAGAACCTCACAGTGAAGTACCTAGGTTCCGAGCTACAAACAAACAGCTCTGTTTGGGCCATTTGTGCTTCATCAACCATTACTCATCAATTTTCAGTATGAATGGGTTGAGAGTAAAAGCTTTTTAACTGAGAAGCCTGAGGAAGCTTTTTTTCCCCCTTGGTGAGGACACACTATTCTCTCACCCCACCCTGCACAGTAACATGGCTTTATTTAAGCCAGAGGAGGGGACCTGGCACAGATGACGCAGTCCTGAAAATGCCGTAGTACTAATATCTCCGTATCTGCCCCACCCATCCTTTGAGGCACACGCACACCCTAGACCGCATCCTTCATATACTTTAATGGTACTATGTCAACTTTCATTTACCTTAAGTGGGTTTGCTGACTCTTTCATAAAAAAGCGTAACTGCTGCCTTTCGTTCATGACATCGCATCTATTAGAAAGCATCTTTAAAAGTAATTTTATTCTGATTTTGATGCATTTTAATTGCTTTAAAAGATAACCTGGCTCGTGGGCGAGGACAAAAATAATTGCTCCTGACTTAACATTCTGAGGTTTCTGGTAGACACCAATGATGAAAGAAAAAACCCTCACTTATTTATAACTACTGCACACATTTATAGGATCTAGTCCTATTTTGCTACAGATTGTATTTATTGATTTGAAAATCTGTTCCCAAAACTACTTCTCAAAAACATGCCAGAAAGCATCATTCAACTACAAGCATGTTAAGTACTGTTTTTTAAGCAGTGTTGATCATTATTTCACATGTACATGTCATTCTCATAGAATAAGTGAACCAGCCTTTTGAAATGAAAAACTGGAATTCTAATGTGCACACTACCTTTAGTAAGTATTGTATGACAAATTAAGTTATCTCTTCTTTACATAAAATATAAATAATACACGCTTAATGAACTAATACCCCAACCTTCACCTGCTTTTCAGCCATATGAAAGGCAGTACCAAAGAAAAATCTTAGAATTGTACCATTGGGGATACTCAGACAAAATACATCTTTTTCCATACTACTTCCTCCACTCCCAAAACAGAGGAGTGACTACAGTGGTCTGATAACCATATTCATCCACGTTATTGTAACATTCCTGTGCATGCAAACAATGTGCATGCAACCTTATAAAGAGGCACACTGAAGAGCTTCCCAAATTAGCACTGAACGAGCTGGTTCTGGAACCAAACAGGACAGTCGAACCAGCACATTGCTGAATTCAGGCTAAACAGTTAGATACAGAAACCTCTTCATTTATTTTGAGGTCTTAGATACAGAAACCTCTTCATTTATTTTGAGGTCTTAATTTTTTATTCATTGGTCAATGTAGGAAAATCATAATTTTATCTTTCTGTTTGCATATGAAACAAAAACAACTCTGAAGTACAAAACCAGCAAGCTTAATCAGGAAATAGGTAAACATTTAATGTCTTAACTATTCCTCTTCTCAGAAATCATATGTATTGAAATCTAAATCCAATTTTCTTCTCTTTTGTAGTTGCTCAGGACAATTATTTCCTGAAAGTTTGTATATTATGAAAGGATCGGTGACAATCTCACGAACATCAAACAGCAGAGACTTAATTCTCAAGCTTTTTCACATCTAATTCAAAGGTTAATTTCTAAAGGTTGTTCAACAACCTCACACTTCCTAACAGCAGTAACACTCCACAGCAAAGCTGAATATTAATGATTCCTGTACTGCATATTTTTATAAACATTGCTGGAACTCAGATGTTTTTACAGGTTCTTCATAAAGCAATGTCAAAAGTCACAAGGCTGTAACATTTGGAATATCTGATATGGTAAAAAAACATTAAAAAAAATATGCAAGATTTCACATACTCTTCATAGACATATTTATACAGACACAGTCACATCTAAAGAAATTCGTTTTATGCTTTCACATTTTATGTTTGACAGTTAGTATCAGTTTGACAGTCTGTTACCATTTCAGTAACTGCTTCTAGCCCAGTATTGACCTGAAAGTAAACACGCTTCTGAAGACTGTACCTTTTGCAGTGCAAGTTTCATTGGGAGGCATTGCCAGAAGTCGTTCTCCAGCTTGAATATAGCCTGCTTCTATTTTACCAGTCACACAAAATCCTGACCCTTGGTCTGTAATAAGCACAGCAATAATTTCAAAAAACTTCATAGTAAGGTCAATTTCCCATCACAAGTTAGCCCTTCAGCAATGCATAGATAAGTTTTTAATATAATGAAGATAGGTCGTCCCCCCCCCCAGTAGAGTGTTCAGTACTTGCAAGTTAGCCAGCTGTGCATCATAATGAAAATGAAACATTAAATTCAAAACCTCTAGATCTTATGTTTTTCAGAACTAAGGGAGAAATATCCTTCTTTAAGCTAATGTAGGTATATGAAGAAATAGTTTTTAGTTTTTCAATATTAGATTAAGTCCCTTAATTTCTAACAATTTTCTTTAATTCAGCACTTTCTCACTACAATTACAGATTAAAAAAAAACATACCACAGATCTCTCATAAAAATTCTCTTGCATACAGGTGCAAATTCCTATGCCATTCACTGTTTAACTGAGTCATGCTCAGTCTACATGCTCTGTCTGCATATTACTTTTACTCCTGGAAAGTCAAAGATTGATTCAGTGCTATTTAATATGAGGAGCTATTGTAATTTTGGATGATGTAAGCATTTCTGAATAAAAGATCTGCAAAGTTTTTCTTCTTCAATGTCCTAATATTCGTTTCATTATTTGAATATGTCAGTTATTTTCAATAGATGTGCTACATGTGCACATTTATGCACATACACCTTAAAAAATGCCTCATCTCCTTAGCATGCGTTTGCAGGTGTGTTTAAAAAGAATCCTCAGAAGTGAGTCTACAATGACATTTTCAGTAACCATACAAACAACAAATACACCTTTTGCTGAACATTAGAATTCAGTGATAAGCAAGCATCTGAGTATTTTGTATGTCACATTAAGCCTTTAATCTAAAGCTGAATTCAAAAGAGCAAGCTGACCTCAAACCTTGAGGTCACACACTACCAACTTGCTCTTTTGTGTTCATCACCATTATTGACGAATGCTTCCATCTATCTAGCTGGAAGAATATTACCAGTATGTCTGCAAGCTAATTTTCCTCTATTCATTCCAGCAAATAAGATGAATGCAATCAATTAACAGATGACATCAGATGTCAAAAGAACAGAAAACTGGAGAAGCAGATACTTGCTAGAAAAAGAATCCCCAAGTCATGGCACAAATACCACCTCAATATGGTACACAAAAGAACCTGAAGCTGGCTCTGCAAGCACTTGCAGGCAATGAGAAATGTGAACTGGTTTCAGGTTCCCAACCACTCCCAAGCACAATCAAGAACCATTTCTCTTTTTTTTCACATCATCACCAGCTCTGGCTTGGTAAATCAGTGTGGTGTTTGAAGCTTCACCCTCTCCCATGCCGACTGCTTCCTGCAAAATGTCAAGTTCCTTCAGCTCCCCTGGAAATCAATGCAAGTACAAAATGGATAGTGGGGGACAGAATCAGGGCATAAAAAACAGCCTGATTTCTGTGTATCATGGTACTCAGGTTCTCCCAGGACATGTTCTTTGTCCTCAGGATTTGGCTGCTGGACAAGGCTTTTCTAAAGTCAGGTCAAGTCATACCCTAGACAGCATTATAACATGGTAAGTGGTGATTGATGCAGCCATGAAGGAATTTACAGGGACCTCTTGGATCACGAGATAGTTTGCCTGGAAAAAATATTAGGAGGGCTATGGAGAACAACAGCCAAAATCAGGCTGAGGTAGATGAATCATATGTGTAAGTAACCTTAAATAAAGAAAGGGGTTTTCCAAACTACGTAAGAGCACACTCAGCACACTCACTTTTTACACATTTCTATGGACAGCTACTCCTGAGCATGCAGAGGCACTGGAATAGAGCTGAGAACAACTGTTGCTTCACGTACTTATACCTGCAGCTACTTCCTCTGGTGGCATCCAAGTTAATTAAGTTTTGAGATCACAAGGTTAAGAAAAAAATAGCTTAAAAAACACCTAAAAGGCCACATTTAATGATAAATGCTGTATATGTAAATTGAGTCCCTTCCAAAGCCATTATTTTTTTGCATACTTTAGCAAAAAATCAGACTTTTCCACAGAACAGATTTAGTCAAAATTGCTCATTTTGTGAAAGTTAGGTCAACACAAAAATGGTTATTGCAACACAAAAGTTGTGATAATATTTTGAAAGATCTCAATCAATAATCCTAAAACTCTTTCCCACAGCTCATGAAATTAAAAAAAAAAAAAAAAATACAGTGACGGCCTAGATGACGAAACTAGTGGTAACACACTAGGGTAAGTTCTCATGCAAGGTTTCAATATTTAACATTATGGCTTCAGTACCTTAAGTCAGCTAACCCAGGGCATGTACAGCATCTAGTGTTTTCTCAAGGAGCCACATGAAAATTGCACAAAACTGATTGATTTTTCCAATTACAATCAGTATTTTGGTTTGTTTGTACTTCCCCTATAAACACCCTATATATAAAGTAAAATTTCTTTTAAAATATGAACTTCAATAATAATATTTGATTACAAATATTTACAACATTTCCATCATGCTGTCATTTAGCTTGCAACATTTCTCAAGGGACCTACGGAACATTTCAAACGGGATAAGTGTTACAAACCTTATTTCTTCTAAATTACCTGTAAATGTAAATGCATTTAACTGAAAAAAATATCAAGTTTACCATGAAAACCTTAAGGGCTCAAGGCAGTCTTTCTCCAGACAATGGAAATAAGAACTGGTTATAGTTACTTGCTATCCATATCTCTATTAGTGCTAGGGAATAGCTAGCTGCCTTTCATTAAATCCTTGGCTGGTTGTAACAGTCTCACCACCACTACCACCCTTTTCTTCTACCTCACCCCTCCAAATTTTTATATGAAAATGAAGGAATTTATCATTATTTACAGCTACAACAATGAACATAAAAGGAACAAGTCAAACTTTTTTAAAATCTAGGAGTGGAAGGTAAAAGAGCCCAAAAAGTCACACTCAAAAAGTTTGAGAAACACTCATTTAGGCAAAAAGAAACCAGTTTGGGAAACAGAAACTCCCAAATTCTGTCCCACAGAACCATCAACTCATTACACAGCCAATTAGCTGGTCACACAGATTTTCTTCCTCAATTTCTTTTCCAGTGTTTCTCCTTCAGCGGTACTATCTAAAATTCGACAAAGAACAGTTCCTGAAAACTTCCTATTCCTGTTCAAGACTACTGATACACATAAAGCTCCTACTTTAAGTCTTATTTTTACATCATTTTTCAACACTTGTGTTAAATATCGGTTAAATAATCGTGAAAATATTATAGAAACAACCAACCTTTAAAAACATCAGCAACGCACAACCTAAATGGTTTATCCACTGATCTCTGTGGTGGCTTGAAAGAATCTGCAAATAAATTGATAAGGCCTTTTAGAATTTCTGTATTCAATAACTACCTCAACAACTTCTCACTTAGGATAAATCAACTATATTGCATTCCAAAGACTTTGTCCCACACTTCCCCCAAAATAAAAGTTTTGACATACACAGGACTAAGATATATTAGTTTTTAAATGAGGAAAACTGCACTCACCAATTTGCTCTAACAAACAGTTTCCTTTATACCACTGTGTGAGGTCACTTGACTGACCCCTTGTGACCAGGTTTTCACCACCAAGGCCACTAGTTGGGATGTAAGCCACATCCGATTCCTAATTAAGAAAACAAACAGAAGTTAAGCATACATTAACAACAGGATCTTCTAGCAGAAGCAAGAGGTGCATTTTTCAACATCACGCATCTAAACTGTAAAAGAACAGTTGGCACATTCATTATTTCCCCTGGAGAAGGCAGATTACCCGGTGGACCCACTTCCCTTCCGTTTACCTCTTGCCTTATCACAGTGCTCCAAAAAGATTTGGAGATATTTAAACATGATGATAGCAAAATTAACAACTAGAAACTGAGTTCAGGTAACAAACTCCAATTCCATATCTGACAGGCAAAACTTCAGTTTGAATTACTGATTTATGCATAGGGATTTCAGGAAGGCCACAGCCAAATGGATAGTTGGAACTGCGGAAATGTGAGAACAGTCAAGAACGGCAAATGGAGAGTGTTCTTCTGCGTTCGTAATCCACACTGACACCTGCTGTGGTATAAAACTCTCTACTGGCATTCATGTAATCCTGAACAGTAAGATAGATGATCCTTGGTCTGTTCTGCTTTGTAGACAACAATCCCAAGAAACTACAAGTGAGGTGAGTGCCCCAAAGATTCAACAGACCTAAACAAAGATGATGACAGAAAGAGTATTAAAGAACTGACTAACCTTATCCAGGGCTCAATGTACACCCTACCAGTAGGAAAAGGAATCTGCTATACTACATGCACACAGTAGTAGCAGGAAAGTGACACAAAATAACCTGACACTAAGAAAAGCTTATCCCACCTAAATGCCTGAACAAAGCAACAAAGACCCCAGAAATTTACATTACCTTAAAGCCAGCTTGTTTAAGAAATTGGCTGAGCTTATTTGTAATTTCCTGAAATCTTTCCTGTTGCCAATTGACCTAAAATAGAAAACAGATTATGATGATAAAACTGTAGGTTTTTAACCATGACTCGAACATACTGCCGCATGTCATCAACTCTGTAGTACCAGTAGGTGTTCTCCACACACAGCACCCAATGAATTTATAAATATGAGATTTCCATGTGGATTCATAGTTGAATACATAAGAGCATACACATTAACAATTACTGACAGCAAACAACACACCACTTAACTTGCAAGCCCCTTTAGTTTGATTTGTCCTTGAATAGCACCTTTTTTTTTTTATAGTTTACACAAAATTCAGATTCAGCAAGAATATAGACAACACAGTAATAATCTGAAACACAACTAGTAATAGTTAACACACTTTACAGGTTTAAACAAAGCTCTTGGGGTCTTGACCTGAATGACCACCAAGATGGCCTTGCAGATGCCACTGAGTTAACTGCTTATGTGAGATTTTCACAAGTACAAGAGGGACCGCTACTCATTTTAGCACCAAAACTGTGTGCTTTGAAAATACACCCATAAATAAAAAGTATTGTAAAGTCTAAACACAAGAGACAGAGCTGAGAATCAAAGAAAGAAACAATACTTTATATTAGTTTCACAATATTGATCCCTAAACTTAGGGTCCACAATCCCAGATGGAAGCCCTTCAACTAAATGAAAAAATTAAGCATGTACCTGGTCCATTTTATTGACTGCAACAGCTAGCTGTGTCACTCCAAGAGAGCGCACTAATAATCCATGTTCTCGAGTTTGTCCACCCGTCTCAAACCCTGCTTCAAACTCTCCTCTGCTAGCATCCACAACCAAAATAGCCACATCAGCCTAGATTTAAAAACAAAACAAAACAAAAAAACCAACAAACCACAATCAAAAGTGGTTAAGAGGTGGAAATAATCTGGGTAAATAAGTCAATTAGCAACATTTCACACAAAATGTACTTTACACAGGAAGCATCCTGATGTGCTTCAAATGTAATTGAAACTGCTCAGTCCTATCCGTGTCATAGCCCACTTTGGTGAGATATTACGGCATTACGTCATTTCATGTCATAAACCACCATTTTCTGTCAAACACAAGCCAACTCTTGGTTTTGGGAACCTGTCCTCTTCAAACTACCCACTATGGATGTGCTGCACAGACCTCAACTAAACAAGAGCAGCCCATGCTCCAGAAACTTAAGAATGGTATGAACACAATGTCCAGTTCTCCCTGCCTCACTCTCGACATCTTCATAGTGAGAAGCTGCAAAAATTACAGATAAATAACAACACTATACAACTGGGACAACCCGTCAACTGCATGTTGGATGTGAATGCTTGACAGTCCACTCAACACACTGGAGCATGCCAAAATCACAAGGTGGAAAAGACAAAGTAGCCTATTTTATCATCTAGGCAAACTCTGTCACAGCGTTAAGAGCAAATAGGTATCATGCAGTCTACAGCACTGCACTAAAGTCAGCACGTAAGCACAGGGGAAAAACACAAGAGTTTGCTGTTAGCCTTAAATGCTGCTAATATTGCTTCTATTTTTCCTGCTTTGGTAACTAACAGCCAGTTAGACCATCACCATGTACCAAGCAATGGCAGCAGATGTGAACAATAAAGGTACTGTTGTCAAGAGGCAGGTATAAGACAATTTCATAGGACTGATGATTTGGACATAATGGAAAGAGAGAGGACAAAAGGTAGTACTTTCTCCCTTTCCTTACATGCTTATGTTTCAGGATGCCAGTAGAAGGAACAGAGACAGCACATTGTCCTAGCTCTGAATTCCCCTTGCCTTGTCCTAGGCATGAAATCCCCACAGCTCATACAGAGACAGCTCAAGTGTGAGAACGGGAAAAGGATGAGGGATGAATTTCCCCACAGCTCTCAGCCTCAGAAGTGCATTGAGGTGAACTTCTCCCTCAAAAAAAAGGACATCCTGTATTTTCTAAATTATTAATACTGTACCTCGGGACTTACGTGAATTAACCATATGTATCAAAGGACAGATCCTGGCCCTGATAAGGCTGATTTGCACTTTGCATAACAGCAGCTGGGGATTCACCTCCTAACAGAATTCTCCATGATAAAAAGGTATCAGAGCTATTTCCACATTTGCTTTCTTCCACCCATTGCTTCAGCACTGAGCCTACTCTAACAGGCAACAGAAACTTGCAAAGTTTCAATGATTCCTTAACAGACCTGTTCCTTCAGAACAGACCAGTCCCTCACCATTCTGAGAGCTGAGGGAACATAGACATACCAAGTCTTATCTGGCCAGCCCCATCTTCCACTGAACTGATACAACTGCTGGTGGATCTGCAAGTCCTCTCTTAACACTTCTACCTGTATTACTTTTCCCCCAAAAGACAAAGTAACTTAAAACTGTAAAGAAAATGGCATGGCTGAATCGACATTTTCCACTGTTCTGAAACTAAAGATCCATTTCTAATTTTAAAACCCCTGAACTTCTAACATATGCTCCACAATATAGATGACTACAAGCTCTACACCGTAATTTGCAAACTTCTGACTATTCTGCAGCCTAACCCCTGGGTCACAAGGTCTGAATTCCTACCCAGGCTTTGCTTCAGAGCTAGAGCAGAATCTGGGGCAAACCAGTCTTCCTACAGTATAGTTCTCTATCTGCAAATCATACTAACAGTACCCACCCTTACTAAGACCTTAAGCTAAAACTCACATCTCAGACTGTAATGACATCTGCAAAGCAAAAACCTCTACAAAGTAGCTTAGCTTCAGAAAAAAAAAAAAAAACACTTTGATTACACCTCTACTTTGGAGAATCAATTCTACTATTTTAAAAAGGGTGCCTTTAAGTGGAAGAAATTTCACACATTTTATGTTATGTAACCACATTATTCTTCCTCCCCTCTGATTTATTATTGCCATAAATTAAATAACTAACCTATATGAGAATGGTAAGTGCCATACTGAATTCAATGGCTAGTGCCCAATACTTTTGACTTTACCTACTGTTCCTAAAGCAAGTGGCACATAGTCTCTGCACGTCCTATTGACAACACAGATGCATTCTGCATAAACTTTGTTATGTTATGTTTTCTCATCCCACATAAAACACATTGTTAAATAGAAGAACGCCTTGTTTGACCTTTCCAAATCTTTTTTAAGCTCAAAACCATTTAAAATCTTTACCTACAAGACCACTTTCACAGAACTTCTTGTTGAGTAGACATATGCCACATTTGAATAGCTTTCAAAGCTCAACTCTGATTTTATCAAACTGCAACTTAGTATTCAAATTACTTCCCTAATAAAACTCTCCTCCAAAAAGTTAATGCCCCCCCCAAAAAAGCAACTGCCTTTAAAATTAAACAAACACATTCTTTTTTTAAGTTTAGAAAACTCATGAAAACCTCAAAGTTATCTTAGCATCATCGATGATTCCGTTTCATCTTAGATTTTAAAAGAAAACCAATTTAAGAAAAAGTTATAAATAATAATGCTATTGTTAAAAGACTTTTAGACCATCTCTACCTGTGCAGCTCCTGTGATCATATTCGGAATGAAGTCTTTGTGGCCTGGAGCATCCATCAGTGTGATTATTTTAGTCTTTGTCTCAAATTTGGTCATACCCACATCCATCGTCACTCCCCTTAAACAAAGCATACATGCAATGCACCATTAAAACTGCTTTGAAAGGTTCATCAATATAAAGTAAGCTATTAAAAACACAACCATAAAATTATAGACTTTGTAACTTTCATTTGATTTAGCCTGCACAAAAAAAATCTGAAAGAAACCTGCTTGCTGGAAAAGACCTCTAGAGCTGCCTTTCAGTAACTCTAGTCACGAAGAAACACACACCCAGAATTCAGAGTACTAACTCCATGCACCCATAGACCATGTCGCAGCAAGCACAGTGAGAACATGAAAATTGTACTGCATATTTAAATCATCACTAATTCTACTTTTAATACTTAGCTCTTCAGAAAAAGGCATCATAGAGTAACAGAAACATGGCCAAGAATAAAAAAATAGAAGATATGAGACTATAGGAATACAGTTACACATTTGCAAAGATCCACATGCAGAACTACTGATTATCAAGGAGGCATCGCAGCACTTTGACTCAGTTCTACATCTCACTAACAACCACATGTTCTGCACAGCACATAGGATAGGATTCATCTGATCAAATGCAAACACCTGTCATGCACATGTCTGTATCTCGGTTAGTCATCTGCATCTCCCTTTATAGACAATGAAGACAGGCAGGCACTTTCAAGGGACAAAACTTCTCACATTAAAACAGAGACTTAAAATACACTACTTCCAATGACAAAAAGACAACAGCAATATAACGCCCCAAAACCCCCACACATTTACAGATGGTTCCAGAAAGTTTTTCTTTAAAAATACAAAATTCAAAGTAATAAGAAAACAGAATCAATCAAAAATACCAATTCAGAAAACTTTTCCCTTAATAATTACAATTTATCTTCTGAGGAGAAGTCTTGTACCTAAATGCACAACTGTTGCGGACACTAAAAAAATCATAGACCAAGAGATATCACTTCTAAGGCTCATGACAATTATTCTACAAACTTTTCTTTCTGTTAACATTTTACTCTTCGCAGGCAATAAATACTTGTCTCTATTTCCGGTTTCACATGTTAATTACATCCTATCAAGGGTTGCTTGGTTTAATTATTCTATTCCAGATCTGTGAAATTATTTGATCTTCAAAGTTTGTCCGTTTTACACCCAGCTACCTCTACAGGGATTAAGAAAAAGACCTTTCCCCCATCAGCTTTTCCTCTTCACATCCTTAGACTATAATGTCACAACAACACTACCACTACAATATCATCAGCCTTAACTGATGTAAGGCTACTTTTAAAATTTGTGTTTGGTTGCTTTGGGATTGTTCCCCCCTTCCCTGTACCTGCATCCCCCCAACACACAGACCCCCACTCAGGTTTGTATGCACACTTCGTAAACAAAAGGACTCACATAGGCAAAAGTTTAGCTATATACAGGGATGCTGCAAAAGCGTATCCGCCTTTAAAAACACCACCACAGTTACACACTTGATAGCAACTGCCTTACTCCATGTTCTTCAGCATCAGTTTACATTGTGACAGTTATCTTTCCAACCAGAAGAGTTTACATGCTATGAATCAAGGGTGACAAGTGATTGTAAAAATATAAACACATAAGAAAATGCCTTTTTTTATTATTTTGTGAACAGAATATCATGTCTTTAGTTCCCCATATAGTGTTCTTAAAAGCTCTTGCAGATTTTTTTTAAATTACCTTCACTGCTTCCCTGTTACATACTTTTTCAATATGATAAAATTTAATTTTAAATTTTGTATTTCAAGATAATAAAGGCAGTTCATAAAGAATACGAATATAATTTATTAGTTCAATTTATATATTTTATATTCAACGTAATGTAAGTCACATGTGATGAACTGACATTTCAGTTATTAGTTTATAATTCTGACACCCTTTCATAGAAAAATTTAACCTAGAATTTTCCCATACAATGATAACCAAACTGAGAGAAATTTAGCAGTAATAAACCAGTAAGGCAGCTTTAAATGAACTAACTCAGCTACTAGAAGCATTCCACATTGTAGTCCTACAGTGCACTCCACAGCATAGAAATATGTGAAGAAATACTCAACTTCTTGTTCACGTCTCTTATAACCAAACAAGGATACTATTTTTTGTTTTGATAACATGTACTCATATAGACAAAGAAAACTATTTGCTAATACGTACTGAGTAAATATCTTTAGAGTATTTCTACCAAAGCATTATTAGTAGATTGATATTTCCTAACGAATGCTGTTCTTTCAGGAAAAAAAGGTAATTCCATTAAAAGATATTTCTACCTTTCTCTTTCTTCACCAGTTTCATCCAAGACCCATGCATAGGCAAACGAAGCTTTGCCAGCCTTCTTAGATTCCTGTTCGTATTTGTGCATAGTTCTTTTGTTCACATTTCCCAAAAGGTAGAGCAGATGACCCATTAAAGTACTTTTACCTGCATCAACATGTCCTATGGAGGGAAAGAAATACTATATCAATTTTATTAATTTATGCATTTTAAATATCGTACAAGAAGAAATACACTACAAAATAGGAAAATCACATGCACTAATAATGCTTACGCAATCCATAGAATTTCACAATCCTGTAAGGTAAGAGCTATAGAGAGGCAGTTTATTGAAACAGTCAGTTAGCACAACAGCCATATAGCACCTCCAAATTCATACTCAAAAAGAACACACTGCAAGAATGAAACCAAACCCAAGTACATTTTACTATACTGTCAAAAACAAGCTAAGTCAACCTTACTGTCCTAGTCAAGGACATCTGAATGTATTCCCTCCAAAGAATAATGGTCAAGCAGATGCGACTGAAAACAGCATAAGATTTCCTTTCCCTGGAGAGGACAGTTTTGCTTCTGTATCACTCCCAGATTCAAACAACACAGGTTTTAATCTGTCAAAAATGTAATTTAACAGTATTACCTATTACCACCAAATTAAGCAGTTGCTTTCCTCCTTGTCTCTTCTCCAACTCCGCTTTCACATCTATTTGTGGTTTTGTCTTGCTTGACTTTTTTACTGGAGTAGGCACCATATTCTGCTCTTCTGAAACCTGCCCTACTTGGGGTGAAAGAGTAGATTTTGAGACTGCCTCAAGTGTCCCAGAAGCTGCACTGGCATCTTCAGTTAACAGCCCTTTCTGAGATGTGTTAGCATGGCCGTTTTCTTCAGCAATCACACTAGGGAAAAAAAGAAAACACAAAGAATGCAAATGACAAAGAAGCCATAGAAATACAGGAGAGAAATTGAATTTTCCCTTCACTATCATGTAAGCCCCAGACAAAGAGTATGCGATAAGCCCATTAAGGGGCTTATATAAAGGGCGATAAGCAGCTGGATACAAACTGTGCAGATACCAGCTCTGAACATCTTGTCTGAAAAGCACTGTGTACAAAAGCAAGATAAGGAATAATCTTGTAAAATACATGAAACAGATAAACAAAAGCTTCCCACAGCCACTTCTTTTAACAGGGAGCAAAAGGACAGTTGTGCAGAACAACTACAGAGAGCTGGTTGTCTCTGAAGTAAGAGCCCAAATCAACTTTGAAGCATCGATCCTAAAACAGCTTCCGCATACACTACAAGTACTGCAGCTGAACCTGGCAATGTTCTATTGCGAGAATAGCAATATAGCATAAAGAGTAGATACTAAGCTTATCTGAGCTGCAATTTCAGGTGCAATGCTTATATAGAGCCATAATATATATGGCTTATACAGAGCCATTGTTCTATGCATAAAACAAGGCATCTAGGAGTAAGGAGATTTGGATTCCCAACTCCCCTTCTCTAACACCCTATTCTCCCACAGATCACCATACTAATCCTAATAGTAAATAATCTTAAATATATTAATCTCCTATGCTCTCTCACTCTTTTTCTCTCTGATTTGTAAATGAGGATATTTTCCTAATTTACACAAGCGTTCTGAGAATATACAATATGATTCTTCACCTGTTATGGCAAAGATGGCCACTAAAAACAAACGCTAAGTGACATCTTCGAGAGAGCAAAGCTTTCTTCCTGCTTGACAGAGCTCCATGGTGAGGCATTAACATAAGCAGCAAGACGGGAACAGAAGCAGTTAATACAGGTGTGACCACATTATATCACAGCAAACTTCTATATACAAACCACTGACCACTACAGTATGTTGAAAATACCTACAAAATACTGTATTTAGAACTTTATCCAAGGAGAAGAGTCTTCTTCCCCTGGAAAACTGGAAATCCTTTCCAATGCAGTACCACTGTGCTGCCGGCTGCCTTCTATGGAACGGATTCACGCAGGCTCTCAGACTCAAAACTCTAAACGCCCAGTATGAATTTTTCACTCCCTACTTTCTGTTTACATACCACAATTAACTTCCTAGTTTTCCTTTTTTCACCTTTTATAAACAAAAACTATTTATTTTGGTACTTCAGAACCCTGCATCGTGACATCTTTGCTTTTATTTGACATTACTTCTCATTTTCTGTCTGTGTAGTATTTGCAGTGTATTAGTCCCTTTCTATTACATGTATCTCAGGAAACAATATAGTCCAAGCATGTTAGCCTACTGAACAAAGCAGGTCAAGAGTTATGATCTAAAAAATTAAACCTAGGAAACGTTCAGACTGAACACAAAAATAGCCTCTCATTACAGCACTAAGCAACGTGGGACATTTTATAGGTGTCCCTTTTTCCCCTCAGTTTCAGAACCCACCTATGTAATCAGTACTGCAGCAGACTGATTGATTTTGGCACCTTTTTCATAAGGCCCCAAGCGACATCTTTCTCTTGATTGTGAAACCCCAAAGCAGAAATGCGAGCACTTGGTTTTTTTGGCTACAGTTCCACAACCCAAGGCCAGGGTCTTGCATCAAGGCTGGATACACAAGCACGTGTTTCTCAAATCAGCTAAGTAAAGAACTGGGCTTATGCCAGCCATGCTGGTTGCAGGGGCACAGATGGTACCTGTGCTTCTGCATAATGGGTAGACAATTCTATATAAAGTCTATTCACAAGAACTTCTATCAAAATACTCTAAACCACTTGAAGGAGAAGGACAAGTTTATATATCGAACTACTGCCTTAGGTCACACAACCATAACATTTTAAATTTGACACTACAAACAAGCAAGCTTGCTACCCTGGACTTTCAGGAGAGCAGACTTTGACCTCCTCAGGGATCTGCTTGGTAGGGTACCATGGGATACAGCCCTAGAGGGAAGAGGGGCCCAAGAAAGCTGGTTAATATTCAAGGATCACCTCCTACAAGCCCAGGAGCAATGCACTTCAACAAAGAGGAAGTCAGGCAAAAATGCCAGAAGGCCTGCATGGATGAACAAGGAGCTCCTGGACAAACTCAGAAAGGAAGCTTACAGAGGGTGGAAGCAAGGACAGGTAGCCTGGGAGGAATACAGAGAAATTGTCCAAGCAGACAGGGATCAGGTTAGGAAAGCCAAAGCCCTGATAAAATTAAATCTGGCCAGGGACATGAAGGGCAACAAGAAAAGCTTCTACAGATATGTTGGTCATAAAAGGAAGACTAGGCAAAATGCAGGCCTTCAGAAGGAAACGGGAGACCTGGTTACCCAGGACGTGGAAAAGGCTGAGGTACTCAATGACTGTTTTGCTTCAGTCTTCACCTGCAAGTGCTCCAGCCACACCACCTGAGTCGCAGAAGGCAAAGGCAGGGACTGGGAGAATGAAGAACCACCCACCATAGAAGATCGGTTTTGAGACCACCTAAGAAACCTGAAAGTGCACAAGTCCATGGCACCTGATGAGATGCATCTGCAGGTCCTGAGGAAACTGGCAGATGAAGTGGCTAAGCCACTCTCCATATCTGAGAAGTCGTGGCAGTCCAGGGAAGTTCCCACTGACTGGAAAAGGGGAAAAATAACTCCCATTTTTAAAACAGGGAAAAAAGGAAGACCTGGGGAACTAAAGGCCAGTCAGTCTCACCTCTGTACCCAGCAAGATCATGGAGCAGATCCTCCTGGAAACTATGCTAGGGCACATGGAAAATAAGGAGGTGACTGGTGACAGCCAACATGGCTTCATTAAGGGCAAATCGTGCCTGACAAATTTCATGGCCTTTTACGATGGGGTTACAGCATTGGTGGATAAGGGAAGAGCAACGGATATCATCTACCTGGACTTGTGCAAAGCATTTGACGCTGTCCTGCACAACATCCTTGTCTCTAAATTGGAGGGACATGGATTTGACAGATGGACCACTCTGTGGATAAGGAATTGGCTGGATGGTCACACTCAAAGAGTTGTGGTCAATGGCTCGATGTCCAAGCGGAGACCAGTGACGAGTGGCATTCCTCAGGGGCTGGTACTGGGACCGGCACTGTTTAACATCTTTGTTGGCGACATGGACAGTGGGATTGAGTGCACCCTCAGCAAGTTTGCCAACGACACCAAGCTGTGTGGTGCGGTCGACACGCTGGAGGGATAGGATGCCATCCAGAGGGACCTTGACAGGCTTGAGAGGTGGGCCCGTGCAAACCTCATGAAGTTCAACAAGGCCAAGTGCAAGGTCCTGCACATGGGTCAGGGCAATCCCAAGCACAAATACAGGCTAGGCGATGAGCGGATTGAGAGCAGCCCTAAGGAGAAGGACTTGGGGGTGTTGGTTGATGAGAAGCTCAACATGACCCAGCAATGTGCGCTTGCAGCCCAGAAAGCCAGTCATGTTCTGGGCTGCATCAAAAAGAAGCGTGGCCAGCAGGTCGAGGGAGGTGATTCTCCCCCTCTACTCCACTCTCATGAGACCCCACCTGGAGTACTGCATCCAGCTCTGGGCCCCCAACATAAGAAGGACATGGACCTGTTGGAGCGAGTCCAGAGGAGGGCCACAAAGATGATCAGAGGGTTGGAGCACCTCTCCTATGAAGACAGGCTGAAAGAGTTGGGGTTGTTGAGCCTGGAGAAAAGAAGGCGCTAGGGAAACCTTATAGCAGCCTTCCAGTACCTAAAGGGGGCCTACAAGAAAGCTGGGGAGGGACTTTTTACAAGGGCATGTAGTGATAGGACAAGAGGTAATGGCTTTAAACTGAAAAAGGGTAGATTTAGATTAGATGTAAGGAAGAAGTTTTTCACTATGAAGGTGGTGAGGCACTGGAACAGGTTGCCCAAAGAGGCTGTGGATGCCCCATCCCTGGAAGTGTTCAAGGCCAGGCTGGATGGGGCTTTGAGCAACCAGGTCTAGCGGTATGTGTCCCTGCCCATGGCAGAGGGGTTGGAACTAGATGATCTTTAAGGTCCCTTCCAACACAAACCATCCTATGATTCTATGAATCCAGCTGTACTGTATCACCAAGTGTAGCCTTAGACAAGCTCCAGTATATAACATCGTATCTTGACAAGCTGAATACCCCTTATAAGAAGATACACTTGATTCCCTAAATTCCAAAAATTAGTGGATCATCATTGCTTTAGATGTAGCTATGGAGAAACGTGATCAGACATGAACTATTCCATAGAAAAATAGTTACTACAGTTATTTGTGGTTTCTTTTACTGGAAGAGATAAGCGCATTTCTATAAGGCTGAACAGAAGGCTCTGTTTTTCAAAATTCCTTAAATAGTATATTAAGTTCAAGCTGAAAATCTACTTTGGAGTGGCACAACAACTATTTTCTCCAATGCCTCTTCATGGACATTTTAATTCATAAAAATTGGCTGAAACCAATCAAGTTGATATCAGGCAATTATGCAAAGAATTGCAGTGACAAAGCTTTCTACATATTTTAATAACATATTTAAAATCATCTGAATGACAAAGTACACCAGATCATTTTTGCCTGAATCATGTATCGAGAGCCTCATATATTTACAATTAAATTGCATTAGACATCTTCATCAAGATTAAGACTCACTTTTATCTTTTTCCCTTTTTTCAGATAAACTTCAGTTCAATCTCAGCATAACATCTAGCACTTTCACACTGAAGTACTATGACTAGTGCCAATATGCAAAGGTCACACTGTAATGCAAATATGGTATTTTACATTGGTATCAAGTTTTCTTCCTTGAAATTCTAATATTTGCAGTTCTGAAGAGAAGTATTTGTGTAAGAAGCAATATCAAAGCAGCCTTTGCAGTTGGCAATAGTCTTCTCCCCTTTTCAGTGTCTGGATTTCTTCCCAACCCAAGTTTTCAAAAATGAAAAAAATTTAAAAGGAAGATATTTAGATGAAGCTGGAAGTAGTGTGACCCAAAAACATAACTCTCTTGTTTTTCTATAGCTTTCCAAAATACATTCAAAGACTGTCACACCAAGCCTATTTAAAAGACAAAAATGTATTTTGAAAGACAAGTTATTTGTAAGCTTCCAAATTCTATTTTGTTTAGCTAGGTAATGATTTCTTTTCTAATCCTAGATGCTCAGATCTTCTTGCAGGCCAAAGCCTATATCAGTAAGAATTCCAAAAAAGAGGATGGATGCTGAGCAGTAGAATTCAAACTAATTACAGCACCTGAGAGAATCACAGTTATTGCCAGAAAAAATAACTACTTTCTCAATTCTAACTAGCTTTTATTGTGACTACCACTGCTTAAGGCTGCCAAATAATTTTTATTTTGGGTGGTGCAAAGAAAATGCTCTAGATGCAAGTGAATTAACAAGTGAAACATGACTTCAGCCTTCATAACATTAGGCCTTGCGACTTTTCCAAGGGTGCAATATTTGAACAGTCAGTACACTGCTCCATTTAGAGTTCTACAGGTTTCAGATATTACCATGTTTTGGAAACCTGAAAACAACCTGTGCCATGATAAACCAAGACTTGCCATTTCAGAGGAAAAACATCAGAATGGATAGAGTATATGATCTACCTACAAAGCATCTCTAATGAAATAACTCAACTTTTTGCTGACCAATGTTGGGGAAAGGGAGAGGGAGTTTATTGCTGGGTACCTAAATAGGAAGATGGGCAGATGAAATGTACAACTCTAGTCTCATGGAAGTACATGAAGAGACATGCAGCAATAAGACCCTGACAGTTAAGTTATTCCTCATGGCAACCAGATGAGTAGTTTATTGAAAGCTTGATAACAGCTCAGAAGAACGCTAAGGAGCTTCATCTCTAACAGTCAATGAAAAAATGAATGACATTTAAAATGCTTTTGAGTAAGCCTTTTCCACAGAGATTTTTCAATATTATTGAATTGAAAATTTCTGTCAGAAGACAGAGCATATAGGATAGCATACTAGTACCTAGCATGTTGCTAGTGCAGGCAGTTGAGGGTATAAACAAGTCAATTGCATTAGCAAGCATCTTCGGTAGCAAAGTTCCAACTTGGCCTGAGTTATGTTGAGCCACCATATCAAGAAAAATTTATATTTGGAGGAAGCGCACTCCTAACCAATTGCTTGTGTCTTTGTATGAGAACTTGATGAAACTACCAAGATTCTCAGTTTGCTGACATCTGTGCCTGTCTGCCACATCACTGCTAGCTGCTAACGTGGAGCCATTAAGCAACTCTTGACTTCTTTCAAAGGAGAGAACCATTACGCACCTTGTATGTGCACTGAGGTCATGTACTCAAGAAAGCTTGACTGCCAGCAATTGAGGCACAAATGTCAGAAGAGCTTACCACAGCTTGCTTTTTTTTTTTAGGAAATCAGCAGACATACAAAAGCCTGGCAAGGCCCAACATTTAGTCAAAATTAAAACTGCCATACCAGAAACTTCCTATGTTACCTTGCCAACAAGAACTGCAAGAGTAAACCGAGTAAAATGTTATGGTTACATCACTGTTTTCTGGGGAAAATTAAGAAATACAACATATGTTGTTGTAAGACATGTTAGAAGACACTCAATCTCACACAACTGTTGAAAAGTTCACACCACCATGCATTCAAAGAAGAACCTGAAAGCTTATCTGCTGAAGATGAACTCTGCACAATTCAGCTTTTAAACATTATTTTCAATCTTCTAGTCTGGACACTTAGTGAATTATTTTTATACAACCGACTCTTTCGGAGTACTTACAGTCATTACAGGAATGTCTACATTTATTTCCCCTTTCAGAATTATTAATTACACAATATTGGTCAGGCTGGTTAAAATAATCACCCTTTTTTGCTCACAACTTCTGGCTTCCTTCATTACTTAACAGGAAGAAAAAGCCTGGTAAGTTAGTTTTGCTAGAGCATCAGAAAAACAGTTTGTCAAAAGTAAGCAAACTCCATTTTCTGTAGACAATCCCACTAAGAACACCCAGCAACAAAGGCAATCAATGCTCAAAGCAATTAATGACTTCTAATAATCCATTCATTTTAAATAAGATTCATTTATTATTATGAGGTCATACCTCGTAACAAGACTGAATCATAAAGACTGAATAGCTAGTCAAAGAATGGTTATTTTTGCTAACGCTAGGCCCCTGGTTTTAAAAACCATGGTCCATGAATTACCTTTAAGATCCCATAAAAGGTGACAACAAAAACTAGTTCATACATACTATACAATCACCTTCTAATGGTGTCTGCATCAAAACCATACAAATATTTGGGGGTGAGAATATGCGGCATAGTAACAGGTGGTTTAGAATCCAAACTGCTATGAATAATTTATAACACTGTGCCTTTGGTCAGTGACATAAACTATGTACTTAGAAATCCATGTTATTATAAACCCTCTGCAGTACGTTTATCAATGCAACAATAACATAAAAAGGGTCTGAAGAGAGTCAAAAGAACGACCCTTTCTTAGGTGTTAATAAACAGATTCATTCTGTTCCCTGACAACTCATCCTTATGCTGTCAATAACCCAGAAGGTAACTGCAGAAGAAAAAACCCAACCTCTGATACTTATGGAGTTGAGGTAGGGGTTCACATTGTGCTTTGTTTTTCAAGTTTAGAAATGGATGCATACAAAGTCATTACAAAGTTGCAAGACAAGGTAGTGCTTCAGCTAACCACAATATATTTAGCACAGACTTTACACAGAGTCTGTGGAAAGGAGCTGGTCCAAGCTCCAACTGTTAGGAAAAGAAACAGGAGAGCAAATGCCACTGTCCTACAGCAAAGAAGGAAAAATATGATGAAAATATGGTCAAGGCCTCCTCCCCCATTCTTCATGTCAAGGTCCTAGTGCCTTGCCACTGCCTCCACAGTGCCCTGTAGGACAAAAGAAGAAAGGAGGCCATCACAGACTCCTTGAAGCAGGGGTCTTTAGACGTGCAGATAACTTTACAATTTGAAATTGTGCGTTCTTCCATATTCATTGATTAGCTGTGCTCCAAATCTCATGCTCTTTTACAAATTGCTCCACTTCTTACCTAGTTCTCCCACTTAAAGCTAAGTTCCTAATGTGCATCCAATTTCTACAGCAGAAGAGGCTTGTTCTCAATTAGTATTTCAGCGGTACCACTAAGTAAGTGAGGTGAATTAAAAAATGTCTTCACAATATTGAGGATTTATCTAAAGGGATTACCAGCAGGTCCTGAAGGCTTAATTTTTTCTGTCACAAAAAATAGTATGTCACTAAACTGGAAGCAAGCATGATACAAACTATTTCAGGGTCCCTGAAGAGAGGCAGAGTTGCTGAGAACCATGTTAGAGCCAACCATCTTTCCTCAGAGACTGAGTCATCACTAGCCTATCCAGGAATTACTCCAGTCTACAGATGAGGAAGCGTTCTTCTTATCTCCTCCTTCCCTATGGAGCAGGCATACATACACAAGGTGTGGCAGTTGCTAAGTAAGTATCAGATACAAAATTCTGTATTTGCTCTTTTTTATAAACAAACATTTTAAATAGTCATTATTACAGCTAAAAAATTCAATCACTACTATCCAGGACTAGCTGGCAGATCTTTTTCACTCACTTAAGATTCCTTTCTTTTTATAAACTTCTATCCAAATTAATTTAATCCACAAAAGCCCCCACAAAAAACTCCAACTTGTAAGAACTGTAGTAGAAACACCAAAGATGAAGGTGCCATGATGTTGATAGGAATTTTGTGATCAAGTCCAGTTGTCACACCCAGAGTCACTCATTAGTAGAGCCATGGCTGGGAAGCGGAAGTCATGTTCCCTTTTATATATTGCAAATCTCAGCACAGAAAGAGGATTTTGAAAGGCCCAGAAATTTTTCATTTGGTGCTTATTGCATCTAAATAGCTGAATGAAAGTGATGCCTCTTAGCAATGGCATTTAGCAGTGTAAAGGGTATAATAACATCAGCTTCACACCTTGTATTAAATGTGCTTAAGAGACTAAGTAGATGCAACTGCTTGCTTTCCACTCAGTTATCAAACATGCACAAGATACTGTAAAATAAAGACCATGCTGCCCTCTCACTCCCCAAAACACTCTCCAGATCAGAACTGCAAACACTGCAGGATGAAGTGGGGATGTTGGCACTGCTTACACTTGTGAATTTTTTTCCTGAGGATGAACCATGATTTTCTTGCCACAGATTAGGTGGCTATCGTAAGATTGGGTTCAAAAACAGAATAAGCACATTCAGGTAAGAAAAATCTATTAACCATTCTTTATAGAAACAGCCTAATTTAAAAAAAAAAAAAATGATGGGGAGCCACAGAATGCTAGACATAATGACATTTCACAGACTGTATTCCCAACACGCATGCCCTGTCCTTATATATTTATTCACTGCTGGCTACTGTTGTAGGTAGACTGATCCAGATGTCTGTTTTCATGCTCTCACAAGACAACCCCCCAACAGTTCCAAGTCAGGATAAAATTAGAACTACTGCTCAACCACTCCAATTTAGCTAAAGCATAAGGAGGACTGATTTCTTCTCTGCAACAGTTGTACCCTGGACACCTGTTAAAGTTAATACAAGCTGCAGAGGAAGGCAAAGTTTAACCATAAGTGATTGTTTTCCCCATAAATTATTCTTAAATGTATTACTTCCTTTGAAGAACAAGCAATTACAGTTAAGATTTATTGATTTCATAATTCCACTTAGAGAACTAAATTTAAAATAAACGAACCCCAAGAAAGTTCAGTATTCTATGAAGCGGATGTTTAAATAATCTGACTAGCTGATACCTCTCTGCACTATTCATAGTGAAAGGATTTGTTAAACTCAAAACGTGAGGTACCATCTTCTGAAAGTAATTCTGAGTCAAACAAGAAGCTGAGATGGTTAGTTCTGGAGAGTGACGCTAAAACTGCTGTAAAAAATAGAAAAAAAGAAGAAGAAAACTTGCTACAGGTGCATCAGTCTGAAAGAAGAGCTGCTGATATACCTTGATGTACAAGGGCTTGGCTTACCATGGAACTTCAAATCCCATAGATTGTTTCTTTCCAGACACTGTCATTTTGGTAATATTTGGCACAATTTCAGATTCCATTCTGGCTGACTGGGAATCCCTTGTTTTTCCTAGTAATAGACAAAAAGTAAGTTTGAACTTAAGGTTGTGACTAAAAGGTGTTAAATATAAAGTTTAACAAGTTACATTACTTCTCTTCAACCCAAAGGTACCAGTCTGTGATGATGCATTCTCACACTTCAGTGTCTTTCTTGCATATATTACATATTTATTCAAAATAATCTACAAACAGTTGTATTTAGTGTGAAAATGTCATCTTTATTTCCAAGCATTGACATGACACCTACACCATTCAAAACCTTTACTCACAGCAGTTCTGCAGGATGCCTGCAGCATTTCATGCAATACGAGGATGAAGAAACGCTTTGCAGCTGCTCACTAGCTGATTAGGTTAATACTATTTAGAGTTTTTCTTTTGCCTTAACATTGTTGAGCCGCAATGCTATTGTAAGGTAAAAAAATATGTCTACCTCGGGTACTGCCAGCAGCAGCACAAGCTATGTGTGGGCTACCAGGCCTTCCCTGAAACCTGGAAACAGAGTTGTCTCGTACTGAATTACACTGAAGAAGGCAAGCAATACCCAAAAGCTAGCTAATTTAAAGGTTATTTAGAAATAATTACCAGTATTGAGTAACTTAATTACTTTCAAGGTATCCATTTTTACCATAACTTAAATGAAAACACAATTACAGTAAGGTTCATTCTTAATTTTGTGAAACTAGTTTCACAACTAATAGCACTACAGTGCTATTAGTTTCTTGTCAAGCTGTAAAAAAAAAAATTACGCTGGTGAGGAGGAGTTTAAATAAAAGTAGTAAACTAGCTCTTTTCTTTCCACAATTCCCTCTTTAATATGTCAGGATCCCTTCTCCCTTCAAGGAAAGAGATTCCCAGCTTTACAGCTTGAGTGACAGCAGCTGTACCTTGTGTTATGAAGGATGTTTTACACACAGGAAAGCAAAACAATAACATGAATTCAGAATGAAGCTGCAAGTTTTAAACAATTTTCACCTACAGCTGTATCTCAAAAATAGAAAAATGACGCTACTCCTCCAGTAACAGCCCAATTCGGATAGTCAGAGTCAAGTGAAAACTTATTTTGAATAACAAGTTAATCTTTTAAGTATTTTAGATTACTACTGTAAGATGAACTGTTGGAGTCACTTGGTCCTACTCACTTAGGTTAACTCCTGCGTTCTAAAGTATGACACCTACACCTTTAAAACCACAGAATCATATTGCTTTACAGGTTATATATAAAGTTGTGGTCAATGCTGCTGAAGATTTCAGGTAAGGAAACAGAATACCACAGACATGTCTATAATAGCATACCAAAAAAGCTGTTGTGCAACTTTTTCTAAACAATCACACTACAGATTGAGACATTCTTATTTAACTGATGACTTGGTCTTCATCTCCCTCATTTGTCTTATCTGCTGATATTTTATTTATATGCCACCTGGACATCTCTGGAAGAAATAGTCTGTATGTGTATTATTAATAGTTGCATACCAAGTACACTGTAAATAAGGCAAAACAGTAAGAGAAATAAAGGCAACAGCACAAATCATGGTTTACAATAATCATAAAATTATGTAACTGACAAACAGATACTGAAGATTCAGAATATGAAATTCTCGGATCACTGGACAAGGACTACTAGTTAAGCACAAATATTTTGTTTCATCTTCAAGCTCCTACATAGATCACCTACAGCATTTTTTTTAATAATCACTTCAGTTACAGTAAAAATTACATTACTTTTGTTGCCAACTTGGTATGTTTTTTCCCCACTTCAATTCTAACAATTTTCAAGCAGCCATCACTTTCAACTGCCAGTTAAACATGAATGCTTTAAATGTCATTTGAAAGCTGAATTACAGTTATTTCTCAGAAAATACCATGTTTGAAATCTGGCTGCTAGGAACTAAAAATTACAAAAAAAACAAGGAAATTGAAATGAGGTTAGTTGAAAGACACCAAGATAACAATTCATACCATATAACTTGAAAATAACTTGCAATCTCTTAGCAATATTTGCTACTTATGATCCAAAAGCAAGTCAAAGGTTTTACAAAATACATCTTCTCTAATCAATTCAGAAATTAAGCTTCACTCTGTACAAATACTGTTGGGATGTTTGACACTGATTCAAAGTTAAATGTGCAAGGAGACAAAATACATTCAATGAATCAACTATTTGACTCAGAAAACGCAGAAATTTAAAACTAGATATTAGGAAACACTAAAAGTTCAAAGAAGATACTGTCCTGGTTTTGGCTGGGATAGAGTTTTCTTCCTAGTAGCTGGTACAGCGTTATGTTTTGGATTCAGTGCCAGAAGAATGTTGATAACACACTGATGTTTTCAGTTGTTGCTAAGTAGTGGTTAGACTAAGTCAAGGATTTTTCAGCTTCTCATGCCCAGCCAGCAAGAAGGCTGGAGGGGTACAAGAAGTTTGGAGGGGACACAGCCAGGATGGCTGACTGAAACTGGCCAAAGGGGTATTCCATAGCATGTGACATCATGCCCAGTACATAAAGTGGAGGGAGTTGGCCTGGGGGGATCACTGCTCAGGAACTAACTGGGTATCAGTTGGCGAGTGGTGAGCAACTGCATTGTGCATCACTTGTTTTGTATATGCCAATATTTTTTTTTATTATTATTATTGTCATTTTATTACCATTATTTTTTTTTTCCCTTCTGTCCTAGTAAACTGTCTTTATCTCAACCCATGAGTTTTACTGGGGTTTTTTTCCCCAATTCTCTCCCCCATCCCACTGGGGGGAGGGGTGGAAGGGAGCGAGCAAGTGGCTGTGTGGTGCTTAGTTGCTGGCTGGAGTTACACCACAACAGGTACAAAAATAAAATTACAAAGAGCAAGAAAAAGTAAAGTAATTGTCCATCAACAGCACTGACAGTTTGGGTGGGGTTTTTTTCTTTAATTATTTATTTTTATAAAGCTCCAATACTTCAGTATAGGCACAACAAGGAAGCAGACCAGGATCACGTAAAGACAAACCAAACCATAGAAGAGAATCCTGGAATGGTGACATTCAAATAGATGCAAAGACAACACAAGATTATTAGTAACACTACTGACAGAAGCGTCAAATATAATTTTCTGACTTCAACATTCAAGCAGCGCATTGTGCACTGCAGGCACCATTAAAGATTAATAATTATGGGCTTCATTACAAATGACACAAGGCCAGGAAAGGAGTATACTCCACTATCTAATCCATAGGGCACTGAAAAAAGCCACATGATAAATTCTTATCTGCTTTGTCAGGCAAAGCAAAAGCTATTCAGCACTTAACAGATCATATGCAAATCCTTAAACTGCACCTTGGAACTAAAAGGAAGTCAATGCACAATGCTGATATGATTCTTAAAACACTTCTTAATCAACAAGCAGAGTATCCTATGGAAACTGAAGTGCACTACAAACCTGGAAAAGTGTAGCTGCAGTAATCCCAATCTGATTAGGACAAGAGCAGCTGTGAAGAAAATCAACCTCTTAAGGGAAAGGATATAAAGAATATATAAATTTTTGCCAAGAAAAGCTTCATAAAGTTCTTCATGCCTACTCCCATTTGGACATTCTTAAACACATACCTAAGTAATTCAATGACAATATGTTTCCTAAATGAAGAGTATACATAAAAAACCCAAAAGACAGACATATCTTTCAAAACTCCTGAAGAAGCCCCAATAGCTCCTTGCTACATTTCACTACTCTAGCATTGCAGAAAGTAAAAATAAGAGTGGATTACATGCAAGTAAATTCACTGATTGGCCAATGGTGTCAAATTGCAGAGAAGAGATTTTACTGAAGAGGACACTCCATAAAAATTCTGGCAATTCACTAACTTAACACTAGGAAAATTAAAGAAATTTTCCTTCCATGAAAACAAAGTATACATTCATCAATTATAAAAATGTAAAAGCTTGTCAGCATAATAGTTCTCAATTCAGAATGTTTAAAAACCAAAACTTCTAGCCTATTTTAAGCAGTTTTCAGACAGGTATTTGGTATTTAGACTGCACTGACAGAGTACCTAGACTAAAGCATACTGTAGCTACAAGTCAAACACTATTACAAAACAGAACATGCACTGATGCACCTTGTCTCAGTATTAAATTAGGATGAGCCTAATACCAAAAGGGACAGACTTGCACTGACATTACTCCAGTACAACTATGGCAGTGTGTGACAACTTAACATCAAAGCTCTCTTCCCTTCATTATTCTTCTCTTCGTTTTTACCCTTCCTGTGACTGCCAGTTGGTCTTCTGACTTAAAGGCCTTTTGATTTAGTCAAAAAGTATTACTAATGACACCTGCCGTAACTTCAAAATTATTAAAAGTACAACCCCAAAATCTGATGGCACAATAAAGTTATTTGCAGACTGATAAACAGGACACAGACACATATATATGCAGGAAGCAAGTAAAACATAGGGACAGTCTTTAAAAATGAAAACACTCTCTCTGGGTGTTCAAGCTGGAATAGCAAAAGTGTATGGATACAGTCAATCACCTTCCTTTACTGTAAGCAACCCCCTAGATTTTGGATTTCCTTTGTAAAAATGGTTGTAAGGAGTACCTGTAAAAGATTCAAAAAAACAAATCAAGAGATTATTTTGGCTTCTTTATCATACATAACAGGCTTAAGAAGTTCTTTTTTCAGTTTTATTTCGTTTATATACTTACATTGAAAGTAAGAAGAAGATAAAAATTGGTCTTTTCTCTAATTCTGTTGGAGGTATGGAAGTTATGTTTCAGTTCTTGGAAGAGTTGACTGTCAGTCTACTCTGTTCCCAGGTAGTTTAGAGGCGCATAAAAACAACAGGAGTCTGTTAAACAACCACCATCTCAAGAAAGACATGCTGATACCAAGTGAAGCAGGGATATTGGCATATTGAAGAAATGCACACTAGCACTGCGTATCTAAATCCACACTGGCTTCATTCAGATGGCCATACCTCTTCAACAATAGAAACAAAATGCCACTGGTTTTGATTCCTATACATAGTGGCTTCTCCTCCCAATTTGTCTTCCCCTCATCAAACTGTATAATGGCACTGAAACTTTAAGCTCAAGTACACCATTGCACAAAGAAGCCTGCTTCTGATAAGATGAACCAGATTTTTAATATGCCTGAATTCAGCTTGAAAAACAAGAAAGGAAGAATGTCAACACGTTAGGCATGTCTTGAGTCCATGCTTTTTCAGATGGCAATCCCATTTAAATAAATCCATGTCTACACACAAAACAACTGCTAGCGGTGTACCAGCACAGGCAAAGGAATGCACCTCCAAGGGAATGATGTGTTAATTAACTGTGGCCAACTGCAGTTTCTTTTTCTTTAAAACTTTAAGGCATTTACATGCTTTTGAAGTTTTTACTTGGTTTATATTGATTCTTCTATTTTCAAAAGTGGTATGAGCACTTAAAAAAAGGCAGCTGCATGCTATTTCAATTTTGAATGGGGCTGGGGAGCCTAGATGCTATTGACACTTAATAACAGAATTAATTTACTTGAGCAGGTCCTCCTAGCACTGTCTAAACCAGCACTGCCATGGAAAAATATACATGAAACACCATGCCTTCTGATCTAGAAGATACGGTTTGCATCCCTTACTCTGCTGCAGACTTTCTATGTAACCACAAGCAAGCCACTTACACCTTTATCTACCGATTATACAGCAACAGCCACCAATTGCATAAAAGAAAAAAGAGAGTGCACTCTTTTTGTGCTGGTTCTGTGCACCATGTCATGAGCTTGTTCCAAGTATGTTTCGTGACTCACTGATTAAAAAAAGCAATGTATTTTTTGCATACATTACTGGCAGTGCAACTATTGAGTGTATTAGTAACAACAGAAGCACAGACAAGACGCAGAATCTGTCTGAAAAGAAGATTTAATAACTGAGGCCTCTATCAAGATAATACTTCCCTTCCTATATGCTGTGCTATGATTTTAAACTAATTTTAAGGCCTTACAATTGTGAAAATATTCCAAATATGGACTACACGAGACAAACAGATGCACAGATGCCAGCCTGATTACATACAATTTCATGCTCAGAAGCATGCATCACCTGTTTGCCCACATGTATGCAGGTTTACATTAACATCTAATATATCCATCATTGTAATCAGCTATTTGAACATTTTGACTATAACAAACCCCAGCTGACAAATTTCAAACCGTATATCCTTCTATTTATGCCATAAACCTTGCGAGCTTCTAGCCTTTAATTAAAACTTTTAACTTGCCTTAAAAACAGCAGAATTGTATTTTTCTCCCTTCAAATTTCACAGCACATAGGAAAAACAATAACAGGAGGGAATATAAAAATTTGTTGTCAGAGATATACTACTGAAAATTTTTTTTCTTTTTTTTTTAATAATTCAACTGAATTATTTGACACTCATATATTCTACAAAATGCTGTGGGACACAGCAGCAACTTGCAGCACATTTTAGTTAAGCTTGCCAGAGAGCATACTGGATCTTCAGTGGCAGTGGTACTGAGTATTAGTATTATCAACACATCACAGTGCTGGGAATATCAGAAGGCCAGGACTCTCAATCACGTCCTACCAGTACATAACACAACTACTGAACTTAGAACATCCCAGACGTCCTAAATTTACACAGTTCGCTAACCCTTAAAACATTCTGCCTGCATATAATTTGCCGTGCACTCATCCCTATAGCCCATCATTTAAATTTCTTTGGATGTAACAGATCAGTGACAAAGTCTGCTGCACGTGTGAGAAGTTCAACATACAGAAATCCTTTCTTATGCAAATATAGAAAGCAATACAGGATAATTGGGAAAGGAAAAATTAAATTATTTAGAAAAGTCTCCCACTCTTCTATGATCCTAGAAACATCAGCAGCCCTCCAAGGAGCACCTCTCATAGCAAAGAAACACCACCTAGCTCTTAGAAAAATGTCGCATGTGAAAAAAATTCAAAATAAAATGTTACTTTAGTATTTAAATTATAGAGTTCAAAATACACATTTTTAGAAAAACGCATGCCATTATACTACTATGAACCGCAACATACAAATGGATGCTACCGATCATCCACAGCACTTACGAAAATAATGCAACAGTCCAAAATAATAGAAAAGGCAACTTGCTAAGTCACCCCGCAGTGCTGAGACACAGCCATTCTAAAGATACTACTGAAAACAATTCTCCAAACAAGAACACTGAACTTTTTCTTTTTAAAAGAAAGGTTATTTCCTAATAGAAACCACAGTCAGGGGTTTTCCAGGTAACTTTGTCTTATTGTTATAACTATTACCTTCTCTACAAAGTTTTAGATGGTGAATATGACCTTTTTTTTTTTTTTTTTTTTTTCCATAAACTGGGAGTAGGCATTTTCACTGAAAAATGCTGGGAAAAGAAGTCTACTTGCATGTGACTACAAGAATTTTTTGTTTCGTTTTTAAGGTTTGATACAGCAGGAGGGAGGAGGGATACAGCAGGCTGTTGAGTGATATTCCAGAGTATCTCCAAGATGGGCCAGTTGTCTGTGGCCCACAACACAGAAACAGCACAACTTGCTACCCCAAGACTGAAGTTCCAGAAACAGTTTGCTTCACTACATGCAGGTGCAACAACTGGATATGCAGCAGGCACAACCAGAAGGGCTGGCAGCCTCGCCTGTTACAGTTAGCCGGCACTTCTTATAGCTCAGGCTTTACTTTCAATGCTTGCCACTTCCAGCAACTTGAACTCTTTAGTCCAAAATTAATTTGTTCAAGTGAGGTACCTGCCTGGGACTGACTTTTTTTTTTTCCTTCCAGACAGGGAGAACAAGGAAACTGGAAGATAAAAGATCAGACAAAACGGTTTATTTTCAAAGGCACCTGAAGAAAATATTACTTGCATAAATTAAATCCTTCAAATGATCTTTTCACCTTCTGAAAATCCACTCAATTAGGCCATAGAAAACAGTTTGCACATGCTTTTATGGCTTAAGTTTTAACAACTAAATCCCCAAAAAGCATCATCAGCATTCAATACGTAGCTGCTGTGGCTATTTATGACCAGGCTGGACTCAGTTGTGTCATCTGAGAGCAAATCCTACCTCTCCTGTGGTCTTCGTAGTTTCCTACCACATCAGTAAACTGGAGGCATGAATCTGCCTCAGATAATCACAAAAAGTAAAGAAAACTGGGAGCAAGAGAAAAAACTAACAGTATAGTGAGCGCTGGCAAGCAGCAATACAAGCAGATTATCAAAAACAGACAAGGACTACAAGAATGAAAATCAATAAAGCAGAGAAGATGAAATGAGAGCTGCAGTGACCATGAAAAAATTGACATTAGTTAACAACCTAACTTGGGGAAAAACTGCGTGTAAAGAAGAGGGACAAGTTATATGCAGAGCTAAACATGAACAAAGGAAGCAGAAGAGTATCAGAACTGAAAATGAACACAAACTATGGGTGGAAAAAAATGAATGTGGAAAATAATCATGGCCAATGACTGGAGAATAGGTAGGAAACTGGGAATAGCTAGATGAGGGATTTGGAATGATAAAGTGGAAAAAATGGAACTGCAGTGAAAAACTTGGAATTACATGAGGAAATGTTGTGTCTAGGACACAAACAGGAATTAAGCAAAAAAACTGGAACACTACTAAATTAGAGAATCAGGACACAGACACTGACATTAGATCAGGTTGAAGCGGATGGGCTGGAATGTGTTAGAATAAGGCAATAACACATTTTCTTTCCTGCCCGGCACTTAGCCAAAATTTCTGGAGTCTCACTATTTCTCTTGCCACCAACACTTCCTCCCCGACTGAAGTCAAATGATACAGAATACAGCACTCAGCTACTGCTGTGTTCTCTTGCTCTTCTTACCAGAAGCAAACACCTTCCCATGGAACTTTTCTGGCCATCAGGACTTAGTCAAGTTACGTGTATTCAAATACTCAAACAGCACAAAATTAATGGTACCTATTAAAGCTATTTTTTCTCTGTGACTCTATTTCAATCATTCCATTGAATGGCGTTCATTTAATTTAGAATATCTGATGTCCCACAGAAACCTAATATCTCAGAGAATGGTATAATATATATTTTTATATAAAACTTTTTACTGACCTCTATTACAACTGGAAGCATTCAGTGTTTTAGCAAATTAAACTTGTATGTCTTGATATCTGGATGCTTAATACGACATTCCAATCAGCATCTGTCTCTAAGAAGTTATGTTTAAGCAACACAGGTCAACAAAGGAATGTATAGTTCAGCTATATATGTAGACCATTGGTATGGTCTTTCCAGAAACATGGATAATTGGTCTAGTTTACATTCACAGTTAATATATTAGGGGAAAGAAAGGCACTGTCACCAGAGTAAAACTCTCAAGATTTCCAGTTTCACTAAGCGCACGCCTCCCGTGTAAAAGAACAGAGATCTGCTGTACAGAAAGGCAGACTGGGGAGGGGTGTCTGTTTTCTTCTAGAGATTACACAAACATCAGCTGCCTCCTTTTGATGTTTCTGATACGTAAACATGTAAAGGTCCAATCGGAATTCACAACAATAAAAACAGTGACTTTCTCATCCGTCAAGTTTTTGAAAAGAATGTCCTTGCGGTATTTCTCATGCCTACCACTTACAGTTAAATGGACTAAAATCCAGTCCTTCACATAATCATAACTCAGTACAACTCATCCTGGAACTACTGAAATCTTATTTGTGGGAGGTATATTGCTTCGCACTCTAGCAATGCCAACGATGCTCCTTCTCAATCCGTAACTGAAGCTACAATCTGCTGTAAAAATAATTTATTAGACATTTGCAGTTGTTCTGTAACAACACCTTTACTCTCCCACACATACACAACCGTAAGTCGTTGGTGGTGTTTTCTAATTCAACGAATTTTTCTTAAATGACTGTGAATTGTCTTTCACCGAGATTTAGAAAAAGCTCAGTCTGATATTTCTGAAATGCAACTTCCTACCATAAATGGTCATGTAAAGAGCAGAGTCAGCACTATGGGCAGGATAACCCTAAAAAGATATCCTCTTTAGCCAGTCACTGAATTGAACAGAATACACAGAGTCCATGCAAATTACCAGAATTTCTGTTAAAACCCTGGCCCAAAATGAGTATGTAAAACTGAAAGTACAACATGTACATTCTATTACAATTACATTGAATTTCCAAAAATAACTAGAGAGCAATTTCAGGTTTAATTCTTAACTAATATTATAATGCCAGAGGATGGTGCTATTTGCCTGCACATCATCCAGGTAATTCAGAAACACCACCATGCCTTTTACATGTTGACGTTACCTATGCAAGTACATTCCTGTTGATTGTATTGCAGGAGTGCAAGGCATTTTGCAAAAGAAAGCTTTCCTGATGCACAACTTCTATTTATGCACCAAAATTACTTCAGTATGAAAGAGAAGTTTAAATATAAGAAGAGTGAACAAGAAAAGCATACCAGCAAACTGGTAGTATACAAAAAAGTAAAATCATCTTACATCTGTTCAAATCTTCCACAACCATTCTGCAAACTTTCTCCAAAAGCTTAACGAGGTGGCCTTTTAAAGTTGCAGAAGAAAAAAAAAAAACTTTATTTACTAGTCCTGTACAATTAAGTATGTTGAAGCTGCAAGTATTTTCAGCATTTATAAGTTCTGGAAAATTGTATTTTGCAAACTTTTAGTGCAGTGACAACTTCAAGGTAAGATAAGCTAAAACCTTACTTAATTTAGGTTCTGTGAATTCTCAACTCTCCCACTCTGCTGGTGAAATTATAACCACACTAGACCCTGATTGGGCCAGAGAGCTGACGTATCTGTGGGAGAATCAATGAATTTTTTTCCTTAAAAGTCAGTCAAATTTGCAAGTTTTGACTTGTCCACACATTCACTTTTTTATTTCTCTGCAAAGTTAGCCCCGTATAAGAAAAATACACCTACTTGATGCCCCTCCTTGATTTCAGGGATGGCAGTGCCGATTTCAGAGTGGAAGATTTGTGGCTTCAGAGGACCAAAAGAACAACCTAATCATCTATCAAGAATTTAAAAGCTACTGAAAAAGGCAGTTTAGGAACTTATGTAAGACATGATTTCAAAGAATCAAAAGATGTTCAACAGATTGAGTATGGTTTAAAAGAAGGAAATAAACAAACCCAAAATCAAAAAGGTCCAGCAGTACAGCAATTATTGAAAACACTATGTATACACACACACCCCCTTACTGTAAATTCAACACAAATGCATTTAATAACAAAAAAACAGGAATTGTTCATGAGTACAAGGGAGACAGACTCACTGACTGACATTAACTTTCGCATTTCTGCTTGCAAGGTTATGGTAATTAAATAGCAAATCCTCAGAAATGTCCCCTTTTAGTCTGTGGTCTCTTCCTTAAAAAGACAAAAGATAGACATACTCTACTTACATATTTTACATAAAGTCAGCCAAAGACTCCAATTTTGAAAGCCTTACCTATAATGAAGGTGAAAGGAAATGACAGTATGCATTAGAATTTCATTAAAGGTAAAGACAGTAGGAATGGTGGCACAGGATTGCCAACAGAAAGGAGACTGAAAAGATGGAAGCACATTATGTGGAACAGTTCATATTTCAAGCATTTTTACTTTGCATCATGACAAAATTGACTTCTTGATCATCCTCACCATGCCTACCACCTCCTAATCAATAGAGATGGAGACATATTCCCAAGCCAGTAGTTAGGGCACTTCTCAGATCTGGTAAAACTAGGCACAAAGTCCTTACTATAACCAACAGAAACTGTAGATGATACGTGTGTGTGTATATATATATATATATATAATCCACACCACAGTAAATGTTCAGACTCTTGACAGTTTCGGGTTTGGGGGTTTTTTGCACTTTGGTGAGCTACAATCTTGAATTAAAATTTATTTCACTACAGACTACTAATCAGCTTTGGGCTTGAGCCTCAGTTGAAAAACAACCATCTTCTTTGCGGGATGTTCAGTATTTGTTCATACACGAAATTCTAAGCAGACCTATCTTGCATTTTAGGTACAAATACTTAAATGCTAGTTAAATTCTACGGTCCATAACCATAGCAGAGACTTGAACTCAACAAGAACTGCTTCAGGACATTGCTTTGCTTCCATTAAGACAGAAAATTGCTATTGAAGAAGAAGATACTAAGGTACAAAGATGAACAAAGTTACAGAACTTTTTCTACATGAACCATACTTACTCTTATAAAAAACAATGTACCAAAGAGTACAGCAACTCTATATTGAAAACTACAATTAGATACAAGAACACAAACAAAAAGTTGTTGCCTACACAAAAAACAAACAAACAAACAAAAAAAACCCAAACTGTAATATGGTGAAAACTGTTGGGCTATTATAAATCCCAAAATAAAAATCATTAAAAGATATTATTTTGACCAGAGAAATTAGACACAGTCATTTTCCAAACTGTCACAGAAAAACATTTAGTGCTTGTGCTTCTTGACCATGAGTGATTTTAATAAATTGAGGAAACTGACAGGGAAAAAGCCGACAGTATTCACCAGAATGGAAATAATGATGCTGGAAGGCATGCTCCAATGAAGATGAAACCAGTAAAACACAAGACTGACATTTTACAAGGTTGCCTGCTGTGCAGAAATGGTCACGTTCTATGCAAGGCCTCCAGCTCAGTGAATAAGCAACGCCTTTTACTCTGGAGGGAAAAAAGCTTCCAAAGAAACATGAATAAGCTGTGAAATGGGAGCCAGCATGTTACATGTAATAGGTGCTCTCACTTTTTAAGGCAGTCTAGCAGAACAGTTTCTGCCCGTGTGCCCCCAAGACAATGGGAATTTTTTTCAGAGCAAGTATTTGTAGCTGTGCACATGGATGCTTTTACTTAAGATAAGTAGCTAAGTACTGTAAATAAATTTTTTAAAGAAAAAAACACAACGTTTGCTCACATGAACCAATAATACACCTGACAGAATGATGCAAAAGGTACCTCTGATAGCTGACGAGCCCAAACTACAGAAGAACTTCCACACCTAGCAGCTGATAAGCCCCTGATTACAAAAGAGCTGTATTAAAAACATGGCGGATAGAGTAGAAGATATGCTATTTTACAGGGTTTTACAAAACAGCGTAGCTCAAAGGTACTGTAAGCTGAAAATCCTACTCTTTTGCTATTCCAACCAGTCTCTTAATATCCAAAACTTAAGCAGCTACTGGAAATGTACAACCTTGTAAAAAGTTAAATTGATACATTAACTGAGTTTATTTTAAAAAGCTGTGAATCTTAAATAGTTTAATACATACATTTAGAAGCCACCTGAACAATTACTTTGAAGATAAAAATGTTAAATGTGTTCAGATTTCTATTGTTTTTAATGTATTGGAAAGAATAAATGTTAAGAAAGGACAGGTTGGAAACAAAAGGCATTAAAAATGTATTGTGCTCCTTTGCACATGTAAATTAGGTAAAGTTAAACATTTCACACAATCTGTTCAAAGGAAATTTGCTGAGTGAACATACACCTTTTATAGTACTATTTGTACTAGGACTAAATGTAAAATAATGAAGCAAAATATATACACTTATCAAAACCAAGCAAAACAATTAACAAGGTGCTGGTTTTCCTTTGGGTTTTTTTCCTCCAAATTAGAGGCTAATATTGATCAAGTACCGGCTTTTCCCCTCCTTAACTATTCCAAGATTTCAGATTAAAGGGTGGTGTTTTATGCCATTAGATCAATTTTCCGTTATTCCGACTACAAAATATTAAGTAGCTTTTTAAAAAAATTTAACTGCAGGAACATAATTCTTAATTAAGATACCGCTTAATATCAGAACATCCTCCCATCATCACCAGAGTCTTACTCCTCTCCTTAATACAATTTTCCACTCATGGTAGAACATCAGAAGAAAAACAAAGGGAAATGAGGCTTAAAGTCTGGTCACATTCTTATTTACCAGTTGTTGGTACTATGTCCATAATAATGGGATATATGAAGATGTGTTAGACCATACGTGACTTCTCTCTAATGGAAGAGGCCTTGACTGGTCATAATTATTCTAGAGAACCAGCATTTTATTCTACCTTACTACTGGGATTCAAAGCTCAGCTTTTCTGCTATAGCTAACTATGTCATGACTAGCAGCTCTTGCTGGTACACTTTCCAGATACTCCTGTGCTATAAAAGACTTCTTCTGTATGTACCTCCTAAACTTGAGCAACTCCTGCCATTTGGAAAAAAAAAAGACTACAATCTTAGTTTTGTCCTCAGTGCTACATAGATGAAAGTTCAATAGATAATACACAAACCTACTCAACAGCAGCTGTCTTTAACAGAAGACAAATAATAGCCAAATACATCCAAAGGAGAGGATGACCACATTCTCAAAGCATGGCTTGAGATGCAGGCTGTTAGATAAAGCAGTTTGAAACTACTAAGGCATACTCTACTACCACATAATTTTCTTCGAGTTTGTTTCTGTCACATTTTCTATTTGTCTTCTCTGTCATATCAACAGGCTTCAATATGTACTTTTGCTGCTTCCTTTAATTCTAATTGAAAGCACTCTGCTCGTTTCCTAAATAAACAAAATTAGTCTCCCACACTGCTATCTTGCCTTGTTCATATATAGAGTACATTTGAGGAAGGGCAAAAATGCAGAGGAAGCAATGGCTATTAAAAAATACAAAGAATACGGGAAAAAAAAAGCTTTAGCATTCTTTGTTATTTAAACGTGTTAGTGGCAACACATTTATAAAGAATCTTTGAAAGCTAGGTGTGAAACTGCTAAAGATCTCTGAATCTAACTTGCAAAACAAACTCAAGCTGCATCAATGCAGTGGGCTGATCAAATGTACTTAATTTATCTGCAGTCCAGAACTTCCACAGTATTAAAAACAACATATTAGCAGGAAAAAAAAAGGCAAACAAGTTCACACATCTATTACTACAATTTTCGTGGACCACCACTGTATACCACACTTTGTTCAAACACTTAGCTATAACAGATTATGCACCAAAAAGACATCATTCCATAAGAAACACATTATGGATACTACCAGTAACCATGGATATTATTACAGATTTAGTTAATCTAATGTTAATTAGAGGATTAAGCTGACAGTAGGGCTTTCAGTAGCTAACTGACAGAAAATCATAGTATTAAGCTCTAATTGTATTTATCTGGGACACCGTCGCAAGAAGAAATGCAGATACTGGCCAAATTGAAGTAAGCAAGGTAAAAGTAAGCTACTTGACATACATGGCAACATATATTTGAGAAGCACAAAATACATTAAAAAAAATAATCTGTTATGCATTAAGATTTAGGAAAAGTTTATAAAAATTGCCCCACCTTTCAGTGCAAGAAATGTATTCACTTACATAGTTAAGTTTTCCCTTTTTAATTGCAGCATGTTTTACATTATATGCATTACTTATCTAGACTTGCATTATTTATATATATTATTACTCTGAAATTTTCTTTATTCCACGTTTTCCTATTCTTAACTCCTCTGGCACCAGCCAAACATATCTGAATTCCAGAGTTATCAAAGATGAACTTGTGCAATTAAGTCTAGAAAAAATGGAGACTGAACATTGCCATAATCTGAATAAGGGAGACCTATATTCAGAAAATAACAACCTACGTACAGATGTGATATGAAACACAGCACTGGGGGCTCTATTCTTCATTGCCAAAATCATTCAGAGACACAAACTGATTTACAAAAAACGGCGTATCTGAGTTTAGAAGAAAAACTGAATACAGTAAAATACAACCTGTAGTTTTAAATAAGCTTTGCAAGATTTATCAGATGCAGATGAGTGCCAGGAAATGTTCATTTGCCAGTCTGAAGCAGTGCATTTCACTCTGTTGTAACTTTAGAGAGGAACTTGCATGGATTCAAGTTCATTGCTTGATGTTTTCCTCTTTCTTGATGCAGTGAAAGAATAGTTAGACACTTCACATTTACAGTAGTACCTGCAAGCACACAGATAGCATCCACAACCTTGCAATAGTTTGTTTGTATACATGTTATCAGAAAAATAGCGTTAGAAGCATACAATTCAAATCACAGTTCTGCCTTGAAAAATGTTTACTTAAAAGCTTTAAGTGACACTTTTCCTCCTTTTTTCAACTTAAGCATAGCACTTGGTGTATACGCAGTTTCACCATCTTGCCTAGTTGACAAGCAAAGTTAGTCATTTTCCTGTTTTTGTGGGTCAGCAATAGGGAAGAGGAAAACATTAAAAATAGGAAAATGTGATTCTAAAACCACAAAAAGTAGTAATGAGGACTCAAACAAGGAGTACCCAAAACAACTTCAACTCATATTTTGGAATTAATTAGATATAAAATTTCCATTTAGGCTGAGCTTTAATATGCAGTAAAAATATGGAAGAAAAACTGAAGCAACAACCAGTCAAAGCTCTTCCATGTCTCTGCCAATTGGGCATCACAGCTTCTGCAGACACAGGTATCTTCCATATTAAAGTTATCTAGCCTTCCAAGTTGTTGGCATTTTAAGCATGAATTTCTACCAGGGGTTCTGACAGTAGACTCATGATTTTTAAGTTTAATGGCCATTTCAAGTGTCACAAGCATAATAGAAGGAAGGAACCTGGTACTTCAAGCATTTGTAACTGTCCACTCTGAAGACCGAAATGCCAGTTTTATGAAAGAATACAGAAGCTGAGATGATGAAAAACAGATATTTTGTCACCCAAGAACAAACCAGTTCGGGTCCAAATAAAGGCACACAAAAGTAGTGAGTGGATGACATTTCTGTTGGTATGTATGTGACATAATACACTAGACTATGCAACTAGTATGTTTTATAACAATATTGAATGACACAGAATAAAAAACAATATGATACTGCAGAAACACATCCAGAAGACAGTACAGCGATAAAGAAGGTATTGATAACACAAATTTTACAGGGAAGGAAGAACAGTACTTGTAGTGAAAGACACCTAGCATAAACAGACGTCGTAAAGTAATTCTGTGTTTTAAGCTTGGATTTTTTACACCTTCCTGGCTTTTAACTTCATTTCTGAATTCTTACATGCATTGCCTATTAGCATTCAAGCTCCTTTTCATCAGTAACTTATATATTTTAAACTGTTTCTTCTGCTCCCACGATTTGGGATTTGATAAGACTATACTTTTAATGTTTAGATGTCTTACTAGTTTCTAGAGCTTAAATACATTGGTTTACAACTGCAAAGTACTACTGTCTCAGGCTTGTCAACAGCCTTACTTTGAGTACTCTAGTGCAAACTTCAGATAGGACTCAGTGTTTGAATTGATATATAACAGCACTACAACAATCATTCATCCTTAAAACTTAACAGGATTTAAAAAAAAAAAAAAAAAAAGTGATTCCAACCATGCCTTCCTGGCACTCCAGCAATCACATCTGAGAACTTAGTAAATTCTTCACTTTACCTTCTAAAGACACAGAGAAAAACAACTGATGGTTGATCTTTACCATGACCTGAAAGGACTGAGATAGAAGGCCACTGTAAGAACAAGTGGAGCTACTGTTTCCCCAGGATCTCTGGTTCATCTGGAATACCAAAGTTCTAAAAAGGGCACAATCATTTTGAGTTTTATCTAAGCTCTCCTAGCTTCCAAGCAAAACACCCAACTTTCATACACAATATAGCCAACTATGAAAATGATTAATTTTGTATTGGTTTGGTTTACACTTTGTCCAAAAAAAAAAGTAAACCAAACTAGTGTTAAAGGACCATAAAAGAAAACTCAGAGAAAGCCTGGAGTGTCACTTTTTCCAGTGTAGGTGTACAGTATGTATGAGGAGAATCTCAAAAAGGTATCTCAAAGGATTTTAAAAAGCTTTTCATTTCTGGTGACACATTTTTCCCTGAAATAAGCCACTTCCTTTCTAAAACCCACACAGTACCTCAGTGTCAAGATTCAGTAACTTCTCGAAGTCTGTGTATATATTTTTCTTACACAAAACACGGAAGTCTTAAATTCTCATTACTTTCCATGATTTAAGATATAACTATATCATCAGTCGTGTCAGATTTCAAACATTTCCATGCAGTAAAGAACATGTTCTCTTTGTCACAGACTGAATACATGCCATATCTGAGTATCATCAGGTGCAACGGGCTCTCACCACTACAGCAGGCATTTGAGAACTGTCATGTTACTGAAAAGTTAGCATAGCCAATTGAAGTTGAGGACAAAAACTTCTTCTGAGTTACCCAGGTACAAATAATGGATTTTCAAATGTGCGAAATCAAAGCATTAGAGCCTAGCATGACAAATAGAAGTAAAACCTCAGGGACCCTAAACTAATGAAAAATATATTGTACATCACCATTAAACTTCAGAATGTTTGCTACTCCAGGATTTCTTTGGAACTATCCCTATAAATAAAATCCAAGAGTATCAGTTTGGTTTTTCATTTAAGACTCCCAACTTCACTTGTCCATTAACCACAAAGCAGAAGTGATAAAAGTTATCTGTTAAAGCACAATAATCTGCATTCTGACACTTTGCACTAGGAAGCAGCTGCTATCACAGTGTCTATCTGTAGCATAAAAAGACAGAAGACAAATGAGTATTTGTCCATGGACTGAGAAACGCCCATCATTCTGAACCAAAACCAAACCTTGCTACATTCAACTAAGTGAAAAGAAAAAGCCAATTACATTAAGTCACATTGTGGTGATGTTCATGGGATTTTTATTTATCTTTTACTGGTGTAAAGCAAAAGTTAAGGAAGATATTTATACAGGAGAGGCAAAAAAAGAACTCTAGAAAATTGAAAGATTAACAACATTAACAAAACGCGCTAAGTACCTACTAATTTTACTTCTGGCTTGTATTCTTGAAACTGCCCACACTGTCTTAATAGCTATGTCAAAAACGTGAATACATGCAGTATTAATAAAATCACAAATCAAAAATAAATGCCAGTGAAGAAATACCTGCTTCTCTATTAACAGCTGCAAGCAAGGTAGTATAGTCCAATATTTGGAAAATTAGACTTAAGCTTGAGACCTGCGCTCTATTCCTAGATTATCTGGCATATCATGAGTAAGGCTTTTCAACTTCCTGTGCCTTACTTTCAAATTTGACTCTTTACTGTGAAGCTTGTTTCTTACTAAATATTTATACATATAGCCCTATAAAGGCCCTGGTTTTGGTGCTATTCCTGAGAAATTACCATAAAACAAAATAGCTAGCACTCCCACAAAGACAGCTCAACTACGGGAATGACTTCATTAAAAATAGACTAGATTCCTTGCTACCCCAACAACAAACACGCTCAGTTCACAGTAGTTTTTATTTCCTGCAAGGACTGCACATTTACAGACATCTGACCTCCTTCTTGTTCATGCATCACTAAAATCAAAAATCTTAGTGTCATAAAGTGGTTAACAATTCCGTTAATGGTGCCCAAAATGGAATAGAATCTAGCTCACTCACCAGTATCTGTATTTGTTCTGCAATACTAACACAAGCAAAAAGAAATGTAGTTTAGCCAGCAAAAGCAAGCAGAAATGAAACAAATATGCGCAGAACGCAGATCCTTTTGACTGAGGGTACCATTTTTACATAAGTATTTTTTAGAAATTTGAACTTTAAGAGAAGTTTCTCAGAGAACCCATAAATATTGGCTAAATTTCATCAAAAATCCTTGCTTACCTTGACGATAGTGAAAGCAAACTTATTACAATAGTGCATTTCAAATTGCAATCTCTGAACATCACTAATACCCACTGCTGAGATAGAAGCAAAGGACTCCTGAGAAATGCTACATATATCAAGAACATGTCACCAGTTAAAAAGAAATTTATATTAACATTTCATTCTTTGACTTTATGGACAAAAACACTCAAAATAGCCAACTGAAATATTAAAATAATGTCCATCTTTGTCAGCTATTATCTCCATGTATTGACATGATTATGAGTAAATATTTCACAAGCAACCCTTCCCTAAAATTTCCATATTCTCATTATAAAAAGAGTAAGACAAATTTCACTTCTTAAGCCTTCATAAGTCTGTAATTCTTAACAAATTGTTCATGAGTTCTCTTTCAAAATGTATCATTTTAATCTCTGCAGACTACAACCATTTTACAGGTTCTAGTCATCTTATTACTAGAAAGTTGTAGAGAAGGGCAATGGGTTATTTTCTAAAGGAATCCTACCAACACTAAGCATCCAAATCAATTATTTGACCAACAAACCACTGACATACCTCAGAAGTCATTGACAATTGTTTTTAAGTATGCAATGTAACATATGTCCACAGACCAGATAAAGAACACTTCCATGATGACATAGATACCAGAAACCCATGAACCATTTCATAAGAAACATTCATCTCAACAATCACCTAAAATCACAAATTGCAATTAGCTTTTACTTTTGGTAAAAATATATACTTCAACAAGCAGTCTGTACAAAGGAGCAACCGACTGTATAGTACAGCAATACTAAAATAGACACCCATTCCCACTGAACTGCATTAAGATAGCAATTTGGGAAGAACAAAAGAGCTTGCTTCAATAAATAAATAAATAAATAAATCACCATTGGCTTTGATTTTTGTTTTATCACATTGTTTTCTACTGCAGACTAAACACACCAGTTTCACCAAAAAAGTTTCTCTTCCCCACAAAAAATCCTGTAACGTCAAAACCATTAGCACACACAGAAGTATAGATAACTTGGACTAGTGGCATCTCCTCCTCATTTAAATGGCAGTTTGGACACAGTGAATTGAACATAAAATCTACTTAAGAGTTTACCAGCTGTCTACACTTCACACAAACTAAAAAAGGATGCAGGTTATCCATAAAAATTCAACTCAATTTCCAAAGAAACAAAAAAGTAGAGAAGCACCCCCTTTCAGCACTTTAGGAAGTTTATTTTTACTGCATGAATTACAATGTGATGAAATTTTTGCTTTGGTTTTTTTCTTCCAACCACAATTCATAATCAACATTTAATACAAAAACGTTTTGACAACTTTGAAAAGGTGAGCACTTTAGATTTGAAAGAGATGTGAATGATTGTGTGTATAACCCTAAACTACTGCCCTTGTATAAAGGCACTGTAATAAACTACATACATTTCATAAAGACAACCTATATCCTATCTTCATACAAATCTTTTATATAGCTATTCATTTTTGCAGTAGTAGTAGTTGCTTTTTAAATTTTCAGAAATTGTTGATTACTGAAAAATGTATTTGAATGACATGATTAGAGGAAATAGGGCAAAATACAAAACTGCAAAGACTACCTCACTGTACCAGTTAGTCTCTTAGAAATAAGATTTTGAAATACTATTGTGCAACAGTTCCAGAAATTCAAGTAGCTTGCTCCCTCTGAAGCTTAAGATCCTGAGAATTGTCTGAACAAGTCAATGAGAAATTACTCATATAGTTATTTCTGAATAAAAAGTAAAAAACAGGTATGTGAAGTTTTAATCCCATGGGTTTTTTTAAATTCGAAGCTTGTGCTCCTAACATTCTATACTTTTCTCAAAACAAAAGTGTTTTCTGTTGTAATTTAAAACCAGCTAAATATAATTACATTAAATCACACCCCAAGGGGTACAAAACATGAATCATTTTTGATATCCCAATGGGGGTTGTTATTTTCCTACGCTTCTCATACTTTGACTTTCAATTTGCCCTTGTTTTCCAAAACACGTTCAGATAGAAATCAGCTAGAAAAAGGAAACCTAAAAGAGAAAAATGGAACAGGTATTTAGAGACATTTTTAAGAATGCTGATTTTAAGAAATCACCTGTCGTAGTTCTAATTTCTACCGTAACAAAGAGCTTGAGAATTAACTTTAGACAGTTGCTTTTTTCGTATTTCACTGACGGCCTTTCCTTTTTAAAATCCAAATAAGCTTTAAAAAAATGCTATCAAAAAGATCTAAAAAAAAATTTACAAACCCATTTCTAATCACAAGCAAACTGGAGCCTCAGTATGGTATCTGAAGACACACTACTAGATGCCAGTTTTTGCCTTACTTTCTCCAAAGGAATCTTCCATGGAAAGAAGTATGCCCATGCAAACCTAGACAAGAACTGCAGCCTGTTTCCACAATAGATACAATCATTACAGAACATTCAATCACAACTCTATTTCTGTCAGATAAGTTAACAAGAAATTGTAATTAAGTCAGTCCTTTAAGAATATGCATTTTATTTAGGTACATAAAGCAACGTCTGGAAGTCAATTCTGTATTAAAAATATTCAGCAGCCACTTAAAAATTATGTACAAAATAAACTTAATACAAAATATCCTAGGAGTATACAGTCTGAATACCAGAAGTAGTATGTCTATGTAGTTTAATATTGTCTTTTTTATGTCCATATGCAAACACAGGCACAAGTACTTTGCAATGTTAATATGTGAATTCCAAAACAAGTAACAAAATTAACCCGTATTAGACAAAGATACACACTAGATGTGAAATGGGGGAAAAAAGTTATATACATACATCAATAAAATAAGCTCACTGTGTTAAGCATAAAATAGACAGATTCAGTTAACAAGAATTCTAACATTCATTAAGCAGAAACACTTCAGTGCAAAGGCCAAACACAGACTTGTTATACAAAAATGCCACATACCATAATATCATGCAGTATCCTAAGACAAACCTGTCATTATGACACAAACCCAGTTCTCAGTAAAGAAATTAAGGAATAATTAAGGAAATTATTAAAATACCCGTTTCATTTAAAAAGCAAATACAGTAATACATTACCTTTTGTTTATAAAAACAAAACTGTTAAATTTTCCAAGCATGGAAATAAATAATCTCTGCTGAAAATTAATTGGAATACAGGTTTATCCACCACTTAGGCACCTTCTGCAGTGCTCAGCCTGCAGGTCTGTACTAATTCAAGGCTCACTTCAGGATTCAGGTTTGCGAACTGAAGAAAAATCCCTCCCTTATTCCTTACACAGTGAACAGCATGTATTGCTTCTTCAAGACCACTAACAACACTGAGACAAATGCAAATGAAAAAGTATTTATATATGAAAATCTAGCTACCTAACAAGATCCAAAGTTGTCTACTAAGGTATCAATCCCACAGTAAGATCCGCGATAAACATATAATGCTCATGCCCTCTGGCTTCAGTCACTTGTTCGAACTTTAATCTGCATGAAACCTATGGCAAAACTGAGCTCCAGGTACTACACATTGCCACCTACTACTTGTACATACTTTCCAATGGAATCCATAGCACATACATTTAGGTGTATGTCCAGTTCAGGCTCCAGAATTTTTAAAAATGCTAAGAAGTTTTATGCAAAGAAGAGCAGCCAGGGGAATGGGAAAACAGACCAAAACCAAAGAGAAGTTCAACAAGAATAAGAGAAAAAATTCAGAGGGAAAACCAAAGCTATTCAATGAAAATTTAAAAAAACCCGCATGTATTAGAAATCTCTACATACGTTAATTAGGGCCTCAAGAGTATTTGGAACATAAGAAAGCGAAACCACCTAAAAAAACACCAGGTATGACGATGCCAAACTTTGCACTAACATTTTACTTTTAAAAGTTAGAATTTCTCTACTAGAAGAATACACACATTTCTGGAAAAACTGAACTTCACTTATAAACTCTCCAAATAGGACATTTTGCCTCAGTGGAAAAACAGACTTGGCCTTTTATGCAGTGGGAAGTTAATATTTGGACTAACTACAGAGAAACTGATCACTGAAAAGCATTTTATATTGTCCAAAAAGCAGAATTTGCTATTAAGACTAATTAATAAAACAACCAGTATACAATCAGTACCAGCCAGACTTCTACAGGAAGTCCTCTGAGGAAATAAACCAATTATGCTCCTGCTCATGAACTTATCAGATCATAGTATGTACACTGGATTGTATTATTTACACTTCAATGCTTTAAGGCACTCAAAATAGGCAAGGATACAGATGGCTGGATTAACATGTCAACTAGAACATAAACACTGCAGCACTGTCATATAAAATTTTTATTAGCAAGGGTAAGAAACATTAATTTCATTCAAAAGGTCAGAGGTCACACTGCTCATAGTCCTAAATGACAATAGCATCAACTAGACAAACAAACAAACAAAATATACAGAACATGGATTTTGTACCTGAGAGCACTGGAAGATGTTTTATTTTTTATTTAGAAACAAAATTGTAGTGCAACCTGAAGTCAGGAATAAACCTAGTTTTTGCCTTCTTTTTGATGTAACATGCTCAATAAAAATTAGATTAAAACAAGATGAAAATTGTATCTACTGTTTCATACTAGCTGCCAAACTTAGCATGAATAAGTGTATGGCACTATATGAACAAACATATTTTTCTAGTTGCAGCAGTACCTTTATTGCACTTCTTGCTGTTCAGCATCTAAAATACTGACATTGACACTGGAAATATATTAAAAGTAGTAATGTGTAGTAAAAGGAAAATTGAAACATACATGCAGTAACTAATCTGACTAACAGGGGCACCACAATCTAGTAATTATCAGATAAAAAAATAAATCCAGAATGTCCTGATTCTGATCTTCCATCTAAAGATTCAAAGTAACAGCAATGGGTGCAAACAGTAGAAGACACTATATTTCCATTACTAAAGGAAGCTTTCTTCAAAACAGACAAGAGGCAGACACAAACAGCACTTACACTTTGCCCAAATTTTTTTTCCATTGAGCAAAGACTCTCATGCTAAAGTTGAAAGAACTGTTATTCCAATACTTTTCTGAAAGACTTGAGAATAAACCATAGAATGCTAGTGAAACTTCTCATGAAATACACGCAACAAGTATATGCTTACAAAATAGCTGTTTTAAAATTCTGAATATCATGTTTTGACAGCTGATTGGAGAGGAGGAGAACACAATTTTAATTGCTTGCTCCCCTACAAATTTGGTCCTATCAAAAACTATACATGTCCTACCACAGCTAAAACTGTCAAAACCTGAGGTTAGTGAGGCTTTTAAAAACTAAAGGTATTTCTGTTGTAATAGTAATCAGTATAAAGATAGAAGAGAATAATGACATTGACTGGAAATATCAATTACAAGACTAGCAGTTTAATAACATACCTTATGAGAAAATCTAACTTTAAGAACATTTAATAAAACAGTCGTAATATGAACTAAGGCTCCCACTCCCCAAACTGTACACCATATAGCACAACTAAACTACTTTACAAAATAATAATTCAGTGTTCTTCCCAATGAACTGTATCTTCAATACCTAGAGCTGTTTCAAGAAGTCTAATGGTGTTTATAGAATTTTGTACATACAATATCTATATACTAAAGTTCAAGACTTTGCAAAAGTTCAAAATGTTAAATTGTCAGTGAAAATTAGGCAAAAATAAAGATACTCAGTGCAACAGCTTAAAAGTTCACATACAAATTTGCTACCAGTGAGAACTGTAACATGTCAGTTAAAAAAATAAAAAAATTCAATTCTGTAGTATAAATAGGTCCTAAATAATGAATTTTTTTTTAATATACCAAGCTATAAACATGATTTTTTTTTTTTCCTTTTTTTTTGCACTACTGTCTTGTAAAAGCCCTTTTTTGGTTAGCTTTCACAATATCATCAGGAGAAGCTGATTTGAAGTCAAATGGTGTTATGGTTATTATAGGACCAGTTTCCTTAGGTTTTACGTCTTGTACTTGTCTACTGTATAGGAAAGCTTTATGTATACCAATTGTGCGCCGCTTATAACCTTTTGGAGGATAACGGAGACACAAGGTTAAAGCAAAAGCTGACGGTCTTGCACACAGCGCCTTCATCCATGAAAGGGACAAATCCTGCCTCTTAGGAATAAGCCCTCTTCTGGGTTTTTTATTTGTTTTGGCAAAACCAGAACATTTTCCTTGTTTTTCTTTTAAAAGTTTAGTTTCAGGGCTTAAGATATTTGACTGTCTCACCACATTTTGTTCTGCAGATACATCTGCATTTTTTACAAGGACACTTAAATCAATGTTAGTTCTTTCAGAGGGCCTCAATTCAGTTACACTGAGCATGGGGAAGTCTGTCTGTTCTTGAGTTTTATCTATTTCGATAGTCTCTGCTATTAAATCTGAGAGTGATAAATTCTCAACCTCCTTTAGTGGAGAAACTTTAGAGAGGACTAGAGAAGACAAAGATCCTGTTAGCTCTGGCATCCCACATGAAGTTTGGGGTTGACTTACTAGTTGTGATAATGGTGAGGTTCCCAATTTCATATCAGTGAGACTTGCTATTGACTGGGTATAAAGATCAATCAAAGAATAACAGTGGCTAGCACTACTTTCCTGGTGCTCCTGAAGTAAGTCAGCCAATGATGTACTTCCAGACCTTAACACTGACAAAGCAGCCATGTCTGAAGAGGGGCTTTCTTGTTTTCTACTTTGCACAAGTGAAGAAGAATTTTCAAGAAGTTCATTCTTCCTATTTACAGTATGACTGACTTCGTTAGCAAGAGCCAATTTTCCTAAAGCACTTGTTAAACATGGAGGACTGTAAAAATCTGCATTACTATTACAATCAGAAGGACTTGAGGAAACAAGAGGAATGCTGTCTTCAGGACTCAGAGAATCACAAACCACATTCTGCATCAGCAAGGATTTCAAGTCCTGTGTTTCATTGCATTCCAACTTCTTAAAGGAAGACTTTCCAGATGGGTTACTTCCTATGCTAAAGTGAACATCTTCACTGTCAGGAATCGAACTTACTGCATTAGCACTTTCTTGTAGTTGATTCTCTGCCTGTTTATTCATGGGTTCACAAAATGATCCTTTACACAAATCATCACTGAAAGAAGATGACAGAACAAACGAAGGGGATTTCAATCCTTTCCTTTCAGATGAAGGTATATTGGATTTTTCAGCATTAAGGAGCATTTTGTCATTTGTAACTAAAGAGTAACAAGCGGAACCACTTTTGGCTGTCAAGTTTCCAAACCCAGGTTTGTTGGTGTTGTCAGCAACATTTTCTACTGCACAAGAGAAATTGTCTGTATCAATACACATTTCCAGAGAACAAAATAAGTCTCCTTACCTTACAATAGCCAGTAATTTTCAGATGGAAGTGCAGTCACAATGAAATATCCAATTTTTTTTTTAAAGTAGACAGCAGCAACAAAAAAAAAAAAAAATCAAGAAACATGAAAAGGCATTTAATTACTAAGTGTTATCCGAAGATATGCAATGTTCTACAATTAAATTACAAGTATATACTGAAATACCTAAGAAACTTTAAGAATCAGCAAAGAATGCCAGTAAAGATTATGAACATTTAAACATAAATCAAAATAAGTTACTGTATAGACGCTCCCAAAAAAAGGGAGGTATTAGGGATGACAGATGTCAGTTCACCAAACAAATAATGAAAGTGCATAAAACTTAAAGACATTGTCCAACTTTTAGGACATGTATTCATTCAGCTAAGTCAAGTATTAGAAACCAGAAGTTTACTGTGAAGTGCAGATGGTTGCAGTTTGAATTTAAGCTGACACTAAGGTTTTATTTTGACTTCTAGCTCAAGAAAAGCTACTGTTTCCTTTAAATGTTTTTAGAACACAGAAATAGAAGAGTAAGTTGGTCTTTTTTTAATTTTCTAATAAATGACTAAGGCATCTTCACAGCTTGTAAAGCCAAAATTAAACTGTACATAGAAATGAATCATCTTGAATGTAAACAATTAAATAGAAGTATACCTTTTGTTGTGTTTCCTACAATCACAGCGTTCTCATTCTTGGTCTTCACATTTTTCTTACTGCCTTGTGAAAGCACAAGATCCAAAGCCTTCTGTACATCAAATTTACTATCCAGTACTGCTTGCACCATTGTTTGCTCTGGCACAGACTCTGCCAAAACTTCTCTCATTTGATCAAGGCATGAATTAAGACGGGCTAAAAGAGACATATTACTGTTACAAGCTGCACAAAAAAGCGTCTTAAGCGGCCTAACCACTAGCACCACACATCTGATTAACAAAAACAGAAGAAAAATATCACAGCAAGAGATAAAACCTTTAGAAATTAATTTCAATCTCACTTATTGCCATGATAAACTTTGCCTCCAAACCCTGCAGAATATTTGACTAATTTCAAATATTGCTATAAGGAACATATCACTGACTGGTACTTATTAGTCTATAGAAGTATTTCAATATTGAGATTTTATGTTGTAAAATTAACTGTCTTCACTGCAGAGAAGTAATACAAATAGTCACCTTAAAATTATCCAAAGTAATTTAGTAAGTCAACGTGGAATCCCACTGAACAACACATTTTCAGTGTTTACAGATGCTATAATTAATACCCAAAGTAAAACAGCATTTTCGGGGGCCTGAGGCCTTAACAACAGAAAACTCTGGATCAACACGCCAGGTTTGAAACTACCTGAAATCTTTAACTTTCCTAAAACTGTAGTATGTTTTTTGGCTGATAAAAATCAATTTTCTTTGGAGCATATTTCTGCAACTAGTATAAGCCTTGACTAAGATAAGTTTCTTAAGTCTTGACTTGCCACACAAGAGACTGAAAATTCACCAGGCTGTCACTCACTGGAAGTAGTGCGCTGATCAGACATACAAACACAAGAGAACAGAAGAAAATCTTCCTGAATATCACAGTGTCTGCCAGTTCAGGTTTTAGAAAACAGGAACTGACCAACAGGAAGATGACTACAGATTCTTTATTTGAACACCTCCTCAAAGATGGTGACATTTAAAGAACTTTGCTAAGGGAATTCAACACCACAGAATTCCAACTTCCTCAACATTACTTAAATCAGCACCCTCAACCCATAATCCAAATAGCAAGTCAAAGTTCTCCTGACATTTGCTCTGCAAAACAAGTACTGGTAGAGCCCTGTACATTGTGCTGGCTGGCCATTTTATTATCCAACACTCAGCAAGGACAATCTTGACAAACTCTTTGCAGACAGATTGACCGCAATCAGTAATTTTGTATTAAAGGCCAACACTGCACACTATACCAAACATAACAGGTCTTGTGGGACCACTGCTGTTTTCACAGTAGAAATGGTTATTTCTAGGTTTCTTTTCCATCTTTTTTTAGTCCAGAATATTACTTTCCTTCTTGTTTCAATACCAATTCTTAACTGATTGAGTCTGTCAAAAGCATTCTGAAAAGCCAGGGTACCGTATTGCTTAGATCACCTGTAGCAACATACTGGCCGATTCTTTCAAATTGCCCTCTACAGAATTATTTCCTGCTGTAAAAACATGTATATTACACCCCAATTTATCATATTTACCCATATGTCTATGCATTAGGATAGCTTCTTCCCATTTACTTGACATGGAATCTAGACTGTTTCTATTCTATCTATTGTTTCTGAATTTTCTGCAACTTGTTTTAAATACCAAATTTCATTCATGCGTTTTATTGTCTATTCATTCACCAACACACTTTATTCTGAGTTTATCAACATTTTAAAAATAACCCTGATTATTTCCAAATCATTAAAAACTAAGTTAACTATTAATACTTAGGAAAGAGACTTGTGAATCTTTTTCACAAAGCATGTAATTAAGCTACCAGGCAGAAAGTTTAAAAAAAAAAAAAAAAAAAAAAAAAGGCAAGTATTTTTTCCCCAACCACTCAGCTCAGAACTCGGCTTGTAATGTGGAATTCACGGCTGCAGGACTGAATGGAAACCAAAGAATTCAAATCAGGGTAAGAAAAGATTGTGGAGGATACAGGTATCTAAAGATATTGGCTACTGTTTCAAGGAAATGCATGACTTCGAAAACCTCTCAAATACTGCTAATTGCCATAATTCAGAATGCAATACAAGCAAAAGATCATTCTACAAATGCTCTGTTTCTAATACTCTTCCCTAAGCATCCATTTGCAGAGTCAAGCCCTTGAGCTACATGGATGCTTGGCCTGAGCCAGTACAGCTGTTCTTATGTCTGAATTTCATATCAAATCTCATTATTTCTAATAAGAAACTAGGAACATATTTCAATGCATGCAACCAAGTTACAAGTAGTATATGAAAGGTAGTTACGAACTTGAAGAATCACCACTGAAGCTATGCTCGTGAAGGGTGGTGTTCTACAAGATTATACAACTGTGAGCAGTGTCAGTCAAGTAACAAACATTAATGTAAGACTGTTTTAGTAAGTCCTTAATTCATAAAAGAGATTGTTCTGAGAATTATTTATTTTCTATAATTACCTCTATCAACTTCAGTCAGCTGATGATTGGATGTAAAATAATCAGCAGTATCATCTGCACCTTCATAGCCATATTCTTCTTCTAATGGTTCAGCAAATGTTGCTGGTTTGTCTCGTCTGGAGTAGATAAATTGAGCTGCTGCATTAGATAAAAAACAAAGTATTAAAAAAAAAAGTCAAACCTTTTTTCCTCCTCTAAAAACAAAACATATCTAAAGGGGAAAAAAAAAGTTAGGATGCTGACCTGTTGCAGTGGTTTGAGGGGGGGCAGGGCACAGAATGGGATACTACTGTACAATGACTACTAGCTGAAGACTGTACAGAGCATATAGCACTTTATGTTAGAATATAAATAAGTCATCATCACAGTGAAACCACAGGCTACGCAATATCCTTGTATCCATGTAATGCAATAATTCTGCAAAGTTCAGTATTCAAACAAAAGAATATACTACAGGTTTGAAAAATAGTATTTTCTATACCAAATTACCATCTATGGCCTAATGTCTTCAGAACTTTACTCCACAATTATTTTTTTTCACCTCAGTTACAAGTTAAAAAAAAAGATAGCATGAAAATATTTTGCTTTTACAGTATGGCACTGTCAAACTACTGATAACAATTTAATGGAGTTGAACACATTCTTCTCTTCTTGGAATTTCATTAGAAATCCAGCCCATAAGTTTAAAACGTATATTCACACAAAACTTTAAACAAATGCCTAATTCCACTCTGATTTAGCCACACATTAAGGCATATATAGATAAAACTTCTTGCTGAACATGAGCCCCAGTCATTACATACTCTCAGAAATGTATAAAATGTAAACAAATTTCCTTATGTTATGTAAGATTCTCCCCAGCTCTGAAATACATACTGAAAGCATATGTATACCCAGAAGTTAAGTAGTATAGCCTTAGCAACTATTTCCCAAATGCATACCATTTCATATTCAATCACCATAACTGAAGCAATATTAAAAGACTGCTATACAATCTACATCGCATTATTTTATAAATGAAGCTTATGTAAAAAGAATTCTTCGGAAAATTACTGTGCACAAGCAAGAATTAGTTTTGCAATGTAGCAGTTTATACTTGATTAAAAAGTAAACTTGATTAAAAAGGCTATCTTAATTCTTAGAACTTAATTCTTAGAAAAGGACTGAAAAATTCTGGCAATTAAACTTAAAAATTGAATGCAAGACAATCTGAATTTAAATCAGGGCTTGTGACTACATATAATAAAAACACACACCTAAATTTGCTTATGTAAAATCAACAAGATGACAGAGGAGCAGATTTTTAAAGACCTAATTAACTCAAGTACCTGTGGCCAGAGGTCACAAACTACATCACAGTTGCAGTGTATTTAGATCCAGCCTAGTTACCTGCAGCAGCACAGCTTCACATCAACATCAGCCATACTATTTCCAGGGCCTACTCGGGTCTAGAGACACTGCCACCAAATCCGGGGAAACCCTGAACTGATAATCTTGCTATAGATTTGACTGGAGAACACAACCTAATGGTTCTACAATTGGGTTGAATTCAGCTGGGCTAGGCCTCTCCAGTTACGTCCTACCTGAGCACACAGCATCACTATTTTTACACCTACTTTGCAACATTACAAATGCCAGAAGACTTATTAGCTCCGTATGATCTTGCATGAGAACAGAAGCCAGTGAGGACCAGTGCTGCATCCAACAATAAGACTCCCTTCCCCACATTTACTCAAAGTTGTGTAAAAGACATCAACTACCAGGTGCAGAATCACAACTCTTAAGCCCTGCTAGATCCTACTAACAATTTTAAAAGATACCAAATGTTTCAAGACTATCAACACATTCCCATAAACGAGATTTTTACATTATCAAGTACATTCTGACCATCCAAGATAATACACTTGTACAACTGAAGATATGCCCAGTTGTCTAATGTGACTTCCAAAAGTACAACAATGCTTATTAACACTACCTAACTGACTTTAACAGGATTACGGCCGCTAGGCACTTTTGAAAAGTTTCACTAGCTTTTAAATATTGTTTTATTCTCAAAATAAATATCAGAGTAGGAATCAATGGACAATGCTTATATGCAATCATTTGAACTAACCTGTTGAAGGAGAAATGCAATAATCATCTTCTACTGATTGGCCATACACATCATCATCTTCAAAGTCTATGAAGCAGAAACAGTAAGATTAGGCTGCACAGTTTCTAAATACTTCAATATTATAATTGAAAGGGTAGTTTTTACACAAGGTTTTAAGTAGTTATGCATCTCTAGTATTCCAAAAGTGCAGTTAAGTACTGTTTATTTACCTAGGTAAGAAATTCTAAGTTACAATAATATAATTTTAACATTTAATACTCTATGCATTAGGAAAACTGAAAATTTTCAAGAGCTGCCATGCTTCACACCTCCTCTTTCAGCATCTCCTTTGAAAGGCTGCCCTCGCAGTCCAAACCCAATTTTCTACAGTTGCACAAATCTTTACCCATGGCACTTCATATTTCTGCTTGACCTCTCAATAGTCTTAACCACAGACAGTTCAATTACAATTTCTACTCCAGCAACTCAGGATCAGCATTGCTACTCCACACCTACCTACTTCTCAGCTTGCTTCTCTGGTCTATCCTCAGTGCCATCTACCTTTCAACTCAAGTTCAGCAAGCAAAAACACAGTTCACAATTACCTTTGAATAGAAACATTGTTTCAGCCAAGCAGCAAGAATCTTATACAGTTACTTAAACATAACCATATACTGTCTCCATTAAAAAAAAAAAAAGTATCAGGAATCAGTTATCAGGAAACAAAAAGAGAAAGTAAATTAGCTCCCCCCAAATCCTAGTATTATGTGACTCTTGAAAAAAAAAAATTCTAATTTTCACTGCGTAATAACAAAATACATGAAAAAAGTAATGAAATAATTTTACAGATATTACTGCATACACTTGGCAGTTTCACAAATAACATGTACTGTTTGTTGTTTTAAAAGAGCGAGAGAAAAAAGTAGCTAACAGCTAAAAAAAAAAAAATCTGCACTTTGATACCAACTTACAAACACTGTATCCATCTATAAAAGGCTCAGAATTTGGGGCATGAAAGGTTCATTTATCTCTCAACATGGACCAAGAAAATCAAAGTAAACTTAATTCTATAATCCACTGTAATTTTCAAAAAAAGTGCCAACCAAAAGCAGTAGCTAAAAGGGCTGGCATAAGTCTATGAAAAGTTTAGTGAAAGACCCAGGAAGCTACTTTGGAAATTAAGTACCACGGGATAAAGGAAACATATTATAGGCTTGTTTTGGTTGTTTGTCTTTAATAAAAGAGCATGTTGTTATCTACTTTTTGAGCATGTTGAAAAGAATACACTGTCTCCTGCTTCCATGCTAGGACGAATTAATCTATAAAAAGTCTAGAGAAGAGCTGTACGCTTTTTTCAAGGTAAGAACACTTTTTGTAGTTTGGCCAATACTTGGAGAGTGTCAAGGAGAACTCCAAGATGATTTCTGTGAATGGTTAACATTCGCAGTTAACAGTAAGTGAAATCAAGGTAAGTCTTGTCAGTGTGCATTACTTGAATCACTTGTATATCCCATACTGGTTTAACTTCTAGCCTAAGAAAAAGATATCTCAGTGAAAATAGCTCAGCTTGCATTGACCATAAAAATAATTATTTAAAAATGACAGAAATTACAGAGAATAGAGTACGAGCCACAGAAGCATTCCACAGTATCAGCAGCTGTATCACCAACATACTCTCAGCTGGAATATCACATTCTGATCACAATACCTCAAAAAGGAGAGAGTGGAAATAGAGTATGGTCAAATAAAGGCCACAAGATCTAAGGCCTCAGAAGCCTTCCAGGAAAGGAGGCTAAGAAATACTGCGAATATTTACTTTAGAAAGGAAACAAATAATTGTGCCAGACAAACCATTACAGAATCCTAAGTGGCATAAAAAGAACATATCGCATTATATTACATAAAAAAAAGAAGACACAAAAGTGTACTTCATTTGGGACAGAAATGATTGTATGTGACTACAAGAGTAGTATATGGTGTAAGCATAGAGATCACACATATACACACTTCTAATTAAACCTGATGTGTAATGCAACAGTAAAGTTTCAAATAGCAATAGCAACTTAAGCCTCACATGGCTACAGTGAATTACTATGTACCTCAGCAACCTCATTAAAAGAGATTGTAATGAGTGTACTAACACCAAAATGAATTCTGCAGATTGGGCACCCAACTTCACAGATGACAGAGATTCAGTTGAAATCAACACTTCAACCAATCTGTGATGAAGAAAATCTCTAGAGGATGAAAGAACGAAGCAGTAAAATCCCCAATCCAGTCTAAGATTTTGCCTCTATTAGTTAAATTTGCACTAGTAAAACCTGCAAGGTAGGCCACACAGATGTCATGGCTCACACGGATTTACATGACTTCCCCAACAATTCCAAGATCACAGTGCAAAACCCAGTCTGTGCTACTATAATACGCACACACATTGCACCTGTCCACTCAACAGCAAAAGACCAGAGGCAGACATAAGTATTTCGTGCAATTTTTGTATACAATCTGACAAAGCGAGGCAATAAAAATAGCTGCTGCCATACCAAAGGGTTTTTTAACATACCAAAATCAACTAGAAGTCTGCACTGTCCATTTTTCCACAGCTCAAGCCAATACAGACAAAACCACTGAGAAAAAAGGGTGCAATTTACAGTTTGCCTAAGTAAATGGGAGAGGGCACAAAGAAAGCTGGAGCACTGCAGGTCCGAGCAAAGTTCTTACATGAGACCCCACTCATTCCATGCAAGCTCAAGTAAAATATGACAGAAAGGTGTCTGAAAAACAGGTTCTTCCTTAGATGCTCAACTCCATCTTTAAGAACTACGTTTCTTCTACCAGGAACAGCTGTTGCCTCTTATCTATTACTACGGGCGAACATCAGCAAGCACTTGCTACAGTTAGACTGGGAACACAACCTTCTAAGCTTTACGTGACTAAAGAAGGGCGGGTTCGATTCTATCGAGACCGGTTTTCAAGTCACTCCCGCCCGCCTGGAAAGCCGTCAACTTCAGCAGCTTAAGGCAACGCAGGTAAACCCTGCCACGGCTCGGCCTGCGTGCCAGGCCCGCGCTTTCCCCGGGTGGAAGCTCCCGGGAGCCCCCGGCAGCAGGACGTAGCCCTGAAGGACGGCGGCGGCGCGGCCACGTGCGCCCGACCCGCCGCTCGGGCGGGAAACGGGGGGGGGTGGGGGAGCGGGGCGAGGCCTCGCAAGGAGCCTGGTCCAACCCCCGCGGAGAGGAGGGGAGGGGGCTGCTTCTCCCCTCCCACCGCCCTTGACAGCCCCCCGCGCCCTCCCCTCCGCCCTCCCCTCCACCCTCCCGCGGACACCGCCGCACACCGCCGCGGGGCGGAAAGGCCCGCTGGGGGAAGGGGTGCGGGCCGGGGGAAAGGGGCAAGGGGGAAGAGGGGGCGCGAAGGGACCGGCGGTTGGGGCGGCCCCTGCAGCTCTGCCGCCGCCTCCTGCTCGCCACTACCTTCGTCGTAGTTATAGCCTCGGACGTTCCTGTGCCGGGACATGATGGCGGCGGCCGCCTCGGTCGCCCGCGGTGGCGCTGGCGCGGCGGACCTAGGGCGCCATGTTAATGTCCGGCGGGCCTGGCGGAATCCCCCTGCGCAGGCGCGCCGGGCACCCTTCCGCCCTCATCGCGCTGTCGCGCATGCGCGGCTTCTCCCGCCTTGCCCGGCCGCTTCCTGGTCGGCCGGCAGAGCACCCTAAGGCGCTGTCGCCCCGCCCCTGCGCCCGGCCGTTTTCACGTCAGCGGCGGGAGCGGCCGAGGGGCTGGGGTGACCGCTGGGCGCCAGGCCTGGGCCTCGCGCCGCGCCCTGCGCCCCTGGCTTCCTCGGAGGCTGTGAGGGAACAGCCGCTGCGTGCCGCGCTCTGGGAGGTCTTTGCGCGAAGCCTCCGGTGGCTTCGTGCTCAGCCCGGCGCAGAGCAGGGCAGGCCCGGCCCGGCCCGGCCCAGGGTAACGCCAGTAGGCCTCGTCTGCCCCCCCACAGGGAAACATCCCCGTCTTCGCGGTGCTGCAGCCGGCACTGAGAGTGCCGGCATCCAACCACCCCGCTATGAGCGCTGCCATCGAGTGTGATCCTACAGTCGGGTGCAGTCTTGGGGGCATTGGCGTGCAACCCTTATTGCTGTATCGTTATTCACACCTTAAACTTAAAACGTGATAAACTGCTGCAAGCATATGTGCGTGTGTGTAAGCAAGAGTATTTAAGATTATTCAAAACGGTTACATTATTGATGACAACATAGCATTCTGGGTTGGCCTAAGTTCACTGAAGGGTATGCTCATTTAAACACACTCTCAAAATACCGTTTCCGTATTTGTGTACCACCACAGGAGCAGAGTTTGAAAGGCTTTGAAATTAACTACAAGTTTTTTTCAGTTCTGGATCTGAAACAGCTCAAATTGACCTGGCTTGTTGGCCACCAGTAGCCATTACAATCCAGTGACTGATGAGTGGCCAGGATTAGATGAGCTGGCTGTAGGTAAACACAAACTGTATTAATTAGCATTGCTATTGGCAGTGTTAAGCAGCAAAATGTCAAAGCATTAGGTTCCATGGAGGTCTTGATTTGACTTCATTGGCACATTACTGTAGGCACCATCTAAAACTGCATTTCAGCCTACAAGTGCTGTTGCAGTGCCAAGGGATCGGGTTGTCAAGAAATGTCCTTACAGCTACTCCACTGATTGGGTCAGAGAGGGAAGGACAAGCAGAGAAGACCATAAGCTTTGGTGGCAGAGGGAGACGGGGGAGAGATCCCAGTTCACAGGCCCTACCTACAAGTGCTCCCTGCTGAGCTCCAGCTCTGACAGACTCAGCTGCTTCTCCATCCCCCAGCCCAGTTGCTCCCTGGATACCTACATTCATCTACATGCTCAGAGGCTGCGAGGTAGACAATCCCATTAATATTTCTCAAGTCAGATGTCTCCATCTTCAAGACCTTTAATACTTTATTTACCAACTTTTTCTCTGGTCTCGACACCACCAGAAATCCAGCCACCTGCATGCCACAGGTGTCCTCCGATATCCCACTGCGTAGCCACACATCCCTACAAACACACATACCCTGGTTTTGTAACTGCCACCTAACTATTGTCTCATCCTGGCTCACATGCCAAAACTGTCACTATCTGCAACTCCACATCCTTCCTGGTCACCACTGGAGGCCGGGCGTGTTAAACATAAGCAAAAGTTTGTGTTCCTATACAAAATGTATGCAAATAAGCAGATTGTTTCCTTATGTTATTTGCATATTTCTAACTAATTTGTACAGAACAGCACATGCAGCTGTGCAAACTTAGGATCTATATAATATCTTTCATACGGTGCTAAGATTAAAATAGAATTGGAAACAAAGATTTCTAATTAATGCTGGTGTCCTGTTGACCTTTAGTGACCCAAATGTTCTCTACAGCAGAGGTTTGACAGAAGTTGTGTTGATCCTTATCTGTCCCAATCTCTTGATATGGGTCAAAGATACAAAAGTGAAGAATTGCTATCATACATTATGATTTAATATTACATGGCCAGGGTGACACACTTATAAATTCAAAATCTGAATCCAGCATGTAATATCTGAGCCTTTAGTGAAGTAACTTAAGACACTGTAGCACTACAACCCTCACAGCATCCTGCCAGTCTGCCTCCAACAACTTTACTTTGGAAATGGCACTCTTTCCAGCCTCCAGAACTATTTAGATCCCATGTTTCAGATGTTAAAAACTTCAGTAAATTTTAATTATGTAATTTTAGCATTTTTTCTTTCCAGTAGTGACATTGCTCATTTCACACCTGACCACCTGATTGCAAAGATGTTTTTTATCCTTCCTATTCATGCTTTTTACACAAATCACCAGCTGCTTATCAAATAATAATTTTTTCACATTTGAAATTTATGTTCACATTTATTATGTTATCGCTCTTGATTTTCAGTGACTGTGGCCTCCACAGATATGACCCACATTTCATTTGCTTGATAGTCAAATGCAACATTGTTTTCAAGATTTCAAAATTAGTATTTAAAAGAAGAAAATAAATAATAGTTGTAAAAATGTAAAGATGATCTAAGCCCAGTGTAGGAGATGATACACTATGTAGGCTTTCTGTGGCATTAACAGGGAACTTGGAAGGCTGCTGTTTTTCTTCATTTAAAGTATAGGAGGTTATATCACATGAAGACCTGAGGAAAAAAAAAACAAGAACAATTTCATACAGAAGCACAATTACTTCATATTACAGCAGTATCTTCAAAGAGCCATAAATACACTGTGATCATTCCTTGCCTTTCCTTAACTGACACCTATGTAAATATTTTAGGGAAAGGTGTTCAAGAAATAATAAGCTTTAGTCCTCAAGCCCTAGTTATACCTCACTTAGTGCTATTTTTAGGTGAATGCAAGGTTCATGAAAGGTATTCATCTGATAGTGAAGCAGTCTATAACTAAACATTATTCCTTCAGCAGCAATTAAAGCACCATCAGAGAACCTCGTCAGTCTGGCTCCAGCAGCTCTGACTGAGGAATGACTAACCAGGTCACTTCTGGTAAACACTACAAGCATTAATTTCCTGCCTGCCCGCTGAGATTATATATTACTTTAAGGCACATGCATTAAGAAGTGAACTAAGACCACCAGTCTCAATCTAGGTGGCAGCATTAATGGTAATCCTGTTTTTTTCAGCAGTCTCCTGGGAACTCCCAGCACCACTAATTTTTTTTGTAACAGTAAGAATCAATTAATAAAATATTTCATAATTTCTTTTAGCTAAGCAGAAAGTCTTTTGAATTATGTTATTTCTTCTCAAAGTGAAATTACTCAGCTTTTTAGTAGTTTTGAAGTTCTTAGTTAAAAAACGTTGTCTACTTCAATATTGTTTCCTTTTAAACCGAAGTTAAGCAAGACCTAGTCTGGGAAAAAAACAGCATAATTCCAGATGTTATACCACACTATGAGGTGTGGTTGTTAAGTTTTAAAATACAGATATTATCAATGTCACTAAGCACTTTTCCAGCTGATAAATGATCTGACTAGATCAAAAGAACTGCAGCCAATAAATACATGTCTGGTTTTGTTGAAAATGACACCATCTAGATCAGAAGCTGATTTAGGAGTCAGAAAGCAAAGAGTATTAATAAATGATCATTTTGTACATGTGGTAAATAGCAAGTGTCTCCAATTTTCCACAGTATGAATGAGCTTGTTAAATGTATTTAGCATTTCTTTGGGAATGGATGAATCTGCAGAACAAGTTTCGCATGTGACTTAGCGATTTATGTTAGTCAAGCCCTTATACAATTTCAACAGGATCTAGCTAAGTTAGATGGCAACTGATGGCAACTGGTAATGTAATGGCAATTTGATCTGGAAAAGTTGCCTATTTGGATGGTTTAACATAGAATCATAGAATCAGGTTGGAAAAGACCTTTAAGACTATCGAGTCCAACCATAATCCTAACGCTGCCAAGTCCACCACATTTGTGTTCCTCACAGGTATGTGAACTTATTGTTACAATAAGGAATAAAATACTTCAGTGACTTTAGCTAGGTCTATACTTCCCAAAACACTTTGGGATTAATCCCAAATTCCCGTCACCCTGCTGCCTCCCTGCTGGCTCTCAGAATGCTTCTCATCTGCAGTGACCCAAACGTCAGCCCAGAAAGGGAAGTCCAGTTGCTGCAAGGAGGGGAACCACCTTGAACCACACAAATGCAAGAGCAGGAGATCAAATCAAGCACAGTTGCCAAGAGCATGGTAGCTATAGCCACTGTGAAGCACTCACTGAAAATCCCTGATCAATTGTTTTTACCACTGAATGCAAATAAAAAAATAAGATATGATTACAGCAGAGAGTGGCACTCACTTCTAGCTGGTCTATGAAGTATATTCTTGATACAGAGTGAGATAAGTGATGAGAATCATCAGGGGCATGGGAAATTTCTTACATGAAGAAAGATTAAAAGGATTAAGAGCTTGTTTTATGGAGATGTATAAAATGGGACATGACCAAAGTATATACTAGGGAATGGCTCAGAAATAGCCATTGTTTTTTCCCCTCATAGTAAAAGAAAAATTCCTTGAGATTGAAAGAAGGCAAATTTTAAATGGATAAAAGTAAACAATTTTCATTCAACAGAGAATTAGACTGTAAAATTCACTGCCAGAAGAAATGATCACAGCCAAAAACTTAGCAGGATTCAAACAGTTTTGATACTTGCGTAGATGACAAGAAAACTTAAACATGATCACAGTAAATATTTAAAATCTATATAAAAAGTTCTGCAAGGTATGGAAATCTTCATGTTAGTGATTCAATCTACTTTTAACTGTTACAGGTGACTGACAGGATAAATTAATGGAGCTACAGACATAAGGAAGAGACAAAACAGAAGGCTGTCATTATGACTCGGTTGAATATGATGTATGTGTCTGCGTTAAAGCATATTATAATGACTCACATATATATGTAGTGGCAGCATTCTGTCACATGTGATTGTACACATGAATTTAGCAAGCACTTTAAAAAGTTTGTCATGGATCTTACTACCATAAACTGTTTTCACCAATACGTCTGTGGTGAGGTATATTTATAGAACATAGGGATGCAGCCAAGCTTCCAGTAACACCAGCAGGATCTTCTTCTATTGCCTCAGTAGAAAAAAAGAACTTAGATTCTGGAAAATATCTTTTAAAAAACATTACACAAGCATCCACAGGTGCAAATCAAAGCAGGGCGAATACAGTTTGAAAAATCCCTCACTTTTCTGCATAAAGTAATTTGTGACACAAATCTGACCAGGATATTCCACTACTGATCTCTTCATGCAGACCTTAAATTAAAAACAAATGCTGGCACATGTATGCTTGTGAGAGGCGTAATTGTAGGTGGTTTGTTGGGAAGGCAGCACTGTCTTAAAATTACTCTGATTTGTTTTCTGTGTTCTGCACTTTTAAATTTTTGAGACCTGTCTTTGGCAAACCCAACTATATATGCTGGGCAGAATAATCTGAATACGTTGTCAAGAAAACTCCATATGCTAGTCTCTCAGAGACTTATTTTTCGCCCTTTCTGGTTACTGAGCTAAAAAAAAAGCTGTCCTGGGCTGGGGCCCGGGGGGTGGGGTGGGAGGGGGCTGCGGGGGGAAGGAATTGCCTAACACATGGAAAACACAACAAAGACTTCCAGCAGAAGAATAAATTCAGATTTCCAGAAGACATCCAGAAGAATTACCATTTGATATTCATATATTAATTGAGGCTGTGGCAAACTCAGTGAATATGTATCCATTTTATTTGAAGTGCAGGCTCACACATGGGGTCTGGGCAAGTCGTGGGGTATCCTGAAAAAGAAGTCTTAGCTACGCAGTGTTCATCAGGCTCATTTCGAGTACAGCCTGACTGGTGGTGTGCACAGTCTGCTGCCCTCCGTACCAGGGAGCATGGAGCGTTGCCATACATTCACGTTGCAAGGCTGTGCAGCCGTCTGCACTCTGTAGGCAGCCTGAGATGCATTTACCTTTATGGGATGCAGAAGGGGCAAACTACAGGCATCCTAATGGCAGGGATGGCATGGCCACGGAGTCAGGGAAACCATCTATACTCACCTCTTGGAAATCTGCTACCTGCAGAGGTTTCCTGAATCACATTCCTTTGCACGAGACTCAGAAGTGAATCTGTAAAACTGGGATACGTCAGCCTGAAAAGAGATGTATGGTATTATTAAGTGTGACAGGGAGCATCATTATATGAATAAGAAATGTGGCTTCATTCCAACTATACTATACTTTGACTAAAGTCTTTGTTTTCTTCCCCCAATTTTTTTTCACTTTAAAGGGGTAATTCTTCATGAAATTATCAAGTCCGTCTTTATCTCTCAATCAGTTCTCATGTACTGTAGACTGAAGAATCCCATAGCAGATATTGCTAATTCATCCCGCAATCACAGGAAATAATGCACTTCAGCTGTTCTTTTGTTTTGCTTTTCTTGCTTTGTCATCTGGTTATATTTTGTGTATCCTAGAGTCAAATGTCGACCTGGAGCACAAAGCAGTGACACTAGCAGGGAATGGAAACTTGGCTTAATCTTGCACAATAATATCCTTTTAGTTCAGTTTTGTTTACTTTATCTGATAACCAGGAACTACTTAACAAGATGCTCATTTACTATCTAGTTTGCTTCACATGTTTAAAGTATAAAATTCTATCACTCACTACTAGAACAAATGTCCTATCTTCCATGAGCTAATCTTGTATGGCAGATGCACTGTCTTAAATGTATAAATCTACTTGAAAACCAATCTGATAAAATTTTATGCCTGCAAAATGATGATTCACTTATATCAATGTACTTGTCACTCAGACCTTTAAAAAATACATATAATACCACAGAGTTGGGTGGGTGCTGAAAATATGCAAGACCTTGATAATAGGAAAACATTAGCCACAAAGTGTAAAGGAGAAACACCAATTAAAAAAAACAGTACCAGTCCAAAGTTCCCTAGTCTATATACCGTATATTATGAAAACGAACATTGGTCTTAGGGTGCTGCAGCAGCTACCTCGTGGGTGACAGCAGGTTTTCAGTTTAACTGGAGATATCTTACTCATCTCCCCAGTTCTCATACCCACACTGTTTATAAAAACAAACATGGCTTAGGCCTTATGAATCAATATTTTAATACTGGGCTCAAAAGCTTAACTGATGTAGCTGTTCTATTTAAACATTATGCTACCTCCAAAGTATCCCCTTCTGAAAAGATTGTTGTCTCACTTTCTAAGCTATCTCTGAGGATAGGTTAACTACATAAAATTTTGATTAATATGCTTAAAATTATAATTGCTTTATGTGATTTTGTTGCTGATTGGAGGTGTGGTGAACTTTCATCTTTGCATTGAAGTCCATGTATTTTTTAACTTTGTATCCATGCAGTGAATTCCCTGAAAGACACAATAACGTTGCAGTGTAAGCCAAATTCAGTTAGCAGTAAAGTCGTTTTTCCAAATCGTGCATGGACACAATGGCAAGAAATGGTTCTTTCTGTTCCTCTGCTATGGATAAAATGATTTCCTACAAGACTTCATACTGAATCAAGTGTACCTTGCACCTATCATTCCTGCAGACAACCTCTGAAGAGGCTGACACAGCTGACTTACAATAACACCTACATAATTTTTTAATGGAATGGATCCCTGCAGCAATGAAGTCTCTCTTTGCTCTGCACTCACAGAAATCAAGAATTAAGTTCATTTTTCTTCTACATCAGTAATCTGGGTGGGGTTTTTCACAAAAGTCTACAGAAGCAAGGCTTATGGAAAAACAGGTTTCATACATTCCTTCAATCTTCATAAAATTCAGTGGTAAGATACAAGAGAGGGACTCAAATTAGTGCTCCCTCAGAGGGAAAAAACATCTAAAATAGAACTGTTACATGTTCTGCATGTATAGAGAGTTTCACATTAGCCATAGTATGGCCCGATGATGGTGTCAGAGACATATAGAGACAGCTCTGGTTACTGCTGTGAAGGGTATTTGGGAGGCAACAGATACAGTGCAGAAGAATCTGGGTTTCATCCCTCCGCTGTTTGTGGAACAGCTTTTTTTATGTGGCAGAAACTATTCCTGGAGCCTGAAGTATTTAATAGACATAGTCACAGTCTATCCACATTACTTAAGTTGATGTAGGATATTCAGGAGTTAACAAAATTACTCCTGTTCAGTGTTTAATAGTTGATACTCAGCAGTATTGAGAGTGGATGAATTAAGTCAGTATAATTTGTTTGGCAAGGCACATAGAAGTTACTTCAATGGAATTTAATCAGGAATTAATTTAACCCCATAGCAATAAATTTTAGTATCTACTTGCCATTCAGAAACCTTACTCTGGCTGATGCATCAGTGCTTTGCTGGATTTCATAAATCTGAGATCATAATTTACAGCTATGATGCAATGCCAGCACTCTGTACTGGTCACTTGACTTTGTTAAAAGAAAGTTTAGAATGATTGGAAATGTTACAAGCAGGACCAGTAAGAGCATTATTTGCAATAGAAACAAAAAATATTCCTACTTCATTTTAATTCAGCTGTGCTCATGTGGAAATCCACATTTCATTCTCAATAAATGCTACAGCAAAATTCTACTAATAGTCTCCAACTAAAAGATTCTAGTCATCTTTTTGCAGAAATTCATTTGGGGCCTGGTCCAAACGTCATGAAAGTCAATAGAGATAATTGTATTTGCCTTCATGAATCAATTTGACACTAACTAGACCAACAAAACAACATAAAAAGGAGAGGATTTTGGTATAACAGAACTGCAAAATTGTACATCGAGTTACAGTGGAGTACTGTTTTAGAGAGACACCCTACTACTGCTAGAGGAACCATGAGCTGAGCAGCAAAAGATAATAATAGGTATAGAAAATTTCTTATCTGTGTTCTCAGGCAGTGAGAAAATGTCAATGGATGTTATCTGTGAAAACACAAGATTGAGTAAAAAAAAAAAAGACGTGAAACATAGCAAAGAGGAGGCAAGTAACCAAGGCTGCCCCTTTGAGCCTTAGAAGGTGGGAGAGGAGCACTGGAACCAGCCGGTCCTGAGCCATTTGACCAAAAGGGAAGGCATCAAGTGAGTCCTGGTTGTAGGGGCCCTTGGGTGTAGCTTTAGTCAGGGGAAATAACCTCGTGTGGTGCTACTTGGTAAAATTTGCATTTCAGATAATAAACTGTGCCTGAGGGAAGGGCCTTAAAGAGGCTTGGGTGTGGTACCGGATTTTTTTCCCTGGATGGTGAGGGAGCCTGCCAGTTTACAAAAATATAGGGGCTTAGCAAATACTGTGTGCTTGTATGAGACTTCCTTCACTTTGGAATAAAGACATGATGCTTTCCAGTATTTTAAAGCAGACTTGACACATTATCTTTGAGTGCATATCAAGAAAAATGATCACCTCTCAAAAAGAAGAGGAAAAAGAGATTGTTTGTGATCCATTGATTTGAATTTTTTAAGAAAACTTCTTGTATGTTGAAAGATAACTATTCGTCAGCCAGAAAAAAATGCTTCTCTCAGGTTATAAGCTCTTTGGAAAAAGGATCATCTTTATTTTTTCTGTATTTTTACCCTACTGAGTACATCACGGTTCTTCTCCAGGACTGGCACACAACAGTAATAGCAGTAAAACATTGGTATCTCAAAGATGGATATAAACACATATATGTTTATGACCAACCAAAAGACTGTCGATGCATTGAAAGTCCAATTGTAATCTTACAGCAGTTTTGCATTTGGACGAGTTATATGGTTTCTGAAGGCTTCTGAAATAAATTAATGTTGTTCAAATGAGAGTAATTTCTTGATCTGCAGACACCTTTAATGTGGCTGCACATTAAATTTGCAGGATTTAAAACTTCCACTTCATAACCTGGATGCAACTACCATATCTTTTTAAAGAAAATTCTGTTCAGGTATAGAACCAGGGGAACTGATTTTCCTGTCTTTTACATCATGCACTCATTCTGAGAAGAATCCCAAGCTATGTGTGAAATAGTAGAAAACTGTATTACTTACCAATGTAAGTAAAAGAAGCCTGAATTAGTCACACTGGTTCCGAGCTTCCAAGGCACAAAATGAGCTCTTGAAATCTTTTGGGGATGTTTTTCTATTAAAAATAACCAGGGGAAAATCAAACAAATGAGAATGGAGGGCAAAAATGTAGCCATGAGAAAGATGTATACATGCAGAAAGTAACATAATAATTGAGGGAAGTCAAAATGGTTGCATATATTTCCTTGAGTAAGGGCAAAATCTGTAAAACTAGGTTTACATTCAGTTTTACCCAAACAGATTGCTAGTCTTTATGCTACCCTGTCCCTGATTGGGAACTAAAGTTGTCTCTTGTAGTGCTTTACATCAGCAGCAAAAAGTAAAACACAGACAGACTTTCAATGTAGTTTAAATGTGATCTCTTTGCATCAGCAATGTTGAGGAGAAAGTTACACTGTTTTAGCTGGTGAATGGATAAACGTGTTGCTTTGATGTAACAAGTTCTATTCTATGAGAATGCTCAAACACACAATCTGTTCAAGTTACAAGCAAAGTGATTATTTATAGTCTGAGCATAATACAGACCTAACACACTTAACTGTGTGAACAGTAAATACTTTGTGAGGGTAAGAAAGTGAAAAAAGTGCTGTTTGCAAGCACTGCCACATGGTGTATGGCATTTGCCGAGAATGATAATGCAACATCTCCTCCAGATCCCCACAGGATGTGTATTCTTGTTATTTCAGGGTCTCTTCCAAATTTATTTGACATTGTTGTAAGATTCACATAAAAGTCAATGGATTTTGGTCCTTAGCTTGTCATGTAAAATACTGGCTCAATACAGCATTTATACTCGGAGAGGTGAAATAAAAACTTCCTATTCTCACAGCTTGAATAAGCACTTTCTCCCTGTTTAAGATCATTCCAAAAATAACAGGAAGCAGGCAGGTAATAGGTACTATCTGGCCTAACATTATAATTGCAGCCCCAGGGAAGGAGGGAATAATAGATTCTTCTATACCCATTTTCCCCATGACTGAATCTTCAAGGAAAAGGGACATTTGTAATAATAAAGATTCCAAATCTTTAAATAATCACCTTTTAAAAGCCAACTGATTAAATTATTATTTAAAAATCAATAATTTCTACCAGTTCTATGCAGCACATACATAGTTGTTTACTCTGTTTCCCTTCTTAACTTGAGGGATAAATGTCTAATGAAAAACAAAGTACGGAGAGACTTGCATAACCACAGCTCAGCAGATGAGTGGAGAAAAATAAGCGTGTGCTTCAAGATGTAGATCTCAGTTGTCAGAGTGTGCAAATATTAGCTTACAATTACTCTTTATTAGGCTTTCTGCTGGTAGGAGTTAGGCATCCTCCGCAGGGGCTGAGAAGGCGTGAGTGGCAAGGGAAGCTGGACTGCCACGCAGTCCTGGGGAATGTGTTGTACATACATCCATCCATCTATCCATCCATCCTCTGTGAGTGTAACCAGCTACAGGTACATTCCCCAGTGTTGCAGAGCTCTCATATTAACGGAGTTTGTGCCTTCAGCTGGTGATTTCCTGCTGTTTGTCAGTGACCCTGGCTTCAACCTTAACGACTGTGGTGAGCCCCAGCTCCATGTTACCTATTCATAGTTCAGCAGCCTCTTGTGGACTAAACTTAGCCCTGAAAACCAGGAGGTGAAGCCAGCACCCAGCCTTTCAAGTGGCGAGGTTGTTGGAGGTAAAACAACAAGGTTGCCATGACTCACTGACAGGTGAGTCAGGCAGGATCGCGGGAAGAAGCAAGGGTCAGATGCTGGCCTTCAGGTGTCTCTCTGTGAGGGGGGGACAGGCGTGGGTGATCTGCAGGCAGCGGTGCAAGGCCATCATCTTAATGGTGCAGTCACGACTTATGACAGTACCTCCTGATAAAGGATTATAGCTAAGGCACTGTCAATCAAAAAAAAATTAGCTATATGCAGGAAACTTTTTTTCGTTATTTGATTCATAGACGTGAGAATTCATGTAACAATATTTCTCAAAGAGTGTCCCCATTCATTAGTGTAAATTTGTTCTACTGAGCACCGAGTGGTTGGTTATGCAATTTTAGTGTGACAATTCCTGGGGGATTTGAACACCATCAACAATAAGGGCTCTATGCTCATCAAATACATGGCCTGCAGATGATCAGAGAATATGTTTCAGCCCTCACCTCACACTATCTTGCTAAACTTGTCTGGGCTGAGGAAACTTGTTTTTGCTCTTCCCTGTGGGCCTCCCACTAAGAAACAAAAATGAGATGATTTCAGTATTTCCATCTCTGCTCTCACAACCCACCTGATTCTGAAAAATCAAAACATCTCCCCTCAAAAAATTGCAAAATGAAACACTGATCTCCACAAAAGCAAGAAAACATTTACAAAAAGACGAATGAAACCTCTGGTCTGTGTGCAAAAGACAAAGAGTAATCTATCAAGAGTAATAAGTGTGATTTGTTTAACTAGAAATATTGTACTTCATTATGCTTCATTTGACAGGCAGTGAAGACTGTGAGGTTTTTCCTGGTAACACCAGTGAGAGCTGGAAAACAATACTTTATGTTCATTTATGACCACACACAGGTTCCTGCTGATTTTCTACTTAGCTCCCACATTCAGTAATAATGGAAATACCTTTAACCTTGAGGCAGCTATCATCTTCATGCGAATTAAACTTAGCCATACATAGTTTCTCTGCAAGTTTATTGTTCCTTTCTGACAAACTTTCTTTTCTGTCTTGTCCAGGAATACTGATCATTTTACAGATTATAAATCAAGAACTAATGTTATCACACATTCTGGCTTCCTTCCATATCTGAATCAGTTCTTATTTGAATTGGTGCATCATTTTTAGATGTATTGTTTTATCCTAATCTCATGAGTAAATGCTTCAAAGCCAGAAAAAAAAGGTCAAGGCCTGCATCCAAAAACCCCTGACAACTCTGTTCTGCCTCCCTTTCTACGACAGGTTGTTTGGGCTACATTTATACTTCCAAGTAAAACAGACTGGAGACAGTGCTTTGGCTGAGAAGACACATGACATAGCTTGAATCTAGGTGTGAAAATCCCCACCACCCCATTCCAAACAGATTCATTTTATCCAGACCTCCTAATAGGAAAGGTTCATGTAACATACTGTCCACTTAGCAACACCCACACATTTTCCAGGGTAGTAGTGCTAGTTGACGAGGGCCAAAGTTATGCTTGGAAGTGTGTAAAACTGTAAAAGTATCAGCAACTGCAGAAGGGTGCATGAGTATGACCTCTGACCCTGTTTTATTTGCAAGCATAAGAAAAGCTCAGTGACCTTTATCTAAGCTTGCAGTCATTCTCTTAGGTTTCTCCATCTGCAGTTTACTTCTCTGTCATTTATGCAACACTCCCTGTGTACATACTCCCTTCACTCTTCCCTTCTATTTGTCTTGACTACTGTGTATCTAATAAACTTATCTAGTACACCCTACTGCAGTGTGGGGGCCTCAGGATCTCCGAGACATGTGCTCTTACAGTTTCAACCTGCATCCCAGTTCTTGTGTGTTTTGTTTCCTGTTTGGTTGCCCAAGTAAATATGTGATGTGGTAGCTATCCTTAAAAGCAGGCTAACAGCTAGCTGACTGTATGTGCTGAGGAAATGGACAGGTGTTGTCCATCCTGACTGATGGTAGGTTGGTTTTACTCCAAATGAAAACAATGTGTGAGTATGCTTTGGTGCATACGATTGTGAGATCATGGTAACTGTAATAACATGACAAAGTAACATTTTAAGAATTTAAAATCCTGAGCATTTACGGGAAGATGAATGATTCTGAAGGAGGCAAACTGGTCACAGCTCTATACAGTTGTCTTCTGAATCTGTCTTAAAATCAACCTTATTTCCAGACCATGATGGGGGGAAATCAAGATTTACTATGTAGATGGCCTTTCAGTATGAACTTGAGTATAGTGTTAATTTTTATGGCATTGAATTTTCTTCACAGGTTCAGCTGGGCAGGGGAGACCATCAATTGTTCCCATTCATGGCGGGGGGGATAATAGAAAATATTTGATATTTGTATTTAGTCATCTGAGCACCTTTTGGGTTTTGTCAGTATTTCTCATGTTTTGGGGGTCCTTTTGGCAGTAGCTTTTATATCCTCTAGTAAAAAGTGATGATGTGAGAAGACCCAACCCTTTAAGCTGAGGTATTTGAACAATGAGAGACACCTGATACCATCCTAGTTTTATCTGGCTGTTTGGGGAGGAAGGAGGGAATTCTTGACTGTTGCTGCCCAATCATAATTCTGTCACGATGGTGGTGAGTTTTCTTCTCAGGTAGGCAGGAGATGTCACTTCCTTCTTCACTCAGTATGTCTGAAGGCAGGGAATGAGGTCTTAGGAAAGAAGATGTTCACAGTACTTGAATGAGGGGCAGCTCCAAGCAAAAAGACCTTCTGTGGATATAGCCGCTACTGGGATCCCAAGGTAGGATAGGAATGTGATATAGAGTTTAGGGCTGTAGTTTTTGGGAAAGAGCTAAGGAGTAAGGGTCATGGCATGTGAGGGTATGGCTAGGGCCTCAAATTACCTTATGGGATGTAATTGACTTCAGTGCTTAAAATGTGCTCATTTTTGCTAGCTAATAACTAATTTCTTTAAAGCCAGCTAATTTTCTTTTCAAGGTCATGCACTGGACCTCTGGCACTCATACAAAGTCAGACATGATTCACGTTACTTTTGAGACTACTTCAAACATAGATGCAGGTGGCATCACGATAGTGTTGGATGTCACCCTTTGCAAGATGTGCCTTTCTCAAAACCACAGTCTGCCTTTGTGGTTGTTGTTTTAGAAAAAGCCCTTCAGCTGGTGTTATCACATGATGACACAAAGTGTGGGAAATGAGACAGTCAACAGGTGCTAAGAGACCTTGAATACTAGAAGCAAGAAAAAAAAAGAAAGAAATGAAAGACTAAAGTCAGGCCAAGGAGATACAAAAGCACCAAAAGTTTTGAAAAATTATTTTCAAGGCAAAAGCAACCCAAGCCAAGAGAATTATAGGTCATTCTGGCTAGACCAGAGGAAACACTATGCGAGAACAATGTATTTATAGCCCATATCTTCATGCGGTTATAAGATTTCCCTACACTATTACATCAGACTTTCTCTAGGACTAAGTAGAAAAAAAATTGTATTTACTGCTCTTTATTTGGAAGGTTTTTCTTGCAACAGTAAAGCCATGCAACACTTTGTCATTGTTGTTTTAGTTGTTGCTTTTTCAGTGAAAGCTTACTTTCAGGACATGGGTTCCAAGGCAACCATAGGGTGTGGGGCAAACTCAGTCCTGGAGTTGTTGAAAAGTTAGGGTAGATACTGTAAGTCAATTGTCATAAATTTTCTCTTTATTTTTTAGCTTGATTTCCTAAGGAAATGACAATTTGATTGTGCTGTCTGTCCAAAGGTCTGCCTAGCTCTTCCTTTGTATGTCTCCTGCCCCACACCTTCTGATTTCACAGGCCAGTTTCTAGAAATTTCAAAGTGTGGCAAGTATCTCAATGATAATTATGATCCTAAGTGTTTCTTGGAATTCAACTCCTAGGTGGAATACCATCCCACATTAATACTGCAGTAGAGCAAAAGGAAGGAGAACTCAGCAGTTACAAAAAATATTTGCCTCGTTGGCCAATGAACCTGCACATAGTAGCTGGCCACCAAGCACATCAATATCTCCAGGTCAGCCACAGTATCAACATCTCCTTCGCACTGGAGGTGTTGAAGAAATTATTGTTGAGCAGGGGCTATTGTGGTGGAAATGGTTGAGGGACAAAGGATTCAAATCTGTAGGAAGCCAGCAATACCTTTGCTTATGGAACCACCTATTAATTACTCATACAAAAACCTCTCTGCAATCAGAAATATTCAGCATGCAGTAGGCTATTCAATAAGCATATGCATGAAGAAGTACTCCAAATGCATCTTTAAATGCAATTAAATATGTGTACAAAATAGCTAAGGAATATGTTGATATGTATATGCATCAATTCTAAACATTAAAATACTTGCATATACAAATACAATGTACAATTACAGCACTTGTAATATAGGCACCCAGAATATTTGATTTTCATTTCAGTTTGATTAGCATTATCAACTTTTTCCAGACTACTGACAGAAATCTCAAGTCCAGTTAAAAAAGAATAACTGTCCCAGAAGTATTTTAATATATTGTATATGTATATATTTACCAAAGTAAGACTTTCAAAATTAGTACAAGACCAAAACTGAACATAATTAATTGTAAGAATATACATTTCAAAGCAAAGACTGATAATGAAAGGTATCTTCTGATACAAAGGCTGAAACAAACTTTCCGTCCAAGACATTATTTTTTCACTGCTATCACCAGCGGGGCACATGGTCCATCGTGTCTTCTCTGCCAACTCTTTTTTTTTATGAGTCAGCAGGGGATCAAAAGTCTGTCAAACAACAGAAAAGAGATAACACATCCATAGACCACACTGTTTCATACATGCCTCCACAGCTTTATTCTAATATGCCAGAAGAGGAGAGTCCAAATGACTGCTTCCTGAAGTCCAGCCACGTGCCACTCTGTGCAAGCCTTGTTTGGTGGGACAAAAGGGCAAAACTGTCTGTAAATGAGATTAGCATTAACAAGGGCAATGGGGACTCAGCTTGGTCACTGCTGCAGATTAGCTTGTGTTCCCAGCCGCTCTACCCAGCAGAGATGCTGTGGTGCCCCAGGACCTGTTCCCAAGATGTGCTTATTCCACCTACGGCAAACCCTTGGATTTCACTCCAAGAATGCCAGGAGGGAGAAGTGTGGGGGCAACTACTGGCAAAACTGCATTATAGCTTTAGTCTTACTGATTTTAAATCGAACCTGCATAAAGGATCAGGCCCTTTATGTAAAAGACTGTATTGTACTGGTGAAGAATATTTCTACCCAGATCAACAAACCAGCAATGAATTACTCTAAAATGAAGTCATTACCTTAAAATTAACCCATAATGAATTTCTTTAAAAATACCTACAGCAACTTAAAAATTTTTTTTTTTTTTTAAATATTTTAATTTCTAAAGAAATGTTCAGAGAAACTCTTTGGCCCTTTTAGTATATATGTTTACATCTACCAGATGTGACTGCAGGTATAAGGAATAACATTGATAGATTACATTTATTTGGTACAATTCTGCCCCAATAGTTAAAATAATGAAAAATTCCAAAGATAAGCATGTCACGTACAGTACAGAAAAGAAGATTAAAAACCAAGCCAAATGGAAAATCATCTTTAAAATCAGCAGCAAGACTCTTCCCCAGAGACTGAGTACAGTCAAAATACAAAATTGTAGTGAATAATTAACAGGTGTTATTGAAAATGGGGTGGAGTGGTTTTAGGCTTATAACCTGAAGCAAGTAGCATGGTACCACACCAAATCATGCATTACAGGAAAATGAAATCCCACCCACCTAGCTGCTCTTGAACCTCTAAGAACTGCCATTGCACAGGTGGTTAATAAGGCAGGAGCTAAGAAGGAAGTCTGGAAAACAACTGCATCCTTCTACTTAAAAAGTTTTAGCATTGCTCCAGCAGAGAGCTAGTCATCCTGGTGATGTTATAGGCGGTAATGTCAATGAACAATATTGCTGCTACACTCTACATGAGAATCTAGATCTAAAGCTCAGTGAAGTCAAATGCAAGTGGGCTTCAGCGGGCATTGGATTAGGTCCAGGTTGCATGAGTCAGAGAAGCTGCACTCAGGGCCTGGGAAGGGAAGAAGCCCACACAACCCATCCTATAGCAATCAGCAAGAGAGTGCTTTTTAGGTACCTACGCAGAGATTTCTCTCTCAAAACACTGTAGTCCAAAGGTGAGTCCAGCTCTCTTTGTTTTGACCATTCAAAGCTTGTAATAGCTGAACTGAAAGGGGTACAGAACAAAGCGTTGCACTATTAGCTATTCTGACAGACTGAAGTGTATGTGCTCATAGTATGGACTGCTGTAGAAGACTAAATACAAAGTAATATCCTGAATAACTGAAAATAAAAAAAGAAACACCAGAAGGTATTCTTTGAGAAAAATACCTGCTTGACATATGAAAACTCTGACCACAGTATGAGTCACTGCAAGTGACTTCTGATGATTCACTGCCATTTTTTAAAACTCTGATAACAATCCGTAGCTGTTTCCAAAAACTTTTTTTTTTTTTTTTCCAAACAAATGGCTTGGGCAGCTTTTCGTATCAAAAGCCTGCAATTTAGTTTTCTTCTTCTTAAGCCTCTCAACAGCTATATTAGTGGGCTGTAGTAGGTTAAGATTGATTACATTTCTTGCTCCTCGTATCTTGGAAAGCCATTTCCAGTGCAGAGCATCAAGATCTTGACTGCTCCATCTCAGGCTGTAAATTACTTGCAATTCCAGTGGTGGTGGTCATCTCCCAGGAACAGGACCAAGGGAACAGAGCTCATACTAGTAGACCACTGGAATGCCACCAGATTATGTCTCTTGGTTACTAACATGGCCTCAGCAGTGACTTGTGCCTTACTTACGCAGGAATGTTTAGTCACTTGCTTACACCAGTATCATTGCTCAGGTAAAAATAGCTCAGTGGTTGTTCTGTCAGGTATGAGAACGTTCCTCCCAGTCAAGCATGAATCCCTTTCCAAATGACATAATATAAACTGAAAATAAAAAAAAAGTTTTTCCATATCAGAAAGAGACCGTTGTGTGTTGTTTGAATCTAGCTAAATCAAAGTAATTTGACACATTCAGCAGTGCCCATGTGGACAGAGTTTAGCAGTGAAATACTCAGCTCTATAATTACTAGTCCTCTTGACAGTTCCCACAGTTTTCTGTCCTAAACCTTCTCGTCCTCACTTGATCTGAATTTAAGCATGATAAAAAAATTTCCCAGCAGTCTCAAGGTATCCAGGCAAATTTTGCAGGCAACACTTTTGAAAATTGACATACGGTCTTGGAATAGCTTTGAATAGTTTTGGAAAGTCATTCAAGTTTAATCTGCTTTGCAGATAAATTATTTGAATAACATATATGATAGACTTCCTAGTTTAGACCACAGGAAGAATTTCTTCAGTCTGTTCATTCTGCATCTTATTACACACAGGTAGTAGGAAAATTTTGGATGGGAAACACCAAAAGTCAGATAATTCTTCCAGTAATTCTGCTCTGAGTTTTTATTCTACTCCAAGGCATACATCAGTGATTGCAGCCACATGGAAAAAAAAAGCTCGTCTTGAGTTATTTGTTGCTTGTACCATTGCTGACCGTGTGAACACTCCTAGTCCATTTCAGTGCAATATCAAAGAGACTAACTACTAACTAAACCACTCTGAGCCTGGTTCGAGCTAATCTGTTTGACTTCATAAAGGAATGCTTATATATTTAGTTACCAAGTCTCAGCTGGGAATTGGAGCTAAGAGTAAATTTTTCCTAAGTTTTTTGTTAGAAAAATATGGCAGAAATACAATCAGGTCATAGGAATGCAAGAGTAGGCTGTAAAAATATTCATTCTGGGTCAGACCTAAGACTGATCTAGCTCAGTATGCAACATCTGCATTGGCCGCTAGCAAAAATGCTAAGGGGAGGATATAAGGAACAAGGCCAAGTACTGAGTGATGCCGGTATGTATCAGCAGTCAATAATGAGCAGTTTACAGGTTTCTCAATCTGAAACCTCCTGATGGACCCATCCTATGCTGATTTGACTGATCTCTTTTTATTAATCTATATCTTGGCATGCTTGCTATCCTATGGCACTGGTTTTGCCACAATACACTTGGGCATCCCATGAAAAAAATATTATCCTTCTCTTAAGCCTGCTGTCTGGTCATTTTATGGAGTGGCTCAAGTCCTTATGTTGTAAGAAATAGAAGCAGAAGACAAGAAAAGCTTTTATGAAATGTGAAACCAATTCATTGTGTCATATTTAATGTATTAGGCATTATTGTTCACTTATAAATCAATATAATTGTGCAAGTCCTTACTGAATTTTCCATTTGTTTTTAATGCATGTAGACCTGGCAGTTTATGCTATTTCAGTTGCAGTACGGAGATCAACGCTTTTCTGATTCCTATGGGGACATCTGTTCATTAGCACGCAGGGTGGCCAATATGGCTTTAGGTAAAGATCAGCTAGTTCCTCTGTTCTACACACTTGGGAAGAATAGCGTTGCTTATAAAATGTAACAAATGTTTCCTGGACTCCAGCCAATATATTTTTGATCCTTTCTTGATCTTCATTTTCACTAATCCTTTTCTTTTTGTATTCTTGCCTTTTGTTGACATGCCAAAATTCTGTCAGTCTTGTTTCCTCTTTCAAAAAACGTATTTTTGTTAAGTTGAATTAAGCATTCTACCCTGTTGCCAAGAGCAAATTAAGTTCCCCCCACATTGAAATCAAATTTCGTAAAGTGTCTGGGCAATTAGCTCTAATATGTGGTTGCTGTAACTCTTAATTTTCCCCTTTCAAGGGTTTTCTTTTTTGTCTGTCTTTGTTTCTGAACAGAAGATGTGAGATTCCTTCTCTTCCCTCTGGTTGTGGCCTTTTAGTTCCCCAGGGTCCAGCAACCAACCACTGATACTTAGCCAAACCTCACTTTTAATCTGTAACCCAAAGGTATTTGAAAGTAACAAATTGTTCATTCTTCAACCAGAAAGCTGAGCTGGTGGACGAGTCTGCTGGAGCTGGAACAAAACTTGAAGAACAGACTTCTGAAGAGCTCTCCCAAACACCACATTTAAGCACATCATATGCACACCAAGAGATTTCCCATGATGACTGAAAACTGGCACAGCTCACCCACATAACTCAACAACAGAAGTCTTTTACATCAGAAGTTATCTTCTATGCATTTGTTGTCAGAGGTTTGATTCCAACAGATTCAAGGAGGACAAAATACGAGCACATAATTATTCCAAGTAGATGGGAAAGGAAAGGCCCCATTTCAGAAAGCTCATGACAAAATCCTGCCTGGTGTTGTATGGTGGAATGGCCCAGCTCTAGCTTAGCCTTCTAGCAATGCTTTAACATTCTCACATCTACATCAGCCTACTATAGGCTTTCCTCTCTGGGCTGCCTTCAGCGAAGAGGTTTTCCTTATCCCCTTCCCCAAACCCTTTGTATTGATGTACAGGCAGGATGCATAAGACAAGGAATAAGACTTCTCTCTGCTAGCCATATCAAGCACTCTGTGGTGAGGAAGGATGTAATCAGAGCCAAGGAAGCAGTTGTTTCAGTTCCAATAAAAAGTCATCTTATATAAAAAAAAAATTAAAAAAAATCCCGGATGGTTTCCCAATGTCAACCTGATTAGGATCAGCTAATTTGTTCATAAGGAATTTGACAGTTTGAACATTACTCAGTCAGCCACCGTCCCTCTCTTTCCTTTACATCCCCATTTATTTTGGCAGACTTAAGTAGTGCACATGATAAAGCTGTGTTATAGTAATAGCCATCCTGCTATTTTAAACATAACACTAGAAGTCAGTCAGAAGTCAGAGAAAAGCTCCTTGGACTCCAAGGGATATCTATACATATCTACAGATTGACCAGCCACACTGCAAACACTCTGATGAAGAAACAACTGATTTTAACACATGAAACCTGCAATTACATGAAATACCCTTCTGTTTCAAAAAATTACTTCTACCCACAGATGCATGCAGAAGTGTTTTCTTGTGTCCCGTACTTCCCATTGCTGATTGCCAATCCCTGTCAATGTACTACTCCTTTAGGCCCAAGATGTGGGTAAGTTTTGCTGTTCATGTCCTCCCCCTTTTTATTGCTACTCACTCCTGTAACGCTCCTTAGTCTACCTCTTCCCTAATTTAATTTTCTGTCAACCAGTAAGTGATTCAGAAGGGAGGCACAGCTGAGAGTCGGGTGTCTAGCCCTCATTGACGTTCACTGTGGACTAGGCACTAACTGCCCTTCAGTGTTTTGAAAATTCCCTTATGAATAGTAACATGCTAATAACTTAGTCTCTATTTCAAGTTAATGTGACCACAACAGCATCCAGAAATTCATAGCTAGTCTTCAACCTGGTTTGTATGATACCCATCTGTTGCAGCCAATTCTCCTGCTCCTTCAGGCCACTTAAAATAATCTGCATGTGACCAAGGGCAAGAAGCTCAGTACGTATCTCCAGAGACCAGGCAGAGGGGTCCTGGGGGAGGATGTGGTGACGGGTGGGAGGTGACGCATCTTTTCCTTCAGCTGTTCCACCACTGCCTCGTGGAATGGGTGGGAAAGGGCTTGGAGCTAGGTCATGAGGCAGCCCGTGTCTGAACCTCTCCTCCTTTTTACACTAGGCATCCTGGAGTACTCAGCAATTCAAACCCCAGCACAGACTCATATTGTGTGATCTCACCATAGCAGCCACATGTAACCTGCTCCCAATTTCATGCAGTACAGTAATGATGTTAACCACCTTTATCATAATCAATAGAAGAACTGCAGTGCCTATACTCATAGACCTGCTAAGAAAAGGCTAGGATGTTTGAAGGCAAGTGTGATCGCCTGTGAATTCCCACAAAGCCTGAAGTTTCACAGTAACACTCTGATCCCCGATTTCATCCTCCTCCTCTATTTCATGCACCACCCCCTACTCCTCTCTCTTCATCTTTTCATTTTCCATCTGGCAGACCTGATTCATGCTCTATTCTATCCCACTTGCTTCAGCTTCTTAATCCTCCTTGATCCTCACCCCTGATAAGACTGACTTCTTTATTATTAATGTTATCAAAAGGATGAATTAAAATTAATGCAAGACTTGTAATTGAGGTGCATTGTTGAAGTGAGAAGTCAAGCCAGTCAAAACAGCAAATGAAACATGCTCAAAGGCATATCACGGCAGCTTTTAAAAGAAAACACAGCCCCTTTAGAAAAGCCTGCACTTCTAAACAGGAGAGAGAAAGGTGTGTGATCATACAAGGGACAATAAGTATTCACAGAAGCTATTTGTGAAGTACATATGATACTTTTCAAACATTTTAGGTCAGTCACATGATCAGCACAACCCATCTCATGATACAGCTATGGTATTTCTATGTCAAACCTACAATATAATCTTCTATAGAAATAAAATATATTTTTATATGGTAATCTTAACACTATTTTCCTAAGTATTTTATCCAATATCTTTGAGTTAGTTCATAATGCCATATAACATACAGCTACTGGTTTTCAGCTTTGAGTGTGATGAAGAGGTCACTTTCTTTTTGAACAATGATTGCAGTTTGTTTCTCATTCGCTTTAATTCTCATTTTGCAAGTTAAGTAGTACTTAAGCTTGTATTTCCTGGCCTTTAGGTTAGGATTTCCACTGCTACAGCAAGCACTCTTGAAAGGCACATTATTTTATAAGCATTATTTCCAAGCATGATCAAGTGGGGAAAAGTCGTAAAGCTTCAGATGGAAAACAGATTTAAATTATCATGAGGCATAGAAGGCAAGGAAAAAACCTACCTAGGAATGTATTAGAAAGAAGAGGAAAACAATGTATACATCCACTGCATAGTGTAGGAAGAAAGCAAGCACGGCTGCGCACACAGACAAACATGAAAGATAAATTGCAATCAGCCACTTGGAAGAAAATGTATTTTAGCACGGACAGAAGAGTACCAGACAGAGCACAGACAAAGCAGGTTAAAGAACACATTTAGGTAAGTGAGTTATGTTCTAGCCAGCAGAGCTAGATGAAAATTACTCTAGACAAAACTAGCAAAACTTGGAATTAGCCAAACTAGCTGAATTTGGAACTAAAAAAGATACTTTCCCAAATATTAGTGATCACCTGTGGGAACCTGGGGAGGAAAAAGGAGGCTCCAGAAATTGAGAAAAGGCAGAAGCCTTTTGAAGAGGGAGAAAGGAAGACGTGAAGATGCCGATCATCATAAACTAATCAGTCTATAAAAATCCTGGAACAAATTACTGAACAATCCATGTCAAGTGCCTTAAAGATAATAAAGTGATAAAAACAAGCAACAGGGATGTGTCGAGAACAGCTCACTTCAAACCAAACTAATTTATTTCTTTGATAGGTAATAGACGTAGCACAGAAAGCAGAAGCAGAAGATAGGCTGCATTTCAGCTGCAGTAAAGCTTTGTCATTGTCCACATGGCGTTCTCAGAGGGAAGCAGAATCTTGATATAGTCATCATCAGGTAGATAAGGTTGGCTGAAAAAATTGTTTTCAAATCTGCTTATCAGTGATTCCCAACCAAACAAAGATAGTATCTCAAGTGGATGCAATTCTGCCATGGGTATTCTGAATCCAGTTATATTTAATGTTTCCGTAATGACTTGCACAGTACAATAGAAATCATACTTTAAAAACTTGTGGGCAGCCACAAATACTTTGGTGAAAAGGATCACAGTTCACACTAATCTTTTTAAATGGGAAGAATGGTCAAAATTTAGTGGGCTGAAAATCAAAGAAGAAACCTGCATGGTGCTGCACAGGAGCAGAACACCACAAACACAAAAGGAGGAACGATCTGGGCAGTGCAGCAGACCAACAACTGGAGTGCCTCACAGACTGGATGAGAGACAACAATATCACGTAGCTAGGGAAAAAAAGCAAATATTGGTTTATTCTGTGCTGGGGAGATTTCTGATGGTGCCCTCCCTATCTGTGCTGATACTATGGTCCCCCAAAAGTATCCTAGTCACATCCATATTGCATACTATATGTACTCTGCTTCTCAACCCTCTTGCAAACCTTGGGAGCCATCCTCTTTCTCCTGTTAAATAAGAGGTTGAACAATATTGCTTGGGCTGGGGAGTTTTGAAGAGGTAGATTGTATTGTGAAGTTGATAAATGCATCTATGGATCTGACCCAAAGACCACACTTCTTTAGTTTTACAGCAGTCTTTTAGAAAAGCAATATATATATACACATTTCTGATTTATATGGCATCTTTTATTGAAAAAAAAATCTATTAATCAACGGAGTTGGGTTTGCTTTTGTTTTACCAAATATTGGTACGTATCGCATACTTAGGCCTTTATATCATTGGCCAACAACCACTGAAGTCAAGCTTAGGGGCAGGATTTCCTTTAGTCACTGAATCATACCTGTACTTCTTGTTAACTTCAGAGTCAAATCACCTTTAGTTCTCCATGTCTTTGTTTTACTATCACAGACTGCACAGAGGAAAGACTAGGCTTATTCACAGGCATCAAACATAGCAAACTAAAATGGCAAGCACAAAGTTTCCGTATCAAAGACTCAAAAGGCTGCTCAGGCAAAACACCACCCCTACATCTTAGTTGAGTACAGATCAGATGAATCTTAAAAATTAGTCTCATGCTATTTGGCCCAAAGCCTGGACAACTGAACAAGACAAGGGAACCTAGATTAACTTCCAGGTTAGCTGGCTGAGTGTTGTGGGGACTCTGCCTCTGTGGATATCACTTCAGAAAATGTCACTTATTTTTCATAGCAACCACAGCCTGTAGGTGCAAGGACAGGATAAAAGGGAGGAAAAAGAAAGCAATATTTACGGTTGATCTTTTTTTCACTTAGCTCTCACACACAGAAGTGATTCATTTTTACCAATAGGGAAACTAAGGGCATCCCTTTCATGAGTCATTCTTTTTTTCTTGCGGATTTCTCTGTTTTCAATATTTTGTTTCTTGATTTTGCTTTTAATTCCCAGTGACAGAGATAAGCTTAGCAGTAAAAAGGTGGCTACCAAATGTGCTTTCTTCTCATCATATCTTCCTTAGTAGTTTTGAACTATGTTGCAATTCAAGACTTCTTGTTGCTAATAACAGTCCGAAAGGAGCAGTTCAGGTCAGTCTTAAACTTGAAATGCCTGAAGTTATGGAAGCTAACAAATACGCATCTTTTTCATCTTTTGTCAAGAGATACAAAACCTCATCAAAGCCAGCCATATTTCATAGACAGATAGACAAGTAGATTGAGGACTTACCTTTAGTCCTTACAGTTTGAAGATCTTGATCATCTTTTCTGAAAAAAAAAAAAAAAACTCAACAGATTTTATACATACAAACTTAAATTTCACAATTTAGCCCTAATGTAACTCATCTGGGCCTCCCAAATCACACCAGAAATTAATCAGCCATACAGAGGTAAGGCTGAAAGGGCTCAAAAGTATTCACTGACTTTGCATGCCTCTGTTTACGGTTGTCTGGTTTAAACACTTACGAGCAGGTGTCTAAATTAGGCTATCTAAAAAAAGAAGAACCCAAAATGTGGGGGACTTTTTAGAAAAGATTTCCCCAAGTGACTTGTTCAAGGATTTTGAGTGAGCTAGTGCTCAATTCAGAAAGGGCAACCAAGGGCCTGATCCAAAATTGACTGAAGGACACAGTCAGCTTGTATGACTCTCATGTCTCTGGAAGTGGCAATCACAACGTACGCCAGATTGTGTAGTATAATGCATATGTTACAGAGTTCTGAGGCAGAGAGGTGGTCATTTTCATATTGAAACTATATATTGCTTTTCTATGCACCTGGCTAGATACTTGGTGTACAGACCTTGTCTTCTCTAAAAAGAAGGGAAAAAAAAGTAAGTGAAGGCTGGTTTTAATCCAGTTCATTCATGATCTATGCTACAGTCCTGAAACGAAGGAAAAAACAATCTTTAATCTTTTTCAGCTAGTCAAGGAGCGCCCAAGGAACCTACTATAATAATTTTAACTGGTATTTAGAAAGTATACCTAGTTTTCTGAGTTTTCTTGGACTTTCTGGAGCTAAAAACAAATCTGGAAAATCAGTGTCACTTGGATACCAGCCATTCAAGTATTCTGATGCCAGACTTCTACCTCAGTTTTCATCTCCCTCAAGGACTTATTGCATAAGGTTAAAAACTCAAAACATCTTAACCTTTTTTTATATTTACAGCTCTGTTAAGATCCTTAGCTCCCCCTCACCAGCTAACAGGGCTTAAAACTCCAGTTGTCTTGTCTTCCTCAAGATTTTATCAAAGATTAATTAACATGGCTTGAAATGCATCCGTTTTCTTAATAAAAAAAAGGCTGTATTTTTTTTAAGTTACCACCAGGAGAGTCAGGATATGAAAATAAAAGACTTTAACAATATAGACAGAAAGACAGTTTTGGAGAAGTTAGACTAACTACCTGACAGCAACAGAGTGCAAGCAGAGGTGAGGAAGGAGGTCAAATGTACATCAGTTAAATACACCTGTGAGAAAGAAGGAATGGAGAAGAGTTCACTTAAGAAAAAACAGGGAAATGTGAAAGTCCATAAGACACTGAAAACAGATTGTTGAGCTCCCATCCTTCCCCAGCCATCTTGTTGGAAAAAACAGGACAGTATTTGCCTGCCTTTTTAGTAAAGGAAATCAGGGCAGATTAACAGGTTTTCTGACTCTTTTTACAAAGGTTTAAGTAGAGGAAGAAAATTCCAAGGTCTTGGTTATTACAAGTATTTAAGCGCAGAATTTGGTCTAACATTTATCTTTGTAAGAGAGAATTTTTCTTTTCTTTTCATGAAATCCTTACTCAAGCGAGATAATACCTGGCTTAGAACCACAGGGTGAAATCTGGTAACTACTCGTAGGATGGGTAGAAGAGCACTGACATCCTCATTCCTGGGTGGGGACCTGAGCCACAGAGCCATTGAAGGTTACGTACAAAAGGGACACAGCTGAGCACCTCTGTACTTAATTCCCACTCTGTGTCTACATTAGCAAGTAGAGCAGCTCAACAGGCATGGGTTCGCTGCACGGCATGGTTGATGTTGAGGACCCCATGCCCACCCGCCGAGCGTTTCAGGAGGTTTTAATTGCAAGTAGCTGTAGTCTGGCACCAGGTACTGAAAGCCGATTAGCACAGGAGTGCTCCTGCCGTGCACTCCCAGGTTACTTCCACCTGAGAGAACACCCAGCCCGTGTGCTCCCCGGCTGCTCTGCAATGCAGACCGGAGTGGGGCAAGTGGGGCAGGATGAGCGGGGCATTCGCTTCGAAGATGCGACCACAATCTACAGTGAGGACGCCGACTGTCCCCTCACCTGGGACCCAGCCAGGTGGGCTGGCAGCAGGTGAGCCTGCCAGACAGGCCCCGTCCCCGGCGGGAGGGAGGTGGAGAAGTGCCAAGGCTTTTTGGCCAGGCGAGCTCGGGCATGAGCCAGGCACTGAGCTGTTCAGTCATGTCCACGCTGAAGCATTTCTTACACAGGCAGAGAGACACAAAAGCTTAGGGGCCTGATGAAGCTCAGGCCACAACCAGCAGTGGTTTCAGGACAACGACTTTTAAAGCATTATTTTGCTGCCTAAGTAACATTTTAGGGACCTGTATAGCACTTTTAAGTAATTTGTCTGAAGCCGCCACAGCCATTTGTGGCAGAATAGGGAAATAGACCTTCATCCCCAGAGGCTCTGGCTAACACCATAACCACACCGGCACCCTTCCTCTTTTCTCCTTCCTCGTGGCTGGTCAGAATCAGCTTAAATTCACATAACAGGAACATATTTTGATCACAGAGAGTTAGGGCCCCGAGACGCATTGCAATAAGACAGTTCTTCCTGAACGGGAGACAGTTCGATCACAAGACAAAAGTCCACGTGGCACGTAACAAGCTGCACAGAGCCCTCAGTGGCCTGGCAAGTATGAAATGGTTGCAGCAGTATGAAATGAGAGATGGTTGTGGAGATTTAAGAGGAAAGGAGGTGATGAGGCAAAAGGAAAAGCTAAGAAAGATATGTATTTATTCAAAAGAAAATAAAGTTCCTAGCTCTCATCCTCTTTCACTCACTGGCAGCATTTCCACTGACTTCGACAAGACGACTGGCTGACAAGCCACGCGCATGACTAAAGAAAGCGGGCCACCAATGTGCAACTTAGAATGGTCACTCTCTGTAAGACTCAGAGACGCCAACATTTTGTTTCATCCCAAATCAGCAGGAAAATTTAAATATTAGGGTTTTTTTTTCAAACTGAAATATGCTGTGAGTATTTGTTTTGATTAAGTCACAACATATTTTAGGCCTTGAGGTTTTGGCTAATGCCACAATAGAAAAAGCTACAATAGTAAGTATAGAACGCCCTGCATATTTAGTACATCAATATATAGAACATAAAAATTGAAATGATAGACCATTTTTGTAATTTCTTGCAAAAGTATTACAAATAAAGAACATTCACGTGAAAGTTTTTTTTTATTTAATTGAACAAGTACTTCAAGATTTCCACCCAACTTTCTCTTCATTACTTTTTACAGGCTGTACTTGCATGAACAGGAATTTTAATCTCAAAACATAAAGCCTGAATTTTCAAAACTCAGGCAAGTTACCGTGCTCAAAATCTTGCTCCTCCTGAAGGAGGAGCCTTGCCAATTAGTTCTAAAGAAACTGTGATAGCACCTCTTACCTTTCACAAGCTTTGGATCAGGCCTTTGGTGAAAAATCTTTAATTACACCTTTCATCACACTAAAAACCTAAAGATATGGAAATTAATAAAAAATAATTAATAGATTTTTTTGTCAAAGCTTTTTCTAGCTTGTTTAGTTCACTTAAGTCAAATATTTCATTTGTAATACTTTATTTATTGGGCGTAAAAAACAGTGAAAAGTGATAATAATTAAAAATAAATTAAAATAAATAGAATATTTCTCTCTGTATTTATAATAAGCTTTTCAAAAATTCACATTTTCTAATTACAGTGCCAGATGTATATGCTGTATATTTTCACTGCATATGCAGAAGTAGCAATGTATATGTGAATTGCCAGCAAATATTCTGATGTATACATTTTCTTGTGGTATGTTTGCAAAATTAATACAAGATCTCATTGAATTATTCATCTCCCATTCTGTCCTTTATACTAATAAATCATGAAAAAAAAAAAAAAAGACAGTATCTCACAAAAATTATATGGAATAAGATGTAGCCCTGTTTTTTCCCAACTATCTAAGTTTTTTTATCAGGCTCCTAGAGTCTGAGCTCCTACAGGAGGGGAAAAATGTCTCAGCTGTAGTCCCAGGCAGTTGGGTGAGTGCACAGGGAAGAGGACTAGTGTTGGTTTTATGGCTCTACCATTAGGATGGGAATGAGCACGGTAAGAAGAATGAAAACAAGAGGTAAGAAGAATGAAAACAAGAGGCAAGAAGAATGTCTGATCTCATATGTACCCCATGAAAACTGAGAAGAGAATGGTGCTGATTATCAGCTTAATGCCAGGTAAGAAGAAATTGCATTTCCAAATTTGGGGTAAAGAGTCAAAATCTTGAGATTTGCTTTCTAAAATAAATTCCAAAAGGTTTCTGAGGAAACATCAAAACAACTGTATTGAAACACTAAATATTGGAATGGTTCTGCTACATGATGTCAGCTTAGCAATACAAAGTGTTATTTTTCTTTCTAATGTTAAACAGAATACAGACATCATATTAGCACTAATGTAAAGGTTTTAAAAAAATAAAAATATGAATCCAATAAAAAATGAAATAGCACAAGGAAACTGAAATATCATATAGAAGCTGATATTGCCAGTAAGAGTCAAACTATTTTAAATTAAACAAAATCTTGTAAAATATCTGTATTTTGACACCAGAGTAGCGTTTCCTGATAATTTTCCAATATTTTGAAGGAATCTGATAATGAAGATCATAAGGAAATGATACGTTTGGGTCGTGCTTTTCTTTTCCCTTTTTTTTTTTTTTTGTCATTTTGGTTTTTGGACAATAAAATGTGCAAATCTAGTTCTTTGTGTCTAATGGAGACAGGATATGATAGGATATGGTTTTAGAGATCTTTTTCCCTGTGAATTAGTTTTATTCTAAAATAATATAAAACAAATGTCCATCCCACTTACAGTCAGCACTTCCCTACTGAAACGCAACACCATGTAACATGGTCTATTTTTAAGAGTAAAGCAAGCTTTCTGGAGAAGTGTGGGAGAAAGTATTCGGAGGAAGACCAAGCCACAGAGAACAGTTTAAACTGGACCCTGCTCTGCTAGATGTTTCCTTACACAGGACTGCCAGCATCCCTCCAGAACTCCACTGCCAGTGATGCTGTGCCAGCTGATACAGTTTCATCCATGTGCCATAACCTGCAGGGTCTTAATTCCTGCTGCCTCGCTGTGGCTTGAAAAGCAGAAGCAAGGGACACCGGGTAGGAAGTTGCTTGCAATCATTCTACTACATTTTGTGAGATTAAATGAGGGGATTTCCCATCAAGGTGAAGGAGAAAGCACACCTGTAAAGACTGAATATCAGCAATAATTTGGCATAGCCTCCTTCCTGCTCTGAAACCTGCTGGAATGTTTTTCACTTTTTTCAAACTCTCTTTTGTGTTACAGCTGAAAAACAATATACAATTTTAAAGCTGCAAAGCTGTACTTTCCCACCTGCTCATGTCCTAACATGACTGGACTATTTTTGGTTTAGAAAAAATGAAGAAATGCTTTTATACCTCTCTATGTCTTTACCTTCCAGTCTTGCTCTATGATTTATTTTCCCTCACTCTGTCTTTCTCTCTCATGTGTCATTGTGTTGAGGCTCTTTAAAAACTGCCACACCCTCTGTACTTCACCATTGGGACAGCCTGGGCTCTTCTCATGTTTGGATCACTCACTTGGATGTCACTCTGCTGATAGAAGCCCGGAGTGCAGAAGGGAGATAAAACCCATTTCTCCTATATGAAATAACGGTTGGACAAGAGTTGACCAAAATATGTTCTGAAAGGGCCTGATCTAATATCCCCTGCAATCAATGGAAGGCCTTTAACTGACTTCAGCAGGTCTCAGATAAGGACCCACATTAATATTACTACCATTATCATTTGTAACGGAGGCTCTGAGCATTGCTGTACAGTATGTTTGGTAAGAATAAGAAACAAATATGGAATGGTATGCTTCTCTCTGCTGTTCTAAAAGAACATTAATTTCATGCAAATTTTTGCGTGCTTTGTTTTCATTGCTGCTTTTATATATCAGATGTTCCCTTGTTAGAGGTCCTCCATGTGTTTTGAGATCTCTCAAGCCTCAACAGAAAGATAAGAATATTAAAAATCAACAAGGAAGTTTTTCTCACAAATAGTTTAGGCATTTGCGGTGATTAAGTTTTAAAGAAAAAAGACCTGGGAACAATTCAAATGAAAGAAGTCCCACCTTATTTAATGGGGTCTTACTTGTATGGGTGACACTGATACCTTTATCCTTCATGTTGCATTGTGTTCCAGGAAGAAACAGACCTAAATATCTGATATAAAAACCCAAGCTGAACTTTCTTAGGCCAGAGATGTTGAAGGCTTAAAAAAAGGCATAAATACTGCTCCCCTTTTAGAAGATTGCCTAAATACCCTGTAATAAAAATCTGTAGACATCAGAAAAATTAATAGGGCTGTCTCTGCCCCTGTTGGCCATCGTGTGGAAAGAAGGAAGTGGAGCAGGAGAAACTGTTCTAAAAGAAAGATATCTCTCAGAGAGTTTTTTCCTTCAGTAAATTTCCGCTTGATTTATATCACAATCATTTCAGTCACTCTCATGAACTTTAATGGATTAACTTTTGCAATGTCCTCTAAGAAATGGAAATGTTATTACCCCTTGTAACAGTCCTTAAACTGGACCTGCTGAAGCTAGATTATATGCTTTGGATCATGCAACAGATCAATGGCAGCATTGAGTCCTCTTCTCTTAAGCTCTTAGTCTGACAAGTGAGCTCAGCAACTCCAAGATCACACTTGAGCACTTGAGGAAGTTGTACCTGTGTGATTTTCTGCTGGCCTTTGCTCCTGAAGTCATTGCATCTAAGACTGAGCTTCATGTGTCATGTTCTGGGCTTTGTCTTCCTCTCATTTAGATTATTAGAATAATCCTTTTGACCGTGATATAAACAGAAGCAGGCATACAACATCATGCAAGGAGCCTGTTTCAAGAGCTAACTTCAGGATTGCATCTGAGTCTGAATTCTGTCTAAACTGATGTATATACTTACATATACACGTACGTACACATCTTTTTCTATCAGTATCTAGCAACCTGTTTCTTACACCACTTTACTCTTCCACCTCCTCTCCCTGATTTGTTACATACCCTCATCCACCATCTCTGCCACTCTGAAGTCTAAGAGAGTTTTTAAAATTGTAGTTTGTATGCCCAAACCTCAGTACAGGATTGAAGCAACTAATCAATAAACACTTAAGTCAGCCACTGCTTATCTCTAAGAATTATCTAGTAACTTCTCCAAGTACTTTGGCTTGTAGGTTTTACTAACTCAGTACATTGAGAAGTGTATGTAACTAGGGAGTTTAAATGAATGTAATTAGTATTATTTATATATCACCAGTGAGGTTTGTCTGTATTAAAAGTTATATAGTTTTAAAATTAGATTTTCAGTTAAAAAGTGATGCAGTAAAATTAATTCAAATGTGTGATTCATATAAATCTTATCCCAAATGGTTAGTTAAAGCTAAATTAATATGAGTCAGGCCAAACAAAAAGAGTATAATTTATACCATGTTTTGCCCTGTTTTCACTAACTTGCTTTCCAGTGTGATTTCAAGCTAAACAACTTAAACTTTGGTAAAGATGAAAACCTAAGTCTGGCCTTAGTACTCTGAAACACTAAAATGCTGACAAAGTTACAGAATAGCCAGAATAAAAGGAATTCTCACAGGTAGCTATGAAGTTTTAGCGCAAGGACAGTTAAAGGTAGGGGAGAGATCCCTCAGTTTGCAATAGGGTAGGAAGGGGACAACATTGGTTTGCCAATCACAGCTTTCCTAATCAAGGAGGGGAAAAAACAACAAAAAAAAGAGGAAGGCCTTGAAAGCCTCAGGAAACTTAACTATAACTTTATGTCCAAATAAAGCTTTATGAGATGGTAATACAGCCAAAGGGACTGCGAAGTATTTGCCAAGATGTAACTCTATGAGAATAATTAAATTTCAGACAACCTGGTAATTGTTATTTCTGAAAACGATTGATGGATGGCTTTCTACTCATATACCACTGGCACTCTAAAGAACGCCACTGAGATGACCCTAAGAAATAAGAAGTCGGACATTTAACAGAGTATTTGAGACAGATACTATGGAAGTATTTCCAACTAATGAAAGGACACAGAAAAGCATAGCAAGCATATGTGATCAAAGCAATAGGCAGTACTTAAGGACTGATCTTGATCACAGACATGCTAGAAATGCAAAATGTAGGAAATGCCAGAGGAAGGCTCATTTTTCAGTCATGTGCTGAACAAAAGGCACCCAGGAGGAGCATGCGGAGCCATTCTTCTCAGGCTCTATTACTTATGTCAGTAAGTCTGATAAACTCTGGAAAGTGGATTTCCTACTTCATGGTAAGCATACGAGCCTGAAAACAGGCCTGGTGTTTCTACTGTCAGAGGTAGTATACAACAATCTTCATTACCAATCCAAACTAAAATAAACCGGTGTTGCCCTCAGTAGCTCAGCGGGAGAACTGGACTTGAAAGGGCTGTTTACAGAGCAGACTACACACAGTGTCAGTTTGCTGAGACCCAGTGTATCGGAAAGGTACAGGTTAACAGTCTGTTCAGCTGTAGTGTCACACCAACGCAGTTGATACAGAAGATCAGAGGGACCATCCGAAGAATGTATGTCTCTTGAAATGTGAGGTGAGAAGAATGAAAAGCTGGAGAGGCAATTCACTTGTAGCAGTGATGCAGAGCATCAAATCTCATATCTTGACAAGGACTGGAAGATCTAGCTAAAAGATTCAAGTGCCACAGCAACAGATCCTGCAGGATGAAACACAGCATGTGTCTAGACCAAAACCAAACTGACAAAATCCTGGTAGGACAGCAATGTGTTCAGGTAACCTTTCTCCCAAAACCATCAGGCAGGCAGGTATGTTTCCCCAAGATATGGTATTTCACATAGAGTGGGGCAGAGCTTCCTTCTTGCAAATAGTGCTTATTTTCAGATTTCTCCATTTGACCAAAGCTTTTAATTTTGAAATTAATCTTTTGGTACTGGCAATATTTCCCCCCTTCATTTGCTAATTGAGGAAGGCCTGAGCCTTTCGTACTTCTGTACTCAGTACATGTGCTTAATCAAAAGGAGGTCAAGAAGGTTTGAGTGTTTCCTTAAGGTTCATAAGCGCACAAGTGTTTCCCTGAATCAGGGCCTACATCACCATTACTAATTCAGAAAGCACAGGAGATAACTGCAAGTGGAGAGCATCTTCCTGATGCAAAGGGAAGTAGCCGGTGTGTTTTGTACCATTCTCCTGTGAAATGAGACCAGTGGAAGACACTTATTCTACAAATGAATCTTTTGTGAGTTTCATTGTTGCCTTCAGTAACCCTGAGGTCATTCTCCACAGTCAGCTCATCTGTATCAGAAAGGAAAGGAATACAGAATGACGGGGCCTTTCTGACACCCATTAAAAAAAAAAATCATGTAGTGTACCAAATTGCCTGAAAATGTTTCTTGTAAAACAAAGAATATTCTTGGTATTGCTACTTTCCACGTAAGAGTAAAACAGTCCTCTTTCTTTCTTCTCTTATATGAAACCATGTGAAGCTTTTATGACTTGTTCCTTACAAGGAACAAGTATTTCTGCTAATAGACTATTGGGGTAAATTACTCCAAAGCCAGGCATGACCTTGTCCTATGGAAAGTTCTGATAACAATGGATATCTGAACCTGTCATCCAGTTACAGAAACAAAAATCTCAATATATTTATCCTGTGGAAAAAAGCACAGACACCACAGGGCCAGGGAAATCTACGGGCCATTGCTCTTTCTTTGAGAAAGTAAAAACCAACAAAATTACATTTGCCTGACCAGAACCTTACAGTACAGTAAATAGTCAAAAAATACCCCCTGTCTTTTCAAACAGTAGTGAATCACTAGCTACAAGCAAAAAAAAAAAAAAAAAAGGATATTCTTTTGTAGATTTAGGGTAATCCCTAAAACCTGGAGAGGAAACTGAAAATAGAAGACAGGATGGCCCTGAGGCTTTTAGAAACTGCTGAAAAAAACACTATTTCTAGAGCAGCCTACAGCATGTAAAAAAGTCAGAGAACCTCCAAATCCTGACACTTTAGCAACACAGTAAAAAAAAAGGGTGATTTTCTGATAATACCAGCTTTGTCTGAGGAAGACCAGAAGAGTGGATATCAATCTTTGTGCACTAGAGGGAGAGAAATAGCCAGCTGGGCTAGAATACTAGCCAAAATACTTATGAACTGTGTGGTTGCCAAGTAGAACTAAAATGTCACTAGGAAGGTTAAGAGTATGTTTTCTCACTGGGGAATTCCAGAGGAAGTATTATGAAAAAAAAAAAAAAAAAAAGGACCATGGTTTACAGGGCAAGGTTTCAAAGGTTTTTTGGCAAGATATAATTTCTACCACATTATCACCAGCCTTCAATATCCTCAAGCAAAGGCAGAGACTGGAAGAAATGTGCAGACAAGATGATCCTTCTTGGCACAGTTACCTACAGATCAGCTCCTGTTATGTCAGCTAAATAAAACAGACTTCACAGAGGAGAAGCACTTGCCATCTCAGTGACTGACTCTAGAAGCAGCTCTGTCTGTCTGTCTATCTCTCTATCTATCTACCTACCTACCTACCTATTTACAGAAGATAGAGGTTGTACAGACTATATTATGACAATGTCCAGCTGTCTCTGAAACATTTAGATTTAGATGGGAATTTAGGTGAGGAGCAAAGGTGAACACTGTCTGCAAAAATCACAAGAAAGTTAATCTCAGCAAAATCGTGTGAGTACTTTTCTACAAAAGATTCTGAAGTATTATCAGGAGTACCTAAAACTGTGCATTTAAACAGAAACAGCAACGTTGCCTCTATTGCTTGCGAAGCCAAGAGGTATCTGAGGTTAAAAAATCACATGATTTGCCACAGAAGCAACCTCTGGTAATGTGAAAATGGGTTTAATACATATCTACTTCAGTTGAATGTTTTTATCCCCTGCAGTTACATAGTGAAAGGAACTTGTGCAGTATGAACTGGTACGGGATTTATGCCCGTGTTTAAAGCAGCTTGAAGAAGCAGCTCTTGTAATCAGTTCATGACATTCATTTGGCTAAGTCTGAAGGCTAGAGATGGACCTTTTAGACATTGTCATTGACTGCTTCATCATTTATATTAGAAACATTAAAAATGTTTCTCAGTTCTGTCCAAACTCCTCCAGAATTACATTTCTTCTAACCCAGAGTAAATGCCTTCAGCTTCATTCCTGACCTCTAGAAGGCACTGGCACCTCAGAAGAGAGAATTTGTGCATGTCTGTGTTAGCACTGAGATTTAGGGCATCTGAGGTTAATTTTAATGCCCTTTCCTGTGTAATCAGATAGTTCCTACATGTCTGTCAAGAAGTCATTTGTCACAGCTCCATGATGGCACTTAGCTGGTGTGTTGCCACTGTTGACTTCTAGTATCTCACCCTAAGAGTTGAGTCTTGCTCTCCAGTTACATTTGGGCAGAGAGTGAGAATATAAGCAGATATTGGCCTCCTCATCAAATTAAAACAACATCTGACAAGTGATAGATCAGTAAGGATGGATGCTTTACTTATTCATATGCACCCCCCAGCAATTTAGCTGGTTCCCTAATTGTCTTGTTTAAGAAAAGTGAGTTGCCTCTACTTGTCTGATATTTCTACCCACAAAGCACTAAGGATCCACCTTATTTTATCATTCCCAGAGATACTAAAGGCACTTTTACCTGCTTTCTTTTTCCTTTTGCACAGCAATCACACCCAGTGCAAGACTGCCTCTCCATTAGTGACCAATTTAAACAGTCAGATACTCAAGAAGATGGAATTGTTCTGTAATTTTGCTCACATAAAGCATTTACAAAAATCACTCCCCAGAGGAACTATGATCATACCTATATTTCTAATTGAGAAAAGGGAATATCCCTGAAAATTGCAATTTACCTAAAACTGGAATAAAAAAATTTAATTAAAGTTCCATGTGAAAACATAAAGGAGGCAAGGCACCAAGAAATCATATATGATTACAAGTGAACAAAAAAAGAACTGAGCATAATAAAATGGTTATACTCATGCTTTATTCTTAATGAACCAAGTAGTAAATATTTTATTACAGACTAAAGACTAATAGGTGACTAAGTAAAGGAAATTTTTTCCAATAATAATGTTGCATGACAAGTCCCTCAGCCAGTTTTCATGGGAAGGAAAGGAAGAAATATCCAACTTTGAACTAAAAGTACAGACCAGAAAAGCTGTCTTTGGCTGCATCTGATTCTAATCTAGCAATAGTATCCCCATCAAACTGAAGCAAACAATTGCGCCCACAGCAAGTTCACCTCTGACAAGAAGTTAAGCACTCTCGATGCTCAGTTTCTGTAGCATCTCCAAAAATAACTGAGGAATCAGAACCCAACTGCTGACCTGGTGGTACAACAGGCAGATGATGGGCCAGCTCCCTTTTCATGGCTCTTTGTGTTTTACAGTGCTGACAACACTAGAGCTTGTTTTCATCAGTATACTATCCAGATATGACTCAGAAGACATATGGAGAATAGATATGTGTACTACCAAGATTCAATTTTTAAAGTCACTTTTCTGTTCATAACCACACTGCAAAAAAAAAAAAAAACAAAAAACGAAAAACAAACCAACAACCACCATACAACAAAAATGTGCTAAACTGACAAAAACTGTCACTGATAGTTGTCTAAATCATTAGGTGGTCATCTCCTGCCGTCTAACTTCAGTGAGGACGGGAAACGGGAAAGGTGCTTGATGTATAACTATGAAAAACGTCTATTTGGGGAAAACTCTTAGATTAACAAACCTGAACACTGAACACTATCTATTCTACAAAATGAAAAACTTTAAGTTTATGGCAGCTGAACACATGACCCAAATATATTAGTTACTATTCAAAGAAGGAAAAAAAGAAATAAGATTTCAGTTTGCTATGGAGACTTTTGCATCACAATATGCCTGCAAAATAAGAAGTGCCTATAAACAAGAGAATAGGCACTTGTGAAGTCCACCTTTGAAGCTATAATGCATAATATGGCTATTTGCTGGGCGATCTGTAATCCATACTAGAAAGCAACAGTAGGTGGCCTACTTTCACAAAAAGGCAGAGCTAGAGAAAACCACATTGTGCCATAGGGAGGGGAAGCACAGGCATAGCCTTCATTATTAATTGGCATACACAGAAAGAGCAAGCAGAAACACGACTAGTAAAAGAAAGAAGGGAATTCTCCCCGGAAACATATGGGAAGCACAAAACAGAAGTAATAAAACATTAAAGAATATGGATACAAACACCAGCGTGTCCAGAAAGTGCAATCATTAGTAATGAACATAATGAAAGCACTGAAAGGGTGAATGCAAAAGTTAATGGTTTCTTCTACATGTGTGAGAGAGTGCACGGCAGAAGACCAGGGTATCTAAATAAGAAATGTATGAAAGACTCTTCCAACTATCATTTTCTATATAACTCACCAGCCTTCACTAAAGGGAGAAGTAAAGGAAAGCACAGAAAATTCCACTTTGACACCTGTCTTTTAAAGCTGTTTTCATTTTCACAATTTATCTTTGTAGTTCCTCCACAGCAGAGCTCCCAAAGCCAAGCACTGTCAGCAAGTCACTCTGGCTGCAGACCTGCTTTGCTACTCACTTATGTCACCAGTCCACTGGACCAACTCCTTTTTATAATTAGCCACCAAGGCTAATTTTCAGGCTAACCTTGCCAGCTAAACCCAATACAGGCTCAAATCCCTAAAGACAACTAAGTACTCAGCCACTGTTGAGGTGCCCTCTGCTCAGGAAGTTGAGCGCAAGCCTTTTCAATACTTTTGACTATCCTTTTCCTATCTGGTTGAGCTCTCAAACCACAAGTTTCCGAATGTTGTCAATTGACATTTTACAAGGTAACTCAGGAAATATTTTTGCAGGTCCCTGAAGCATTTCCAACCCTGGAAAACCAGTGCATGTATATGAATGTAGATGCAATGTTACACACAATTTGAAGAGTTATTGGTAAAAAAAATTTGGTGAAGGTGTTTTCAAACAGGATACACAAAGTTTCTTGGATGCAAATACTCAGTAATATCATAGTGATTGCTTCAGAATTGTCTGAGCTATAGCAATCACCTATTTAACCGCTTAGTCTTGCTTCTAGTTAGGATCCAGCAAACTTCTTTCAAAACTAATGGTGCGATGTAGGAGCAGCTTAATTGAATTAAATGGCAGCACTTATGGTCACAAGGAAGAGGGGAAGGAGCGCAGCCTTATTTGTATACACAGTGTTACTGCAAACATAATTTGACTAGCTCTTGAACAGCAGTGGGTAACAAGGGTTGCAAGGTATAAAAATGGAGGTGATTAATTCTGTCTTGGTGTGAAAAAATTGCTTTTCTTGCCAATCTTTTGGCACCTCCTACTGACTAATACAGAAAGGAGTGACATAGGGCCTGAGGATGTAAAACAAATATAGTGAGAAATGAAAAGCTTTACCATCTAGCCTACATTAGGCTACCACAGCGATAGGGTAAGTGTGAAGGAAAGTGAAAAAAGAAGGGAGGGATTGCTTCCACTTCACAATATTCAGTTAGTCCAATGCTGGAAGAAGGTTTGAGAGGGGGAAAGCTATAAGCACAGAATATATTGGATTTTAATGAGATAATAATGGACTACGTGGGAAACAGGGTTCTGTGTGTGAAGTGTCAGTGTTCACGACAACTTTACAAGATGGGTTTAATAACGGGTCAACCTATAAAGGGAAACATGTAAGAAAAGACTGCAACCAGTGCGTTAGGACCACAGAAGGAGACACATCTCCTTTACATGTCTGCCAGTACAAGGAGAAATTAATGAATTTTACAGACAATGGGCTTGACAAGACGAGAGTCTGCCCACCCTTTTATTTAAACTGGCATAAATCAAATGTATTTCCTTCCACTGTACCAAGTCAACAGAACAAGAGGGGAGAAAGACTGCTGAAAGGGGAAACCAGGCCTCCCCAGTGGCGTGACAGTGAAAAAAGGGTAAACGTAAGCAGTTGGTGTCTCTGGGATGTTGCTATGTTCTGCATTGCACAAGTGGCTAAACTCATTTACACGTGTTTACCCTCAGCTACTATGGTTTATAGATTAAGTTCTGCTTTCAGGTACAGCCGGGTATATCTATAGTACCTCAAGAAACATCACTGGAGTCGCTTTGCATTTACAAGAGCAAAAAATGGGAGAGAAGCAGCAGGCTGAATTCTCTGTTAAACCGGTGCAAAGGTGCACCTTCCTCAGAGGACACTTTCAAAAGCAGCTACAGAACAAAAGCCTCTCTGCTTGCCAGCCGGGCATACATTATAGTCACCACACCCTTCTAGGTAAACATGTACACAGAGCAAATCACTTCTTTTGTGAACAGGGTTTACTTTATCACTTTGAAAGGCATATTGCTATTTCTTGACATATTAGTATGCTTAAATGAATCACTTAAGAAAATAAACTTATTTGCCTATGTTTACATTTATATGTCCTCTCCTCTGTTATTAATCAAATTTGTCTAATATTTTTATCACATTGTGTTTTAAATAAATAAATAAACAGCACAATTGCCTTTGAAATACTAGTTGCTAGCAATAAAATAAAGGCAAGAAATCACATAGTGTCCCCTGTGATGAAAGTAGGTGGAAAGGATGTGTTGCTCCAGGTATGTTGATAACATACAATGTCAATACCCCACCATATTGCTAATTTTCTCTTGCTTCGAATGTCAGTGCCCTGCTACAGGTTAAAAAGATGGAGCTGCATACGCAACAAATGCTTCTTATTGTTAGTACTATGCTTTAAAAAGGAAAAAAGAAATTAAATCATTCTGTGTGTTGATGTAGGTTTTTACATGGAAAGGGGCTAGTTTTCACAGGAGGCACTGCACTTGGAATACCACCGAGCCCACCACGCTTGGGCAGCCAACTCGACGTGCAGTTCTGCTGATGTCCAAGGAACTGGTGCCACTTGCCCCAAGCCTCACTTTGCACCTACTATATTGTGCCGTTTCAGAACAAATGAAATAACAGCTTTTGTACAACATATGTTCAGTTCCTATAGTACGCTATTTTTGCAGTTGGAAGGCCTCAGGCATTGCTCTCCTTCCAAGCCATACACAAACAAAGAGGGTTTACCACAAAAAAGAGCCTCTGCTGAAGAGTGGAAGGTTTACCTTTGCTCCCTCACTCAAGATCCTAATTTCATCAACTTATGTCCCTTCCTTTCATTCTATGTTATATAGCTATAACCTGAAGTTTTCTCCCAGCAGCAGCACAGGTCCCTCTTGATTTTCCCTTACCTTTTAAACTGACAGGATCATCCAAGACTTTGCCATCAGGAAAATCTAGATGTTATACCAGAAAGAAAATAGAGCTCTTATTCTTTTAGTAATCCCTTTCACATAAAATTTCAGTTGATTCAGTCTAATTGTGTCACTGAATTCTTATTGCTACCTGACCTGGGCTAAGGCCAGCTATACTTTAAAAATAAATAAACAAAAAGAAATAATGTAGTCAACTGGTAAGTCTGAATGGTTTCTGTCTTATTCCAGTTCTATACCAGAACATGCTGCGGATTTTCAGTATAGATGCTCTGGTATATTCACAGGCTAACACTGATCTAGTGGGCTCTAAAAGTGCGTGTGCTGAAACCAGATGTGCAAACCTGAAGATCTAGGCTATGCCATCTGCACAGCTGGAGTAGGAGCCAGCAGAGCACCTCCTGCTTTCTCTAAGCACATGGATGCATAGCCTAGGGGGGATCTTGTTTCCAGCTGCTGAAACAGTTTCCTCTCAGCTCACTACCCTTTCTCTGGCTTTTCAGCCTGGCCGCAAGAAAACATGGGTATGGTGGTGTGGAGGTAGCCACATCTCCTGCTGGCCCACAGTTTGCCATCTGATTTGGCCCTATCCAGGTCCACACAATGTCCGTTTTCAGTAGGGCAGGAGGCTGCCACTCACACCTACAAGTTTGCTGCTCTTGAGGTCTCGGTGCAGATGCCAATCAGGGTGGCGGCACATCCAGCTACCTCTGAGGCAGGTATGTACCCATGTACCCCTCAGGAAGCCAGCCGTGCAGCCACCAGGCTGGCCCTCACGTCCTGCACAGCGTACTGGAACAAAAATGTTAATGTACATTGTTGGATGTAATTTAGATCCACAAGTAGGGGAACCTGGCTAAATATGTGGCTCTAAGTGACTTGGTATGTGGTACAAGTGGCATTAAATCCCAGTCTCCTGCCTCCCTCTCCAGAGTTTTTAACCAACCTTCTTATCTTCTTTTATAAGGAACTTAGGTTAGGAAGTCTACATTAAAGAAAAACATATGTTTTTATTTTGCTTCAAATTGTTAACAATGCTTATTGAAAATATTTCTGGCCAATATATATATAAAAAAATTATTTTCAATGATAAAAATACCACAACTGCATTTGAAACTTTACAGTAACTACAGTCTAAAAGTGAAACTAAAAAAGTGAAAGTTGCTTGTTGTTTTTCACTACACAAGCTGAGAGAAATGCAGAAAGTAAACAAAAATCACATATTAACATGCATTTATAAAAATGCTTCTTGCATTCTAAGATGCCTTCAAACCGGAGGGAAAGAAAGGTGGGTATTTATAACACTTGTGATTGATAGGAAAAAAACCCGCGTGTGTGTGATCACGTAAGTAGTTAGACACTGATTTCACAGTATTCCTTGCAGATCTGTGACAAACTCAGAAAAAGCAGGAACAACACATAGGTAGAGATTGCTGCTGGGATTTTCCAAAGTCTAAAAAGACTTTATGCAACTACCTCCTATCCATTTGGAAAATCCCAGTGTTCAGGCTTGCTGTTCTTCTTCTCCCAGCTAAATTTCCTTCACTATTCCTTTTCTGTTGGTTATGCCTAGTTAACTAACGTTGGCAATACTCAGCCCAGGTCACGCCAGCTAAACAGCAGATCGCAACAGGAAAACATTAAGGATGAAGACAACATGTCTTGGGTTTGAAGTTTAACTAGGATTCTTGAAACTTTCTTCACAGGCATTTAACTCCATTTTGAGGTTTGTGTTTGTAGTGGAGCTGCAGGAAATCAAGTAATTCAATGTGTATTTACCATTTATATAATTACTTTTATTAAATTACCTATATAATTTGTGTAAGTGAAAGATCACCAGAACATGCAGTTACACTGTTTACAATTACTCTGTCAGTTGATGCAATTACTATAAATAGGCTCAGAGACATCACTAATTAATGAAGTTGGAAGGGTAATATAAGAAGAAGTCTGCTACTGCACATCTAGGGCATATGTTCTCTAAGTTCAGATGTAGAAAGGTGATTTCTTTTTCTTTAGGGCTTTGTCAAGGATATAGGACAAAGAACCCTCACACCTCAAACTGCCTCAGGCTACAGATGCTCGGGAAAGAAAATAAAACTGTAGAGTCTTGGCTTATTTTTAGCTAAATTTTAAGCACTAAGAATGAAGTAACACCAGTGCAGTGCATGCACACACCTTACTGATTTTAGTGGGGTTTATATATGCAGAGTTGGGGAAGACTGATCTTTAAACCTGGAGCGGAGGTGTCATTTCCCTCTTTATTTTGAACAGAGTAAAAAGATGTTTTATTTGCAATTTTAAGTACTCTTAGAGACCAGATGTGGGTTGTTTTGTTTTTTTTTTTTTAATCTGGGAAGAAAAAAAGGTATTTATTCAGAGTCACTGGAGAAGAAATGTAGTCTTACACAAAACCTTCAGAAGAAAATTGTGCATATTAACAGTTCTCTTGAGAGCAATAATAGACATTCTTTGCATTTATTCAGCAAATTTACATCCAAATCGGGAAGATGTTTGATTTGTCTCAGTTAACACTGAAATATTTGCAAAAATCAACAAGGGAGAATGTTTTCCGCAGAAGCAGGAAGAGATAACCTTGCACAGTTTTGTTTGTACCTCTGTGGGAAGCCATAGGCAACATGACCACACTGTTTCAGTGAAATGTACATTTTCAGTCACAGAGTAAGTAGTACCTACCTACCCTTAACAGCAGATCCAGTGAATCCCATCATAGCCTTACAGCTGCATTGACTGCAGGCCCAGCTTCAGGCCTCCTATGCATATAAGCAATAGTCACCGGCAGAGCTGCACTCGGAAATCTCTTACTTTTAAATAACTTTCTGTAAAGGATTCAGGATTAGATTCTGACAGAGCTACATAAGTGTCATTCCCATTATAAGTAATGAAAGCAACATTTTACACGCAAAAGAAATTTTACTCTTGTGGATTACTATCAGCTTTGATTCCGCAACAGTAACAGCCCCAACACGCAGCAACAGTGGCTAGCTACAGCGTGGACACAGAGATGTCTTTCTATACTTTTTGTGGCCTTCTGATTTCCTTCATTCCCCAAATACAGCTTTACCAGAAAAAACAAAACCTCAAAAATCTGATGGATCTGAGTAGCCTTGTTCTCTGCTGATGCCAGTACACACTTTATATAAAGTTCACCAGGTGTAGAACAGAGCTGAATTAGTCTTTGGTTTTCCGGTTCTCCCACTGCCATCAGCATTAAAGCCCCCCCCTTCCTAGCAGAGAAACGCTTTGCAAAGATGCGAAGGTGTCACTGTCCAAAGTGCCTCCACCCCACGCTAATGCTGGTCTCCCAGTGCAGCAGGCCCATCTTACAGGTAGGCAAACGGAGGCCCAGAGGGACGGCAGCTCCTCTCGGAGGCGTGGGCAGGGCGAAGCGGGAATAGCCTGAACCCTCCGGCTAATTTGGGACAAGGTGTGATTCCAAGAAGTGATGCATCCGCAGAGCTCGGGGACGCAGCCCCGGCTGCCTGTCCGTCCCCGCGCTGCCTGCGCCGGTGAATCCCGTTACACGGGAGTCTACGGGAACCTAAGAGACCCGACGGGGCGGTGGCGGGGGGGCTGCTCGGGGGGGGGGGGCTGCTCCGTGCCCCACGCACGGCCCCCAGCCCCGCGGGACGCTCCGCCGCGGGGGGGCAGCGGCCCCCCCAGCCCGCCCCGGCCCCGCGGGAGCGGCGCCGCGGCCCCGCCCCGGCCCGGCCCTCCCCGTCGGCGGCTCATTGATGAGCCGCGGGCCTTTGAGGAAAGGGCGAGTGCGCCGAAACCGCTGCAAAGCCCCGATTTTTCAAGCAGCAGCGCAGCCTGGGAACTTTGCATGTTTCGCCATTTTTCACATCCTGACTCATTTCTGTATCAGAAAACGTGTTCTCTGGAGCTCATCGGACACCCACCGCCTCTCCCGCCGCGGCGGCGGCGGCGGCCGGCACCATCCACCGCCTGGCAGCAGCAAGGGGAACTATAGCAAAAATCCCCCGCGGCGCGGCAACCGCAGTCAGGCACTGGGCAGCTCCCGGCCCCGGCCCCCCCAGAGTCCCGCCGGAGTCCCCTTCACTTTATATTTCCGGGGGGGGGGTTGGTTGCTAGCCCCCCGAGGGCTGCTGCCGCTGCAGCCCGCACGCCACCCGGGCAGCGGAGCAGGTGCACCCGCGAAGGGCCACCCCCCCCCCCCCGCCGTCGGCGGGAGGCACCTACGTGGCCCGGCGGCCGTCGCCGAGACCCCCCCGGGGGTGGCCGCGCCGCCCCAGGGCAGGACTCCCCTTCCCCACCCGCCGTGCACGGTGGAGGGGGGGGTAGCCCTCCCCGCTCCGACGGCTTCATCCGTGAGCGCCTCACGCCGCGGGAGTGGGGGGGCTGCGGCCGCGCCGTCGAGGGGCCGCGGCGCGGGGGTGGCGGCGCTGGCGCGGGGCGGGGGGCGGGGGGTGTCCCGCCGGGGCGGGGCGGGGCGGGGCGGGAGGGCCCCGTCGGGCGCGCGGGCCCCGGTCCGCCCGCCCCGCGCCCCGCCGCCGCGGCACGGGCCCGCCGCGCGGCGCCAGGCGCCTGCGCACTGCAGGGGCGCCAGATTTGGCGGGAGGGGGAGTGTCCAAGGGCCCTTTGTTTGATGGCATCTCTGTTTACAGAGTTTACTCTTTAATCTCAACCTGTTTCCTCCTCCTCCTCCCGCGGCTCCTCGGCACTCCCGTGCGCGGCGGCGGAGCGCCTGGGCGCAGCCCGGCAGCAGGGCGCGGCGGCGGGCGCGGGCTCCCCCGTCCTCCCCCAGCGGCCGGTGCGAGGATGGCCCGGAGACCCCGGCACAGGTAACCCGCTGTCTGCGGGCGGGGGGCGGCCGGCCCCGCTCCGCCCCGCTCCGCTCCGCTCCGCGCCGCGCCTGTCAGACGGGGCGCGGGGCGGGGGAGAGGGAAGGCAGCGGCGGGAGAAGGGCTTGCTCGGCGGAGGGGGCGGCGGGCGGGCGACCCCCCCCGCCGTCCTCCGCGCACCTGGGCTACTCCGCCCCTGGCCCCGGAGCGAAGCGTCCCCCTCCTCCGGAGGCGCCGGGGGAGCGGCAGCCGAGCGGGACGCACCGCAGAGCCGCCGCTGACGGGGCGCCCGGGCCCCGCGCCGCAAGCCTGCCGGACGCCGCGGCGGGGCCGGGGGGGGGACGGACACGGACCGGGGCTCGCTGCCCGCAGGGGCCAGCGCGGAGCCCGGCGGGGGCTGCGCGCCCCGCAGCTGCACGGCAGGACGATGCCGGGCTGGCTCGGCGGCGGCAGGTAGCGTGTCCCGTCTCATTCATTCATTCATTCCCGGCGGGGTGGGACGGCAGGTGGGCGGCGGGCGCGGGGGCTGGCCTCGCTCCCTCGTCTTTTTTTTTTTTTCTTTTTCTTTTTTTTTTTTTTTAATTTATTCCTGCAGCAGCGGCCCCTTTCCCCTCGGGAGCGCGGCTCTCCCCGGCGGGGGGGAGTTCCGCCCTGCGGGGCTTGGCTTTTTCCCGCACACGCCGCTCGGCACATGCCGGAGCGCGGCAGCGCGGGCGGGGGGCTGCGGGGGGGCTGCGGGTCCGACGGGGCGTTCGGCCGGAGCTGTCACCCGTGCCCGCCCGCCCGCGCGCCGCGCTCCCGGGAGAGGGCGATCCCCGCCGTGCCGCGGCCGGGACCGGCGGCGCCCGGGGGACGGCGGGCTGGACGGGACGGGACGGGACGGGACGGGGCGGCAGCGCCGCGTGGCCGCGTCCGTGCCGCCGCTGCCGGGTGGGCGCGCAGAGCGGGGTTGTTGTCTAATTAGCCGGGGACGGCGAGTCGGACACGTGGAGGCTTTTTTCTCTTTCTCTTTTTAGCCCGGCATCCTCCCCTCTTCCCCTCCCCTTTCGCTGGGCTGTGACAGAGGAGAAAGTCGCAGCCCTGCCTTTCCCTGGCCCGGCTGCCGGCCGCGTCCCGCGGGACTGGGGACCTGGGGGCGGAGGGGGTAGGCGGGGGGGCTCTTTTTAAGGAAGAGCGGCTTGCGGTGCGGGAGGCTGCGGCGGGGCCGCTGGGCGAGCGCCGGGCTGTACTTGCAGTGTCAGAGCGGGGCTGTCGCTGGGGCTGGCGGTGAATCACCCGGCCCGTCTCTCCGAAAGAGAGGGGACAGCCGCCGCCTGCCTCGCGGGCGCCTCCCGCAGGGACGCGGCGCTCCACCGCCCCGGGCTCGGCCGGCGGCCCCGCCACGGCGGCGCGGGCTGCGGGGGCGGCGCGGCGGGAGCGGGCGCGGGCGCGGGCTCTGCCGCGGGAGCGGGCTCTGCCCCGCGGGGCTGGTGCCCGAATTCCTTCAATCACGGTAGCAGCAGCGAGTCATTTCCTCTCCACCCCCTCTTCTTTCTTTTTATTTTTTTCTCTCTGTCGCTCCTTTTTTTTTTTTTTTTTTTTTTCCCCTCCCTTTCCCCGTGTATCGTTGCACAAGCCGGTTGCCCGGGCGAAACGCGGCGCGCTGCTGCCGGGGGAGCGCTGAAGCGGGGGCGGGCGCGGGGCTCCAACCCCCTGCCCCGGCCGGGCGGAGCGCCGTGCCGTGCCGTGCCGTGCCGTGCCGCTCCGGGGGAGGCTTCGGGGCTGCGGCCGGAGGTGCAAAATAATAAAAAGTTTTAGAGCAGCGCTGAGGGCCTGGCTGGCTAAAGCAGCTGCCGAACGTCCCGAAATCCCGGGGGCCCTTTTCTCCTGCTGGAGAGCCCAGGTAATACAGCGGGTTTGCTCAGTTCTGCGGTGCCAGCAAGGCCCCGGTTATTTAAATAAACCGGTTACATTACTGGCACCGCACTGAAATCATTTTAACCTGTTCGCCGCTGCTGTTCTGCTGCCGTTGCGGAGGAGCAGCGTTTCTCTGCTGTGCCTGAAACGTGTCGCCGCGCAGGAAGCGTCGCTGATGGATGCATACCTGGTGCTTTTACTCTCTGCGAAACTCATTTTCAAAATGATACTTGGAAATTGAGCCACAAAACTTCCTTTGGCATACAAGCAGTCGCACAGCTGTCTGCGTGTCACTTAGAAAAGTGAATCTACTCTGTGAGCGGCGGCAGGGGAAGGAGCCAGCTGCTGCTGGAGCGTGCGAGCTTTGCTCAGGCGGGCTGCCCCGCTGAAGCCCGGGAGGCTCCGGTTGTGCGCTCGCCTTGGCGTGCAAGAGCGGGAGCTTCAGTCAGTGCTGACCCTGGACCAGGGAGTGAGCCGTGGGGCCAGGCGGGCTGTAGGACTGTGGCACCGTGGGGACGAGTGGAGGGTGGCAGTGATGGACTGGGTGGGCGCGTCAGGGGCCACCCGGCAGAGGCTCAGGGAAGGCCACACGCATCACAGCAAGCAGGCTCTGGGAAACTTCTTACAGGTAGCATCGTTTTCATGGCACATGCCACGGGCCAGAAAACAGGGTTGGAGATGTATGGTGTGATTAGCCCAGCGTACTTTAAAAGAATATATGTTTAACAGCTTGCATTTTGGAGACGTTTGTGTCTTGACTAACGGTCTTTGCGCTTCACTGGAGCTTCGTTTAAGAAGTGGTGTCCTGAAAACAGGCTAACGGGATAAACAATGCCTGATAATCTTATTACAAAGTAACTTTATTTTAATGTCTTAGTCATACCTTAGCCTACCATAGCATACCATACTATCAGATCTATCATAGTTTTTAGTCTCGGAGCATGACATTGTCTCCTTTCTAGCACTTGTGGTTATCATCTCTGAGCTGAAGTGTCAGAACTGCTGCTCCTATCTTAAAAGCTGGAAATAAAATACTGCCCACCAGAAAGACAGCTCTTGTTACAAAGCACTCTCTTTTAGTTTTAGTTAACTGGGTAGAGCAAGTGCTGTTTGTGAAGAGAGTAATAGAGACCTTTTTACCCATAGATAGCCTCTGGGGAAATCCCTTAGTCATGAATTAGGTGAGAAGCAGAGGATTTCAAAAACAGTATGAGGTATTTAGAAATGGAATAGAGGTAATCAAGTCATAAGTTAGAGAAATGGAGAATATAAAAGGGTCCAATCATTCCTTTGCTAGTTGCAGGATATTAAATATACTTGTCCTCAGCCATTGTCTGTCCAGACCCATACATGGCAGGCACATTTTATATTAGAGCTTATTGCATGTTAACGTTACCACTTTACTGGCTTTACTTAATTAGAGAAACTTTTGCCTTCACACATAAGGTCCATAACCATATTCTCAAACAAGGTTATTATTGGTTAACTTTTTATATTTATACACAGTCTGTTTTATTTGGGAACGATATAACTATCTGGTCTATTAAACATACAAAACCACTAATATTTTTCAGACTGTACGGCACGAGTTAAAGATTTTGAACATGCACTTGTGTAATGGACACAGCCTCTAGTTCTCTTTATTGTCCCAAACATTGTATTTTAATTTGAAGCCTTCATTGGTTGAAAGTTTGCCAAATGTGTAATTCACCACTGATCTAACATTAAGAGCAGGTCTAAACATGCACAGTAATACGAAGGTTGCCAGCCCTTTGCTTGTATCTGTGGATACCAAAAACAGCAGAACCAGTTCAGAATACTAGAACAACATAATGCAGAACAAAATCTTGTTGTGCAAGTTTTAAAACTTTTATCTGTGTAACCTTTGTAAGGATTGTAGTGGGGTTTTTGTGCTTTGTAATTAAGTAGCTCAAGTCCTCATGTTCCACTCTGTGTCTCGCTGTGTTTCCTTCTGCAGTATATATAGTAGTGATGATGATGATGAAGATGTTGAGATGTATGATCATGATTATGATGGTCTGCTTCCTAAGACTGGAAAACGTCACTTAGGAAAAACCAGGTGGACCCGTGAAGAGGTAAATCCGAGTTCATTCATCTGCTGCATGTAAAAAGACAGAGAGAGCATGGATCACATTATTCTCAGAGTTTCTTGTCTGCAAACTAACTTCAGTGACAGTCCCATGTATATGAATGAGGACAATGTTTTCAACCCATTGGCTATATTCAGTGTTTTATTTAACTTTGAGGGTAATTCTTATCTTTTAAATAAAATGTATAAACACCATTTTTTTATGTCCACCAAGGTCTACATTACAGGTACGTGAGTCTCGGTGTAATCCCTGTTGGAGAAACAGATTCAGAGTCACCTGCAGCAATGCTTGATTGTTACTGCTGCCTCTTTTTGTTTGAGAACGGTTGCTATGCGAGAACTAACGTGTGTTCAGTGTCCCACAGCAGCAAACAACTGTGGCAGAAACTGCTGCAGTCCTTTTGTGCCATTTGAAATTTGCACCTTAATTGCAGTGTTATGATTCTGAGTGGAAATAAATTAAAAGCTGGAAGAAAGAAATCCAGCAGTACCAAAATTGAGCATTCAAGATGTATTTTGCTTTTGAAGGTCAGAATGTGTTTTAGTCACGATCCCCTTGTGCTGACTTTCCGGGTAAATTGTGGTATCAAACTCCTTTGCCAGGTGGATATCCTGTGGCCATTTAACTGGTTTGAGTTTATTGTGAAATACATTAATACAGTTCTTAAGTGATGTTTTGACTTTCTCCTCTCTAACAATGTATATTGATATATAAACAGTGGCAGGTCACCTCCTGCAAGCTTTTTTTTTTTTTTTAAATTGTAGTCTGCTTTTACAGAGGTGGACGTGGTTGTGATGTGGCCTGGGGGGAAGGGATGGCTGTGGAGCCCAATGGCCACTTTCCTGTCACATGAACTGGGAGTGTACTGGGAGGCTCTAACCAGGGAAGGGGAGGGTTGCTCCCATCCTCTTATCTCTTGGGGCAGTTCTCGCTTGTTTTACACTATCAAGATCTTTCCCAGTACATGAGATTGGGTTTTTTTGTCTTTAGGGTCTCTGTTTCTGGCCTTATCATTAAAAATACTGGGCCAAATTTCTTGCTATTGCAAGTATGCAAAACTCCCTCACAGTGATCAGGAGCAAAAAGGAGCCATTAGTTTTATTGTGCTTTCATTGTACACGGATAGGCAATGAGCAAATTACTGGAACTCCCATTACTTTCAAGACATATAAAGCTTAAGGCTGTGATTTCCAGAGGTCCCCAGACAGCTGGGTGCCTGAGTGTTACTGAATTTCATGGTTATTCTGATGCCTGGCATCTAAACGTCCATGCCCTCCTGTAAATTCAGTACAAGAATAACAGTTACATTGCTTTGAGCAGTAAAATGGGAATGTATAATTCGAGTCAAAGAACAGCACAGAAAAAGTCAGTTTTTCTCCTGCAGCACAGTAAAGAACCTACCAAAATCCACAGGAGTAGAAAAATGTCCTGATTTAGGCAATTAAAAGTATGAGAAGACTACAGACCACCTCCCCTTGCACTCAGGAAGCAGAAATAGATGCATAAAAAGCTTAGAAAGACACAATCTTTTTAAAATGTATTTCATTTGTATTATAAGAGATTGTGATATTAATTATGTCTGGTTTTTTTAATGATTCAGGATGAGAAACTGAAGAAGCTTGTGGAGCAGAATGGCACAGAAGACTGGAAAGTCATTGCCAATTTCCTTCCTGTAGGTGGATATTGGTTTCTGTTTCCACTTCTAGTGACAACCCTTTATCAGAGGTTTCCAAGTAAGGGAGAGGGGAGTGGTTGCTTTATAGTTAGGTTTTTGCAGGAGATATAAAACCTCCACAGATGGAGACCTCAGAAATTTAGTTAGAATATTGTGGAAACCCTTACCTTTAATTTTCCTTTCACTTCTCAGAAAAGGTTGGAAAAAATCAAACAAGCAAAAATGGGGGGTGGCGGCGTGTTGCACAGTAGATGGTCAATGTGACACTGAAACAAAATGCCTCAGCACAGAGAAAAAATAGCTTTGATGAATTTTAAGTATGGTTTAGAAGATAATTGCTTTGTGAACACTTTGGCTGTTGTAGAAATAATGCCTGTGAAAACATGACAGCTATTGCGTAGATGGTGAAGATTCAGTTTGTGTAGTTTTGGTGATACAGTCCTCACTGCAGAAATGATGGAAAACTTATCTAGTTCAGTGAGCAAACTGATAGCTGAGCACTTCTTCTCAGACCTACTGTATCACTCCATGTTGCTTAGTAGTTGTAGCTGGCAGTGAAATATGTTGGGAACAAGTGTACCTAGGTAAGAGCATAATCACTCTACGTTCATCTTCTCTAAAGAATGATCTACTTTGCATGTTTTACTTTTCACTAGAATCGGACAGATGTTCAGTGCCAGCACCGATGGCAGAAGGTACTAAACCCAGAACTTATTAAAGGTCCATGGACTAAAGAGGAGGATCAAAGGGTAATCAGTTTTCCTTTCTGTCTGATTAATGCCTTACTAGTGGATTTCATGAGTTGGGGCAAAACTCCTAGAGACTTTGGTGGTCTCAACACTAATATGGCGAAAGGCAGACTGATCCTATCAGTATCAATGCCTAGTATTTGTGTAGTGTTTTCTAAGTTTTCTACTCAAATTAATTAATGTTGCTTTACAACACTGTAAAGCAGAATTGCATTCTAGAAATGCCTTAACTATTAGCAGATTTTTCCTTTTGGGTAAAAGTATAAATGGGAAGTGGGGAACCTAAATTGTGTGTTAGTTTTACCATGGCAGTTTTGAGAAACATTGTTGAAAATATTGCTCCACCACAGAAAAATTTCATTGATTCATTATGCATCGTTAAATACAGGCAGTTTTTATGTCCTTCTTTGAAGGTAATAGAACTCGTGCAGAAATACGGTCCAAAGCGCTGGTCTGTCATTGCTAAGCATTTGAAGGGAAGGATTGGAAAACAGTGCAGGGAGAGGTGGCACAACCATTTGAATCCAGAAGTGAAGAAAACCTCCTGGACAGAAGAGGAAGATAGAATTATTTACCAGGCACACAAGAGGCTGGGAAACAGATGGGCAGAAATTGCAAAGTTGCTGCCTGGACGGTAATGACATGTACCTTTAGCTCTTAAGTAGGAAAAAAGGAAAAAGCTGCAGTTCTGAGCAGTCCATTTCAGTTGCCTCAGGCTGCACTTTATAAATCAAAAAATTTTGGAATCAAAACCTGGAAAGCCAGTGACATCGATGTGTGTTTTTCTCAGTGGGGAACTGTGCTGTTTGGTCAGTACATGGAACAGTATGCTATTTTTACATGCTTTTAATGCTTGCCGAAGGTAAAAAAACCCAGTAACTAGAGCAAGACCATAACAGTTTCCTAAATGTCTGTGCAGTCTTATTTGTGCTTGCAATAATTGTCAAAATTTAAATTGATTTAACAGGGAAGATTCAGGCTCTGCAAGTGGAACATAATTTACATTCAGCTAAGGGTATACCTTCAACATGAAATCCAGTCTGTTTATTCAAAAGGATTTAAGAGAAGGCTGCTTCAACATTTGTAATTGTTCCTGAATCGTCCAGATGATTTTGACCTGTTAAAAATCCGTGTATAAAACAGAAAAAACTGACTTCCTCAAACTCTGGTCCTGGAAATACTTGTCTCCTTGAAAGCTTATGCACAGCTTGCATATAATTTCAGAGATTCAGTGTCTTACTCGCTCGGTAGTAAAAGTGACTGAAGATAAAGTGTAGTCAAGCAAATAATGTGAGCAAGGGAGAGGTTTCCCTTCCCATTTTTATTGCTGCTATTTGGTGAAACATCTTCAAGATCTAAATACAATGCCTAAGATCATGATAGCCCTTTAAGCAGGCATTCCCTAGGTTGCTTTCACCTTCTGGAAGAAAACAAGAAAGGAATTACCCCTTGGAAAGTTTTTGTAGCTTCCACACATCCGTGATACTGTGTGGTGGTGATGTTTTTCAAATAGAGGAGCTGTTCCTAAGCACACTTTTAAAGTCTCCCAGACTTGATAAGTTTGCTTTTTTCTGACTCATGTATGTGAGAATTTGAATCTCAGTTTTTCTGCAGCTAAGAAAAATCCCAACAGCTTTGTTTACTGAATTTGTGGGTATAGCGTGATGTTGTCATTGTCTAGATGGCCAGTTGGAAAGTTGCTTGGAAGTTACTCTTTTCACAGCTATTCTCCACAGTCTTTCTTTCCAGCAATGAGATACAATAAAACTCCACTGTAATATTAAGACTTAGGAAGATGATGTTGGCAGTCCTTCAGGGTAGCCTCAAAGGGTTGTTAGCCTTTGCTGTCACCTCACTTCATGGGAATGAGGTGAAGCTGAAGTTACTAATTTCTTACAGTTTGAGGACCTAAGACTTAGAGATTTCTTTAAAAAGTACATAAACAACCACAGCCCATTTGTCTTTTCCCTTACCTTTTATACTGAGCATCTTTCCTGAGAAGTTGAGATTTGTAAAGATGGGGGCAGGAGAAAGGTCAGAGGACAGCTCAAGCTTTAAACAGAAATGCCAACAGCAGTTTCCTGCCTATTAATCTGCCTGAATTGGAAATGCTCATTTTTAAAACTCCTCAAACGTATGTATTTCTGTTGCAGAACTGATAATGCTATCAAGAACCACTGGAATTCCACCATGCGCCGAAAGGTTGAGCAGGAGGGCTACCTGCAGGAGTCCTCCAAAGCCTGTCACTCCTCAGCAGCTGCTGGCTTTCAGAAGAGCAACCACTTGATGGCCTTTGCTCACAACCCACCTTCTGCACAGCTGCCAGTAGCCGGCCAGCCCCCGCTGAGCAGTGACTACCCCTACTACCACATCTCTGAGCCACAAAACGTAAGTGCCTGAAAATGTGGTTTGTTTTTTGTTGTTGTTTTGCTTTGTTGAATAGGTGGGTGCAATTTAGCCATACCTGATTTCAGGAAGCACGAAGGGTTTTCTCCCAGTCTTGGTGGACTGGTGTGTGTTTGATGTCAGGTGAGGACTTCCTTGACTTTGACTTCATTCAGTGATGAGAATATTTACATTTCAAACTGATTGCCGGCATTCAGGTGGTGGAATTGGGTTCAGCATTTTTAATGTCTTGTGAGCAGTGAACATGTTTCCAGTACTGTTTCTTACAGTGGTGAATATTATGTTTCTCGAAAATCAGTTGAATCTGGTTAATTCTGTGTTCTATGTCAAAATCTCCCACGTTCCCTTCAGTAATATTCTGTTTGTGGGTTGCCTGTCGGAACCAAGTAAACAAGTATTGTTTTTAATCTGATTCCTTTTCTATTAATGATTAATAATGAAACAGGCTGCTGCTTCAGAGAGTTACACTGTCGAGTTTTAGACAACAAGAAATTGCATCTTTTGCATTTTCACTTCAATTTAGAAAAGTCTTACAAATGCATCTATAAATTGTTCATCTTTTCTCATTCAGGAAGGGTAGATATTTCATATATGAATTTTCTTTCTTCCTCTGTAATGCTCGCTGTCATATTCCTAAAAACCTGTTTACTTGTTTTGTAAACATTGTTGGGTTTTTTGCTATTTCATTTCCATAGAGTTTAAATATTATGTACCTAAAACCAAAGTATGTTTAACACAAATTCACAATGCAGGCAGACAATATGATAGAAATAATAACTTTTAGTGTCTTTTGCTTTTCGGCCTAGGTCCCTGGTCAGATCCCATATCCAGTAGCACTGCATGTAAATATTGTCAATGTTCCTCAGCCAGCTGCTGCAGCTATTCAGGTAGATAACTTGAACCTCATTTCAAAAGTCAATTTGTTAAACATTTGATAAGTCAAAATGCAGACATCATACGTTAAGGAAACATTTTAATGTAATAAGTGTGGTGAAGAGAGAAAATGGGGAAGGTGGGGGAGTTCTAACATGGCTAATAATTGCTTCTTATGAAGTGGATTTAAAACAAAGTAGTTGACATCTGGTATGATAGCTTCCACTTTCTCCATTTCAAATGTCTATACTGAAATTCAGCAGGGACTTTGGTAGTGGAAAACACAATTGACGTTTGTTTCATCTTTGAGTCTTAATTTGGCTGTTATAACCACAGGACGGCAAGCCATAAGCATTTTAGTTGCTACATCCTATCAGACCTTTATCTTTTCTTTTCCCTTAACTCTTAATTTCAGAGACACTATAATGATGAAGACCCTGAGAAAGAAAAACGAATAAAGGAATTAGAGTTGCTACTAATGTCGACTGAGAATGAACTGAAAGGGCAGCAGGCATTACCAGTAAGATTGTCACTGTGTGCTTGGATGGAGGGATAGCAGCATTACCCCAGTGCTTGTCTTTTTAACTTTTTACTCCCCCTCTGCCTTCGATACTAATCAAGGCTCTATATTTCCGTTTTAAAAGGATGAAACATAGCACATATATAATCTGTATTTGCTTCATAAGTTATTTTATTGAAAAAGAAAAGCAAACAATTTGCAGGTATTTTACTTTGCAAAGTGGGAGCAGGGCTGGGCTCTGTAACGTGGTGTAATATTGGAGATAAGATTGTACGAAAATGAAAAATCCCACAGATCTTAAATCAATGGGATCTGCATTTCTGAAAAGTGTGCAATGGTTCATTGGATGAAAATGTAGTGCCTGTACATTAGATTTTTCCTCTCTGTTGTATTCTTTCCTTCAGCTGTGTTTTATACACTTTGTAAGCTTCAGACTTGGTGCATGTTTGACAGTTTGTTTTACTTCTCTGAATAATGTTAGATTCTTCATAACTGCATGTGTGGAGCAAATGCTGGCTATTACTGAATTCTCACACTTCGTTGTATATGCCATTGGATGTTAATGTATGAAAACCGTTACGTAATTACTTAACACCATCACCAAAGCCAAGAATCCCCAAATCATTTTTGAAGATAGGTGATAGCCAGCAGATTCTTTTTTTGGGTAATATTTAAATTAATAGTAAAACAACTGCATGCATGATACGTTAGTTTGGCCACTTTTTAACTTTAGTTAATGTTTTGCAATTTCTTCTGTTGCATGATCACACTGGAAAGAAACTTCTGTTAATTTGTTCTTCTGCTTTCCTAACCACGTTGATTTGACAGCCTCTTCATTGCATTGGTGTAAGCTGTAGCATTAGACAGGGATAGAAGAAGAAAAGGAGATAAGCAAACAAAAGCAACTCTAACTCTTAAACCCTTTAGCTTTCTACAGTGCTGAGCGCTCAGTAGGGAAATCCTGCCGTTTCTTGCTTCTCACAGAAAATGACTTGCAGACAATTTTTGAGCTTTTGGAGTAACACAGTATGAATTGATTATGTGTTAGTAATGATATATGTTCATAATCCTGGAAGTAAATTATGAGGTAACTTTGGGATAACAAACACAATGCCAATATTACTTAAAAAGAGATCTTGCGCTGATGAAAGGAAACATCTTGACAATTGTTTCATAGGCATAAGCTTTTAGATGATGATGCAACTACTTTTATCTTTCCTCCAGTGGCATCTGACACCTTGTGCAATTTCATTGCTAAGTTCCTTCTGCCTCCCCCCCCCCCCTTTTCTTTTTTTTGTCTTCTTCCTTTAGACACAGAACCACACATCAAACTACCCTGGCTGGCACAGCACCACAATTGCTGACAGTACCAGGACCAGTGGTGACAATGCACCTGTTTCCTGTTTGGGGGAACATCACCACTGTACTCCATCTCCACCAGTGGATCACGGTTGCTTACCTGAGGAAAGTGCATCCCCTGCACGGTGCATGATTGTTCACCAGAGCAACATCCTGGATAATGTTAAGAATCTCTTAGAATTTGCAGAAACACTCCAGTTAATAGACTCCGTAAGTAGACTTGCCACCTCAGGTGGATTCGTGCGTGGTCAAGGAGTAAGGGGAGAGGAACTGGGACAGTCCTAAATGTGGTGGGTTTTTTTTTTCCAAGTAACTTCTAATTGCTACAAGATCTGAAGCTTAGCTTCTGACATAACAAAATGTGGCTTCTCATAAATGAAGCCCTCGAGTGTGGATGCATATGCTTTTTGTGGGTGTCTCCCTTTCCTGCTACATCGTGGTAAGGGAGTGTGGTTATTAGCAAACTGCACAACAGGAGCTTGAAATGATCTCTCAATATTAAGTCTCCTTAAAATAAAATCAGAGACACTGTGACAGATTTTAAACAATGAAATGATACTTACTTATATTTGAAGTGACACATGCCGTAGGTTTATGTGTGGCTGCTTATGTATCTGCATCATTTTCTAAAAGTTTTTGTTGTGGTTTTAACAGCTGCTTCTCAAAGTTTAAGGAGCTTGCCCTGGCATATGTGAAGAACTGGAAACAGGCATTTTAAATGCCAAGTAGCTGACTGACATTGACACGAGCCTTTTCTCATTCTGGTCTCTGGGATACTACATGTAACAGAAGTGGCACGTTAAAATACACTTGTTGGTGGCACCTTCCTTCAGCAGCAGAGGTGTCTGCTTCATGCAGCATCACGTCCCATTCAGCACGTCCAGAGCAGGCGTGCAGGCTAGGAGGAGACCAGTCTTGGTTTAGAGCCCAAGGCGGGCATTTTTTGGTAGTAAAAAGCACTGTCTTCATACTAAGCAGAAAACCCTGGGCAAGTAGGTAGTAAGGACATCATTTGACTCATTGTTTCTTTAGGGACTCAGGTGCCAGCAATGCCACTAGGATGTTAGACAGTTTGATGTGATCAAGGCATATATTGAAAACACAAATAAGCGTTCACAGTGTTACTACTCAAATAAACAGGGTCAAGCCGAATTGAACTGGGAAAGACTTTGTTGTTGTTGGTTACGGGCATATCCTAGCGCTGTATTTTCATGAGGTGGCACTATATACTGTCTTATAGCTCCGTGCCTCCCACGTTGTTTCAGGATCCTTCATCATGGGGTGATCTCAGCAGTTTTGAATTCTTTGAAGACACAGACACTTCGGCTAGCAAAGCTCCCTCAGTCACACAGCTTCAGCAAAGAGGGGCCAGTGCTTGTAGACCTCAAGGACAGCCCATCACAAACTTGAGCAAAATCATGTCGAGTCAGGGCTCTCCTGGCTCACCAAAGTCCTTGTCTGCCTCACAGGGCAGCGCAGCTCCGTGGGTCCTTCTTCGCAAAAGGAGAGGGCACTCCAGCCCCTTAGCCAGTGGCCACGGTAGCACCTTGGTCCTAGCTGACGTCAGCAGCTCAACTCCTCCTAAGCGCTCCCCTGTCAAAAGCCTGCCCTTCTCTCCCTCGCAGGTAGATCAAGACTTCTGCACAGATGTTACTAATTCTCAAAAGTCACCCCAGCCTTAACAATTTAGAAACTAATCCTTTGGAACAAATGACTAATTACCGTTGCGCTTGTTGATTTCACTCCGTGTTTGAATCTTCTCACTCCTCTTAGTCTTCACCACTGAGTTTAGATCATCAGCAAGCTAACTGTTGATTCTCTTATTTTAAATTCATCTGTGGGGCTTCGGGTTTTTTTTTTGATTTGGACCATTTTTGTAGGGGAGTACGATTGCTTGCTTTGCTCTTGCTGTTAACTCCTTCAACTACTAGAGTTTAACATTTCTGATCATTAGTAATACTTTCCATCTCTGTCCACTTACAGTATGATTCATTGACCTAGAAAACCCCAAACTGCATTTAAATAGCATTCAGGTTGTGAGACAAACTGACAACCAGAAAATTCAAATCACGGCTCGCCATCCTCAACCCCAGGCCATGTGGGGTGGAGCGGAATAGGAATGAGGAGGAAAATGGCCTGTTAAAATGGCCTGGCGTGCACTTCCAAATTCCTGTTGATGGTTGCTTTGTTTCACAGCTGTAGCACTATTTAAAAGTGTTTTGGTTTTTTTTGTTTGTCTGTGTGTTGGTTTTGCCTTGGTTTGGCTTTAGTTCTTGAAGTCAGAGAAACACTATTTTGTGAAGGATAGTAAAAGATTGCATGTAATGATCTCCCACTGTACCTCCCATTACCTATTAGGTATTTTAATCATGTATCATTTATCCAGTGAAATCCGTATTTTCTTACATGCCATATTTTTATAAAGTATATTTTAATCTGATGCAAGTTGAGTCTAGAAGGTAATACGATGAATCGTTGTCAGAATAAAGGATACCATTACACTCACAGATTTGTAGACACTAGAAATGGAGACGGTATTTTAGGTTACTAGGTAGAACTCACGCAAAAGCAATTTTCTCCAGACTAATACTGCTGCCTCCTTTTCGGTCAGCTGTTTCCATTCCAAAACACTCCACGCACCCATCACAGGTGGCAGTTTTCATTTTATGCCGTGAAAACAGAGCACTTTGTTTTGAGACAGATGATAGGAAATTTATTTTCCTGTCATAAACACTTTATGTACTGCCTTGAAAGCACCTAGATTCCCTATATAAATCTTGGTGGAATTTAGCTCCATTTCCTGCGGGTTTATTCCTGAAACACCCCTTATTAATTTTCACCCAGTTCTTACTTGGGCACACTGCTCTTAATATTAGTTAAAATTTATTTGCAGAAAATCCAAATCAGGCTTTTAAGGTGTGGCTCTTAAAGTGGTGGAGAGTGTTTCTCATTGGAACGGAGTGTCATTTTCTTTATAACTTCCCTCTCTAGAAATGCTCATTTTGGCTTCCTCAGTGCTCCAGCCAAACTGTTGAGTATTGTTTTGCCACATAGTCAGGTACCCTATATACACCTACCTGCATCATAGGGTCAAGAGAATCACTTATGTCAATCAGAAGGGAATAATTTCTTTTTAATTTGTTCAATAACATCAACTTAAGAAGTCAACATTGTAATCTGGATGTTCCTGTTGATTTTTCCTTTCCCTGCCTGCAGTTCTTAAACACCTCATCCAATCACGAAAACCTGAACCTGGACAACCCTGCGCTAACTTCCACGCCGGCGTGTGGCCATAAGATGGCTGTTACCACGCCGTTCCACAGGGACCAGACTTTCAAAGCTCAGAAGGAAAATCACGTGTAAGTCTGTTATCCCATTGTCTTGTCAGATTCATGAGGGTTCATTTCTTTAGGTTTGCATGCAACCAAAGTGCTGGGTCACTCTGTTTCCTGCAGAGTTGTTTGCTAACACATTCAGATTTTTCTTAGTTTGGAGTAAAACTTCCACTTTATAACCGTGGAGGTAAGTTTATTAATACAAAACAATCACACACATAGACTCACCAGTTTTTTAAGTAAAGCCATTCCACCTTATCACAGAAATAGGTGTTCTGCCAGAAAAGCAAAATGGATTGTAGGATTGCAGGAAAATATTTGTCCGAGTCTTACAGCATCCGCTGCCTGTATGCGTGTATTTCTGTAAAGAGGTAAGATTTCCAAGCATGTTCGTTTAAAGTTTTTCTCCCTCTTTTTAAAGTTTCAGAACTCCAGCAATCAAGAGGTCGATATTAGAGAGCTCTCCAAGAACACCCACTCCATTCAAAAGCGCACTTGCAGCTCAGGAAATCAAATATGGTCCTTTGAAGATGCTGGTAAGAAGGAAACAATGATAAAAGTTGCTTTGATATTGGTGCAGAGGGATGTTCTGGGACTTGGATATAACGTTTCTTCCTTTCAGCCTCAAACTCCGACTCATCTTGTAGAAGATCTGCAGGATGTTATCAAGCAGGAGTCGGAGGAATCTGCAATAGTAGCTGGGCTACATGAAAGCGGACCCCCTTTGCTGAAGAAAATCAAACAAGAGGTAAATCTCAAACTTACCTGAGGCAATTTAATTCAACACTCTTCGCTGAGAAACTTATACCAATACCTTTTCTGTTAAATAGCTGTGTCTGTTTTTCTTTCATGTGAGCCCCAAGATCTTAGTGTCGGTTCTATATAGTATACTAGGCATGCCTAATTCATCTCCCATTGATTTCCATAGAAGTCTTTCTGCTGTTTTCAGCAGGGGTTTGCTTGGGCCGTTCTAATGCAGTTTTCGTTTGAAACTTAAAAAGAAAAAAAAAATTAGGAATTTGGATTGAATCTTTCTAATATGGGTGGAAACTATAGAAGAACCCCACGGGGACCAAGCTCCATGGAGTGACTTAGAAACCTGAACATTTGAGGACATTGCATTGTATTACTTTGTCACTAAAGTTCTAAAAATACATATATTCTCGATCCTTTCTAGGGGATTAAACTCCTGAATACTGACAGAGTGCTGAGTGCAAGTATTCAAAGTTTTATTAAGTGGGGATTTTTTTGAGAACCTTGAACTTCTTTCTTCTGCAAAGAGCAAGGGTGCTGTAAAAGACAGTACTGTAAACATGCATTATGCATGGCTGTGAAGATTATTTATTCAATTTATTAGGCAACTGACAGATAAATCTCCTTCTGGTCAGTTAGGTACTGGTTTTTATCATGGTGCCTCTCCTGCTTTCAGGTGGAGTCTCCAACAGATAAAGCTGGAAATTTTTTTTGCTCGAATCACTGGGAAGGAGAAAACCTGAACACTCAGCTCTTTACACATGCGTCTGCTATGGAAGATGTGCCAGTAAGTGGAATTTTTCACACCACCAAATGATTTTTCTGTTTTACATCCCTGTTCAGTTCTTAAATGCAAGAGAGAAAATATTTTGGCTGACCTTCCTCACAAGTAGGCATTATTCATTATTTCCATATAGTTTTTCTGTATTAAGCATAAGAAGCAAAATCCCGTGCTTAATTAGATCACTGTAATGCCTATAGAAAGTAGCAGAAGCTGCAGTCATTGTGCAGCCCACAGTCTTTGTAATGAGCCTGCACTTGAAGGATGCCTGCACCTGTGTATAGAAATGACTAGGTCACAGAGTTAAAACTAGTAAAAGAAAGAAAGAGTCTGTTTTGGTTTGTGCAAAGGAGACCTTGCATGAGCATGGTTCCCTTTGCTTCACTGGGACTATTCAATGTTACTGTTATTCTTGCACTTGGGAGCTTCACTGGATGAAAAATCTTTGCACGTGACAATGCTCCTGCAAAGCCCAGTCCCAGGGACCCCAGGCTGAGGTCTGCTCCCAGGCTGAGCACTCCATCTGTGACCGTGCCCAGTGTTGCACCCCCTGCAGTCAGGCTGAGTTTGCTTTTAATACGTTCAAATTCAGATTGTTCTCTTGAGTTACTGAAAACGTGTTGGTTTTTTTTTCTTTTCCTGTTCAGAATCTTCTTACCAGCTCCGTTTTAAAGATGCCCGTGTCTGAAGAGGATGGTAGTTTTCACAAAACATTTGCAGTACCTAGGAACAGGCCACTAGCTAGTCCTCTGCAGGTAACTAACTATTCCTTGATAAAAATACCCTTTGTATATAAAAATACATTCATATATTGCTTTCTCACAGACTAATTTTAAGTTTTGAGTATGGAAGAATGAAAAGTTCAGATGAACATGGTTGAGGATCTCACTATACCCATGGAGCATGAGGACGCGGAAGCTACAGCAGTGCCAGGAAGCTAAAAAGGGCAAAGCCCTGTGTGGGGGGCATTGTAGCTCATCTGGCTCCAGTGTTAAATTGGTAGGATTGAGAATTAGTGGGCCAGAGGCTTTTTCCTATAGACTTCTTGTAGGCGGCTCTGCTGTTTCAGAGAGCAGGAGAGTTGAGTTGTGTGGTGGTGGCCAGAACTTGTCACTGGCCTTGGGGCGAGAGGAGAGACTGGCACTGCCCGGCTGTCTGGCGCAGATGCAGCCAGTATTGCCCATTCAGCCAAACACCGGAATGGCCTTTCCCTGAGCATGGGCTGAGGTTGCACCAGAAATGTGGTTGTAACTGGTGGTCTGAAGGGGCCTCATAACCCTTACGGCCAGCTGTACATCTTGGGATCTCTGAAATGAATTAAATGTGCTATTGTTGTAATGTAAGCCAGATGTGAGGCTGGGTTTTACATATTTATGCTTTTTCCGAGTGTAACAAACATACACATTTGCTAGACTTTAAAATATAGCTGTTACATAGGGCCTGATCCGAAGCCCACCAAAGTCATTAGCAGCCTCTTTGTCAGCTCTTGTGGACTTTAGACTGGGCCCACAGCAAGTCATTCAGAGAATGAAACGCAGTGGAGATAGTGATTAATTATACTTCCACCACAACCCATATTTTTGAGGTAGATGAATAAGTGAATTTATACCTTTTCTCCACACAGGCGAATTGAGAGAAAGTGTCTCATTCCCCAGTGTGAGTCACTGTCAGAAAGGAAATTATAATTCCATGGTTCCTGACTTTCAGACAGATAGTCCACATGGCTAATCCTTTATTTCCTCCCTCTTTCCAGAGTTTACATAAGGGGATATTTACAGTAGGAAGGAATGAACAAAACGTGGTTTTGGTTAAGCATCTCTAGCTGGGCATTATAAAGTGAGATATTACAATTTCACACATGTCCCCGTTTGGCACAGTTTGCCGTGGAGTAGGTTTGTGTTGTGCACTGCAGAATCATTTGATGAAAAGCAGCTTTGGAGAGCAGGGACTGTGTCTCCCCTCTGCATGGGGGTGTCCATAGCGACCAAAGACTCACACTCCCTATTGCTTATTTGCTCTTTTCTCATGAACCGTGTTTCTTAGCTGCACCGTGGTAGATAGCGAAGAGGAGGGCTTGAAGATCTACTGCCCCTGGGTTAGGGCAGTTATTTAGGGACTGAATTCAGACCATCTCACGGCAAAGGAGCCCAGGCTCCAGCTTTGCAGGGGGTCGCTGGAGCTCCCCGGCTGGTCCGTGGGAGGAGGCTGCTGGTCCTGCTGCCTCGCCAGCGCGCTGTCGCCTGGCCATGTCCCCTGGCCAAACTCCAGGCTCCTCCGTAGGTTTAGGGCAAAATTTTCAGGTAGCTGAACAGAGTATGTTGTGGCATTTGCCTGCGCTCTGCCTGTAATAAAAGCAAAGCATCTGAGGTGCCTGTAAAATAGGATCTTTTGATCTTCGGCGTAACAGTGTTATGTTTCCTGCTATCTAAAAATAATTTCTTTACAAGCTGCTGTAAATGAAAGGGCTTGTTTAACCTTCTCTCCTCACTCATGCTGATTTTGTTCGGAAAGTTTACATGAGTCAATTTGTGGTCCATTCTGGATCCCGTCCTTTAGTCCTTGGTCAGGAAAAGCCTTTAATTTTGCATGTTAAAAGTCAGGTATTCTCATTGTTTGGATAAAGAGGACTTTCTCTTACATAGGAACTGAGTTAAAAATTACTTCCCAACTCATCTCAGTGTTTAAAACATGCTGAACTGAAAGAAAAAGCAGTTGTAAAAAGCCCCCAAATGAATATTTAGTATGCAGCTTCTTGGTGAAGCAGTATGAAGGTAAAATTATTCCGTCTGCCAATGAAGAAACATCGAGTGTTTCAGCTGAAATGTAATCCTAAATGAAGAATGTGGCTAGGGGTTTCTGTGATGGTGGCACAGATAGCTTTTTCAGAATGAAATACAGACTTCTTACAACAATGCGGTCTTGTCTGCCGATCGCTGCACTCTCTGATTTGGACTTAGTGTTATGGTTAAAAGGAAGAATCTGTCTCATCCCTGGTAAGGCTGCTTGGCTTCATGTCAGAGGGGAATGTGGCCTCGTACAGCTCAGGAAGGACACGTGGTCTGGCTCTGTTTCACACCAAAAACTGCTGCTGCTCTGCCCTAATGCTTCTCCCCCTCCGTCCTGGTGGAGCCAGACATCTGTGACAAGGACACAGCGTGTCTAAAGGGTGCAAAGCAATTGAAAACATTAGCATTTGCACTTGATTTTGACTGGTGGCATTTTGTACATGACCAGGTTTTTAGCATGTTCTTATGCTTTCTAGTTTGTAATTTGGTATATTGCCCATGTACATGTACACACAGGATGCACACAGGAACACTGGACTAAATCCACTGATTGGATGCAGGTAGACATGAAACACCAGGGAACGCATCTGGGTGAAATTTAATTGTGTCTGCGTATGTTTACATTGCTGCTGTTAATACTTTGGCCCTGAACCAACTGTTCCTACTTAGGCAAATTCTCATTGACTTCAGTCCAAGTAAGAATTATAGCACTCTCTGCACCTTGGGATGTGTGCACGGAGAGGGAAGAGAGAAAGAAAGAGAGCATTAAACTTTTTTTTTCCAATATGCTTTTAACATGCTTGGTTCTTAAAATTCCATTTTCTTTTAAATTTGAACTTATGTAAGAGGGAGGTAGCATGCTTGCCAGCCCACAGTATTTTTCATTGCTTTAATACTTTGCACTGCATTTATGTAAAGAAAAAGATACTTGGCTAGCAATAGGCTTACCAAAGTGCCTGGCTGCTTATTGCTTTGCTGTTAAGTTCTAAAGATGGCAAGAGTAACAAATGTTCAAAGCAATCTCTAAGGATATTTTTTACTGCATTTTGGACACACGACTGATCATATGCAACTTAGTAAATAATAGTTGATGACCATATCAGATAGCATGATATCATTCACCATCACTTAAGAGGAACAGCACATTGCATCATTTGGCATGTGAGGTCAGGTGGCTGCATATAACTCCACTGGGAATGTGCTGGTACCGCTGTTGGACTAGAGCAATGGGAGAAAGAGTCCCCTTAGACCCGAGAAGAGTTTGGGCTTCATCTTCATTTGATCCCCTGGCTAAGTCTCTGTAAAACGTTGGATGTAAAGGCAGCTGTGCGTAGGATCTTTGTGGTAAGGTATGAAGGTTCAGCCATGTTTTTTATCCTGCATGGCAAATCTCATGGTTGTGCATTGGGTATTCTCTTCCTGGCAGGAATAGGAGATGTCTCACCAAACCCATGTGTTGCCTTGGGGTGGAATTACTCTTACACTCCATTGCATGGACCCCAAATACTTCTTTATATTGGTGGAGTTAGTTACAACCTATATTTTTGCATCCTATATTTTTGTCACTCAGAAAATATCTAGTTTCACTGTAGGGAGATTTTGGCCTCACTAGGAACTTTGCCAAGGGTTAAGATTTTGGGATAACATACGAAGCCCTTATTGAGGCAAGCTGATGATCCATACTGAGCATTTGCTTGAATAGTACCTCATAAGAGGTTACGTAAAAACTCTGCTCCTGGACGTTCCTGTGTAAAAGTTATGTTTTATTTCATATTATTTTCTGTAGCCAATCAAACAAGTAGCAGTACATAATGCAAACTATCCTAACATAGACATTTTAACAGATAGAAAAGTAGGCTAAATCATAGACCATCTACCTAACCCTGCAGGCTATCAAAAGACACCATGAAATGGAACCTTTTAAGAAAATAGCGCTGCTTTGATATCTTCTTCCCCCAGTAACAAAGGAAACAACACAAGGTAGAAGCCCTGCAAGCTAAAGAGAATGTTCTTCAACCCCTGGCTCCTGTCACTTTCCATTTTTTAACCACAGACTGACACGTTTCAGCTTGAATTTCCTGACTTTCAATAGTTTATGTAACCATTTTCTTTAAAGAGTAAGTTTAAAGGATTTTAAAACAGTTACTTGGTTAACCTTTTCAAGAGTGTGAGCTGTCATTAACCTTCATTTTCTCTGTTTGAAAAGTGAAATGTGGAATTTCATTTGCAGCTAGTTGTCAGACAAAATGTAGAGGCGAGGCGAGGCGAGGCAGCATGCTCCCCTGCAGCAGCAGACTTTCTCTGGTTTTCCTTCATGGCTTTTTTGGGGCAAGAAGATCCCAAAATCTCATATCCTGTTTAATCAAGGGAGGGGAGGAAGCATGCTGTTCTCAAGTCCCGGGAGGTGTAAGATTTGCACAGCAAGGGAACGTAGCCCTGTGGGTTTCCCTCACTTGTGTTGTCCCTTCCCTCGCCAGTGGCCGATGTGTACAGGAGCTGTGCTTGGCACAGCTTGGCTGGGGGAGCAAAAGGAGGTTGGAAGTTACAGGTCAGTCATTGCATGTTTTCCTCCCAGGGCAGCAGAATTTGGGTTGCAAACAGATCAGGAGTTACAGCTTAACATGCCATCTTAAAAGTGACAGCTTAACGATCAGCCACTTGCAGCAATGTGTTCTGATCTGTGAATAAAAATATTACTTACGGACAAAACTAGAAAGGGACTGAATATCCTAATGTGAGTTGCAGGTGCTTAGCCTGGTACCCTATCTCTTCCATTCATCTTACTTGGAAAGCTCATACATCTCAAACAGGAGTTTTGTCTGAGTAAGGGCTTCAGGGTTAAGCTCTTAAAAGCACCACCAAATAGCTCGTTCTAGCTCTGGTATCAGGCTTATATTAAAAGCTGAAAAGTTGGACCATCTTACTCTCTCACATTTAGCAAGCTGTATTTCTGGGTAACTGGGAAGCCCCAGAGTTTAGGAGGTGGCTGTCCCATGCTCCAGAGGAGATCTAGCAACATGAGGAGAAATAGCGCTCTGCCTTACCAAATGCAGTAGTATTCATTTGTGGTCATTTGAGTTTTTAATTATTAGTCTTTACTGTCTGGTCTTGAGAAGTAAAAGGGCTTCTCTTGGTTCTGCATCCTTACAGACTAGAAAGCCATACTATTTTACATGATATGCATCATATTCTGCTAGGAAATTGCTTTGTTTAGGGCATTGATTGCTTTACTGTTTCACAAGGAGTACAGCATTTCTGTTGCAAGCCTTCTTTTCAGCGGCATGTTCTGTAAATTATCCATACTGTGTAATCCAAGGGAAAACTGGCAAGAAATCCAGCTTTTTGCAGTAGAGAAACATGATAAGATACCTTCTAATAGTCTGAACCTTCTAAATATTTTAAACATTTTGGCTTTTTATGGCTTTAAACGTCAGCACAACTTGACTAAATTAATGGGAATGTACATAACGCCAATAACTTTGCTGGAGTTGCTGAAGATACCTGCCAGCATAGTAGAGATCTAAAATCTGTCTTCTAGCACAGTTCTTTGCCCAAAGATTTTTACTACACTTCCATCGGTTTGGGAGCTCTGTACTGCAGGACTGCAGCAGCGTTTGGTTTTGGCATCCACTCCTAACATGCAAGGTGTCATAACGCAGGAGCTTTTTTAAGCTATGCAGGCAGCACACGAAAAGCCAGTCTAGGCTCCGAGTGCAGGAGGACTAGTTCTGTTAGAAAAGCACCTTTCCACAGCCTTTTCTTTCCTTACTCTGGTCTGTTTTCTCTAGATGGTCCAAGTGCTTTTTTTTTTAAAGAAGTGCTTTAACTGGATATCCTAGTTACAGCTTTGACAGTTTGTTTACAGTTTGCATCTGCCTGAGGGCAGTTGAAGGCACGTTACAGGATAAGTGAGGTAGTTTTGCTGCCAGGAGAAGGATATGCTGGTAGGATTACTGAGATTAAAAAAAAATGAGCCAGGGAGAATGACATAGCTGGAATTGTACCATTGGTCTGTAATTTTATCCTAGGGGAACTCATAGTAGTGTACCTTCTCCCCTCCACTCCCTGTTTTAACTTAAAGAGAGAAAACTGCTGTGCATGGAAGAGAAAAATACAGCTGGAAGTACTGGCTGAAAAGGCTTCAATTCTTTTAATTGACAGCAAAACTAAGAGTATTCACTCACTCTTTGAGGCAATTAAAAAAAAAAAAAAAGGAACGAATTGTACTGCGGAAATCCCTTTCTTTCCCCACTGGCTAGGGATTTAGGTGCCAAAATGAACACCTCACTCTTAGATGGCTGAATTTAAGTCGGATGAATCCACTGAATCAATGAAAACATGCACATCAGTTTCAGTGGGTTTTGGGTCAGGCCTTTTGGCTTCCAGTTAGAAAGCTTTTGTGTTTCCATCCATTGATTTGCAGAGTTGGACCTTTAAATGTGATAGGGGAGATGCAGTGAGCATTCTGCAAAAGGAGTGGTCTGACTTGGGTTTCTGTGCTGTTTCCCTGCCTGCTTCTAGCTTTCTGACCAGGTCTCTTCTCTTTTGCTACGTTTTCTCAGCGCTGCTTTCTGCGGGGCGCTGCCACTGTCCCCTAATGGAGCCCTGTCAATACTTGCTGCAATGCTGCCGTGGAAGGAGGTGTTGTGCTTTTCCCTTTTTACTAAGGGATCCCGTAGCTGTGTGTGCCCAGACCCGGCAAGGCGCTCCGCCGGGATCGTGGGACCCAGTGCTCCCTGCCAGGGAGGGAAGTAAAACTTCTCGCGTCGGGATGACTTTCACACGTGCCTGTGGCGCTGTGCTGCAGAGCTGGCCAGGCAAAGGCATTGTGCTTTGGTTTGTGTTGGCTGCTGAGAGCCGAGGCTTCAGACAGAAAATGTTTATTAAAAGTACCCACTGTAAATGTTATCCGAGTTCCCCAGGATAGAATTGAAAGCTGTCTTAGTAAATATACTACTTCAGAAAATACACCACTTCGGGTCAAATTCTGCTTTCCTTACTAGAACAAAGTTCTCACCACTGTCAGTGAGACTGCAAAGTTAGTCTCCTTATAAATTTGTCATAAGAGAAAAAAAAAAGGGTAATGTATTTCTGGGGAAATAATACAAGGGTCAAAACTTTTGGGGGAGATTCTCCCACGCTGTCTCTACGGCAAAACTTGAGTAAGTTCTTTCAAGCAGGCTCAAGTCACAGGGTCTAGCTGATCCTCCTGTTGCTTGCTGTGTCTGCTGCCCAGTGCTGCCCTGGAGTGCTGGGGCAGCCGAGCCCGGAGGGAGGGCAGGGGGTTACTGCCTGCCTGAGCGGCTTCTGCTGCGCTGACATCAGGTTAAACGAAGACCAGGCTTTCAGTGGAATGAGTGACATGTAGCAGCCTGCTGAGATGTTGGAGATATCAGGATACAGATTTATTATTTTTTTTCTTTTCTAAGCACATGGCTGTTAATACAAAGAGCTCAGTGAGATACTAACAATTAAGGCTAATTTATGAAATCAGGACACTCCTTGCCTGAATTTACTTCTATTTTTTTAAAATTGACATACTGTGACAGATGGACTTTTCCTTACATGTTTTCAGTTATTTAAGGGACTGCTGATCTCTCATTTCTAGACCAGCACATTGAAGCTTTGGGGGATTACAGGGAAATACAGGTTGAGTACATGTATTTGTCCTTTGAAATGATGGATATTCCGGAACTACCAACTGCTGTTGAGATGTACAGACCAAATCTGACTTCTAAGTAAAACCGATGGCATCGTACCAGGCATTAATTTGGTCCCTGATGCAAATACTTCTAAAACAATAGGGTAAAACAGTCACAGGTGCCTGAGTCCCACTGAGAATCAATAGGAGACTGTAGGCTCCCAGCTGATGTAGGTGCCTTTGAAAAAGTTACCTTGGAAGCTGTTTAACCAAAACATAAAAGAAGCTGTGGTGTGTCACATGCATGTCTGTGGCATGCAGAAAGTATGTCACACCTGCTTTTGGTTGTGGCGTGTGCCGTAGGCTAAGCCACAGCACCAGGTATACAGCCAGCCCTGGTTGACCCTCTAGAAAAGAGGTGTATGGCATGTTTGTTCACTTCGCAGAGGTGACTTTCCCACAAAAAGCTGCAGGAACTTAATGATTTGAGGCCTGACCTGGTTCTTATCTGCACGGGGAACTCCCACTGAAGCTCGGCAGGAGTTTTGCCTACAAAAAGGCATCAGGAGCAGAGACAACATTTGGAACTTGTCTACAGAGAAGAGAAAACCGCGTCTAGGGAAGCCCAGCAGAAGTTTATAGAGGACTAACATGCTTGCCCTCATCTTGGCCACGCTGCTTACTTATTCATTGGTTTTGTCCCTTTTAGACTGTAAACCCTCTGAGGCAGGGAACCTCGGTCCCTGTGTTTGTACCAGTACCCTGATTAGGGCATGTTGTGAGAAATTATCTCTATGTCATACGTTGCCAGCCTTTTACTATCCACATGTCAGATATAACACTGTTTACAGTCAGAAAAGCATTCTCTAAACATTTAGGCCAAAGAGTAATTTAAGGATCCTCTTGCACAGTTAGCAACTAGAAGGAGCAGCATAAAGAGCCATGGGCACACCGGGACAGTTCTGCTCTTAGCAGATGTTTTGCAGTCCACTAATTATGCTTCACCCAGTGTCCTAGATGTTGGGAAGGCTTTGGTCATCTTGTTGAGCAACGTAGGTCTTGAACTGTAAAGATGATCCTTGTTGGAAGCAGAGGAAAATAGAGAAGGGTTTCTCCTGACTTGTCTTTGTTGGTGGATCTTGGGCATAGACCTTCTCAATATTCAACAGGACTGGGATTCCCTCGCTGGCAGGCAGCTTTCCATTAAGCACAGTCATGTGCATTTTTGGAATGCAGAGTATTCATTCAACTAGCTCTATATAATAATAGAGGTTTTATTCAGGGCTTAGGGAATATCTCAATGTGGAAAAGCAGGCACAAGTCTGAAAGAGTTCAACAGAAAAAAAAGTAAGTGTGTATAAATGTGTGTGTATACTGGTAAATTCCAGGAGCTTTGAAATTTCATTACTGTTTATAGCTCAAGGCAATGAGAAACATCTCACATGTGTAGTGAGTAAATAAATACAGTGTGCACAGCCCTCTGCAGATATGTTTATCTCACTTTAACATTATACTAAATGGTGTCTGTAACCTCCATAAATACCACAAGAAGTGAAATGGCTTACACGATAATTAAAATGCTGTTTCTGCTGAGACACGCCCCCCCCCACTTCTCCTTTGCCAGAGGAGCTCTGCTAAGGGGCACGTGCTAATCGCTGCGCACAGGTGAAAGCAGCTTTGAGCGCGGGACTTTTTGTTAGCTGTGGCCAGGCTGTCAAGACTGTCAGGTTCGTTTAGGGAACACAGGGGCAGAGCAGCTGTTATTTCTAGAATGGAGGCTGGGCAGGAGTTTGTGGGTGGTCATAGCACTGAACATTGTAACTGCGGGCTTTAGCCTGTCTGTGCCCTGTTGACTGTAAAGTCCACCTGCAAGTAAATTCTCTTTTTAGACCTTTGTCCTGGTTTCAGCTGGGATAGAGTTAATTTTCTTCCTAGTGGCTGGTACAGTGTGTTTTGGATTTAGTGTGAGAATAATGTTGATAACACACTGATGTTTTAGTTGTTGCCAAGTAGTGCTTATCCTAAGTTAAGGATTTTTCAGTTTCCCATGCTCTGCCAGCAAGCTGGTGCACAAGAAGCTGGGAGGGAGCATGGCAAGGACAGCTGACCCAAACTAGCCAAAGGGATATTGCATACCATAGAACGTCATGCTCAGTATATAAACTGGGGGAGTTGGCTGGGAGGGGCGGATCGCTGCTCGGGCATCCGTCAGCAGGTGGTGAGCGACTGCATTGTGCATCACTTGTCTTTTTTTTTTTTAATATTCCTTTTCATTACTATTAATAATAATAATATTATATTTTATTATTGTTGTTGTTGTTAGTATTATATCTTATTTTACTTTAGTTATTATATCGTTCTTATCTCAACCCACGAGTTTTACTTTTTTTTTTTCCGATTCTCCTCCTCATCCCACTGAGGGGGGACAGGAGTGAGCAAGCAGCTGCGTTGTGCCTACTTGCTGACTGGGCTTAAACCACAACAACTTTTCATGGAAAGGAAGGATTAAAGGCAAGGCCATAGATATGGCCTTGTAGAGATGACACTGTTTGAGAGAGAAGTGGGGAGGTTTGGATCCTGGCTCTTGTGGTGTGCCCCTCTCTGCGGGTCATCTGGTCTGCCCACCCCCCTGGTCGCTAACTGAGAAGTGGGGGTGATAATTTTTTGCGTGTTGAGATTTCAGTTTCTCTGGAGATGGGACAACATCCTACTCCATGGTCATGCAACACTTAATCGCAAGCGGGCCCGGCTTTGGCTGGTACATGACGTTCACCCCAAATCTCTCTGCCTGCTTCTAATTTAGCATCTGAACAATGCCTGGGAGTCAGCATCCTGTGGGAAGATCGAGGATCAGATGGCCCTGACAGATCAGGCACGCAAGTACATGGCCACCTTCCCCACCCGGACTCTGGTGATGTGAAAGGATCGACGGACAGAGAAGCATTATGGTTTTGAGAACACTTCACCTCCACTGGGAAATTCCTGTTCCTCTGCATGAAAACTTTTCATGAATGGGAGAAGAGCCTATCTTTGTTGTGGTACAACAGTTGGGAGCAGCACAAAGTGCATTTATTCACTCAGCATATATATTCTTGTTGGATTTCACCCAACTTAAGAGGATTTTTTTTTTTTTAATAAATGATACTTGCCTAAATTATTAGGTATTAAGTTTGAATCAGTAATTAATGATCTTAAGTGCAGACTTATAATAAAGATAATTTTTTTTTACTTTTTGAGATCAAGCAGACCTAATACACCAGTATTTTTATTTCAGTGATGTGCTAGCCAGGGGTGGGGTTTTGTTTGTTTCCTTTTTTATTTTTTTTATAATAAAAGAGCAGGTACTCAAACAGATATATTTTAAATCACTGAACAAAATGCATTGGTGTAAAATACCGAAATGAAAAGCATTACTACAAACGCTAGTCTGTGCAAAGGGGGAAAACTGATCAAGATTGTGAATGCTCAAACATCCATGCCTCTTGAAATACTCTTTTCTGTTATGGTTCTAGACCATTATACATTGTGTGTTTCTGTTTGGGGGGGGTAATTAGCTTGCTTTAAAAAATATTACTGTATGAAACATAGATTTATGAGAAAAATTATATTTTTATTCAGTAATTTAATTTTGTAAATGCCAAATGAATACTGTGTTTTGCTGCTACAGACCTTAGCGTGTAGACGTGCTGCTAGTGTAAAAGGAGCAGTAGAGCTTTTTATGGAAAGAAGACAAATGTTGATGTTAGCTAATTGACTATGCACTAGCGTTTCAGACCTTTTTATTTTAATTTTTTTTACATCATTTATATTTTTTCCCCTTTTTTTTAAAAGCAATATTTTTGAACACTGTTCCTGGGAGATTTTTTTTTTTTTTGTCTGGATGTGTTGTTTTGTTTCTCATTGGTTTGTAACAGCATGCATTGCACCTTCATATGTTTGGGAGAACACTGTCTTGTTCATGTTGTCTGTTTTGTTCCATGTCTAGCTAATTGTTCCCTAACTTGGGTCTTGTGTACTGAATCAGGTTCTTAGAAATACATGGTTCTTCGTACTGCCATACCACATCTTTATCGATATGGCAAAACACTGATTTTATTTTATTTTTTATTGTTTGTTTTTTTATAACAGCCTCTGACTTTTTGCTGCCTTAATAGCATTTGGTGCAGCTTTATCTGCACTTAATTTTTTATACGACAATGTACTGCCTTGTAGATAAATAAAGTGTGGTCTTTTTTACTTAAACCCACATGGTCTCCTAATCTTGTTTGTCTTCGTGTTTGGCGGTGTTGTTACAGACAACATTCAAGCCAAGAAGTTTTTTTCCAGCACACTTAGGTAAGTAAGGAATAGAGTTTTACATGCCATAGGTAGCCTCAGTTCTCATTGATTGTTAAGGAAATGGAAGGAGCACAGCACAAACCAATAAGTACTGAGCATGTTGTGGACTCAAGGCACATCTCTAGTGACACCAATGTCCAGGTCAGCTTCAGCTGATGGGAGGCTTACTGCACCTTTTGTGCAAAACTGCTGTTCTCCCAAAATCCTGGATAATTTATTTCTTCATCTAAGACCATCAGATCAGGAACCAACTGAATAAAAGCAAAATATTCTGGAGTTCCTATACTGTAGAACAGATTTTTTTCACGCTTGTCTTAAGAAACCAGAGGTGAGAATATACTTTGAAACCTGGTGCATTACGCTGCGCAGCAAATAATTGGGTAGACCTGCAGAGCCTCATGAGGCATAAGCACTGAGGACATCCAGCCCCAGGAATGCTAGAGAGTAAAAGCAATTGCCAACAAAACAAAAAAAACGAGAAAAAAGCTGCAACCTAGCAGGAAAAAAAATTGCATTTTATTTAGTAGTTTGAAAATAAATTTTTTGCTGAAATTTAAGTTGCTGCAAGTGCTTCAAAGTCAGACTGATATTCTTGAAAGAAGACTTCAGCTCCATGAAGGAAATAATTCTGGTTTCCAAGCTTGTGTAGCCACCCTATGTGGGCTGAGAGCTCCCACAAGCACCTTCCAGTCCATTTTATTCCTTCCCCACCAGCCTGCCTTAGTCCTCCCAGCCCAAGCCACGCACTGGCCCTCCATGCCATGCTGTGCACAGTAAAGGAGGAGCAAAAAGTCCCTTTCCACCCTTTGCAAGGTCCCTTCTTGCGTGCTATTGGCTTTCAGCGCAAGGGACTGGTGCCTGCAGCAGCCCCCTCCAAGTTTTGCCTGTGTTTCCCATCTGCCCCCACATGCGGTTCAGGATCTCACCAAATGCTGGGGGGCCAGGGGAGAGCCAGCCCCAAAGTAGTTTCGCAGCAGTTACCACAGGCAGGAGCCCAGCACTGGGTATGGATTACAGAGAAGGGGAAGTCTGTGGGAGCGCTTGCCTGTGCAAAGGCTGCGGGCTCATGCTGTAAAAACGCTTGTGCAAGATGCGAGGGAGGACTACGGGACTCGATGGTGTGCAACTTGGGAAGAGGGAAAGGTCTGCCTTTGAGGCATGCAACAGCTTAAGCAATGCATTACAGCTTAAAAGAAAAAAAAGGGAAAAAGAAACACCAAGCTTACAACAGGTCTTTGAGGCAAAGCTCTTGCCTTGTAGGGCTCCAGCTGTAACTGCACCAAGCGTGGCTGAGTTTAAACAGATAATTATCTAGCACCCGCTGGGAAACGTGGAGGCTTACTGTGCAACTGCCCAGCATAAGGACCGGGGTTTTTTTCCCCTACACCTTCAGTTGCTTTAAAACCCATTTTAACCTGCAAAACCATTGCAATAATTTTGTTGATGGGCACACTTAGAGCTAATACAGAGGAAAATGTTTCTTTTTCCCCTTTCTTGTTTCACTGAAAATGCAAAACACTCAGTAGATTAAGGGTGATTTGCGTATGTTTCTGTATGCATGTGGCACTTGGAATGAGCAAAGGAAGAGGCTTCGTTTGAATGCTGTAGCCCAGGAACCTGATTATTTTTCCCCCACCAATACTCACCAAGTTTCCTTTGCAACAAAGTGCCACCTCCTACATGTCTTTCTCACACAAATATCCCCACGACCATGCTCTGCTTACTGTCTGAAATACACATCTTTCCTTCAGATGTCCAAGAGAAGTCCTACCTGTCTGTTAAATTCCATCTTAAGCATCGGTCAGGCAAGACCTATCCTGAGACAGGTCCATGTAAATGGTCTTGGTGATAGCTATTTGGCCTTGCAGTAGCCCTTTGCACAGGTGTATAGCCATCCAGACCCATTTAAACCTAGAGTAACCTACCAAAATGAAGGGAAAACAGGTTCAATCAAGTTCTCATTTAATGGAGAGTAGATATTTGGCTCAAATTCCTATTAACCTTTTTCTTCACTGTAATTATAACTTAATAATGTTGTCAGTGGGAATTCTTTTGATTTCTGAAAAGAATTTAAATTATCATTTCAGCATGTGCTGCTAATTAAAAATGAAGAGGCAAAGGAGCCAGGACAAAAATAAAGGAAAACACCAGAGCGTGAGGTGTTTCCCGGCTAGACCCTGTAATTATCCAACTCTCCCCAGTAAAGCATACTCTATGCAGAGAGTCCCAGGGGGTTCAAATCCCACAGATCTGACCTATGTGACAGTTATCAGCCTAAACTGAAAAAGTGCCAGAGCTTGGACTGGCTTGGAAAAAAAATATTACAGCTTGAATGAAAGAGCCAGACTTTGTAGGTAGGAGCCAAAATAACAAGTCTGCTGAGGGTAAAGCACAGAGCACAGCATTGAACATTCTGTAGCACAGTGATCCTTCAAAAAAGCCAGAAGAAAAGGGGTTTTTTTCTCAGTGTTTGCTATCTTGATCCTCATCCAGGCCAGCTAAGTCAATGGCTACCAGCCCTCCTTCAAGCCCACGCTGTCAGGCACATAAGCAAACGATGTTTCTGTAGGGTTGTGATTGGAGCATCATAATCATCATCTCCTCTTACTCCTGCCACATGTAATTGTATTTCTACCTCAGCCCTGATTTGACACAGGGGTGATGGCAAAGGACAGGAAAAAAAACTGGTTCCTAGAGATCTGTTTAAAATATTTAAAAAAAAAAACCAAAACAACCAAAAATGGAAAAGAGCATGTTAAAAATATTTCAGGAAAGAATGGGTTTTGAGGAACTGGTCTGCATCTTGCTTGCCTTGTCCCCTAGCACAGTTGGAGTCAGTCCGTAGCCCAGATGTTGCTTAGAAGCAATGGTGGTGATTTGCTTGGGTGGCCAAAAGACACTGCCCAAATCTTCCAGTCACCAGGCTAATGTCTTAATTCAAGCAGAAGTCATGTTTCCTGACCAAATGCACTTGTTCCTTTGAACTTGACTTCAGTGTCTCAGCAGTTTTCACTGAAGACCCTAGTACCAGCATAAACTTGTCTGTGACTTTTTTTGCCCTTAGTGACTGATGCAGGTAAGATAATGAAGATAGACCGTGGAGGTCCAAATTCTGCCTTCAGCTGTGGTTGCAAGCTGGCAGTGGTTATAGATCTCATTGTTAAAGGCTGTAAAATGTATTCCCTCTGCTGGTATTTTTCCATAAATTATTTGTGATCAGATTGTTGGTTTTTTTACAATCCCTCTTGATACGTGACATTTCTACAAGGCATTTTTCCAATCCACTTGAGTATCAGAACAATTGCTGATTTTTTTTATTTTTTTTTAAATGAGCCTCCTCTTCTCAGACTGCACGGGTCCACATTTACAGACTAGCTCAACAAACACCCAAGGAAATTTCATTTCATGGGGAAACAACTTTTACTACTTTATTAAATAACTACTTATTGCTACAGCTCCAAGATGCGCTCTGCGCACACATCTGTCAGAGAAGCCCTCGCAAATGGCAAAGAAGAAAGTTTCAGGAAGCTCTCCCCAGACAGGTTTCTACACTAACCATAGAGACCACCTCTGCATCTCCCGGTTCCTGCTGGCCCAGCTGCAAGCCTGCCGTGGCCCTCCCGATAAAGTCAGCCCCAAGAGAGTCTTGAAAGGGTGCCTGCAGGTGTGCTTTCCTGCCAGCGCCTATCTCTCCCCGCTGCCTCTAATGTTTCATTAACTCTCTCATCAGCAAACATCAGCATAGGAGTTATCTGAAGGTGAAGGGAGGCCATGACTATATAAGTGATAGGTTTTTGGTATCTGTGTTCCTACAAGCTCAAGGCGGAGACCTCAGAGGCGCCGGCTCAGCCTTCCTGTGCAGATAAAGGTGCTGCTAGGCTGTGCTGCTGGCAAGGAAATGGAAATCTGCACGGGTTTATAGCTCCTACCTGTCCAGCCAAGCCTTGCTGCACCTAAGAATTAAATAGAGAAATGGCCATGGTTTGCTGCAAAGGCCTAAAATATCTTTCAGTGAAATAATAAAGAAAAGAGATGATAGTTTGCTTTTCTTTTCAGCTCTGCTCAGCCTCCTGGCATCCCCTCTGTCCCCGTAGTTGCTTCTGGTGGGCTCAGCTCTCTTTCACCAAGGCACACACCCCTGATGGGGTCTGGCCCAAACCTCTCTGAAAATTGATTGGAAAAAGTCGCTGCTCTCCATGACCTCAGTGGGCTCAAGCCCGTGCTTTGTGAGGGTGGAGAACATGGATCATTTTCCTGCCCATGACTGATGGGTCCCTGCCACCCCCCACTCAGGAGAGGCCTCCACGCGCTCATGACGGTGCTCCTGTTACGCCCAGGTTCAGGATCACCTTCACTGAAAAGCGAGATTTGGTCATCTCTTGAGTACCTTTCTCCAGTCAAGCCCCATCTGTGCACAAAAGCCTTTAACTTGGAGCAACTTACTCCAGGCTGGGGGACCCACCAGGAACAGGCAGGACAGGCTGCCTGCCTGCCCTGCCACATTACAGTCAGCTTCAACACCCTCTCAGCAGCTGCCCACCTGCACAGGATGGGGACGAGTTCTCCTGCTGCCCCGTGGAGGTCCCACGGTAGCACCCCAGGAGCAGCAACTCATGGGGAGACCTCCTGAGTTAGCACCGACTCGGGCACACCCTTAACTTTCTCTAATCAAAGAGGTTAGAGTAATCCTTTCCTCATCAACCTCTGATTTGTGGCCACATCCTCTAACAGAAAACCCATAACAAATACAAATGCAGTTTGTACGGTGATAAGCTACAGAACCGATGTGATAGTCACCCCCTCATCACCGCTCTAAAAACCATCGCTTCCTAGCACAGACTTTCATTGCATCCCATTGGCATAGCTACTGTTCGGATCTCAAAAAAAGCCCCACTGCCACAAGAGAGGAGTCAGCCTGACACACACCTGCCCCGTGATTTTGCCACAGGCATCACAAAGCAGCAAACTCGCTTACATGATGATTAAAATAAGCTGCTGGATTTTTTTTGCCCCCCATTGTTAAGTTGTCACTTCTGAGGTTTGCTATGCTGTCTGTCTGACATCCAAAAAATACCTGTTACCATCCTCTCTGGCAATTGATCAATGGAGCAACTAGGTTTTTATGTGACAGCCTGAATGGATTAAATGTGAAATTTTAAATGATACCTTGGTTTGCCTTCCTAACTGTCAGAGTGGTACAAGCTCTTCCTTCCTCTTTAACACCCATAACTGACTTTTTTCAAAGGATTTCCAATAACAGAAATCAGCTTTTGTCTAGAGCACAGGAAGTTGTCCAGAAGGCTCAAAGTCCCAAACATGCTCCTGCACTCTCCTGAAGCTGATGCTGAGGGTGCTACAGCTTCAGCCTTGCTATGCCAAAGCGGGTTTTCATACCCTAATCCAAACTTCCCAGTAGAACCAGGCTTTGTGGAAGAAGGAGAGCCCAACAGCTGCACGGGTAGGTTTGGACTTACCAGATTTCTATTGGCTGTGCACACAGGCTGGCAAAGGTCCCCCTAGTTCTGGAACAATGTTCAGGTGTTACAGTGATGAGGATGTTATGAGAACTTGCATGTAGAATAACGCAATCGAGCAACACAATGTGTTGTTGCCCTGGCAGTTTCCAAGCCCTTGAATCTCCTGAGGAAGTTTGTGTTCGATTAGAGAGCTGCTGCAAGTCAGCAAAGGAGAAGCATTGACTTCCCTGGCAGGTGATGATTTTCCTTTACATTTACTTAGGTTAAGTGAGTGCATGCAAATACATCCATGTACCTCTCTCTCTATACACTTTATTAAAAATAAAGTAAGGATGTTTTACTGAGGCGGCCCAAATCCCAATCAGCAGTCTGAATCTATCACAGGCTGTATAACGTGTGCTTGGGTCATGGAGACTTGGCCACCAGAACAAAAATCGTAAAGGAAAGAATTCAGATAAACATCAAACTCCACACTCAGAAAAAGAGAAAACGATCCAAACAAGAGGTTGCTGTGAGAATGTCTTCTGTGATGAGAACTGAAACTGCAAGTCACTGGTTTTCATTGAAAGCAATGCAACCAAGAGTCTGAAATCAGTCATGTCCCCCAACTGATGAGTCGTCTGAAATCTGCCACCTTCCAGAACACATGGATCCTGAGATCTCTCAGCTTCCTCATTTGTGATCACAGATTTCTTTAAAAGGGTATTTAATGATTAAAATCAAATTAATAATAATTAATAAAGACACCACAGAGAAAAACATGCACTGAAGCTGTCCGAGGCATTTTCTTTTCCCCAGTGGATAATAGATTAATTTTTGAATTTATGTGGCAAGTGATTTCACACAAAGCCATTTATCTCTAGAAGGTAGGTTGTCAGAGGTTTGTCCAGATATGCTGCAGTTTAGAGTGGACTGGACTTAATTTCACAACCGTGTTTTAACCTAATTCTTCCATGACTGACGCAAGAGTTTCCAGCCAAGTCAATGGGAGTAATCATGTGAATAACACACGCAGGTTTCGGCCTGAAAATCCCCACCACCCTCATTTGTGGGTCAAGGTTGGTCTGCTTGGGGAAAAGCACAATGCAGTGCCAACAGTGAATGGCCTTTACATGGTCCATTTCCGAGAGATACAATGATACCACCAAACCACCAGGACTGTATGCACATAATGAAAAGTGACAATGCAGTCATTTGTGAAGGATATAAGACAGCCACGGTAGTTAGGGCAACATTTGCATAATCACATTAACTTTAAGGACCTACTTTAAAATTGACCTAACAATGGCTGTCATTGTTTAAAGCCACAGCTGTCCATGCCGATCGGACAACATGCTTGGTCAACTTGTGTCGCAGCCATCTTCTTCAGGAGGATTTAGAAAGTTTGACTGAAAAAGTTGTGGGCTCCAGGACATCCCGTGAATGTTTGGCTTCCCATCGTGGTTCAGCTATCTGGGAATCCACGGCTTTCAGAGCTGCATAACTGTTGCATTTTCATTGGGACTGATGTAATTTATTACACAGCTTTATTTTTCAGAATTGTTCATCAAGGTTGTGTGAAAAAGCACACACAGATTATTTATTAGCTGCTGAGAATATTACAAAACATGGATAGTCTGAGCCCTGGTTATTTTAGGCTTGCGCGAGTTACTGCTAAGATTTGAAAAAAATAAGAACTTGTACTCCAGACATGACGCTTCAACCTTCCTTCTACACACAGGGAAGAGTGGACCATTTTCATCTTCATGCGTGCCTTGTACGCTCATCCCCTGCTGCAAAATTGCTGATATTCAGCCAAAAATGTACCTGGCGAATGTTCTTCAGTAGAAAAATATTTACTTAAATTATCAACACATTTCAGTGTAGTTGGCCATATGCAAAGTTCTGATGAAAAACCAGACTCTTCTTAGCTAAGATTTTTTCTTGTTCTCATTTGTTTTAGAAAGGCAGCCTTGTCCACCTTCAAAACATGTTTATTTTAAGTATTTTCAGGATTCTCAGACAAGCAAGGTGGTACTGGATTAGCTGCAGGGAACTCAAAGTTTCAGTTAGAGTGTGTCTTCTTTGAATAACACTAACCACAGGTAGGAGAATGACTAGAGCACATACTCTAGACTGGAAAACAAATAAAGAGAAATATCGAAGAAAAAAAAAAAAAGTTGTGGCAAAAACGGTTCAGCCCTTTCTGAGAATGAGGTTGAGGAAAACTAGTTTCTCCTTGCCCTGGTAGGCCTAGTTAGCATAGCTGCTAGCATGAGTCCATGAACTTTAACTGACTTTTTGTATTGCATTGCATATACCTGTGATTAAAAATCCATTTAGGCTTCCCACTGTCATTTGGTCTTAAACCATGATACCCGGTTAAAATATTTTTACATTGCTTTCAATTAAGAAACTCTTGCCTCCACGCTGTGGATCAGGGACTTGAAATTTTATGCAGGAGTGTCATTTGTGACTCTTATTCCTATGAAGAGCCATATAAATTTGACCAGGTCATGCCCTCTGAGCGTTTCCTTTGGCACAGGAGTACCAGAGTCTCGCTCCAGTCTGGCAGCTCTGTTCCTTGCAGACCCCCTGGGCAGCACGCACCACCCATTGGAAGCTCGGGGGCTGCAGCTGGGGCCACCTGTGACCATGCTCCTTGCTGTCGGGACCCGTGCAGTGTCACACAGCGGCTCAGCTCAGCTCATCTGCCTCAGCCTCTAAGAGGACCTCCCGCTGCCCCTTGCTGAGCCTACATGGGGAGAAGGAGGTTACCCGACATGAATGCGGAGGGATACAGAGCAAAGTGGGTGTAAAGGCGAGTTGGAAGCAATGGGAACTACTGGCTAGGAGCCAGATGTAAACGTGTGTATGACTGTGTGCACACACATAAATACGTGTAATTAAGATTAGTGTTATAATGCATATACAGAAAAGTGGAGAGCAAGGGGAGAGTGAATTAATTGCATGGCGAACCTCAATTCTGACTCTCCTAGCTTTGAAGTACTGCACTCCCAAGCCTTAATGGTCTTTTAATTTATACTTTAAATGATAATTTACCTTTTGATTATTCAAAAGATGGGCAACATTTTACACCAACACTTTACATTCAAGCAAAGTAATTGAAAAGATGCAAATGCCTTTACTGAACAGATATGCAGAATGCCCTTCTGAATTAAGCACAGGTAAAGTGAACAAGTATATTAATATAGGCAAAGCTTCACTAACCACACTGTTATTTATGTTTTAGGCACTTAATTCATCATGAAGATCAGCATTCTTTCCTCATACTCATATCTGAACTTATTAAGGCTACTGGAATAGTTCAATACCATTACAAGAGAACTGCAGATGGAGCAAAGATAGGGATGAGATCTGTGAAACTTCTTCAGAAACACCTATGCTGTTTTAGCGCTTCTATACTGTTTCAGTACTTCAGAAACCCCTATACTTTGGGACTGAAATAAAATACAGCTTCGTATCACTTAGACTCACATACATTTCCCGTAGCAAGGAAAGCCTCAGAGGTGAGTACTGTTGAAAGAAAAAAAATGCAATGGTTGTACAGTACTGTCTTCTGACAGTCAAAATCAGCCTTTGGCAGGGAAAATGATCTAACACCTTCATTTGACCTTATTTTAGGTATTCCAAGAACTATGGCAGTCCCTTTACCTTAAGTCAACGTCAGGATTCATTATGTAATTTTTACGTTTGGAAATCAGAATTGTGCTACTCGTACACTCCCATTGATTTGGTTACTACTGAATGCAGTTCTATTGCAATGAGTTCACTAGGTATTTCATTACACAAAAAGTCTTGCATAGGTTTGTGTGGGGATCTAGGATTGAATGGACATTTTTCAATATGGCAAGGATGACATTAGTAGCCCTGGGATTTCTGTCTAGAAAACATCTTAATATTTCATAGGAGAGACCCAAATGTGTAAAGCACAAAGGGATGAACTAGGGAATCCATTAACGTGCTCGGGAAGCGGAATACCAAACCCCTCCTCATCATCAGACATGTCCAGTACCACCTGTCTATCACGAGTATTTCTGCATTAACACTACAGAACACATGCCATTAGATGGCATTCCCAGTGCACCCTCACACACAAGCCCATTCAATAGGGGCTAAAGACAAAGCTTTGCCAAGTGAAAGGCTAAGAGCAAAACAGCATAGCATTTAACTCAGGCCTTCTCCGCTAGCTTGGCCCATCCAAAGTTTGTACATCTAAAATGGAAGTTCTCTTCAGAAAATCACACTTGCCTTTCAGGCTCAGTCCATATGAGGTAAAAACTTGCTCATTTGTATAAGCGATCAGCATTCACTTTCCTCAGTTACCACTATTTGCTGACAGATTAGAGTATTTCAGGTTTCAGCTCCACTGTTTTACACAGACTATACCACTTACACTAAATGCATGTCTGCACTGGAGGACAATTTGAAATTATGTCAAATATGAACTCACAACAACATAAAATTACCTATTTACAAATAACACCTGTGGTAAAAAGTACATACTGCGAACGTTACATTAAATTCAACCTGTCTCTAAGATGATAATTAGCTATTACTAATATATCTGGATGTAAAATGAGGCATACGAATAGCATTGTAACTGCTTCAAACCAAAGAGAACAAGTGAGTCATTTATCTTAGTGAAGTCAATATTCTGCCAAACATAAGATAAAACTGCAGAGTGTGGATAGAAAGTTCAGAAACCCTTTCAAGCACCATGCAACATGCAAGTTCTCACCAGCTATCACAAAAAGTGATTCATTTACAGCAGAGTAAGTCAAAGTTTATAGGGAGAGCAGTATTTTTATTAGACTACCTGATGCAGCTTCTTAGACCAATGGTTGAACTAATGCAAAGATATTACAGACTTTGATTTTCTCCATAGCAGAAAACAGAATCTCACTTGCACCCTTAGGCAATCACAGCTGCAAGAGCATTCATTAATTATATGACACAAACAGGACAAAGTGACGTGACTACATATGACTACATATGAAACTAGTGGTGCAAAATGAGTATTGGCAAGACCCTCCTACACAAAGTTAAATGTGGCATTAACACCACATGTTAGAAAGTCTAAATAGCACAGATGCGTAGGAGCACAGTGTATATATACTAAACCAGGTAAGATCTTTGGTCCAACTATTACCCTATTTTGCCTTACACAGCAGATGGTGGTACCTGTTGCTGTGAGGTAGAGACAGGTGAGATCTATCTGCAAACCAGCTAAGTATTTTCTGCAGTGGTGGTGAAGAGGGAAAGACATTCTTTTTGGGGTACTGCAGGCCTTGACATGTGAGATTTTGTTAATCTTTCTTAATACCAAATGTTATTTCATAGCCAGCTACCCATGTTATGCACATAAATATACACTGCTTAAAGACAGATTAGCATTAGAAGGTCATAGGCAGCTCAAAATAAAATTATAAAAAAAGCCCCAGCTACCTCCTCCAAAGCCCCCACATAGCGCATTGCAATATGCATGCGGGTTATTTTCAGCTGCTGTAACTCGCTGATCTCCATTTAGCAACTTCTGTATTTTTTCCTCTTTTTATGGCACTTTGAAGGTGTGGGTTTGTAGAGCAGTGATGTAAAATAACAACCTTAGAAAACAACCTAAATTAAGCATCTGTTCATATCCTTGAAAAAAGAAGGAAAAAATCTGATGTCTTTTGCTTCTGATAGTATTTTCAAAGCCCACACAAACAGTGCATAGTTCTTTAACTTTTCCATTGGATATTATGGGGTTTTCCCCTGCTAGAAGTCCTTTCATGGAGACTGTTATCCTACAAGTCTTATATTCCACTTACATTTCAGTATCTCAGCTCTTAATACTGCTATTAAACTATTGTTTATTTCTATCACAACAGCAGTCAAAAATATCAAGGAGAGCCTTATTGTATGACACAGTGTAACACAACCCCAGAAAGTTCCCACTGTGTCAAGCAGAACTTGCTGTTACGAGATTTATTTAATAGTATTGTATTGTAATGAGAGGAGATAGATCTTGCCCCTTCAAAGAGTCCATGCATTATCTGCTGCTCTGCAACAGGCAATGAAAGTAACTTCATGGGCAGGTGGGACTATTTATTTTCATCATACACTAGCACATTATGACATAAATCTATAGGGTCTCATGAGAACTACTTTTGTGAGCATACTTCAAGCTGTACAGTTAGAGGTCCCGAGCGGTCCTTTGCCTTGTATTGGATTATTGGAAGAGCTACAACAGCTCCTCTGTCGAGGAACTACACTAATGATATTGCATGGTATGTGTTATACAGTGGCAGCTTGTCGCTTCTGTGTACAGTCACTCAGTTTGGGATTCCTTCCATGCATTCATTGTCTCTTCCAAAAGAAAAAAAAAAAAGGAAAGAAAGAAGGGAGGGAGGGAAAAAAATCTCAAGCTATTTCTTTCGAGTGGAGACCTCCACGTGGTGGCTAGGCACGCACAGCCTGTTGCCTGTTTTGTGCTCTGCCATGTTTTGTGGCAATGCAATAACTTTGATCCCTGGGGAGGTGAGGCGGAAGTTGGTCTTCACCATTAAATTTTTTTATAGATAGCAAAGTCCATCCTTCCACCTGCATCCAAAGCACTGAGGCAGCTGGCAGAACAAAGCGCTAGAGAAAAATAGTTGACCAGAATCTATCTGAAATTGCCAGCATACAGGTGCAGTCTTGTTTTTCATCTCAGTCACAGCAGTCCCCAGTGACTGTCAATGTTTTACTGAGACTAATTAACCCTTTTCTGCCCAGGATGGATCAGAGAAAAAAACATCAAAAACCCCACCAACCTGCCACCCAAGCTTAAAATTACACAAGTAGAGAAATGCAATAATTATGCCTAGTCTAAAACTGTGCCATGAATAAAAAGGCTACTATAAAAGTAAAAAAGAAACAGCAAAAGTATCAGGAAACTTTGCATCTTGGGATTGTTGAGACTGTTCCAAGGTTAGCATGTTACTTCTAACACCTGAATGAAGTGGTAAAGATAAACAGAAAAATCACCCACTGCTGAAGCACCGCCAACTCCTGAGCGTAAAGGACCAGTTGTTAAACAAGGAATACTAAAAATGAACAATAAACTTGGATAAGCACTGTAGACAGGAAGTCAGGAAATATAAACAACTGAAACTAAGATAAGAATTTGAGGATAGATAAGAATTCCCAAAGCTGTAGTTCGGCTAAGCCGTCAACATTAAACATTCCTTTGGATCCTCAAAGAGAAGTGGTGGCCAAGGAGCCTTATGACTTAACTTTCTTCCTCAAAGAAGCCAGAGGAAATTCAAATGATCGATGCAAAAGGCAGGACTGTTCCCTGCAATGGGGTGCCTCCTGCTCCTTCTCTGTCTGGTTGTTCAAGTCCTAAATTACGGGCTTCCACTACTAGCCTGAGGAGACGATTCCACAATCCCAATGTTAGGATTTTTCCATTTACATGTAGCCTAAGTTTTGCTTCTCATTTTCATCTCATTCCTGCTATTTATACCTCCTCCATTAAAATGTCCATCATTATTATTTGTATGTTCCAAATATTTACCTCATTTTCACATCCTCTCTAGCAAAATGGCTGTCATTAACCAAGGTATATTTAGTTTTCTGACAGCTTCTGTGGAAGCCACCAGTCAGTGACAGCAGAGCTGTTCTGAATCCCGCCAGCCCTCCAGGGCCAGGCTCACTGCGGCCGCAGAAGGGGAAAGGTCCTTGCCTCTTGCTGCGGTCACCTGATACCTCAACATGGCCCTCTCAAAATGCACCGGCCTTTTTCTCCTGCTCCAATCACATGATGAGCACATGTCTAACTTCACTAGCAGAGAAGTTCCTTCCTGTGCAGAAAGTATATTTGGTCCAGGTTACTTTTTCCCCCAGCATCAGTTTTTCCACAGCAACTCGAATTAAACCTAACCATGTCTCATTTGTCACAAACACTGACAGCTTCCTATCCACCACCAAAAGCCAAGTGACGACAGGACAGAAAGGTCAAACAGGCAGGCAACATCTGGGCTTAGTTTTACCCTCATTCTTTGGTGTGACCACGTTAGGAGGAGAGACAGGAGTATGAATTAGAAATAAGGTCGATGCTTGCTGCCTTGCTCTGCTTTTCTGCCAAGATTTCTGCTTTCATGATTCCTGTGCCTCAGCTTCCAGGGTGGAGAGTTTGGAAGGACGCTCTGCGGCTGCTCTCCAGCTGTGACAAAACCCAAACTCAGATCCACCAAAGCCTCTGTAGTTGTAAAGAAGGCAGTTTTGGTAAACAGAGAGTAATGCATAGGTCTGGGACGAAAAGGACAAGGCAGGCTGCAAGAGGGGGAAATGCTCAGTGGTGCTGGTACGGCAGGAGTCCAGCACTGGTGTCAGAGCTGCTAAGCCCTGCCTGATTCACTTCAAACAAACCAGTTCAAAACACCTCACCAGCCCGGAGTTGGGGACTCTTGAGCCGCAGTCACATTCCTGGCCCTCAGCGAAACCGCCCACTCTGCTTCTCGGGAGTAGCGTCAAGGAAAGCGATGCCTCCAGACCCGAGAGGTGGAAGCCTGCCACAGGGCTGGAACTGCTGGAAAGCCGGGCCATGATGCAATGCTTTGGCAATTGTTGGCTGCGCTGCAGTTAAGCTTGCCTGGCTGTGCCAGTTGTGCCTTCCATATCCCTCGCTTTGAAGGATGCCATGCACAGACTCAGTGAAAGGGAAAACATTTCCCTTGCCAAGACAATTCAACAGCAAGTCTTTGACATTTTGTTGGCTATGAAAATAGAAAATACAGTTGGAAGGCATCTCAAGAGGTCATTGTGTTCATCCTCATGCTTTTAGGCAGCATCAAGCCCAAGAAGCATTCATGCAATAGATTTGTTTAACCTCTTCTTGAATGTCTACAGTGGTGGAGATGCCCAGTTTCTTCAGGCCTCTGCTCTTAACGTAATGCTTTCTCAAAGTCTTACCTGAATCTTCCTCGCTGCAGTTCAAGCCCATTCCTTCTTTTTTGATCAGGAAAATCATGGAGAATAGTTTGTTATTTTCCTCTTCGCAGCAATGTTAATAGTTAGTGTTAATAAATAATCATCCTCTAATGAAATGGAATGAGATTTACAAATAGCAGTCATTAGGACCTTCAGCTGAAAGACAGTACAGCTTGGTAATGTAGTATGACAAAACCTGCTCTCTGGCTGTAAAGGGCTCTTAAGTCTAATATTTCAGGATTTAACTGGATTCACACTATTAAATTGAAATTGCACAGCAAATGGAATTCTAGGCTTGCAAAATGACTTCCTCCCATTCATAAATCATATCACTTTGCATATATTTGAATGGTCAAACATCTATTTAGTCCCTGGAATGATTTGTTCTTTCATTAATGGAGACTAGATGAAAGCTGCAGATAACAGCTCATAGTGATTGAACATAAAGTAAAACTCCTTTAGTGTACAGGATCTGCAGTCCGAGCACCATGGCAATAATCTAATGATGCCAAAACTTGGATGCCCTTCAAATGCTTCAGAACAATAGGTGCTGTCAACACGACCTACATGAGGTACCAGCAACTCAGAAGCCAAAGTCTGAAGTTACCCTTTCCCTTTGCCACCGTGGGTAGCATGTAAGGGCAGCGCCTCAGGGGCACCCAGGAAGTGCTGTGCATGCAGAAAGCTGGGCAAGGGGCCGGTGCCACTCAGGTCCAGCGTATTTGTGCTCCTCTTTCTTATTTAGACCCTCTAAAATCCAGCTGCCATTGAAGCCGGAGCTAAAACCCAGGCAGAGGTGAATCAGAGCCCTTGTTAGGATATTCCAGGGCAGTTAAGCCCAGCAGCTCCCACTGACTTCAGCAAGACTTGCCCAGCAATGAAGCATGTAAATATTTATGCTTGCAGAACTTCCACTTTTTAAAGTTAACAGGGGCTCTGCCTGGGTAACAAGTGTGGGATGGAAGTTATCCCTAGAGCTGCTCCAGCGCTTTGGAGCAGACAGTAGAGGAGCCTTCTCAGGGCCAAGTGTGCAGTGCACCACGGACAATAAAATCTATTGATTGAGTGCATTCAGCTGTACAACAGCAGCCCCTTTAGAAGAAATGTCCAGCTTCTGTCGTTTTCCACCAAAACCCAAATTATTTCAATGGCTGGTGGGATTATTCAGTGTATATGCCATAAAATCCGTATGTACTCTGTCCTGCATAAAACCAAAATACAGCCAGAGCAAATACATTTTACTTATAAGCAAAAAGTGATTTCTCAGACTAATACTTGGAGTAGATTTGGTGCTTTCAGAGGGTTTGTGGGAATGGGAAAGGGTGGGGAAAATAAGCCAACCAAAACATGGAGTAGTTAATTTCCTGACTATTATTTACCTCCTTTCTGCCAAACGGTTGCATTCACTGACTACATTATTTCCTGAACAGAAATAGTGTTAATTCTGAGTTGCAGAGAAAGATTCCCCCGTTGAGAAAAAATGTGAGATCATTACGAACCATTCACTGACTGAGATCACAAAAGAAGAAAAATGGACATGAAAAAAGGCCAAGATCTCCAACAATGAGACATTTCCAGTTGGGCTGCAGTATTTATTTTAGTTTAAACATATTGCTCAGTGAATTAAGGAACTGAAGGTGCATAGGTCAGGACCCACCAGAAATACCCTCCTCTCCTATCATAGTCTCAATCTGCATATTTTTCAAAAGCCTAAGTGGTTACAGCCTTTATTAGTCCTGTTTCAGTCTAAAGATACTTCCACTCCTTAATGAGGGTATGCTTACAATTGAGATAAACACTGCAATTGCAGCATGACCCCCTGATCTTTTGATATGGCATTATTATTTCACGTACTGTAAAATAAGCACAGTCTCCTCAACTACTTCTTAACGCATTTCTGTTTTGTTATCAAATCGGCACACCATCCTATATGCTAGGCAGGCATTCCTGTTTGTGGGGGACAGCAACTTGGGTCCTTGCCTTGCCAGCTTATCCAGCATTTATCTTCTCTCTCTGTTTTGATGGTAATTATCACTTATGAATGCAAGAAACCTGAGGGGAAAAGTAACCTCTCTTTCCTTGCCATGGAACATACTTAAAGGCTTTGAGTTTTTCTGGCCAGACTCCCATCCCAGATTTTTGGAGCTCCAGTGGGACTTGCTCCACAGTCTATTCTAGCTGCCAGGGGAGGGTGTATTTTAATAAGTTATAGTCTCCAACTACAGCTGAATAATCCACGCTTACAAACAAAGGCCTTTTTCAGAGCTTTTTCATCTCGTGTCTGATATTGCCAGCCCCAAAAATAAGATAATCAAAATTGCCTATCCAATCCATAAGACTGAAAAACATGAGTTTACAAAAGTACTTAAAAAAACCACTCTCAAAACTTAGTCCCACCATAAATATGGACTATTTTCCCACTACTTACTGAGTCATATAGTTACGTGACAGCTAAACTTTTAAGATTCTGCTGCGCAAGGGCTTGAGGACTGTACATTGTCAAGGCAGTCTTACGCAGATTAGCTCTCAGGCTCCCCGCAGGAGAAATATTAGTATCTCCAGCTAAAGACAAGGAAATTGAGGTGGAGGTTCAATTTACCCAAGGCCACGCCATAAATCATCAGAACAGCACGATTAAAACTGAACAGCCATGGGCTCATGAGTTCTGGAGAAAGATTCAGGGTCAGGATTTTTGCTCCAGTTAGAGATTTATGACAGAGGAGATAATGAATAAAACATTTTCACTGACATTTTTTCTCAAAGAACAGTTGTTAAGCACCATCACTGATCTAGTGGGTCTTACAGACGCTATTTTAGAGGAAGAAAAAGGCAACTAATAATAGTACGCATAACACAGAGAAATAAAGGAAATATATGACCATCTAATTTAAATGGCCCCAGAAATACTTCTTTTTGCTCTGTCACACTGCTGTCAGATAAAACTAAGCTTGTCCACAAGAGAGAGAGAAAAAATAATAGATGTGCTTTGTAATGAAATCACATGGACATAGACCATATCAAACAGGCCTGGCTAACCTCTTGCTTTCTGTAAAAACCTATGCACGGTTAAGCACTCCTATCGTGTCTCCCATTCCTTATCTCGTTTCTACACTAACAAATCCATTTCCTTGCTCATTCCTCATAGGTTTCTAAATCTCTTGTTACCCCCACTGCTGATCCCTGGACCATCTTCAGTGTGTCTACAGGTTTCAGTATGTGGTGCCCAAAACTAAAGGAAAGTATTCCTGCTGAAGCTTCACCAGCATAACTTGGAAAGAAATAATCATCTTCTGATCTTACACATTTCATCCCTGCTAATATCAACACTCAGATGACCTTTTTTTTCAAACAGATATAGTGTGTTGTTGATTCACTTAGTTTGTGTTTGAACCTATCACCTTTAACATTTTTCTGCAATAAAACTGAAAAGGCATTTTATAGTTTTGCCTTTGGTTCCTTCTTCCTCTACTTAGCACAAATCTGACTGGCTGCTATTTTACTGATTTGCACCATTACTTCTACTTTCCAAAAGAATTTTTAATTCTGATCATGTCCTGCAAAAAGCCTGCAAACTCCTGGTGTCACGCACAAGTTTTATAAATACTCCTACATCGTCCAGCTCATTAATGGAAATAATGAATAGAAGTGACAGAGAACTGACCTCAGGGACCTCACTTGCAATATCTCCCTGGTATGATAACTAAACTTGGGTAGCTCTTTTTTTGAATGCAGCTTTTCTTTTTTCATTAGTTATGCATCAACTCCTTGTGATAGTTTCATCTAGACCATATTTCCCCCCTTTGCTTATAAAAAGTATCATATGAGACAGTATCAAAAATCTTACTGAAATCAAAATTTGTCACACTTATTATGCAGTCTTATTCACTTAGACCAGTTACACTGCCAAAGCAGCAAATTCATTTGAGTATTCAACATCAGTGTTTTTCATACAAATATTTTTCCTAAAAAATGGTCTTTAAATAAGCACAGAAGTTCTCTGTAAAAAACTGTCAACATTGTCAACATTTCCTGTGACAATGTAATTACTATTTTTTTGAAAATTATTGTAAAACCACTGGTGTATTTTTTAATAAATACTGATAGAACATAATTTAGGCTAATGAATTAGGTCATTGAGTATTTAGAAAACAGTTTCAGATTAAAGTCAATGAATCTGATTTCAGTTAAAAGTCACAAAACCAGTTGTAAATTAAAACCAACAAAATGGAAACAATCATTTCAATATCTGTTGACAAATAGTTTTCTTGGTTTTCAGACAGCACTAAGATTCCAGATCACAACTTTAAATTTACTTTTACAACTTTCCAAAGCATTTTCAAATGCTTTTTATCCTAGAGCAGATACTTCAGCACCTTAGGACAGAAGCAGCAAAAACCAGTTCTACTCACACCTCTCTAGTCAAAGAAAGCTATAATGATAGTGGCAAATAACCAGCCAACCAACCTAAACAAAAAAGCCAACCTTCAAAAGGGCCAGTACAAAACAAAGCAGCTATATCAATATTTGCACAAATATGTCCAGGAGTGAATAAGTTCTTTGGGTTACATGACGCATGAGTGCATGAAGAAGTGAGTCACCCTGGGGATGGACGACGGCAGGGTGTCCATCAGAGAGATAAGCGGCATTTGATGCCCGGGCAGCTGGCACGCTGCCACGCATCCCATTTCTCCATTTCAGCTGGAGTTTTACAGAGGAGGCAGGAAGCCAGCAGGGAGGGCGGGTGGGAGGGAGAATGGGAGCAGCACCACAAATTGTGTGTCCTTCCAGGAGCCTTTAATCCCGTGTGACATTTGCCACTGCTTACAAATCCGCGTGTAGCAGGGCCTGTTTTCCACACTGCTGCACTGTGCAGCGAACAGACTACCAGTGTGCCACTCAAGCACTTCTCCACTGGTTTTGCACAGGTTCAAATGACAAGCAAATTCTCTTTTTCGCTTTTTCTTTCTTACTAAACTTTTACTTAATGCGCAGGATTCAGCCTGACTCTGCAAGATGTACTCAGGCCAAGAAACTCCAAGTTACAAAGGAACTCTGCAACTGAGGTTAACTACCGGTCAGCTACAGTTTCAGGCACAAATATGTGCATCTTCAAATTTGGAAGCTGTGCCGGTCCCTTGTCGGGTCCTAAGAAAGCAGGTATCTAAACTTAGCTGAGTCTAGCTCTAGGAAAAGATGGCAGCGTTCCAGAAAAAGATACCAACAGTTCAAACAAATTAGGAACAGGTTTCTTCAATGATACAGAGATAAGTTTCCAATATGTATTACCACACATTCAAAAAAGGAACAAAACCAGAAAAAAAAGATACCCCCAAAACATTCACAGATGTTACAGTGCTGCTCTTAGCGTGGGAAACTGGCGAAGTTCAAGTGACTCAGTGAAGCAACCTCAGCCTACAAAAAGACCAAACCTTGACAGTGTTTGACCAGTGTGTCAACCCCAGTGTGCTGCACCAGTCACTCTTTCCTCTCCATACAAAACTCCTTCTTAGAACAAGCAACCTGAGCTAGACATTTGGTTTATCGTCTTTGGTGGCAAGCCCAGTAAGTACATTTAGGCTGAAAGGGATTTGAGTCTTACAGCTTTCTCCTCTGAGTTTTTCATGGCTCAGGAGAAATCTTTGTTGGTAGTGGTATGACCTGACCGTCAGCATTACTAGTCTTGTATTGCCTCCTGTTTCACTGGCACGAAAAAATACCAGTGAATGCTAAGCACTGTCAAAAACATTAGCTCTCCTGATGAAGCAAACTGCATCAAGCTGCTGCTAGATGATCGCACAACGCAGTCAGGAGATTGTCCCTTAGACCCTGTCTACACGGGTCTCTGTCCTTCAACACAGAACCTGACCAACAACCAGAACCATGGAATAATCAGACATCTTTTATCCCTATGAATTCAGGCCCCTCAGGGACCTAACTGGAGGGAGCCAAGTCCATGCCCCTTGGCCTACGCACCTGATGTCAAAAGCACTGCCTCAAGTGTGCCTTGGCAAGAGACAGGTGCCCAGGTTTCCAAACGTGACCCGAAAACCTGTACTATTTTGTGGCCGAAGAGTATAAAGGGCAAAATGCCAGAGACGCTGAACTCAAAGAGCTGCCATCGAGGGCTTTTTCCGCTTTCAGAGAGAAAAATCTCACCCTGACTGAAAGAATGGCAAGAAAAAAGCGGCTGCAGCTACCACTTCAACCAAGCATGTGGCAAAAAGTGTCGTCCTGAGCTTCCACCCTCCTTCCCCGTGCCAGCTGGGTGACTGGAGCGCGTCCCTGGGAAGCGGGAAGGCTGATCCCGGGCCCTGCTCAGCGCCAAGCTGCAGCCCCCTCTCCGAGGAGCGTGCCCTGGGTGCCCCCCCTGCCTCGCTCTGAGGGGTGAGTGTGCCCTGCCGCCTACTGACCTGCCCCCGGGGCAGCCCACCTGGTTCTCATCCAAACCTTTTGGATGCAGGCAACAAATGAGGAGCTTTGGGGTCTAAATTGGGAGTCCTGATTCCGGGAGGTTTCCTTCGGTGAATAGGACCTGCAAGGCCACAGCCTTCACTGGGCAGCAAGCCGGCGGAAGGCCACGAGTTGCTCTGCACCTTCTGCCTGCCTGCGTGTGTCCGTGCTGCGTCACCGAGGAGAGCCGCCCCGAGATATTTATTGCGCTGTAGCATTCTGCCTCAGTTAACAGAAAAGCCGTTTTTAGGTGCCCTCCGTTGTAACCCGGGCCTGATCAGCTCCGGTCACGCTGTTGGTTAAGCAGGAGGGATGGCAGGAGCCCTCGGCCACACAGCAGAGCGCATTTACTGCCCCTTCTGCCCTTTCCCTGATGTCACTTTCTCATTATAACATTATACCAAATCACAATGGGGATTAACTGCCCCTGTATAAGCTTATTATAGGCTTATGCAGGCTGCTGGAGCTTGGCTTTAGGTGGCATTTATTTTAATGAGCCTCGGGCTGATATCACCACTACACCCATGACTGTATATCCCCATTAAGTGCTAAAATTAATGCAGAACATAAAATTAAGTTGCTTTATACAGTGTCTATACAAAGGTGTCAAAATCCTGATGACATACACTGAAAAAAAATGGCTGATGATGCAATGGCAAGATAAAAACGTCAAAGTGGAACTAAGGGAAAAATTACAGTCCATAATAAAAAAACACTGCCAAGTGAGTAACACTTGGTGATGATAACTACTTGCATTTACTCTGCACCGCTCACCTGCGGCAATGGATACACAAAGGCTTAACTTGTGCACATTAAAACATGCAGCGCAAGCAAGGAAGCAAACCAACCTATTCTACTTCTCAAAATTTGGGAGGGGAGAAAGAGGATTTTTCTTCAAATTATGCACTTTTGCAGTGCTGAACAGGCTATATTTAGCTGTGGAATAATAGCAGGGTATTCAAGACTGAAGGTACCCCCCAAAAAAGGTAAAATTTGGTATTTCTTCATTTTAACTGAGAGCCGAGGCAACAATTCAGGATAAGCAGTTGAATGCATGGAGGACCTACTCTAGCCACCTTTGTAAGAACCAAGCAGTAAGAGACATTAAAAAATTCATTTCTGAGAAATTTGTACTAATTCTCTTTTCAACTCACAGACAATTTCATTGGAACTCTCTCACTATTATTAAACAAAACTGAGTGTTTTTAACATGGGCAGAGATACAAAAACATGGACTGACCAAGAAGAAAGTTAAACCGGCACCGGGTGTCTTAGATCCACTTCTTAATTTCATCACCAAAACACATGGCTAGGGCCTGCACTGACTCACAAAATGTGTGAGAAGAGGTTCCTCAGTTGAACATGTCCACAGAACATCATTAATTCTCCTTCTGACTCGCAGAACAGTAGGACCTAAGCCAATATATTCTGCAACAATTTCCTTTCCAGCTAGTACCTCTGCCTGCACTGACTTTGCCATGGACACTCCAGGATGTTGGTGAATGTGAGTCTGGGAACGATTTCTAGATTCAGAGAAATAATGCTAATATTGCACTGTTGACTTTTTTTTTTTTTCCCCTTTCCAGCTATACCTGCATTTTATGTGACTACAGAGTTTTCAAACAGCTATATCATAACAGTCTGTCGCAAGTGTATTGGGTGTTTCAGTTTGCCAGACCTGTCATAATAAATTAATTACAGGATGTTGCAGAAATGGCTGAGTTCCAGCAGCATCTTGCACAGTTTAATATAGCCCTATTTCCCCATTTCGATGTATTTGTGGTTAGATAAATCCTCAGAAAATTTACAGCTGCTACACACTAGTTTATTATACTCCCTGCCTGTGCAGGCGATATAAGTGCAACAAAAATTTGATGTCTGCTCAGAGCATAGATTTTACTGATATTGCTTTACCGGTGTGGAAACATTTTTCCGCTAAAAGTGGCATCTGCAGTTTCTGCTGAGTATTTGCATTTGAGCATTAGACAGGACTTGTAAACTTGCTTGCCACAGCCAAACATAGCACAAATTCATTTAGCCTGACAAAGTCCTCGCAAAAAATCAGCCGGCAGGAGTTTTAGATGAAACGCAGAGCTATCATTTTTGAATGCAAGCTAGAAAATATTTTTCCAGTCTTTAAACTTAGTGTACACTAACGTACAAACTACAGCCATGATGTTGCTGCTGAAAGCCTAATCCTTGCTGACTTTGCTGGAGCTTTGAGTATAGGGGTCCATCTACTCTGAGCAGCTTGCAGGAATGGGACTCTATGTATACACGTCACTGCTGGAAAACAGACCCTTCAGAAGGGGAAGGCAGCAAGCAACTGGCATACAACAGACTGAACAAAGGACAAAACTCATGCCAAAACCACTGTGAGTAGAACACATCTACGCATAAGAAAAGGATCATATGATATTTAATGTTCGAAACAGCAGCTCGATGCTTGGTGTGAAATTCTCATCCCTGCTCTAGCTGTTTTGCGCCAGATGAAGAGGCTGGAGAGGACTGAATCAAGGCAGAGGTGCATATTGCAACAGACAGCAACTACAAAGGTGCCCTCTGAAGACCTGTGCCATAAATTAGGGAACCAAAGCTTCATCTATCCCAACAGCACTGCAAGTCAGTGGACCTTTCCAGGCTGTAGCTCAGAGTTAGGACAGTACCGAGTTACAAGTTACTGGAGAGACACAGGAGAATATTCCTCGTGTTCAAAAAGTTCATCCAAAAAGCTCCTGTAAATGGCACAAAAACTTAAATGTATTAAAAAGTGGTTAAGTATCTTAATTTCTAAAGTCTAAGAAACATGACTGAAGCCACCAGAGCTCTGCTATAACACGCCTTCTCACTATCTTCTGTTCCTTCTTCTTAAGTTCCAATTTCTAATTGCCACATTCTTGCAAGTGTCCCCCAGACAGCAGTTTTCTTCACAAGTTGCTTATTTCCCTCTCTCAGACCTCCTCTCGTTTTTATTCCTTACATAGAGCAGTTTTGTTCCTAACACACATATTTTATACTCCAAGCAATAAAACTCCTTGAACTAACACAATATTTTTTTACAAGTGCAGGTGTACATCCATAAATTAATTTGTCCAAAACATTCTGAATAGTCATTGGACAGAATGCTAAGGGAAAAACCTCAGAGTACAAACCTGTACATGAATTTTTCCAGCCTCCCTCTGCTATTCAGAAGATACTTCTATCCCCTCCCAATTTCCACATCCATAAAATAGGTTGCACTGCATACATACTAATTTCATACGTGCTAGAAAAGGATCATTAAAAAGCACCACCACTCTTTGTGTTTACCAAACAAGTGTTTTTGCTTTAGTCTGTTCCCGCCTTAAATGAAGTATTTCCTATTCACCTTAGTAATTAGAGCAGAAGGATGTAGTGAATGAAGTGCCTCATTATCAAGTTTGCATCCACGGTCTCTGCAGAATGGCTACCATGCCGGCTATTTTTCATAGCTGTCTGCTTTTGCTTGTAATGGGCCATTGTTAACCCTAAATGATCCTGACATTCAATTCTCCATCAGACAATCAGGTCCAGCCGGGAGATTTAGTTCACTAGTCAACAGAGACTTTCAGTTGTCATGTTCCTCTGTGTTCTCATTAGCCCTTGTTTGACTGTGATCCATCCCCTACTGCCTTCTGAATTAAGTGATGCTACAAATATACTTACTGTGTTTTATGATGTCTGTTCCTCAAATTATTTTAAGGAAAAAAATAAATGCAATCTGATGGCTATTGGGAAACACAGGAAAAATATGCCACTCATTCTTTTCTGTTTTGTTGATTTATGTATTGTTCTCGATGTCTTGGCCATATCATAAAAATGTAATAGGAACTGTATGTTGTAACCACAGACACAAAAATTCTAAAAACACCAGAACAATGAAAGAACTACTATGCTGTTATCACCAGGCAGTTATAAATATCTAATATTTACTCTTTTTTAAACAAGGTTTTATCTGCTTTGTTCCAGCAATGAACTTGTATCACCCTCTAAAGACTCCTCAAACCGACTTTTATAACTCTTGTATTTTAATTCATGGCTCAGGGAGCAACTCTGCAGGGCACTCATGTTTTCGGATACTTAACGTAGCTCTTCAACTAAAAAAGAAGAAGGAACATTTTCAGTAGGTAATCTGAATCCTTCCGGAATTCTTTTCTTCCACTGAAATTTAAGTCCCTTAAATACTTGGACAATTTTCAGCAGACATACACAATGCTCATTTTAAAGTGATTTTAAGAAATATGTAGGTTGCATTAACACAGAAACAAGAAGCATTACATAAATTTTAATTTAAAAACTTATTTTTTTAAACCATTACCCTAAACCAAACTGTTTAAAAGTTTTATCCTTTCTTCTAAGTTTAAAATCCCAACAGCAATGTCTGAACAATAAGGAATCTACTAACACTGAAGAGAAAAGCAGTTTTTCTTAAAATGAACATATCGGCCATATTTCTGAACAAAAGGTAAAAACTGTCTTTGCCATTATGCCACGTTAATAATTTGTTAAGAGATTTTAGACTGAAGGTTCTAATTTTAACACTGAAGGATGTTATCTTTTTTTTTTTTTTAAATTTCAGATCTTTTTGTTCATTTTGTGTTAAATGAATGCAGAAAACTCTAGTACCACAGTGACATGGTATAAAGGAATAGAAGTCACTAACCAACCATGTGGTAGGGAGGAAAAAAATTATAAAAACAAACCAAAAGCTATTGCAATTACAAGAAAAAATTATGAAAAGTTTATTTTCAACTCCCTGCATTTTCATGTTTGGCTCTTATCTGATTCCTTCTGTTTAATTGTTATTTGGAACTGTGCCTTGGAAGACACTACTGCTGCCTCTCCTCTCAATTTGGAAAGTGTGGCAAAGCAGCTCTATTCAGCTTCAGAGCAGTGAACATAATTGGAGCCCTAGTTCGCAAGCATGAAAGGAGGTGCTGTGCCTTTGATTAGAACTACCCTTTCTCTCTGGTGTTTATCTGAAGTGTTATTTCTGCCTTCAGTGTCCACAATGCCAAATTAACATTTTACAATGCTTTCCAATGAGCTCCCAGATCTTGGCTACTGCTCAGCTCTCCCTGACGTGGAGCCTCATGCCATGCTCTGCCCTTACTTTAAATGTGATCCAGGACAGTTTAAGAAACATAAGAAGTTGACATTTTTCTCTTTTATAAAATCTTTAAATCCCACATGTCACACAGAACAATGAGTTGGAATATATCACAAAAGCAGATAGATAAGAGGCTAGGAACCTTCCTAGAATCGAGCAGTCCCTGGATTAAGGTAATTTTACACCACCTCCGACTGGGGAAAGAGACATAAGCTTCCAGTACACATATGCAAGCCCCATTTAGGGCAGGACTCCACACACATGCTCTAGGCAAAGAAAAGCTAGGACTGTTAGCAAAGAACAATTACCAGTGGGGCAAAAAAGAGTATTTGCTGCTGTGCTTTACTCAAAAGAAACAAGTTTACAGATTTTTCTGGCTTTAAAACATGGGCAGGGAAGATATTACAATATATAGCAACTAGTCCTCTGCATCTGGGTGCATTTCACACATCAGTGCCCAACATTGTTATTCTCACTTCTTTTTTTAATGGAATCAAGTGCCCTGTCTACTAAATAAGGGCTTTCTAATTTTATGTTATTTATTGCTTCAGAGGGGGAGGAGGAAGAATTTCCTTGCAGAGTAAAAATAAACTGGACATCATCAGCCAGAAAAAACACTAACTGATAAAAAGTGTTTTGTTTAATATAAAACATGAATTATTTAGCACTGTAGATAATTAGTGAAGTAATTAGTAAAAGTTCACAACATAATACTCAAGTAAAAAAATAGATTAATGACACTTACAAGTGAATAAGGACAACAAGTAAAACAAACAGCACAGTTGGATATGAAATATTTCATTCAGACGAAAGAAAGTATATTTGGCAAGACTGCTGCCAAAGCAGCCAGGAGCTCTGACAAAACTGCAATGCATCTTTATTATGTGCAGAAAACCTCATTTGAAAAATGTAACTGCCTGGAATTTGCAACACTTATTTACATTGGTAAGCATGAGTAGTCCCACAGTGTAGTTGCATAGGTAGTTACTCAACAATTTGCTTCAGAGCTGCAAAATGGAGTCCAAGTGAATATCTGATGTCAGGAAAATATTTTTAAAAAGCTTATGTTTTTAGGTACACTGTAACACCAGCACTCCTTTGTAATTTTACCATTCTGAACACTCCTCTATTTTACTTACAACACATTTTAAAATGCTAATTTAATAACTTATGTAGTAGTTAGGCTTGTTTTGCTCTAGATCACACTTTTTCACTTGATTCTCTGCTCCCAATGGACTGATCTACAGAAATGCCTAAGCTAAGGTGTAATCAGATATTAAATTGGTTAACATTGTATTTGACAGTTTCAGATTTTACCAGTCCAGTGAGGAGCTGAACATGCAACTTCTGTTGATTTCAAGGAACCCAAGGCAAAAGTCTTCCAAACCAGGTTTACACCATTGGTTAAGTCACAACTGGTGCCATTTTGCATATTTTCATATTTTAATTTTTTTTGTTTATTGTTAATCCTTGAAGTGAGATCATAGTTGCAGCCTTCAATGCATATACTGAATATCACACCAGTATTTGGAATTAAGTTATGACTGTATGTCATAGTGTTCAGGCTCAAAGGCAGTATTTGTCTTTCCGTTTGTGCTTAAATTTGAGCCTCTCGCTGCCTTTTTCTTCTTCTTCAGTTTCACCCCATGGGCTGTAGGTTCATTTTCAACACCGTTAGCTGTAACTGATGATACGGGAGTATCGAGACTCATTAAGTTGTGCTGATTTTCCCTCTCGTTCCTCTGTATCCTTTTCTTCTTTTTCTTTGCACCTCTAGAGGAAGGTGGATATAAAAAGAGTAAAAGAAACACAAAGTTAGTCCAAATTTAGAGCTTTTTCCACTCACAGCTGATGTGTTAGAGGAATTGTCTGCCTCTCCCCCTTGAGTACAATGCTGAAACAACTACAAAAACTACCGTTCTGCAGCAGAACAAAGACTGAAAAACCAGGAAGACAAAATATGAGACCACTCCACTAGTCTACTTTTTAACATATCATAGCATTGCTTTGAAAAGAACTTCTCATGATCGTAAAAAATCAGCTAGTCTTGATCAATAGTCAACAGATATAATTAAAAAGTACAAATTACCAGTCTCCTCTCACAAAAGCGCCACTGCACCTTTTTTTTTTCTTTCCTAAGTTCAAACACTAAAATACTTGCAATTAAAGAAAGATTCCTGGTTTATTTATTCAACAAGAATAAGACAGGCAGGCAAAGTGCATAGATTAGTTTTTCCATTTTAATTTACCTGAACTATGACAGATTTACAGAATCAGAAATCACTTTAATGTCTATTTATGCTTATCAGACTTCATACAATGCCAAAAGCATCAGTCAAGCTCCTGTATCTTTCCCAGTCAGTGCCTTTAACAAGGGAATTAGACTGGTCTTGCAGATGATGCCAGAGGTTATGCAGATGCTACACCACTTCTACCCTGAATTCCCACTCTTGGCAGAAGTCGTAACTTTATTTAACTATAAATATGTAATAACACTTTGACTGTAACCTTTCAAGAGCAGGTACTGTCTTTGTTCAAAATTTGTATTGTGTCTAGCATGAGGTCTTTGTTTGTGAAGAGAACTGTTATGTTGAATGCTGCTAAAACACATAAGCGAGTGGATGAATGAAGACTAAAGAATGTAATGAGATGTGTGCAGTTTCCCCAAAAAGGGTGCTGCAAAAGCATTACTGTTGGTGATATTGTCCTAATGTAATCGTATTTTATAGATGAAAATGTTTACACATCAACCTTGATAATGGACTGATGACTGCCTAAAGTTTGAATTTTTTTTTAAGCTAGATTGTGTATTCATGACTACATGAATTGCTGCAGCTCTAATACTGGAACAGCCTGAAGGAAAACATTCTGGAGTTCAAGACCCTCTGTGTTAGGATTCCTGGAATAATTTGAGAAGTACTGCTGCATGAGGAAACCAGGGTACAAAATCATAATTAATCAGTAATAAGTACCAATCTACCAAACTGAGTGTTCAGCTGGGTCTGATGTGTAATCACTTGTAAATTTATGCAGAGAGCACTACCTAGTGTAGCTCAACAAAACTGTACAATGGGAATATATCTTAGGAGATAATGTCTGTACTGACAAATAGTGGCTAATCATTAATATTTGAAGGGTGAGGCTATTATGCAGAATTTCAGTGTAAAGCTGCTCAGATTTTGAGAAGTGGTTTTCATCTTTTTATTATTTGAACATCAGATGTGATGATGTATCAAAACCTTGAGATACTTCGATAAAAACGTTAGTATGCTTAGCATCTATTACGTGGACATTTCTCTATTTCTTCTAGAGTCTGCAGAAGATAGGTTAACTGCTTTGCTAAGATAAAAATCTACTACCACCTTGGATAAAATTTGTTTTCCTATTGCAAAACTGTAATTTCCACCCAGACAGACATGTCATAAGGGCTTGCCATTCACTTTCCTTTACAGCAGGTATTGTGGCCATAATGAATACTCTTCTAGTAGGCAAAACAGCAAACATTCATTTGGAGGCTCAAAGAAAGGTATATTAAGTTGTGCAGGTGCTAACAGTTTAACTTCTCCATATTGAAAGTGTGTACTTGGCAATCACATGTCACTTGATTCTTATGAAGTTTATTTACTGCATAATTCCTACTATATACTAGAATGTGTCATGGATATTAAGTGTATTTTCACAGAAAAAGGAAGATAACAAAGTTTTAGGGGGAGCAACTATTTAAGTACAGATTGAACTGGACCTCAAGTCACGTTGATATTGCTTTTAGATGCTAAAATAGAAAACTTTTCTAGTTAAGATCACAACACTTGCATGCGCGTCATTTTTTAAGGTTATTTCAAGACACATCGACAGTAGTGAACAAGAAAACTACAGTTCTGTCACAGGCCCTGCAGGGCATGGTTTCAGGTACAAAGAAGTGAGAGTTTTCATGAAAAATATGCAACCATGTTTCTGAAATGTTTTATTATCTAATCTGTACTATATAGATAGCCTATGAACAGAAATATGGAACAGTCTTTCAAACTACTGGCATCAGAAATACCAGATCCTTCTCTCTTCTAGCTCTCAAAATAAGGCAAAAACTTGTAATCTCTTCTGAAAAAAACTTGGTATGTGCTGTCACTGCTATGATTACAAAGACAAGTGAATCACATTTCATTATGTTCTAATTCATGGAAGAGCTTGCAAAGTACATACTTGCAGTACATATCTGACATTACTCAGATTTGCATTCTGATCTTAAAACATGCAGTGACAACTGCCCTCTCCATGTCAGACAAAACACAAGCACTGGGGACAAATGCAGCAAAAACGTAATAAAGCCTAGAATGTCCTGTACATAGAAGGAAAATGCAGCGCTGTGTAGTACTGACATGTCTATCTTCCTCCCTTTCAAATTAGCTCTCCCCTGACAAGGTATAGCGTCAAACGCTACCTCATGACATCTTTCACTAATGATCAGGTATAAATGGCTCAGTACTCTGAAAGCTTGTAAATGATGCTCTGCAACACTGCTCTTTGCCCAGATGGGACAGCAATGACATGAAGCATGACTTCAGACTGGCATCTACGTGATGCTCCTGCTCCCTATAGTTCCAGAGGAGGGAGTACATTCCAGGGACCCGGGCACATAGGTGTCTTCTCTCACCTTTCTGAAATGTAGCTGAAGCGGGTTTGGGGCACTGTTTCTTCAGCATGACACTTCAGTGTGACCTCTTCTCAGGACAGCTTTAGTTTCCATTAAAATGAGTATTTCACATTTGACATGACTCAAAATTCTTGAATTTGATTTAATGATTTGTGATTCCGCATTTTAAATCTGTGGTCCCACATTCTTCAGTGGATGCCCTAGAAAGGTCACTCAAAATAATTGTTTCCTGAAGTTCTACGAATGGATTTGAGTCATACAAAATTTTTGATACTGGCTTCTAACAGACTGTATCAACCGTCACAAGCAACTGTGCTTTAAAAGTATTTCCTTCCTTAATGTACGTCCTATCAGAATAGTTATGCCCAAAATTCAACGCTCAATTCTGTCAATGTGTAGTTATACAGACCATTCCTCATCATACATAAGGGTTAAACTTTCCACTCACAATTTATTTTCAAATCTAGATACAGCTGGAGATAGAAAATTAAGATTTAAAGATAAGTTAAATTTAGATATGTATCTGCATCTACACTGTATGTGCACAGATTATTTATATGGGGAGGGGACCAGTCTGGAAAATGATCAGTGAAATAACTGCTTAGATAACAGATACCTGTAATGGCAAACACAGGAAGTATTTTCAGATGTATTTTTTGAAGTATAAATGGTTGCAATAGCTAAAGATATTGTGGAAGCTCTTGTTCAAAATGTTGAGATCATATCTGCTTACAGCTTTCACGCAACGAATACACACAATTTTTAAAAAATGCAAGTGTCACAATCAAAGATGCCAGCTTGCACCTTCTTGGTATGTGACAACCTTCTGCAATTTATATTAATTAATTTTTAGAAGGTGCAAAAATAGTTTGCAGTTTGTAGCAACAAAGCCTAATACATAGCTAAGGGATGCCACAGGGCAATCCCATACTCCTGAGCTTTGACTCTCATTTACATTACAGTCCTTGCTCTTTTGGGGGGAGAAGGTGTGTGTATGCATATGTGTGTGTATACATATATACAAACTGTTATTTCCTTCACATTTCAGGTGGGAAGCACTTTCTGAATGATTATCCTAAAGCTAACTTGTTTTGCTTGCTAGAACAAAATAGCCCTTCCAACATTTCTCAAAGTTTTCTAACAGCAGTTGTAGAAATAACACTGCAAATTGTTTTAAATATTTCTTGCTTACTGTGTTGCAGGTGAGTCTCTATCTGTGTCATGCTCCGAGCTAAATTTTAGGTCCCCTGACTTACTTGTGACTGGTGACATCTGTAAAAGAAAAAAAAAAAAAAGAAAAAAGCAGGAAGGTAAAAAGAAGACAGACAATGGGGCCAACACACGTACATAGAAAACCCACCAGCTTCCTGAATAAGGAGAGAATATACCTCGTTTGAAAAAGAATGTCTATCAGCCATAAAATGTTAACTCCTATGTGGTTACAAACAAGGAAACAGTACCCTGCTTTAAAAAAAAAAAATCATCAAATTACTTGCAAATAAAAGAAAGTTTTCAGGTATGTGTAGAAACAAAAGGTTATGAATCTGCTTGAAGTAAGCTTAAAATACACATGGTCTGTAAAGAATTAAGTTATTTCTGCTACTGCATGAGTGAAGAGAGAATGCTAAAAAGTCATCTTATTGCGTAGTTTTACCATGAGAATCCTGTCTCTGTTTCAACCCTGCAAGTTTCAGTCAAAAGCAGTTCAAATCACTCCAGGTTCCTTTATATTTCAGGGCTAAAACATACCAACCAACCAAACCTGGAAGAGTTTAAGTAAATTCTCTAATTTCCAATCTAATTAGTGTGTCTCTATACAACTCACTCCCTGTATAAACAAACCTCTTCTAATTCTAACAAGTCTCATAGTTACTGCAAGAATTCCCGTAAGGAAATGTGAGTGCACTTCCTGAGTTTACTGTCTTCAGGGACAGATTATTTTCTCTACCTTCTTCCAGGCTGTTCACAAATACCTGGTAACTACCCACGTAGTTTCATTTTCAAGGAGGGCAGATGCCAACACAACTGATAGGCCTTACGTCTCACTCAAAATTTGCTCTTCTGGAATGAGGCATAGACTACACATCCAGCCAGGAACTTCAGGCCTCCAGAGCACCACAACTAAAGGAGAAAAGCTGTGGAAAGCAGTGCAGCACACTGTAGGTTCAGACCTAGTATCACAATCCTGTCAGTGAAAAACTGTTGTGGACCTCTACTTCAGGTTGACAGGACAGCTATGTTCTGTAAGTGTCCGTTTGGTACTGCATGCATGGAAAATAACCCAGGAGTTATATCCAGGCAGGCATTTTAAGAATGGGGACCGGTTCCTGTGCAGATCTTGGAAAGCTGGAGGAAAAGTCTCTTTCAGGATACTGGAGCCCTAGGCCAGAGAGGGGAGGGAGAGATTAGATCTGGTACTTCCCCCAAAATAAGATTTTTTCAGGAAGTAAAGGAGAAGAATGGGCTTGAAACTAACTCAACCCTCAAAACTTGGCCCATGTTTCTGATTTTTTAAGACTGCTGAATTTCAGATTCATAGCCAGCCGAAAGCAAAACCTACTACATTGCTTCTGAATTTCTCATATATCCCTGGTGTTAAAAAGATCAGCCCATGCAGTTCTGCCAAGAACAGAGGTACTCATCTGCTTGTAAATAAGATGTTTAATGTTCTGCTATCAGCCTGAATTGCTCCAGAAAACAGCCAGTTACTGACATTACTGTCACTTAAAACCCCAGTTAAAAATGAGCAGTATTAGGAAGGGAGTATCATTCAGCAGCTCTGGAGTGGCTAACAACAATACAGCATCTAAAAAAGTAACCACAAAGTCAACAAGAGCTTTCTGGAAGCAACAGAGAAGAAAAAAAGTTACAGTTCTTGACCCTCTAGTCTGCCAATTGTTCATTTCATTTTGCGTGACCTCACAGGCAAGGTGTACCATGGTTCCTCTGTATTTAACTTAAACAGAAAGAAAATAGAGGGTTGCTTCATGGCAGTTCTTTTTATCACTTAAGCATTAGTTTTGGTATTTTAAAATGGAACAAAAATACTTTCTTTTCAGGCACTAAACTTATCCATCACAGATTTCAAAGCCCTAATGAATAAAACTTAACATTCCCCTGTAAAGTACTATTGTCCAATTTTAATTTGGGATGAAGTGAGGCACAGATGAAAATTGTCTTGGCACACAGAAATGAAGACCATATTGGAACCAGAACCTGTATCTCCCAAACCTCAGTTTCAGGCCTTGAACAGTTAAATTACTTTCTTAAGCTCTAAATGCAATTAATTAAAAAAACCATCCAGTCAAGGTTAGTAGTTGAATGAAATTTGAACTTTTTTTACCTTGGTCCTGCTCCCTAGTTTTATTTTATTAGTTTAATATTATTTTTCTGCTGACTTAGAAGAAACAGGATCAAGCTCCCATCGACTTATTGAATTCATATCAGCACACTGCCCACAACAACCATGTTCAAACATTAGTCATTAGAATTAGTCTGCTGAAATAACACAGATTGCTAGATTAGTTTAGACAAAAATCAGCCTATTAGAATATAATAATGTAGCATTGGCAGGGTGAGGAAGACAAATCTTCTACTTCACACGCAAAAATCCTCGTTAATACAGTAATAAACTGGAGACTAAGTCAATGGTAAAAGTAAACACAAAAGAAGGAAATACAATGCCACTGATATGAAAATACAAGGGAGTGCTGTAGAGGGAATGACTCTAAGTAATTAATACTTCCTTCAGCATTCATAACCTCCTTGCCATACACAATCATGACTTCTCTTCACTTGCAATCAAAACAAAATCTTTTTCTGAAAATCCTATGCAAATGATGTTGAACTAGGTTTTTTTACCCTCCTTTTTGAGTAAATACAACAGAATCTCAACATTGTACTAATACTATAATCAAATACAGACCTTTCCAAAGCACAGTTTGGTAGAATTCCTTTAAGTGCCACTACAGAACTGACGTCTCTTATAAAAAATAGACTAAGTTTTTTAATACTTACAGATGCCAAAACCCAGAAAATTATCCTTGTTTTACAGTTAGAAGATTAAAGTATCCACTAAATTAAGCTGCCTAACCAAAGGTTCTTATGATCTGTTCTAAAAAACTACTCATCACATAGGCTTTCATTTATTCCACCACAGCATTTCAGTATAGGTACCAAGGAAAGAAAAGCACACAATTAGACTATCTTGGAATAGCTGTGTTCACCTGACACGGCAACTAATGAGAATTCCCAGGGGCTGTAGGCAGACTCCCAATTCTCTAGAGTACAGTTCAAATATGATACCTTTCTTACCTACAAACTTTCAAGTATGTAATGAGGCAGGAACTAGATACTAGATCTTTTTAAAGCACATCTCACTGCCACTACCTTCTTTTCCCTATCCCATATACCTTTGTATCCCTCAGCTCACTCGTTGAACTACTTTTCCCATCCCAGTGATGTGAGTAAGCAGTTGCAGTACTGAAGGAACAAGTGGGGTCAGCAGCACATGCAAGAAGGCAGTGCAGGAGCTGGTGCAACAAGGGGATGATGCAGCAGGAGAAGCACAGCGAATGAGTGAGCAGAGGCTGGGAAAACAGGCAGGAGGTATGTGGCTGAGGAGGTAGTGGTAACACTTCGACACTAAGCATACATCAAGGACATGCTAATCTAAGGAGCAAGCTACAGAATTCTGGAGTATGGAGGGGCTGAAGAGTCTGTTGATCTCTTCTTTCCCCATTTCTAGACCTCTCGACCTCTTGTTATGCATGGGCAGATCTCACAGGAAGCTCCAAACAGCTTTGCACTATTGTCACTGTTTCTGTACCAAGATTCAGCAAACCTAGCATTTTAAGAGATACAATGGTAGCTATTAAATTGATCTAGATTGCAGAGCTTAAATATTATTACAGAACTATTAGGGCTCTGCTTTAAAGAAAAAAACTGTGTCAGATAATTATTACGAGTATCTCGAACTTTTCTGTTCACAAGAACAAATACTGAACAGAGTACAAAATATGAGCTCCTTTGCATAGTGCCACTAATGGCGTTAAATTTTGTTGCCATATTCTAATCCTCCACTCTTTGAAAGATATAGCCCATCAGAAGGAGAGAACATCAGTTCATACCAACTGTAGAAGCTTAGATTTTCTGGAGTTTCTTTTGCTTTGTTTACTATCGTGAAAATAAAAATTGTAATAAAATATGTACTTTCCTTTTCTAGAAGACTTGCTTGCTTTATGGCTCATTTGGCCTCTATTTTTTGATACTTAATATTGTCTCAGTGTTGCCACAGAAGAAGCAACCAAGGCAAAACAAAGGCGAAATACACAAAAGCATTTCAGTTCCTGACCCCTGCTGTAGAATTCACAGCAGTAAGCCAAGCACTAAACCATCCCTGTGCAACTTGTAGAAACAATCACATGTATCAGAACGCACTTCATAGCAAAACCTGAAGCAGAGGTCATCTAAAGGAAATATAAGGGACAAAGTCTCATCCCAAGTCTACATCTTTGGTAGTGCTTTCCTCTAGGCTGTGCAGAATTGTCTGTAAGACTGATGGTCTGCAGAGGTTCTCTGCAGACTAAGTAGATGGAGAGAATGGAGTGGTGCAGGCAATCTGTTTAGGTGATTCAAGCCATGAAAGTAAGTGTGCTTGCTCTATAGCCTACTCTGCACAGGGGAACTCTCCCTCTCCCACAGAAGGTGTTTCTACAGAACTTGATCTAATTAAAGATTTGTTGGGATCAGACGGCAAGAACGAACATGCCTCTATGTTTTTTCAGATGAGTCTTGTGGACATTAAACTCAGTATTAAGTTTGTATTTTGTTTTCTATTACACAGTCCATGGTTAAAGGATTTATAGCAATGTACTTAACTCCCCAGAACCATGTTGATGCCTCCTGTCAAAACTGTTCTAATGAGTCAAGTTTGGGAGAAATGCTGTGATACTACACCACACTCATAATTTTCTTTCCTGCTATTCTGTACCCCTCCACACATGTGGTGGGTTGACCCTGGCTGGGTGCCAGGTGCCCACCAAAGCCGCTCTATCACTCCCTTCCTCAACTGGACAGGGGAGAGAAAATATAATGAAAGGCTCATGGGTCAAGATAAGGACAAGGAGAGATCACCCACCAATTACTGTCACGGGCAAAACAGACTCGACTTCGGGAAAATTAATTTATTACCAATCAAACCAGGGTAATGAGAAATAAAATCAAATCTTAAAACACCTTCCCCCCACCCCTCCCTCCTTCCTGGGCTTAACTTTACTCCTGGATTCTCTCCCTCCTTCCCCCGCCAGTGGTGCAGGGGGACAGGGAATGGAGGTTGAAGTCAGTTCATCACATGTTGGCTCTGCTGCTCCTTCCTCCTCAGGGGCAGGACTCCTCACACTCTTCCCCTGCTCCAGCATGGGGTCCCTCCCACGGGAGACGGTTCTCCACGAACTTCTCCAACGTGAGACCTTCCCACGGGCTGCAGTTCTTCACAAACTGCTCCAGCATGGGTCCCTTCCACAGGCTGCAGTCCTTCAGGCACAGACTGCTCCAGCGTGGGTCCCCCATGGGGTCATAAGTCCTGCCAGAAAACCTGCTCCAGTGTGGGCTTCTCTCTCCACAGATCTGCAGGTCCTGCCAGGAGCCTGCTCCAGCGCAGGCTTCCCACAGGGTCACAGCCTCCTTTGGGCATCTGCCTGCTGTGGCATGGGGTCCTCCCCGGGCTGCAGGTAGATATTTGCTCCACCGTTGACCTCCCTGGGCTGCAGGGGGACAGCCTGCCTCACCATGGTCTTCACCACAGGCTGTGGGGGAAATCTCTGCTCTTGTGCCTGGAGCACCTCCTCCCCCTCCTTCTGCACTGACCTGGGGGTCTGCAGGGCTGTATCTCTCTCATATTCTCACTCCTCTCTTTGGCTGCAGTGATGTTGCATAGGTTCTTTTCCCCCTTCTTAAATACGTTATCCCAGAGGCACTACCACCGTCGCTGATGGGCTCGGCCTTGGCCAGCGGCAGGTCTGTCTTGGAGCCGGCTGGCATTGGCTCTGTCAGACATGGGGGAAAGCTTCTAGCAGCTTCTCACAGAAGCCACCTCTGTAGCCCCCCACCCTGCTACCACAACCTTGCCACGCAAACCCAATACAACATATTTCCCCATTAAATTAAGAACTGGCAGGGAGCTTTGCTAGTTGAATTACATATATTTCTTTTGCCACGACCTTCCTATTTAACTTATAATTGCTTTTTCTCCCCTCTCTACTGTTTTTAAAGAACAAGTCTATCTAAATCAGATTCACCATATTGTAACCCTTACGTCTAACAGTATTAACTTAACTGTGAGTATCTAGCAGAACCGTGGCTCTGTATACAACAGAGACATTGGCATGAATTTCTATCTTTCCCATAAAGAACAGCTAAACCACTGTAGAGTTTAGGACTAAGCCAACGCTCACTAGCTTCTCCATCCATGAATGTCAGAGCCACAGGCAGAGAGGACTTTGCCTTGTCTAGTCTTTGAAACTGCAAAATCCTAGGCCTGTTCAGTAGTTACGGCTCAACACACAAATACCGCATCTCAGAAATCAAATTAACTAGATGACTATTTGAGGGACACCAAAAGAAAGAGGAGAAAGAGTGGAGACAAGATACTTCAGACTGAAGCACTACAGTTTAGAAAAGCTGTTTTCAGTCTTGAAGTCTTGGCCTCTGGGAATTTATCTGTGGTTACAGCTTTGCATTAAAATTTGCATAAAAATCGTTCAGTCCTGTTTAGAAAGAAGCTATACGGACCTAAGGAGAAAACAATGGGGACAGAGAAGTTAGCTTGCTCCTGAGAACTATCTTAATAATATAAATGTCCCTCAATAGTATTTTTGGTTCTGCTTGACCAGTTCAGGGGCTCAGCCTGATTCTTCCTATCTTTAAACAGACCAGTCACCTACAGCAAATGACTATGGATGTCACTTCATCTTTTCTTTTTTTCCTCAATAGGAAACCAGATACCTTTTCTTTCAATGACTCAAATAATACTATAGACACAGGCACAAATATTTTTTCAGACAGAACACATTAGGAACCACAGAGGTGGTTTTGGAGTTGAAAAAGAAAGCTACCAGCTTACAAATAAAGTAGCACCACACATGCTTAAAGAGAGAGTAATTCAATTTGAACAGTACAAACTGCATTTTAAAGGGAAAACAGAATATCTAAAAATAGGAAACTACAGAACTAAAAAGGTGAAATACGTTAATGTTGGGTAACATTTAAGGAAAACGCTCTATTCCCTGTAGATAGTACCATACTAACGTTCAGAAGAATCCTTCAGAAGAAGGATTTCTTCAAGAATAATCAAAGTAATTACTATTTCAAAAGTGGGATTTGCAAAGACATCTCTATTTTATAATGCCTATTCAACAGTTTATGTGGAAGACCGCACAGGAGCTTTGCTGATCGATTCTAGAAAAGCATAGTTTCTTTCAGCCCAGATGTCAATGCCTTTAGAAAGAGAGATCTGTAATCATATTAAGCATGAATGAAGCCCAGAATTATAAACTTCACTATAATACATTCTAATTCAATTGAATACCACATTTTTGTGGGTCTGCAATCTCTCTGAAGCTTGAAAATGAACACATTTGATGAAGTGTTGAAAGTCTTCAGCTCTATGCACTGCAAGAGTTCCATCATATTAATTCTTTAATTAACATTAACACATCTTCCTAGTCTCTCCTCTTCCTAAAAGATTATCAGTCACTGATGTGTCCCCTAGTAACCTGAAGAAAGGCACCATTAAAGGAGAAAATAGAAACAGCACAAACTATAAAGTTTTTTATGAAACTAATAGAAAAATGTCTAGCTAGTATTTTTGGAAATATTTTTGATGAAGTTTTCTACATTTTTTAAATTTTTAGATCCAATAAATAAGCGCTGAGCCCACAAAAACACCCACATTGAAAGAGCTCAAGCCCAGGGGAAAAACATCAATTGTTTGGCAGGTTGGTTTCAGACACGCTAGGCTAAGTATTCAGAAAGTCTGACAACAACCTACTCTAGGGGAAGAAGAGTGAGAACATGAATTATTTATGTGAACAGTGATAATCCCAAACTTTGTTTAAATATACATGGAATCAAGTTTTGATGATCTCTGGGTAGATTATCCAAATTGTGCAATAATAATGTAGTTCTTGAAGGTAACCCTTTTCTTTTCATGCTTATGACCATTGCTTTATACCTTAACATCATTTTTCAAAGATAAACATACTAGAAAGAGTATTTTCTTACACCTTTAATGGAAATTTTAAATTACTCTTTTGTTTTTGTCTATTACTACTTTCCACTATTCTCACATAATGTAGAATTGAGTACTTAAGATTCAGAATCCAATTAGATGCATTTTATGTAGTGAGTGGTAGGCCATCTTAAATTATAAAACATATTCACGAGATTTTTTATAGACAGCAGAACATTTCGGGTGGGGGGGAGACACTTTATTGACTTTGAAATGTCTCTGATTTGCCAAAATTTTGCAAAACCCAAATTCTGGTTTCTAATAGAACCCTATCTGAATTCCTATCTTTTCTGCCTTCATCTTAAGGAACCTGAAAACAGCACATTTACTGGAGCAACCAGATGACAGGTCTGTCTCTATTTCCTGGGATTCTTCATCCACTGCAGTGAGAACATCACTCCATGAAATTTCTATTGGCAGTTTACATGTATGTTGTAATTAAAGATGATTATGACCTAATTTTGTGGCTCAGGAGTTAAGTAACTCATAAGGCAGGAAAACAAGGTTTGCATAAAATTATTATGTTATGAATGTAAAGCTGATGGTAGAAAGCGTTTTGAAAGCAGGTTCTTTGAACTACAACTTTTTTTATTTGCAAAGATTAATATTGGATCTTGAGTATTACACCCTCTTCTAATGTTAATGATTCCATTTTATTCACTCATCATAAAATTCTGACGATTAGCTAGATATGCATTTATAATATCTGCAGTTGGAAAACTATTTTTAATTAGACTATCTGATATTCTCAGTAATTAAAACCATAGTAGTATTCTATATTTTAAGTGTCCTATATAGTCTCATATGGTAGCAAAATCTCACGAGTAACTGTTATGACGATATTCACAGTAACTGTGTTTTGCAGTCTTAACAGAGCTAAATATTTAAGTATTCCTCAAAAAACCCAGAAAGAACAATAGATATAGCAGATCTGGATATAACTAGGTATTTGGGAAAACATGCTTGTGGCCAAAGAACAAACACAATCAAAGAAATCAGCTATATTTTCCTGCTTGTAGGAACAACTTAAAGAACAACTTAATAATTCAATAAATGTTTTTGGATTAAAAAAAAAAAGCTTCATTTTCTGCCAAAGAAAAAGAAAATAGGGTATTACAAAATAATGATTTTTCTTATTTCCCATGTACAAGAAATTGGCATTTCCTTTCATCAGCTCTTATACTGAAAAAAAAGTGAAAGGAATAGGAAGAAAAGTTGCTGTGTCACTGCTGCAACACAGGAACTGCCATAACCGATCAGCCCCCTCAGTGGTCTTCTTAGCAGTTTTGTCTCAGAAGTATCTGGTATTGCCTAAGGCCAAAGCACTATAGACCTTTCCTTCATTATGACAGACAGCTGAATGACAATTTGTTTCTTCTATGCAGCACTCTGCAGCTTTTGTAAAACCATTACACTTTGAGGCATCGCAAGTCTTACACAGAGATTTGATTCATCATTTGATTCAACTCACTATATTCCTGGTGATTTATACCTGCTAATGTAACTTGAAATTAAAAAAAAAAAAAACAATCAGATTTGTGTTTCCCAGCCATTCAGAAGTTTTTGGAGTCTCAGTCATTACCTCAGCCTAAAATGTGTTACTAAAAAAATTAAACCCTGAGCACATAAGTTTAATAGTGTCTTGTAGTAGCTAGGTTCACCAGGTTTACTAAGCATGGCATAAACAAAAATTTTCTTCTACCAATATTAGATGTGTTCCATTCCAGCTTAATGTTCCCTGATCTTGTTTAACAGCAGAAGGGGAAAAAAAAAAAAAAAAAAAAGGAAAAAAACAGTACATCCAATTCACCTCTCTACATCATGTACTATTTTACACACTGTCTTCATTGCTCATTCTTTGCTAATTTAGTCTTGTAAGTATATCCTCTTATACCATTTTTTCCAGGACTTGTAAACGATTCATTACTCTTCTCTGGACTCTTTATGATTTTGTAGTGCCCTTGGATGCCATGCAAGACAAAAAGCAACATAGTTGCTTGGTTTTGGACTGTTACCGTACACTTCATTCATATGTCTTTTGCGTATCTGTATGTACTATATAGACTACTACAAAATTCCAACTAATTATTTAATATGCAGTCATTTTAATTCAAAGTGCCAGTAGAATCAAGTAAAGAATATTCTGATGAAATATTACTGTTACTAAAAAAGTGCTACTAGTAATACAAAAACTATTATCAGAAAAATATCAGCTCTAGACACTTGAGAAAACATAAGCAATCAAAACTAATCAAATGTTACTTCTCACAAAGTTGAATAATGAATACTGGTTGCAAATGTCCGTAACATCAGTTAGTGCACATAAAGTATTTTGATCCAGTAAATCAACTAGATTCCTATGAGATTATAACAGAAAAAAAGATGTGGATAAAAATGATGAAGTCTTCAATGACAGTAAGTACCTCAGCACTTTTCCCTTCTCTGCTCTGGGTATGACTGAAACTGGGTGAGTGTAGCAACACATTCCCTGTGGGATACCTTTGTTGCCTCCAGCAATGTAGACAACAGATGAAAGAAATATTCATGCTTTCCAGTAATGTTGTAATTTTTCTTATATTTGTTCCAGTCTGCCTTTACAGGAGTATCTGGAAGTAATGCACCCTTGTCTTTCATGGACAATGGTTTGGGTATGAGTTTCTCAGCTACAAAGAGGTAAAAGATACTTCAGATTAATTATTAGTACTCGCTGTAGTAATTAATTCCATTTTTCAAGTATAGTTAGAAACAAAACATTTAGTAATTCGATTTATAGCAGTTGGCTTCAACAAGACAGCTGGCTTCAGCAAGACTGCCAAGTGAGTAATGTGTACTCAATAATTTATTAAATGCTACCTCTCTCTATTCACATATTAAAAACAAAAGCTACACAAAAAAGGTTAATAGAAGTAGCTTTGAGTGTTTTAACCTCGAATATTGCAATATATATTATGTAGCAGAGATTAGATAAATCATCTGAAAAAAGAAAAAATTGTAACTAAGCAACACAGTGTAAGTTTTGCGTCTTGCAAATCAGATGCAAAATATTAGATTCAATTTTAGAAAAGTACATGGAAAAGTCAAGTAATTTGGAAGAAATCTGAACAAAAGTCACTTTTAAAGTAGTTATGTTAGTACCATTTTACTAAATGAATAGCTGTGGAAAGCACACTTAAGAAGGATACAAACCTTTTGGAATAAAAAAATTCTTAAATCTGAACAGTTATTGAACTAACTTCTATCACTTTTTTTTTGCTTACGAAATTTCCCATGTTTTAAGACAATCATCAGCCTTACTTCACAGAAGGGGAACATAAGTTATGCAAAGTTTCTAATCTCTTTGTCTGGAGAAGCGAGAGTCATTTGGTCTGCTTTGCACATAGCAGTATCTCTACAGAGCTGAAAAAAATGAAGTAAGAATCAAGCCCCTATTTTTTTCCTTGACTAAAAACTAGCTGCTGTTTCTTTGTCCTCTGTATATACCGTATTCTGACTGCTAACTGAAATCACAGAAACAGGAATGCAGCCTCTGCGTACAATATAGTATGTGATACGTAAACAGCAACATAATGCCATATGCAATTGCAACTCAATAAGTATACGGTGGGAGTGGAGAGATGTTAGGTATAGTCAAGACAAAAGCCTTTCTTTCCTTTGTTCCTTCAAACTATGAAGTCTCTATAGTCCACTCTCCTGAGCAACCTACAGGATAGGTGCAGTCATTCACATCAGAGAACCATCAGCAGCTTTTAAACAGAAACATCCATTGACAAGTAAGCACGTTTAGATGCAGCCTATCTCCTGGTCTGGTAATAAGGCTTTATGATCACAATATATATCTTTAATTAGGATATTATTACATGGACTGAAAAACTCTAGAGAGAAAAACAGCACAGCTTTTTTCTAAGCAACCCGATAGATAAGGAAATTTCATGGCAGAAAATGTGAAGAATCTGTCGGCAGTGCATATTCCAAGAATGACAGTCAATTGCCCTAAAGTATGTCAGGTTTTGACAAATCCATGTTGTTTCTTCAACTGTCATTTACATCAGGTAGCTGTGAGAGACACTTCTGTAAATCTTGGAGTCAGTGGGAGATTCACCACTCATTACAATGATGTAAGACAGAATATTTAATTGCCACATGATGGAACAGCTGGTTCCACACGAGACAAACGTTAGACATCTGCTGAAAATCTAGCTGCTTGCCTGGAATGAGGTCTACACATAAGAAATTTTTCCAAAAACGATCGACAATTGATACAGTTCACCTGGCACACAAAAGACATATTCCACCCATACTTACAGAATCCTTCCTTCTCAAATTATTACCTTATGTCTTAGTGTTGGAGAACCTTCCTCTGTTTCTGTTAGTCCTTCAGGTAGGAGAGGAGCAGAATCTGGCACTAATCCTGAAGGTTGTTCTTCATATTCTTCTGAAAACAGGATCCATAATTCACGATTATGAGAGCCATGAAAGAATTATGGAAGTATCTATTTTATGTGAACAAACATGACATTACAATATAGCCAAAACCAGGATGTGGACTGAAACAGGTGAAAAATGTTTGAAGCCAAACTTTGTATGAGAATTTATCAAAATCTGCCCATTAACTTTTATTTATATCAGTAAGCTTAGATTTAAGTTTGATTTATATATAGGTAATTTATATAGGTAATTATGTAAAATAAAAACAATCAAACATTTACATGACTAAGAACAAAGTCTGTACTGATAGCAATGCAGCTGATACATTTGTTAGGTACCATATGCATTTCTTCTGATTCAATAATAAGATGGTCACCAATGGAAATAACAAATTATATACCAGGGGTTTTTTTTTTGCACAGTTTGCACAACTTGGACAATCGCCTCAAAAATTTTGTTTTGTTTTTTTAGGAACAACTGGCCATCACTGAAGACTTCCTACAGACTGCTCTCTGGCTTATTTTGCAAGGAAGAAAGGAAAGAGAAAATGTGCAGGATGTGCAAGGGGAGGACAAAGGGGAAGGGCAGTAGTTAAGCTAACTTTAATTACCATCATCAAGTTAGCACAGTGTTATGTCCATGTTTTTTTAGGGAAGAGGCATAAATACTAGACCTCACTTGAAAGACAGAGGGAGGAACTAGAAAGTGGGGGAAAACATCTTGAGAAATGTTGGGTTAAAAGATTTCTAAACAGCAGTATAACTGATAGTTTGATAGTTTAGGAAGGCAAATTAATTTCCTGTGGCATGCAACCACACACTACATCCATAAGCTGAATGCTAACAACTGTCAGGACACTGAGCATCTTTACATCAACTGACTCAGTAGGTTGCTTACTATATTATTTGTTCAGATTCATTTAGGTTTGTATTAGTTTAATCAAAACTAATGACAAGGACCTGGTAGCAAATTCAATGCTCAGATATGACATTTAACCATTACTGTTCTTTTAAAACTTCATACTGAAATCCACTTAGTTGGGAACTGAGCATTCTCTATTAGAGTAGGGGGAAATTCAAGAGTTTTTACAGAAGTGGCTGATTACATCTAACAGAGGTTGCCTAAGAAAAACCTAAGATGTCTGTGAAATGCTTTGATGTGTCCTAAAACATTGCCAAGGTAGGGCATGAACCAGGTGGCTATATGTAATAAGAGACAAGGAATCAATCCAGTTGAATGATAATTAAGCCAGTACTATATAAGCTGGAATGTTTAACTACATGCCAATACCTTCCTAAGTCAGGTATGTCAACTTGCTAAGTGGTTAGCTAACTTTATACAATTTCTGCATTGCAATAAGTCATCATTATGCCATCTGTGTGCTACATAAATTTGTATCTTCAGAACAACAAGCAGTACTGCATGGTAAAATCTTGGACCATCAGTTAAACCCACACCGGTATACCAGGAAGACAGCAGTAAACTTACTTTCACCAGCCACATAATTAGCTGGAAAATAGCCTTGCTGTCCATTTGCTAGGCTGCCAAACCACCAGTTATCATTATCTTTGTATAACACTTGGATAATGTCACTGCGATGGATGGTTAGCTCATCTGATCGATGCGCTGTGTAGTCATAAAGAGCCACTACCTAAAAGAGAGATAAGAGCACCACAGCTTTATCACAACCATGCCACAGAGAAAAAAGCGCAACATTCACTTCCTCTTGCAGAAAAGCAGCTGAAACCAAAGCTGCACTTTGGTAAAAGCTGAGGCTGTCTCAAGTTTTGCTAATGGGATCAGGGGTGGTGGGAAAGCAGCAGGAGAGGCAAGATAAAGGACTGTGGGCTTGTAGAAATGGTTAAGAACATTCAATTCACTAAGATTAGCTTCAAAACAGCAGCTGTTAGTTTTATAAGCAATTTACTTGTGAAGCAAAAGGAAAAAAAAAAAAAACTTCATACATTCATTTTCTCAGAATTGTTACACTACCTTCAGATACCATTCTGTGTGTGCTCATGAAGCATATGTGTTCGAATAAATACTTCAACAGTATAACAGTTTTACCGAAGGAAAAATTTAGTACAAAAATATCATTGCAAAGTTTTGCTTTGATCACTCCACTTCATTTTTTTGTTGTTGTTGTTTAGAAATAAGGATTTGCATATACTATTTTATAAATATCCGCCAAAAATACATTTATATTCCATTTCACATAATAAATCCATTTGCCAGTGAAATACAGTGCATCTATACTTTTCTAGAAAAAAGTTCTAAGCGTGGTCAGCACCACGCATACTACATAGAATACATTACCAGAAGCCTGCTTTCTACCTTGAATATGAAAATATCAAGTATAATTTCTTATTTATTTCCCGTGCCCGATGAACAAAAATCTGTCCCGATGAATTCAGAGCAGAAAAGACCAAAAAGAAAACAAGTGAACTGAAAGAATAAGGGAATTGCTCACTTCCCTCATCATAAGTGAAGAGCAAAATTATGACCTATTTTACACAAAGAACACTGTTTCCCTACATACAATCTTCACCTCAGATTCCTCTATGAAATTGTAAGTAAAGAGGTCAGAAACAGGGATTGTTAGGAGCAATGGGAGGTTATAGGGGATTGAAGGAGACAGCAAAGTTATGAAGATAGGGATTTGGAGAAAAAAACTTCCTTTTTTTATTACTAATGCATGCATTTAAATCCTAAGACTGCTGAAGTGCACAGCGCTTTTGATATTTGTATTTCTATTTTGAGTAAGATCACCTGTGAGTTATGTGTGTAAAAATATAGCCAATGTCAGTTGTATTTTCATAATGTCATGTCACCAGTTAAACAGATTAAAGCAGTTATGAATGGGAAAAGATGGAAATGATTCTACTATTGTAAATTCTATGTGGTAATTTGCGAGGTGGTCAGCATCAAAGAATTAGTATTGGCATAGTTCTCAGTAGACGGGAATTTTATCTAAATATGCATTCAGTAATCCCGAACTTACATAAAGAAGCTAAAAAATAAAATATCCTTTATCATAACTCTCCTCCCTCCATTAGGAAAGCTAATACAATAATTACAGGTGATGTTGACAATACAGAAATATGAACTATAGATCAGAACCAAACTAAAACACACTAATGAGCACCATAGACAAACAGTACAGGACTGGAAGCTTGCATGATCATGTCCAGTAAGGGGTGCTCTAACAGTGCCCACTGCAGTTAAGTGACAATGGTTTCCTTAGCAATAGTACTATGAAAATCATGAGGTCACTTAGGGTTAAAAAAAACAAGCAATGTAACACTAATTACTTGGCAGCATGAAAAACAATGAAAGGCAGAGCAACAAATACTTCCTTTTGCAGTGTCTTTTGTAAGATAGTTCTGGTGTAAATGTTTTGTTTTTGGAAAAAATTACAAAAATTCAGGAACATGGAAACACTGCCAACAAACAGTTCAAACCAATCAAGGAAGTCCCACTGTCTCATGCCCCAGAAATAAAAAAAATAAAATACCAATGTGTCCTGTAACACAACTGGTTTAGCAAGCCTGACAATTTAAACGAAATGTGGAAACTGCCATTATATTCTCTGGAAACATATGATCAGAAAATGACCATAAGGGGATACAGGAGGTGCACCTCAGGACCCAAGAAGAATGTAAAACACTCACAATTATGCCCAAAGCAATGGAATTTCTTCTGGTGTGACATTCAGACATTTGTTAAATTCTGTCTGGGTCCAAGTTCAAGCAAAAGAAATCTATATTAATCAGAATTTTACAAAATTATTTTTCAGGAGCAATATAAAAAAAGCAGTAACGTGGTTATGCCGGTTATAAACATGTTTGTAAGAACTACAAAACCTGGGACAGCAAAAAAAGCCTTGGGATCATGCTAAAAAAAAAAAAAAAAAAAAAAAAAAAAGAATGTGCTTTCAAAAGCACAGATACAGTGTAACAGGTATAGAAGACACTGCAAAAAATTACATAATACTTACTGTCTCTTGCCCGAGTGGACAACTGCTTCCTCCTCTCACCCCCAGTGCAGTCAGGCAGTCATCATTCTAGAAGAAGAAATTATTTTAAAACTTTAATATGAAGTATTTTGATAAACTATAATTTTTAGTATTTTCATGTCTACTGTAAAACAGTAAGAATTATCTGTAATAAAATGTGTTTTTTAAAAAAGAAAAAGCAGAAGTGATGTTAAGCAACACTGAGTAATATTGGCTATGTAGATATTTAGAAGAAGATACTAAGTTTTTCAAGTATGTACACTACACTAAAGTCAACATGGGGGAAGACAGAGGGTTGATGACTATGCAGTCTAAGCTTGTTTGCATTGCAAATACTACGGTAGATGTTTAAGAAGTTATTGCAGTGAACTTCACCTCTGAACCAGTATTCAAAAGATGTCACTTTCATATAATGGAGAATTTCAGGTTGGTCTTAATAACCAATACTTTCCACTTAATTCTAATTGTTCTATCTTTACCACTTACTCTTCAGATTTCCAATGAAGTCAAAGGAATAGCAGGTATATAATGCAATAATTATGATGTGCCTGTACCTATAAAATTTGATTTCTGTCTAACAATAGAATTCTTCAGTTGAAAGAAGATTTAAAATGGGAAAATTTTGAAAATTATCAGAGGAACAACAAATTAGAACAAAGGAAGAGATGGAAGTCCTTTCTGGTGTTAATTTTTTTCAATAGCCTATTTTCACAAAGGGGAAACCAGTTTCCCCTAAATTTTGTGTGCGTCAAAGGATACAAACTACAATACCGAATAGAAATACTACACAGCAATTAAAATATTTTAGAAGAGAATAATCAAATGTGAGCTTTGTAGAGTAAACAACATTTCCACCCATAACAGATTGTACCACATTATAAACAACATTTATATTTGAGAACTTCTATCCAACATACTTCACCTTTTTCATATTTTACAGCCCCTCCTTTAAAAGTCTTTTGCATGAACTTCTTTCTCTTCTCTTCTTTTTTAAAACATATCTAAAATGTATTGCTCCTTTTATTTTCTGCTGGTTTTTTGTTCGTTCGTTTGTTTGTTTTTAATTAGGGTGATCCAAGGAACTTCATTACTGCAATCCTCAGCAGAGTAAATGGCATTCTCTGGAACAGAGATTCTTGCCCTCAATGTTGTTTTCCTAACTTAGCTATGCTTATCACATACGGAAAGAAATCACTAACTATCCTGAACACAGAGGTTCCATCCAGTCTCCAGATTGTTTCAGTATTGCTACAGTAGTTACACATGCAGTCCATACAGATGAACACAGTATAAAAGCAAACAGTTGCACTCAATTCTTATCATCTACCAGAAGAACATCTAAGCCTACCACCTAAAGAGTTCTGAATAATTATGTACACACACACACACACGGGGGGGGGGGGGGGGGGGAGGGGGGGGGGGGGAAGGTGTAACTGCCTGATTTGATAAACAAATTTTGAACAAAGACTGGTGGAGCTGCAGTTCAGAGTACGCGGCTTGTTCAGTGGTCTACTGGTAGTTAGCACTGCCTTACAGGTTTCAGCTAATTCTCATTTTCCATTCTCAAGGTTAAGAGAACTGTGCAAGCAATGTGCTTAGCCTGTGGGGTGGGAGTGCCTCCTGTTGCTCAAAAATGATTCATCAGAATTATTAGCAGTATTATTTAGGTATCTAGTTCAGGTACTCATATTGCCCCATTATTGTGTCTCAATCTGTCTCTCTCTCTTTTTAATAAAGTATTTATGCACTCTCAAACACTCAACATAAGAAGAGCTTGAAGAGAGTGAGCTGTTTGGAAATAACAAGCTAAAATCCATGAGTCATCCTAAGACTATGTTGAACGTTCTCAGACACTGTGTTAAACTTTTGAGGCAACAACAATCCAAAGAGTTTCCTCTTAAAGAGATACTCTGAGCGTGTCATGGGCTGCACACACACCCTACCTCCAGCGGGACAGGGGAATTGACACGGCTGCCTGCCACAGACATAGCTACTCCAAGGCAGCAGAGCTGCCTCTGCCGTGCCATGCCATTTCTCAAATAGTGCCAACTACCAGTTATACTGCAAGTCATACCCAGCAAAACCTACTGGCTTTTCAGTTTAGAAACATCATTTTTTTTATGTTGTGTCACAAGACTAAGCCACATTTTCAGGATTCCAAAAAGCAACAGACGTACTGAAGTGTATGAATACATCATTCTTAATACAATATTAACGTCTCCTTTTCTTAATGCAAGATGGAAACTAGTTAATCCTTTTCTTGCATTGGAACAGACGTGGGGCTATAGTTATGTTCTGAGGCATTGATCTTTTTGGGAGGCAGTCCATGCGTGAGAAACAGGAGCAAAATGCTTGCTGAAAATGCCTGCTGTGTCACACTGATTTTGGTTGAACAAAGCTATTGGGAACTTTCAGTGTAAGGAACATCCTCAGAAGAAGATAAATAGGTCCAGCAATTGATGCAGAGTTCTAGACCACAGAGTATCATGCTGTTATCCACAACTAACCTGCTTAGTAGCCTTGACATTTCTAATATAAAAACAAACAAAAACTGTTTTAAGACACTAATACAAAAGAGAGCATTGCAGGTAAGAGTAAACCGATAAATAAGTTGCTGTATCAAGTGTCACCGAATCCTGATAATAGCACTAATTAAAATGTTTATGGCTTCTTTTTAATTGGGCAGTTTCAGTGATTGTGATAATAGAGGTTTTGCTTTTATTCATGCAGATGTATAGCGGCCAACAGGATTTGGGCATTAGATAGCATTCTTTCCCTTAGGAGAAGCAGCACTGAGTAAGAACAAGTGATATGTTATTACTGTCTTTTCTGTAAAAAATTCAGCATTTCATTTCTGTTACTGAACAAATATATTTCAAATACCACAATATCAAAGTTTAAAGAAAAAAAAAAAAGGAAAAATGTAAAGTCTACAAGTGGTTTCATATGCTTCTTCCTTATATGTAAATACCTTCTTTGTAACAGGATAAACATACAGATTAAGTCCCACTTTCTAATTAGTCATTAACTCTTAATAACTACACCTGGAAAATAAGCTTTTCTAAGATTAATCTTAGGCGGACACTACACATACTGGGGTGAACCCCAATGTGTGTGCATACAGGGCCAAAGCCACCCTCCCTGCTTTTCCCGTTAGGAGTGACAGACTCAGTGACATGAAGAAGGACAAACATCTATTTCTTGGATGCTGCACAGTGCCACTGCTTCTCTCCACTCCACCTCCCTATACCGGCTATCTGCCAGAATGGAAGAGAAATTAGGAGTGTTACATTGCAAACAATCCATTGAAGACACAGGGAATGAGTGTTAAAGCTTCCCTTGTCTGTTCAGTAAATCTGTGCCTCAGTGTGTAATAGCCTAGGCTCCGAGAGTGTTACTTTCTGGGGTTTTTTTGTTGTTGTTTTTGTTTTCTGATTTTGTTTTTTTTAAAAGGAGATAAAATAAGAAATGAACTTTTAGTGCTCAAAAAACCCGCGACTGGCTTAAAAGTGAGACAATAGTTAAAATTTTTAAACATTTTACAGAATCAATTCAAGCTTTTATAGTTGCTCCATTGTTTTCATATTTCCTTATGAACCCAGTGGTTAGAAATTTACTTAATCCTCTCCTTCTCTAATAATGTCACACAATCTCTTTACCCCAGTAACTGAAGCCTTAAATGAAACACTAAATAAATTGACACTTAGCATAAAATAATTGAATATTGTTAGCACTGTCATATTACTGTTCTTGTTCTCTGGTCCAATTGTCAATACACTCCTAGCTCGGGACACTTAACTGTACAAATTTAGTCTATGGGAAATAGAAGTACAAGGACAGTATTAACAGTTAAATTAAAATGATTCTAAAAGTATTAATTGCTAAGAATAATGTACTCCTCTTTGGTCTTAATTAATCTGTCTGTAGACACTGTAAAGTTACTTCCTTAGGCTCCAGATGACTACAATTCTTATTTGATTACAGCCCTTCAATATTTAATGAGCATGGGAATCTATAATCTGCCTAGAGGAAAAAAACCAAAACTGTGCCAGGCTGTACTTTATTGAAACCTGCAATGTACAAACAGAAAACAGAAATGCAAACACAGCTGCTGCAGTAAAGCCTACAAGGATTAAAAAAAAAAAAAACCAAACACAAAAACAAACAAAAAAAAAACCAAGAAAGGGAAAAAAGATCAATTCAGAAGCATGTGAAATACTCCAGCTCCTGAAATTATTCAAAACCTCTTCAACTATTTTGTCATTTGTAAATATGCTACTTTCTTGATATAAATTACTCGGTTTACCTGCACTTATAACATATATATTACTGCATTTATAACAGGAAAAGTAACAAAAATATTCAAAACCTTAATTAAACCCTCTCAGAAAAAAAAAAAATTAAATTAATTGCTATTTAGTATTTTCCAGAACAGTTGATCCTGTAAATGTTTAAAGAGCTTGCTGTAATGGAGAGCACTAAAATACTGATTGAACAATTTATATTTTTTCCTAAAAATTACAAATTGATGGCTAAAAAATTGAAAATGTGAAAACAAGAACCATTTAGCCACTAACAAAACGCAATGTCAAGCCGTACTTTCAAAATTTCTTGGTGAATCCTATGTTATTTACCAGCCTTCCACAACTCTCTTAACAGATTCTGTTAAATAAGGTAGGTCCAAAAAAACCCCTAAACCAACTCAAACCAAATCCCTAAACCCAAACTGTAGAACAGCTATAAATGACCCAAGTTAATTTATGTCCACTTGTAATATTTCTCTGAAAAATTACAATTAGCATGCAATTAAGACAGAACATTAAATCATGGCATTCTGTCCATGTGTGCAGGAGAATTAACATCTCCAGTACAACAGGCCTGGCTTTCTAGAGCCACACATACGTTCAGTATTCAGAAGCACCACTCGTTCTTCCATCAGTAGTCTCTCCATTAATTTTGTGTTTAATCCAGGTTTATCAAGTGTATAGTTAGAATTAATAGTATTTATAGATTCTGTTGGATTTTTATTATGGTGATCAGGAAACCAGAAATAAATAAAGTAACAAATATAATTACTAGAAGTTTCCAATCAATATTTAGCAGATAAGCAATTAAACAAACAGAGGATAGCTGTGATTTCACTTGTTACAAAAAGGTGAAGTATGAGTAAACAATGCAAACGTGGTGCTGTAAATAGGATTCAATTTCAAGTTATTGTCCTGGCTTTCTCTCCCTACTTACCAATGCCTGTATTCTTAGTAAAAATCAAAACACAGGACTATGATTTTAGCTTATTTATTTCTAAACAACAAAAAGTAAACCATGAAAAAAATATAAAGCTTTTCATTTGCAGATATCTGATCTTGCTACCAGCTGGCAGCAGCAAAAGCTTATTTGCCCATGTAGACAATTTGCTTGAAGATACCTCTTTTGTGAATAAAGACAGGATAAAAAAAAAACCCTCTCTACAATGAGAACTTGTGAATAATGATATTTTATAGTTAAACATCAATTTAAAAAAAATGCAAAGATAGAATTCCTTACCGTCTGTAGTCTACCCAATCGTGTTCGGCTAAGAGGATTTCCTACTGGGCTGAAACACCCTGTGAAAAGAAAAGGCTGTGAATTTTCTGCTTGTTATCCTTTTCCATCGAATAAACCATTTTATTTTAAAATCATTATGTTAGCAGGATATGTTTGACAAAATTCTAATGAAAAGCAGCAGCATCTTTCAGTCACAACTACGCATCCTTCAGTCAGGAACAGTTGGAGGGTTTATTTAACTAACAGACCTGACACAAGGTTAACTAATCCAATATTTCCATTCAAATGATCTGGAGAAATAGCTCAAGCTATGTCCACATGCCACCTCGTGCTCAAAGCTGACACTATTATCTAGGCTGTATTGCTTTTCTCTTCATTGAATTTCTGAGTAATGCATACAAAGTTTTCCAACAGAAATGATCACAAAAACTCTCAAAGGAATTACTTCCTTATTTTATCTGAAAGAATAACTATGCCTATTCAGTAGTTCCCTTTGATCATCTGAGTTCCTATCGCAACACATCTTGCTGTTTATTTTATTCACTCTCTACATAGTGCATTTGAACAAGTACTTGTAAATTCTTTTCTTTTCAAACTATTATGTTAACTACTAAGCTCAGGAAAATCCTTTCATCATCTATGGATTTATCTTTTTGTTATTGGTCTCCTCAGCTGTATACTTAAGAAAAACATCTTAAAAAGAAAAAAGATACAAAAATCAGAAAATAGTTGAATATGACAGTGAAAAATGCTACCGCTTCATTGGAGAACGGTTTCTCAAGTACAGAGATGCCAGACAACACAGAGTTAAGCTCACTAGATTTTCTCTGTGAGACACTAGATTTGAAACAAGTTTTGTTTCCAAAGAGGAGTAAGTTCTAAAAACTCATTTTCATTTGCCACTCCAAAAGCCTACTCTCGAGGAGTCCAGTATTTGAATAAAGAGGACTTTTCAGATTCAGATTCCCATGTATTGGCACAGCTCCACAAGGAAGCTTGCACAACTCCACCTACAGTATACTTTCTAAAGCCTAGTGGTTTAGACTTTCACAGGAGATTTACTCATAAATGTTTAATCATTAAGATATTTAGATATTTCTAAATATAAGAAAAGCTGCAAGCTCAAACAATCACAGTTAAACCATGCTCCTGCAGATATTCTGCATGTGAATAATTTTGTACTTGTGAGAAATGCTAAATCAGTGCAATAATTGATTTTTCAATTTTGCATATGAATAAAAAATTGTGGTCTTAATAATTTAAAAAAAGCTTGTATAAATCCTGAAATATTTCATTTTGAAAGGCTTACTTTGATTTTTATTACTTTTTTCCATCTCTTTTCAGAAAAGGAAAGAGATGAGAATAGAAACCATTTTCTGAATTCAACCCATACTCAAAGACAGTAGACCTGAAGCTTACATTTTTTCAAATAAACTATGCTAAACATTTGTTCAGCACTAACACCAAAAGTCAGTGGGGATATTACTCCTATTAATGCTGTTATCTACATACTCATACAGTACAAAACAAGTTGCTACAAAGATGGTACTACATATGGATATACTATTGCATGCAAGTGTCATATCAATTCTTTGAATAAAAAACCCCAACAAATTCAAGACCAATAAAATGTCTGCATGATTAAAAAAAATATTTTTCTTTAGACAGCTAATTATTCTACCATAGGATTTTCAATTTGAGCATTGCATTGTTGCGCCAGTTCACACAAACTCATTCTAAGATAAAAGCCATATAAAATATATGGTGAAAACAATTGCTTGTTTGGAAAAGTCTTCAAACTTTAATTAAAAAGAAAGCAATCTGTATTTTTATCAGTAATCTCACTGACTTTCTTGTTCACCTAAGGAAAAGGTGTATTACCTCCAAGTACTTCTGGACTGTATGTTTATGTATGTGAGTACTCCTGTGCAGTCTCTATATTTAGCTGCTTGTCAGGTGAAAATTTATGGTTAGACTGATATCCCCAATCAAGCCTCAATAAAGGGCAGTGCAGACCTGTTCTGCTGCAAGTGTAGGAAAGAGACAGAAGTGTAACTCAAAGATATAAGGAGTGCTGTACTGAATTCTAGCTGCTGGCCCTGGTTTTGACTTAGTGTTTTCCATGACTAGAGCCTTTTTGCAAAACAAGCAGGAAATTCTTATTACTTCGCTTGAGGTGTAAACATTAAATAGACCACAGCACACTTGGGTCCAAATATTCTACGCTCCACAGAGCCAATGCTGTTTGTTCATATTGATCATACCTATTCGTTACCCCAAAGTAGTCTTTAGTGTTATCTGTTAATTGTTTTCAGTTATCAAGCATTCCTTTAGTAGCTCCTACATTCAGAAGTCATTAAAAAAAACCAAACGACCCAAAACCCTGTTCGAATCTTCCTCGTTCACAAAACAAGGTCCATTCAGCAAGCAAGCGAATATCCATCCCTTCTTTCTCAAATGATGCAGTAGATTTTTAAAGCAATTTTACACAGCTATTGGCTTGACGTGGTTCCATGCTTGATGAAGCATGTAAATGACACTGAGCAGGTGTGACTAACAGCCTCAGCACTGCTTGCTTTGGTTATCTCTAATCCAGGCTGTGCAAACTTTTCAACTACTATAGTGAGGTATTGAAATTGAGGTCAGGATTGCAGAAGGGCATTTCCACTTCACCCAAAAATGAGGTTTACAGGACACTTGGGACCCTCAGCCTGAGCTTATACAAAGGTCATTAAATCCCTTGTAAGGTCAAACCTGAAAAAAACCCAACACCCAGGTTAATCTAGACTGTCATATCTTAAGGATGCTTCAGAATTACTCATGGAGAAGCATTTTTATTGATTCAGAGGGTTTACTTGAACTCTCCAACAATCTTCTTTCTCTAACAGCATTTGCTGTCTTCACCTTCAAAACTTGTACGTCTTGAGAAGCTAATCTTCCCTATGAAATTATTAATATTGAATTACTGTATTTCCTGTTACTCTGCATTGATTCTTCAGTGGCTTCCTTTATATGGAATTGTACACGAGAAGAATAAATTATTTCTAGAAGAACCTACTGCTAATGTCTAAATGTGATGTCAGATGTCTCAAAATGATATATGCTGTTGCTTTTTCTCAAATGATCAGAATTTTCACATTGACACAATTTAACAGCAGGACAGCTCTTCTTTATAGGCCACGTAATCCTCTCGCTACAATTATCTTCTGAGTCCAAGCATGTGCTGACTTTAGGTAAATGCCTACCAGAGAATTGGTATTTTTTGAAAAACCGTGTAGCTATCTGCCTTGAGAGGGAGCCTGAAACTGTATTATTTTCCTGTATAATTTGAACAGTGAACTGATAGTCTATCCTTAGTTCCCCCAGGTCACTTCTGGTGATATATTCTCTGCCAGTATAACTGCAACTAAAGAGAAAAGAAGACAGAAACCAAATAGTTGTCCTCCTGTCCAAAGCACACGTCTGTACTACCAAGTTCCCAGTTTTTATTGCATGCTTTCACTGAAAAACTACCCTCTCCTCTAGATAAGTGCATTAGTGTGAAGTGATCAAATTCTAAATAGTTGGGCTGAAATACACAGGAAGTAGATGAGTTCACTTCCAAACAGATTAGACTTACACAGAAATTTATAACAGCAACAATGCCCCAAAATAGCACTTGAAATAATTAAGAACACTTCCTTTTAAGTAACAGCATCTTTAGCTATTATATTTGTTTTAAATTAATAGCAAAAGAGCCAGAACAGGGGAAAAAAGTCCTTCTAGGGAGTCACGTAATTCCACTATTATCCTATTGGATTGTCTACAATCACCTAGTATTTAACGTTTATGTGAAAAATTCCTCTTTTAATAGAGGCTGAGAGAACATTCATTACAGAATATATGTTTTAATTAACTTTTCAAAAGAAGGCTTTTTCTCCCTTTGTGAAATGCTCTTGATAAATTAAGTCTTCAATAAAGGTATCTGTGCATCATAATTCTCCAAGGATTCCTGTCTCATGGAATCTACAGTTAATGAAATCATCTAAAAGTTCATCCTGGAAAATCCTCAGAAAAATCACAGAACACCAGTGAACAAATACATAACTAAGAAAATTGAAAAAAGTTAATATTCAGATATTTCTGCGATGAACTCCTCTAAAGCATGCAGAGTGAAAAAAAAAATCTTACCTATTCCAGTTCCACATTATTCTATTTTAAATTGAGTTTTACTTTCAGTTTACACTAATTATGAATGTCTAAAAAACCCACAAACAAATCCTGAAAGACATGAAAATAAACTATGCCTCTAGGAAATGGTATTTTGTTATTGCAGATATTCTTCTTATAATTTATATTGTGCAACTTGCAACATGGCATAGTTAAAATACACCCAAATAAACAACAAACACTGGGAAAACAAAGTCAGCTCAGATATGAGATATCAGCTCAGTCCTTCTCCTACTCATCTTCTGTGGCTTTAAACTGTTCCCAGTAAACAGAACTATGTTTTCAGCACAGTCACCTGTTCAAAAGTATGACCTTTGTGACCAAAACATATTTTTAGTATGCAGTATAATCTCTACTTTAGGCTTCAAAGGAAAGTTTTGAGTTTTTTTAAAAGTAAAAGCTTTCAGAGCAGCATTACTCAGTTTTTTCTGTAATTTTATTTTTCAAGCTATATATATATCTCAATATAAGAGAAAGAAGGTCATTTTGTAATGATCTAAATATATATTAATCTTCCCTCAAAGGCTTTATCCTCACAACAATTATGCTTTAATAGATCAAACAGAATTCATTAAATAAAAAGATTGTTTATCTATTGGATAAGAACCTGTTTTCCTTCACTTAAACACAGGATCACAAATACTTTCAAAACCCACCACAAACATTTTCAGATGCAGTTCACATAAAATTAAAGGAGTGGATGCATCCACTTAACACAAGCTTACCTTTTTGTTTCACCAGCAAAACAGATGTTTTACTAATATCCAATACTGTATGTAAAAACCCACTTAAAATTCTGGTCTACATAACTTAGCCTAGCACCTATGGTTTTGAACATATTCCAAATTGAACAGGAGAATGTATAGGACCAAAGTGTATTGAAAATTGTTTCAATGAAGTTTAATCTGTATTATAGCTTTAAAACTACTTTGGCTGAATGTAGACTAAGAAAACTATATTCAAAAGCAGTTCTAAGTGAGACAAGGAACAGAGTATTTTTAGCATTCTTTCTAAAACAGCGTTCTCTTCGTAACTAATATGACGCCAAAGGAAATGGTTAATTCTCTTGAGAGCCCACATCTTGCAAACCATTTAAAATGTATATTCTCAAAACAGTTCTCACATGCTATGTTTAAGTGTGTATACACAAAGTGCTGTGATGGCATCACTACTGAATGCAAAGGACTTCTACAAATGCCTGCAAGATTCTTGCAATGTATTCTGCACTGACAGAAGTCTGCTCAACATCAGGTGAGCCCATGCTGTACTAGCCCTCTCCTTGTCTTTTCCCCACTTTTTTCTTCTATCGGAGCATCTGGAAAAGACTGAACTATCTCCTCAATGTCGTTCTTTTTTTCCAAGTGGGCTTCCAATTTGTTAACCTAAATCTATCAATTTAAAACCAAACCACAAAATCTATAGGACAAATGAAATACCTCTCTGTTTACTCTTACTTTCTCTAAGTTATATAGAGAAACTTCTGTTAATTTATTTTAACAGTCAGATATGAGAGCTGTTTTCATGCTGTATGCACTTAAAAAAAATGAGAGAGAGAGAAGACTTAGCTCTACTGCTGCCACATGTCACTCCTCCAGTTAGTGCAGAGGTTGATCTAGATGGCAATGACATAAAACGCAAAACAAAACAAAAAAACCAAACCCAACTCCCCTCCACAATTAAGCCAAAAGAGAGCTGTGCTGATAGGTGGAAAAGCACTTCTTCTTGTTTCCCTTCCCTATCCCCATTAATACAATGAAAACTTGTAAACTTATAAAATGAAAGAAACTTGGGAACTTACGTCAATACATCAGGCTCTGGTTGCCATTCAAAATACTATACTACACAGAAAAGTCTGCACAGAAGGATAAGCTTTCAATAAAAAAAGTATGCAATATTTAGCTTTTTAACCAATTGTTTACTAAATGCTGATATTAAAAACAGTTATCTAGAAAAGTAACTCTAGGGAGTTACACAATTCAGTACCATGCAGTTCCACACATATTGCTGCAGCTTCTTTCACACCAACATGTGATTTTCCAGTAGATGCCCCAACTCCAGGGGGAGAATTTTCCAGTAGATGCCCCAACTCTCCAGAGTTCTCCAGGAGAACTCTGACTTCCCAAACCATGAGTCAGTCACAGTCTTCCTAAACTGAGAAAGACAACTGGTCTAGTGTGCTTGAACACAGTAACTTTCTTATCCAAGGACTGGTACAGTTCTCTCTAGCTACTGCGTCTGGTTGTCCCTGATTCCGCAGCCCAAATGACCAAGTACGCCCTTGCAGCAGAGCTAAGTGAACACTGGAGCAGTGGAATGGAGCAAGGCTTGAATTCACACCTGTAGATCCACAGAGAGATACCTTCACTGTAACACCAACTAATTCCAATCCTCATATAAAAGACCTCAGCATCAGACAGCACTAACACACAAAAAAAATTATGCTTCTGGCAGTACCATATCCCACAACATAATTTTATCTACCATCAGCCAAAAGAATGCATAGAGATATTCATTCAAGGTTAGCCATCATTTTCATTCCTGGTTCAAGGTGTACAAGGGCACAAACGTGTATTTGCTCTGTATCTTAGAATAATCCTCCAGAAGGAACTATGGAGATAGTCTGTCACTGGCTTTGAGGAGAATACTGTTTCATATGAATATATTTATCCTGTACTTAGGCACAATCAACAGGTAGAATTTGGCCCCTATTTACAAAAGGTATAATGAAGTAAAAACTATTGCATCACAAAAACAATTAAAAAATCCAACTTTTTAATTAGAGATTAAAATCAAATACATTTAGCAGCCTACACACCCACCTAATTATTTCTGAGTAATCTTATCAAATCATCATCTTACATTTTTCTTGCAAATGTTAAGTTTCTACAGTACCATATATAAACAATGCAAGTAGTAGCACGTGTCCCAAGCATTCTTTTGAAGTAAAGAACATTTATTGAATTCATGCTAATCAGGAATGTGCTAATTTATGACAATCTCTAACGTTACATCATAATGGCAGTAGATACAACTGAAAATGAGCAGAGGTTATTGTATCCAGTTGTTTCTACAATGTAGAGAACAGAAAGTGACTCTACAGCAAACATCAATAAGCCTGCACAGATATAATCAGCATTCTGAAATCAGATTGGCAATATTATTTACAAGTTCTAGATAGCAGATAAAAAAGATGTAAGGAAAATGCAGACTATGACACATACTTTGTATTAATAAGAGTTATTTTTTTTCCAGTGCTGCAGATATCCTGAGAAAAGTCATTATTAGTTTTGCTAAGCTCACCCGGACTATTTAAATGCAAACAAATTAAATTAAATTTGAAAAGAAACTTATTTTGTATTATATTAAATAAAGCTTGTAGTGTTACCCTATAGAAAAAATACTTCATGAAATACAGAAACTGCAGTCCTTTAAGAGTTGTGGATGCCCAACACTTAAGTAGCAACCTTCACTTTTGGGTTTGGTAATATTTTTGCTTCTGCATTAACTTACTCTCCCTGAATCAGAGGAACTGGAGCTCTTCAGCAGGATTTATGCTTATCTGTTTCCTAAAAATATGTAGTACAGTTAAATTTGACTTATTAATATAGTTAATTTCTATGTAATACAGTTAAATAGAATTTAACTCTATCTGTAACTCTTGAAGTCAAGTATCTACTGACCTCAGGAAGTCTACTCATGTTTTTAGAAAATGTACTTGACTAGGGATAAAGGACAAAGAATGAAAATTATGCAAGGAAGGAAAACAAAGTAATATACTTTGCATGGTTCCTCTCACAGCTGAAATTCAGGAATGGCTAGTTACCCATAGTTACTTAAACCAAATTAGCCTGTTGCTCTACAAATGGAAAGCTGTAAGTAAGAAAATATGCTTAGAATATCACAGATACTTTTCAAAATCAGCCATTAACATTTTTGCAATGCAAAGTCTTCTCAGCTGAGAAAAAATAGCCAGTTACTGCACGAACTAAGTCAAATCAAATCTTGACCAAAAAAAAAAAAAAAAAAATCTTGTAACTGCCTGAAGAACATATGCAGCATTTTTCTAACATTTGCATTCAAGGAAAAATGCAACATCATATGCAATATGCTGGAAAAAATGAGTCAGCTTGGCATTTCAGGTCTTTATCATGACCGGAATATCCACTAGTTGGTACCTAGCCTACTTTCTCCATTAAATTAGCACTATCAGCCAGTACTGAATATTAATTTTGAGAAAATATTAGCAGAAAATTCCATGACTGCCAAACAATTAATACATTATTAAACTTGAAAAATGCAGGATCATTGGCAAGACACTAAATCAGGAAACCATTACATAAGAATTTTAATATGGTCTAAAATCAAAAGAGTAAGAAAAAAAAGTTCATAGCAGATATACTTACTGTATTTTCAGAAAGAGAAGGCTATGTCTTTAAGTTTACTTTCCCTTTTGTAGTTTAGAAACTAGATTGGTCAGGTATTTGAGGAGAATGTGTGTGTGGTGAAACTGACCTACCACATATGAGTTTTTGCATGCACACTTTCGAGTTTTCAGACAATTTATGAACAAACTAAGAAGAGTTTTTCTACATATCAGTGATTAGAATGTGTATGAATAAGTAAGTCCTTTCTAATTTATTTCCAACTGCATACGGAAATAAAATAATGGCCTGTAGCAACTTTGGTAACAAAATCTGAACACACTTCCTTGTAAATAATATACGACAAAATGCTTGAGACTAATACTGGTGTCATCCATTACAGAGGAAAACATACTGAAAAGTTAAGTTCAACATTAAAGAAACACATTGCAGATCCAGTTGGGCACAGATTTCAATGATGTTGATTTTTCAGTGTCCTTCACCTACAAGTCCTGCAAAGTTTTCTAGAATGCAATAGCTGCCTGCTTTTACAGCAGTGGATTTTTAGAATGCTTTTTAGAAAGTATCACTATTGCTATACTCTCAGCCTTCAGCCACCATACAGATACTCTAGCAGAAGTTACACAGGTTATACAAATATGTGGATACCAAATGTTATGCTACTTTGGAGAAAGTAAAAAAGATGACTTAGCCACTAAGGGCCACCTTCTAGTACAGGAGACCCTGGTAGAAAGCTTGAATTATCACTTGACAAAGAGCTGAAAAGCAATCTGTTCTAGACAGATTTTTCCTTGGGTCTTAGATGGAGGATATGCAAAAAAGTAAGCATGGAAAGGAAACCGTTTGCAAAGAACATTGTTAGGAGGCAATACTCCCTTTCACTTCCAAAGTGGTATGCCATCTGAGGAGAGGTAAAAGACGGAAAACCAAGACAGGCAGGTTCATAAAGAGGGACTGTGCCCAGCATTGGGCCAAGACCCCATTTCCAGAACTCTGGACATTCTGGAGAAAACAGACTTCTCTCCAAGGTTCAATCAGCAACCCAAATAACTGCAACTCATATTAGAAGAAAGTAAGACTTTACACTATCTCAGCGTCAAGCCAGCAAGTAGAAGTTACAGTCCTATCCAGTGAATTTGTATCTTATTTCTACAGGAATTTTACAAACAAGAATATTTGCACAGCAAGTCTAAAGATGTAAACAAAAATATTAATGTAAATTAAACTCAGAATGAATACAGAAGTACTATTTGACTAAATATTTTCTATAGTATCATGACATACAATTCGATTAAGTACTTAATATAATAACATGACAGCTTTTTTCATATCATCACACAGGTAGTGCCAAACTGATAAAAACTGCAGTATTTTAACATGTAAGCTTAATTACATCACCCATCCTCTCTGGTTTGACTAACACCAGCAGCTAAAATCGCTACTGACTATGCTCATACTGCATCTCCAATAATCCAAAATCCACATGAAAGCAGCAACTGCTAAGTTCTCATAATCATCAGTAAGAGAGAGGGGATTACTGAGGTCTGAATATTCAAGGGCAGGAAATTCTTCTCCAAAGCTTATTATGAAAGTAACCCATTTCTATACATTATGCATTATGAAAGATATCTAGGTTTCTTTAAAACTGACTTAATTGCTAACTGCTACACAAACATTTGTTTCTTCAGAAGGACTAAACAACCGTACAAAACACAGAAAACTGTCTAGTAACGCTGTAAGTTTGGAACTCTCAAAGCATATGCCTTAATAGCCTTGTTCACATAAAAGCACGCAGTTGTTATATCTTCCTAGATGGTTTTTGCACAGTCACATGTGCCAAATTATTAAGTCAAGAACTGGCGATACAGACAACGCTGGACACACCTTGTTCTGTTTGCGTGATTCCTGGAACTTACCCCCAAAATTATTTGTTTTGGTAAGAAAAGCTGATTTGCAGGAAGATTCTTAATTCAAACCACAATTTCAATTGCTGAAGATCCTTTACCCATACAAGTAGACAAAAAAAGACGGAAGTGTCCTTTATGCTCTTTAGCACAAGGAAACCAACTTTCCAATAAAGTACTGTTATCAAGGTACACATGAGGTGGTATATTATACATGTGTATTAAGTGGGCGCTGCACTCCAGGTTTTCCAAATAACAGTAGCACGATTACTTTTCTTCTCCTGTTGGTTCTGCTTTTTATACAGAAGCAGCTGAATCTGAAGCAAATATAATTGGGCTGAACATGCTGTTAGATTGTACTGCCGGACACAAAAAGTGAAAAGTTACCACTAGTTAATCAATATGTAGTTCAAAACACAAGTTCTGAATACATTTCTAAAATGAAAAATGCCAAGAGTGTGACTTGGTGTCCTTAAAGGAGATAAACACCAAACTCAGTTTTAGCTTGTACCTGGCTTACAAGAGAAGTTCTTCAACCAGCAACATGCACCATACATAAATCATTATTAGAGAGGTGAACTCTGCTTACATGTGGTTATCCATAAATGAAAATTCAAAGATGCAAGGATTAGGAAAATAGAGCCCATTTATGATCTTCACCTGAAAATGACATCTTACAAAGTGAATCTTAGCACTTATAGTCCTTGCTAGGAAAAAAAAAAAAAGCTAGGGGAATTACAGCTTATGCTTTACTGGTAAATAGTGACAACCAGAAGTTTGGTGACAGAATTATCAGAACATTTTCTGCTACTAGGCAATTTATCACACCAAAAGATGTTCAACATATATTATTAAATAAGCTCCAATTTTCTATATTTTATTCTTTGGTGTATTAGCTGCAGCAGTCTGCTTGCTTTGACCAGTCAGGCTCTGAATGGATTCCAGAAAGACCTGTATCAACATATGTCACTGCAACACCCTTCAGCTAATCTGGAAAAAAAACCCCAAACAATCAATGACACACCAGAAGCTAGCATAGGCAGCTGAAGTAGACACAGTGGCCCTCTATTCAAAACAGAAGATATTGACAGGAATAGGAAAAGGGGATGTGATATCCAGAGGCATATGGGGATGTGATAGGGTAGAATCAATCTTCAGATGAGAAATACAGCTTCAAATACTATCTGTTATGCAGTCCCAGTAAGAGTCTTCTACAGAAAGACTGCCTGGCATGCCAGAGCAAAGCCTGGGGTCAAGTGAGCAAGAAAGACTCCAAGGAATTTTTTTTAATTTGCCTATGTGTCATTCAGAACTTTTTTCTCTGACCAAGGAAGTAAAAGCTGAAGAAACTGAGCCCTAATTGTGAGGGCTAAAGATGAAGAAGGAACCTGTGCAATCTGCTCCTTCACTGGAGCATGCCATAAGATTGCAGAAAACACTCAAATACAAGTTTTCAAGAGCAGAGTTTTAAAGCAATTCTACCACCTCATTTGAAGCCAACAAGCAATAAGTCACTGTTCCTTACAACCTCCAGTGAGCAAGAAAGCAAGCTAACAGTGAGAAGGCAAGCTCCAGTGAAGCTCTCATTTCATCTGCATCAAAGCAGCACGTTGAGGCCAGCTCTGTAAATAATACTAGGTCACTAGGTTGTGTGACAATAGCAACATCTAAGTTACGCACCCGTAGAGGCCTTCGCTTCTCTGTATGTGCCTTCTGCTTTCTTAATGCTTTCCCAAGCCACCATCCTCTATCGTTACTTTCTATAGGACTGACATGGTCAGTATTAAGCTACACTGGTACCACAGCCTATTGCAGGGCATAATATGGACCACAGATACCCAAAGTTAATTTAAAAGGTTTTACATTAGTAGAATGAATCATGTGAGGGAAGCTTGCTCTCACTGAACTTGGTGCTTCGAGGCACCAGCAACGAGGGTAGCAACAGTTGCATATGAATCCATGAAAGTCTAGTTGTTTCACACAGATAAAAATTTATCTACAAAATTAGCAGAGGGTTTTTAAAATAGTTGAAAAAGTATGTATGTATACCAAAAAAGCATGGATAATATATCCTAAAAATAAGGAGTTTTTTTTTAAGTATACTTGGGATTTGCTCACTTGTCAAAACCAGGAATGAAGTCAAAGGACCTAGGTCTCCTCTTGGGAGAGGGAGATGCCTCCCTCCTGTGCACTATGGCTGCTCCTGGGTCTTTCGCCCAGTCCTTCCAGCTCCTCTGGAAATGATAGGAACAGAAGGATTAGAGCAATACAAGGAGGGATCAACGTCCTCTTTTTTATTCACTCATGCTTATTGCTCTACAGACAGCATCCTTGCTGACCTGAACTTTCTGCTGGACAGGGAATTGATACTTTGCTGCACAACCCTCAGGCAGAAGAACTGTTTCCACCTCTGAAACCAGCTAGCACTGCATTTAAATATGCACTTTTTTAACACTTGCTGTCTTGTAGCTCAATAGCGCCAAAATTACAGACAAGATCTATTTGAAAGTACAGACAAGCTCAGACTGAAAACAGTTAACAGGACCTCTCTACTTAGGAATTAATTAGATTTGGTTGTTTTAGGATCACATAATTGAGAAAGTAAGGGCACACTCAGGCCAAATCACTTTTGGCAGAGTCTTCCCACAGTACTACGTCACACCCTGATTTTGCAATCTATATCCACTGCTGCCAAACAAAGAGTAATGCTTCATTTAACCCACACCCTTGTATAATTTGGCTGAGAGTACTTCCTTTAGCCTGAAGGCACAGCAGTAATTACCCTAACATACACCAATTTCAAGTAAATATAAATGGTGTGCTTTTGATAAAGTTTTTGGAATCTTCAAAGATTGCTGTTATTGTGCTCTGTATTTAGTGTAATTTTTAGTGAAATATTTTAATTAACTTGCCTAGAAGAAATATGAAAAAGAACATACAATAAAGGAACATGTGTATGTTTGATCTCAGTATAAACAATTCTAGCAAGTTTAACTAGAAAATACAAACTCTTCTGACATTTATAACCTCTTATCAATCAGGTAGAGGAAACTGGATAGCCAACCTTTTAAAATAGAAGAACTATATTGTCATTAATGTTAATGCTTTTGTCTCTGTGTCTTTACTATTCTGTTGGAACATTTTTGTGGTTAGATGAATCTATTTATACACCTTTTGTTTTCAAATTAAAAAAACCACTTTTTACTATTCATTTTATAAATGTAAACACTCAGCTCTCCTAGCTTAAAACAAGGTCCTGTATTCGAGCCTTAAGCCAGAACTCTGACAGTGGCAACTGACGTTGGCAGCACAGCAGGGCCACAGAGCTCTCAGGAAGTTCTTTCCCCTGCAGGTCGCCTGAACTGCCTGTAAGCCATAGTGAGGGCACAGCTGTGTCCTGGTACTCTTAATTTTTATTTTCTGCCAAAGTCGGCTGCAAGGTGGAACATCCCAGACTCTAGTGGCTCTAGTGACTGAGCAGAAGGAGTAAGATCAGGGAAGTACATGCAAAGGTTGGCTGCAGGTGACAACTGAGCCTTCGTAATCTATTTGCACTGAAGAAACTGAGACACAGTTTCTTCAAATGTAAATCATATGGCAAAATAGCTTATAAAAGAACCAGAAAGGCATAAAAAAAAAAAAAATTCTTGTGATGGATGCTTCTATTGTTTTGAAAGAAAATTAACTTTGAGAAAAATATTCTTTAGTTGAATTTTTCAGTTCTTCCATTCTGCTATGAGCAAATAATAATAATACTAGAAAAGTTTTATTTTCTTTCTCCCTTCTCTCTTATACCTTTACCCTAAGCAAAAGTGAGATACACGACTATCTTAAAATGAATTATCATTTTCCCCAGGGGAGTTCCCATTCAAATTAGCACACAGACATACATTAAAAAACATTTTAGACCTAATGTTCTTCTGCTTTTGGTAAAAATATTTTTACCTAACTTCAATGTAGTTAAATCAGTTCACACTTGCTGAAGAGCTGATCTGTGGTGTTTAGCTGGTACTTTGTCTCTACTCAGTTCTCTTACCCTCTTTTGAAAAGTAAAGAAAAAATCTGGTACTTGAATCTAAAACTTAATCCGTTATCATAATTCCTCTGTGACTATGCAGTGCTTTATAGTTAAAATAAAGCCTTGTAATGAACATAAAGGTATTATCTTTGGTTAATAGAAAATAAAACCCCAGAATAATATGCTGAAAAACTGGGGACTAAAATAAGCCAAGTTTATTCACTTACAAAGTGCTAGTTTTATGCACTCTCTCGTAACAGTTTTCATAAGTTATTGTTATCCAAACTGGGGGGTGGTGGGGGTGTTTAAGTAATTCAGTTTCCAAAAGATGGAAAACATACATACTTGATCCAATCAAAGAGTTAGAAGCAACTGAGTTCTACAAATTACAGCAAAGCGTGAAAATTCTGCAAAGTTGCAATTAGATATTTGTTATAACAACAAAAACCAATTCATATTTCTACATTTAGGAATGCAAAAGAAAATTATAGGCAATATTTTCCATTTTTTAGAACCACTGTCCCATTAAAATAATTAAATGAAAAGGCCACATTTCAAAAAAATTCCAGCCCCATAAAAATGTTAGAAGAATTCTCTTGAAAATTTTTAAATGGTTAAATTTCTGAAAAATGTGTCAGGCAGGATCAGTTCTCCAAATATATGACAGAGCAGGAAAACAGCAAATTGCATAAAAACATAGAAAGATAACTGAGAAGTGAGACAAGTATTGGGCACATATTTCTTCCATCTTAATGCACATTCACCCTCTTCAAACACATGACAATCTTCTATAAGCAGATTGTAGCTTGCAGGAAGCTAACCATTCTGCAAGCATTTCTTCTTATGTATTCTTAGACCACCTTCTATTTTGGCAGCACCTCTACAGGACATACTAATAGGTGTTCTGTATTTCTATAAAGTTTAAGACTTATAGACAACTGGTAGTAGACTACTAATCAAAGATATTTCCCCCACTGGACTGCCTGATCACATTGAGGCCATTACGACTATCCCATAGTGAACAGGAAACTTGCATTTCTCCCTCTGTAGTAGTAAGGATAAATAAGAAAAGATAAACATATATCAGGCCACCAGGGAAAAAACTACTAAAACCCTTCTGCACAGGCCTCAACGTAACTTCATTATTTTCTTAATCAGTATCACAAAAAAACCCCGCCCAGCAGACTCACTGATACTAATGAAATTGAGAGACTGTCTTTGCTTACAAAAAGAAAGTAGGTAATGTTTAATAATCTCACATTCTCATATTTAAAAGTAAGGAAAATTAGTTTCCATCATCACCTATTCCTCCTAGCAGCTTGTATTACACTCAAACCACTTTCAACTAATAGTGTGGGTACTGAGCCACTTTTAGGTATGTATTTGGTACTCTTCACCACAATATCCTCCTGCCCCAATTTTAAGAAGATGTGGGGCTAAAAAGAAGTATCTCAAAGTGACTTAGACTTTATGGCAAATTGCTACACCATTTCCATAGCTCTGATCTGTGCAGCCCTGCAGGCTTAATTGCTTTCCCAATCACAGCAAATCTAAATTAAGCTGTTGGGTGAGCTAATGAGGGAACACACATTACAGTTTAACAGTGAACGGATATACCCAGATTCTTTCAAGACAAAATCAAGAGTTCTTTTCTTATGATTATATTCTCCACAAGAGATCTTTTACACACACTCAAGCTATTTCTCTTAAAAAATGAATGAGATCTCACTCCTACTTTAAAATTTGATAAAATAGAGTATTTACAGTAATATGTTAGGATCAAAAAAAAAAAAAAAAAGTACTTATTCAGTGATCTGTGTGTCATTCAATTCGCCTGCATGGATTGGATCCCCAGTAAACAGATTTCTCCAACTGGCGCTCCTACTGGCACTCCCACTAAACAAGAATGGTCCCCCAAGGTCAGCATTATCTAACTTCAGCACAGTAGTGTGGGAAAGCCAGCAATGCTGCTGGCTGTACCGCATGCTTTCTCTGAGTCATTCTCCGTTTGCCAATCAGTTCTTTCAGTCCTCTTTGAAAATGCCATCAACCTGTATCCAAACATAGCCAGAGATATCTACAAATATTGTATTTCATGTTATACTTGGACTATATATTACACACACATGCAACCTTCAATTAATATATACTGTCATCTTTTTTAATATCTCTTCAGGACATTTTATTACTGTTTATTCTCAAATTAGAAAACTAAGCTATCCTAATAGTAAAACTGAATTCAATTGTTCATTTGATACATTTTCAATGATAGTTTGCATGAGTCTTTTTTTCCCCTAACAATTTCTTGTTAAGAGATGAAAAGAATAAGGCCACACTGAACTAGCTTTCTACACACATTCTTCCTTAAGTGGCACAAAATTATGTGAGAGGCAAGATTAATACCCCCCAAAACAAACAAATAAAAACGTTAAAGTCCTCCAGGACTGTGGTGGTACTGAAGACAGATGTTATAGAGTTGGGAAGAAAGTATGAAATATTGAAAAAAAGTAATCAATGATACAAACACAGGTATGAGGATGTAACTTTTGACTGTTTCTGCAGTATCTCTGCAAAAACGTGAATTTTGCTACTTGATGTACCTCCTTTTTCTGCTTCTAAAAAAACCAAGAATCAAGATAGTATTCTAAGAGCATTTAGTTGATGCATAAATATTTTTGATATCTTTGGTGTAGAAACCTATTTCACTGTTTGCTTGAGACTGAAAAAAGAAGTTTTAAATAGTCTATCAAATATAACGGAGGACTTAAATGAAAAGCCAGTTTTGTTATTATCTTCAGAGGGTGCTTTGAAGCTTTCACTTTATATAGGTGGAAAACACCTTTGACTGTCAGTTGTGTTAATGGAAAGAGAATTTCTAATTGTTCTCAATCCTGCCAAAGTGTTTTTTTGTTTTTGAGATTTTTTAAAGATACAAGAACCATCATGTTTCTAGCACATACGTAATTAATTTTTAAGAGCAGGTTTAATTAACTGGTTTTATTGAAGTCAAAATTTTAGTGAAAAAATCTGTGCAGTATTTATAGTCAAGCTTCAATCTCCCACATAGTTAACAATTAGGGTCCCTGCTAATTACAATTACTTGAAACCTAAAACTTATTTTAGAAAACATGCCCTGAACACAGTGGGAGTTACTGAAGAGTTGCTGCTGAATAAAGCCTAAAAATGCAGGCCGTTTCTTTCATGGCATGCCATGGATCTGCAAAACAGTGTCTGAGAGTATAGGAATGTGATTTCACTGTCCAAAGATGCTCACAATCTTAAGGAGGGAAGGCAAACAAAACCAGAGGGGATTTTAATGTCTCTCAGAGAACGGGTAATTGAAAGCTGGAGCTTTTGCTACTTCCTTTTTTGTTTAAAAAATAAGAAATAGGAAATGTATTATCCTGGAAGAAGGTACAAAGATGAGAACATGACAAGGAAAAGACAGCAATGTCTAAGACAAAGTCCTGGATAATGCTACAGTGCAGTGCTGCAGAGTAGTACTGCAGCACAGGTATGATAAAATTAGCACTGAAGCATGAGCCTAAGTAGAGCTATGCAGCACAAGGGAAGTAAAACCTCAATTCTGACTATCAAATACAGGTCTTAGACAAATTTTCTTATTACAAAAAAAAAAAAGAAAAGAAAGAAGAAAATCAGTTCAGCTTACATATTACATACTTTTAGGGACAGATTCCCTAAGCAATAATCAAGTAAGAATGAGTAATCTGCTACATATGCAACATGGAGAAATCTGACTAGAGCGAAAAATAGGACCAGCCATAAGACTTTATGAATCCAAATTACAAAGGTAAAACTCAAAGGGGATGACTTTCTCCGAAGACACACATCTAGCAAACTTTTCAAAAAACTGAAATAGCTACCAGCATAGCTGCAGCTTCACTGAAGCAGACAAAAAAACCCTGATATGGTAAAATGAGTTACACTCTCAATGAAAAATTCCAACTGACAGACTATCAGGATGGACAGTAAGAAAACTGAAGTTCCATGCCTTCCTCTCAAATTTAACAATACCTTTGTGAGAGGAAGGCACACAACACACATTTCCTTAAATTTAAATTAATTTTGTTAAATTTTAAGAAATCTTTCTAATGAAGTGCTTTATACATAATGCATAAGAAACAAGTTCATCCAGGTCTTCTATCTGCTTTGTGGTACCTACTTCTTTAATTACTGTTTGTCAAAATTCATTACTTTTTTCTAGTAATTCTAACCACACTCTTGACAAAACTTTAAATATATCTCTTGCACAGCACTCTATAGCATTGATGGGAAAGCAGTAGATGTTAACCTTGAATTTAGTAAGACTTTCAACACTGTCTCCCATAACATTCTTATACACAAACTGATGAAGTATGGACTGTGCAAACAGACACTGCAGTGGACTGAAAATTGGCTGAGCTGCAGGGATCAGAGTTTTGTAACCACTTACATGAAATCTAACTGGAGACCAGTCACTAGTGGTACACTCCAGGGGTTGATACTGGGGCCCACACTATTTAACATCTCCATTAATGACCTGGATGATGGGACTAAGTGCACCCTCAGAAAGTTTGCAGATGATAAAAAAAACTGGGAGGAGTGGCTGATACACCAGAGGGACATGCTGCCATTCAGAGGGACCTTGACAGGCTGCAGAAATGGTCCAACAAGAACTTCACAAAGTTCAACAAAGGGAAATGCAAAGTCCTGCATTTGGGGAGGAATAATCTCATGCACCAATGCAGACTTAAATACAGAAAATACCATTTAAACATAGAAAAACCCCTTTAGACAGGGTCCTGAGCACCCTGCTCTAGGTGAACCTGCTTTGAGCAGGAGGGTTGAGGCTACATGGTCTCCAGAGGCACCTTCCCACCTTGATGATACCGTGATCTTGTCTTTACTCATCTCACATAAAAAACATTCTATGCTTGAGAAAGGTGCTGAAGCTCTCTGATGACTAAAGAACAAATTATTTAATTTAGAACAAAGATAGGATATCTAAGTATCGCATGTAAAACTCAAGATCAGGGATTAAAAAAACCATAACTGAACAAACTCTTTAAGGAGACAAGGAAGGATCTGACATTAGTTTACAACTGGAGGTTACAGCAGCTGGCATGCAGAAACCCAAACACTAGCAGACTGCTTCACTCTATATGGAGTCACTTCATGCAGGTAACAATTCACCTTTTTGTAATATTAATTAAATAATCAGAAAGGGGTGCTCATTATAGAACAGAGGAAAGACTGAAATAAGAAGAGGCATCTTTGCTATCACACTATGAAATAATCAAGGACATATGAACCCAAGTGGTTTCCAAGTAACTCAAGTCTGCTTTCACAAAATAGTGTTGCTGAGGGAAGGGGCTATACTAGAATGATAAGTGGCATTGAGCCATATTTTCAGTGTTTCATGAATTTTTCCTTCACATAAAATATATTTATGTTTCTTGTTTGACTGCAATGTTGTGAGAGCCTGTGGACACATGCTCTTTAGGAAGGACTGATAGGGAAGACAAGAATGGAGAGTGCTGTAGGGAAGGGAGGAGAGGCTCAAATGCATAGAGCTACAGAGCAGGTGACAGGTTTGTCAAGAGCGAATGGGTCAGAATTGGAAGAGAGGTCAAAAATATGGACATTGTGGGGGGCACCTGCTACAGACTGCCTGATCAAGAAGAGGAAGTGGATAAAAACACCTTTAAACAGAGCAAGAAGTCTTGAAATCACAGGCCGTGACTCTCATGGAGGTTTTGAACCACCTCAGTATCTGCTCAAGAGACAAAAACCATGGGCTACAAGCAATTCAGACTTCTGGAATGTGCTGGGGACAACTTTTTGATGCAGATGCTGAACAGACTGACTAAGGGGGCTGCACCCCTGAGCATGCTAATAATAAGGCAGAACTGGTTGAAGACAAAGGCAGTCCTGCCTCAGTGACCATGAGATAACTGATCTTGAGTGAAGTGAGGAAGGTAAATAGCAGAACAAGGACTAGGGCTTCATGAAAGCCCATATACATGTGAAAGCATGCCCTTGAAGAAAAGCCAAAACGTACTATGTGTTTGAGAGTACACAGAATCCATCTGTTAAAAGTAATGTTCACTACTATGCCTTTTAAACGTGCTCGTTCATTTTATTTGAAGTATTACAAAATCACTTACAGCTATTTCTGCAAATATATCTGGATACAGAAAGATTTAAAAGTCAGGAAAGATCTGCAGTATTACTGCTACTGCCCATAAATCACAAAGGTGGATACCCCATTTTTCCACTGTTTCCTACCTAAAGCAAGTCCTAGATAATTGTCTTGTTAAAAGAAGAAAGTGCTGCATGTATCCAGGCTACTACACTGTCCATATCACAAGACATCAGCTACAACCTTATTAAGTTAATAAAGCATGCATATACACCAGTTACACGGTTAAAAAGATTGCTAACAGAGTTTAACACATGCTGCCTGTAAGGACTTCACTGTAATGGGAATTCTGCATTTTGCTTTAAGAAGCACTAAATACACAGCAAAAGGTGACAGGAAAGCGTGAGAATGAGAAGACTGAATAACTGCCAACATAACCCTCAGGAATATGTAATGATCTGCTGGACAAAAATGAAGGATTTCTGTATTACAGGCAGTTGTTAACAATGCAACATCCCAATAATGTAAGTACAGAAAAGCATACATATTGCGTATATGAACCCAAGACAGGAAAAAAAAAAAGGTTTTGTGCTTCCAGCACAATCCATAAATGAATAGATCTGCTTAAGTACAGATTTTCCATTATTCAAAAGTAAAACTAAACTGGCAGTTAGGAGCTATGAACATGAGCACCTATCTTCACACTTTATAACCAACGGGGAAAGGTAAAATAGATGAGTACATCTTTCTCATATGTTTCACTGAAAACAGCTATCACAGTAGAACAACTTGGAGACCTCCCAAATGACAAGGAAGTCGTTTAGGATTTTAAAATATTTTCTTACAGGAAAACCTATTTCACTTGTGGTCCACTAGCATTTTTATGGTTGTTTCCCCTAAAAATCTTCATTTTCTCATTGCTTTCATTAACTGTTAAAAGACCATTAAAATGTATGTCTTTTTTACTATACTTCCCTTGCATAAATAATATCGTGTACCTGTGGATCATCTTGAAGTATTAGTCAGTTTTGGAAACTACATTGGGAGCACACATGAACAGCTATAACATATATCTATGTTTGTTCATGCTATTTAAGAAGTCTCCATCAACGCATTTATCTGTGCTTCTGCATAAAGTAAAATTCAAGACAATAAAATGCACTGGTTTGAGCAATATTAGGTACAGGCATTTAAAACAATTTAAAGTATTTATTAATGTTCTTTAAAGGGTTGGTCCACTTATTTTGAATACTCACAATATGTAAGACAGCATATGTATTCTACTGTTTCTGTAAGATTTACACACTCTGGAAACAAGAAGCATCTGTTGTGTAATAGCTGAGTATTATTCTGGCTCTAAGCTCTTTTGTTAAGGTAGAAAACGGAAATATAGAAGTTACCTGGAGTATGGCCATTTACACTGTGAATTACTGACTAAGTGTGATTCTGAGACTAGTGGTCAATCTTTTAGTCCATGCTAAGGACCCTTTCCCCCGCTGCTCAGAAAAAGTAATCATAACTTGATTTGCGAAGAAAATTGTCTGCCTTTGGGAGATAATTCTATATAATTATAGAGACTATTCCTATCTTTACTATCTACATTTTAAATCTCTGTTACCTGTTTTTAGTTCATTATATATTCCACCCTCCCCCTGGACTTCTTTGTACTCTTCTCAAGTATACAAAACAAAACCACTTTAAAACTAAGGCTCCAATTTTTTGTCTTATTTTACAGGTGCCCAAAAAAAGAGAAAAAGGCATGAAATTACCAATTTTATTATTAAATATTGTGATTACCAATGCAACAGATATTATTAGCAAAGTAAGTATCAGAAAAACGCACAACTTCATTGCTTACCTTTTTCTCGAAATCTCTGAATACAAAACATCCTTAGAAACAAACCCCTAAAAATAAACACAACTGCAAATAAACTACCAAGCACTATGGTTCTTAAGTGCTTTTCTTACTACTGTTTTCTTATATCAGTACATCTGGTTTTAAAAATATGATTTTATTGTTTTTCAGTGTCTGTATTTAAGATACTTTAGTAAGTATTAAAATATTATCAAAATATTAAATTAAGAAAAGGTTGCAATCTCATACTGTTCTAGGAACTTACAGCACTAATAAATAAGTGTACAGCTTAAAGAAAAAGTATTACAAGGGAACATATATCATTACTGGACTGTATCACACTGCACTTTATAAACAATATCACATATAACAAGCAGGACACTCCCTGAAAGAGCTGCACAGCAAAATTTATAAAGGCAGAAAAAAATCCTCATGTTATTACTTCCATGGGGAAGTTATTACCCATTCCCTACGGAGAGTGCAGAAGTAAAGAAAGAAACTTACCACTTTTAGGAGTGAACAAATACGGAGGATTCAGGGGAGTGCTCAGAGCGCCTTGCAGTCTTAGCTTGGAGTGTGGTGACAGCGATGATGGCGCAGGAAGCAAGAGATTTGAGCTCGCCTGTAATAGGAAAGACAAATCAGAAAGAAGTGTAATTTCCTGGGTGACTTACTGATGCAACAGCTAGAAGAGAAATATTTGCTTACTGTGAATAGCTATTAAATTCCAGGAAAAAAAATTAAGACTCAAGTCGATTATAAATAACAATTTCAATGATGGGTTGGGTTTGGGGTTTTTTTAGACTATTTGGAAACAAAAACTTTGAAAAATTATTGACACAGCTGTAAATTGAATTGCATGTTTACATATGGACACAAACTCTCAAGCACTGCAAACAATGGAATAGAACTGTTTGAACTGGAATCTCGTTGCATCTTCGTGTATAAAAAAAAGTGACATTTATAAATGGTTATAAACTTATAAACATAAAATAACTTCTCATTTTTGAGTACTCAAACTACACTACATCCACAAAGAGATTACTCAATATTAGAATGAAGGAAAAAAAATCTTAAACCAGTCCTAACATAAAACTGACTTCTGCAAATCAATAAAGCATACTGAGACCAAAACACCAGATGCTTCCTTTATGTAAGCTACACAAAAAAATATCTGCAGTCCTAATTTCCATAGCAACAAAGATCATGTTAAAATTTGGTTTGCTATGGAGTTTCTTGATATACAAGCAGCTATCACAAAGCAAAAATCTTTCCAAACTTTACTCTTGACATATTATCCAATACAGCCTATGAAAAAATACATTATAACAATCTTAGGTTTTTTACATGATCCAACTGAGAATTTTACTGTTTGTTAAACATATTTTCACTGGCTGCCTTGATAACACAGCCAAAGGGGAGGGAAAATAGCCCTTAAATAAAATACTTGTAACTTTCTTCAAACAAAATATTCATATGCTAAAATTTTTGAATTATTTACATAAACCAACATAATTCTTGACCCTTTCAAAAGTCAAGCCTATTTCACAATCTAGAATAAATGCATATGGTCTCTTAATCCAACTAAAAGCCCACACTCAGTGGATCACTACCTTTGGCCTCAGTAAAATCTAAATCAGACCCTTAAACTTTAGTTGTGGGCCACAACAGAACAATGACATTTTGCAAATTTTCAATCTACTGACTTGTCAATTCTGTTTAAAGAAAGGAGACAGCTAAAAACAAAGTGAATCAGTGGCTTATTTCCAGAAGGGCTATAATTTATTTTTATATATATATATATATATAATTTCTGCCATTTATTAAACATCAAACAGTTCAACAGGTTTCAATAATGCAGAATACGTAAGCATTGGCAGAGGTACTGGGATACAGGTAATATAGCACCAAAAAGTGTGTTGCATAACTTCACCGGGCCATAGAGGATATCTGCTATCATCTCCTCTGTATTACTACACTAGACATTCATCTTAATGTATCTGGTTTTTGTGTAGCAATATGGATTTAATTCTACTAAAAGAAGTTGATAATAAAAACTGTCTTTTACTCATCAAGTACTCTCTAAGCAACTGCACGCAGTTGTAATGACTATGCTCCAAAACTGACCAGAAAGAAAAGCAAGACAGAAAATCACATCAACCATTGAACATGATGAAAAACGCATTAAACCAGCCAGATTTTACTGCAGTGTATGAACTTAACAGAATGTTAGTAAACAGTAGTTGTGAAATGTAAGCAAAATGAAGAGGCTTGTTTTTCTGAAAAACAACAACAAAATCAATCTGCTTTTCTTCTATTTACATATGCAAGTGACTAAGTTTCATTAATATAAAGTTTTCTCTGATACACACAAATAAGGTGGAAAGCCAATGGCTTATGTGTTTACTCAAACACAGAAGAATAATCTGTTCTGCAAATGTGTCCAGCTCAGCTTCCCAGTGTTTCATCTTCTTTTAACCACTCTTAGATCTAGGGTGACCCCTTCTGCAGTAAGACTAATGAGAAGATCTTGCCCCTACATAACTTGCTTGCTGAGTGCATACTACACCATCAGTGATACAAACTTACGTTTTCCAGTCAAATATTCTCATGGAATTCTCTTTCAAATTTGCTATCAAAAAGTTGGTTTCAGACACTACCAGGGAATGAAGACAAGTTGAATATATCAGCCTTTGGAAATCAAATTATCACAACAGAGCAAACTATTCAAAACTAGCACTTAACAGACACTTCGCTGGTTCATCCTGGAGGGAAAAAAGTATCAGGAGAAACTGGTCTTGATTGTGGTGCTTGAACGAATTATATAAGAGATATGGAACTCTGTAGGTAAATTATTCCTATACATCATTTAATTCACTTCTCTTTTTTTTCCTGCTGTATTACCCAAATACTCTCATTATACATGCCAAACAGCATACTTTGAAATCAAATGCAATAGACACGTACATTAGAAGATTGAATGTACGCTCCTGAAGATTTAAGAAAATCAGCCTTTTTAAAATGCAAAGCAAGTTCTATCTTGCAACTCTTCCTTCCTCTCCAAGTCCTTAAAAACGAGGTAAAAAACATTTTTATAAAAGAGATATTAAAAAGAAAGTTTTAAATTTAAGCAGTCTTACAGGAATGATTCATTCCTCCCCCTAATGGCAGTGATGCTCAGTGCAGGTGAGCTATAAAAGACTGTCCATCCAAAGTAAACACAAAATCAGAGTTTTAATGACCTTTCTGCCACTAGCTCTTAAATATTATTTAAATCTCTAAAAGGCCCAAAGAAGGAAAAAACCCACAACATAATAACAGAAGAAGGAACCACTCAGCTAGCTAATAAGTGAGGACTAATGATTCAGCAGAACTGTTTCCAGATGAAGTGCACTGTCCGTGAAGAATAATTAATTCTCCTACAACAGACAGACATAAGACTACATACAGAACAGTGAAGCAATCTTTTTTTTTTTTTGAAATGCATGCTGTGGGAAGGCATTGCTAAATACCTTTACAACAACGAGTAAAGTTGGCTAAGACAGCCAACCATCAATCTACTTATTTTTCACAACAGTCTCTGCTTGCTTCATGCACAAACCACAGCTTTATCAAAGACACAGTTTACTACTACCCTGAATTAAGTAAAACTAAGAGTTATAACACTCATGTAGTTTTTGTAGTGAAAAAGGATACCTACATAATTTTTGCCAAGTTTAAACAAGTTGATCTGCATTTTCTTTTTTGTGTTAGGGCAGCTCTATGCAAATTATGCAAATACACACTTTCAGTGGAACTAGTTTTCACATTAGAAGTGAATTGCATGAGACAAAAAACAGAATACTGAAGACTGGACAAGCTAACAATTTCTCTTTTTTTCCTGAGAATGCAATTTTATGACCCTTGCAACCAATATAATTGACATTTCCATACGTACTTGCAAGCCAAATCAAGTTGGCCAGCTCTATACTACGTCTTAGTCTTTTAGTTTTAGGCTTCCCTCTTGAAACTTCAGGCTTCTAGGACACTGTTTCTAAAAACAGTTTAAAAACATTATTAAAACATGATTCTGCAAGAATTTAAAAGCTGACAGTTGAATTTGAAATAAAAACCAAACACAAATTCTGCTATTTTACTCAATGGTAGAAGAAAATACATAAGCAATAATGCTTAAAGTAGGAGTACAGTACTAGTAAGTTTGAATCAAGTTTACATCTATGTAAAAATGCAATCGTTTCTATGACAGTAGCATTAGGAGTACTCCAATGAAGACTGGGATTCTATTGAGGTTGATGTCCTGCAATCACTTAGAGACAAATCTGTTCTGCTCTTAAGTAACTTTTAGAGTAAATGGGAAAACCAAAGACAGCTAAAATAAGATATCATCACATTACACACAGGCAAAACCAAAACATATTTACTTGGCTTGTCTGAAGCAAGTGTGTTCCCCTGGTGCTCCCTACGGTCCTCTTAGTCTGATTATACAGATCAAGAACTCATCTACATTGCAATGTAGTTCCCTCTTAACTTGGGTGCTCCATTGTTTTCCCCACAGAAACGCAGAAGTGACCAGGCCACACATATTAAAATTGAAGCTAGAAGGTGCTTGATCCTACAGTTTAGACATAGCCATTGTCTACAGATGATATGTCTTATCACACAGTAATGATATATATTCAATTCCTTAGTTCTGCCAGAGAATTCCGGCATTTCAATTACAGGCTTACCACAAAAGCTTTCTTCCTCTTTTTTTTTTTTTCCCCTTTAAAAAAAAAGGTAAGAAGAAATTAAGATTGCTATAAACATTTGGAATAGTAAGCTTCTTTCTTTCAGCCACAAGGAAAAACAAAGTATTTGTACAAGGCACAAAACTGTTAAATACAGGCTCAGTTATACACAGGCTGTGTAGACTCACTCAGCCATTAAGTACAGAGAGTATGACCTCTCCTGGATTGGATAAAACTGGCATTTTGCCTTAAGAACATGCCTGGATATACACGTTTTAGCAGAATTGGCCAATGTCTTCACCAATAACAGCAAAAAGTAGATTTGTCTTGCTTAGTAAGAGCCAAGCAGATTACTATGTAAACTGTGACCTCTTCTGCAGCTGGTCATGATTCTTGCTATCAAAGAACATATGACCGGGGCGGGGGGGGGGGGGAGCAGGCAGGGAGGGAAATAAATAATCCATGACTATAGTAGTAAAATTTTAAAAATGTCTGGTTTTGTGCAATGAAAAATGGATGTAGCCTGTGTCGCACACAAAACATACCCAAAGATACTTGTCCTATGATTTTATTTCTCTTCCTACTAAGGAAAACAGACAACAAATTCTTCTGACTCACACCTTGTCAAATACACATAGCAATCTATTCCTCTGTACCTGCTGGTAAAAGACATTAGGACATGACTCTAAATACAGTATACAGTTTCAGGTAATCACGTAACCACTCAGACATTTGTAACACCCCCCCCCATCTCTCCCCAAGTATTTGGTTAGATTCTAGGCTTCTCCAATCATATATATATTTTTTCTTTTCCACAGAGATGTTAAAAAAAAAAGATATATTTCTATGAAAATTTCATTATCATTCCTATCATTCTAAAAAAAAAAAAAAAAAAAATTTAACCAGGCTTGCACTTCACTAAATTGTTTTTAAAATTACGCACTTAAACAAAAAGTGTAATCCAATTTCTTATGTTGATAAGCTCTCATTTACTTATTCCAGAGATTAACTGTAACGTAACCATTCCGAGAAAAAAAATTAAAAAAACCTGACTAGATTTCCCCAGAATAAGCAGCACTTTTGGATGCACAGATATAAAGATATACTTTCTGTATCTTTTATTTGAATGAAAACCAAATTGCTTTCCTCAGCTAACAAAAAATAAAAGGAATCTGTGCAACTTTATTAAGAAATTCTTAGAAGTTTAATCTTGTATATCCTTCTTTAACTCTCAATTTACAGTATCTCAGTATTTGAGCCATGATCAATGTTCCTTTCCGCACCTGATGTTGCAAGAAACTCTATCACAGCCCCAATAACCATCAATAAAAAAAGTTGTCAACAATGTTATTAAATTGACTCGGTGCACATTTATGGTATTTTCTGTCATAAAAAGTTGTTAACAAAAGCTGCTTTCTCCACACTTTGGTGACAATAAGTCAGCCGGCAGAAGGAGATGTCATTCGCTGGGTTTTACCAGCATGAGTGAATCTAGCTTTCTCTGCTTTAAAATATGATTTGAATAAACACAGTATTACTCAGATGTCCCTGTTTACTTTGTTCAGCAGGGAGAAAACAGTGAGTAACTTTTCCTTAACAGTGTACAAATGTTTATGGCAAGAAAACTGAGATGGTAAAACTGGAAATAAAATTAAAGGACTGATCAGTAAAATCCACACACATTAAAAATGCTTAACACCATCTTATTTTACCCTCTGATAAAATTACGATGATAGCTATAGTTTTATGCTAAACAATTAATGCAATTCATTTCTTGTGTCTGACATAACCTTTTATATAAAACATAAGCCACCGAGAAATAGAACGCTGAAAAAGGTCAGTAGTGGAACAAAATCTTCTGTCACAGCTGATTGCAGCTTATTATTGCTACTTTAGACCTCTATTCAAGTAGTAATGTCAGCAAATATTAAGTAAGAATTGAAGACAGATACCCTGTGCTTAGAGCACAAAGACCTTTGCTGTGTATTACTGCCCTGATACTCTGACTAGATTCATACAGGTCACTTACTTAACTTGAGTAAAAGACTAAGAGCATGCAGATTCAAATTCCATATTCACTGTAAAATTTGTAATGACTCCCTACGATAATAGGAATCTGTGTATCCAAAGATGCACACAATTACTCATTAACTTTTATAATTAAAAGTATAAAGAAAGAGTAGAGAAATAGTTTGAAATAGAAATTCCTTATATCTATTGCTAATGCTAAATAGAAACTTGGAGAGAGGAAAAAGTCCTTAATATAACTAAATGAAATATTCAGGGAATTCAATAAATACTCTCATGACCAGATATTTGAAACTACAGTCTTACCATAAACAGCCATTTCAGTCTCTTTATGCTCCATGTTAGCTACCACCATAGTGGAGAATTTCAGAGTTCTGGTACCAGATCTTACTCTGGAAGAGTCTCAGGCTGCATTGCTGCCAAGGTGGAAGGCATATTTGTAGCACTCCACCTATTTCTAAGGTAACTACCTAGACAATGACCTTTACTTAGTAGTAAAAGCAAGATATTTTACCTATTTTCTTTTATTCACTGGGAAGACTAGCAATTACTGCAGAGTAACTAATTGCGGTAAATCCATACAGATCAGTATGAGGATAGAATCTGTGAAACTACTCATGTTGCATCTGTGCCAAAGTTCCTTCATCTACAAAAATACAAACAATAGTTTCCTTTCTTTTACATCTCTTTTGACTGTATTTTAAAATCCATCTGATGTTTGCTAAAAGTGAGGAATGCCTAGAAAAAAATTCTTACTAAGCAAAGAATATTCTAACGTAGGAAAATATTACAGATTTTAAGGATCTGACCTGCTTTGTAAGATTTTCACAGAGGGGAAGAAACCAAACAACAAAGCAACAAACCACAGAAAAAAATAGCTTTTTTTCCTAGCACAGGCAACATAATTAAAACTGGCAAATTTAATGCATTGACAAGGAAAATTCATTATAATTTCCAAAACCTTACTTTATAAGAAACTATTTCTTAAAGACATACAAAGAAAAATTCTGGCAAAACTTTCATATGCTATTAAAGTATTTTACCTATATAAAGCTTCTAGTAATACTTCAGCCATTTCATATCAACAATCATTTTATGCAATCACAACAATTCAACAGTATCTGCTTGGCAAATAGAAAAAAGATTTCTAAGAAATTTTTTTATCCAGTAAATGAAATGCACGGGGTTATAGGATTTCAGATCCAAAAGTGGTTCCACCATGGCTTATAAAACACATCCTTGTAAGTCTACAGCTGGGAGTAGCTATGTTTAAAGTAGTAATTGCAACAGAATTTCCTAGAGTAAGAAAATCATACAGGAAAAAGTATACAGCACTATTCAAAAGCACCTGTTTGATTTAAAAGCCCTCATTCCAGTGGACTGTATTGCCCAGATCATCAGAAAAATGACTGTCTATGTTACAGGATCATGTTCTCCACTAATACAATAATTAATAAACTAAAATCCAAATCTATCATGCAGTGGGCCATATGGATCTGTCTTGAAATTGCTATAAAGATCCATCCTCATGTTTCTTCAAGAGTAAACCGTAGCAGATAAGGTGCACAAGTTCAGAGCTATCTTTCTCCTATGGGCCTTTCCAGTTGCATCACTCAACAGTTTAGGAACTTCTTGAGCATCAGCTGGCAGTAACACCGGTTCATTGGGCCAATAGCTTTTGCTGAATCTCTCCTTTACGAATTTGCCCCAAATCTCTGTGAACCCATGTACACTTCAGTGCATATCCCCACTTCAGCTGTAACAAATTTTTTTTTCCAATACTGTTCCTGATTTCATATATTTGTCACAACTTTTCTCTCACTCTTGTCCACCTGTACAACCTGCAAAGCTGAGTAGCTCTAGTCAATTTAATCTTGTTACATGCAAGCTCTTCAATAGCTTTTGGCATTTGTACTACTCTTGTTTGAACTTCTCATTTTATTTATTTTTTTTTTCAGAAGGGGTCTCCAGAACTAATTACAGTGTTGAATATATGGGCTCATCCTGGATTTCCTAAGTAGAAACACACAAGCATCCTCCTCATATTCAGTTTGGAATGGATCTTACTTATCGTTTCCTAAAAACTATTCAGCTACAGTTTTGTTTTTAATAAGAAATAAAATTAAGTGCTTCCCCCCCTCTTTTTTAACAATGATGTATGCACAGTGTAAAACAAATGGCTTCCTATTCATTTGCAAGTCTCTTTAAGAAAAACTTAAGGGAAATTTAAGATGATTCTATGAACTTAGTGAAAAAGAGGTTTTAAAAATACTGCAAATTTCTTATACATATGATAGATAAGATTACAGAATATCAGTACCTCCTCTGAGAGTTTGTAGATAAAAATTTTGTATTGCAGGCATGATCAAGTGAAAAAGCTATTTTCAGCCTGCAGCGGCATTCCAGCATCACAATTTCAGAGCTAGGATGTTATACCTTTAAAGGAAGCCCTTCTCCCCATATCTATAAAACATATATCACCCCCTTGTTACGCAAAGTTATGAACAGGTATTTTTATTGCTAGATAGAAGTGAAATTTTAAATACATAAATAGTAACACTGAATGAAAAGCACTTAGGAGTTCTTTCAATGACTAGATATGGGTTTAGTGTTTTCCTATCAAAAACTTCTGTAAGTAGAAACATACATTACCATTAGTTCCTTGAGGCAGAGATAAATAATAATTGCTGCCACGATTCACTATACTGTAATTTCTCTATGTGGTAAAGAAGCCAATTCTACATTCTAGTTTCATAGAGAAATTCATATTTACTTTTTGTAATAAAGTGTCCTAGCTTTTGTGAATTGCTAAAGCTTTAGCCCAACATTCAACTCTTGGTTCTAATTACACATTTTCTGGACTAACAAGCATGGTAATGTTGCAGAGGAGAAGAAAAGAAACTTCCTCTATCATTCATTAAGGTTCCTGTTTAGGTAGCAAAAAAGAAAAATAAAAAAAGAAAAAAACATTAGTTCTAAAGGGACCTGGAAAGGAGGCACTGTTCACAACACAAAAAACCCGAGCTCATACGGGATCAGAATATTCTCTGTTCTATCTAGCTTAAACGAAGTTTTAATGTATTTACATTACATTTTCAAATGATATATCTAAGTTGCAGACCTCCAAACTTTGCACTTACAAGTTAATTTTATATCCATTAGTTGCTGCTGTTAAGTTCGCACACATTGAACCCAGAGACCCCTGTGTTGGCAGACCTTCTGTTCAGAGGTTCCATCACCTTTGTCTCATAAAACATCACCCTAGGCATGACCTCAGGCCAGGTTTACTGTCTACAAGGTATGCTGCCAACATCCTTGTCTCAACATGGTAATCCCTATGTGTCTCTGAAAAGGCACTGGCAGGCAAACATGACCCAAAGACCAGTACAAAGCCTACATAGTTTCCAGTTCCTTTTTATTTTTCCGGTCAGACAAACAGGTACAAGGTAACACTTTAACACTTGCGTTCTCATTTGGATTTTCATATTCCCACCCTATCACAGGGCAGCCTGCCACCCTAAATGTAGCTTAATAAAGACACCTTTCTTCATTTTCACTTGGCTGTACCCAGACGTATTAGCACATTCTCACACGTGCAGCTGAGTGGCAACTTTTATGAGGCCTACTTTGACAAACATTTTAGCAAAGCATTTATGCGAGTATGCATTCTAACAAGCTTTCCAGCAATCCCTTCACTTACATGCACCATTTTTCACATGAAAAAGGTAGTTGCACACGTGTAAATGTATATACATCCAAAACTAATTCCCAATTACAAATCAGTAGAAATTTTTATTATTGGTATATTATACTCTTGGACTGTCCAGAATCTCTGATAATGCAGGCAGACAATACTGCACCCACATGCAAGAAATGATCCTATCCCTGCTTGGAAAGGAGGTATCGCTGTACCCTGAGTCTCATGTTGGATCGCTGAAAAGATGAGTATCAAGAGTCCTTTCAATGAAAAGAAATCTCCTCCCAATATCTCAGTGGTTCATAAAGCCCTGCAAGAAAGCAGTCTCAGGTTTATAATCGTCACTGCTATGTGACAGACATCAGACTGGATGTGCTCTTGTCCTGATTTCGGCTGGGATAGAGTTAACTGTCTTCCTAGTAGCTGGTACAGTGCTATGTTTTGAGTTTAGTATGAGAAGAATGTTAACAACACTGATGTTTTCAGTTGTTGCTAAGTAATGTTTAGTCTAAAGTCAAGGATTTTTCAGCTTCTCATGCCCAGCCAGCAAGGAGGCTGGAGGGGCACAAGAAGTTGGCACAGCACACGGCCAGGGCAGCTGACCCAAAGTGCCCAACAGGGTATTCCATACCATCTGACGTCATGCCCAGTATATAAACTGGGGGGACTGGGGGCGGGGGGGATCACAGCTCGGGGACTAACTGGGCATCGATCGGCAGGTGGTGAGCAATTGCACTGTGCATCATTTGTATATTCCAATCCTTTTATTATTACTGCTGTCATTTTATTAATGTTAACATTATTAGTTTCTCCTTTTCTGTTCTATTAAACCGTTCTTATCTCAACCCATGAGTTTTACTTCTTTTCCTTATTTTCTCCTCCATCCCACTGGGTGGTGGGGGGGAGTCATCGAGCGGCTGCATGGTGCTTAGTTGCTGGCTGGGGTTAAACCACAACAGCTCTTTCAACTGCTATCCTGCCCTGTTTGGAAACCCATATGGTGAGAAGACTCAGATGACCTTTCTGACATCTCCCATATATATGGTCCATGGGTAGAGCTTTTAGAGGATGCTGTCCAAAACCTTGATCACGACTCTGCTCGCTGTGGACTTACTCATCCCAAACTGATCATTGAGCAATGGGAATCTAGGGTTATAAAACTCCAGGGGCTGAAAGTTATTCTCTCAAACATGGTTGTAGGCTTATCTATTTCATCTAGCTACATGGTTCCATGGAACCACTACGTGGTTCTGCTAAACAAGATTTGTCTCCCACAGCCCAGAACCCCTGGCTAACCAGGGACTAAACAGCTGCAATGATAAAGACTCCCAGAAATTCATCATCCCTGTCTTCTTCCTCAGATGACAAGACATCCAGAAGAGTAAAAAAAGAAAATTCTTTTGCAATGTCTTCCCAGAGTACTTGTCCCAGACACAAGGTTACATGCGCCATTCTCTCCATATTTTGTCTCTCTGACTGATAAACAACTTGAAGGCACCAGGGCTCACTTGTAGATTAGCAGGCACAAAATAAGCAGAAAACAGAAACAAGGCTTGCTTCCTTGTGTGAGGCCACATGTAATTGTAAAGGCCGCAGCAACATGCTACCATTATGCATGCGAGCTACAGTGTGGTATTTCATAAAAGGGTCCACTGGAAGCTCACAGTCCAGAAAGCAAAGGACACTGGGATAGCTTTCTTTTGGATAGTTTCAAAGCACAGGCCTAATAGGGATGTCCAGGCCAGGGAACCAGACTAGATCTAGTCCAGAGCAAAACCCCTAAAGCATGATGAGAGTAGCTACAGCAACCTTACCAACAACTGCTTTCATCTACTCATCTGCTTCTTTTGTGCTTCACTACTTATTAATGCAGACAAAGCCTAAAACTACATTAAAAAAAACCCTATATGCACTCAAAAGTACTTAAAAATGAAAAATAATAAGCACAAACCCAAATGCAGTTCATGTCATTGTGAACAGTAATTATAGCTGCACAGCGCTACTTAGGAATATTCTGCATTCTTGTTGCACGCAAAACTGTCTCAAGTTGAGGAATTTCACTTAATTAAATTTATCGCCAATTACAAAAGCTTTAATTACTGATTTGGGTATTGAGAAACAAGACAAATAGTCAAACACACACCCAAAGAAAACACTTTTCCTCCCTCTTTGTCTGTCTCAACTTTGCTTCAGACACTTCTCTCTAGTTCCCAGTCTCCTTGCTTTTGCCATTATGTTATACTCAGTTCCTTTGGTAAGGCGATGGGTGGTGCAGGAGAGTGGGGTTAGTGCATAGTGGCTTGCTCTTTTTGCCTCTCCTTGTTTCTTACTCCTTTCAACTGCTTTAGTGTAGGTCTTCCACCAGCCGAAATCCCCTCAGGGATTGTACCTGTCCAGCGTGGATTTCTCCATGGGTTGCAGTCCCTTCAGAGGAGTACCTCCTCCTGTGTTTTCTTTTGTGTGTCCTCACACATCTCCTGTCTTTCCCTTCATGCCTACTCCATTATCTCCCCCTCTATCTCCATTTGTGCATTGTTTTGTGTCTCCTGTATCACCTTCGTGCCTCCTTCTGTGTCTTCTTTTGTGCCTTCTCACGTCTCCTCCTGTATCTCTACTTGTGCCTCCTGACATGTTTTCCTTTGCGTTTCCTCCTCTGCTCTGGTATCTCCTGTCCCTAGTAGCTACTTACCTTTCTTAAATATGTTTTTGCAGAGGTGCCAGTATGCTCTTCTGTTTGGTTCCAGTTTCAGTTGTGCAGTGTGTCCATATTGTCCTTTGTGGAGCTGGCTGGAAAAGGCTGTACCCAACACAGGGAAGTCCATGGTATCCTCCCACATAGGTCAGCCCTGCAGCCCCCCTGCTATGAAACCCCTGCCATTTATGCCACATACAATTCTAAAGGTGAATAGGAAAAAATAAAAGAAAGCATTTTCTAAAGCTCAGCTATAATGATCTATGGAGTAAATCATATCAATGGCAATGGGCATTGACAAAAAACATCCCCTGTCCTCAGTACTTGGTAAACAAGAATAACTTAGTTTCATATGGTTAATCTCTTCTAAAGAGCTACTTACAGATGCATTAATACTTGCAGGAGATGTATTCATTTCTGAAGAACAGATCCCAAGACTACATATATATATTTTGTTACATATACCAGTCCCAGAATATGAACTTTGGCTGAAAAGACTATATACTTCTGGAAATTAATTAAATTTGACTTACCATAACAGAATCCAGTTTTTGTTTCACCTTCTGCATTCTCATTGATGCTCTTGCAACACTGACAAACTGATCTGCTGGACACATCACTGAACTTCTTTGTATAGGAATTTCAGAAAAACTGCTAAAGAACTGTGGCCCTCTTGGTGCAGCTGTGGTAAGTGATGAACTGAGATCTTTTACGAGTTCAGCTTCCTGTTGTGCAACTGTAGAAATACCCAATATTAATATGTCAGGTGAAGCCTTACGTTGCCATGGCAAAAAAAATAATTGAATGATCGCTGTTATTTTGCCAGTCATGCCTTCAGTCAAACACCATCAGAATGTGTACTAATAGTGCTATAGGGAAAACCTGAAAATGACATGAAGTTTTCCGCCTACTACCCTATTTCCCCCTAACCCTTCCTGATCACAATGTCTCCCTTCTGTTATCTGCGTTCAGTAACCTCTCACACAGAACTGGTATTTTTGTATTGCTTATAGTGTTCTCCATGCAGAAATATTGGGGGGCGAGGGGGAAAAGAAAGGAGTTTTTCAAAGGCAAAAAAGTTATAGAACTTGCAATGAGTTCAAGTCAGCTATTTTACTAGGTACATTTCACATTTTTTCCAGCCTAGTTCAAGTGAGCTTATTATACTTGAGTAAAATCTCAGAAGTTGCTAGGCATATATACAAGCACAGGAGGCATTCTTAGGAGGTAGCCTGCTCTAGAATAGGATACTTTTGATGAAAGTCATGCTTACTGTCATTTAAACAAGTTGTTTGACTTTTGCAATTTTTTGTACTGTGGTCTCAAGCCAACAAAGGTTAAAAGAATTCTTCATGAAAGTTTTGTCCAGCAAGGATATTCATAAAACTGTTGGTGTATGTAAAACACATACTGTTCGAGTCTTAAAAACTGTGTCAGTGACTAAAATAAGTATTACTATATGATTAACTCTTTCAACACTAAGGCAGTAAGACTACCTTCTGAAAGCAAAGTGTGTGCTTTTAACCAAAAAAGGAACAAAAAGTTAGTAACACACAATGTAGAAAAGACCACAATCTATGCAAAATCTTACTGTTACCAGTGACTTAGTTAAGCAGTCAGATGATACAAATAACTACCAGTGTGATATCTGTGTGATCTCTAAATATACACGCACACACATATATATTTTAAACTACCCCATTAGCTTTTTAAAGACTCACTCTCTGCTGAACAGTCAAAAAATTTTAAAGAAATCCTTCACCCGAAAAATTTTCCACTGCTCTCTAGAATGAAGGTATCTTACTGGGTTGAAGTTGACAACTGAATATTCATTGTAAAGTCATTCCACTTTATTTTCCTGTAAAAGTCAACCAGTTCAACAGACAAATAACCTAAACTGTGAGATTTGATATGAGTAATCTCATTACTACTTGTTATTTAAAAACCAAATGTATAAAGACAGGATTAGCTTTATAAGTCTATGTTCACTGCAAATATAATTCAAACAAAAATCTGTTACAGATACGCAAAGTCTATTGCATAATTCGTATTAACACTATCTACTGTCTAGATACAATATGACATCTGAAAGCATGTCCTTAATTGAAACAACGACACTACTAAAGCTAACCACAAAAACACCACTATCAGAAAAGTCTGCAAAGAACAGTCTGAATTTTATTTTGTATATAAAAAAATTCAAAGTCAGCATTTATCACTATTTTCTCTTTAATATAACATGGGGAATAAACACTCTCTCACATAATCACACCACAGGTGTAACACCTGTTTATTAAAACAATCTATACTCTCTCATTCATTTCTATACAGCTCCTCAACATTATTTTGTAACATAGCCAGCACAAAATACTGAGATTTCTATTAAGCTATTTATTAATTTTCAGAATGATAGTATTTTCTGGCTCCATAATCCACCTTGATACTGAAAAGGGGCTTTTAAATATTTGTATGATGCTACCTATATATGATAAAGTGCGGTAAAAATCACACAGGATGACACACAATAACACATTTAAAGTTGAGGCTGCAAGGGACCTCTGGTGATTGGCTAGGCCAAAGCCCCTGCTCAAAGCAGGGTCACCTACAGCAGGTTGCTCAGGGTCACGTCCAGTTCGGTTTTGGTATCTCCCAGGAGAAAGATATGTATTATCATCAAAAGACTGTTTTCATTTTCCTTCAAAAGAAGTACAACTACTAGCAAATTACTTTTAAAAATAAAATATTTACAGGTGTGTTTCAAGAAAAGTTGTACTGTACCTTTATAATCATAAACGTATACAAGTATTGGCTGGTTTTGACCAAAGGCACAAAATGACACCATGTGTTCAAGTGGATGAAAGGCAACATCACGAAGTGGCGATGTGAAGGAGAGTTCAGAATATATGGCCACCTGATCACCTACAGAAGTGAAATGTTTACTAATACCATGGAAACATATTTGATACAGCAAAATAACAGTTGATTAAAGCTTGTATTACAACAGTGCAGTGATTACCACAGTAAATATATATTCTTCAGTTAATTTCCTTATTGAAAAGTAGTATTTGGCATAAGACAAAAAATATTGCATGCTTTTAAGTTATTCAGTAAGTCAGAAAAGTTAGTGCTGTTGCAACAGCTGCAGGAAACCCCAGAGGATGCATCAAGTTAGCTGAGGTCTCTTGTTCTGATAAGCAAGTTCTGGAAAGGTGGCGTTCCACAGTATTTGTTTGTGCTTGCATTTTGCCAGAGATAGCTATCTTAGTTGTGGATTTCAATTATATAATACTGCCAACAGGAGTGAAAGTTGAGCACAAAACTATTAAAAAAAATTAAAAAATTAGCTCTTCAGCTGATGGCATTATGAATGCAAGTAGAGTGTCTAAGCAAGAGTCAATGCCCAGTGAAAACATACTAATAACAAAGTTCCTCCCTCCTTTTACTTTTATTCTTTTTTAAAGTTTTCAGACAAATTATATAGTGGCATAGAAATGAGCTAATATAGTTGGAAACAGGGAAAGAAATTCAAAACAGAACTGTTGGTTAGCTGCCAGTTTTAAAGTATTTTCTTATTCCTTTTTAAAAATTATATAGAACATAATTGGAGACAGAATATAATGTCATCAAAACCAAAAGGTGTGTTCTGCTACCTTCTCCTGTTACTTTTGTCCCTTTTACCTCACTGTACAAGGAAGATGACAAACCCTTTATCTTACATTTGCTTAACCAGAAAGATTTTGGTAGCTATTTTGAAACTAGTCAGTTTGGGGAATAATTAACAAAATATTCAGAGTCTCTGACCACCCTTGGGAAACAGATGGAAGTGGTTCTCAAAAAAAGCCTAATTCCCAAATCCCCAAAAACACAACAGAGACTGATTTGATTTAAAACATTTTTGTGCATTCCATTTTAAGACCCTCATCCACGTGTAAAGAATTGCAGTACACAAAGTTGAGCTTCAGGTGCTCCATTCCTAATGGACATTACAAATGCTACCTCTGCCTATTAATTTCCTCTAGAGAATTAAATCTTAGAGATTAATAATAGCTATTTAAAAGGTGGAGCTAAGGCTACAGGATTTAAGAATATCTTACTGAAGCTTTATCCCATATCAAAACTGTTTCAATAAAGCTTACAAAACTGTTTCCCTGTCAGCCTTGACAACCTGGCTTAAGACCATAGAATAATTAGTTACCTGTTTCTGGATTCCAAACATAAGCCCTTCCATCTTCACTTCCAGAAAACAGGAACGTACCACATGGTGTTAAGGTGCTGTGAATCTTTTCTCTGTAATTTGTGGCACCTATGTATTTCTTTGTAGCCACGCTAAAGATAAAGAATAGTTTGCCCATGTAGCAGATACTTTCAGAATAGACAATCTAACTTTATGTGTCAGTCCACCCCTCTATTGCTCAGAAAAATCAATACACCTTGCATCCCAAATAGATATGCAAGCACCCACCTTTTGCAGAGTGCAGTGTTTACCCTTTCTTTCCCTGGCTTTCATAATGCACCTGAAATGATAGATGAAAGCATACATCCTTGTCTTTCAGTAGCAAATGGAAATACTTAGATCTAGAGAATGGATATAGATGCAGTAATTTGCATTTTCTTGATCCTGGGCTTTGCAAAAAAATAGGGAAATTGGCACTGTTACTCCAAGCTCTGCCAAAAAAGTTTTCAATACGCTTCCTGAGCTTGTTTACATCCCAGTAGTGCATAAATTTACCCAGCAGCTCTCTTTAGACTAATGTCTCCTTGGTTATAAAAAAAAGCAACAGTAGAATCAACAAATTTCAGACATCAGTGTTGATTTACTATTAACATCAATATTTTTAGTATTATTTTGCAACTTTAGTATCCTAATCTTAGTCAGTGAAACACTACTGGTCAGCATAGTAATAATGACCTACCAATGAACTGTCAAACAGTCTGTAGGCATCAAGTGAGAGAGAACCTACAAAAGGATTTAAAGAAGCATAAGTGAGCTTCTAAGAGGCTATCTCAAACATGAGGTACAGCTTGGAAAGAGATGTGAAAGTTCAAAATGGAGACTAATACTGCAGTAATACTACGATGCAGAATTCAAGGCAAGAAAAATGGCAATAGGCCATGACAGCCCTCAAAGACAGAAGACAGTAATTTTTAAAATGTGTTACTGCAGAAACAATGGAGGTATGCTGGCAGAAGTGCAGAGCAGTTAATATGACAGGAAAATTATTTTACACAATATTCTGAATAAATACACCCTGCATACAATTCTGTTTACAAGCAAGAGAAAGGGATGCTTTAATGATCACAGCGCAAGACCATATTAGCCCAAATAAGAGTTTTTGCTGTGTAAGATAGTATCTCTGAGATGTCATGCAGAAGAGCTCTGCAAGATGTAAAACTAGCCTGCATATGAAACCCTAAGGAGAGGTCTGAACCAAAACCAAATCACTGATCGCATACTTAAGTGACAGGACAGCAGCATTATCCAAAAAGATCAAAAAGAGCAAGTTGAAAGACGAAAGTTAAGAACAACTAGCTGTCAATCAAAGTGAATTGTGTTGATCTGTGACCTCCACCCCCTCTTTTCTCATGCAGGGAATGAACAGTTAATGCTGACGTGTAAAATTATCACTGCTGAGTATCTAACCCTGTGGTTTATTGATAGACTTAAGCCAATGTAACTGTGGGCTGCAGTCAAAGCAGCAGTCCTGCTGCTGTCCTCTCCACCCTTATTTTCCCAGGCTCTCCCTCATTTCTTCTCTAGTGTTTGGGCAGCTATCAGATGAGTTAGATCAGATAGTTGATTAAAATGAAAATTAATCATTTGTATTTGTAGGCTGATTTTCAGTCGGATCAGTTCACTGATTTGACTTACCCTGCATTGAGAGATCTCTAGAGCTGATAAAAAGAAAATGCTAGGAATACATGGCCAAAGGTGTGGGAGATAGGAGATGGTGTGTCCTATGGATAAACTGGCTTAAAATAATTGTGAAATTGCACACCATATTAACCCTTTCTTAGAGATTAATATGTATGTCCATTTTTCCCTCTCAAACTAAAACTCTCTGCACTTTTTAGGAATGGTAGTGATAGAAGAACACTATCTGCTTCAAAAACTATAGGTTCCCTCTGTTAATCCAACAATTTCATGCTTCAATTGAGCGGATGGTTTAGCCTTCTAGCATAGTCATTATAATTTATCATTTACAGTAAAAGATGAAGAGTGCACTATAAGACTGGAAAGTCTTCAGCTAGTTCAAACATCCAACCCAATATATTACTTAGGAGCAAGATTTTCTGAGAGAGTATGTATATGTACAAAAGTATGTTCTAAAAGAATGTAGTTTCTTGTGCTATGAGAGTATAAAGGCATTTCCCCCAGGTAATTTCATGCAGAACACCAGGGACCTTTGATTTTCTGCATGGCAAGGGGTGGAAGGGAACCCATGAAATTAAGGATCAATCATTTAGAAAGAGCATTCATATCTTTAATGTGACTTTCCAGAAGAGAATGTTCAGGTGCATCTTACTAAGTGTAACTGATAGGAGTGAGAGCCTTCTCAGTTTCACCCAGTGAAAGGACAAGGGGGAATGGACACAAATTGCAATACAGGACATTCTGTTTAAAATTAAGAAAAAAATTCTTTTAGTTTGAGGGTGAATGAACACTAGAACATGTCGCTCACAGAAGTTGTAAACTCCATCCTTCAGGATATTTAAAACCCAATTGGACAAAGCTGAGCAACATGTTCTCATACTTTGATTATTGGGGTCAGACTGGACACTCCCCAACCTCAACAAACTTAAGTGATTCTGTGACCCCCTTGTTTTTTACTGTAGTTTATTATTAAAGAATTATGTTCATAACTATTAAAAATGAGAAAATAATCAAAAACTAAGTTAAAAATATCTCACAGCCTGCTTAATGTACCATAATACGTACATCGCTGCATTTTTCAGTATTTACGAATACAATCTTCATTCCATTTTATCATCAAATTTCCAGAGTCTTAACAATGAGAAACTAATGCACAAATAAGTGTTAGAATTTCAATGTTATTTTCACGCCCAGATTGCATTTTTAAAAGTGAATTCAATCTTCAAGAGACTAGTGTCTTCTCCTTCATGCCACCTTAAGCTCCCAAGTAATCTAGTAATTTTTGGATATTCTGTTCTAAAAGACTTACCCAATATCATGCAAAAGGTCTGTAATACAGCAGTGTTTTGAAACCACTTCCTAACCCTAATATTGCTATCCTTGATTATTAGGACATCTTTCTTCTCCACAACTACACATTTAGTAGTTTTATGGTACTTTATTTCCCCAGGTAAATTTTAAAACAAAAAGGAAGTACGCACTTGTCACCAAAAATCTACTTACATTCTGAGATCCATGATTCTCAGGGTACTGTCTTTGGCATGGATTAATAAACGCCTTCCATTTGGATGCACCTCCAAATGATTTATTGGTGTTCCTTTAATATCATTTTCTTTTATTTCCTATAGAAGGAAGGAAAATAAAGTAAAAAATTTATCTTTGTGTTTTAAAACTCATGTTTTTACACATTATTATTAATTTTTCTCTTGCATTACTCTTTTTTGCCCATTTAATTCTATTTGGTTAAGGAAGAAATTTGTTCCTATATTAAGGCATTACATCCTAGGCAATCAATTTTTCACAATGTCAAGGCAGATTCTGCTGTGACTGAACTTCTGAAACAGCTGATGACAGAAATGCTGACTAAACATTAGGCCTCTAAGGTATGAACAAAGGTGATTTGTAAAGCCTGTGGTCTATTTTCTTGCTGTCTCTAGAGAACAACCTAATGCATTAGCTTTTATCTGCTAATACAATGCTATTAAGCCTCAAGCATTTTCATATTTTATATACAAAAAATTACTCACAAAACAATTCAAAAATTTTAAGTCAGTGAATCACAGCACGTTCTACCAGCTCTTTTGTACCGTTATTTAAAGAAAATACATCTTTTCAGTTAAACAAAAGTTAACGTATAAAAAAGTTTGAATTCAAATCAAATGACTTGGAACAGTTCACATAAAAATTACAATGCTAGTTTAAGAAACCTGCATACCTTATTAATTCTCCAGTGTTGAAACAGGTGTTGAGAACTTCCTTTGACCGATGTGTCCCAAACTATTATCAGTCCTGAACTATCTCCTGAGAACATGTGGAGCCCTGTGAAATAATAAGGTCTTATAAGTCGAAGAATACAAAAGAACTAATACAGAAAAGGATGTATGAACAAGAAACAACTTTTTTCTATTATTTTTGTGAATGGGCGAAAACCAGTACTTTTCTCTCTTTTGCTATGATACACTCATTGCAGCTACATTTTGCTCATACTGCATGACATAAGTTGATACCATAAATTTGGATTCAGCACATAAGTCAGATACTAGGATGCTGAATATTCTTTTAAGTTTTTTCATTTTTACTCATATTCTAGAATCAGCAAAAAATAAGCACTTATAGCTCAATGAGCTTCACATGATAGCCTAATGCTTACCTATACATTCACTGAGAGCATCTTGAACAAGAATAAATAGTGTTTTCCAACAGTTGTTCTTAAATTAAGCACAAATACTAATTCTTTATAAAAATGCAACTCTTTCCTCTTTGTGGCACCTACTCCAGTGAATACCTCCCACAATGAACCACCTAATTACTAATAATGTCACTAATACCAGAAAGTCAAACACTTCAAGTATCTTACTCATTTGCCCATCTTCAACTCTTCCCACCCTCCACTAGTACATGTCAGTACCTTTCTCTCTCTTGCTTTCAGCTGTTAATCTACCAGATAACATTGTTCACAATGGTCAAATTTCTGTCCTTTTCTCTCAGTTTTTCACATTCTCTGTTAATGTTGAAAAGTTCATCGCCTTCCCACTTCTTCAGTCTAGCATTAAAATTCTCACAATCTAACTACCGCTACCTCATTTTCTTTATCTTTGTATTGAGTTGATAACTTTGAATGACAATATGGTGGAGCTATCTTTGCTACTGTTCTGATCATGCAATCTCGTGTTCTTAAGTTCTGTTCCAAGAGTTTTCCAGAAGCTGGTTTCAGATTTCCTGCATCTGCTTTTAAGTTGGCGCATAATTCTTCCACCTAGATGAATCCTAGCCAAACCTGCCTTTTTTCTGACTTACCTCTCTACACTAACTGCTAGGCTTTTCACCTGCATCCTGATGCGTTTGTCTCCTCTGAACAGCAGCATTTGTGCTTTTTGTTCTGCTAATTTCAGCTTCAATATGTACAAAACACTAGCTAACTAATAATAGCTAGTTATAGGGACCATGAAAACTACATTATGACCAAAGTTTGCCCAGTCATCATTGCCTGATCACTACACATTTGTTTGCCTGTCCTTTCTACGCTTACTTTCTCTGATTACTCTCAATTTATATCAGGGATTATGTGTCCCTTTGTGTTCATCCAAATAAGGCACCATACTAACATATTAATTGCAAACACAGCTAAAACTATTCTATTCTATTATAGCATTTCACATTGCCTCTATGATATAAACTAAACTAGTAACACTTATGTTGGTCTTCAACTGAAGACTATTTGAAAAAGTAATACTAAGTACACACCTTCTGCATCAAAACAAAGTGTGTTGATGAAACTTTTGTGACCATCAAGCTCCTGTAGCAGTTGCCCATGGATTTCTTTCACATTTGCATTCCAGATTCTAATCACTGAGTCATAACATCCTGTCACGACCAAGGAGTCAGCAATTGGGTGGTACTTTGCAGTGTAAACAAATGAAGGATGAGGGAAAACTCTCACTGCAGATGCTGCCTGCATTTCTATTTTCCACATTCTAAAAGGAAAGGATGTTAGGATATCTACTGTATAAAACAATCACATACACAAGTATAACTGATGCCATATTTCATGCTAGTGCTTCTAGAGGCAAATGCTTGCAAACGCTTAGCACCACCTGTTTATCCTACCAGTATGTTCCACCTGTATTTAATCCTTTAATATGGTACTTTCTAACAAGATTAAGATACATTTACTACTTTATATAGTACTCTGTCATCAAAGTAAATTCATGACTACTTACTTATTTTGCACATTTTAAAATACACATAAAGAATTCCATGGAATGGATCGGTTTGTTTCCTTCAGGAGTTATAAACAAATTAAGACATTCCGGGGTATAATTCGTTTTGGAGGAAAAAAAAAAAAAAGGTAGAACAAAAATCCCACAAAGGAACATTTAGGACTAATATAAATATAAAATTATAGGACTAATATAATAGGACTAATAATAATATAGGACTAATATTTAATAATAGGACTAATATAAATAAAACTCCAGAAAGTTTTAAAAGAACAATTACCTACCACACAGTGATTGTGATCTCAAGGATGTTTTCTTCACATAAATTCAGTTCTTACTATTCAACTATTTCCTATCCTTTACCACCCATAGCTGTAAGATCAGATTTTTCTTAGGAAGTGTTTTTTGTTTGATGTGATACATTTTATGATTGAGCCTTCCCCAAAGATGAGCCCATAAAGAATGGAATGGTACCTGGATCATGAAATACAGGTGGGCAGCACACTTCAGAGAGTGCTCAGTTACAGTATGGAATTTAATCGTTTGAATGCCACCCTTCCAGGTGTGGTGACTACCTTTGGTGGCTACTGAAGAATTCTAAGCTTACTCTGAGGTGAGTACATTACAAAATTGCAATCCCTTATAGCAATTAACTTGCAACTTCACGTGCAAAGGACACAAGGAGTCTACCTATCTTTTAGAATGATTTTGCCCTAACAACATAAAAGGTAATTTGTTGCTCACAAGTAATGTGAGACTAAAGCTTGGGAAGGCTCAAGGGTAACAAAACACTACATGAAGAAGAATTTACATAAGTTTCCAAATCTCCGTTCAAGTTGCCTTAGAACTCAGCATGAGAGATGATCCAAGTAATAAACTGATAATGACTTTAAAGCAATGGGGTGCCTTTTGGTTGTCATCCTTCAATTCTACCATGTTTCAAAGGCAAAGTGCTCCCAATATGAAAGAGAAAAAGAAACTCCTTGTCTAAACTAAGACTTTTTAAGGACCTTAAGCAACAGACAATAAATACAGGAACTAATCATTTGTACAGTGACTATGCATAGTACACAGAAAATGAGGCAGACCACTACAGTTTCAACTTGCTGCCACAAATTCAAGAATTGAGGAACAGCTGGGCCTTCTTACAGGTAACAGAAATGACTGAAATAGATATTTACTTCAATACAAAAAAATTATTTAATGTCTTCCAAATAGAAAATAAAAACATGGGCAAAGCTCTCAAAATACTCTTTTTATGCCTACATACAAGCAGCAAAAAAAGGCAAAACAGTTCCACACATACAATATATCATTTAACAATTCTTCTGGTATTTCATTTATGCAACTGCCTGTAGCATTACTGAGTTGCGTAACAGAAACAACAGATAGGGATCTGAAGAGCTAAAAAAAAAAAAAAAAAAGCCCTATGAAAACCTATGAAGTTGCTCGTAATAAAATTGTGCAGTGTCACAGCCATATTTTCATGTATTTCTACAGTTTTGAGCGTTTTGCTTTTAAACCTTGAACAAATTAGTATTTTAACATTAACACTGCACTGAAGTACACTTTTTAATTGTAGAGGAAAATGTGTACACATTCAGTCTCAGAAATAAAACTATCAAGTTTCATTTTTAGCAATTTAATTTGAATTATTTAACTAAGTGTCCAAAAACTAAAATACCTACAAAAATGCAGTGTGGCCAATTTACACACATAACTTGAATCTTAAATTTTCAATTTCCTGCCTCACATTCAAATTTGCAAACTTAATACTGCATTCATAATACAGCAATTTCTCCAAGGAAATATTCCAACTGTCTCAGCAACTTTTTGAAATATAAAGCCTTTTGGTTTTTTGCTGCACTGTAGATGTAGACACTACAGTTTTTGGAAAAGCTTTGGTCTCAGATACACATACATTAGAAACCAATATAGTCAATAAAGTGCGATTAACTCCATCACAATTTTTATATTATTATAGAGTAAGTCACACTGTAATCAAATCTTTAAATAAAATGTTATAGCACAGTTTGTAGGAAGACATGAAATTGGACCACTTTCTTTTCTGCTTCTGATGCTACCTGCCAGAACATCTTCATCATACTGACCTGACAGTGCCATCAGAGGATGCAGTAAGAAGGTATCGATTGTCTTTTGACCAACAAAGATCATACACTATGTTAAGGTGACCATAAAATTCTCTCAGGAACTGCCCAGAAGGAATTTCATACACTAGTGAAGTTTAAATAGGAAAAAAAAAAAATCTGTAAGTATTTACAATCAATTTTATGCAATTATTAGTGCAAAGTTTAGTTTACTCTTAGGCTGAGTTTCTGCTAGCCTAAATCAGCTCATTTTCTTTATCTTCTCAGAGAACAAGATCAAATAGTTGCTAGATATGCATAGACACCAAGCATATACTTCCATCTAGTGGTTCATGGATGTCACAAATGTCTTAACCCTTAAGAAACAGTTTACTTGCTTTAAATTATTAGAACCAGATTAGGATTTTTTTTTTTTTTTTTGACAGCTACCTGACTAATCTTTGAAATAGATTAACATTGAGATCATTTTCTGGGGCTGTGTAATAAAGTAATCTAGACTTACTGTTCCTTGCATTTAAACATCTACTTTGTATACACTTAAAATACTGTTCCCTCTAAATCTCAAAATTGTTATGCAGGGCTTAAGAACAATGCAATTGAGGCTACCATGAAAAAGCAGCCCCAAGTTTAAGTAGTAAGAAATATCTGTAGTTCCAACTGAACTGGACCATGGAAGATAGCAGCCTCCATCAGTCTGTCTGGAGATGACAGCAATCCATGTATCTGACTTTTCACGACAGATTAGCAGAAAAACTTACACAAAAAGTGTGTGGGGTGGGGGCTGGAAAAGTTATTTCACTTAAAACCTTATTATCAGAAAATATGTTCCTTATGCAAACTGCTTTAGTATTTCCATTAGACCTCTGTGTAGAAATAGTGTGATTTCATACCATTAAACTGTATATATATTACCATGTATGAAAAGCCAGTTCCAGCCCTATTAACAAAGGAAGAGCATTTTCCTCAATGTTCTTTAATGCACAGAACAATTTGCAAAACACAATTATAAAACAAAACCTCTAAAAAAAAGCAATTTAAAAATACATCTTTCGCCCTTTAATTTCAAACTACATGAATTATAAGAAAAAACCACAAAACATATTTCAAACTTACAAACAATGGGATAGCCATTCTTTCCTGCACATGCTGCTGCCAGTGTTTTCCCATCATGAGAGAAACGAATACAGAAACAGCCCATATCTCCACCTCGCAGTGAAAACAGATGCTTGTTTGGTATGCGGCAAGCCTAGCTTTTCAGGTAAAAATTGGGATTACACAGTTATGAATATTAACTAGCCAATGCTTAAAACACCTTCTTAGTTCCTATCATGTATAAGTTCTAAAAAGCTACTAACATCTTAGGGGAATCTAAAAGAAAAAAATCAACCTTATAAACAGAGACAGTTCTGCTGCATAACTTAAGCCACATCTAGTTTGTATATTCGTTTCAGCCCCATTACTACGGACAACTAGAAAGTTTAAAAAACCTATGAAAATTTAAAATTGAAATAATTTCCTTAATCTTAAGAAGTGCTTAATGATGACTATCATCAATAATATAAGCTGTAGAGTTACAGTGTAAGTCAAACTTGTTTAAGGAATCTAAGCACAACTTTTAGTAACTTAATGATTTCAGTGTGAACTCAGAAGAGTAACCACAGGCACTCAAACCTTTGGTCTACCAAATCACCCTTAGTGTTCCTCATCTGTATTTCAATTCCTGATTTTTTTAAACATATCTGGAGATGAAACATTTCACAAAATTGCACGGGTATTATAGTCCCCCTTCCTCTCTCCCAAAATATTCCTTCTTTTTCACCCAAGGGCTTTTTTCCAGAACTAAATTCAAAGTTTAATGGGAATTAAAATATCCTGAGTAGTTATGTGATTATTTAACCTAAACCTGATTTACCTTTATGAATGAAAAATTAGTATGAACAGATTCATATGCATTTAAAATATACAAATAGGTCTACTTAGGAAATAATTGAATATACACTGTTCACTTCAGAATAACGGCAAACGCATCTTGTTAGAAACTATATATGTAATTAAGTCTTCCTACGCTTTTTAACCTCTCTCTAAAATAAAACGTTAAAATGTTGAAACAATAATTCAGCTCAGAACAAGCTTCTTTTATTTACAAGTCATGTGGCTACTATTAAATATGAAATAAATTTTATATGTGAATTCATATGAAATAATTCATAATTCTATAGAACATTTTTGAAAAATAACATCATCCATCTATTTGTATCTATGGAGACAGATACAGATATATTGTGGTTCTTTAAAAAGATAACTTAGCTTTAAATGTAAAACAATAATTCAAACATATAAAAAGGAAATAATAATTCTGAGTGATTATTCATTTTTAAACAAGCACATCTGCTTTAATATTCTTTGGCAAACCTACATGCCACATCATGATAACTCTACTGAAACTGTTTCACAAGACAGCACATCACAAAATACATCATCATTGCTAATAAAGTTCTTCAATATGTACATGGACTAGTCTAAGAATAAATGAGCTTCCAAATTTTATTTGTATGATGGCAGGCAAACATTCTTAGGATCGTATTTCTCCCGGTTTGCATTACAAACTTATTTTCAGAATGGCAACTTTCTGAAAAGTAACGAACATTAACATAAATACAACTTTTAGGTAACCTGCCATTTTTGGTAAGAAAATTTCCATTGTAAAAACAGACTTGTCTATTCTTTACTATTTTATTATAATTAGCAAACATTACTGGGAAATAAAATTAAGTCCATGTATATTTAAGTGTTCTTTTTGAAAGGATCTGTACAAGGACTACAGTATGAAATCAAAATAAAAATCAACATTCTTTGTTAACAAATCTTTATGTTATATTACTCGAATTTTTGTAGAACCATGAGCTCACACTAACACCATTCTACAGAAAAATATGAAATCACTGCATGGACATGCTACATACAGTTCCAAAAATATTCCCTTTTTATGATTGCTAATTTCCATTAGCTACAGCGAACTAGGAGTTAGGATGAAGTCAGCAAGAACCTTCTTAAGATTCTTCAATGAAAGTTCCTTCTGTTACACTGTAAAAATAACTTTAACTGAGGGAATTAAAAAAAAAACCAAAGAAAAAACCAAACCCAAGCAAGAAAATATATTTCCAATCAAGCTGAAATCTGAGAACTGGTTTCTGGTCTTACTTCTACTACCCAAATAGCCCCACTCTTTCAAATTCCTAGAGAATTCTGGAGATAAAAATACCTGACTGTTCTGGGAAACAATGGTTAAATCAACCATATTTGGCAAGAAGCTAAGCATCCTCTACTGTTTCTGAGAGTTCCTTATGTTTTGTATTTTGTTTAGTATTTTTTTTAATTTGCTTTAATGAATGACTTGCTTCACAATACTTAGATCATAAAAATAAAGTTATAAAAAGATAGTAGATCTTTAAATTATTTTCCTTTAAAAAGCAAAGAAAAACACTTCACCTGTCCAGGCAATCTTGTCCATTTAAATGGCTCCTTCTTCTCCTCTGGAAAAGGTTCACATGATTTTTTAGATCCCTCTCTCTGGAGCTCACATAGTGTTGCACTACTTTGTTCCTGCTGAACAGCTATCATAGAGCGGAAAGAAGGAGCAACCTTAAGGCAAACAAAACTAAGTATCAGGAAAAAATATTTTTAAAATAAGCAGTGTAATATCTGAAAAGATTAAAAGGTAATTTTGACTTCAAATGCATTGCATTTTTACATCTGAAAAATAGAGATCAGAAAAAGCTTTATACATGAAAGCTGTGTAGCAAAAATTTCATTTAAAGTAACCAGGAAGTCAGAAAGTAATCTGAGCTTCCACAGTTATGTCAATCAGATGGTATCAAAGATTTTTCAAATAATCTATACTTTTCTATTTTTATTAGCTATCCAGGTCAGTAAAAATTAGTAATACTCTACTACCTAGTGAAGATGCTGTATAAAAAAAAGCATTTCAGCATGTAAATAGTTCCAGTGACATTATCCTACCAGCTTCAAATCAAAATACTGCTTTGGCAACAAAATCCATTCACGAGATGAAAAGATATTACCAGGGTTGTGTATTGAACAAACTATGTTCAAGTGTTGCAAAGGAAAAAGGAAGACTGACCACATTTGTGATTATAATTGTAGGTAAAGCATATATACTTTCCAAACTTCTCTAAGTATGCTACTGAACCTTACCTACAAGTTACACCAAGCTTGAACACACAGGAAGCCTTAAGCTGTGAGGCAGCCTAGCAGCCCCATGGCTGAGGGGCACAGAGGCCATTAAGCAGCAGCTGCAGTTCTGATTGGTTTCACTAAGACAGGTCTCTTAAACACATCGGAATACCAGGCAAAATTACTGTTTTCTTCCAGGCTGACAGTTGCTACGTATCTACTTCAGGGTGGATAACTGTCTAGGTTCCTGTGACTAAAAAGGGAGGTTGGACACCTACGATGCAAGTAGAAACCAATTTAGGAGCATAAATCAGTTGTCCACAAATAGATGTCTACTTCCATACAAGATGCCCTGTTTTATCAAAGACATCTATTTTCGTATCTACTAGCCCATGCAGGAGGTATGGGAGATGTGGGCCCTTCTGGAGAAGAAGACTAGGCACGATCTGTAACAGATCTTAAATGGAAGCAGAAATCTATGCATAGAATACTGTATCATGCCATGGCTCTTATCTGGAGCTCAATCCCAGCCTTGGCAAATCTGGCATTTATCAGACCAAGAACAAAACAATACCAGTAGCCAATGGATGCAAGTCAAGCACAGCTCAGGCGGCCTACACGAATATATCACATCACTTGAATTTCAGAGAGGACTGTGAAGTAGGGACAGCTGTAAACCAGTGATAACACCTAAATATACCAGAAAAACATTCAGACCATGGAGAAGACAGCCTCAGAACACTTCCAGAAAGATGCACAGCTGCTCAAGCAAAGCACACAGAATTCCTAACAACCTCAGCAGCTGACAGAGCAAGAGATCTGCAGATGTCATTCCAGTATACGGATTAGAAAAGTGTCCCAAAAACATATGAACTAATCCCACAGATTAGCTTGGGTTTGGACCACATCTCAACAGGCTTCCACGTATCACCCTTGATTGTATGAACAGTGAGCAAAAGAAAGACTTATGACAACTGTAAATATATAAGGAAAGTTATGTAATAGAACAATATTGTACTCACATTGTAGAACAATAAATGCCTTGAATGCACATCTCAGCACATACCAATGTAAGTCTGTCTTTAAAGGAGTTTTCATTTGAGAAAAAAAACACGACTCATTATAGGCGCAGGGGTGCAGGGAATCAGAGTTAAGTGACTTACATCTTCTCTCACTTATAGAATTTACACACCTGCATGAGCCCAGTGACCTAAAATGGCATTTCTTCTAATAAGAAGGAATATCAATCTTCAGGAAAGCACCCTGAAAGTTTCCTGACTGTCAATGGCAAAATACGCAAAGTTACAGGTAGAAAAGTATGTCTATTTTTTAAAGATACCTATAAAGGACCAAGTTTGGAACATGTATCTTAAGATGCGAAGCTCTTGTTACAGCTATTATATGCAGCATATAGAATAGCTAGTATACAAGTACAGGTTTTATATACATGCATACAAACACACACACTCACATGCTCGAGGTAGTTACTAGTTCCTACAGAAGAGTCTGTGTATTTGTAAATATATTTATACATTATGTATTTAACTTACATGATCTGGCAGTTTTATGCCTCTAACAGTTACATATAAAGTTGATGGGTAACGATTTCTAGGGCATTTTGCCCACCAGTCATAGACCTCAACAACATTTGAATGTGACTTGGTCCTCGGAGGTGGGTAATATAATTGCAGACGGAGTTTTCCATCAATGTTTAGAACTCCATTTGCACCTACAAGCTGGAAGGGCGATTAAAAAAAGGAAAAAAATGTGTTATGTTAACATAAAAGTAATAGAAGTCATTGATTATTTCTAATATCTTGAACAACTACAGTATAAACTCTGAAATCTACTTCCCACTGGGGGAATGTATTATCCCTAAAAGTGGTAATGAAGTAAGCATGTATTAAACACCCCCAGGATCAAATCACTAAGATTAAAGCTTAGAGGGCAGCCTAGTTTTGAGACATGCTTCATATGTACAACAGTAACATCCTGTATGTGGGAAGACCTCTGCACTACCAGGGGTTTTTTTGTTGTTGTTGGTTTTTGGTTTTTTTTTTTTTAATTACTACTTGCTGGAAGTACCCAAATCTCAAAGGACTGTCAATCCGCAAAGAGCCTCTTCCAAATCTGCCCACTTCGAACGCTACAGCAAAGGGCATTGCTAAGGCTTTGACTCAGAACAGAAGATACAGCAAAGCAGTAACCTTTCCAACTTCAGAGGAAATTGAGTTCTCTCTATTGAACTAAAGAAAAAGTGTACCTACTACCATTAACATTGTTCACTGTTCATCAGGATATTTCTATTTTGACTGATACAGATGAAAGGATAATGCAGACAGATGCAGTAGGAATGAAGAACAGGCCACAATATTATTTGTATTTATGAGCTGGAAATTCATCCTTCCCTTTGTACAGCCTACTCCTGAACTGAATACCTGGACACACAGTTCCTACCAGCTATACACCTAGACAGGGGATACCAGACGCCTGATTCCAGTAGATTCATCTTGGGCAGAGCTGAGAAGAGACTCTGTATGGAATGATACGGAGGTCCCTCTCCCTTCCCCTAAACTTGCTGTCCATTATCTTCTCCTGTATTTCTCATGTTGTGGACTGCTCAATGGCTGTCAAAATCTACCATTCACAGAGGTAAGTGTAAATGAACTATCCTCAGGTAAATTAAAGCTTGTCAACTCTCAAAGGCCAAAGTGGCACATTCAAGTCTCTCCTAAAAGGGTAAAAAGGTACATGATGTGCTAGCTAAATTACCTGTACCTCATTGCTGCAGCATTTCAAACTCTGCAACTAAAAATGATAGGCATTTTATAGTTAGGCTAGGGAGTCCGTTCAAAGACTGGCCAACTGAAAACGCCACTAGAATACAGAATAGTTGAGGTACAGAAATTAGTGGATTTGTCTTTTTTTTCTTTTTTTGCAGAGAATCTCATGAACACACAGAAAACCCTCAAAGAAAACATCCTTCTGTACTTTATGAACAAAAAAAAATTTCTTATACATTCTATACTTTCTTGAGAAGTACATATTCTTTACTGTCAAGCTTGTTACTGTGAGTTTTATGGGGCAAAGGAAGAGGGAAAGGAAAGAACATCCAAGCAAGCAACTATTTGTTTTTCCATCTTTGTTGCCTGGAAATATTAAAAATTGTTTTCCCACTTAGTATGGTTAGTGTCTTTTAGATAATTGAATAAAAAGATTTATAAATTTTGTTTCTTCATTTAAATATTTACAATACCTTTAGAAAAGCCCAACAAATTTTTCGGAAACCACGTTCCTGAATTTGTACATCAGAGTTGGCTCTCACTTCATCCATACTTAGAAAATCAAGGATCTGAAAGTATTGGTAGGAATATAAATATATTTCTATTGAATATATACTTCATGGTAATTAAAAAATACTGCTGAAAATATGCTAGTTGTGATTCACTAAATTAAGCAGATTTCAATTTTAAGCAATTACAAAAACAGTACTTCCACACAAGTACACAATTAGAAATAACAGATCCTTATGCATTTAGTTGATGACTATTTATGACCTCCTTTAAAAAAAAGCATGTCTGGTCTTAAACAACTATTCTTGCTTCCCTTCTGTCTCAATAAAAAAATATTAATGAGTAGTCTTCATAAATCCTGTATAGTTCACAAATCATATAGATCACAAATCTGACAGCCAAAACCAGCTGTATGTTAATCTAGCTGGAATACAGCAGTCAAAAAGTTAGTTTTCCTTTCCTAGCTTTGTCAGTTATGTCATAGAATCAATCATAGAATGGTTTGGGTTGGAAGGGACCTTCAAAGATCATCTAGTCCAATCCCCCCGCCATGGGCATGGACATCTTTCACTAGATCAGGCTGCTCAAAGCCCTGTCCAACCTGACTTTGAACACTTTGAATGATATCCATGACATTCTTCATTTTTCTGGTCAGTGACCAGAATCTTCTCATATTTAGCCACTCCTGGAGGTTTATCTGGTATACGAAGAAACTTGGAATCACGCTTTCTTCAAACTGATATTTCATAAACCATGCTGAAGTCAAATGGCACACTTTCAGTGTAGTCATACTTTTGGTCCCAACATTAACATGATTTCCATGAAGAATCTTTACATACAAATGTAATTACTTTTGTGTTAAGGAACTAAGGACTCTTAATCCTATAAATGTGTTCATTTACGAGTATCACAGAACATAAAGAAATATATGGTGATATTGTATATACAATCTATTTGAAATATAAAAAAAACAAGGAATGAAAAAATATTTATTTATTGTACTAGGTTCCCATTTTCAGGTTAATACTACAGATTGTCTCTTTACAAATATTGACATACTTAAGCTCAAAGTCATGTTGAATATATACCTTACAATTTTTCCTTTAAACATAATTGTATTTGAGGACGAATTAATAATTACTTTGTGAAGAATGGGAGAGAAGTAAATGTCTAAAATGTTAATGGAAAACAATGCAATAGCTTGCTCATTGGTACAAGGGAAAAGAGGTGTTGCTACAAGCAGGCAACATCATCTTTGTGAAGGGAAATGTGAGGAATGTGAGAGGGAAAAGTTCCATCCTTTATATGCGGTGCCATCCATCCAGATCTGGAATGATCTTACCAGCCTTTCCCAGAAGTATGACAGTCAATTTAATAAGAAAGCTTTCTCCTCCTTACTACTATCAAAACAGGGGGGTTTTGCCATAAAAAAAAAATGTTTATTAGTATTAGCAATCACCAATACCACTTTTTGGTATCTCCACTTAATTCTGTATCTTAAGGCTATACTATTAACCCAATATAACCAAAATAAAACACCTGAATCAGTCAAATATATGCTGTTGAAGAAACAAACAGAAAATGATAATGTGCATAAATTGGATGTAAAATATTTAACCTTACCTCAAAAAACAGGATTACCCGAGGGCTTTCTTCAGTGTTTTGAATAAAATAACTAAAACACTCATTAAATATGACTTGCTCCTCCCACTCTGGAATTGTTGATTTAGACTGTCTGAAGTCATATGGCTGTGTCATAATGGGAAGAACGTGCTCTATTTGTTCTTGTTCATAATAAGATGAAACTTTCCTCTTGCTGTTTGAAAATTTCCAAACAGTTACAAATGTTATAGCACCTTAAAAAAACCCAACTCAAACAAAACAGTATTTTCAATTACTGAAAGCGAAGAAACATACAAGATACCATTTGTTTGATTTTAGAAAAAAAAAAAATTCTGAACCCACCCAAAAGTTAAGACAATTTACAATGTATATAGAAATGCTACAAGCTGAAGTTCAAAATACTACCAACCAAGTTACTGTTACCAAATCTATGCATAATGATCAGGGTACAGTCTACTGCTTAAACACTGTTAAAATCTGCTTTTCAGGAAAATTATGCATAATGACAGTGGAAACAAGTAACTGAACTGATTAGAAATATGAAGAACTAAACTTCATTTCAGGATTTTAAAAGTTTTTATAAAAGGCAGACACTTCTACATATTTTTGAGAGTTAGGAAATTTTCTCTCTATAAAAAATACAGAATAAACTACGCTGTAAATTGCTCAAGAGCAATAGAGCAGTGCAGAGCATTTAATAGTGTCAAAAAGAAAAGTACCACCCTAATTTACTGTAGGTATATGCATGCATTATCATAGATGTATAAAGTAATGTAATGAATGACCTCACAAGCTTAAAATTCAGCATTATTTTAATTTTCATCTTTAATTTGCTAGGGAAGAATCTATGTATTTATAGTAATCCTTGACAATAGAAACAGTTTATTAAAAGTCACCTATGATCCTTCTTGACGTATAAGCCACTTCTCTGATCAACAACATGGATTTTAACCATGGGATGAGATACCAGGAGATCAGTTTTAAGTCGATCAGATCGATGGATATAAACTCCCAACACACGACCATCATCAAAACCAAATTTAGACTGAGTTGAGATTTCTGAATTCTTCATTTCCTCGTCATTTTCTACAGCAACTTGTGTATTTTCTTCTAGAAATAGGAACAAATTAAATAGAGGTTACTATGTTCCACTACTGACAGTTTAAAGGAGTAAAAATGCTCTGTATGGTCTTAGCAATCAATAGTAAAGTAAAAATATTTAACATGTCCTTTACGTAATAGGTTAAAACAAAATTATCAAATTTGCAGCATTTTAAACATATATTATTCATGTGTATGTTCATACATTAATTAACATAACCGATTCCTATTAAGAAACATTTTTTTTAAAATCCGAGGTGTTCCTCTTGATTGACATAGCTTCTTCTGTGCCACAATGACTTGAAATCCATACAGTTCAATATCGTGCTCTGGAATACAGCCTATAGTAGGTTTTGTTTGGTTGTTTGGGGTTTTTTAAGGAAAATGTAAAAAACAAGATAAGCAGAAACTGATGCTTTCTCCATGTGCATTTTTCCCCGAATTTACCAAACATTGTTTTCAGAACTTCCTCATTTACAAGTGAGACCACCATGCTTACCAGATATCAAAAGACCTATTCCTCATCAATTTCTGTAATCTCAATTTTTTAAACTCATTTCTTATTTTGGCCTCCACAATGTTTGAGGAAATGAATTCTCCAATTCGACTGTGTTGCGTGAAAAAGCATTCCTTATGTTTGAACTGAGCATCAGGTTAAAACAGTGGTGACACACAATTTACAGCATAATGTAAATAAAAATGATAAAATAATAAAAATACAGTTAGAATATGCATCTAAGTAATACACTGTAAAGGTGGTATATATAATATTATTATCTTGTGCTTAAAAAACCACTTTTTAACTATTTATCAATTTCAAAACTATTTACAGGAAATGAATTCTCAAGATTTTAGATTGATACATCAAATAAACTTCCTTACAAATTAGGCTCGGAATTGGAAGAACACAAATACAATTAAGTAACTAAAGAAACGTAAGTAACTTCAACAGCTCAATCACTTCTGCGTTACTACTATAGACAAATATTTCTGTAGCAGTGAAATAAAAAAAAATAAAAGAAGAAAGACTGTTGGCAGACCTTTTCTGGTTTTCTTTTTAACTTTCTTTGCTTTAGGTTTCTGTTTTTCCATGCTTTCCTCCAGTTTCTGTTCTTCCAATGACTGATTTTCATTGCCATCTTCTACTGGATGGTGCTGTAGCTCAGAAAGGGACATTGCACTGCAATGTAATAGATTCCTGTCAGGAATTGCATTCTACTGCATATATGGATACAATTGCTCATTACCATTATTAACCAACTTAAAATTTCCTCTTTAGTTCTGCAACTCATCATCTGTATATCTTGAAAAAGCATTAGTGTCTGGCCTTTTTCATTTCTCTCCCCACCTGATTTCCCCCTAATTTTCAGATAATTGCAGAACCATTCATGGGAATAGAGCTAAGCTAATACTCTTCTGCTGGATCAGGGCCATCATTCATCACTAAAAAACCATGCACAAAATTACCTTAGGTTAGTTAAGAGTGAGTTCCACAGAAAATAAGCATCAGGTAGTAACGGAGGATATTTTTTTTTTTAGTTAAACATTAATCTTGATGGCTTTTTTAAAGAGTATTTGGTAATATTTTTTCATAACAGAATCATCCAGTTCATCACTTAGAAAATATGTACAGTTTATCAGAAAGCTTCTGCCTATCTTAAAACAAAATGAAACATTTCACTTAAGATTCACAGACACACGGTATACTGTTTATCATGGTACCTTGTTTCGGCTTCACTTAAAGCTGCTATTTCTTTCTTCTTTTTCTTCTTTTTGCCCACTTCATTGTTCAATACAACTTCATGGCTTTGAACAGTGGAGGTAAATTCAGACATCTGTTCTTTAAGTTTCATTCTTATTTTCTTTTTAATTGCATTTGCCTCATCCTCCGCCACATGCAGCTGATAGGCTCGAATTAGCTCTTCTTCTTCTTCTAATTCAGTTACATTTCTTGCTTCAGTCAAGGAATTTTTAATCTTTCTATCACCTTCTTGATGAGGGACATCTGTTTGTGATTTACTTTTTGTTTTCTTCTTTGGAAAATCATTAATCTTTTTCTCAAAACTCTCCAATTTAGCTTCATATAAATTTTCCTCCTCATTAAGTTGTTCTTGTAACAGTGATTTCTTTTTCTTCTTGTTAGACTTTGGTTGTTTGTTCTCCTCTCCACTAACAATATCATTGTTTATTTTCTCTGCAATTGAGGCTTTCTCTCTCAGTTTATTTTTTGTAAACCGGGGACTCTCTTCTTCAGGATTATATGTGTTGTTTATAATTGCTTCATCATTCACACTTTCCTTAGCTAGATCAATATTACTTCTAAAGGTGTCAAGCTATAAATGAAAACAACGTAAAACATACTTGTACTCAAAATCATGTCCTAAGGATAAACATAGTACTTTATGTTATTTCTTTAGCAACATTACAGGAAGTAAAATGAAATCAAAGATCGAGTTATTTTCTTGTTTAAAATTAACAAGTGACAGATTGAAAGGCAACAGAAAATTCACACTGAAAAAAACATTTTGTGTTTGGGCACTTCATCCTCAATTTTGTTTCACTATGTTTTTAAGTTACTTTTATGTATATCCAGTAAAAAAATAAATCAACAAGCCTACTCCATAAACAGATGCCAATGCTTTAGACTATGGAAGACTTCAAGAATGCATACAGCATGAAATCCAGTATTTTCATCCATTTAAAATACAAGTTAGAGACAGGCTTCAGACTCAGTTGTTTGTAGTCTCTTTTACTGAAAGGTGCTTGCCAAAGTTTGACAATGAAATTATATTTAAAAATGCTAAAATTGAAAAACAGATTTCCATTAAAACTCTTTTTAAGTATAAAGTTGAAAGAAACCCACCACATTATTCTTAGTAGAATGACAAATAGTTGATCTAAAGACCAGTCTAGTAAAAACAGCTAAGATAAATTTCAGCTAATGCATTTGTCTGTGCACTCCTGCCAGTTTTTGGTGTTTTTTAGAAAACACATTGTAAACTTTCCTCCCGTGTTCAGGTTTCCATTCCTGGTTACTAAAAGTTATAATGCCCCATCCCTGGAGACATTCAAGGCCAGGCTGGACAGCGCTCTGAGCAACCTGATCTAGTTGAAGATGTCCCTGCTCATTGCAGGGGGTTGGACTAGATGACCTTTAAAGGTCCCTTCCAGACCAAACTATTCTATGACTCTATGATAACTCCAAATAACACAACAAATTACTAAGGCCTAATTCTGTCAGGAGCTCAACACACAGATGTCTCTCTGTTCCTTGACGGAATGTCTATAAAGTCGCTGAGGCTCATTTACTCTGTCTTACATAAAACTGTCTCGAGTCTCCACACGAAACATTAGAAAGGACTTTAAAACACAAAGCAAATTTTTAAAAAAAAAAAGTTGGTGAAAATAAAAGTATCTCCAAACAATCTTTTCTTTGCCAAGACCATCTTTCTCCCTCAAACACAGACATCTTCCCCTTCTAGCTGGGATACTTCTCCCAGTTACAGAAGCATGTTTGCCTCAAACATTTTTAAGAAAGAACAATATATGTAATAAGTGATCACCAAAATGTACAAGCTTATAAGAAGAAAATGAAGTTGCAATGGCAATCATGCTTTGGAGGATGCATCCTGACTTAAAAATGACCACCTGCAAGAATAATATTCCATGACTAGAAAGAAGAGAACACTCAATGTGCAAGTCTGCCTCCATATTGTATGCCCTCAATTATGTGAGCCTGCAAACCATCACTATTTTGTTTTATTCACATCTGACGTTTGAAGAGAGAACATGGAGAGTATTATAAGTAATGAAGAAGGAGAAGGGAGAAAAAAGAAAGGAAAGTTTGAAGTACATGAGTAAAAACACATAAGAGAAAAAATATCAAGGAAGTTTATTATTTGTACAGGAAAATTGTCAAATAAAAGCACTGTGACAAGAAAAATACACCAAGACAAAGTTTAACACAGAAATAAAAGCTGATGTCTGAAACCAGAGACAAAGCTTAAAAATGCTCTAACTAGACTTACTAATGCTACATATTAAACAACAGTCTTAATAAAGTATGAGTTAAAAAAAGAAAGTGTCTAGAATTTCATCCAAGTATGCTTATTTAATATATCAGAAAAATCTAAAGCCATTCATGTATCTTTTCAGTAGGTATCTTTATTTTTAGCATCCTATGTCTAAAAATAGTTTAATTATCTCAATATCAAATCATGAAAAAAACTGTCTTTGTACCTTCATCTTTTACTTGCTTAAATAGACCAGTAACTTCCTCTTTATTCATAAATCAATGACTTAAGAGGATGTGGAAGATTTCATATAAATAACTTGAAATACAGAGCAGAGTAAGGGAAATTAAAAAAAAAAAATGTTAGAGCAAGCAGCTTTGTATAAACTAAAAAACCAAAATAATGCTTTCTAACAGATTGTCCACTTCCTTATCTGCATTTCTATGAACAGCTTGAACTGCAGAGTACAAGGAATGAAGGTTAAAACACATTGGCAATTAAGACCCAACAGTGACCAATAACTAAGGTCATGCTAATTTTTGCCTTTGATAGACCATTAATCCATTAAGACCAAAAAGCAGAATTCTTTGAGAAATCCTAAACAAAAAGCCCTCGTCTTTGACCCGTTCAAGAGTTTCTAAAATAACTCTGATATTCAAGAATCACTTCTTCAAAGAAACCTAGCTGCTGCAAAAACTTGCTTGAAATATTTACTAGAACTTGTTATTTATAATACCTACAAACAAAACCATATGTCCACAAGTGTGTGTCATGAATAGTAGCAACACACAATCACTTAATTATAGCAAATTTACTCATAGGAAAAAAAAAATACAGAATATCCTCATAATGAAATAAAACACAATCTCAAGCTACAGCAAATTCCAGGAACATTAATAGATACTGCAGGCAGCACAAAGCTGCTTCAGCATCTCAAACCCAAATTCCTCAGATACATAGCCTGTATAATCTTAACTCAGGCCACTTTTTCCACATGTTGTAATTACATGATGTAATTAAACAGAGAGGAAAGATGGGAGGGAGTCACAAAACAATAAAGTAAAAGCCAAGAGGTTCATAAAAACCATCAGATTAGGTGTCAGGCAGAGGCAGGGATACCAGTATAGATTCTCTGTCCAAAATGCAGGACAGAGATATCAACTGAGCAATCGTCCTTATATAAACACACTTGAACTGTTAGAAAAAGCAGTTAGGCTGGAAAATCAGCTTAGAGGATAGGCCTGTCTCTGGAGTAACCTCAGAGTGTTGCTGACCTGAACCTGACCTCCACAGCTTAAAGCATGGAACAAATGGGAAGGCTTTTTTTTTTTTTTTTCCAAAACAGTTCCATGGCCACATTACGACAACAGAGCAGAGGAAGCACCCTTCCCTGAGAACAGACCTACTTGCACTACTAGCTTGATTGAAGCAAGAGACGGGCAGCAGCCAAGATGCACACAGGTGGGCTAACACACAAGCCTTGTACCACAATGAACCTACCCCAGGTCATGTCCCTTGCCATTTGTGTTCCAGAGCTGAACAGCAGGGACAACGCTTAATAATCTCACTCCTTTTAAAAAGCTTCTCAAATACGCTTGAGTGGAAACACATCAAGTGATTTTGCCCAGGGTATCCAGAAACTCAGATAACCACATTTACAGAGGTACCTGAACTTCTTCCCATAATACAGGCACGCCTTGAAAAATTAGGAATGGACATTACCAGCCCACTGAAGGGCTGATATGTACCGGTTGTACAAGACCATTTACTTACAACTGATTTGGTAATGATGTACTTATGGTGCTGGCTAGTTGGGTGGGATGTTTAAGAAAATTTTAATGCACTAGGGAACCAATTTTACTGCCATTGCTCATATAAGACTACTAAATGTAGATGCTCAAAGCTAGAAGAACTTTAAATTACAGATAGGATGGGCTTGGAGAAGTTTCACCAAATTTTAACAGAAACCATTGAGAAAATATGTAGGTCAAGTAGATAGTCAACTATTAGCAGTTCTCCTATTTTAAATATAAGAAACAAAGTGCTAAAAACCAGTGGAAATCTCAACAATTATTCAGTGCCTGTCAGCTTATAGAAGAAATTGGGCTATGAAACAGACCCTGGGAAAATCCTATAACCTCAAAACTCCGCAGGTTGTGTTTTACTTCTAAGACAGAAGCTAAAGTACTGAATTAGTCAGAAGAAACCTGTAAAACACCATCTCACCCAAAAGAATACAAGGATTTTCAAGCCTGGAGATAGACTCCCGTTACCTGTACCCTCATGAAACTCCAGACTCCAACCTGTCATCCAGGGCCTTATGAAGAGGGGGAAGGAGCAGACTCAGTGAGGTAGGAAGTAAAAAGCTTCAAAGGGATAAATCTGTTGCAGTTCTGCTTTGAATACAAAACCTTAGTTATCAATGCATGCCCATCCCAATATTGTAAACTGGTCAGACTACAGTCTAGGGAAGAAATTCTTGCCTCCATAAAGGGATCTTGCTTTTCACCTGGTAGAAAACTTCACTGACATTTTCCAAGTTAAATAATCTCTTTTCTACCATGAATTTACATTGAATCAAAGAAACTCAACCATTTTCACACTGACTTTAGAGGGATTAATGTATCTGGGCATTGCCTGGTCTGAGACTTGCCTCATTCTAACACCTTGTAACAGGAGGCACAACTGGTAAAAAGTAACTATAGTGGCTGTTAGCCCTGGACCCTTCCAGGGCTAGCAAATTCACTTTCTGACTGTGTCCCAATTGCTTGTTTTTTCAGCCATGCCTTCAGGCCTCATACCCACTGCACCTGTGGCTATTGAACAACAAAGCAGACCTTTCACTGGCCACAGCTGATGTCTATCTCCACCCCCATTACAAGCCCCTCATTCCTATCAGTTGTGACTTCAGACTCATCCTGCCGTACTGATAACAGCCTTTCCTCTTCCAGTCAGGCTGCTTCCCTTCTCTCCAGGCAGGCTCTCCAGGTAATGAGCACACAGAGGCAAGCAGGCAATTTCCTTACCCTCAATTCTGTCATTTAAAATCACAGTAACCTCCTGCAGCTCCAGAACTCAGGTTTCAAGCAAACAGTGGACTATGATGGAAAAGGTTTTATTTATCTAAGAAAAGCTAGGTTCAGTAAAGACAAAGGAAAGAAGCAGTCTGCTTTCTTCTAGCAGACACTAGTGTTTTACATCAGACACTTCTGGAATGGAAACCAATTTTAAAACAAAAGTAAGCTTAAAATATTTATAAGTAATATGTAGTTGCATATGAACATACAATTATGTGCTCAAAAATACTTATACCATACTTACAAAGTACAGATTTAAAAACTCACATTTCGTCAAAAAAGTAAACCTAACCAAGGAAGAACTTAGTCTTGTGTTTATACATATGCCAGCAAAAAAAGGAAAAAAACCACGCTCTAACTCCTCGATGCTGTATTTTAGACATCACATTGATTCTTTGTATAGGCTATTGACTAAATACCATATACTTCAAGGAAAGCAAAATAAAAAAAATCCACACAAATATCAACTTCAAATTGTCAATCTAAAGACAAAACTATGTTTCAGCATAGCAACGCTAAGTTTAATATAACTATTCCGAACACATTTTTATATAATAAATACATGTAACATTCTGATATTATATAAAATACAACTCCTTTGTCTTCAATCAGTATTAAAGGATGAACATTCACTTCCAGCATCTGGTATGGATGCAATTGTAAGAAAAAAGACTGAAAATATAAAACCTAACAGGAAGAAATTCCAAACATTGTAAGTCAGTGATCAGTATATATAGGACTCACATTAAACATTTTTTCCCTGTTCAGGTAAAAAGCTACAATATGAACCATAACTCAGAGGAACCTCTGATGCTCTTTTAATGAGAGATAATGCCACAAAGAAAAATGTCATCGAACCATAAGGTCAGGGTGATAGAATCATTCCTAATCTACAAGTCACAAATGTTGTTTATATTGTTTTAAAATTCTTATTCTTATACCAGTAATTTTTAGGAAATGGAATAAAGTTAATGATTATCTCTAATATTATTATAAATTCACACCAGTTCTCAATTCACAGATGTACCTGTATTACACAGATGCAGTACTCTTAAAATTAAATACTTTTACAGACATAATTCTACTAGCCCGTCACTCAAACTCCCACTAAAATCAATACTGAATTTGAAAATCTTAAAACTTTTCTGAAAAATGTGAATGGAAAAAAAGTACTGGCAGACTTTAAATAAGTGCATGCCTGCATGTGCCACTTTCTTTTTACCAGTATTCTATTCTATATAATTTTGGCATACTTCCAAATTACAAAGATGCATTGCTGGTACACAAGCAACAAATAGAAGCCACATCAAAAACAAAGGATATGTGCAGAAATACACATTATACTAATTTTTTTTTTTAAATGCTTACATCTCCTTTCTACAATACATTTTCCTGACCTTTTTTCTGTTAAGGAAGGCAACCAAAGCAAGCTTGCATGTGTTCAAACTCACCATAATATTCTCTTGAGAGTGAAACTTCTTTTTCTTTGATTTCTTTGTGTCTGTTAGGCCAGCATGATGTCTGAAGATCTCCTCAAAGCGGACTTTGGTTTTTGCCTTTGCCTCACTTTCAACTACAAAAACAAATCTAGAGTATGACTCACTAGCTCAATAATCACCATTGCTAAAAAAGTACGTAATCGTGCTTTAAAATTGCAAAGGACAAGTAGTATTTTATCAGGGAAAGTCTACCAAGAAATTCACTTACTGTTCAGTTAAGAATTTCCACTGACAACATAAACCACACAAGGGTAACTCAGCAACATTGTACAAACACACCAGGCTACTACTTGTTGCTGAAGTCAGCACTGTCTACTCTGTTCCCTGAAGAAAGTGCATTTTGAAGAGCAAACACATCAGGATCAGCACAAAACTTGGGCTAGCCAAAGCAGAGGACAAATTATTGCCTTCACTTTTTATGAACAGTAGCACACTGATAACGGAGGTGACATAGTCTCCAGGAGAAGCTGCAACTCTGGGTTCTTACTGAGTCTGGAACCCAGAGGAGCACCACCCTGAGACAGATCTGTAAGAGGCAGGAGCATGCACTGATCCGAAATCAGCTGGAGCTGAGAGTCCCTACCTTTCCGTGAATCGTGATACTGCTATCAGCAGCATTTTAACCCTTGAAGCAGTAGGTGTTCTAGCCCCCCTGAGATAATGCCTAATTTGTAGCTAAAGAATTAAAAATGCAATCTGGCACACCACTGAAAAAGGCTGTTGAATCCTCAGCTACAGCATATTTACCATTGACATTACAATTTTTACAAAAGTCCCCAGATTTAAAATAAAAAAAAAATTAAAAAAAAAAAAACCCCAACACTTTGAAAATCCTCTATAAACCTGGACTCAAAACAGAGCCAATGCAGCATTAAAAATTTATAGACAGAAGTAACTCCTATCATTTGCATCTAGTTCTGACTATAAAATACATATTGGAAATCAAACACAAAGTATTCTTACCTGCTGGCATTTTCAGTCCTCAGTTAAAAGTGGCTCAACACAGCAGCTGCTTCTTCCTTAGAATCCACCATGCTATTTAAAGTAATTAACAACTTCCATTAAAATAACTGGTTCATAGACTTGAAGCTAACAATTGAATGCATGCTAATTTATATCATGGATTACTACAGGTCTTTTAAGGAAATATTTATTTCTAGACTATTTGTCTAAATTATTAGAAGTTCTCTGCCATCAAATCTCAGCACAGGATTCTCAGCGTCTATCTGATACTTGTTATTTGAGAGTAAATAAAAACCAACACTACAACAGTTTAACTAGCTATGTATTTCTGGGCAATAGCCAAATACTTCAGTACGGTAGTCCTCCAGCCTTCTAAAAACCCCTGTAGTTTATTTAAATAATAATGACCCATGAAGACATTTATATTGAAGCTTTTCTAATCAGGCTTCTATCCTGACAGCATCATCAAGGAAGTCACATCGTAGCCAGCCGATAGCTTTCAATGCAAAGATTAATATCCACCAGCAAATCTAACTTTATCACAAATCTCTAAATATTTATGTTTACATAAAGCATTTGTATTTTACATAAAGCAGACAAGCAATGACATGAAACTCATTTCTCAAAAGAAAAAATGTTAGGCCCTCCCGGTTGTGGAGCAAAGCCTACAAATGCTTGAAGGCAAATAAAGGCAAATAAAATATTACACAGCTTTATCTTTTCATCAAGAAAATTCAGAATGCTTTACAAAATCTTTAATACAAAAAGCTGTTTTGTAAACAGTGGAACTAATGAAACCTAGATTTCTAAGAATGTGTTATGTTCCCCTTAGCAACGAACTATCATTGTACCTATCTCCCCAATAGCCCATCAGCCAACAGCTCCAAGTTCTCCCCAGGTAACACCTCCTGTTAGACACCACTAACTCACATTCACTGGACACCCAGACTACATATATCCTAATAAATTAAGATGTAGCATTAAATACTGCCAGGCTATATGGTTGCATTATCCTTGGCACCATTTTGGTCCAAGCCACCTAACACTCACCCAAGCAATTCCCGTGTACAGTTTAGGAGTTAGTACGGATTATTATTAATAGGCAGTTTGCATACAGCCATTCTGATTTGGGGCTAAGAGAGTTTAATAGCATTAAAGTGGGCCAAACATACCGCTTGGCCATGCATCTTACCAGTATAGGGAAGAGCCAAGGCTACACTTAGGTCCTCAAGCATCTGCACTACCGTACGCACAGATCCCCCTCATCTCTTTCACAATGTTACTTGCTTCTCCCCTGTCCCCCACAGGCTACATACTCTCAGGTCCTTTCACGTTTGCTACCTACAGTAGTGACCAGTTTGGTCAGCTGGCTAGCCAAACCAAACCAAGTTAATAAAAAAAAAAAAGTCAAAGTGTTAGGGTTGGTTTGGGCTTACAGAAGTGCTGATTAGTCAGTTGCTAGGTGCCATTAGTTTATTTCATGTATTAAGCAAAGCATTTATACTAAGTATCCAACAATCTACCGATGTTTGAAATGAGCAAGGATGACCAGAAGGGAATTCATAAGAAGAAAAAAAAAAATTGTTTTGTTCTTTATTGTGTCACTGACAAGGTAGCAATATTTTCACTAACTAAAATATGTTTTGACTCATAAAGCAAAGCTTTACTGTCACAACTAAAACAGCAAGTTAAAAATAACACTTCTGACAAGAAATGAAGACAGAAAATATTACTGAAAAATAAATCTGCTTTTGCAATTTATACTTCAGTATACCAAAAGGCTGTTTTAAAAGTACTACAGTTATTAAGTACTGCTTTTCAAGTAGTCAATTCACAACTGGCTAGAAAATACTTATAATCTGAAAGAGTAGAAAACTAAATATAGTTATAAAATGCAGCAGATTCTATCACTTTAATCATTCACTGAGGATTGCAGGAACATGGAAAAGTCTCTTATGATTAGTTGAGTGATTTCAACCACCCCTCAGAAAAACTAGTTACAAACAACAAATGAAATGCTGAAGTGCTCTCAAATTTAAAACAAAAAATGAGACACAACATAGAACACAACAGCAAAATAAGTCAAGTGCATACCTGTTCCAAGTATGGAAATAATTTTATGGTCAAAGGTTAAATAAATCATACCACAAAAAAAAAAAAGTAAATTAATTTTGCAGATGCTTTTGCTTATAATGGAACAAACATCTTTCCAAAGGCTAGGCTTACCTCATGTCTACCAGCACTCTGTAAAATGCCTAGATTTGCCAAACTCACCAGTGAGTGCATCATTTTCTATTTACCTTTATTTATTCAATAAAAGTCTATCCTCTTGTGGCAAAACAATTAAGAGATAAAGTCCTCTAATGATAGTGCTATTATTTTAGACACATTTCCAATTTAGAATTACATGACCTTTGGCATGGTGCATTAGACTTGTGTAAATATAGATCATTAATCAACAAGGGTAAGAACAAGGCTGTTTACTCAGTGTAATCTCCCCTTAAAATAGGAGAGGTTTAATGGTATATCAAAGTTCAGCAATCACAGTGTCCCAATCTGAATAAACTCAGTTATCATTATGATTAATCTTGTAAGATGCTTTTTTGCCTGATCGGATTTGATCTCTTCCATATTAGTTAATGTAAGACAATCCAGGAATAACAGAAGTACATACTTGGAACAGTGGCATATTCCAGCCAATTAAAATAATGAAGCCCAAAGTTCCAAGAATCACTACATACCTTCCTGAAAATCATCTAATTTGCTCTTCTCTAATTCTCCATCTGTATTTACAGATGTGATTCTACATTAAATTCTTGCTCTTTTCACAGTATTTTACAATATTCACTGAGTTGCTATATTCTGCATCCATAATATAGGAACTCTCTATTTAAAACATGCCACAAAGCCCACTATTCACGAAAAACACTTTTATTGATCACTAAAAAAAAAAAACCATAAAAAATCAAACCTATACTATAATGTAACAGAGAGTACGGAATCTGCACTACACAGCGGGAAGTGACAAATTTCCTGCCTAATTAGGACCATTTAGGAAACTAAGCTGACAAAATAGAATTGCACACTTCAGGGTTTTCATGAACTAAACCCCTCATTTTTCTTTTATCACAAAAAGTGAATGTAACCTTCCGTGGCTGAAAACAAGGAGAACATCAGGCCTCGTTTACTTCCCATCTTTTAGATGAGATCAGTCATCATAGTGGGAAATCTTGGGTTTTCCTAGGTTTCTAATTCAGCTATCTGTAGGTATCACTACTTCGAGATCTGAAAAAACTTCAACTCCAAATTATACAGCAAAGTAACACCGAGTTGAATCTGTTCCTCTTCACTAATGATAAATGAGACACAAAAACCAACCTGGTTTTGTTCATGAAAAGGCAGTAGCTTTCTGCCAGTTTAGATGTGCCTGTAAAAACCTTGTAGTCACACTAATTTAAAAGATGTTTAAAAAAACTGGTGCTACCCATCTGAGTTTTCTAACAGTAATGTATAAGAAAGCTTTAGCTTCAGAGTAACTGCCGTTTTTTTTTCCCCAGAACATTTGGCACCTTTTGTTGGTCAGCAGAAGGTTGAAAACTCTTTCTCTGCCCTGAAGGCAAAACTACGGACTTCAGTTCTGTATAAGGAAATACGGCGGACTTTTATTGTTTACTACACTTTAAGTCTCTGCCTTATCTTAGATCGTAATTACGAAAACGGGTTCTCATCAATAGACCACCCATAATATTTAATTTCCGAAGCGGCATTCTGCTTTGCGTAGAGGAATACGTTGTAAACAACAAAGATACAAAGGACATTCCTAGCACACGCCACAGCTGGACTAACCGATGGAATTAATCGCATTCGATGTGCAGATGCACATTCCTCACACGAGCGAGGCAACACCGCTTTGGGGCTTAATACGTCAGGCATGGAGAAGCACTGTACCTTCACGTGCCGCGCGGTATAAACTGACCACGCAGTCTCACCTGAGTGAGCTACAAAGCTTGTACCCAGCGGGGAAACAACAAAAATACTCATCAAGGGGCTACGGCTTCACCCAGGGCTACTTCGCGCCACCGCCCTGCACCGCGACCAGGAGGCGGCAGACACGGGGGGCCTCCCCACGGCGCCTGCTCGGCTCGCCCCTGCTGTCAGCCCCCAGCCTTACTCTCGGCAACCCCGCGAGGTGCGGGGCCCAATTCCCGCTATATCCCCGAGGGCGCCGAGGCCACCCGCGCATCCCCAGGCCCAGGGCAGGGCTGGCTGGCTGGCCGCCGGCCGCCCCGCCGCCGCCCGGTCCCCGGGCGCCTAACACCGCCCGCGCGCGCCAGCGGCCGCGCCACAGCGCTCTCCGTAACGGCTGCCGAGCCCCCCCGCCCCAGGCGGGGGAAGCGGCCGGCGGCGGGAGAGGGGAGGGCCGGCACAACGGCAAGGGGAGCCGAGGGAGAGAACAGCGGTGGGGAGGCGTGCCCCAGCCTACCCGCCTCTGGAGCCGCGCACTAGGGCGAGCGGCGGCAGCGCCCGGCGGGACCCCAGCCGTACGCGGCCTCCCCGCCCGAGGCGCGGGCCCTGCCTGACGCGTCCCCGCTCTTCCCGCCCGCCGTGCCCCCGCAGCGCGAGGGCATCACTCACGTCGGCCCCGTCCGCTTCCGTGGCACCGCCGCGACCCGCCGGCTGCCGCAGCAGCCCTGCCTCCCCCCCGCCGGTGGTCTCTCCCTCACCCCGCGCTCCCCCTCCGCAGCTCCGCGCAGGTGGTTCTGCCGAAAACAATCACAGCTGCCAAGGAAACCGCGGAGGTGGCGCATGCGCGGAGGAGAGCGGGGGGAGGCGGAGCAGGAACGAAGAACCCGCAAAGCTCGGGCTGCACGCCGGGGCGGTTTAGGCAGCGCACCCCCGTGTATTTTCCCGCCGGAAAGTCGCGGCGGCGGTGAGGCGCATGCGTGATAAGGCCGCGCGTCCTGAGGGAGAGCGCCTGTGCAGTAGGGGCAGTCCCGTGGGGACGAGGAAGGCGTGTGGGAGCGGCGGCGGGCGGCCGTCCTTGTGCGCATGCGCGGCGCTGGCTGGCCGCACGCCCATTCTCTGCGGTAGCGCGGCCGGGCGGCGGCTCGGTTCGGCTTTGGCGCCCTGAGGCGGCGGGAGCGGGCCCGGGCCTGGCCGTGAAAGGAGGGAAGCCGGCTGCCAGCGTCCCGGGCTGCCTCGCGGGGGCCTGTGAGGGGGGGCCTGGCGTCGCGGCAGCGCTTCCCGCTGCCAGGCCCGCCACAGGATTCGGGCCGGCGGTGTCTGGCGGAGCTGGAGGGGACGGGAGCCAAGAAGAAGCACCTCAGCTTCCATCCCCACGGTGGGGGGGGGCTTGCTGGCGCAGAAAGGGGCGGGTTGTGCCCGCCTTCTCCCGCTCTCCTGCGTGACTGCATGTGGGAAACGGCAGAGGCCTGCTGATCTAAAAGCGGTGCGCGTTGGAAAGATGTCGTCGTTAGACTAGGGCAATGTGTTTTACAAAACAGAAAAATCTCAGTAATTAGCAGTACCTCCTCCCACGTTCCAGGTCTGCCGGCAGTGTTGCTTTCCTCCCGTGGATGATGAGCTGGTCACAAAAAACTTAAAACGTGAAATGGGAATTTAGAAAAAAAGACTGTAAAAAGCCTTAGAAACAGGGGAGCCCTTCAGGGATACTGTGTCATCCACTTAAAAAAATGTCAAAAGTACAGAATAGCTTTCTTGAGTTCGAACAAACGAAAGTTGCTTGCAGAAGAAAAAAGTCTCTGGGTAGTGGCCTCAGTTGGAGTCAGGAGGGTGTCTGTCAAGTGTTTGGAATGGACATCAGCTTTTTGCAAATAGCAGCATAAATGGGTGTCCTGAAGCTATGCAGATGCTGCAGAAACTGCTATTTCCTGTCTGATTTAGTAGCTGATTTAAACAGTAGGTTTTTTTTTTCTAGGAATAATAACTCATCATTACTGTCGTGGAAGAAGTCCATTTGTTCATTTCTTCTGTGTAAAAATTAATAAAAATTGTAGATGTCAGAGTTCCTTCAAACATTAGAAGGCTTGAGGAATTAAGGGTTTGGATGAAGGTGACCATATCTTTTCTGAAGTGAAGTTGGGTAAAATTAGCCTTCAATTAACCATGTGCTATTTGTACAACCTAGAGGTGAGCTAATCCTTGTGATACTCTGATCATGACACTCATGGTTCCCAAGCATAGTGTCCCTCAAATTCTGTCAAAAGTTACACCGGCTGCCAGAAGAATACACACACTGAAACCCTGTTTCCTTGTTTCTCAAGTGTTATTAATTAGTGACAGATGCTATTATCTCTTTCAGGTACTTAGTGTCCTCTTGTGGTGGGTTGACCCTGGCTGGATGCCAGGTGCCCACCAAAGCCATTCTATAACTCCCGCCCCCCTCAGCAGGACAGGGGAGAGAAAATATAACAAAGGGCTCGTGGGTTGAGATAAGGACAAGGAGAAATTGCTCACCAATTACCATCATGGGCTAAAACAGACTCGACTTGGGGAAAATTAACTCAATTTATTACCAATCAACCAGAGTAGGGTAATGAGAAATAAAACCGAATCTCAAAAACACCTTTCCTCCACCCCTCCCTTCTTCCTGGGCACAGCTTCACTCCCAGATTCTCTACCTAACCCCCCCACCAGCGGCGCAGGGGGATGGGGGATGGGGTTTACGGTCAGTTCATCACACGTTATTTCTGCCGCTTCATCCTCCTCAGGGGCAGGACTCATCACACTCTTCCTCTGCTCCAGCGTGGGGTCCCTCCCATGGGAGACAGTCCTCCACAAACTTCTCCAACGTGAGACCTTCCCACGGGCTGCAGTTCTTCACGAACTGCTCCAGCGTGGGTCCCTTCCACAGGCTGCAGTCCTTCAGGCACAGACTGCTCCAGCGTGGGTCCCCCATGGGGTCACAAGTCCTGCCAGAAAACCTGCTCCAGTGTGGGCTCCTCTCTTCACGGGTCCACAGGTCCTGCCAGGACCCTGCTCCAGCGTGGGCTTCCCACAGGGTCACAGCCTCCTTTGGGCATCTGCCTGCTGTGGCATGGGGTCCTCCCCGGGCTGCAGGTGGATATTTGCTCCACCGTTGACCTCCCTGGGCTGCAGGGGGACAGCCTGCCTCACCATGGTCTTCCCCACGGGCTGCAGGGGAATCTCTGCTCTGGTGCCTGGAGCACCTCCTCCCCCTCCTTCTGCACTGACCTGGGTGTCTGCAGGGTTGTTTCTCTCACATGTTCTCACTCCTCTCTCCAGCTGCCGTTTCTGTGTCTCCCGCAACTTTTTTTCCTTCTTAAGTACGTTATCCCAGAGGTGCTACCGCTGTTGCTGATTGGCTCGGGCTTGGCCAGTGGCGGGTACATCTTAGAGCCAGCTGGTATTGGCTCTGTTGGACATAGGGGAAGCTTCCAGCAGGTCCTCACTGAAGCCACCCCTGTAACCCACCCTGCTACCAAAACCTTGCCACACAAACCCAATACAATACCCAAGCTTTCTCAAATGCTTACATGCACTGAACTGATGGGTAGGAGTATTTCTTTTTTCATAAGGCAGGTGTCCTGGATTGCCTTAGCATAACACAATTAAACAAAAAAACAAAAATAGCTCTTCAGCATTTCTTTTGCTGCTTTCTGTCCTTAGTATATCTCCATTATATATCTTCATCCTTCGTAGTACCCAAAACTCAATTAAATAATGGCCTTGGACAACCTCATCTCACCTTGAAGTTGGCCTTGCATTGAACAGGAGATTGGACCAGATAATCAGGAATCCAGATGTCCTTTCCTAACGAAGTGGTATGATTATGACATTATTTGTTATAACTAACATAATTATATGACAGTTTTAGTGCTAGCTTCTACAGTAGCCAAGACACTTAAAATGGTCTCAGGGCTGGTCATAAGATAGACATCCTAGTCAAAGGCCACCTTTATTTTAGTGTTGTGGTCCCAGCAAGTTGCAGCAAGGGATTGAAGCTTTATCCAAATTTTTAGTATAGGTAGGACAACTATGATCTGTTGGAGGGACAACACAGTGGGGCATAAGCAATCCAGGAAACCCTGGAACACGCTGATGACAACTTCGTTCTCCAAGTGATAGAGGAGCCAACAAGGAAAGGTGCTACACTGGACCTTGTTCTCACCAATAAGGAGGGGCTGGTGTGGAATATGTAGCTCAAGGGCACCCTTGACTGCAGTGACCGTGAAATGGTGGAGTTCAAGATCCTTAGGGCAGCGAGGAGGGCACACAGCAAGCTCACTACCCTGGACTTTCAGGAGAGCAGACTTTGACCTCCTCGGGGATCTGCTTGGTAGAGTACCATGGGATACAGCCCTGAAGGGAAGAGGGGCTCAAGAAAGCTGGTTAATATTCAAGGATCACCTCCTACAAACCCAGGAGCAATGCACCTCAACAAAGAGGAAGTCAGGCAAAAACACCAGAAGACCTGCATGGATGAACAAGGAGCTCCTGGACAAACTCAGAAAGGAAGCTTACAGAGGGTGGAAGCAAGGACAGGTAGCCTGGGAGGAATACAGAGAAATTGTCCAAGCAGACAGGGATCAGGTTAGGAAAGCCAAAGCCCTGACAGAATTAAATCTGGCCAGGGACATGAAGGGCAACAAGAAAAGCTTCTACAGATATGTTGGTGATAAAAGGAAAACTAGGGAAAATATGGGCCTTCTGCAGAAGGAAACGGGAAACCTGGTTACCCAGGACATGGAGAAGGCTGAGGTACTCAGTGACTGTTTTGCTTCAGTCTTCACCTGCAAGTGTTCCAGCCATACCACCCAAGTCACAGAAAGCAAAGGCAGGAACTGGGAGAATGAAGAACCACCCACCATAGGAGAAGATCAGGTTCAAAACCATCTAAGGAACCTGAAGGTGCACAAGGCCATGGCACCTGATGAGATGCATCTGCGGGTCCTGAGGGAACTGGCAGATGAAGTGGCTAAGCCACTATCCATATCTGAGAACTTGTGGCAGTCCAGGGAAGTTCCCACTGACTGGAAAAGGGGAAACAACCCCCATTTTTAAAAAGGGAAAAAGGAAGACCTGGGGAACTACAGGCCAGTCAATCTCACCTGTGTGCCTGGCAAGATCATAGAATCATAGAATCATAGAATCATTTCGGTTGGAAAAGACCTTCAAGATCATCAAGTCCAACCATTAACCATGCCCCCTAAACCATGCGCTGGAGTACCCTGTCCACTCGCTTTTTGAATATCTCCAGGGATGGTGACTCAACCACTTCCCTGGGCAGCCCATTCCAATGTTTGACATGGAGTGGATTGTCCTGGAAATGATATTAAGGCATATGGAAAATAAGGAGGTGTTTGGTGACAGCCAGCATGGCTTCAATAGGGCAAGTTGTGCCTGACAAATTTGGTGGCCTTTTACAATGGGGTTACAGCATTGGTGGATAAGGGAAGAGCGACAGATGTCATCTACCTGGACTTGTGCAAAGCATTTGACACTGTCCCACACAACATCCTTGTCTCTAAATTGGAGAGACATGGATTTGACGGATGGACCACTTGGTGGATAAGGAATTGGCTGGATGGTCGCACTCAAAGAGTTGTGGTCAATGGCTCGATGTCCGAGTGGAGACCAGTGACGAGTGGCATACCTTAGGGGTTGGTATTGGGACTGGTGCTGTTTGTCACTTTGTCCGCGACATGGACAGTGGGATTGAGTGCACCCTCAGCAAGTTTGCCAACGACACTAAGCTGTGTGGTGCGGTCGACACGCTGGAGGGATGGGATGCCATCCAGAGGGACCTTGACAGGCTTGAGAGGTGGGCCCGTGCGAACCTCATGAAGTTCAACAAGGCCAAGTGCAAGGTCCTGCACATGGGTCAGGGCAATCCCAAGCACAAATACAGGCTGGGCGATGAGTGGATTGAGAGCAGCCCTAAGGAGAAGGACTTGGGGGTGTTGGTTGATGAGAAGCTCAACATGACCCAGCAATGTGCGTTTGCAGCCCAGAAAGCCAAATGTATCCTGGGCTGCATCAAAGGAGCGTGACCAGCAGGTCGAGGGAGGTGATTCTTCTCGCTCTCGCAAGACCCCACCTGGAGTACTGCGTCCAGCTCTGGGGCCCCCAACATGAAGGACACGGACCTGTTGGAACGAGTCCAGAGGAGGGCCATGAAGATCAGAGGGCTGGAGCACCTCTCCTATGAAGACAGGCTGAGAGAGTTGGGGTTGTTCAGCCTGGAGAAGAGAAGGCTCCAGGCAGACCTTATAGCAGCCTTCCAGTACCTAAAGGGGGCCTACAAGAAAGCTGGGGAGGGACGTTTTACAAGGACACGTAGTGATAGAATCTCTCTGGAAGAGGTTGCCCAGAGAAGTTGTGGATGCCCCATCCCTGGAAATGTTCAAGGCCAGGTTGGCTGGGGCTTTGAGCAACCTGGTCTAGTGGAAAGTGTCCCTGCCCATGGCAGGGGGCTTGGAACTATATGGTCTTTAAGGTCCCTTCCAACCCAAACTATTCTATGAATGGATTCTGATCTAATCATTAACGGGGACACCATTCCTGATTATAGCACACTCTATGTCTATAGTCTTGCAGGGTTCAGAAAAAAAGGTGTAGATTTTTTTTTGTACACTGTAACTCTAATCCAAATTCTAGCCCCAACTTTTAATGCAGAGAAAATGACAAAATGGTTCCCCAAAAGAATACTAGTTTATGATTATTGTGATACGTTGTCTCTGACTAGCATTATGTTGTCTCCACGAGCTGTTTAGGATGCACCACAAAGCTGCCTCTTCAATACCTTCCTTTATAAATGTCAATACCAATCCTAACAACTCCAGTACAGTCAAGAAACAAATAGGTCCATACCTAGCTTGTCAGTCATGATCTGCCAAATTGTACTGAAAACTAGACATTTTCTTGAGAATTCATTATAGGACAGTGACTGGTGAAGACAGACTCCTGAAAGCTTTTCAGGTACCATCTTGTCCAGTAACCTGAGAGCTCCGTTGCACAGTTTCACAGTTACCTGGTATAATGCTGCATAAGCACTGTCCTCCCCAGTAAACACAAGCCTACCTACTATGCACATACACAGATATTCTAGCGCAGTCTGCAGTGCCATCTTAATGAAGTCTTCATCCTGATTATTTGAGGTGTCTCTCTGCAGGGGACACTTTATGACTCAGCATGTTTAGTCTTCTAAGAGAGTCATTGTCATATGAGGAAGGAAAAATAAGCATTATACTGCTGGACCCTCCCATGGCCACACTGCTAGGGAGAGGGCTGTAGTGACAGGGGTTGAGAGTGTATGGTAGTCTATCTACCATACAATAGATTCACTTGCTTACAGATGAGGGAAGAGCCTAGAATTAGATGTAGGGTTTTGGAGAGTAAGGACTGAAGATGTAGTCCTGTATCCTCTGAGGCTAGTGCAGATAACATAACAACTGAAGCAAGGGGAATTTGAGGCAGGATTTTTGGAAGCTGAGTCACTTGATTTTGCTCATGTTGTGGTTAGCGTACAGTTGAGATGGAAGGGGCAGTAAAGATAATGGTATTGCTGGAGCCTGTATGCCAGTAATTTAGGAAGAAGGCTTTCTGGGGCAGACTCAGCTAATTAAATGGGAGATGAAGTTCTGTTCACTGTAGTGAAGCTTTTAGGTTATGATTAAAATTCTACTAGTTGGGACAGCAGGAACTGTAGAATATATTGGTGGATATGGCAAACCAACAGGCTTGTGGAAAGCGAGGCAGGTTGAAATGCAAAGTGATTAATCTATAGTAAATTCTGAAGAGTGCTGCCAGTCTTGAAATTATGCTTCCTGTGAGGATTAGGATCGGGGTTAAATGAGAATCTTCTGTGGCTCAAGGGACTAAGATGTGGGTTGGTGCCCACTGTATAAAAACCCAGGGTATATAGGGTTATAATTTTTAGAAGGGTAAGTGTTAAGGCTATTGCCAGGTAGCTTTTCTGACAGCAGGACTGAAGAAAGATCTTCTTTTCAAATCTGTTAAAAGGTAAGATCATGCAAGTCCCCCAGGGCTTGGATGAAAGCTGAGGCTGGCAGAGTGAGTGGCATATGGCAGCTGGGAGGTGCAGTTACGATTAATTCAAAGCCAGTCATTTTTAATCATTGACATAGAAAGGAGATTTGATACAGTCTAAGATTTGACCTGTCAGCAACAGTAATGGGCTACAAGGCCTTCTGAATAAACTTGATACTAGACATCAATAAGTTTTCCTATTACTAGTACAAACTTGTGTCAAGTTTCCAGGACTACTTGTTTCATGAGAACATCTTAAGGAGTTCTGTGGCCATTACACATGTGAAAGATCCAAGGTATTTTTGCAGTCTGAGTTCTATAAGCAAGTAGTGGTCAGGCCAATTTGCCATGTTGGAGGAGAATTCCATCTAACCTCTTCAGCTGACTTGTTTAGTTGGATTTTGGGCGGAATAGGCAGAAGGAAACACTGCAGCTCTTAGTCATAAAGAATAGATTCTGTGATAAAACCAAGAATATAAGTCTATGTTAAATTTGGTACCTTCAGCCTGGGATAGTTAAAAGTCACTATTCTGGAGTTAAGAATATTCCAGATACAAAGCTACTGTAATCCAAGATTGGATGTGCTGATCTAAAGAAGATTTTTTTTTTTTCCCCTGTGTTTCTTCCTATGAGGTCCTGTGTCTTACAGTTCTTCCTATGTACTTTGCATAGTGCCTAACATGATCTGCTAATATTAAGCAGTTCTTAAGGTTACTAACCACACTTCCACTCCAGCTAAAATGTTGCAATATGTATTCCAATGTCAGTGTCACCAATATCCTGTGTTCCATTTCCTGGCAGTGAAATTTTTTTAAAGATTTAGACTTCGCTCATTATTACAAAGGCAATGGAAGTCAGGAGCAGCATCTAAGAAATCCAGCCTGGGAACTTTGTCAGCCCCCAAAATCATAGGATAAGTTTTGTCTGTACTTTGATGGCCTGTGCAACAGATGAAAGAAAAGAAAGCATATTCCATACACAACACTTCCTGCCCAAAAGCATAGACAAGTGTGCAAATCCTGTTCTACTGGAAGGAGAAAAACAAGACTTTTGAAAAAGATAGAACAGTTATTATGGATGCATGGAGGTTTTCAATGGATTAAAAAGCACATGCTCACTGTGTTCACCTGATTTTTCAGTTGCAGGGGCTTGTATGTAGAAGGCTTCCCATTACTTACCTTAACATTTGCTATGTGTGGGAAGCAGAAAGGGACGTGCATAATGATGACATATTCTAGTGTACAGGTAGAAAGTTTGTAGATACCAGACGTATTCTGAAAATGTCACAGGAATTCCAGAATGATGAAGAATGGATCAAAGTTGTTGTCAGAGCCTAACCTCCAACGAGAGTAAAACCTATCACATTCAGGGGACAACCTCTAGGTGTCACTTGAGTGTACAAATAGAAACAGAATTTGGGGTTGGGCAACTCAGCTCTGAAGATGCAGTGATATTTTGGCAGAAGTTAATTGTTTAAATGATCAGTGAGTTATTTTCTCTTGATCGTCAAATATAATTCGGTTTCTGTTATTCGGTATTCTGAGCAAACGATCTGATTGTTTGACGTAAGTTGAAGCATGAGTAATTTATGGGGCAACTTGTAGAAGAATTTTAATGATATTGATAAGAAAAAAAAGTCACAAAAATTACTTTAAAGTAAATCACCAACTTCTCTAATAAACTTAGAGACCAATTGTGCAGGATGCTCTGCATGCTGAAATTATTGTGTCTTGCATGCCAAATTTCCAGTGCTTTGAAAGCAAGTCATAAGGTCTAACTGTTTTGGAAAGCTGGTGTTCCCTAAATATGCAGATATTGGCAGTATAAATGTCTGTACATGCTTATTTGGCAGTGTACATCTCTGTGGCCTTCTCTCAGAGAGCTTCAATTCTTTGAGCTGAAAAGATTTCCATGTAAGTTCAATCCCTGACTCGCCTCCTATTCCTAGAGTGCCCTTAGTTCAGGGGGCTATGTAAGCGTGTAATGCACTCAGTCCTCTCTCAGAAGAGAGCTTTTGCATGTGTTTAAGAATGTCTTTTATCTTCATTGACTTTGTGGAGCCATAGTTACCGTCTTAAAGTGTTTTCCTAAGTAGGGACAACAATCAATTATTGCCATGGATTTTATTTTCTTCTATCACCTTATTGTGGGTGACTGTTCTTCCAAAGCTAAAATTCCATAATGCAGAAGACTTATTTCACAGTTTACTACAGTTTTTACTTGTAGGCCAAGAGCAAAAAATGATTGTACTAAAATTCAGCAAAACATCTAAAGAAACCTACTTTTTTTCCATTTGAAGATGTTTCCAGTTTAGGACCTTGAAATGTTTTAAGAAACTCAAGCCTTAGTTGTCATATTAATGCAGAGACTTGGAGCAAGGCTGGAACTACCAAGCAGCACAATCCTAGGGTATTGTATTAATAGGAAATGTAAGATTCCTAAATTTTTAATGAGTAATTTTATTTTTCATTTTAAATGGGTTGAAGTTAATAGGAGGGTCACATCAACACTCCGTCGTATCTCAGCTTGTATACAAATATGTTCAACATCCTAGATTATCTATCTATAATAATATGTTATATTTTTACAACGTGAGGAAAAGTATGATAAACTCATTTTGTTTAACTGCCGGAAATCTAGGTTTCAGAAGCCATAGGTTCAAATTGTCTTTGCAGACAATGAGGTCATAAGCCCTCTGAGGTGAAATTTTGATTCCGATTTCAGTAGAGTTAGTGTTTCTTGAGCAATATCTCCAGAGGTTTAGCTAAATCTCTACTGATGTTTTCATGTTTTCAGAACAAGAATGCTAAGTCTTGTCTTTTTGAAAGCAGGTTATCATCTGGAAAACTGTATTATGATCGCAGACAGCTGCGGGTACTTTGCCACAAGATGGCAGTGTAACAGCACATGTCATTTAAGCCTAATTTTTCTGAAGTGTTCTGGAAACATTGGCTATTAGAGCTAGAATTTGCGTGCAACTAAGTCCAGCATTATTGCTTTTTAACTTTTCAAAATACCATTGTTCCCCTTGTATGGTTAGTGCCTCTTTGCCTACATTTTAATTACATTGTTTTTCTTTTGTGCTGTTTATTAGCTATACAATAAGCTTTAATAAAGAATAATGAATCTCCTGAATTTCCCTATTGTGTCCTATAATTAATAGTCTTTTATTTGTAGACTACTTGCCACAATCTTTTTTTAGAAAAGTAATTTATTCCTTAAAATGTAATTGTTAATTTGTTTAAAAATGTAATTGTTGATGTGTTTCATCTGGTATCCTTTCTTTTAAAGGGTTTTATTTTTTTAGCAGGTCAGTTTGGAGATTTTAGTTCATAGACCTTTGGTAGGTTCTCATAACTATTTTCAAAGCCTTCAAGCCTATGTTTTTAATCGTTATTGTTTATCTCATTGTGGTATTTTACTAAGGTTCATCTCTTTCCATGTTTCCAGTGGTTTCTTGAGTAAGAATCACTATTCTTGTCAGCAAAAGAGTTGCCATTTTTTAACTTGGGAAATACTGTAATAGTTCCATTGTAAATATGCTGTCATGCATCCTTGTTGTTATTTGCTTCTAATCAGTCTGTTGTGGAGACTTGCTAGAGTTTCACTAAAGGTATCCAAGAGGTAAACGAAACAATGTGAATTTGTTTGTGTTCATGGCAATTTTGCAAGCCATATTTATCAAACACATTACTGTTTTCTGCAGTTTGTATTTTTATATCAAAGCCATTCAAATTTTTCATCCTTTTGTGATTAGAAAAGGGATAACAAAACTTCAGACTTGTACTGAAGTACAAGAGTCTGCCTTTCTAGGTGGACTCTAGGTGATCCAGTTGAATGTGTTGCACTTCACCAATGCATAGGAAGGAGCTGGTGTTTATAGAGAGCAGCTTGGGCTTGAGTTTGTCTAAATAGCAGTCAAAAGTGAGATAGTTTGCAGTGACTTTCAAAAATTTATTCAAACTCCAGGAAAGATGGGATAAGTTTTGACTGGGTTTCATTTTGTTGTGAAACAATCTGGGACCCAATAACGTGAGAAGTCCATCTTAGTTTTGTACTGAAATTCTCCATTCAACCTAACATGCAGTTTATTTCTGTGGTGATGGGCACTGAGTTACTCGGTAATTCTGCCTTTATTAGGCTGATATGCTGGTACTGTTGTATAGTCAGATTTCGGTATCTGCTCAGCAAAAATAAGAACTTCATCTTGTCTTTCTTAAACACACTGTTCTGTCAAAGTTACATATGAGGTTTATGAAGATGCTTTAGAAGTCAGTGTAAGTTGACATTTCAGATTCATTTCTGAGTAAAATGAACTCAAAATGAAACTTAGTGAAGAAAATGACTAATTAAACATCAAAATGGTTTGATGATTGAGAGCAAAATGAACAGAAAACATTATTTTTCATAAAATGTTCCTCTGTAACTAATGTGCAAAGCAAGGACACAAATTACTTGTAAAGATGCTTGTAGTTTAAAAAAAATCCTGCAATTCAGATACTCAACATAGACAAGATCTACATCTCTGTTCTCCCATTTCTGCCTGTTCTGTTGAGCAAGAAACCAGGAATTGACTGAAGATAACTTTTCTACCTGTTCAATTTTCAGTGTTGGCTGGCTCTCCCCAACTCTAGACAACTTTTAAGAATCCCCTCTTGGCAGGTTTTTTATATACCTTTACCCTGTCATAATGCATAATGAGTATCTATTTTAGCCATTGTTTCTATGTACATTTTATCAGTTCTACATTTTCTAGCTCATACTCACATGCCTGTCTTGATTCTGTTACCTCCAGAGTACAGGCATGACTTCATTTAGAAAGAAATTATTGGCAAAAAGCCTTTCTTTTCCCAGTTTCTGATTTCATTATACATTTATTAACTCAGTTCTTAACTTTTGTTTCTGAAAGCAGAAATCTAGGAATTGTAAATGATCCTCCCTCTTTTCCTTCTACACTCTGGTTTTCTCTTGGGCTTTCTCTGTCTACTCATGGAATGCAGTCAGAATTTGTACTTAACATGGTATTGCCTCGTTTTTCTGTGTTTGTACCTTTTTTTCTTGCCTGATACAGCTGCTTCTTATGGTCTTTCTGTATCCTCTTTCTGTTAAGCTAGGTAATCTAAAGGCACATACTCTTTCTTGTTGCTGCAGGAAAACAGAGATAAGTCTTTTGCTTCAGACTGTAGAACTTAATAACCGTGTGTTCTGCCACTGGTTTCCTGTCACTGCAAAAAAGCCTTGTAAAACAAGGATGTAGCAACCTGACCACATCAGAGGCAAAGATATCAGATGCAGGTATATAAACCAGTCAAATGGAAAACCTACTTTGCATGATACCAATGTATTGGAAAATAACAGTATCAATGTTAATTGATTTACTCCTGAAATACTTACTAGATACTTTTACTACTCTCATCTCTCTGGTATTTTGATGGGCAAGGTTTCTTGCCAGGTGTTTTTATGATTTTGCAAACTGTTTCTTGCCTATGGTCATTATATTATTAGCAGTCCTTTCCTAAGATAACAGGTAGTCAGGTTTTACCTATCAGATACAGTAATTTTCCATCATTGTTCGTTTCAGCATTATACCTTCTAGTTCAATTATTCTACTTGTACATGTCTCTGGTCTCTTGATCATTTCTCTGACTTGGGCCTGCAGATCCTCACAGGATTAAAAGATTGTTTTTGTAATACCCCAACTCTCTGAAGTGTTCTTATACTGCTTATTGAATCACCTTCTGTTGTCTAAATGGGTTTGGTTTTCCATTTCCACACTGCAGCCCGCTTCTCTGCATTACAGGATAAAGCTGGCGAACACTTGAATCCTCACTCCTATATAATATATATAAGTCCAGTTACTAGTGAATGGATATGAAATTACTTTCATTTGTCACTATGCTTTTTAGTGTACTTTGCATAGCGTACTTCACATTACTGTGTAATTTTGATGTTTCATAGCCTTCACCTTTTGTTTGCACTGCCCAAACTTAAATTTTATTGACTTGATAGAGCCTGCCTATCTCAGTCTAGCTCATTGAATTAATTCTACTTGCCACTTTTAGTAGTTACAGCAACTGGTACTAATCAAATGAGCTGTGGAGAGAAAAGTCTATTTGATATACTTGCCCTAGAATCAGAACACAGCACTCTGAAGTGACCTGCAGTCTATTTGCTCTTTTTAAGGCAAAGTAAACTATACCTTTGTAAACTATATAAACTATATATCATCACAGACTATTCTTAAAAATCTTCCACAGCTGGAGTGTCCACAGCCACTTCACCCACTGTGCTCTGCTGTGTTGTTACCCTTGCTCTTAGAAAGTTCATAGAACAACCCATGTTGGAAAAGACCTCAAAAGATCATCTGGTCCAACTTCTCATGTGAAAGGGAGCCTACCTAGATGGGCTTATCTAGCACCTTGTCCAGTCACATCTTGAAAACCTCCAGTGATGGAGACTCTACCATGTCCCTGGGGAGGTTGTTCCAGTGATTGTTTTCACAGTTTCTTTCTTATATCAAGATGAAACCTCTCCTGGTGTGACCTGTACCCACTGGCCCTCGTCTTCTCCACATGGCTTCTTGTGAAGAGAGCCTCTATCCTCCTTGTAGTCACCCTTTACGTACTGGAATACTCTGATGAGGTTCCCCCCGAGCCTTCTTTTCTCCAGGGAGAAAAGACCTAACTCCTTCAGTCTTTTCTCATGGCGCAGGTTCTCCTGCCCTTTGATCATCTTCATGGCCCTTCTTTGGACCATCTCCAGGCTGTCCACACCTTTCTTGAATTGTGGAGACCAGAACTGTACACAGTACTGCAGATGCAGCCTGACAAGCACTGAGTGGAGTGGGACAATCACATCTCTGTCTCCACTCATAATGCCCCTTTTGCTGACATTTAGGCCTATTACTCCTGTTCCCTGCAAAGGAAGTAGGTTATTGCCTTCCTCTTTGCATCAGTCAAGAGGAGCATTCTTCAGAATTTGAACAGTTAATTTTTCCCTCAGTCTTTTCTCTAATCTCAGTGCTTTCAGTCTTTCCTCATAGATGGTGTTTTAGAGACCTTCAGCCACACCTGTTGCTTTGTTAGACTCTGAAATTGGTCCAGTCTCTTTTAAAATGTGCCTGAATTAAACACAGTATTGCAGGTAAGGTCTTAATGTTGAAAAAAGTAAAATAACAGCTTTACCAATCTTCTGGGTGATAGTCATGTATGGTTTTTCCGCAGCATTGATATTGTTGACTCACATACAACTTGTCAGCCCTGTAGTTTCAGATCCTTTTCAGCAGAGCTGCCAGCTAAACATTCCCCAACCTGTACGCATGCTTATTGCTGTGCATGTAAGTCTTGCACACATCCTTACTGAATTTGCAGTCTCCTTTTTCAGATTTATTTCCTGTTTGTCAAGATCACTTTGAATTATAGCCCTCCTATCCAAAATGCTTGCAGTTCTTCACAGACTGGTGTGACTGCCAGTTTAAAAAGCTTCCTCTTTATTATACAACCCAGTTCAATCACTAATGCATCAAATGGTATCAGACCCAGGGCAGACTCCTGCAAATGTCACATTGATACAGCCTTCCTCAATGATAGTGAATTAAAGATAGCTAATTCTAAATAGGTTTTCCACCGGTTTTATACCATTTAAGTGCTTATTTCCTCTAGACTAGGTAACATTTGCATAAGCAAGCTAGAGATATGTGAGACAGTGTCAAAAACTCTAGAGAAGATAGATATATGGCAATTGTTGTCTCTTCCTTATGCACACAGCTTGTTATTCTTTCAGGCATGTTACCCTCTCACAGAAAGAAACTATGATATGACACAATTTATTTTTTCAACACAACTATGATAAGTGTTACTTCAGTCATGTAGTGGTTTGATTATTCATTCCATGATTATTATTTTTTTCCCTTTTTAATAGGAACTGCTGCTGCAATGATTGTTAGGTAATTTCCAAGCAATACTTTTAATCTTTCCCCTACCCTTTTATATTTGCCCTTGCCCAGCCTTGGAAGTTCCTAGAGACAGTCCAAAGAAGGATCACAAAACCAGAACTGCAGAAGAGTTACAATGTAGGACTAATTCTGTTTATTAGAAAGAAAGTTAAGGTCATTTAAGTGCCTGTGCTGAGGTACTTTCAAGGCTGAGGTGGTTACTGGGCTCATACAAATCCTTACCTTTGGATCTGGGAAGGAGTTTTTTCTCTGGCTTGGGTGGGTTCGCAAGAACTTTTGCAAACTTTTGCTTCCTTCAGCAGTTACTGGTATGGTTTGCCTGCTGATATCATTCATGTTGGCTTAGCCAGCATCTGTCACTGCTGAGAGCCAAACCCTTGTCTTTGCTTGGGACATACAGCTTACTCTTCTGAGAATGGAAATATTTTACTAAAGTCTTTAAGATTCATGTACAGGTACCTGGATAAAAATCTAATGGCTTCTTACTTCCATATGTTGATTAGATGATTTAGTGGTCCTTTCAGCTTTTAAATATTAAGAAATTTAAGAGTAATCTGTCAAAGAAAAATTCTTCAGATTTTCTGTTTTGTTTAATTTTGTGGCACTAACAATTATGCCCCTTTTTATTGTTTTACTCCAAGTTTATATTAATATGCAATTCTGTTTGGTGGGAGAAGTCCATATTTCACAGAAGAAAAACAAAAACTTCATTGCAGCCTCTGATATGAAGCCACGTATTGGCAAATTATAATTATGGTTGTTGATTTGGAAATTCTTTTCATGCACTTCAGCAACACAAGATCCCTTTTAAAGGCAAAAAATAATTTAGATCCATTTCTGCTGGTGCCAGTCAACTGAGAGACTTGCTTGCTTGCTTTAAAAATTAGTCTTTTGTATGTTCACTTCTTAAAAAGCATCAATTTTTACATATAGCTGAATCACAAACTTAATTGTAATATTAAACTCAGAAAATATGCATTTCTTACACAAAAAAAGTCTGAATGCTGCAATATTTTCAAGGTAGCTGAACACTGTTGTCATTTTTACTATTTGATAGACAGTCTGATAAGAACTGCTGGAAAAAGAACTCCAAAGGCATACTTTGCCTTCTTGTAACCACTGCACTGCAGCTACACAAAGCCCTGTTTGTGAAGTAAGAGGTTGGCCTCATCTCTTTTGGAGGCATCCTGAAAAGGAAAATTTATCATCAAATCACTTATATAAAAATAGAAAAAGTGTATTGAATTTTGTATCTTTTCAGTGAATCAGCTGTCAACCCTAAATGGCTAAAGATAGGACACTTCTATTTCACAGGCATCTTTGCACATTAAAGAAAGTGTGATCAGTGCATTCTTGAAATATCACCATGTTTCTCAGCCATAGAGGAGGACTAAATCGTCCCCTAGTATGTACCATTGTTCCAGTGACCCACACGTGCTGTGGAACTTCACCATCTCAAATGGTTTGCAGGTGACAGCATTTGCTTGACTCAGACCCAAGTTCCTCTCTCTGATAAAAAAAAAAAAAGAAGTCAGACTTTTCTTTTTGAATAAATGTGTTTATAAAAATAAATGTGTTAAAAAAAATAAGCAGTGCAGAGATGTAAACATATATTAGAAAAAAAGGGTTTTTTTGTTCAGTGAAAAACAAAACTTTTTCTTTTAAACTTTGCTTTGGCTGTATCTTTACATATTAATCTCTTTTCAATTAAAAGACTTCAAAGAATTTCTATTTTTCTTATGCTTTTTTTTTTCCTGGTTTACTCAGCTATGATATAAGGCAACTTGGATGACAGAGGCATTGACATCTTTTGCCCATGTGTCAGACTGCTTTCATTGGTAATATTTCACATTTAGTGAGGCATTTCATAGGCTTTGTGCTTGATCATACAAACCTCACACTGGTCCAAGGCCAGAGAGGGATCTCAGTTTAGCCTGCTGTCACCTGCACTGCCGACTGTCACAATGTTTTCATGAATTGGTGGGTTTCAGCTAAAACTGTGGCGCCTGTTTCATTGTCTTCCCAAGCTGCTTAGAAAAGCATCCTTAACCCCCAGCTAGGCTTCTTCTGGCCACCTCTGTGGTGGCAGCACTGCCTCGGCAGACAGGCAGATAAGCCATGCTTTCTCCTTACCACTTCAGCGGTCTGGACTGGTCTCAAAGCCGGACAGGGAGAAGTAGGAAGTCCAGCTGCTTGAGTGAGTTCTGCTTTTTTTTCTTAACCTGCGACTGATAGAATGGTTTTCTTCATCTTTCTTTTTCCTCTTGGTGTAGCAGTTGGAAGTGGTCTAAGTTTGGAGAAAGAAGAGGTGAGACAGAAAAGAGCAGGATGAACTTGGGGGCAGGTTTGGTTTGGGGTCCAGGGATTTGCCATATACAGAATTGTGAACTCTTGAAGCAGAAGCTGAAGTTTTATTCTTTGCTACAGTGTCATGTCTGAAATAAGACTAGCTGTGATTTAGATGCACCTAAGACAAGCATACCCTTACCTCCATCATTTTCCCATTCATGATCAGATGTAGTTGTTACAAAGAGCTGATTGATAGAAAAGTGCATTCTTAATTACACAATTATTATACAATAACTAATCTTCAACTATATATATTATAGACAAATTACGTAGTGAAATGAGCTTGTGTGCACAAGCCCTAAAAAATTACCTGTCACATTCAGTTTACACAGAAAAGCCGGTAAAAGAATGTGCTGCTTTGTTGTTAAATGAAGTATTAAATCTCTCTAGAACTATCCAACCACAGGCTGCTTTTTAGGCAACAAACTGCATTTCATTAGCAGAGAAGTTGAAATTTGTTTTCTCTGTTAAAGTAACTACCAAGATTAAAGATTACAGGAAATATGCAAGGGTATATTTACACTCAGGGGGGTTTCCTTACTCCTACTCCAAATTGTAGTTCTTACTCAGGAAGGCCATGCCTGGGGGTGCAGTTCTTTCAAGAACTGGGTCACACTTTTAACCACTGCAAAAAATTTTCCACTAGTTTCAAGTCTTGGTTCTGCCAACTAGACAGAGCAGAGACGTTCCAAACAGCATGTCCAAAGGACACCCCATGTATTTTTGTCATTTCTCTTTGCATTTTTCTCCAAATGTATTAATATATTCTTTGTAATGTAATCTTTGTAACGTATTGAAATAAACTTATGCTTACTTTTCTCCTACATCTTTTCTGGTCCCAAGTCTGATTTCACTGTGGCAAATAGTAGATGTTCCATTCCCCTGTGGGCGGGAGCATCATTAGCATGTCCTGACTCCTCTTGGAGCATCACGCCATTATAGAGGTTGGGAAGTCTTAAAGAATCTGGTGGGAACATCTCAAGTGAACTGAAATGGCTTGATCGCTGGCTGGCAACTTGGGCACCAGATTTGATGAAAGAAGCCTCTCAATGAGTATGAGGAGAAGTCTTTCTCTAGGGAGAGAGGATCTGATAATCTGATATTCAGGGATTGTCTTAGACTGTCCTGTTCATACTCTGGGCAAAGCTGGCAAGTTAATGAGCTGTTACTGACATACATTCTTCAGGGACAAGAGAGCTGAGGAAAAGAACCCAAAACCTAATCAAAAGACAGACCCCCAAAATCAGAACACGGTAAGTGTTCTTTATAAAAAAATAATTTTTCCTCTTGTAATATTGGACCACTTCTACTGTCCATTAGCTGTTGAAAATGCTTATGGTGAAATCATCAAGCTAAGGACCATTTATGTAGTTGGATAACATATACAAAAGAGCTCAAGATGGCTTACTTGATAGAAAGAATATGCTCACTTTTCCTGGGGAAGGATAGTGTTGTCGAGACTGGAGAACACAAACTTTCTTCAGCAAACAGGGAAGGAGTGATTGCTTTCCAAAAGAAGAAATCAGGGTATTCATGTAGATTTCTGAGGCTAGGAAAGATCTAGAGATTAGCTGAGTGTGTGTTGTTGCTGTCTAAAATTGTTTATGAGAACCTCAGGACCTCCCTGAGGAGTGGAAAGATTAAGAATGGACTAACAGGAGGAAGAATAATTTTCATGTGGTCCTAGTTTCAATGTCCACCTGGTGTTGGGGAGATGAAGGGAGTTTTCACCTGAACCCTTATAACATCTCCTTAGTTAAGATATCCTTCAGAGTAGAGAGAGAACATTTTGCTGGTAGTTCACTGTCCCTTCACACATAAGGATCACACAAAGGCTTTTAACTCTGTCCATTACAGTTGTTTTGCAGAAACCTCACCTTTCAGATTTGGCATGTAACGCAAACATGGGGATGTAAACTGAGCTACATGTTCACAAAAATATTAAACCATAAAGATACCAAGTTTCCTCTTGGGTGAGGAGAATGCAAAGCCAATATTTCTTACATGATTTCTGTTCAGAACTGCTACAGTTTTGAACAGAAACCGAGTAAGAGATGCTTAAATTTACTGTTTGTAGAGCTTTGTTCTCATCTTGGATCTTCTATGCATTCCTTTTCTCAAGGGAATGAGGCCAAGAGTTTTATTTTGACTTTATGACAACTTTGTACAGCTCTATCCAGTACTGAAATGCATGATGCACTGGTAAAAAAAAAAGCCAATCTTTCTTTTAAAGCAACCAGATTCTATCTGAATGTTATACTCTGAATGAAAGCTAAAAATCTTAAAAGTAATGCTCCTTTTCAAATAGTCTAAGTTAAGAACACAACATTGCTTCTCTTGTGTACCTAGAGTTCTTCATAAGCAATAATTAAAAATACAATGTCTTCTTGTTCAAAAAGTTATTTCCAACTTCCATGTGTGGCAATCAAATAAAAAGGATTACCACCTTTTTACAAATTTAAAACATTGCTTCATATGCATCCAGCTTTTGTTTTAATGCCAACCCTTCTCATTGAGTTCTACATTATTTTCTGAACAAGAGTGTTTTGATCAGTTTAGTAAGTTCCTGAATAAATTTGTGTCCTGTTTTCTCATGATTATCATATTATCATTATATCATATTTCCACTTATTACTTTCCAAATGCACCAAATAGAAAAGTTGCATAAAGCTTAAGTGAAACTTTGTTCTTACTTTTAAAGTGTCTTATGGTGGACTTCTACATTGTAATGTAGAGAAAAAGAGAGAATAAAATAGTTTAGAGAGAAGCTAGTAGAGATTTTACAAGGTGATGAAAGCTGCCTGATTTTTTGTGGTTTTTTTCTGGGTCTTGGGTTTAGGTTGTTTTTTTGGTTGTTTTTTTTTCCCCTCCTTTTTTTCTGGGGCAACCTGGGGAAAGCATTGCACATTTAACGCACAGATCAAGTATTTTCAACTTAAAAAGTGTCATAATGACTTTGTTTCTGCACACTTTGAATATGAGATGGGACTGGGTCTTAATTGATACTGAAGACTAATGAGCAGTGATGAATCAATCCAATACTATCCTGCCTGCTGCAGTTACTCATTAAATTTATCATATCAGTTATGTCACCTTGCCCTTTTTTTTTTTTAAAGATTACATGCAAGGTCATGACTTAGAAACTGCTGAAGATTAACTTTTTGTAGACTTAATTATTTCACACTAAAGTAGTTGACTATAATACAAGTAATATTTGAAATTTGCAATCCCTGTTGGGTACTTTGTATAGTTTTATTCAAAAAAGTTTTAATTTCAAGCTGAAATATTCACTTTACATTGTGAAACACTCTGACTCTTGACACACTTTAATAAATTCACTATTAATAGTCTGCTATATAACTAGATATTCAAGTTAAGTATGTGGTGGATCATCAAAGAGGAAGTCATATTCCACATTTGAGACCTTTGTTACTTAAACAGGGCAAAAAAATCATTAATTTTCTGGGGTTTTTGTTGTTGGTTTGGGTTTTTTTTAAGTAAAAATAATTTCTGAGCTACCAATTTGCAACAAAGTGAAATGCAAAGGACTTTATTACCATGCTCATGTAATGGAATCATGTACCTATTTAAATATTAAGAAATCACGTGGTTTTAAGTATTTCAGTAGACTTCCTTGCCTGAGACACTTGTGGTCATAGTACTTATTAGTTGACAATATTATTACTGTCTAATTACCTATCATGAAACTGTTCAGCTGCTTACATCTTTGAGTTCCACTATACATCTTGAACAGTAAATTAAGCAGGTGCAAACTCATCTATTGTTTGATTTTACAAACACTATATAAACAGGTTCTCTGTCTCCTAAGGTGCACCAGTGATGTATTTTATCCCATGGTGTTCATATTTGGACAACTTTGCAGTCCTACTGGTCAAAAGACAAAGACCAGCTCTCAGGTTTTTTTATTAAAAGAAAATGGGAAAACTGCTACAGAGACTTAAAAATCCTTTTTGACTAAGACATGAAATATATTTAGCATTTGCACAGATGCACGTGATAGATATAGCATTATCTGTGCTCTGAAATACCCTCATGCAACGAGCACAGTCAGATGTTCTGACATTACAAAAATGGGCAGAAGCCAGTTGTCTGGTTTCATCAAGCACCTTTTTTTAAGGCAGTACTAGATACAAAAACAAAGACATTATTAATTATATGGAGATGTTAATATCTGAACACACTGAGTAGATAAATGAAACAATCCATATACAAATAACATGTATCATACCGTTTTGCCACTCAAAGAGTTCCCCAGCATAGAAAAATTGTCTTCTGTATTCTCTTACAGATGATAATATACTGGCTTCATGAAGCCAATCAGTTTTTCTAGGATAAAGGTAGGAAGAAGATAATTATGACAGTGACGGCAAAACTATTGAGTATTTTGTAACAAATTTAAGTTAAAAGAGTTGTAGCTTGTTGTCACTGCCAGTCCAAGTATTTGTGTCAATTGTGACTCCTATGCAAATCATTAACTTTTTTTTCCCCCTAGATTTAATAATAGCCAGGCAGTCCATAATTGCCCTATCATAAGCCATTGTGTCTCCCAGCATTAGCTATTTTCCACTGCTGTAGGTCGTGCAGAATTAAGCACAATTTATACTGTAAGACCCACTAATACCTCCCAATCCAAGTGCAGGCAAATGCCATCTCCCAGCAAGACAGGGATGTACACAATGCTATTTAAACTTCAACTCCAATATGAGAATTGACCATAACTGCAGGATCCACACTCCCCTAGAAAATTCCATAAGGAACTCAACATTTCCTACGGTCCCAGCACCAGATCTCACCCTAGGCTGTAAAGGGTCCATTGTAAAAACTAACTTCCAGCCCATACTCTACCAAATTGTAGCCTTAAACTTAATTCAAATCAGTTATAATCATTGCCATGCAACTCTGATGCAACACTAAGCTGGCCCCACTCACCCTTGCCACAGTTAGTTCTTAACTACTTCTCTTAACCTCATACAGTGCAGCAAAGCAAACTCTTACAGCTCTGCAGCCTTAAATCCTAAGCATAACACATCTTAGCTAACTGCAGCCCAGTGACCGCCAGATGCCCAATAATCTGCCATGAGTCTTTCATTGCTGCTGCTTGCATCAGCACTGGAGTCCTTGCAATTTCCAGGATAAACACAGGTCTTCTGTCTCTACTGTCCTTAATTCAAAGCCTGACGCAATTGGTCCTGAACTCTGGCCTTAACTGCAGGCCAACAACCCATACACCATGCCAGATGAACTGTGAGCCAAAGCCCACTTGCCAGCTGCAGCCTCCAGCCCAGCCTGCCAGGCCTTACAGGGTCTAGCAGCAAGCCTAGCTTTTCAGCCCTGTGCTTCACCAGGAAGAATGTTTTCAGCTATGTCCTAAATCTGTCTTTTAGAGGAAATTTCATGTAAAGTTTGGGACTTGTTGGTCTCAAGGAACTGTGTACTGATTTTGGTGAGCAAAGTTAAACTTACTCTTAGCATGTCCATAATACAATAGAACTCTCATTTCAAATACTGCCAATAAAGCAAAATTATTTCATACCACCATAGGTTAGCTAGAGTACATTTTTGTTAACTGAACTATAGTATTGCCCATTTAAAGTAAGCAGAATCAGCAAAGGGTGCATGCTGTTAATACTTACCCCACATTTTATTGTCATAAGTTACTAAGTTGCTTTTCTACAAAATTTCATTCTCTAATTTGATAAGCAGGTGCTAAATTTTAGCTATATACACCTAGAACTAGATTTTACAGCTTGAAGCTATGTAGCTGACTCTGAGTTGCTAATGGGAAAAATAACTGGTGCAGAAGAAAAATTGAAGGTCATCTTTTGTGCCGACTGATACTTGTGAGTAGAGCTTCAGAACCACAAGATTAGTTATGACTTTCTATCCATAGCGATTATACAATTGTAACTTAGGAACTGAAAAAGAAACAGGTACGCTGATACTTGAATTGAGATTTTTAATTACTAGTATTACTTATTGTCAATGATTGGGGGGGGGGAAATTGACAGCAAAAAGTATTTTGCCTCATATCTTGTTCTCCTGCAGATAATCTGTTCTGCTCCATTCCCAGGATCCCAACTAGATCAAATCACTTTAAAACCAGTTACTAAGGTTGCTTTTTTAAAAAAAAAAAAAAAAAAAAAAAGAAAAGAAGTTATCTTTTAAGTACTGCTATACACAGAAGCAGTTTCACTAAGTGAATGAAAAAGCTGGTCATGAACATTTGGTAACACACTTTTAATAAACGGACATGGTAGCAGTATCAAATGACCTCTTATAGTACTAATGCTAATATGCTGACTTATTAGGAAACTTTACAGGTCACAGACTAGGAAAACTTGGTGGATTGCACTGAAATCTCATGGTGTTGTGTTACTCAATTTATGTTTCTGCTAACATAGTGACCTTTATCAGCACAAATATGTTATTACACGTATAACTTGCTTCACGACAAAATCATCCTAAAAGTCTGATAGAGGGTGATGTATTACAAGGCTACCATTTTCTAGTTTTACAGTGAATTCTTTCAGGTTGACTTAATAAGCAACTATAACAGTAAATATACAAAATATAGGGGGACTATACAGTTAAAACACTTATCATCTGACAGCTTCAAGAAAGGAAGAAGAGTCAACCAGAGACAGCCCAGATCACCTGGCACAGCCTGAGCTTAAATGGGGCTCTTGAGCAAATGGGCAGCAGGTGTGGGTGGAGTCCCAGGTGAGGCCAATCAAGGCCATTAAGTCCAATTAGGGCACACAGGGTCCTGATGAAGGCATTGTCTCATACTCCTGAGTCAAAGCTGTGTGTTAGGTAGCTTGGTCAAGGTGCACTGCGGAAGACAGAATGTATATAACTGCTGTGGTGCTGGCAGGCTAATGGTGCCTGAAAGAGCTGATGGAGTTGGTAAGTACAAATGTTTCCAACAGCTTTGTGTAGTATTGCCTCAAGAATCTCCATAAACTCAACAAGCAACTCAGTTTCCATAGAAAAACAATGCACTTGGGTTTTGAGAAACTTCATGTAAGCTGCGGGGCAAAGTTTTTCACTTTACGTGATAGCAACTTCGGAGATATAAGATGTTATGGGCCTTCACAGGGCTCCTTCCTTCCCTTGTGGGATGAACCCACAATCAGGAGCGATTCCAAGCACTGTATCCTGGTGTGCTTCTGAGCTCAGTATTTGCAAACAGCATGCTGGCCTCTTGGGCTCACTCCTTCTGACTACAGAAATATTTGTTTGTTAATAAAAACAACAGCTTAAGTTTCCTTTAGGCCTTTGTGTTCTAAAGTATGTGTTCTTATCCATGCTTACATCAAATAGTTGCATTTTCCTTTGAAATGGCTTTTGTGCTAACTACTGCAAGCTGGCAAACCTAATTCTAGTTGTGTGAAAATTTTCAAGATTGGAAATATTTTTCATACTACATTGGGACAAAATGTCAAGAATGTAGCCATTTGTGGAGAACTAAAATCCCCAAATACTTTGCTGTGGACACATGTCAGAATGGTGTGTTCAAAACTGTTAGATGTTTGAATTCAAGTTTTTAATCCTTTAGTGGCAAGAAGTAGAGAGCAGATACTCACTGCTTCTATTGTCTGGGAGAAACCTCCTGTTTTAAGAAAGTACTTTTTATGCAAATCGTTTAATTAATTCTGAAACCTGGGAGAATGTGGTGGCAATAGTTTTATCTGTTGTGGGCAATTCATGACTCCAGACCTGCCTCATGGTGGTATACAAAGAATATGAGTTCAGTCTCATCACACAGATCTTCAGTCCTATGTAAAATGGATAAGGCAATGCTTACCAGTGAAGTCAGAGGGCTGAAGGAATGGTAATGGTAAATCATTACTCCTCATTTTTTGTGGAGGTTTTCTCACTATTTATGAATTCTGCTATATACAATGAACCACATTGTCTCTGATAGATATGTAAAAATTCTATCAATAGCAGTAAGAACTGCATATGCCCCTGTCAAAGACTGTTCCTCCTTCACAGTCTTTTCATAACCTTTCACGTGGCATAGTTTAGTTAATCTTACTCCTTACTTGCTTTATTATTAAATTTCAGTTTATTATTCTACTTTATTTTAAAGCACATTCTTCTTGTATTTAAAGTCTTTTTTCCTCATTGTCATCTGTGAGAGTCTATTTGGCATTCTGGATTAGAAATATTTTTCTTACCAATATTTTCTCCATCTCATAGTAGCTTGTTAGAACTTATGAGTTTTGGCATTTATTTTATTTTATTAGCCTATGTAGAGCTTTGAAATGTTGAATTTTATTTTGTTTTGACCCTTTTGCCCAGAGAATTACGTGGACACTGTAAAAAGATACAAGGAAAATATTTGGTCACATTTTTGCCCTATCACTTCTGACGATATCTGTCTTAGTCTAAGCAGTCTTTTAACCTAAAGCCTACCCTTCAGTGTGCATGCAACCTTTTCATTTCAGTGGGAGCAGTATGTACATACTGAAGGACATGGCATGACCTTGTATGTGTAACTTATCTGCTTTTATAACATAGTTTTTTGTTTGGGTGGCTGAGATTTTTTTTTAAGTCCAGAAAAAGGAAAAATGACTTTTTAAGGGACTTGCTGTCCACTTTTCATTTAAGTAAGACAAAGCATTTGTCACTGAATGAAGCATCCAAAATTAAGTACTGGAATAAAATAATTATTAAAGATGAGAAGTGTCTAGACACTTGTACTCTCCACCCAAGGGGTTGGAGGAATTTAAGAATGAAATGCTTGAGATGCTAACAAAACCACATAGTCTCTCTAAAACCAACTGCTGTCGGAAAGTAGAAAATATGAATCTGTCTTAAAAATCAAGTGATGACTTCTGCAGGAATGCTGTTGGCTTTCAGATGTTATGAGGGCAACACGGGTGGCAGGAGTGTGTGGTGGCAGCCGCAGTCATGAGCGAGGTGAGACCTGCTCAGAGGGCGTTCGAGCAGTCTCATGGTCTCGTGAGAAGAGACGTGGGGGAGGACCTTGGCGAGGTGCAGAAGATGCCTGTGGTGAGTTTCCAGTTGCTGTGGAGGTGATGTGGGTGAGTGGCAATGGCCTCCATGACTGACCAGTGCTTTAGGGGTGCTCTGGCAGGCTTGCCTTGCAAGAAGGGACACAACCAGTGGGGGTGAGGGGAGGGTCTTGTCCTGGAGCGGTCATCGCCTGTGCTGGGCTTCTAGATGCTGTGCAGGCAGTGGGATTGAGTTCACAAGCACACTGAATTGGTGTCAGGATGTGTTCAAGTGAGCTTCTAGTCTCATGAGGAGGGACACCCCAGTGGAGCCAGCCTAGTCCTGGAGCAGCAGTGTCCTTTAGGGAGCAAAGGAGGGGCTTTAGGAACAAAGAGGGACTCGGCACTCAGAGTGGCAATTCATGGGATTGGGCATGTGCTGGGGAGCTGGAGTACTTCTCAGGCTCCTGTTCTCTGCCAGTGCTTGCTGCTTGCTGAGCAGCTCTAGGCTTTGCTTCCTAGATCTTCCGGGACTTTTTTTTTTTCCCTGGCATCCTCAGATTCAGCCTCTGCTGCTGGGAAAGGCTGATCCTGATCAGGGAGGGTCAAGTACCCATTCAGCTAGTGTTAGCAGTCCCAGAGCACAGGTCCCAGGGCATAGCTCTCAGAAAGGCACACGGAAGGGGGCCAGAAATCTGCTGAAGGCCATGTGGGACTCATCAACAGTAGTGTTGCACCACAGGGCACAGTTCCCAGCACCAAATAGAGCAACTACCCCTGGCACAGCAGTGGCCTCTCTTCAAGTCACAGCTCCAGTGGGAGGATAAAGCTCTCCAGATCTCAGGCTGCAGAGAGTAGCCGGTGCATCTCCCAAAGGCTGGAGCAGGAGAAAACAGTGTCCTTTTCTGCAGAAGGTGTGGGCTAGATGAGGAGATACTTTGTCAAGAGAAGGAGCTGTGGGAGCAAGAAGGCAAACTGCACAGCATCAGGGAACATAAAAAAGATGTTGACAGCATCTTCATAGAGATTCTGCAGAGGCAAAAGCATGAACCTGTAACTGCACAGAGAGGGCAGCCAGAGACTGTGGTCAGTTGTGGGGCAAATGGAGGGTCCCAAGCTGGGAAAGGCAGGAAGCTTGTGACTCCTGGCAAGATGAGGATGGCAGATCTGCAGTTGCAGAACTGGTTCAGTGTGCTGGTAGCAGGCAAGGGAGAGAAAGCCATCCCTGGGGAAGCAACAGAGCCACCTGATGAGCCATACACTAGCACCAAGAGTAAGTCATGAGTGATAGTAGTGGGGGACTCACCTCTGGGGGTACAGAAGGCCCAACTGGCTGATCTGACTTGCTGTCTAGGGAGGTCTGGTGCTTGCTGGGAACTTGGATCCAGCATGGTTCAAAGAAACTGCCAGAGCTTGTCTGGCCCTTGTACTGTTTCTCTTGCTGCTTAATTATATTGGCAGCATTAATATGTCTGGGGCAGGAAGTCTCGAGCATATCAGGAGTAACTGGATGGCTTTGGGAATGAGGGTCAAAGGTGTGGAGGCCCAGGTGGTGTTCTCTTGAGTCCTACCAGTGCAGAGGAAAGGCTTGAGGAGGAGCAGACAGATTCTATGAGTCAATGTCTGTTTGCACAGCTGATGTTGTTGACAGGAGTTTGGCTTTTATGAGCATAAGACCCACTTTGGACAGTAGGAACTGCTAGACAGAGATGGTGAAAGGGCTCTGCGAAAAAGGGCATGGGAGTCTTGTCAGAGAGCAAGCTGAATATGAGCCAGCAGCATGCCCTGGCAGTGAAGAAAACCAGCAGCTTCCTGAGCTATACTAACAGGGTCAAGAGACGTAACTATCCCCCTTTGCTCAGCAGTCATGAGATCTCTGCTTGTGAGGTGACATCTGGAAGGCTGTGTCCAGTTTCAAGCCCCTCCATTTTAGCAAAGACATTGATAAACCAGAGCGAGTTCAGGAGAGGACAGCCAAGGTGGTCAGGAGGCTGCAGCACTTGCCTTGCAAAGGGAGGCTGAAGGAACTGGGCTTGTTCAGTCTACAAGAGAGGAAGCTTTGGGGAGACCTAAGAGCAGCCTTGACCTAGCCATGACAAGGTTATCAAGAAAATGGAGGCAGGCTTTTTCACAGTGCTGCATGGTGGAGGACAAGACAGCAGATATAAGCTGAAGCAAGAGAGGTTCAGACTGGATGTAAGGAAAAACTTTTTCACCATGAGGACAATCAAACACTGGAACAATTTGCCCAGGGGGGCTGTGTGTTCTCCATAGCCTGAATAGATAAAGCCCTGAGAAACCTTACCTGATCTTACAGCTGATCCTGGTTTGAGCAGGAGGTTGGAGTAGAAATCTCCTGAGGTCCATTCCAGGCTGAGTTACCTTGTCATAATATGAATATGCTATGATCCCATGAATTTAAAAAATAATGAGCCAGTAAGCTGACTGATGAACACCAGAGTATTTACGAGTTGTACCTTAGCTTTCCCTTAACATCTTGTTGCAGAGTTAACAGAATAAGACATGAAGGTATTAGCTGTTCAGATTAACCCTGGAGTCTTGGCTTTAACAGCAGGGAGGGGCGATTTCCTCCAAGTTGATGGATTGTGCACAGCAATAGTTGAAAAGTGCATGCCTGTTCCAATTTACCAAGTCTTCTAGGCTTCCAGCAGGGATGTGAGAGGGATGGGTGAAAGGGTTAGCATCTTAAATAGCCTGTTCTAGCTACATCAGTATTTCTCTAAGATGCCTTCCCTCTGTGTGAGAGAAACTAGTTTAAATGAAGATTAAATTGAGAAATATAGATTTCTTGAAAAATAGTGGTGGGGGAGAGCAGCACTACTCTGTGTCATCCAGGAGTTTCAAAAGGTACTAGAAAGATAACTGTGGTAATTTTCATGTATGTATTAATTCAGTTAAGAAATTGGGTGAAAGCATGTGTGTGTTTACACAGAAATAACAAGCTTAATATTAACATGCCAAGTGGTGCATTCCGCAAGTAATAGTGCCTGAACAGTTTCTAGGAATTTGATCAGTTGCTTTGAAAGTACTTTGATAAGAATCACAACTATTGTGCTTGCTTTAATTTGTAGGGACATTGTGGCACACTGAAGTGTGTTGAAGGTCACTTGACAGACTGAGGAAAAGAATTCTGCTCTTCTGAGCCTCAAACCTGTGTTCTGTTAAACTGTAGGGAGAAAGCAGGCTGAATGTTTGACCTGAAGTGGTCACCAAGCCACTAGTTGGATATTGTAATATATTAAGCTGTTTTTTCATTCTGTGATACTGGCATCAGTTAAAAACCTAAGTTGAACAATAACTGCATTACAGCTTTTGACTCTGTCTTAAAAAAAAATTCCTACGATGAGTGTCATACTGACCTGTTTACATATTTCTTCACAAAACTGTATTATCTCTGATTTGCAACAGCTTAAAAACATGAAATTTTGGATAAATATCTCTAAAAGCCAGGTATTTGGCAGGCTGTTTAGCAAAACCATATTTTCCTTCATAGTCTCCCTGTCTCATCTACATTCACGCTATCCCTGTGCATATGGCCAAACATTTGCCATGGGAGAACTTTGTTTGATAAGGCATGCCCACAAGTTCTTTCCCACTTTCCACTCTTTGGAATGAAGGAACAAATACTCCATATTTTTTACCCTCCTCAACCTTTTAAATCTGACCATTTAAATCTGTATCATTCATTGGTTTGGGTGAAAGTTTTGTTAGTTCCCTTTGAAGTTATCTGATTCTCCTTCTAGTGTTTAGCCTCAGGAGTCTCTTTGAACAATACCTAATATTCCTTCTTGTGGAAGATCCATGTGCCTGCAACCACTGATGAGGGCTTTCAGGTATCATCAGAGCAGCTTCCACTGGTGCCAAGCAGTGACTTTCCTGGGCTGGGAATTACTTTTTCCTACATTGCTATAACTATCTCTGTCATGGTGGAGCAAAACTCCACAGAGACTGTACTTCCTGAGCCTGAAGTACTGTTGTTTGAGCATGACTTACATTACAGAAACATCACCAAAGAAGTCAGGATTGGCAATGCACATGTTGGCATCAGTCTAATATTCTTGATTCTCCTTGTTGGTGTCGGTGTCGTTATGCATGTTTACAGACTTGGCCCTTTTTGCCATATCTGGCATAAAGTGCTTTATCATCTGGCATGGTTTATTAGGACGCAGCTGCACAAATTTTGCCAAGATGTTATTTTGCTATTGGCAAAGGCTGCCCTCTTCAACACTTCAAACTTCATCGAACACTGCAGTACATGTCCTGCTATTTGAAGTGGTGTTTGGAAGTGTCTCTTGGCTTCAACCTTTGGATGGGCCCAATGTGACTCTATGAAGCTTCAGTATGAGGGGAGAGACCTCTCTGTGAGGGCAGTTACTTAATCTTTCTTTCACCTATTGATGAAGACAGCTTCCCAGGGCCTCAGTAAGAAATGCTGTCCTTCATGCAGATCTCTATTGATACATTTTTCAGGACAAAGGCACAGTTCAGACCCATTCTGAGTTTCTTCCTGAGGTCTTCAATTTCACTTGAGTCAGAAGATTAATTGCAGATTAATATGTAATTATTTTCTAAGCTACAGTCTGTCATGACCAAGCTTTCCCTCTAACTTTGTGGATAAGCAAGCTTTCAAATTTTTATGTTGATAGGCCAAGGTGTTTAAAAAATATCTCCCCTCTTCACAGTAGTGGCAGAAAGATGGGATGAGTATGTCAACATAAAAAAGTTAATTGTAGTTTAGTATGCCTGTAACCATCAAGGCCTTTTCCCTTAAATTCAAAGTGACCATCACTGATGTCTCTGCATAATGTGTCCATCCCTGAGGTTTGCAGAGCCACCTTCTGAGTATCGTTTGCTTTACATGAATCCTTTCCAACCCTCTGTCTTCAGAAGATATTCTATTCAGCTTTGAAGTCCAGGATCATTCTTGAGGTCAATGATAACTTTTTTAGGTGTCTTTCATGGAGTCACTCAGTGTGAAAATAATTATAAACAAGTACTCATGGGGGGAAGGATGGCCATCTATGGTTCTTCTTTAATATACTTTTGTCTATACATACATTCACAACCACCTTTCCACCCCTCTCCCTTGGATTATTTGGAAGTTGTCTAGTTCTCGGACTGAGAAGCACAGCAGGTGTGGGATGTATCTCCTCCTTTTAGGACAGCTGGTGCAGCATGCTGGGAAGGTCAGGTTGTCTGCACACCTTATGAATAGCGTTGAGGAAAAAAAGTATGACCTTGGGAACAAATGTGTCTATTTATTGATCTATAAATCTGTTACTAAGCATGGCATTTTTAAGAGGAATAGCAGCAATTTGATACCAGGTCTATCACATTATCTAACTGTACTAACTCTGCCTGACCCCTGGTATCATTCTCATCATGTCAGTTACATAAAATTAAGTAGGAGTGTGGAAAAACTAAGTGAAAATACTTGAACAACATTATGTATGCTTTTCAATTCACAGTTGTTTATTTCAAAAGTGGTTACTTGTCTTTTTTTTTAAATATATACACCTTCTTCCTACAATAAAACAATTATCTCCCAATACTGAAATGGCTGAAGAAATAAAATGTAAGTATTACAGCCAAAATTGCATATTCTTATGATCTCAGCTAGAGAGGATTGTTGGACTAAGGGACTGACTTAACTTCTTGTTTTCCAATTTTGCTACATCAAAGTAAGTGACTAACAGTCAGATTGACAATAAGCAGTTAGTCAAACCTCTGAAGTAAATAGAAGTAGTTCAAGCTGTCAGCAAAGTACCAGAGAGTCATCTTCCTGTGTTTCTTATCCAATTAGTACGTACTTAAATCGGAAAAAGTGATTGTAAAACTGTAAAGGCAATGAAGACTTTTGCTTTTGACATAGCATTTCAGTTGTCATTTCAGGGCATGTTGATTTTCTATTTAATTGTGGGTTTAGTTAGAAGCTTTGGTTTCAAATTTCCCCCTTGGTCACTTAGTTCAGTTCCTATGAAGACAGGCAGAAGGGAGTTCACATAGTAAATATTTTTGCAAACTCTCCTTTCCAAGTTTCTCTGACTGTCATAATGGCGTACTTCAGGGCCCTTCTGCTATTTTTAAGGAGGCCTGAAAGGATGGAATTTGGGAATGAGGGAAATGCTTTGGGATGGCTGAATGAAGAGCAAGAGATCTGAGAACAGGGGAGGGCAAAACTCCTGACATATTGTAGTGGTGGAGAGCAGAGGAGCCCCCAAGGGAAGTAGCTCCCATGTGGATGAAGTGATGGTGCTCTTTGGTGCGCAGATCCAGAGAGATTGCCACCGGAGACCAGTGCTGATCCCTTCTGTGTTCTTCTTCCCATCCTCCCTGTGCTGGAGTTGGGCATCCAGGGAGGGCTGGTATCCTCAGTACAGTCTTCATGCTCCAAGCTGTGGGCAAACTGCTCCTTATTGTTCCTTTGTAGCTGGGTCCTTCCCTCCTGCTCTGGAGCCAGCAGGGCCAGAATACCTTAAAGCCCAAGGTCTGTGCCACAGCCCTGAAACCACAGAGCTACTCCAGCTCAGTTTTCTGGCTCGTACTTGCCAGATCCTTAGTGTGCCTCTTCCAGCTGGTGTGGTGGACTCCACCAGCTGTGTTAACACTTCACAGTGTTTTTGGAAGCTCCCAGCTCTAGAGCAGAGGAGTCCTGATATAGGCAGAGATGTGGAAATGTTTATAAAAGGTGTTGAATGAAATCAGAACTCCTTTACTTCTCTCTACTGTGCTTTAACAGGGATTACTAAAAAAAAAAAAAAAAGAATATTGTCTCTAATATTTGCTTTTTTTATTATGCTTCTGAAAGAGTAAATCATAACACCCCTGCACAGAAGCTGCTATTTACTTCAAAATGCAGGTCAAACATGGCAAACCAAGCTGCCAGGTGATACATTTCTCTTCAACACTACACGTTCCAGCTCCTCTTGAAGCTCTTGGTATACTTCAAGAGTGATGACTGTAGGTTAATACCTTCCAATCAGGATGCTATATGATGCTTTGTGTTAATATTAACACATAGGAGAGGGGGAAAAGAGGGAAGATTGTTAGGATGGGAATGAGCATTGTGTGTTTGGACAGATAGGGAGGCCAGCATTTTAACTTCACAGGGGCAATACTGCACACCTCCACAATGAAATTATACTCACTACTAAAGGAGTTAGTCCTGCATTGTAGAATCTTTTGGGAAGTGTAAACCTGCTATAGCAGCTCTTGTGACCTTCGCTTCCATTTTCTGTGCAGACAACAGCACCATTTGTTTCTCCTTGTGTGGACCAAGACAAGAAAAAGAAGATGCAGGTAAGTTGTTACCATGTTCTGCTGGAATGAACCATATGCTTCTGAAAACCAGCTCTAGACTATATAGCCTGGGATGTGCTTTTTCATGGATTATTCCTGGATCCATTGCTTAAAAATTGGATTATTGTTCTTTGTAAGTTTTTTTTGCTTTGGTGGGCCTTTCTGGACTCATTGTTTAATTGCTAGAAATTCAGCTCCTCTAAAATATGTTATATTATCAGAATAACGTAGGGGATAATAATTCCACTTAAGAATTTGAGATTTCAAAATCTGACTTCATTTCAAATTGGGCAACAGCCAAATATTTTGAAATTCTCAAAGAAAAAGAGAAGTAAAACATTGATCAAAACATTTCAACTGTAATGTTTATCTTGAAAGACATTTTAATATCTTAACACAAATTTGAACAAATTTGTAATTTTTAAACAGAAAAGCCATGTTTTATTTCAGGAATATCTTCATGGAATATTTTTAGGCTCTTGGGACTACTTTCAGTGTTTCTTAAAGGAAGTTTGCATAAATATATCTCTGTTAAGTTTATAGACATATATTCCCTTTGTTTATTCACTAGACTTTCTATGAACTATCACAAAACTAGAAAGAAATGTAAGGCTTGGTTGTGGAAGCTTGGACAGAAAATGTGAAGCTGAACATCAGCTGAAGTAAAAGGTTATTAGATTTATTGAAATCTGCCCTCAGAATTGCGGTAGTCCCTGCTTGGCATTTTCAGCTATGTACATCTGGTATAGCAAGAAGGCACCATGTACTATCTTTTACTCATTTCTGAAGTGCTTAGTTAGATAGGCATTTTCATTAGGCAGTTCTGTACATAGAATCATTTAGGCTGGAAAAGACCTTCAAGATCACTGAGTCCAACCATCATCCATGCCCACTAAACCATGTTATGGACTATGTTATGTGAACCTGTGTTGTCTAATCATGGACACACAGCTTAAAATGTAACGTTGACTTCTGTATGTGCACCCTATATACTGTGAATATATTATAAAATGTGTTTTTTTAAGCAGAGCATCTAAGTTATGTTGTGCTCAGTATTCCAAATGATCAGATCAGATGTACAAGCTTAAATATTCAGGATTTGTTTTTTTAATTTCCAAGGAGTTAATTAAAGCCATAGCTAAAATAATGTTTTGTATCTCAAAGTAAAAAAATTTCCCTGCACAACACAGTGAATATGCAGTGGTTCAAGATGCTTGTAGTAAAAACTTAGAGGAACTGAAGAGATGTAAGGTATCTTGATTCCTAGAAATATGAACCCTTTTAAAAATAGACGTACAACTTTTTGGTACCCTTAAAAATATTTGGCATGCACTTTTTTGGTACTACATAGACATTTTCCTCATTATCTGAATTTAAACCTGGTTTGCAACAAACTGATAGTCTGCCTCTCTTAGCTGCCTCCAGTAATTTTTTAGTTGGGTTGTGTGTGGTGTGTGTGCTTAAGAAAACAACATTAGGTTGTGCTATCTGATCTTAACATGCTGTACTGTTGTGGTGAATTTCTTAATGCACCAGGGTGTCCATCAGGCCCCAGATACAACCACAAAGCCAAGCCAGTGACGCAAATCAGCAGCTGATATAAACAAGTTGACACAAACCAGAAACTAAGCTAGCAGTGAACCTCCGGAGATGCTTCTTTTTTTCTCTTCTCTTCTTTTTTCCTCCTCTTCCTTTTTTTTTTTTTTTTAATAAAGGGAAACATTTCTCAGCAACTGCAATGCTTTTGCATTTGCTTCCAACTTCACAATTAACCTAAATTTGGCTCTGTAATGTGCAAGTTTGTGAGAGAAAATGTGATACAGCCTGCTTGTAATTAGTTTTATAGACAGACTGTGTGTCCTAGGCTTAGTGTATTTGTTGATTTTTAAAAGTACCCTGATGACCTGTTTTCCTATTTATATAACATTTAATAATCCATAAGAATACTCACAGAAGAGACTATTGTGCCTTACTGAAGTCCTGTAATTTTTTCTTCATCTCTCTACTTTTAGGTGATTAAATGCATGTAATAACTTTCTTTACAGTTAGAAATCTCTTTCTCAGTTTCCTTCTTTCCAAACTGTATCCTTCTTTTAAGGGCATATGTAGTACTTTATTGTTACTATTTAGTTCACATTCCTTCTAAGCACAAGCATCGCCTCATTTGGATTTATACTGGGTGTGCTTTGCTAGTGTACTTACTGCAGCTACATACTACGTTAGTAGTGCTATGTGTGAACGCAGCTTAGAGTAGCAGAAGTGCTTTGTTCCATGTGGCATCCTGTCCTGCTTTCCTCCTCCTTCCAGGCAAATATGATCTTCCAGCCCAGGTCCAGGTTTGTCTGTGTAACTGCATCTGCAGTGAGACTGTTGCCTGGTGCAGCTCTAGCAAACCGCTCACTTGACAGGTACAGCCAGGCCAGCAGGAATGCAGCGGAGATGTGGTCAGAATTATCCACCTCCTCTCTTTGCTCAGAATAGTTACTGTTTATTCTTCTGTGTGTTTTTATGAAGTCATTCAAGTGTCTTATTCTGTATAACTAAATCATTATTAAATATGATTATAACACTGTTTTCAACCAGCTTATGACTTGTACTAAGTAAGTTCCCTCCTGGAAAACTGTGTTTTTTCTTCTACATATTTGTCTGAAAGCATAATACTCTGAACTTACTTCATTTTATTCATCTCCAGGTTTTGTTTTCTTTTGAAGAGTATGGTACAAGCAAAACAGCAGACACAACCTGATCCTAAAGGCTGATAGTATTAAAGTTATGGCAGCATGAGATATATCAATACTCCCCAATTATTTCTGACTGACACTTTGCTTTAAGTGACCTCAGCTTAATTGATTAACCTCTGTTTGCAAACCAGAATAATTGCACATGTAAAACTTAAAGACTGTACATACATTAATTAACTAACATTCATTAACAAAAATTTTTTTGAAGAATAAAAATGTTGGCTGTTACATATGTAGTTGCAGTGGAAAATGTCTGTCTCCTGTGAGGGAAATGCATATATGACCGTGCTAATGCATCTCATCATGCTAAAAATCTGTTCCTATTAAAGGGATAATAAATAGGATGTAAAAGCCCTGTTCCTTAGAGCTTTCATATCGTGTATCCAGGCCTGCTGGAAAACATATGAAAAGTTGTCAGTCAGGTCTCCTGGAAGTGAATGTCATCTTTTTCATAGTTCAGCTAATACTGTAACAGGAAATTACTTCCATATGGGCATACACATGTTAGGAAGAGCAGGACATTTTTTGTATCTATTAATAGAGAGATGTCATCTACTGGATATTATAATTTACTGAAGAGTCCCCAAGGTTAGTTAGGAAATGCTAGCTGCTGTTGCAATTATGACCTTTTACAAAATTGCTTTTAATGCACTTTCCACAAAATTTAGCCTTCTGACAAAGTGGGTTGATATACAAAAGATAAGGAAACTGCAGTTCATACGTCTTTTTTCTGATTATCTTTTATCCGCCAAATAAATTACAGATAATATTGCCTGCGTTTTTCTAGTCTTCTGTCATTATCATCCCTTGATCTCAATGTAATATAGAAGATGATAAATAGGTATTTTTAGAGGCAAATATGTGGAGTGTTGAGACGGTCTGTAGACTGAGACTGACATTTTGTCTTTGCCATTCAACTTTTACTGTTTTATTATCAACTTAAAAAAAAAAAACCAAAACAACAAACAAAACCACAAGAAACCAAAACCTGGAGCCACTGTGCTTTTTTTCTGTTCAGCTTTATGAAAAGGTTCCAGGGATTAAAGTTCAGATGTAAAGATTATGTATTTAAGTTCCAAAACCTCCTCTTTTCTGCCTAAGCACATATTCTGCCTACAGCTCAGTTCATTGCAGTATTAATAATACACAGTATAGTACCATCTATGTACTGTATAAAATAATAAATAACATTATCCTTACTGTCCTGTTGCTTTTAGCTCTGGATTTTACATTTTATCTATTGTAAAAAGTGCTGTTGCAATTTGGGGAACTACTGTTTGTGAATCACTGTGAGGGAACATTTCCATGTGTGTGGAGTCAGCCAGATGCTGTCAGGCTTCTGTGTCAGATGCAGACAGTGCAGGATCATTGAGCTTCAGTCTGTCAGATGCAGATGGGAGGATGTTGAAACTCTGGCTGGGTATAAGTGTGGTCAAACTGGAGTTGGTGTCTGCAGACACAGACTAAGAGGAGTGGCCAAATCATGTCCTTAAGTAAAAGACTGAGAGGGATCCTCATCTTCTCGGGCTGCGGTTGCAGTTCAACTCTGAAACCATGTTACTTTTAAGTGGTAATAACAGCAGCAGAGCAGTTTTTGTAGACATGGTTCTCGCTGAGCAGCTCAAGCAAAATCCACATTAATGGGTGCTGGTAGCCCTGCTATGTGCGTGCTCTGCCCCGTTCTGCGTGGTCCCTATCTCCACTCCTTGCAGCTGAAAGGAGAGGTTGTGTTGCCAGTGGACTAACAGAGTGGTGATGGGGTGGGGTACGGAGCCTAGGGCAGTTGCTCTGCCTCCTCTGTGTTCAATTTTGCCTACAGTGATGAAAAAGCTTGAGTTGTCCTGACCTAAAACAATGAGATAGCCACATCTTTCATGAAGTCAGTCTTCTCCAACAGCTCTGCTGGGGATGGTGGTTTGAATGTGGAAATCCCCCAGAAAGGAAGACAAAGAAATGACAGTCTAAGCCGAGTCTTAAAAACTGCACTGCTGGCAAGCTCCAGTAGATGGGTGGAGGGGAAGCTAAAAGGTTCTATCTACACTGTCTTTTGACAGTTGCCCTCCAGACAGTATGTTTGGTCATTAATGACAGCAGACCTCCAAATGCAGTTCTAAATTCAGTGGAGGTACAGTTGGCTGTTAGATACCTCCCTGTATTAACTGGCACAACCAACAGACCACCTGCAAACAGCTGTGGAAGTAGAAGGTAGATGGGCTGCAGAGTGTGTCATGCTTAAGGCTGTAATTGCAGAAGCCTGTCACACCTTGTGTTGACTTACCCAGTAAAGCTCTTGGGCAGGAAGCTTAGGAAAGGCAGAAAAACAGAGGTAATATTTTTATTATAATAGGAACTCATTGCAGAGCCAGCCAGGGAAGAGAAAAGCATGCTGCATGGAAGGCAGATCCCATGATTTGGAGGAGAAGCTGTTGGCAGAATTCGGGATGGGTTTGGACTGGATTTCTTGTCTCCCGAGAGTCCTGTGACCTCACCTGAAAGAATGCCCAAAATTTATCTAATAATTGTCTACAACAAGGAGGCATATGCAGATAATGCCTCAACCTCAAATGTTCTTGGAGGATGAATTGTAACACCAGAGTTCCCAGAGGGTGAAGGGAGGATGGGCGTACTGTCAGCCCTTGTCTAGAAGGCCTAGGAACACTAGCCTGGGGGACATACAGAAAAAAACTATGTACAGGAAATATTCTAGAGCAAGCAGGGAAACCCTGCCTGCAGTTCCACAGCCTACAGGGGATGGGAAAATTGACAGTGTGCAGGCCTAGTGTGACTGTGTCTAAATACAGTCTGAATAGGCTCCAGCTGAAAGGAGCTTATCAGGACTGTCTGACAGGATTTGTTACAGGCCACGATATGTGCTGCTGTGGTCTTGCACCAGGGACATTATTAAGATGACAGATGATGCTGTTAAAATGGCAGTCCGTAACAGTGTTATAAAAAGGTCTTTAGAGTTGTGTTTTTGTCTAGGGCTTTTATAAAGTGACAGGAGGAAAAAAAGTACATTGTAAAAATCTAAATGCGTGCTTGCGGAGCAAAAACAATGTCAAATGTGAAGATGAACAAGAGAGAAATGAAGGAAGTGGACCAGTGGGTGAGTAGAGAGACGGGAAAGATGCTACATGGAAACAGAGAGGTGAACGTCGTCTAGATCCCGTGCTTTTCTAAATCTGGTCAAAAATATCTGAAACTGGACCCTAAAACCTTGAGGAAGAAGTGGTCAGAGGATTTCTTGTAATCTATACTAATCTATACTAATCTATACTCACTGGTATTTCTGGGGAATACAAGTTGCTGTAGAGCAATATTTCTGCTGTATTGACATGTCTTGTTCTGACCAGAGCTAAAAAAATGAGTAAATCAAAATTATATGAAATATATAATGATTGATTGAAATTTAGCATGCAAACTCATTAGATTTAAGACATCTTAGATAAAAGTGGTAAATGAGATAGTTATATATTTGTACATCTTCTCTCATGATACAAACCTCAGGATATGCTAATGGTATTTTAAGGTAGTACATTTAAAATAGATTAAAAATAATCACAGAATTAAAGTTTAATACATAGAATGGATTTCCACAAGGCAGAAGAGTCTAGAAATAATGAGGATTCAAGACAGTATAAAATGAGAATGTAAAAAAACCCCAAACCTAAATGAGATTTAGAAAGTTAAGAAGAGAGATAATTTTTGCACTTTACTATAATCTTTGAATCTGTAGCAGATCTACTGAACACAGCTGCACATAGGGTAGTAATCACAGCTCCTAGTCTGACCATGTTTTCTGATCTGGTATGTCAGTTCCTCTGTTCCTCCTCCAAAACCTCCTTATGGCTGAAAAAAAATGTATCAAATGACAAAGCTCTTAAGAATTTTAAGGAGCTGCCTTTAAAGCTGTATTAATCTGATGGTGCTGTCTCTCCTTAGCAGTTCTTTCACTTTCAGTGGGTTGTGGACAGGATAGAAGCTTTTGCCTGTACTTGCTGCTTCACTGCAGTTCTCCGCAGCCTGTGCTAGCTTCTTTTAGTCAGTGATTCAAGTTCAGCTTAGCCTTTTTCTTAAAGGTATGTAGTTCTCTTAAGTCCTAGCCTACCTGCTTTTCTGAGAGATTTGATGTTCACATTTCACAGTCTTAGAAAACAGTTTTACTAAGCTACCCATACCAAATGCAGTCCCTAGCATGGGTGCCATCAAGAAGCCATGGGAAGATGCAGTTCTGTAGGAGAATGGTACAGGCATCTATAGGATTACATAGGAAATATGCAGGATATATTCCTTCATTTTTTTTTATGCCAATCTGTCACTGTATTTTAAAAGAAATTAAAATATTTTGTAGAATGATGAATAATAATAATCAAATTACCAGAGCCACCCTGGAGTTTTAAAAGAGCTCAGCTATGAAGACAGTGAACCAAGAAATGTGTGTAATGTGCCTCTTACAGCAGTCACTGTATCTGAGGTGAAGGAGGTAATGCGATATCAAACTTTAGAAGTCCATGGGTGCTCTGGCAACCTACAGACTATAAGTCTGACTCCATTACCAGCCAAATCTTTACAAATGATAATAATGAATAGAACTAATAGCCAAATACATAGATGAAAAGTTAACATGGCTTTTGTAGAGGGAAGCCACTCTCACTCATGTATTGAGGTTCTTCGAAAGAGTCAACAGTATGTGGATGAGGGTGGTCTAGTGAGTCAAGAGTACTTGGATATCCAAAAACTTTGTGAAAAGTCCTTCACAATGGTTTGTGAAGAAGCCAAACTTCTGGAGGAGAAAAGAAAAAATATCCTTTCAAGGATAAATTACTGGTTAAAAGATGAGTAAGTTTTCACGGTGGTAGGAGGCTTTCATTGGAGTCTCACGAGGGTATGTGCTGGGAAATGTGTTCAGCTATTCATAAAGAGACTGAAAAAAAGTGGTGGAACAAGGATATGAAGAAATTTTCCAATAATCAAAAATCATTCAGGATGGCCAAAACTAGTGCTAGTTGCCAAAGGATGTTGTAAACCTTAGTAAGTGGGTAAAAAGATGATGCTTGAGTCGATGATGTACAAGGGGGGGGGGGGGGGAACCCCTTAATTAGGTCTGCAAAGCAGTGGACTTTAAATGAGCTGTTACTTTTATGGAAAGACATCTTCAAGTCCTTGGGCAGGCATCTGAAAACACCAGGTCACATATTACCAGCCAAAACCATGAAAAGAATGAGGAAAAGAACAGAGAGCAAAATAAACAAGAGTCATTACACCACTAAATAAATCCAGGATATGCTCACATCTTGAACATTTAAGTGCAGTTCTGGTTACCTCATTCCATAAAATAAATATTAGGATATAAAGTACAAAAATACTGGTCAATAGTATGGAACAGAGGGAGTTGATAGATTAGGAGAGACCCCTTTGGTGTGGAAAAAGACCAGAGGTGGGTTGAGAGGAAATGGCATAATAAAATAATGGAGAAGGCAAGTAAGGAATGATTATGCACTTTGTAACACAGGAACTCTAAAAGCCAAGCAAAAGAAGCAGTTTTTCACACAATGAATAGTTAAGTTGTTGGATTCATCGCCCCAAGATCCTGAGGCCAAAAAGGTGATTGTTTTCAAAATGAGTTTTAAAAATATACATAGGATAAATTCATATTGCCAGTAAACACAATGGCCCAAATATTCCGTCTGTCTGGGAAGGTCCCTTACCAGATTGCCATGATCCTTTCTAGACAAAGGATCACTCTGTTTTATACTCTTTCTCTAAGCATCTGCTGTTGTTTGGTGTCAGCATTACTTTTGGCACCAGTGTAGCCACTCTACTTATGTATCCTCTTGTTAATCAAAATTGAATATCTTTTGAGTTTTAAAACTTTTAATCAATGATTTAAAAACTACAGTTTAGAGTGGTTGAGGTTTTGTGTACTTAATGTAATTTGAAGGATTCTGCTTATCAGAAAAGGTGACCATGCAGCCTGTAAAAATCCAGTCCCTTTAAGCTATTGCAAAGTAAAGACATGAACTCCCGTTTGAAAATGTTTACTTCTGTTTGTTTGTTAAAGCATGTTTTATATTTAGAGATCTGTGTAGAGAGTTGGAAAGGCTTCCATTCAATGTTTATCAATAGTTAGTGCTTGTTGTAGCCATGTCAGGTAAACTGTATTGTTTCACTTCGCATTTATGTGTGTCTTCAAGTGATGAAGCTACTGAATTCTGCTGGGATTTTTTGTGTCCCACTTAGAAATAGGCCAATTTCAGAAGGTTTTCAGGCTCAGATGGGTCTGTGCAGTGATTCCCATTTGAGCTGGAGATCTTCAGAGAACAGGCACTCTCATGAGACTGCTAGTATTTCCTGTTTCTCATCAGACCAGAAATACGGTAGCAGAGGAAGAGCTTTTCTCTTAGCACTGTATGATATTTGAGCTTCTGCCTGAGTCTAGGAAGTGCCACCGTGCATAAAACTGAAAGAAAACAAACAAGCAAATTTAGTGTAACCTTTTCAAACCCCAGAAAAGGTTCGTATTTGGCTTGTGTTGGGACAACAGTGGTTCACCCCTCCCTAGTCTTGTCATATATTTTTGTTCAGAATTAAGGACTAACATGCCACTTTTTTGAAGTTAACTAAACGCTTTTTGTAAATCTGTCTGATATAAGGCTCTGACATTAGTATTTTACATTGAAAAGACAGAGGTATTGTACAGTGGCACCCAACAAACTAATCATACTATAATACTTCCTTGTAGGACTAAAAATACTTGTCTAAAAATATCTCTTAATGAGATATGCATTAAATTAAAATAGGGTCTCACTGATTTTCTTGAAAGCTATCTGGTGGTTTCTTTTATAAAATGTGCAATTGTGGATATAAATTGATAGATATGTACATTTTAAACCCAAAAGGCCAAACATCAATTTCAGGCAGTTCCAAAGCAGACAAGTTAGAACCAGCACAGAAAATTTCTATTGACGTAGAGGATTACAATAAACTAGAGTGACTAAGTGTGCATTTGTGTCCTTTCAGTACGTATGCATACACATTTTCCATTTCAACAATTTTAAAAATTCACATTAAAGTATTTGTAATTTTTTGTGTTTTTTGTATTTGTATATTTTAATGGCGTGTTTGCGTGTGTGGATTTCATTTATATTTATAATATAATACAATAAAATATGACTCATATATGAAATAATGCTGAGAAGTAGGTGGTTTTGTCTTTTTATATTTCAAATGTATTCCAGCTGCATCAGGCTTTGGCCGTTATTTTCACCTTGCTGACCACGTGATTTTGCTGTGGTGAATATGTGCGTAAGTGAGGTTTTTCTTGTGGATTTCCTGCAGATACTAGGGGGTTGCAGATTATGCCAAGGTAGCAAGACAGTTTATTATTCCGCATGTTAAGATATGTAGAAGGCTTCTGAAATGTTTTGTTTAAAATATTCCTCTTTTGGTATATTAGAGGAAAACCTACTGTGAGTGCCCAAAACACAGTACCTAATTATCCTATCTGTGGTGTGTCGCTATGCTGTAAAGCCATTTCCTGTGAATAAATCAGTAACAGAAGCAAACTGTTACCACTGCTGCTAATCTGAGAAATTTTAGAAACTCCACTCGAGATCTTTTCCTAAAGAAAACCTAAGTGATATATACATGTCTTCAAATTTCTATTTTTTTTTTTCTCTAGTTTTACAAGATTGGAACATTTTTTTCCAGTTACAATTGGTACTGGGAAGATTTTCAAATTTGGGTGAAACAGATACTTCCTAATCACAGTTCAGTCATCCGGCAGCAAAAGTTTGCTATACTGAGCAAAGCTACTCTTGGTTGCCTCAATGGTAAAACTTCTTTGGCTCAAAGAAGCTAATTTCATGCGGTAAATAAGTTTACAGGAAATGACTAGTGAATCTAGAGAAGCTGAAGGTACTTCACCATCTGGAGGTGGTCCCACCCTTGCTTCAAGCTGGTTAATATAGAGTCTGCACTGGCCCAGGTTAGACCTGTCTGTTGGCTGATCTTTTTTCAGTCCATTTCTCTTGGTGAATTCGGAACACTGAATTAGCATCACAGTTCCTTCTGCAGTGTTTCTGGGAATGGAGTGCATCAAAATGAGATTCAAAATTTGCAGTACTTTGAGAATATGACTGCCTAAAATCAACAAGCAGCTGCCTAAGACTAACAAAGTGGTAGGAATGCTGGAAAAGGAACTGCTGAAGGTAGACACCCTTCTTGAATGTTTCTCCTTTCTGGAGCCCAGAGATAATCTGCTCTGGGCTTTAAAAAGGATCTCTTTATGCTGTAGAGGTGCAAAACTTGGAGCAGAGCTCTAAGCTCTTGCTTTAAGAAACACCTGGGCAGAGCTCATTCTTTTAAGATATGGCCAGACGCACAGCTGCTGGTGCCATCTTTTGTACTATAGGTTACTACTTAGAGCACTTACACAGGAAGTATGAGGTTTTGGTCAGTGATTTTCTCTGCTTAAAGGCTTTTATACTGACAACTTTCACCACATGTAATAAGATCCTGATCAGAGACTAGAGAATAGTAAAGGAGAATATTTTTCATTGCATTTATTGAAAGTGTGCAGGAAAAATCCAAGAATCACCGAGTCAGGAAGAAAATCTATGAGGAATCAGGAATCTTTTGTAGTTTACTACTTACTGCATTTCTGTAGGAGCAAAAACTCGTGGCCTCTAATTCCTGTTCTGAGCATCGCTCCTGTGTTTCACATGGAAGAATTATTTAGGAAAATACTGAAGCAGTCTCAGGCGGTAGTTAGTGTTGTCCTGAATAGAAGGCAATATGGTGACTGTCAGCTTATAGGGTATAATGTAGAGAGCATGGGCAGGAGCTCCTCTCCAGGTCCCCTCTTCAAACAGACAGCAGCTTTGCTACCACATTTGTAGGGACCCCAGTGCTCCAGGTGTGTTTTATGAATGGTTTGAGAATACCTATCAGACTGGTTACCTCATATTTTAGCAGAAATATGTATTCTGGATCCTGGAAATGATCCAGGCATTGAATTGTCCAGTTCATTGAGACTTGGAAAATTCTCATCATCCTCAGAAGAACACAGAGGACTCTAATGGAAAGCATGAAGACGAGAGTGTGTCTGGGTTTGAGAATCAGTTTTAAATACATAATCACCATCTAAATCTTAGGTGCACGCTAGACACCTAAGTTGTCTGTTGCATCTGGCCCACAAAGCCATTTTGGCTTGCTGCTTTGCTTTTTTTCTTCAGTCTGTTCTGTTCCACTTCTGTTCTTTCCATTTAGAATGGAATACTGCAAGGACCTAGGAAAATCCTTAGATCTGTACACACATGTTAAGTCACTGTTTGAAATCAAAGATTTGCAGAACTAGGTCTCTACATTGTATTGATTTTACTTCATCACTTCAAATTTATTAGTTAGAATACATGTGGTGTAGGTTAAATTGCTATATCAACATATCGTGAGTACACTGCTGAACAGTACTTTCACTCAGTGATTTTAAGATGGCTTCCTTTGTTGCAATACTACAGGAATGTGAGGCTTTTAGAGGGGGAATTCTCAACAGATTTGAGCCATGTGAAATTGTAACCAGGTATCTCATCAAACTAACATTTAGACTTCTCTGTAATTTTTCTCATGTGAATCCATGTGCTCTAAAACAGATAATACATTGCTAATTACCTGATAATCCTTTGTAGACTTTTAGCTCTAACCTCAGTAACCCTGCATTTGGTGTTTTCTTTAAACTGCATAATATAACCTATTTTAGTGAAGTGTCTCAGTTAGGATGTAGAAAGAAGATGCAACAGGTAGGTCATATGCAAGGACAAGCTGTATTAAAACCTACATGACACGTGATATCCTTTTACTAGATTTTTAGATTGCCACTCTTTTATTCAAAGTTTGTTGTTGAAAATGAAACTTGCAAATATCAGCCTTTGCAGAAAATTCTCTTTGCTTGCCCTCAGTTAAACATGATTCTTATTGTTCGTAATTCCTCTCAAGACATTGCTACATGAAATTTTCAGCAGGATTAAAGATTTTGTATCTGGCAACTATCCAGTAACACAAAGGACATTTAATATTTCCAAGTTATAAAAATTTTTATCAAAGAAAACACCAATATTTTCTAAACAGCTCCAAGACTTATACTGACATGAAGCTTGGAAGAGACTTTTAGCCGTTGCAGAGTATGGCAGAAGGTTAGGTGGTTAATTTGGTTTGCTGTACCAGCAGAGCACTGCTTACTCAGTACAGTCTCCAAAAAACGTGTCTGCTTTTTAAATGGAAGTATAACTCCCTGTGCCTCATGTTCCCACCAATCCCATGGTGAATGTTTGTATATCAGTGATTTCCTGAAGTGGGAGAGAAATGTGATCCTCTGTGATGAAAAAACTATGCCATAACCTGTGGGAAAATGAAAACCTCCTATTTTGTTTTATTCTTTCTGATCCTATATGTTCTATTCCTGGCTAGAACTGTAAGTGCAGAGGGATGAAAGGAAAACAACAAACCAAAAAAATATAAATTCCTTTTTTAGCTTGAAATTGGTAAAACACTGTCCATGTTAAATTCAAGGGAAAATTTTTACAAGATCTTGTTTTGTCTTTAAGTTTTCTTACCCCTGATCAAGAATTCTACCCTAGAGAAAGTACATATTTGAGCATTATATACACTATGTATATATATGATATGTATAGATAGATTATTCCTTCATTTCTAGTGTTCCTTACCATGAGTTTTATGAGAAGAAATCTCACAATGATGCCCTGAAATGATCGCCCCAGTGTTCTTCCATCTGATTTTAGGGCTGGCACTGGTGAGAAAAATTGCAACATCTGTCTAGACTGCATAAGCTATCCTTAAAATCTATGCAGTGTGCAAGGGTTTTCTTTTCACATCCTGTCAGCTCTTCACCCCTCTTCTGTGTAGACATCCAGAGAGAGAGAGAGAGAGACTGGCCTTCATGGGAGATAGTGCCAGGTAGGTACTAATCTTAGGGCATGGGCAGAGTTAAGTTAAATATGATTCCTGGAGTAAAATACAGGCACGTTGTAGGCAGAAGTAAGGAAAGATGAGACGAAGGAATGCTCCAAGTGTGGGTAGCGGTGTTTGTGCATTTATGTGTATATGTAGAGAGAGGATAAGAGAGAAAAAGACCAATGCAGAGAGAGAAGCAAGAACATCAAGTCACCGGTGAAGCTAAAAGCACAAGATGAGTGAAATTTTTAGTATTCTTAGAAGAGTTTTCTCCCAGATCACCAGTTTGCAGCATAGCAAAACCTTGGTAAGATCAGCAAGCTATACTCACACCCCGCTCATCCACCTCTGGAGACTGGGATTGAATAGAAGGATTTCCTGGAATGAAATGTGGAGAAATGTTGACCAAAACATTAATAAATGTCTGCCATGTAGTTATCAAACATACATCAGTTGTCAAAGTCATCACGAGCCCTGTAAGCCAATTAAAATGGTTAGTAAACATTTTCATTCTTTCTATGGTAAGTGAAGAGACAGTAATACAATAAAAGGAAGATGTGCCAGAGTAAGGTCTAGAGTGCAAGCAAAATACTTCAGTGTAGTCTGTTAGCCTCAGCTTGTTCTGCAATAGTGCTGAAGATATTTCTAAATCAACAAATCCACCCACAACAAGATGAAAAAAAAAAAAAAATTAAAGAGGAACAGGGGGAGGTCTAGCATGGGGCAGGGATATAGGAGGTCTGGTTTCTCTTCCCATCTCCCTCATTAGCTTTTGGTTGACAATAATGACAGAGAAGTAAAAAGATTTTCCCACTTGCCTGGCTTACGTTTTTGTTGCATCTACTTATGATATATTGTCTACAGTTCACGCTGGTATAAACTATATCTGTGCTGCTATTAGGGTGGTCAGCAAGCACGTGGGCTCACCCTGACCCTGTTCAGCTGCAGGTATCCATGTAACCCCAGAAGCAGCCTTGTTTCAGGTTGCCCAACAGTCCTGTTCGCCCCTTGCAGCAGATGACCTTCTGGCCCTTCGAGGAGGGATCCTACGACACCATGGCATCTTTGCAACGTAGCTGAAATCCAGAGAGGCAGCGGGGCATGGCACAGCACGTCGGCCCGGTCGATGCCTCAAATTGCTTGCCGCGGTCCTCGTGAAGGGGTAGCATAAGCCTGATTTCCCTACTTTGTGGGTGTTCACTGAAATAACCCCAAGTTTGCTCAGCTGTTCATACCAAAAAATGTGCAAGGCAGCCCTGTAAATGATCACAGACCCAGACCTTTACTTGCCTTGCAGTTTAGATGTAGCCATATGCACTAGCAAAGCAGGGACAAGTAGGCAGTATGACTCTGTATCTACTAAATAATAATATGCTGCATAATAACATTTCCTTCAGTACACGCATTTCTAATCATTTCTTTTAAAGGAGTAAGGCAATGAACTCTGGTTTCTACATTGTAATATTGCTTTTTAGATATTTATTTAAAAATATTTTTAAACTTCTAAATTTCCAGGAAATGGTTACTTCACTACTACAGAGTTACTAGCTGTTATTACATGTCTTGGCCTGTTTCCACAAAAATAGGAAAATAACTTTACCAGATGCCGATGGGTCTTTTGTACAGTGGGAGCAAGTTTATCTGAAATAATGAAACAACATGAAGAATGATGCCATCAAAAAGCGTTTCCTTAAGAAAACACTGAGACTCTTCCTTAGAGTTCAAAACTTAAGAACACATTTTTCCACTTCAGTACTGTGAAGGGAATCCTTTGTTCAAACAAGGTCACTGTAATGTTTAAAGGTACAGTTACCAAATAGTTAAATATGAACTAAATTATTTTTGCTATTGCTGACTATGAAAAGGAAGGTTGCACCTTTCATGTCTGCTTTATTTCCTTTACATCCCCAGTTTTTCGAAGCAAAATTGGCTTCTCATAATTTCTTTCTGGAAGATGTAAAATGGCATCAACACTGCCTCTACTGGTACTGAAGGATTTTCAAAACATGTATGAAAGAATAGTGGATTCAGAGGATTAAATCTTGAATTATCAATCAAGTGGGATTTTACAATCCCTTTTCAATCAATGGATATAGTAATTACATAACATGACAGAATTCGACACACTTTGTGTAATTAATGGTTTATTCTGGCTATGTAATTTCTGATAATAAATTTAAATAAAAGGTAGTATGTCAGGCCTTGTAACTATTACCTCTACAAAGGAGATTTTTGTTTTCAAGTTCCTGTTACCATCATTTGAAACTGCTTTTGTTCCCTTGATCTCTTACAAAAACTCAGTCTTGATTGTAATGGCTATGTCAAAAACTTTTCACATTATTCCATATGATGATGATTGAAAAACCAAGTTAACTGTAATGACCTATGGAATTTTGTTGACAGTAAGTCTGAATGGAACCATATCAGTGAATGTCAAAATTGTGTTTTGAAAGATTGAAGGACTACTAGCAGTGGTAGTAATAGTGAGCAAAGCACTGTAGCTATCCTGTGGTGGAACAACTAGGAAGAAAGAGGAAAAGACAGACAATCATGTTGAATTTACATTGCATATGATCGTGACTTCTCTAGGTTACCTGAACTGACATCTGAACATCTCTTCTAAAGTTGCTGGTCTCTAGGCAGAGAGACGTTACCATTCCAAGTCTGTCCTAAGCCTATGTGTGAGTGGTATGTTAGCATGTCGAACCGAGCTCCTTGAGATAATTGGAGCCAGCTTGGAAAAAACCACTGTCAGTGGAAAAGGAAGTTATTCTAAAGCACATCTTAAGCGCTACTGCCACTTAATACACACATAATTAGAAACACTATAAATAGAGTACACAAGTCTTCTGGTTGCTTCAGCTGTAGTAGAAACCTTTACAGTGCATGATTGTGTAAGGCCCTTCTTGCATAGCCGTATGGCAAAGGAAAGGGTTGGACGTGACCTATTCATCAGCATACTGACATTTGTATCACGGGGTTAGAGTAACATGAGATAGATGATAACTTATGTAATGAACTTTTGAAAACCTTTTTAGAAGCAGTTCCAAGAGGTTGGTTTATTTGTTATGGAGAATCCGAGGTTGGGTCCGTTGGGGAATTTGAGCAGGGATCCTGAATATGTTCCTTAATCCTCTTGCAGAAAAGCACCTCAGGAAGAGAGTGAGAAGATAAGAGTGGGAAATCATTGGAAGATGAGTAACTGAGCATGGAAAAAGAGGCTTGGAGAGTATCAGTTCTCCCCACCTCCTGAAAAGTATTTCCCATGACAAGCAAAATTAATCATGAACTGTGATTCCTCTGTGTTTCATCAGCTGAAGTCTTGGACATTTAGTTGTAGGCTGCATTATTAGGAAATGGAATACTTTGTTCAGCAGATTCCTAGTAAAAATAGAATAAATAATCTAATCAATAAATCTTGGGAGATACCATGAAATAGAACCCCCTTCTGTTTCACTGCACAGAAGTTTTTTGGTTTTGCTTTTGCTGTCTTGTTTTAACCCATTTTGCTTTCCATTTTTTAATCCACAATTTATACTGTGCAAAGCAGAATGTATTTCTAATTACTTTTATCTGTCTCAGTGTAGTCACATACAAAGTCATAAACACATTATTATCTTCAAACCTGTTTGTTAAAACCTATTTGTTAAACCTAGTTGTTAACAACCTAGTTGTTAAAATACACTACATCGTGTTTCCTTTCTTTTAACAATCAATAGTTAAATATAGCACAGTTACAACATCAAACTTTTGAATAATAAATTGAGATCTAACTTAGTAAACTAAATTATACAAAAACATGGAAACATCCGTCTCCCATTTTATAAATCATATTTGCTTTGAAAGAAAGAGATATCAAGTCTTAAAGTTGTAGTTTTGGATACAGTTTGTTTATTTTTCACAGAATAGATCAGTTAATTAAAATATTATGCGTATTTTTCTGAGTCAGAGTCTTTTTTACTGTCAATTAAATCTGATTTTTAAAGTAATTTTAAATCTGTAATTACTGATTCTGTAAGTATAGTTAAGGCTTATTTACCTTTAAATTGCTATTTTGCAATTAAATTTAAATTGCAATGCTGAAAATGGCATTCTTGCAAAACATTGTTGGTTTTGAGCAACAGGTTCAAATTTTTCCAGCACCTGTAGGCCTCAGTTAAATAATACCATACTTGGAAAACAATATGAATTGATTCAAGGGATGTATTAATACAGAAAGAACGTAAAGAAAATTAGCAATGAACATGTACCAGACGCATTTTTTTTCCTTCTCATTCCCTAAATGATAGAAAGTTGGGTCTTGAACTGTTCTCAGATGTTTTTAAATTCTTAAAACTCCTGCTGTACTTCTCCTTGAAAATCACCTTCTTCATAAGCCCTTCTGAAAATTTCCCAATGTTCTGAGTATTGAATAGATAAATTGATGTCTTAAGGTAAGATTAAACTCATCTTTACAATAGGATTTAGTTTATTCACTCTTATAATAGGATTTAAACTGTAATTAGTATGGGATAGAAATGGGTGTAGAGAAAAGTAACATCTTTGTAATAAGTCATACAAATACTAGGGCAAGGACTAGTCCTTGATCTTATATCTCCAAAACATAGGTTTCTACCACTCCAGCTAAATGTCATGCTTTGGTAAACTGTCAGTTTCAAAAGGACTTTTATGTATTCTGAAGGCTGAAGTCAACCAATACTGAGAAACATGAAAAAATCCCCCAGCTGAAGTCCCATTAAAGTTACTGTCAAAAGAAGAGTACCTTAAAATGAACAGAATCAGAATTTGAACTTAAAGGTGGAGTCCTGAGGACAAAAGCTCTGTTTAATTGTTATATATTTTCTTTACATATAACAAGCATGTAATTGTTCAAGAAATGAAACTGTGTGGAAAGTTTGAAAGGTTAATAATTGAGTTTCAGCATCTCAAAAGAAGTCAGTGAAAGAGAAAAGAACAGAATCTTAATCTCTGAAGCAATAAACCTTTATGTTACCCAGGAAGTCTCAGTGCCTTCTTGCTAATTGCTTATAGTGTCTATGCCCATGCTAATGTAAAACCAAGCTGAACATAATCTCTTCCCTAAAAGTACTTTTAAGTCATACAACATAAAATAGCTTTTTATGTGGAAAGCACAGGGATTTTTAGATGTGGGGTTTCTCCTAAACACTCATCAATGTAACATTTAAGCACCAAACCAGCATTTTAATGACTAGCCTCTGTGGAAATGTATAAATAATTTTGGCCTTGCTTTTTTCGTTTGTTGTTTTCTTTAAATGGTTTTGCAAATAAATGCTTTGATGGTATTTATAACTCAGCTTTTTGTAATAAATACTCTTTGTTAGGAAATAATACCATGCCTGAGCGTAGCATGTATTAAATTCTTTAATGCAGACCAAGTTTTAACCCAGGATTTCATTTTTAGGATCTCTAACAAAAGAGATTGGATCTGTGATATGTGTTCCTACTGTAGAGTCCATGGGGCTTTGTACATCGGGAGTGAAAAAAAGTGCCTCATTATTTAAATATTTACATTAGCTGGAATTGACAATAGCACCTCTTAACAATATGACAGTGTAATGGATGGAAGATCTGACGTGTATCAGCTATAGGAGCTATATCTCACTCTTCCCTATTGTCCTGGTTTCAGCTGGGATAGAGTTAACTGTCTTCCTAGTAGCTGGTACAGTGCTATGTTTTGAGTTCAGTATGCGAAGAATGTTGATAACACTGATGTTTTCAGTTGTTGCTCAGTAGTGTTTAGACTAATGTCAAGGATTTTTCAGCTTCTCATGCCCAGCCAGCGAGAAAGCTGGAGGGGCACAAGAAGTTGGCACAGGACACAGCCAGGGCACCTGACCCAAACTGGCCAACAGGGTATTCCATACCATGTGACGTCCCATCTAGTATAGGAACGGGGAAGTGGGGGGCAGGGATTCGCCGCTCGGGGGGACTGGCTGGGTGTCGGTCAGCGGGTGGTGAGCAATTGCACTGCGCATCATTTGTACATTCCAATCCTTTCATTATTGCTGTTGTCATTTTATTAGTGTTATCATTATCATTATTAGTTTCTTCTGTTCTATTAAACCGTTCTTATCTCAGCTCACGGGTTTTGCTTCTTTTCCCGATTTTCTCCCCCATCCCACTGGGTGGGGGGGAGTGAGTGAGCGGCTGCGTGGTGTTTAGTTGCTGGCCGGGGTTAAACCACGACACCTATATTATATCATTTTTCATTAATATCACAACAGTCCCATAAGCACCATGTGAGCCAGTGAAAGTCTCTTTATGCATGAATGCTGCAGGTGTCTTAGGTGTCTGATGTCACAAGTGTGTAAAGTTTTGTGTCATATATGTTTTCTTCCAAGTGCATCTGCGTTTCTACAAGATGCCAGTCTGTAGGAACACTGTTATACCAGGCAGTAACAACAGCTAATGATCCATTTTATTGTTGTCTAACCTCCAGCAATGCTATGTGGTTGAAGATCAGCAGTGATGCTCCAAAAGGAAGGATAAAAGTCCAAGCGAAAATGAGATTTACAAAGAAACGCTAAGATCTGTGGCAACTAGATACAAGTCTGGTGCTTTTGAAGCTTTAAATCTGGAAGTTGATAATTTTAGAACCAAGTCAAATGACTTCAGTAACAGTTTAGTGATGCATGAGATGTGTAATAAAGTAACTAGAATGGATAATTGTCTAATACTGGTAATTTGCAGTCCAGTGTAACACCTGAAGACACAGGTCAAACTCAACCAAAATAGTTTCAGATCAGTAGGTACCTCAATTATCATTAGTCAGTTCGCTAATAATATAAGCTACCCAGACAGCTAACACAGATAACAGTGGTTTGTCATTATGGTGAATGGACAAAATAAATATGAGTTTACACGCAGGTAAGAAAGGAGTTAGGAAAACAACAAGGATTTAAAGCCAGTACCACCTTCTCTTGCATTTATTCCCTTTATATTACTTGCAGGACCAAGGTCCACCCTAGCATAAGGAAAAGCCTCCTTTTCCAGTAAACCAACTTTATACTTATGTTTTTAGATTTGTTTAGATTTCTGTATTTCCTGGGATATAATAAAATTGCTCTTTAGTTCTCTCCCTGAGGGAAAGCAACAATGTTTACAAGCTGTGGAAAATATCTAGAGGTATAATGGAGGTCATCATCTACACCCATGACATTGTTTGCAATTAAGAGGTCACCTTGGACTTTCTCCTGCTTTCAAGTAACCCAGCTGCAAGTAGTGACTAATAATGGTATTTATTTTGTAGCTTTTATTGTTGTCTTTTGTAGTCTGTTCATAAGCAAGAAGTTGTCATCCATTGTTTTAGGCATAGGCTTTTCCCCAGCTTGTCATGATCCTCCCTGTTATTGCAACATCTGAAGATGAAGCAGAAATTTTACTGATAATAGAGTGTGATGGTTGGCTTGCTAAGTCATACAGAAAATGTGTTTTGTTTTATCAATAGTAGCCCCCTACAATGACAGCATATGACTTCATCCCTTCTGTAGTAAATAACAGATTGCCGTAACTTAAGAACAGGTTCACTTAACAATTACACTTTCACTTTAAAGGCAACATTTTCCCTTACTTAAGTAATTATTATCTTAAATCTGTGCCCCGTTAACATTAACTTCTAGCATTTCTGATACTTTTATATTTCAAATACTTTTGCCAAAAAAATTTTAAATGGTTTAGCTTCTGTCAACTTCAGAGACCATCCTTTCCCCTGTAGTAGAAGATAGTAATTATGATAAATGGAAGTACTTAAATGTACTCTCATTTAACAGAAGGGCTTTCTAAATTCACTGTCTTCACATCAGCAATTTACTTATCACTGTCATCTTCAAGTTTATGTAACTGAGCTTTGATCTATTCAATTCTAGGACTAGCTGCAAAACTTATTTCTGAATTTGTGGTGTGGGATTCAGAGATTCTTTTGTTAATAAAGAGTATTTCATTTTGCAAATTAAGGGTAAATAATCTTGGGGGCAGGGGCCTCAAATAGATGATTCTAAAGATTAATGTGGCTTTGACTTTTGTAGCAGTTGAATTTCATCCGCGCTTAATATTAAGAATAGAAGTAAGAATTTAAATCTGAGGGCTTGTCAGATTTAGGAGTGTATCTATACAGCACAATGGAGCATAGCACAAAGATGCCTCTACTTTCTCATGAATGCACTATTTCTGGAACGTAATTTACCACTACCAGATTGTTTCAGGACCTTAGCTCTGCCTGATTCTATGTCATGTGGATGATTCAGATCAGGTTAGCAGCAGCATTGACAGGGCTCTATCACACGGTAGAGATGCAATTTTAATCCTTTTGTAATTCCTGTATCACTGAGCAAACCTTGTCTAACATACAGATTTTACTGTCTTGCCACTTTTAACCTGAAATGCATCTGACATCTCTCTTTAGGTTGCCTGGGACTTTGATCAAAACTCCTTTGCACTGAGCAATCATATTTAAACACTAAACTGTAAGGCTATGGTTACTGGATGATAGGATGATAGACTAAACACTAATTTAAATAATAGTTTAAATTTAAAAAATTATGGTAAGAGTGCCTGGTCTTTTATACAAAACTTTAAGCATTAACAGTGATTAGTCAGTCCACATAATTAGATTTCTGGTGCACTAGAGCAATAGTTTTTAGGCTCCAGAGTATTTCCTTCTAAAAGCTGGATTTAATTTGTATTCCATGTGGCTGTTGCTTCTACAGTTTATGGTATTGATATTTATATTACTTTTGATGGGGAAATACCCATCATCTGAAAGATATCCTGAAAATTAGCCAAGTGTTTCATCTGGCAGTATCAGTAGGTCTTCCTTTGCTTTATATTAGAGTGTATTGACCATCAAATGCCTTCCCTGCTGGAGAAAAAAAGTGCTGAGTATTGTGTGATATCATCCCTGGGAGGCAGCAGGAAAAAAGTCAGGGTTAATAGAAACACATATATGGCCAGTGGATCATCATAAACCCTAATGGGTGCTGGGCTCTTACCAGTTGATTAATCTGGTCAGCAGCTGATGCACTGCTATTTTAAGGTCACTCTGTGCTATTGACTTTTCAGCAAAGTCCTCCTCATATGGTGTTTCTCTAGGAAGTTGATTAAAGAGTTTTATAGGTTAACAAAGGACTGAACTGGATTGTCATTTACAGGTGTTGGTGTCTAAGGGCAATATGGCTGATCAGACCGCATCTCAGTGTCTCAACTATTTAGATAGGATCCTAGGATCTTTTCAACAATTCTTTGCAGTTTTGGTCTGTGAATGCTTGCTTTCTTACATTCTATAAAGAAAAAATATGCAATTGTATTAGATGTAATTACTCTGATGTGGAAATTTCTTCCTTGGTACTTACTTTTTCTTGTATCCTAGGAGCTGCTTATTTTCCTTAGAACTGTAAAGAAAATATATAGACCTGAAACACAGCGAAGCATCTTGCATTACCCATTACCTCTCTGTGTCAGCTTGCTCTTCTGACCTGCAAATAAGTCAAAGTTGTGGAAATATTTTAATTTGTTGAGTAATTTAAGCAATTTTTAAATACTGCATATGATTACAGCAGAAATAAAAATATCTATAGCTTCTTAGCATACAATAATTGATTTTAACAGTCATCAGGAGGCATAAGTAGTGTTTTGCTGTATACTTCATTTTTATATCTGTTTTTACAACAAACGAATAGCTATTAGACCAGCCTGGATAATTTTTTAAGGGATTTTTTGAGATATTTGTTTGACATTTTACTTTATAGCCTAAAAAGAACCCCCCCATGACATTATTCATTGAAACAAAGTGACTGAAACATTTTCCTCTGTTGGCCAGTGAAATGATAATTCTTTAAAGTTAAATGATATATCCTTAGGGCATGTTATGTTCTGAATCATTTTTTCCTTATGAAACTCTGGTATATAGTTTGCCACACAGTCTAGAAATCTTTGGAGTGATTGATAATATCTTATCAGTTATTCTTTTTCAAGTACTGTGTCAGAGTCTCTGTAGGGGCATCTTCAGTCTTATATCAAATAGCTGCCACTATTGAGACAGTAGGCCAAAATCACGTCTTTATTTCATGTTTCCCTAGATCCTTTTTTATCTAGAAGCTAAACCAGGTAAATTAATTCAAACAACAGTATTGCTCGATGCTACTCTTCTCTTTACAGAGAGACTCACACATAGTGTATTGCCTCTTTCCGAAGCAATTTCAAACCTATTTCTGGGTACTTGTCTTTGAGAGAATCAACAAATCTGCTTCTTTTAGCTCTATCACCATCTGAAGGAAAATCTCGTCTGTGCTAGTATTGTGAAGCAGTATGTTGTAACTCGTTATGATTAGTGAGTGCCAGGAAGAGCTAGAAACAGAGGAGGAGCCGTGAAATCTGCTCTTCTGCAGGGGAAGACTGTGATGTTCTTTGCAAGGCCAGCTGGACACCGTCTGATAGGAGATGCACTCCTATAACTGCATGGCCCTCTGAGACTCGGGCAATGGCTGGAGGTTTTGGAGGGTGTTGTCAATGGGCTCAGCCTCACTGAATCTTGATTGTTCTGAGCAGGCATCATGGGCTTTGCTAACATCACATACCACGCTCCAAACATGCTGCTGATTACCAGGCATAGCTCAGTGGCATAGTAGTTCAGTATTGACAAATCCGTCTTAATGACTGTCTCTCCTCCACTCTGTTTCATGCTTATCCTCATCCAGTATCTGAGATATGAGCATCACATTCCAGTGCCATGTCACACCATGCATCCCCTTTTGGATGGCGACAGTACAATAATGAAGGGTACCATTCCATCAGACATCCTTGTAGGATACTGTAAAGGCCCAAATCAGTCAGTGCCATCAAACTATGTAAGAAAAGGCAAGCTCTTCTTTTTGGGGACTAGCTCAAATTCGATATCTATCCATAGGAGTTATATAGCCTGATGGCAGGTGTTTGGCTTACGCTCAGGAAATTCTCTGCTTGTGTCTAGCTTGACAGCAGAGCTTTTCTGGGCAGTCATTACCAGAATAGGCTTCAACCTTCGTGTGTCTTCTCTTTGGTATTACTACTGCCAGTAGAGAAAAATGTATTTATAAGGCAGAATATATACACAACGGTCATTTTACAGAACCAGTTGAAAATACTTTGACTAGATGATATTTCATCATAAACACTAATTAGTTATGATTAAAACTTTTTGCAGGAATGGATCAGTTCTGACTCCATTTTGATTAAAAAGAGTTGAGTCAAAGCCAGACAAAAATACCCAAATAACCAATTTATCTGGGTTCAGTAGTGACTTGCTGTGTGGCAACATAGCAAATAGAAAATGGTCTATCTCCTCTCAGTTTCTGTCATCTGAAATCAGATAATGTTTGTGTTTATTGAAATATTTCTTTGTTTTTGCTATAATGTGCACTGCAGCAGTATTTTATACGTCAGCTAGCATCCATCAGTGTGAACAGTGTTCTGCAGCAAAACTGTAATTTTGTTTAGCTTTGGTGAGAAGTCTGTCCCTACTTTGCTGAAAGATTTGTAAAAAAACCACAGCAAATTTTCACTCTCTTTGTAGCTAGATATATGTCTGCACTTATATAACAGTTGTTCACCTACTTGCAGATCTCAGTTATAATTTTGGGGCAGTTTATCACTTCTTATATTCTGACTACAGGCTTCTACTTTGGAGATAATTTTGTTCTCAGTGCTCTGGATCTTAAGTCTTTTGCTTCTGGTAGTGAATATACTTATCTCATCTTTGTAATTCCAGCATTCTTGCAAGACCTGTGCAACATCTCCAGTTTTCTGACCATCTCAACAGAGGCTATGCAGCTCTCCGTTTCTGTCGGTATATGATTGCTTTTTGATTCTTCCAGTTCTGCCATTAAAATGGGTTTGTAACTACCTTTGCTGATGCTTCCAAATGAGTTGAGGAACATGTTAACTTGCCATATTTTCATGCCCAAAGACTGGCTTAGCTTAAAATTCAGCCGTGCACATCAGTGACTCGTCTGAACTGCATCTGTGTAGTTTTGGTAATAAGATCAGAGTGCTTCAGAGTTGTGGTGTGTGGCTCTCAGTAATCTCAGTGATCATGAATCACTAATGACCTCTTTTCCCTCAAGCATAATCCTTAAGCGTTTAACATATGTAAACAACATTGCACATTTTTTTTTATCTGAAAGGCCCTGGGAGTTTACAAATTCTGATAGGCTCTTTCTTAATTAGTATCTGTAGGTCTGTACCTATGTTGGGATGCCTTTGCCTTTTGTTTGCTGCCCTCAGTGAGGGGATCACAAGTATCATATCACAGTTTTCCTTTTTTCACCTGAGATTCATTTTCTTGCCTCTTAATGGCAGGAATGAGATCTTTGTGTTCCTATAGCAGAAAGCGAAAGGTATCTCTGAAAACCCCATTAGGATGTGTCTTGCTGTCAGAAACAAGTAGCCACACTAGTTGACACTAATGTCGCTAAATTAGTAGTCACAGCTAACAGCAACAATAGTGCTATTCTTTCACTGCAGATTTCTAGAATCTTTATCTGTCTACTGAAATGAGATGAAGAATTATTTTCTCATCCACTAACATCTGGCAGTACTTGTCTATGACATCAGAAAATATTATTTTTAACATTTCTGTAATATTCTTCAGTTTGGGGCATGTGATAGCCATATGTCTTCAGTACTTCTATTTACACTATTTGAGTTTGCCTTGCTTCACTGGATGACAAGCCATTTTGGAGGTTTGTCACTCTAGACAGAAAGCCTTTTTCATGTGCTTAACCACCCCTATTATATTAATTAACTCCTATTACATTCATTATATTCATTAACTACTCCTATTATATACATATTCCATAAGTTCATTTACTTAGGAAATGGAATTGATGGCAGATGATGTTGTGAGTCAGTCAGTTTATTCAGTTTGAGGTACATAATACCTGGGGATTGAGTCCTTCGAAAACATCTTGGTAATTTTTAGCTGGTTTGCTGCAGCTATGTCAGACTGTATTGTTCTCATGGATAGTTTTTTGTTTTGCTTTGCATATCTATTACACTAATCATTTCTCTCAGATTTAATCTTGTTAGATTCCTACATTTCCTTTCTTTTTTTCTGGAAACAGTGACTGTTGTAGTGGTTCCACGATTTCCATATCCTTCCATGTTCTTCTACTTGTGATTAATGTTGCTCCTATGGTCGTCTTAAATTTCATTTGCCATTACTATACATAGATATGTCATCATGCTAGAATGCCCTCTTTTGAGAAGATCTCTGCCACAGTACTGTGAATGGAATACAGGACATATGAGGGCGTGATACAGCTTCAGGAAATGGAAGGGAAGTTACATTTTAGAGCTTTACCCAGGATAATTTTGAACCATGCTTGTGTTTAAATATTTACCATGAAATCAGCATAAATATAGTCTTATTTAAATATAAAATATGTTTATATAAAATTGATAATCTTCTGAATTTCTACGTCCCCTCCCACCACAGTAATTACAAAACATTATCGCTTTCCAGTTTTTAGGTGAAATTGCTGTTCATTATCAAAACATAGATAGATGCTACCAGGGTATTCTAAACATGTAGCTACTGGGTTAACAGAAAATGACTGCAACTTCTGACTGTAACTAGCCTTTTAGTTATTAGCTTTGAACTTTGACTTTTGGAGTATATACTGGTAGATAGTGAATTAAGCATGTTTCAAGTGTTTTAAACAGAATAACTAAGGGACAATATTAAGGGATGTTTTGGTATCTAACAAAACACTATGAAGTAGTAATTTTAATATTTCATTATTGGCCATAGTGTATTGAAGATAAAAAATGCTATTGTGAATACAAAAAAACTCTTTGGATGCTGACAATTTCTATATGGCAGCATTAAATTAATGCCAGATATAAGGATTTTATCTGTCTGGAATGTCAGTGGAGTTCATATACATTTATAGACTTTATGTAGGAACCAATGATACTTATTTTGGGCTTCAGTTTAGTAAACCTTTCTCTGGATAACACTTAAGCATATGCTTAAAACAGGTGTTTCAGTGGTTTATTGATTCAAGAATAGTTTTGGGGAGAATCAGTCTTCAAAGACTTGCATGTTCTCACGGACAAGAAATGGTTAAACTGGTTACAGAAAACAAAGAAAGAACCACAAAATTCCTCTGCAGGCTCAAAAGCTTTTCAACTTTTGCAAAGATAGTGAGGAGAATATTTTTACCTCCGTTTCCAGTTCAAGAATGGAAGGTTTTACATCTATGTAGCTTGGCAGCTCTGTTAACAGCCTTGCTATGGGAAAGGTGTTTGTTTATTTTGCTGATGTTGAGTTCCATTCTTTTATATTTGTTTTCTTTTTCCTTTCCTAGGGTGATAGGGTTGAAGCAACAGGATGAGAGATCTCAAGCATGCTGCTAAATGTTGTGGTCTGACAAAACTACATGGCTTCCTTTATCAAGACAGCTGTGTTTTTATATAAATAATCTTAATTTGGCCTGCAGAAGGATTATGCCTGATACTCAAATGTACTTACCTTGAAAGGTCACCTTGAATTCCCCAAGGAGTTTTCTTCAAAGCATTCAGGATGCCAGACCAGAAAGGCTCGCAGACTGAGGTATGTTTATTGTTTACTACTTAAGAAAATAATACAGGAATGAAAAGGACACCTTCCAAAATAGCAAAGAAAGTTATTGCTACTCACAAAATCACTTTGAAATAAAGATTGCTGAATGGGCTGCTTCATTTTGACAGTCATACCTAGTATGGATCACAGGGAATAGTTAAACTGTGTTAAATTAGGCTCCTGTTAAATAGATTTTTATCTCTGTTAACTGGCCTCCCATAGATGTCATTAGGATTGTTCATAGAAGCAAGACAAGACTGGGACAATGAGTAATTCACAGCAGTTATATATGCAACTCTGCGATTTGCAACAGTTAAAGAAATTGGTCTTTTATTTTAATAACCACTGATGATAGATACTTTGGCCAATGCTCAGAAAAACTAATTATAAAGAGTGTCAAAGATGAGCTCAAAGATGCCACCCTGTTTACTAAATTCAGTTATATGAAAATCATTATTTTATACTTTCATATCAAGCTGTATGTTCATCACATAATGCAAAAAGGGGAGATTTAAAAGATAAATGGACCTGTTACTCTCTATGGAAATATTATGTGATTTTCTTTGTGTTTCTGTGCTGATCAATGTGTAAAAATGACCTTTTATGTCATGAAAATTTTGAAGATGTTTTCGTAGGTCTAAAGCCTGAAAAATTAGTTAAATATGTCCCTGCCTCCTGTAACTAAAGACTTCCATACCCTACCAATCGGCTAGGTAAGATGCACACAAATCATATTCTTCAGTGGTAGAATTCATAGCTGATCATGAGATTAGTAATACTAAGGCTTGGGCTTTTATCTGATTTGAAATCTGTTTGTGGCTGAGGCTTTAACTTCAGAGTGAAGAGTGCCAAGACCTAAAGTAAGACATGTTTTTAATTTAGTGACCTTATGCAGAGTGGAGAGGCTCACAGTAACCCATTTGAGCTTTTCCATTTACAAGTTCAGACTGGATATGGGTGCAGTGAATTAAACCAACAGCAGTCATGCCCCACTCTTGTTATTTCCAGTTGTCCCACATTTGTTATTTCCAGTTGTTTGGATTGGGTTTTTACACTGCTCAAACGTTAACATACAAAGAAAAGAGCATTCTATAAATAGTAACTGGACCCTAAAGCAGTAGCTCTGAAACCTTCTAGTCTTTTTTTTCTTCTCAATGTATGCACCATCTATAAGAAACAACCCATGTTTTTACATTCAGATGCATACTTATTATTTGGACCAAATTGCTAATCCGCTTGTCAAAAGAGTCCTTTTTTTCAGCCTTATTGTTTCACATTTCCTTAAATATGGTGTTTGTGCGGCAAGAAGCAGAAGGGAAGCTGTTTTGTGATGCAATTTGTAAACTTTTCAGTATCTTATCCTTTTTTTTGTGCGCAACTAAACTTACAAAAAAATGTCCTGAAAGAACTTTATGAAGTCATGGTTAGTATACCAGGCACAAAATGCTGAAATTAAGACGTCCACAGCAACTAGTATGGTATCATGTAACATTTCCAAAATTTTAAGCAAAGTCAGATATACCAGAGTAGACATAGGGGTTTGTAGAAAGCTCTTTAGCACTGATTTGTTTTGTGCACCATTGCTTGTGTCACCTGAGGTACCTCTGCAGCCATCTTGTTTGGGTACGGTTTTGTTTGCCTGTATCCTTATACACATACAGGGGTTTCTCTGTGTCTGTTTTACAGTGCTTTACAGCCTGCAGTCAGGAACCCCTGAAAGGAAGCCTTGCTGATCTTGGCTGTTTATCTTACTAGACTGACAAGCATTGTGTAGAATCAGATACATGATCATAGAATTGAAGATTATGTAGTATTAATCTATGCCTAAAAGCAGAAGTAATGTAGCATATCTAGTATTATATGTTTTATTATTGTTTCTTACCATTAAATATTCAACAACACAAAGCAGGGATCTCTTTCTGTAGCACCAAAAGACTGACTGAAATGAAATCTAAAACGTTTGCAGACACTCAGGGAAGGGCTCTCCAATGAGGTGATACCTTATTGTAATCAACATTGATTTCTGAAAAAGAGGGAGTAATTTGTGTCTGAACTGAAGCTTGTGATGAGACCTACATCATTTAGTAGAAATTATTAATATACTTTTGATCATATGGCTAATTTGTTCTTCACATGAATATACATACTGGGATGTGTACAATGAGCAATCGATCTTTTTTCTTCTTCAAAACAGTGTCCCAAATTTGTTAGGAGTATGATTTTGTCGTAGTATTTGTCATGAAGTCTCACATCAATTTTCAAAAACTTGCAGCTAGGTGAAATGGAAAAAGTGTTCTCTTGAATATTCAAAGGTACACCTGTATGCCAAGTTTAATTTTTCAGTCTTCAGCCACAGGGCTTTTATTCTTAAAATCAAAAGAATTTCTAGCTGCTTGTCTATGAGAAGAGAAAAAGATGAACCATTTGCTCTCAAACTTTCAAATATTTCTGTTTGTCCTACAAGGGGAAATCATGTATGGATAATCTGAGCTCAAGGACTGACATTTTCAGAGAGTTATAAATTATTGACAGAATTAATTTTAAATTGAAATACTTAATCTGTCTTAGTTATATGTCAGTAGTACTTCAGCTAGAGCTACAATCAACGGCTCAGCTCAGTGTTTTTCTGTAACACCCTCTACCACACTAAGTATTGTATAATACCTACATTATGCCCTAAGTATTGTGTAATTTCTAGATTATGTTGAATGGTTGCTTTTTAAATTAACATGAAATTTGTCAGTGTAGAATAATAACATAACATTTTGTTTCAAAAATATTGACTATATTATTCATTCTTCATGATGCCTGCTTCCTGATGAATATTTTAAACAATCAGGATAGACAGTAACTACATCAGAGAAACTGGTAGAGAGAGGCCAAGGAAGACAACAGTGAAGAAAAGATTACTTTTATATCCATATACAAACTAAATTAATTTGAAATATAATTTGTGTGTTCATTTTTAACCAGTTTAAAAATGGTTTTACCAGGAAAGATACTGAACTGTAAATGAGAAGATCGTAGCTAATTAAATCACTCAAGAGGCTTTAGCTTTTTAATGGTATATACACTCGATTACACGGTGTTTCTATAACAGATAAACAAGATGCAATTCCAGAATGCTTAATTTTCCTGTGAGTTTTTGCTAACATAGAATAACTAATTAACTTGGAAATGTTTTAGACATAGTGTCACTTAAATCACAAAATCATCATATAAAATGTCTTCACTGAAGAGACAGAAATAGAGATCCACTATAACTGTTCAGCGTTCTGGACTAACTTATGTAAAATTAAATCTTCATTATACTTAATACTAAAAGACAGTTAAGTGACCTGAAGACTATTTTTCAATTTCCTAATGTTACATGTACTTCAATTAGAATATGAGGGAATACAAATCGTTCATAATCAACCATCAGATTGTCTTGTCAATAGAAACAGAAGTGATTCTCACCTAAACAAGAAAATTATAAGTAATGATGACCACTGTTCTTTCAGGAAATTGGTAATTTTCTTAACCTTACACCATACAGCACCAAGTCCCATCATAATGAGCAGAAAATATAACCATAGCCCAACAATTTTCCTCTATATTTTGCATTCTTCCTTAGAAAGTCTGGGCTATGAAACCATCAGGCCATTTAAAGTCTTGTGTAGCCCTCCCTTCCTAGAAGGAGCCCTTGCAAGACCTAATATTGATCTTCCTCAGCTCATCAATGATCAAGTGATCTGTAAACTAAAACTTTCACCTTATGTTAAGTATGATGCTAACTGTCAACCAGATTAGTCTGTAAATTTGGGCACTTGCTTTCATATTCATATTTGAGACAGAACTAACATGCAGCAGTTTTCTGAAGCATTTTCACTGTGAAGCAGAAGGCTTCTCAATGTTCTCTTTCTTTAAAGCACATCTACCACACATACATTAAAATGTTGACAGCAAGTGACTGGTGAAGTTTCAATTTAGGTTTCACGGGAAAACCTCTGCTTCTTCAGATGTGACTGGATCTTACAACACTAGAAATTAAGAACTCAGCTCAATGCTGAGCTTTTAAGAGGTGGCTAGTATACCTTTTAATTTGGGTACTTGCAGCAGAGATATCTGAAATGCTCCTAATATTCCACTATCAATTAGATTTAGATAAAAATATCTTAGATGTCATCCTTATCGTTGTCATTTGGTGGAATATCTTTGAACTAATTGTTATTTTTCTACAACTGCATTGAGAAAATATTTTCATCTCAACTTGCCAGAATCTGATCCAGTCAGTATCACAAATTTTACATTCATAAACTGGTAACCCTGCCTGCTGGTTTCCATCATCAGCTCTCAGTAAGATTTCTTCTAAATAATAATGGAAGAGAGCTAGTGATGGTATGAAAACAGATCTAACACCTTTCTTCAAGTTAGTTATTACTAGGTATGAGTCCACGTTACAAAAAAGCCATCATAGTTAACGCAAGTCAAACATGGCAAAACCAAAATCATATGAGCTCTGAATTGCTGTACTGCTGGATAGTGTTAAAATCTTTTAACCACTCTTTGCAAATAGTCAAAAAGACAGAGTGGGATTCACACACTGTTTAGACATTTCTTTGGCAAATATCTGTGTTTATGTAATAGAAAAGGAAATTAGAATATGAATAGGTGAATTCATTTCTCATTTACTTCTCTAGTAGTGGACAGCTTGAAATATTTCAGATATTTATTTGGGATTTAGAAGGAGATAAACAATAATTCACACAAAATGAATAGTTACTGCTTGTCAGCACCTCAGGGCAGATATTTGTTAGTGTGTCACTTTAACAATACATGTAAATGTATTTTTGAAAACTGGAATAGCTTCTGAGTGCTTCATACAATGACAGAACTGAATGTCAGATATAACTACTTGCCTCCTCAGTAGTCGTGATATGATTTAATTTTTGCCAAATGCCAAGGAATTAATTGACACTAATCCCTGATGGTGTTGTTTTTGTTAAGGGCTGTCAGCTCTGTTAGGAATATTTTAGCAACATGGAAAGGCATAAATAGTTATGATATGGCTAAATAGAGGCTATTTGTTTCCCAGTACTTTCATTTCAGTTCTTGCTGGTCAGCAAGTTGATTCAAGGTATTTTTTTAAATTAAGGAAAAAACCTGCTCTAAAGCCCATTCTTATATTCTGCTGTGGCTTGCATTATACTGATGAGTCTCTGCTGCTAGTTATGTCTGTGGAAATTTATTTTTCAGCAATTAAAAGGCACATGTAAAGAGATAAGATCGCATTACAGCATAGCTGATTTTAATGTTCTGAGAGCACTTTTCAGACTGCAAAATTTACCATAAAATCAATGTTGTCACTAAGCCACAGAATGCAGAAGTATAAATCAATAGTCTGGAAATACAGAAGAAATCATGCACAGGCACAAAGTAATCATAGCCTTCCTAGAAGATACCTGGTGGGATCCAGTTAGCTTAAATCACATACTGGGCTTAGGCTAACAGAATTGCTTGCAGTGATGCTGAAAAATACTTTCTTGTTCTGACTGTAGAGAAAATTAAGTGCTTACTTTACAAAGAATGCTTCATTTTACACCCTGAATATAGATATCCATACTGGGGGAGAATGGACAGTCACTTGTTTCTTGGTGTACACAAAGCTAGAGACCAGCTACTTAGAGGCAAAACAGATTATGTATGATCTCACCAACAGTCATGAAGGCTGAAATGAAAGCAGAACCCATCACAAAGAAGTGTAAAGAAGGCAGGCAGTGTAAATGGCAAAGAAGTTAGCAGACTCAGAAGTGGAAAGGTCAGTCAAGTTTTAAAACAGGAATTTCAGCAGGATCTCCATACAGTGCTCAGACTTCCAGCCACCTTGACAGGGAACTGGCTAAGATGGATGCTCATGCAGGACTATCTCATTTGTAATATGCAGTGCAGGGTCCAGGAATTAAAAAAAAAAACCTGAGAATGTATACTAGCAAATAATGCATGAACAAATAGATTAAGTACCTAAACCAAGTGGACCTGTTCTATCCATATAGAGCAAAGAGGAGGAAATTTAGAGTGCAAAAAGAAATGTCTTCTAATTCCTAATTCATTCAATATGCAACTGGTTTTGCTTTGTGTGCTATCAAGATCAGCTGCCCTTTTCAACAACATAAATTATCAGTCTCAGTAAAGGAATCTCCAGGTGACAATTCTTAGCCTGTGATTTATAGGAACACATGAAATGGTCTAATAATCTTTTCTGTCCTTAATCTAAGAGTGTCATAAATTTCGTAACCTATAATGTCTCCCATTTTGTTTGAGTTATGGTTGTTTCTTTATCCCTTTTGATCTTAATATTTCATGTATTTTTATTATCATTATTTATATTTATTATTGTTATTTCAATGGTATCCAGTGAATGCACTAATAGCAATGGGCACAAATTGAAACACAAGAAATCCCATTTAAACATAAGAAAAAACTTTTTTACAGTGAGGGTGGGCAAACACTGAAAGAGGCTACGCAGAGAGGCTGTTCAAAACCCCTCTAAGCAACCTGTTCTAGTTGTCCTTGCTTTGAGTAGGGGGGTTGTACTACGTGATCTCCAGAAGTGCCTTCCAATCTCAGCTATTCTGTGACTATGTTTAGTTAACATTAGTATTAATATTATGGGTGAGTTGTATTTGTATTTACAGATCTGCTTAGAATTAATTGCAAGAAAGGTGGAAACTCAAGATAATGCAATTTCATGTTAGACTCCAGAAATATCCCATACTGCAGTACTCACAGTAGGTCATACTGAATTTGAATGCATTACAGATTTATACATTAATGAGGTCTGGTTTATTTTGTACCTTGATGAGAAACCTCTCCCTCGTATTGATGTAGCAAGAAAGCAAAATCAAATTTCAAATGTAACTAGGGATGGCTACACAATGAAAATGCAGTATGGACTTGCATTAAAAGTACTGTAGAACAAAGGGGACAGGAAGCACATAGTCTAGAGCAAGTACAGTCTCGGCATTGCTGGTATCTGGATAATGTGAGCGAGTGATTTTTCTCAAGATAGATTTCCAGGCTAATTAGTCCCATTTCCAGCATTTGTATCTGAGGTCAACATTTCTAATTTTTCAAGAATGCTTAGGTTTGGGTAGGATGAGAAAGTGCATATGCAATCTTGATGGCCTGCCAGTCGGAAGTCGCTGCGGTGTCTGAGAGCCTGACAGTTCCTGTCGTGCTCTTCCACTGCAGCTCTTGGCTGTCTGTTCATGGCTGTCGAAGAGTCAAACATTTCCTGCTCGGTGGCCAGATGGAAAGGAAGTCCCATCTGCTTCCTGGTGCTGGGGGTGGCATGGAGAGCGGGCTGGCCAGTAAAAGCAAACGTACAAAGTGAGACAGGATTTGGTGACCTCTCAGAGCAAAGCTTTGTGTCGTCCTGCTGGAAAGCAATCACCATTCCTGTGTATAGTTAATTGTATGACTAAAACCATATCCACAGTCCCAAAGCAAAGAGGGTTAGACAGTTTAAAGGTTTAGAGATTCTTGATTCTTGTTTCTGCTTTTTTTTTTAGATATATCTTATGATACATTTCTGGAGTTAGATCAGTCAAGGTTGTATCACTCACATATCACCTCAGAAAAAAAAGGCTTTTACTGATTGTTTAAGATAATTTAATGCTTATGAAAAGTGCCAGACAAGTCAATAGCCTTAAAGCCTTCCTCTTCTGGAATGGTTCTCCTCTGAATTATATACAGTGCCTCCAGACACTGCTTGAAACCTGTTTCCTGCATACTAAATCTGTCTCTTTTTCTTTATTTTCTGACTGGTCTTGGACCCTATACCAGTTGGTGTAAATCATCATAATATTGTAAAATTAATTGAAACTGTGCTGGCTTGCAGGATGTAAGGCTTTTGCCCAGAAAGTGTAGGAATGTGGAACGTATCTGTGTATTGACTACAGAAACAGCAGATCTGTTTAAACTAACTTGGAGGTTGGTGCATTCAACAAGAGCCATTCCTACTATTTAAATACTTCCTCAGACACTTTATGCCGTCAGAAGACGGCTTTTCAGTTAGTCCAGGTAGCTTTGCAAAGAGCCATATCAAGCCAGATCTACGTAACCACATCCATACATGTGCTGTACTGGTCTGCATCCTGCATTGGAGGAACATCCCACTGCTACCAGTTGTGCAGTGCTGCTCTCTCTGACTGTGGGACATGCACTAAGTTACTTTCATTTTCTTGAGTGTCCTGGTTTCAGCTGGGATAGAGTTAACTGTCTTCCTAGTAGCTGGTACAGTGCTATGTTTTGAGTTCAGAGCGAAGAATGTTGATAACACTGATGTTTTCAGTTGTTGCTCAGTAGTGTTTAGACTAATGTCAAGGATTTTTCAGCTTCTCATGCCCAGCCAGTGAGAAAGCTGGAGGGGCACAAGGAGTTGGCACAGGACACAGCCAGGGCACCTGACCCAAACTGGCCAACGGGGTATTCCATACCATGTGACGTCCCATCCAGTACAGAAACGGGGAAGTGGGGGGCAGGGATTCGCCGCTCGGGGGACTGGCTGGGTGTCGGTCGGCGGGTGGTGAGCAATTGCACTGCGTATCATTTGTACATTCCAATCCTTTCATTATTGCTGTTGTCATTTTATTAGTGTTATCATTATCATTATTAGTTTCTTCTTTTCTGTTCTATTAAACCGTTCTTATCTCAACCCACGGGTTTTGCTTCTTTTCCCAATTTTCTCCCCCATCCCACTGGGTGGGGGGGGAGTGAGTGAGCGGCTGCGTGGTGTTTAGTTGCTGGCTGGGGTTAAACCACGACATTGAGTTTGCCCTCCTTGGCACTACTGTGTCAATGACATGAAAACATTATCTTTTATATAAACAATTTCCAAGTGGAGTTACTCATCACTAGTGGAGGCAGATCTGACAATAAAATAAATCGAAACAAAACACTAAATTGACAGCAAGAGCTTTTAATGCAAATTTTCTTAAGGAATTGAGGTTATAAACTATGAATTGATCTGTAGTGCAAATGATTAATGTATCTGCTTTTCCATTGTTTAGTTTGTGTTTTCTGTGTTAGCCCCAATTTTATGGACTTTGCTGATACTGCACTACAGAATTTATGAGAGACCAGTAGTAATGTCAATATGTGGATTTCTGAAAAACATAAACACGGAGATTTTTTTTTTATTATGTCTTGTCTTACATACTATTAAAGAGCAGTAGTAGTAGATTGATTGTTGGCAGTCTTCAGGTAGGTCATCTGCTTCAATGCTCTGCATTTCCTGTTAACATCAGTTCATTCCTTTTAAATGCTAGGGATTTGGTTTTGGTTTTTTTTGTTTTGTTTTTAGTTTTGTTTTTTTTTTCCAGTAACCTTATCACTCCTTTTTGTATTTGAAGAGAATTTTTCACCTTTATCTTTGGCTTCACTGTTATTCTTCTCAGCAGTACATTCAATAAAGCATGCAGAATACACTATCAATAGCAAGTTATCTTATGGCTGTATTAGGGAGCTCTTCTTTCCTTCTCCCAGAAAAAAAAGAAACAGCTGAGTTGGTACTATAAGAAGTTTTTAAACTAGAAATCTAGAGGTTTAGTATTTTTACTCTCTTTCCATAAAAAACAGATCACAGACAAAACCATTGCTCTTAGTCTCTTAAAGTCACCTAAGATCACCTAAACACTATCATAGCTGTTAATTTTCCATAACAAGCAGTTTATCTTAATATAGTGTTTATTTTATCTGGTGCCACTGCACCAGTTGCCATCTCCGCTCATCCCCGGACACTATCCGGTTTTGCAAATGGCACACATATGGTCATCCACTTTGGTAGCCAGCACTGATGCCAGGCATGGTGTCTCTGATTTATGCTAACCATGGTTTTGCAGACATAGCAAGGAGTGAAGATAGTGTTCACAAGGTTGCATAACTAGTTCATTGTTATTCACTGCTTTTATATTTTCTTCAAATGTTGCTGAGTTTTGATTCGAAAATACTGAACAGCAAGATTATTTAGTTTTCCTTGTCCTCTAGTTGTCTTATGTGATACACCTTGGGAAGAAAAATAAATCTCCATCTAACAAAAAACCCCAGTTTATTGAACTAGGTTATTAGTACTTTTACTTGCACAGAATTTTTCTTTTTAACATCTGATTCTTTGACGTCTCCAGAAGGGGACACAGCAAGATATGGTGGGATAATTGGCTGGCCCAACATTCATGTCTGAGTCCATCCCATAGAGAAAAATGAAGGCAGGAGGCATGCAAACTTCAGCTCCCATTAAGTATTATTTTGAAATTGAAATAAATCTGATTTTCATTTGAAATTTTTCAGTATCTGAAATTCTGCCATAAGTTTCATCAGAATTGCCTGTAGAAGATAAAACATAGTTTTACCGGCTCTACTCAAGATGCAATAATCTAGTTCCAGCAGAAAATATCTTGTTTCAGTATGCCTGACCCTTTTTCTCCAGTGTTTCAGCTCTCAACAGAGCAGCAGTTCATCTGCTAGGACACTGGCAGTAGTAATAGGAGAGAGTTTGGAGGGGGTTAGGTAAGGCAGAAAGTTATGTGACCCAGATGTTTTGCGCTGCAGTATTTAACAATACAAGACATAAGCAATAGGGAAGAAATATGGATGCTATCTGTAATGTTCTGTATTTCTGTAAATACAGGGGAGCAGGATGACTTAGTAGAAAAGAAAACCCAGAAACATCTACCAATAGGGCATAGGTGATGACGAGCAATATTCTAAAGGCATAAGACACCATATAATTGCTATACCTTAGGGAGGACTTGGAGTGGAAGACATGGTCCAATACCACTTAACTCTTCAGTTTGCGTAATGGTATGATGTCCTTCAAGGACATGTCCTAGACCTCCACAAGATATTCAGGAGGTCAGGCATGTTAATAGGAGAAGGAAGGCATCTACATTCTTCCAGAATTCTAGCAACCACTTTATTAACAACATATAATAATATCAAAATATTCAGTGGTATCATGCTTTTTTGGTATCAGTGTTGTGAAAGATTGAAATGATACTGCCCATCATTTGATGAGGCAAACACTGAACGTGTCCAATAGCAGTTTCTGAAGCTGTATGTGTGAAGATATAATCATGGCCAAATTGCTCAGCAGGCCACACTCACTTAGTCTCCAAATCCTGATCTTGCTGACGTCAACATCAGAAAAGAGAAATGATTAAAAAGGTAGGATTTAAAGATGTCTATGAGAACAGAAGGTATGACTGACACTGAGCTGACTGATAGATACCTCTGCCCTCAGACCTGGTGCCAGTTTGAACACTTCAACCAGTTTTGGCACAGACTTCTCTGTGATGAATAACTGAGGACCAAACAGCCATGGAGATTTTAAAGCAGGGGCATGCAGTTCCTTTTTACTGAGGTATGGGGTATTTCTTGGTGAGGTCACTGTCTGAACCTGAATCCATTTGAATTGTGCTGCTGTAGGCTTCCTGATCTGAAATGGCTTACAAAGCATTGAAGAATTTCCATTCTTTAAACCTGAAGTGCTCAGGTTTAAAAGTAATTTATATTAATCCCAGCATTTACTCATTTACAATGATTGAAATAAAGTAATTTACAATGATGCTGATTGTTTGGACATTTGTTTACAAAGTAACATTTCTTGTAGTTTCTGAGAGAGAGAAATTTCTCTTAGAAGTTAACCGGAACCTATTCATGTTGTCTTATCAACATTTGCTTCAGCAGATAATTAAATTGAGGTTTAGGATGAAGGAGAGTAAAACAGTATTACAGCTATATGTAATATTGTCTTATCTCTACAAGCAACATGTACAACAAAGATATATTAAAAAATTAAAACTATGAGATGAGGCTATGAAGTGTTAAAAGTTAAGATGGCAGTTAGACTTATCTCAAATCACTCAAGCTCCTTGTCCAAACCTGTCTTTACTTCATCAGTTATGATTACACTGACAATCCCTATCCTTCCCCTCTGTACCTTGCTTTCATATCCTATCTCTCTCGTCTCTTATTTCCATCCCACTTAGTAGTACCCCATGACTTACGCCCATCACAATTTACTCCCTTCCCTCTCCCCAAGTTCTTTTCTCCTCTACTTTTAACTCACTAAATCAGAGGTATCACTGGGAGACCCAAAGAAGTGTTTGCTGACCTCAGTTTATGTGCACAGACCCAGCGCTCAGAGGACAAGTCATGAGAAGATTATGTTAAGTCCCTTGTGGATGACATCTTTGGGGAATTAAACTGTTAAAATCTTAATCTATTGAACATGTGTGGACTTCCTTCCCCACCCCCCCCAACAGTATGAAATTTAATCAACTAGGGTCAGATTTCAGAGAGATGGCAAAAGGCACATCCTTCATACAAAGCGTGCTTACTCTTCCCTCCCTCCCTCCAAGGTTTTAATCTGAAACTTGAAACACTCAGTTTAAGGTCACTGGAGTCAGTTCACATGGACAAAACTTATTTTTCCATAGCCTTGTCCTTGAAAGCAGCTGAGCTGTTTTTGCTGTAATATTCCCAAAACAAACAAACAAAAAAGTCAAAACTGGTCCAATGGAGACACCTAAGATGGAAAATCTTATCCCAAATGATTGAAGCTTGGCAATGCTACAAGTACCTGAGAAAGGGCCATTAAACAGGAGGTGTCAGGGAATCTAAATAGGTTTTACTATTAGCTTTGGCTTTAAAGTACATACTAAAACCATTATTTTACAGTTCCCAAGGTGTTAATCAAATGCATTCATTTTCCTTCCCAGTTGTCTACAGATACAGTAACCAAGGCAGCAGCTCTATAACAGGTACTGGTGATTAAATATAGGTGCTGAAACAGAGCCTGTGCTTTGGTCTTCTAGTTCTCTGTAAGGAGCCCAGTGTTATTCATATGCTTTGATGACACATATGATCCATATGAGTCTTGGAAATATATGGCGAACTGAACTTTTATTGTTCAAATGCTTAGCTTGTTATGTTGGCCAGATGATGAAGAAGTAGAAGGCATAAGCAGAGCAAACAAAAGTGCCTGTTGTTGTCACTGAAGTTCACTAATAAGAAGACATACTATGTGCTGCTGATAATGACCTCGAACAGATTCATATCTATGGAGGTGGGCTTTTCAGACATCCCTTGATCCAACATATGGCATGAAGAGTTAAATTCCAGTAAGATCAGAGGAACTGGTCAGTGCTGTTTAAACCACTGAGTTTTGACTTAGTATTGCCCATGTTAAATGTCACAGTTCTGCAGCTATTGCCTAACTTCAGATTTCTCAGGCTTTGAACACCTCTTGAATGGTTCTTTCAAAAGACACTGAAAAGATAATTTTTTAATTCTGAAGTTAAAAAAAAAAAGAAAAAAAAAAAGAAAAAAGAATAAACAAACCCATTATTTCCAAGAAAAAGAAAATCAGGTTCTGGTCTAAGTTACTTTGGTAGAAGGGAAGCTGCATCCATGTATTAAGAGCAGAATTTGATCTGTCCTTTGAAATAAAATTACAGTATTTTTGTTGTACAAAATTTTATTACTTTTTTTTTTTTATTTGAGAAACACACGGACATGGGAAATTATCATTTGCTCATGGGACCCCGGCATGCACTATTCCAATTAAACCAGTGTATCCAGATGTAAATGAACTGCTTCTTCAGAGTTCACAGGATGTTCACATTGGCTCAATTTCTTTAAGACAGAAACCATACCATTTTTTGTTTTCCCTTAGTTAGCATAGTTGGTATCTCAAAAGTACTGCACAGGATTATTTTTTTTTTGTTTTTGTCATTTTTTGAGGTTTTTTCCCCTGTAGAATGGCTATCTGTACATATATTATGGTTACATTACTTTTTTTGAGAAATGAAACAAAGATACTGAAGTTTAAACACTAGTCCATTTCCTTTGTTAGCAAAACAAGCAAAAGTGGCCTAAGTAAAAGATTTTCTTAACTCTGAAGGAACATTGTCCGCCTCTGCAGAAAAGTATTGAAAAATCAGCTGCTGTGGCTCAGTATTGACATTTCCTGTGTCACCTCTCCCCATGAAGTGCTGGACAGAAATGGTCCCTCAAGTGTGTAAATAGAGGCAAAGGTTTCTGACAGCAGCACACAATTTATTTGCATCCAAAAAGAATTTTCCAGAACTGCAGAAAAATGATCATACTACCCAAATTATGCCATCCTTAAACCATTTAAAGCCAGTTCAATTATCAGCTAAACTAATGTTAGTAACAACAAGGAGTTTGTATACTTTGCATACAAAAGCTTTAGGCCCTGATGGTGTCAGGTGGTGGGGAAGGTCTTAACTGTTTGCCCAATGCTTGTGGTTTTGCTTTCCATCAATATTCCATCACAAGGATCCCAAAAACATTTGAGTAGACTACCTTCAACCCTGATGCAGACAGTGTCTCATGATCTCACTTATCACATGGTCACTGCGACCATTTCACATACCCTGTCATCATATAACATTCCCCTGGCAAGAATGAATTGTTTACATGGGAAATATCTCATGTATTTTAGGATTTTTTTCATGTAATATAGCAGAGGATAACAAAGATAGCATTAAATTTGCAAAGAGAAATACTAACATTCACCAAGTAGCCCTTTAGAAATACTTTTCCTAGCTTCAATACTATCAGAAGCGTTTACTTTGGATTTGGGGACATTTGAAAACAGATCTCCCATTTGCAGGAAGAAATCTGAGAGTGGCATATACAATCATGCCAATAGCCAGTAGTTCAGCATCCTGTCTCTGACAGGGACCTCTATCAGCTGCTTCAGAAAATGTTGCAGAATCAACTGGCCACAGAAGTGTTCTTCTTAACCCATGTTAGTTAGATGTTGATATCTGCCTTGAAGCCTAACTCCCTCCATAAACTCGTGTAGGCTTTCAGAAATGCTTATTTTGGATGTTCTTATTATCCACACATGTCCAAGATTTTTTTTTTTTTTGAGTTCTGCTGGACTATTAACCTAAATGATACTGAATGGTATGAATCCCAGGCTGATTGTATGTTCTGGGTAATTATCTCATTCATATTCCATTCCTCAGCACAATTGGGAAGGAAAGTTTAGGTTGAGCAGCTAGCTGTGTGTGCCAGCTCTACACTGATGCATATTTTTTTAATGTAAAAGAGAATCACCAAGGTCAGAAGTACAAAGAAGATTAACCTAATAAAGAAGAGATCTCATTCAATGGTGAATAAAACTAGCAATATTTCTTTTCTGAATGAAAGGGTGCCTTGGACAACGTTCTAGCATCAAGACTGAAGGCAACAAAAGAAAGATCAGGCCAAATACAGAAAGTGATGTGTTTTGGTTATGAACGTGATAGAGAAGCAAAATATGGTGTGTCTTTGTTACTTGTTTTGCACTAGCATTGCAAGCATCTAATATTTAATGTTTGTTTTATGTCACTTGATTTAAAAGAAAAAAGGTCCTTACGTATCATCAGTGCACAAATCCACTCTATTCTGGAAGCTTTGAAACCTTCTTGCGCAAGTCCAATGTTTTACACGCACACTGAGCCTCTTAAAGTCTTAGGAACTGAAGTATTGTACCAAGCTGTAAATGAAGTAACTAGTGGTAAATATGTACAACATAGTTAATCAATATAAATATAAGATTTTATTGTGCCTTTAGCCTGAAGATTTTTGCGAATGTTAGTTATGAATCTTCCTGCTTAGCAAATGTTGAATATCACTGAATCAGAATGATAGTGAGTTACACTACACATGCATTCCTTAGTGTAATACAAATATGATGCAGAGCACAGGAGAACTGCGTTTGCTATAGTGATCTTCATTTATTTCCTATTTGATTTGGAGACTGATGCTGCCTCAACATCTGCAGAATGCAAACTGTTTATATGGTTACTGCTGTACTGAGACTGGGGGTTGTGGGGGCATTTGCACTAGAGATACTAAGGCTTGTGTGGCATTTCATCAACGCTGCACAAACAGGTAGTATTTTCATGGGCAAAAAATGCAGTTGGAACCTACTGGTGACTCAGTGTGGCCAAGCAGCTACAGAAAATTCCCCTTTCTGGAACACTCATCTGACAGTGCCTGTCTTCTCTGATACCCAACTGCTTGTTCCAGCTCCTGCACCTGCTTATCCACAGCTCCCACCTTTCCTGGCTCTCCTTTCCCTTAGGTTTTTCAAACTTATCCCCTTCTAAAAGAACCCCATTTAAAACATTTTGTAAAGCCAGAGGAGGCTGAGTTAACCTGAATTTTGCAAGGAATCTAACATTCTTTCTCTTATTTTGTTCTGTTCCTTTTTTCTGTTTTTCATAAGGGCTTCAGGATAAGGACCGTCTTATTTCAGTGTTTGCAAATTACCTAGCATAACACGATACAGTCCACATTTTTGTCAGCTTTAAAAAGCAAGATATTGTTCAGACACTGCAATTCCCTACCATTGTCTGTGGCTACTGAAACATGGGATAGGACATATTAACTGCTCAAAAATGCAGAAGAGCAGCATGTATCCCTAACTTTTTGTTAATTTTTCATCTGGGTTGTAATTCCATTAAAAATTGCATACAAAAATGCCGTCATATCTTCACTAACTAGTGTTAGTCAGGGTAGTGCTTTAGTGTTTCATATCCTGTCTTATTTTGTTGGCTGGATGTTATAACCTAACATTCATCCGAGGCAGTGCAGAGTATCCTTCCTCAGTTCGCAGGTGCACCAATATGAGGAAGCTGGCTGTACAATCCAGTGTTTCCACTCTGCGAGTGTGAATTCTCACTGTGTACTGTGAGGCATTTCAGAGAGACGAGGAAAGGACCAGTTCAGGAAACAATGCTGGTCACACAGCGTCAACCCAGAGCATCCCAAAGAAATGGTCCTCAAACAGAGAGGACACCTTTAAAGTAAAAGGAAAGAATGAATGTCCTGGCAGAGAGAAGGGACCACTGTGCTCACACCAGTACAAAGTTCTTTTCATACAACAGGGACTGAAAGCAGGCTGTGAATCATAATGGATGGTGCCTCCAGCCACCTCTAGAGTTGGCCTGGAGTCTGCAAGCACTGGGGCTTGGGTGTGGAAAGTGCTAACCTGGAACAGGTTATCCTCCCCCAAGACTACTCATCCTGAATTTCTTGGCTGCTTCCTTTTCTCCTACGAGGTCTTAGTTCGTGGGATCTTTTTCACTAAGTCTGTGTGTCACCTTTGATGCAGAGACAGAGAAGGAATGGGAGCCATGGGCATGACCAGACAGCTAAGGGTGCAGTCACACATTCCCCTGTAAGACTTTGGGCTGGGTCCTGTGCTGCCAGCGTGTCTGGAAAATCATGGCTGCATGTGGAGGGAGAGGAGGGGTTTGGCATCAGCATTTCTGTGTAGAGACAGAAGGAGGGAAAGTAGGAGCAGAGAGCTCTTCCTTCACTATGTTGGGACAGGAACCTAGGATCCATGTGGGAAGGAGGGTGGTAATGTGTCTACAAAATTAAAAGGTAATATTTTCCTAATAAGAAAAAAGATGGTGTGTTCCAGGGGTCTGATTATTATTGTATATATTGGGGGGAGCAATGGGCATCTAAAGTATTAGACATGATCTTTAAAGTACTGGAAACTGTAAAAGTGCCCAAAGAAAATGTTAATGCTGCCTGAGTTTCTGCCCTTGTTTGGTTTTGTGTTATTGCTGAAATGCAGACAATTACATTAAAAGAGGCTCAATAAAGGCTCTTGCAAAGAACCAAGCTTGAAAAAAAGTGATGATGCATCTCAAAGTCTCAGATAATTCAGCTTCAAAGCAACTAAGAACTATGTTGATAGTGGGCAGCTCCCTCCAAACTAGGATAATAGTGTATAGGTCTGGGCAATAGAAGGAGGAGGGTGAATTTAGGGTGAGCTAAATGCTAGGCTAAATACATAGGAGAATGGAAGGCTGATTCAAACCACTGGATATTTTTTCCAGTTATGTCAATAGGACCAACATTTCACATAATTTGTTTTGTTTCGGTTATTTATTTTTCCTCAAAAATGTTTGTATTAGTATAGCATTCAGGAAATACTCTGGTTTGACCTCCAGAGCACTAAAGAGGTCTACTCCCAGCACAAATACCTCAAGGGCAGCAAGAGATCAAAATGCTTCATAGTGCCATGCTTATGCTCTAGAGTCAGAATCTGTTGTCCTTCTTCTGACAAATATTCCATTTTTCATGTAATCCTTTTGAAGTCATGGGGCTACCTGTTGTTTGAGGGATTCAAAGCCTGACAACAGAGGAGTCCCTTCTAAGGGGGAAAATGCTGATTCTTTGTTCCACCCTTGGTATTTTGGATAGCATAGCTCACAGCCATGCTAACTGTGATGTCTGTTGTTTTCATGATGTTGAAACTGTTGGCTAAAGCCTTCATCTGCGTAATTCAGTATTTGATTTTTCATCTGGAGGAAGGAGAGGAAGGAAGAAAGGTCAGTCTGATTTTTTCTTCAGTTGAAGTTTTATTTTCACAAATAATAACAAGCACATTAACTAAAGAACTAAAAAAAATAATTAGAGATTAAGGTTACTTTCAGAGTTCTTTAATAGTGCGGTGTCATTAAAAGCAAGGAATATTTGATATAGCCAATGCACAAAATTAGTCTAGTCTGTGCTTGATATAAACATACATGTTATCAGTAGGAATTTTTTCATATACGAAAGGATAAGCAAATCTCTCAATTTATATATACCAGGAAAATATTTGTTTGCTGAGTGCATGCTGAGCATCTTTCCTGCCTTTTCTCAGAACAGGCCCTTGTGTGTCTGTGGTTAGCCAAACTGGATACATGGTTCATGTAGTTTAAGGATTACTTAATTTAACAAACCTCTGTCCTTTGTACTTTTCATTTGTGCTGCTAGCACATCATGCCAATGGCCGGATGTGCATTACTAATACAGTGTTTTTCATTTTGATTTTGCCAGCTTCATCTGAATCATATGTGCAGCACTGGATTGTTACTAAGCCTGTAGAGTTAGGACATTTAGGACGAAAACTTCTTTCTTCCATTCCTGTTAGTGAAGAGAATACTGGTGAAAATAGTGCCAAAGTAGTTTAGCAGAGACAGAAATGCAGTAGAGTCTGGTTATTGTCCCCAAGTTCTGGCTTTTCAATCTAGCACCAGGTAGTGGAACTGAGCTGGCTCACAGGAACTGCAAAACTTGGCCAACAAGTTCATCTCTCCTAAGGCAAATGGCAAGGCAAGACCTACGCAGGTAAAGGTGGCAGAAGGCAACAAGTGGTTGAAGTTGTTTTTTGTTTACCCTGACCATTTCCATGATGCAGTTTATGAACTGATACCAAAACAAGTTGTGTATCAGTACTATTGCAGTAGTTACAGATTGCTACGCAAAGGAAGGAACAAGCAGGCTGGGATAATAACAGTAGATAACCTCTTAAAATAGCTTCATTATCAGAAAAAATGTGCCTGGATCCAAACCTTAAGTCTCACAGATTCATCTTCCTTTGTCTTACTCCTCACCCTCGACTCCCCTGCCCCCAAACAACTAAATTCTGTATATATCAGGACTTTGACACAGAAAAATGTTTATGACACAGCTGTTTAAGTTACCTCTCTTGTATATGTGCTGTATATGTGTCGAGTCCACTTTGCTCTCTCTGTTCATGCTAAAGTTGTTCTTACCTGGCAAGTTCATAATCCACAGCCTAGACACCTGAGGAGCCATTCCTTATAGTTTACAGACCCAGTTCAGCCATGCACACAAATTGAAAGTGAGATTCATTTAGGAACAAGAACAAAGGCTCATCCATCGATGTAAAAGCCACAGGGCTTCCAATTATTCAGCTCTTAACTTTCTTGTTAGCCAGGTAGGGAATGAGCCAAGAGGCAGACACAGTAGAAAAATTATTTACTCACAGCAACTGGTATTAGATTAGCTGTTAGGAGACACTGAACTGGGACAACAGCAGGTTTAATGAAAGTGCTATGGGAACATAAGTACATTGATAGGGGCATTTGGGGAAGTAAGAAAAGTCTTTTAAAAGACTGTGAAAGTGTTTAGAGGAGCAGGAAAGATTGTTGCAGGCTTTCAGAGAGTGGATTGTCCTGCTAACTGGGTTTGACAGTAGCTGTGTCTTCATAGCCCACTATTTGGAAAGGTACAGGAAAAGTCTGCCAGGTCCCTGAGCTGGATGTATTCTACCCATGAACTGGCTTTATACATCTCATTTGTAAGTTCTTTCTAAGCAACATTTCTTCCATAAAGGGACTCACCACATAACCTTTTGGCAAGTTCTCCCTTGAGTGTGTCATGCCTGGAGATCATATCCTGTGACCAACTCTCTGAATTCAGGGCAGTCTCAGAGTGAGTCTGAGCCTTCACAGGTGGTCGCCAGCCCTTTCCCTCCAGAAACGCGAGGAAGTTGCTGGGGACGTGCTGCTTATCCACCTCCCTGGTTATCAAGTTGCTCAAGGGCATGGGGGTTCAGAGGAAGAGTATACGTGGACCAGCATTCTTGGGACACTAGGGAACAAGAAGAGAATATTAATATCAGGAAACCCAATACCGATTTGCAGATCATCAGCTGCCATGCACCTATGCATGAACTCACATGATGGCATCTGTGATGCTAATCCTGAAAGTTACAGATATCCGACCTAATTTCCTAAGACTGGTCTTCATTACCGCTGTCTGACTAAATCTCTGGAGAATGCTATAACCTTCAGGAAAGATAAACCACAGGGATGGGAAGGGGAATGGAAAAGGGAGAGCTGCCTGCAGTGAAAGATGAAAGGGATGATTAAAAGGCCTTTTCCACTAAGGGGACAGGATACAGCTGAGACTAGTCCTGATCAGTCTAAGGAAACAAATCCAGGAACACACTGCACAGGAGACATTATGACTGAATAGCAGGAACAGCCTCTATGTGATGGCCGTCTGCTGTACAAGAAGTTGATGAGAATAACTTTTCAAGGAAGAGGGAGAAAGATTTTTCAGGTGAATAAAAGACAAACAAACTGGTAAGTATGTTTAAAAAAGACACACTGACTTATTATGAAAATGAATATTTAAATAGGATAAAGATTAAGATTTAATAAGAATATCAAAGTTGCCCTAAAACTGCCTCAGAGGAGGCTCTGATAGTCAAACTAGATTGCTAATACTTGCTGCTTTTGCTAGTTTCAACCTTGACCAATTTACTTTGAAATTACTGACACCCGACCCACCAGGTTTTTATGTTAGCAGAACTCAAGAGGCAAAGTTAATGTTCGTTATTACTAGAATCAAAGCTGTCATGGTATCAGCATTGCAGTAGCCATGATGGTACAGGGATATGTGAGAGGCCAAGCTAATAGGGAAAGACACGTAGTTTCCTTGGATAGCTGAGAAAAACAGACAAGCTTTACAGTTCACATGCCTTTCCCGGTCAGCACTCCAATAGTCAAGCTGAGTGAGGGTGGCTCAAGCATTCAGTTTATATCGATGCCTGAAATTGCTAAGCAGAATTAGAGAGCCTGGTTGCTTGCAGCACTGGGTCCCTCCACCTGCTGTTTGCTCTGTCTCCTGCAATGACAAGATAAGCCACCACTGAAGTGTACATGCACATGAGCAGGGGGCAAATTTGGCAGCCAGTGCTTGTCTTTCATTGCAGAATGCATTCAAATCTGTGAAAGAAGATCACTATAAAAGATGTTGCTATTTATTTTATGGTATTACTAGTACAGCAGCTGCTAGATGGTATGTGGCATAATTTGAAATGTTCTCAGTGAAATTTGCTATTTCTTCCAGGCATTGATTGCTTGGATAAACCTTGTGAAAAGTTGGTGTATGCAGTATGATCTGGGGAAAAATACTTGCTTTATCAAAAATGCCATTAGTCTGAATAGAGCTATAAAGTACATTAAAAATATTTTCTTAAAGATTTCAGGTCTAATAAATTGGCCAGGCTGTTAGCCTCGAAATTAAACCCAAGTGAATAATACATTTTGAATAATTTGAATGTTACTTCTTTTTCTCCTTGTAGGATAACCAAAACATATCCTGCCCTCCTCAATTGCTTTTCAGAAGTATTCGAAAATTCTATGATACAATTTAAATCTAAATTTTATGTGAGCATTTGGTATTTATTTCCGTATGTTATTTCATTGTTAATGTCAGATGTCACGTGGATTCATTTTCACTTTCAAACAGGTTAAGTATAAAAACAACTTATTGCAAAAAAAATTGTGCTATGTGATTGGAAAACCCAACAGCTGTCAACACTAGGATATTTAATGTAATATTTGTTTTCAATGAACATTTAAACCACTTCATCTTGACTTTGATATCCATGGATAGCATCAAAAACAAGGGGCACAAACATGAATAAATCTTGAAATGGGAATTATTGCAGAACCAGTGTCAGCGAATTGTTGCAGACTTTTTTGTAGTATTCAGTCTTCTCTGCTGGATTGTTTGATTTAATTTTTTGTCCGTCATTTTAGCAAAAAATGTCACTACAGTCTGTGTTCTGTGTGAAAACATTCTCGATAGTTGGAATTTAGATTTTGTGCCCTTCCTGCCCTACCTTCTTTTCTCCCAGAAGCTTCTACAATGGTGACAATTTAGAAAAAGAGGTCCTAACCTGAAGTTAGCAGATTTTCCCAGTTAGTGTCTCCTACATACTTTCAGACAGCAATCTGTTATCCCACAATCTATTTCATTTAAGTCCTTTGAAGTATCCTTTCTCAGATCTCCTGAAGTTGCAAGTCTGTAAAATTCCCCATTTCTGTGCGTCAGTTGAGGAATTTTATTTTTCCAGTGCTTAATGAGAGTATTTTGTACACAACTGTCAGATTCACCATCCATGGAGGTATTCACCATCCCTGGAGGTATTCAAAAAGTGAGTGGACAGGGTACTCCAGGGCATGGTTTAGGGGGCATGGTTAATGGTTGGACTTGATGATCTTGAAGGTCTTTTCCAACGGAAATGATTCTATGATTCTATGATTCTATGATTCTGCCACTGTTTACTTTGCCATTAACCAAAGGCTGTGTTAGAGCAGTGATTTTAAATCCCATTCACTACAAATTGCAACATTAAGTTCTGCATAGCAGCACACTTGTGGGGCAAGATTCATGCTGGCCCATACACTCCGCTGGGAGCAAAATTGTGTGTATGTTTTGATTCTTATGTATTTCCCTGGACAGGGATCAACTGAAGGAGAGAGCTAGCCATTAAGAGTTAAATAGTTTGGAGTTGAGCAACCTGCACACACATGGTAGATATGAAGTGCAGCTTTCAAACTTCTCATAAGATTGGATGGGCCAGCATTGGCTTTCTGCCAGTTTGTAGCCATTTGCCATAATACACTCAATTAGAACAGCAGAGTTCATAGTGGAGCAGATGTACATGAAGTGTACACTCCATAAACTAAGGTGAAATAAGGTAAAATAATGACATCTCTACTTTGAGTTATTGTCTATTTTTAGTACCCATTCAAAATCCCTTTGGGAAGGTGCTTTTCAGAAATTAGGACCTGAAAAAATGCACTTATTTTATAAATGTATTTTGTAAGCTCATTTTATAAATCTAATCCAGGAGCAGATTTATAGAAGAGCTCCAGTAGGCTCTCTTCTTTACCTGGTGCAGGCATGTGATTGCTTTCTGAGCTCCCAGGCTAGTCACAGGCAGCACATATGAGGGCAGGGGTGTTGGGACCTACTGTAGGTCACACTGCTGTCAGCTCAGAAATGCAAATGGGGGCTACAGTCGCTTCAGTTTTCCAATAAATCTGTGAGTGCTTGGGGAAGGATAGTGAGCTTTAAAGGATATCTATTAATGCTGTCTAATTCCAGAGCTGGCTTTAGGCAGGAGAGACTCTGCTGTGGAGTTTAAAGGATCCCTGTGTTTTATATCTGGCCTTAAAGAGGCTGAGATGAGACATGCAGAGGTTCTAACAAGTAAACCGTGGAAGAGAGAAGTTGTGGGACAGCAAACCTGGTCAGGAGAAGAGGAGTGATAGGGCTGTGGGTGAGGTCAGAATGTGGCCTTCAGAAGAGAAGTATAAATGTAGCTATTGAATACACTGTGCCGGTGTTTATTCCTGCTCCTTGAAAAGGAAGGAGGCCTTAGATTCAGGGTTGCCTTATGACAATCCTGGCCCAAAATCACAATTTCTAAATTTCTCTAAAGACTATAGAATATTACCCAAATATTTGGATGGTAGAGATGGTAGTAGGTGTTGATAATTCCTCAGACAAAATGTGTAAACCCCTCCTATAGTGTGAGAGGTCTTTTTAGGCAATCATAAAAACCTTTCAAAAAGATGCTAACTAACTTCTGCTTGTTCATGCTGGAAGATGTGGCTTTTCAGTTCCTAAAGGACCCTACAGGACTTTCCTCTAGAGTGAGGAAGTTAATCCTGAATAGGCTCTCCAGGGACATTACAAGAAGCGCCTGGATTAGGCAGGCAGCTTTCATAGAATCATAGAATTGTTTAGGTTGGAAACGACCTTTAAGATCATCGAGTCCAACCATTAACCAAGCACTGCCAAGTCCACCTCTAAACCATATCCCTAAGCACCATGTCTACACGTCTTTTAAATACCTCCAGGGATGGTGACTCAGCCACTTCTCCGGGCAGCCTGTTCCAATGCTTGAGAACCCTTTCAGTGAAGAAATTTTTCCGAATATCCAATCTAAACCTCCCCTGGCACAACCGGAGGCGGTTTCCTCTGGTCCTATCACCAGCCACCTGACAGAAGAGACCAGCACCCACCTCACTACAACCTCCTTTCAGGTAGTTGTAGAGAGCGATAAGGTCTCCCCTCAGCTTCCTTTTCTCCAGACTAAACAACCCCGGTTCCCTCAGCCGCTCCTTATAAGACTTGTGCTCTAGACCCTTCACCAGTTTTGTTGCCCTTCTCTGGACACGCTCCAGCAACTCAATGTCTTTCTTGTAGTGAGGGGCCCAAAACTGAGCACAGTATTTGAGGTGCAGCCTCACCAGTGCCAAGTACAGGGGGCTGGTATGTCTTGTAGTTCTATCCACTGTGAATTCAGTGACATAATAAAGATAGATTTAGGTTTTGTAATGAGGGTCCAAGGAGGAGGTTTTTGGAGGAGGCAATTTTGATTTGTCATGAGCTGATACAAAAAGTGGAGCTTTGCCTTTGTAAGCCCTGCTCAAAGCATGATGGAAACTCTACCAGCCCGAAGTATGTGACCCTGAATTCAATAGGTACTCTGCCGGTGGGAGGGTTTGCTGCACTGGTCTCTGGCCATCACTGTTAGTTTGTGGGTGTCATCGTTAATTGCTAACTGCAATAAAACTGAAAATATATTTGCACTCTCCTTTTCTTAGAAACCCAAATACAAGAGGGACTGACTTTCATAAAGTACTTTGGCAATACGCATTCCCTAGTTTATCCCATCAGATTGGACTACAGCTGTGCGGGACATGCTGTACTTCCTCAAGGGCACTCTTTTAAACGAGCCAACAATATCAAAACCTCGTGGGCAGCACATGCTTTTAGACTGCATAACCGTTTAACCAGCAATTGCCGCAGTAGCTCTCATTAAAATTGATAAATATAAAGCCTCTTCTGATTTTTTTGTGTAGAAGCTTTGATTTCATGAACTTCATGTCAGGGCCCTCTCTGAGTGTGCTGAGGGGCCTTCCTGGCCCTGACAAGCTGCACGGAGGACTCCACCCCACCCCTGCCCATGGTCCCAGGAGCCCCATTTCAGGCGACCCCTGGGCCTTCAGCCCTACTGCCGCTGTGCTGTAGGACCAGCCTCCAGCTCAGCCACGGACCCTGTTGGTCTGGTCCCTGATCTGTGGACTGGCCTTGGACCTGTCTTGCCGCTATCAACTTGCCCAGTGATCCCAGGGCTGTGTCCCACCCAGGCAACCCTCACCAGACCTGACCCTGACCCACAGGACTGACTCTCTGGCTTGACCTTGGACCTGCCCCACCATGAACTGGCCTGATGAGCAGCAGTCCCAGCTGAAGCTGGCCCAGGTATCTCTCTCAGGCACTGTGGGTCTGGTGAGGTCACCTTACTGTGCTCACCTCCTGCCTCCCCATTCCCTAGGCAGCCCTGGCCCTCGCTGTGCCATGGCGTTTCACTGAAGAACGCATCCAGATAACTTTAGGTTTTTTTGATCTAGATAAAAAGGGCATCAAAATTGCAAGCCAGAATGTCAAAAGTTCAGTAGGATCAAGTTTGCTAGAATGGGGTCCCCTTGTGAAATGCAGATTGTCTCCCATGGGCACACATTGCAGGGTGAAGAGGGTATTGGCAGTGGCTTTGAACTAGCGTGAGTACCCAAAGCAGTGTAGCTGTGGTGGCATGAGGTGCCCTAGCAGGTTAATTTATTTTGCTGAAGGATAATATGAAAATAGCTTAACTGACTTGCTGAAACACTATAGTGGGAAATTTGAGACACAAATAAGGACACTACACTTTTCCCAGGCAGTGTTCATTACTGCTTTTTCTCCTTGCACTGACTCATTTATTTTGTGTTCTCTCCCTTAGCAATGAATACAAGGGAGATACTTCGTACAACTTATTAAGGGCACAAGTCCTTTTTATTCCCACAGGACAACTCATGTTCTAATACTATATGGTAACGGCAATAAACCATTGTATTCACACCCACAGAAATGCCAAAGGCCATCTACATTGTGAGTGCTATACTTTGTGACCTATATTAGAAAAACATTAATATAATGCGAGAGCCCAAATATGAGTACATACTCACAGTGTTTGAAATAATCATATATAGCCATATATATGTGTACCTCTGTGTGTGAGTGCGTGTGTGTGTGTGTGTGTATATCAGCAGTGAGTGCATGTGTGCTGCATCAGCAGTACAAAGTTGTTACAGCTGTGAAATCAGATGGATATAATATCTTGCTGCAAGTTTTAAAGTTCCTTTTTATATGTGTGTGCGCTACAGGTAACTAGCTACCACGTTAAAAAAACCAAACTAAAAAAAGTAAGCCACTAAAATGGCACTAACACTTAGCTGGAGGGCTTAGATTGGAGATGGAGGGGGGGGGGGCGCAGAGAGAGATAAGCTGACAGGGTAAAGCAAACACATGTGGAAATGTCTACAAACCATTATATCACATTCCTAAACAGAGTTGTGGTTCATGAATGCTGGAGTTCATTGCATGGTCTGCAGGTGATACATTCAAATGACTTGGAAGCTTTTTGTATATGTTTGCTTTACCCTTTGTCACTACTTGCCCTTACTATCTCATGATTTTCAGTCATTCTTCTCTTCTTGCTTTTTCCTCATCTCTCTACAGGCTTTTTTTCTTCTTCCTGAAGCCTGGACACTAGTAGGAAGGAGATTAGCACCTAACTCCACAGGGTTCTTCATTAACTAGAAAGAGCAGTTGCAGGATCAGCCCAAATTGTGAGAGAATCTTTAGATATCTTTTTCTTCTGAAGTCTAGAAGGGTTCTACTGAGCATTTTCTGGCTAGAAGATTCGACTGAATTAAAGTTTGGATAATTTTGATGATGAAAGCCACATATGACTACCTGGCTTCTGGAAGATGCTTCTGCCAAATATTATGTTTGTGCTCCAAAGTTTGGAGACACTAGAATTCATCAGTGAAACATTTGCAAGAGATTAGTAAGGTTAGAAAAGTTATATTTCTTCAACCATGCTGAAAGAAAGACCTACACTTTTTTTTCTTTTTATGAAATGGGAAAAAAGTCAAGGCTGATGCAGGAAGGAAAAGAAAACCGACTTGAATAAGATTAATAAGGCCACCAATTCTGGCTAAATTTATAAGCAACTTGATCTGTTCTGTTGTGACAATTCATTGGTGCTTTGTTAACGTCAGTCTAGATACCAAACAATAGAAAATTCCCACTGCATTTGACATGGACACTGTGTTTAAGCAAACGAGGTAACTCTCTCCAGGCAATTACCATGAATCTGTTTATCAGCAGTAATAACCTCTGTGTAATCTCACATACAAGATCCTGATTTACCTAATTTCTGTCAGACACTGCTGTCTGGAAAGAGTATCTTCATTGTTTAGGCAGCAGTCCTGAAATCTGAACAGCCTGAGGAAAATCAAGATTACCAGTTAATCTGCTGATCTTCCTGTTGAAGGCATATCCTAGGCAGATTCAGGAAGCCCAGGTATTTCAGGACAAGGGCAGTAAACATTAAACTAGCATCTTTGCGATTATTGCAAGGAAGTTATTCTGCATGATAGACAAACCTAAGAGGTGTTTAAGACTTTCAACTCTTGAGCACTCTCAATGGAACGGCTGCTGACCTCAGAGTGACAGTACCTGTTTGGGCTCCTGAATTTTACACATTTACAAGTACTCTTGTCTCACTATCCCAGTCCTCTACTTGTTTTATTTGGTAAAGATAACATTAAAAGAAAGCAGCCTTGGCACTAGAGCTGCATTAATAAATTGCTTCTTTTAAAAAAAGATTAGAAACTTTTAATTCAGACTTCACAGCTGTTTAAAAAATGCACAATGACTTGTTCATCAAAAAGCTATTTAATTTACTTTTAGATGGAAAGCTAATAAAATGCATGCACAGTCGAGAAAGAAAGTGGCAAGCTACAGATTAACATGCTGTAGGATGTGTAACACACTGCGAGTTATACAAGCAGTAAGTGGGAAAATACTGAGCTTTTATATGACGTGTTCCAAGAAGGATATAACTCACGAAGAAATAGTTTAAACATATAATTGAGTTGACATAATACACTGAATAAATTTTAAAAATGGTATCATATTCAGTAAAATAAAGAAAACATAATATAATGGGTGCCAAGCATACTGAACAGGGTAAAATTCTTCACGAAACTGATATATAACTCACTGCACCAGTCAAAGCTAATGAGCTGATAAACAAAGCAATCGAATGACACTTGTAACAAGCGTGTGAAACATACTGAATCAGAGGGACCACAGGAACAGATGAACTGTGCAGTAATAGATTTTGCTTTGCAAACGCTATAGGTACCAACACATCAGCAGAGGTATATGTCAGACAGAAGCAGAAGTATAAGTACCAGCACATCAGCAGAGGAATGTATTAGATCCCTTTGCCAGAGAATGTAAAGAGATGAGAAATTATAGCAGTAAAATTATCACATTTCAGCTGCTGATTACTTTTCCTTAATTACTTATATATTGTTTTGCTTTATATATGAGTTGCAATTTTCTGTAGCTTTTATAGATACAAAGAAACTAAGAGATGAAGTAAAGTTCTAATTTAGATTCATCATCATCATAGGAATATACTAGATTCCTTTGTCATAGAATGTAAAGAGGTGGAAAATTATAACAGTAAGTTATAGATTGTTTTGGTTTATGCATGAGTTGCAATTTTTTGAAGCTTTTATAAATTCAGAGAGGCTAAGAGGTGAAATGAAGTTTTAATTTAGATCCTGAAATTTAAAAACTATATTTTTTGAGTGGGGTTAAGGGTGGTGATCTGGTGCCAGTGAGGACAGATGTTGGGTTTTGAAGTCTAAATAATTTTGTCATGTCTAAAATTAGCATATTTGAATATATTTACATTGGGATGGTACTACACAGTAAGTTTGGATGGGATTTACAGTGCTTTTGCTGCTCTTGTTCACTCTTCTTCAAAGCTTACTCTGTAGTCAGGAGGAAACTATCTTTAGTGAGTAGTGATGTTGAGAATAATCTCACTTTATAAGAAATATCTGAACATTAGTCACCTAGTCTAAGCTAGGTTCCTTTCATCATCAATGGATAGCGATGAGCTTTTCCAAAGGGCACTTCTGCCTATTCTAAAGATGAATAAATGGAAACTTGTTGAGTCAGATGAGAATCCTAATAATAAATGAAGTTAAGATGAATCAAGATCTAAGTCTCTTCAATTGAGAAATTAATGCAAAGAAGATCATGTACCGTAAATTCACAAACTAACTCACTATGCAATAATTTCCCCACATAGACAAGTCTACAATTCACCCTTTTGACTTCCTTGTGAGTTTAATGGAGCATATTCCTTTCAAGGAATGCTAGTGTCCACTATATCCTTACATCACAAGATGTAACGAAGAGAGAAGAGTGCAGTTAACTTATATTAAAATTTATTGATTATTTTTATTCAATGGTTTCCATAATCTGCATAGTTTTCCCTTGCCTAAAATTTCTGTAACTGCAGTTTCTTCACTCCTTTCTTCACAGCCTTCACTCCTCTGCCACACTTCTGTTACTCTGCTGTGGCAATAAAAGATATGGCTTTTGCTGCAGTTCTAGATGAGGATTCTTACAAGCTAGGGTGGTGATGGTTTTGAAGAGGAGTTTGTTCCCTACATTATCTTGCCCGAGAAGGGTCTGAAGGGAGGTGTGGATTCAAAGTTCACAGAACTTAAAAGTAATTCAATGACCATTTTTCTTTCCATCTTGTTATACTGTTAATCTTGCAGCAATTTATTTTTGTTCCCATCACCCTCAGGTTTCCATTTCTGTTCCCAGTTTGTTTATATTTTTACTCCTTGTAGGCTATTTGTCATTACAACATTCTAACAAGAATATATGACAGAAAAACATCTGGTCAGGGCTGGTATTCATTTCCTGAAGATGGTCAAAAGGTGTGCCTCTGTTGGACTAGCAATTTTTTTCCCATTCATTTTAGAGCTATTGTTACAAAAATTAGTCTATCTAGATCTTTCAAATAATGTTGAACAAACCTTACCACTGTCCAGCCTTTGGTAACAAGGCAGGGTTCTGGAAGGTAGAACCTGGCCCTGGGAAACAGACTGTATCTCCACCTTCAGCACTGACTCTTGTGAACCTGGGGAGAAGGTTTAATTGTTCTGTGCCTCAGTTTCCCCACCTTTAAAATGGAAAAATCAAACTATCAACAGTTATCTTAACATTTGAGATATACAGATGAAAAATGCTGGAGACAGAGATGGAGCTGTTCAATTCTAATACAACAGTATAATTCCTGTATGTTGGGGAGATTGGCTTTTTTAAACATCCTCAAAAATTCTGAGTAATTTTCCTGACAGAGGCTGTGTGACACATGGAAACTGATTATGCAAATTAATTTTATTTTTTCTCTCCCTCTTGACCATTTCTGTACTTTCATTCTTTGTCGACACAGTTCACTGTATTTTATGTGAAGACTTAACTTCATTGTCAATATAGTGTCCTGGCATACAATCATTATTGAAAATAATCTAGAGGAAAGACTTTGCTACTTTAATTGTTTGTTTTATACCTTGGTGTGCATTTTAACAAGGTTCAATCATGAAAGATTTCTGAAACTTGAAAAAAAAATTCCTAAGGACAATATACTACAATGGAGGCTCCTGGGGCAGAATTAAACTTCTGAAATGGCTCAGAATTAATATAGTCCTTAAATCATTTTGGGAAGGGCCACTACCAAAACCAGAACACTTTCATATCAGTGATACCTGACTGTTATTTTGTTTACTGCAGAAGAAGCTTAGAGTGAGAAGGTTGGCTGAATGAGCGAGAAGTGCTTTTGCTACAGTTATACAATTAAATTTCAGGTCACAGCAGACCTAGATCTAGAATTTCTGGCACAGCGTCTTACAGGCTAGATAGCTGCTAAATGCTTAAGACCTCCTACCAGGATCTGATTTCAGAGACTTGTGTTAGTTTAACACTTTGTTATTTTTTGTTGTGGAATGTGATAAAATAGAGGTGGTGTTTTGAATTTTCTCCTTACAAGAACTTTGCACCACAGAAAAATGACTCAACTTTAGTTATTTGCAGATAAAAACAATGTATTATATGTGAAAAACCAGTTACATATTTAACCACTTGCTTCTGATTTTTGTCCACTGTATTTACACATAATTTTTGCTCTAGACTGCTTAAACCTTACAGAGTGTTCATCTCTGCTAGGATCCATGTCTGAAGTCATTAATAAATATATGAATGTTCATAACAGTAAGAACTCTGTCTTGATAGGAGATTTTTCTTTTGTCTCATGATTAAATCCATGAGATAACTCCATGTGACAGAGAAATGAAACAAAAGAAAACTTACTTAAAAAAAAAAAAAATCATTTCTCTTCTCCCAGAGAGCCTGAGGCTAAAGCGTTTGTCGAGTTTAAAACTCGGGGTCTGGAGCAGGTCTGGAGCAGAATAGGAAGAGTGTCAAAGAAGAACAAAACCAAACACAATTCCTTCTTGTTTGAAAAACGATAGCCCTTTAGCTGAAGTTCCTGTGGTAGTTCTTGACAGTTTGCGTATGAGGAAACATTTTGTGAACAAACAAAATATACTAAGAAATTACTTATGATTGCTCATAAGTGATTTCTTCTCTGAATGCAAAATGGGTGTGTTTCTTTTTCAAAATAGCCATGCTATTATTGCAAGCTTTCTTGCTTCCTTATTCATTACTGCTTACTTTCTCTCCTCATTAGAGTTATGTACTTTCAAGTGATCATCCACTGTGAAAGCAGGAGCCTGGTCTTCCTTGCAAATTCTTCTTGTAAAGCGCTAAAAGATGAGTTCTCTTTCCTTCTCCTTTTTATCTCAATTGTTAATTAACCTATGGAGGAAGCAGAAGGAAAAAGAATAGTGTCTCACCCTATTGAGGAGACATAAAAATAGATGTTAACTGATAATTTCAAATATATAATACACTACAATTCATGGATTAAATTTTGACTAGATTTAACTGAGGTTAGATTTCTACTTTATTTTCTAAAGGAGCTGAAGCAACTTTGGAATAAAAACTGTAATACGTGAAGTTTTAAAAAAAAATGGTCTCATAATAACTTTTGAATAATTTCTCATTTCATAATGTTCTTTCTAGTGATAAAGGGTTCCTGTCTGCTTTCATGTGCAATGAGAAAACAAAAAAGAGAGAGCATATGGTAAGATCTGCTGTAGCCCATATTGGAGTCTGTAATGAATCCTTCTACTGACAGGCATGAGAAAGGGCTTTGTGGGGAGCTGCACCTTTTGAAGCTCCTGCAGAAGGTGAGCAGATATGGTTGCCTTGTGGAGGCTCATGTTAACACTGATTCCTTAAAAGTCAAACAGTGAATAAGACATAGCCTTGGCTGTGTCTTTGCCTTGAAGTCCCTGCCTTCAGGTCACCTCTTGACTGCATAGACTAGAGTGCAAGGCAGATACAAAGTTCTCTAGCAATGCAGAGGACAACTAGAGAAAAATTAAGTATTGCTTCACTCTTCATATAGGAAACACTAAAAAATGAAAACAGTAATAAAATAGTGTTACGTTTTATACTAGGTTGTTCTTGATGCACGCATTCAGTCACTCATGAGGGAAACCTGGCAACTACTGCACTCTGTAAGCTTGAAACATGCTAATACTGTATTTGTAACATAGGCACTGGTGAAAGGATAAAGCATTTCATCTAATGGGAAAAAGTCATTCACAATATTGCTATTAAGAAAAGTCATTCACAATATTGCTATTATGAAAAGTCATAAGTTAACTTATAACACATGAAAGTAAACCTTCTATTGGACTGGTAGATATCAATGAGAAGAATTACTGGAGAATTCTCAACAGAAAAAGATAGAAGAAATATGCTTAAGTAAAGTAGTCATCATGTTTGGAATAAAAGTGAATAAAGATTAAACAGGATGGACAGGTCTTGATGTGTTACAGAAAATGCAAAATACTGCAAGTACAGAGTACTTGGTCAGAATGGCATAGTGAACTCCACATCCCAGTCCACAAGATGTAGCTGTATGTATTTTCTGCAGGCCAAACTAGTCTGCCTACTGCATGAATGCTTCTAGTGTTCAATGACCAACATTGAAGCAGAAGATGAATATGTTATCAGCATAATCAACCAGGAATCATTAACTTTAAACTTGATACTGGAGTATGAGCCAACATCATATATGAAACAATGATTTATCAAGGAAAGTAAAGCAACAGGTTGTAGAAGCTACATGGTTAAAACCTAGGGCACACAGATATAACAGTTTTCCATTAAAGGATCATTTGAACTAAATATATAGGTAAATAGCAAACTGGAATAGATTAAATAGAACAAGGGCAAAATATAGATTTTATCAGGTTAAAGTGTCTTATTTACATGAAGATGCAACTGTTCTGAATTCATGCCCCTGAAAGTTCTTGTTGTATAGGAGAAAGTGCTAGAAATGCTGAATTTTATGTGAACAAAAGTGATTAAATTGCTTTGTAAAAAATTTCCTCCATCTACAAAAAGAGAAATCTTTATACAGATAGATAAGTATTTTACAATTTATGAGCAATACTCAGGAATGTGCCCTTAAAAGTAACAAACAAACAAAATGCATATTTATGTACAACTAAAAACCTTTCTAGGGAGATAATGTTTCATTTTACTACCATTTAAATTTTTTTCTGGGCCCAAGGGTTTTCACAGGAAAATGCAACAAATTTATGAAGGAGTTCTTAGTACTTCCAGGAATTTTATTAAAGGCTCTCATGCAATCCCACATGCTCTACAAAAAAACATAAAACAACCATGTGTAAGGAGTTTCTAAGAATTCAGAATCCATGATAGGGACAAGAAATACTTTCTAGAGGTCTCAAATAGCAATATTGCAGAAGCTTGATTTGTCACACGTGCAGAATGAATAATCAGGAGACATCTCCTGTTGGTGGCACAGGAAAGAGTGTCCTTGCAAATTAGACAGAGATTCGTTTATACTTACTAAAGATATAAGCTAGAGAGAAGAAACATCCTATGTGTTCAACATTATCCACATTCCCTTGAAGAAGTTCTAACATGCCCAGTGGCTTGTACTGAAAAAATAATAAAATTTATTGGATATCCACACCTGGCATAGTAAACACTGACAGACATCTGTGTAGTATGCCATGACGTTAAATGGTCTATACTGAACTAGAGGCTTCTACAGGTAACCACTGAGTTATGCTGTCCCTTCATCTAAACAATAGAAAAAACCTGCCAAAGTAACATAGAGCTTTCAGAAAAATGATGTAACATTTGATGTCAAGCTGTATTTACCATGATTATTTAACAGAATAGCACCAGTGAAGCATGAATTGTAAGCAGACACGATTTTCAGTTCAAAATAAGAATACCTTCACTTACAGAAAATAATATCAGTCACCAGTGCAAGGTGTTGATGTAAACTTCTCATCCAATGTGGTTTGTGCTATATATTTCACGTTCAATGTTATGAACAAAAGCCTTTCTGCAATATCTAGTAAACATAAAAGTAGGAAAGAAAAAAAAATAAAAATAGTGACATTAAAAATATTCCTTTTCTCCAAAATTTAATAACTGGAATCATTCTTCCTGCTAAGATATACCAACATGCTGATCAACATTCTTTTCAGATCTTGCAGCCAGAAGTGCATTAACTCATTAGAGAATAATGTCATAGAACATCTTGCAGCAATTCTCAGTCACTAACTTCTTTGTTACTTAAAGCCATTTGACTGCCACTAGTTTTGGGTTATACACATATTTAGATGGGAGTAGAAAGGAAGGAAAAAATTGTGGAGACTTCCAGATTTTAATGCATTAACTAGACAAAGGAGGCCACAATTCCCCCGCATGCCCACCTTTATGAAGAACATTCTCTGTCAGCCCAAGTAATTTCAAAATGTGAATATATGAAAAATACAAAAATAATATGATTTAAGTACAATAAACAGCAGGTTTTAGATCCTGAATCCTGTTTCTAATACTATCTTTGATGTCAAGTCACTGAACTTCCCTACTTTCATTTCTCTGTAACTTAGTCTTTCTTATTAATGCAGGGGTTTTAGGAACCATTGAGGAAGAATTAGATTAATTTAAAATAGAATCAAATTTAGTAGTAGAAAGTACTAATCTTGTTAACAATGAGAATGTCCTCTGTAAGATGGATATTCAGTATCTGGTAATAAGAAAGGAGAGAAAAAAATCGGCATAGTTGTGGCTGTGAAGAAAAGGCAAACCCAGTCCCAAGATGTATCCAGAGAGGTATTTTCTAGAAAAGATCAAGTAGCCCGTGAAAGCTTTCATCTAGAAAATTGTATGCTGTCCTACTCACTTATTTTTTAGGTGCATTTGTTCAAATGGAATACAGTTCTAAAGGAGGCCTGCAGTGGCAATCAAGGAAATGGAGAGACTGTTACACTAAATGAGAAGAAGAGCTTGATTTGTTTACCCTAGCAAAGCGAAGGCTGAGAAGAAATAACAGTTGTTCTCTATAAATGCATTAAGGTGGTGCATTTATACCAGAAAGAGAGAATAACTATTAAACTTGTCATAAATAAACTTAGGCAGGAGATTAGAATAATGTTTCTAACCAGCAAAGGTACAAGACTCTAAAAGAAGATCCCAGTAGGAGTAGTGTAGGTAGGCATCCTAACCACTTTTTGATTCCTTCATGAAGAGGACTATATGACATGCAACAGCAAGAGATTGATAGGCTTTTATGTTGTCAGATATGTAAATTCAACATTATAATTCCACCTAAGTTTCAGTTATAAAAATTACTTCCTAGTGAGAGACAAGAATATCCTTGCCTGGGTAATGGAGGAAAATTTGAGAATGCACATGGTTTTAAGGGGGAAATATGCAGCTCGTTGCTTTTGTAAGTTTTCAGTCAGAAAGGCGTTATGAAGTAACAAACTGGCTGAAGACTATGATTATTGTAATACCTGGAGAATATTTTAGAATAACACATTATTGGCTCTGGATTGTTTTATTTAGGATTTGTCTGTAACTGGATATAAGGTAGCAAGAAATTAGTTCAATGCCACTATTTGTAATATTTGAGTGATTGTGTCTGTCCTTGAAAACAAATTGTACATTGATATTAGCTAATTCACTAGCATTCGGTCCAGTAAGCCTAAACTAATCTTGGTAAGCTATAGGAGGTAATTGGATATATGTAGAGACTATACCTGTTCCTCTTACTGAATGTTTCTGTTTTACATAATTTATGTTTACTAAATACTGTAGTGTTGATGCCAGGCTACTGTAAAATTATCATATTCCAGTATTGCTGAGGAAAGCTATTTCCCATCTTTGGTTTGCAAATGCCTTCGGTCTGCTTTGAACACAGACCAGGGCTTTTTCCATTTTGAGATTAGATCATTTCCACACATTACGAGGGACTGAAATTTAAATCAATCCAGAAACCATTGCTGGTACAGAATGTCACACTTGACACTTAAACACTGCATTTTGGCAGCATACAGGCCAAACTGAATTCTCACAAATGTCCATGTGAGTTTCCAGACGCAGTTGAAGATATGGATTATTTTGCAAGAATGAATTAGAACCTATGTGTTTCAGAAACAGTTTTATACCCTATATCATTCTCCCACAGCTCTGCTCAGCAGAAGCATTTGAGCTGGATCAAGAAAACAGAAAAAATAATAAGTAAAAAGGTAAGAGGAAGAACAACCAAAAATAAGGATTTTTTTTCTTCTTCTAGGGACTTTCAGCTTTGAATCTAGTTTTTTCTATCTCTTGTTTGGTCTTATATTACCAAAATCTAATCTTCTTGTGTGCTCAAGAGACCATTAACCTCTTTACCCAGACTGTGAAAAAAAGCAAAACAGAAGAAAATGGCACTTGTAAGAGAGGACAATGTTGTTGGATTTTATTTTTATTGTAGAGTTGCTTTGTTGGTATGAGAGTATAGAAGCAACCTTTAAAGGTCAGGTTAAAGATTGGGACATGTACTCTCTTTTTATATGTTAGATTTTACAACGTAAAAACATGTAGTTGCTTGCATTTCATTAGGTGTGACTGAGTCCCTGGAGACACCAACTATCACTTCTGTTCTCCAGAAGACATGACTTTAGTCATGACTTCTTTTCCTCAATATCCCAGGCATCAGTACTTAAAACATGTATTTATTACACTCAGGATATGAAAGGTATGTATAAAAATCAAATGTCAAGGTTTCTTCTGTTTGTTTTTAATTCCAAAGAAAGGCTCTCATTCTTTCTTGCGTGGGGATTTTGAGGAAGATGACAAATAAATTACAAAGCTTGAGAAAATTGCTTCCAGACAACACTAGAAAAGAACAAAAAGCCACTGAAACCATTTGACTCAGCCTTGGTTTCTTCCAATGAAAAAAAAAGATCCAGCTGGTCTCAGAAGCAGAAGGATTAAACTTTAGAATGAACTGAGATTGTGATGAGTAAAATACAAGCTAAATGAAAAAGCTTTGTTTGTGTGCATATATGTGAAAAATAGAGATGTTCCAATGGAGTATTTCCACCTTGGGAAGCAAAAAAGTTGCATTGGGTTTTTTTAAGGTTTTTACAATCAGCTCTTATAAGAAAATTATACAGAAAAAATATAAAAATACCATGGTGGTACACTGTTCTGTATGTGGAGAGCTCTGTTAATACCTCCCACAATTGTCTCTTCATATGATGTGTGTTGGCAGCTCTGTGTTGCAAAACATACGAAGTACATCAGGGCATCATTAGGTCATGTAATGAATGTACTAAAACAGGTAATAGGGGAAGGGCTGTGCATCTCCCTGCTGCACTACTGTCCCTTGGCTTCTTTGTGCCGTGGCCTAAAATACTAGATGGATCTGGTTAACAGGTTGCTTGGCCAGCTGTGTCTAGCAGATGTGAGTCAGAACACTGTAGAGAAGCTTCAGAACTGCACAGCATAATGGTAACATAACATATAGATCTGGTTGGGAGAGTATGCGTGGGAGACAGTTGTGAGAGTCTCATAGCCCATGCATGAGAACTGACATCAGGCCTCCACTAAATGGGCTTCTTCATGAGAGAGTGATCATATCAAGAAAGATATTAGTATGTTCGATATTTCAGTGATAGCCTCTTCAGAGAAATGATACCATCATTTACTACAAAAACATTGATAGGTTTTAAGTATAACCACGCTGAACACGGTACAAAATGTAGATGTAAGAGAAAGTGCCCACCCTGCCCAATCCGCAGTATAACGTCAGACAGAAATGCATAGTTCTTGGAAGGTGAATGCACAATGAAGTGAAAGGACTTGCCCAAGAAGCTGGTCAGTGATACCACCAGGAATACAACTGCCTAATGCCACTCTCTAATGCCCCAGCTACTGAAATACTGGACCAATAGTAGAGCTAAACCATGTTCTTACTTATAAGAAGCTGTCTTACTCAAAACATGTTCCAGTTTATGAAACCATTGATTTGTCTTGGGGGACTTAACTGTGATTTTCAAGCATAAAATTCAAACTATTGCTATATTTAAAATAAATGCGGTTGCAAATGAAAAATACATGTTCTCTCCTTACTAAGCTACAAAGGCAACTGAAAAGTGGAAGGTTTTCCTTTTAGCCAAGTCTTCTCAAACTAGGAATAAGTCCCAAAGAGAAACAGCAGGGTTGGCTCCTTCAAAAGCAAGGGCCTGAGGCAAAGCGAGAGCCTGGTAGTGCTGCTTTCATCTGGTTCAGCTCAAGCAAACAGATGCACTTCTCAGCTGAGGAATGCAAGGCCATTGCCACTGGGTCAAGTCCTGGGAGGGGAGCGTGGGCAGTGCCCTTTCAATCCACTTTCACAATACAGCAGAAAAAAAGACATCCATCCATGTACTTGCATGCACGTGCCCGCTCACACACGTGAACAAACAGTATGTGCATGAACATGTTCTTTTCAGTGTTTGCCAAGGTACCTAACCCACTTCACTTTCCTCTTATTTTTTTTTTTCATAATCCAGCTAAGGCAGACTTCTCTGAGCTGGAAAGGAAATATCAATAACAAGAGTTTCTGTCTCACTGGAACAACACCTGACTGCTTTGTATGCATTGCCTGTGCTGCTGGGTAGCCACTCCTACTTCACAAGCACATTCTTCTGGCATTATTTCCATTGTTATTAATTTTTGCCATCCTTCATGGCATACTCCTGGAGAAGCTGGCATCTTGTGGCCTGGATAAGTGCACTATTCACTGGGTGAAAAACTGGCTGGATGGACAAGCCCAGAGGGTCGTGGTGAATGGGGTGAAATCCAGCTGGCGGCGGGTCACGAGTGGTGTTCCCCAGGGCTCGGTGTTGGGCCCTGTTCTGTTTAATATCTTTATTGATGATTTGGATGAGGGGATTGAGTGCACCCTCAGCAAGTTTGCAGACGACACCAAGTTGGGAGGCAGGGTCGATCTGCTTGAGGGTAGGGAGGCTCTACAAAGAGATCTGGACAGGCTGGATCGATGGGCTGAGGCCAATTGTATGAAGTTTAACACGGCCAAGTGCCGGGTCCTGCACTTCGGTCACGGCAACCCCATGCAGCGCTACAGGCTTGGGGAAGAGTGGCTGGAAAGCTGCCCGGCAGAGAAAGACCTGGGGGTGCTGGTTGACAGCCGGCTGAATATGAGCCAGCAGTGTGCCCAGGTGGCCAAGAAGGCCAATCGCATCCTAGCCTGTATCAGGAACAGTGTGGCCAGCAGGAACAGGGAGGTGGTTGTTCCCCTGTACTCGGCACTGGTGAGGCCGCACCTCGAGTACTGTGTTCAGTTTTGGGCCCCTCACTACAGGAAAGACATTGAGCTGCTTGAGCGTGTCCAGAGAAGGGCAACCAAGTTGGTGAGGGGCCTGGAGCACAAGTCTTATGAGGAGCGGCTGAGGGAACTGGGGTTGTTCAGTCTAGAAAAGAGGAGGCTGAGGGGAGACCTTATCGCTCTCTACAACTACCAGAAAGGGGGTTGTAGTGAGGTGGGTGTTGGTCTCTTCTGTCAGGTGTCTGGAGATAGGACAAGAGGAAATGGCCTCAAGTTGAGGCAAGGGAGATTTAGGTTAGATATTAGGAAAAATTTTTTTACTGAGAGGGTTGTCAAACATTGGAATGGGCTGCCCAGGGAAGTGGTTGAGTCACCATCCCTGGAGGTATTCAAAAAGCGAGTGGATAGGGTACTCCAGGGCATGGTTTAGGGGGCATGGTTAATGGTTGGACTTGATGATCTTGAAGGTCTTTTCCAACCAAAATGATTCTATGATTCTATGATTCTATGATTCATCACTATCTGAAATGAACTGACATTAGTTTTGGCAGGGAAAAAAAAAGGCAGAAAAAAGCAGTTCAAATAAACCTATCTGAGCCTTCAACAACATCTGATGCATTATCAAAATAGAAAAAAAGCTGTAAAAAAGTGTTTTATAGCTTACTGTGTAATCATAGAGTCACACATTCTATAAATCACTAAAACTACAATGGGAATGTGGCAAGGGCATTGCCAAATGACACTGGAATGATGTTAATCACAATTTTCATCTAAGCCTATAGTTATTTTTGAGCTGTGTGATTTAACCTGAAAGAGTCCTTAAGTCAGGTTATTTATCTGAATTCCCTGAGGTGAGCTACTGCAATGGGGCATTTAGAAACATGGTCCCACATTTTGCTGCAAAGTCTCATTGCTTTCTGCCCAAGGATTCTTAGGGGAAAACCCTGAAGGTGCAGATCAGGACTCTGTTTCTGGTTATCTGTGGAAGTAAATCAGCAAATGAAAGGTCAGGGAGAAGAGATTTGGACTGGGCGAGTCTGATAGTTGATTCTGTGAAATCTTGTTTCCCAAACCAAATACACACACTTATTTCCTTAGAAGAGTTGTACCCTTTCAGCCCACCTCCTTTATTTCACCAGCTGTTCTCCCTGTGCTTGTGTGGTCTCAGCAATGCATACTACATCCTTCATTACTTTGACTCTCTCTGAACTATGAAAAATCTTCCTTATTTTGCTTATTAAACTCCTGAAAGGCAGCAGAGTACAAAACTGATGCTATCTGACAGTGCTTTGGTTTGCCACTCCGTTCAGAGTCTGCACCAGACCAGCCGTGCTAGAATGCAATGCTCACTCCCACCGCAGCTCATTAGAGCTGGAAGTAAAACTGATGATCACACTTTCCCTTGCCTTCCCTTCATCACTCGTGCATGCTTTGGTATCAGCACAGCAGCTGTTTTGAGGGAAGGAGAAGTGGAGTCACCATTAACAATATTCTCAAGAGGATATTGCTGTGGACTTTCTGGGTCTCCTGGTATTTGGTGTTAATTCACATTTCTGTAGCCCTCACTTTCCCTTTGGCTGTGTTTGAGCAGTTCTCACTGATTTCAAGTGAATGGATAATCACATCTAAAAAGCAGTGTTAAGTCCAGGACAAACTGTATACCATTCCAAAACAGAGAGACATATGTCCGTCATTAATTTTGTTAGGATGATGGAGAAATGTATAGATTTTTAGAAGTAGCTGGATTTAGGTTTTGCATATAATCACTGGCTTATCTAAAGACTCTCACAAAGCATGAGAGCATTTTCCAGGTTGTGAAGAAAGCTGGTTTTCATGTCATCACATTGCCAGCACAGTGATTACTACCTTCTGATAAAATGTAGCCCATGGGTATCTTTTGCTTCTGACTTGGCATTTAACAAATTTTTCAAACCAGCTACTGCCTTTAAGTCATCTTGCTTGACTTCCTGCATAAGCCATGCAATTTCAGTCTCTAACTCCAGTACTAAGTTGGTGTTATAGTAAAGCATGTTTTCTTAAAAAAGACACTCAGATATGATTTGAAGACATCAAGAGAGCTATTCAATTACTTTCAGTTGTAGTTCATTGCAGAATGATTCAGTAATTTTAAATGTTTATTCTTTGGGTTACTGCAATACCTATAAAATTTTGGCCTGAGCTCAGACCTCATTATGCCAAATTTCACAGGCACGTGGAACAAAAAGGCAGGATGAGTTGCCAGTCTACATGATTATTCAAAGAAGAAATGCTAATCCCTTTCTTTTTGCCAGACTCTATCCAAATCGACTCTGAATTCTCTTGCAGACTGTCTTGCCAAACTTACTTATTACTGTTGATTTACTCCACAAATTCGAGTTTTAGTAATTTGTTGTTTCGTTGCCAAATTGCTGTGGAAGAGCTCTGATTAACCACACTGGTATAACAAGTTTTGTCCAGAGTTACAGATTACATTTTGGGTAAACCAAACTGTAATATGGGGATACCTTTCTGTAGATGTACTTACACATCTGGGTCTGCAGAGCCTGATATTTTAAAGGAGTCAGTAGAACGGATATAGATGGTTGTGTTGCTGATGAATAAAAGCTAATGAGTTGAGTGTGCAATTCAACCAGACAGTGCCAATAGCAACACTTAAAAATCACTTCCAGGTTCTCTGGGACAGAATCTGTCTGTGTTTAGATGGGGGTATAAGTGGAAAAAAAGAGAAAATCAAACAAGGCAGCAATGTACATATCCTTTGTTCACATTTCAACACCCATACATTGTACACTAAAAGCACTTTTACCTCTTCTCCACAACAAACGCTGTATTTTGAATATATAGTTAGCCAGAGCCCACTCATCTGCTGTTGATATTTCTCACATCTGACTTCATTGCTACATATGTGAGTTATTTAGTGACTGTTATATTAGCTTTTGCAAATGGAGATAAGACTACACTGAAAAGTGGAGTTTGTAGGAATGATGGATTTTCTTTATAACTTTAAAAAATACTGGGAAGATTTTCTTAGGCAAAAAAAGGTTGGTATAATTTTTAATGTGACAAAAAAGACTAATTTGCTCTTGGGAGAATTAATAAATTAAATATTTAGACTACACTCTGTTATTAAAGTTTTAAAGATAAATGTATGTATTATGCAGGTAAAATAAGACCTTTATGTGAATTGGGAGCAAACCAGATTTTTAGCAGATTTTCACAAGTTCAGTATTTTCCATTATAAAACAGAATGAAATAAGTGAAATTTGGAATTTCCTCTGAAGGAAAATTGTAAAAAATATTTGATTGATTAGACCATTTCCTTTAGATAAAACTGAAATTTTATGATTTCAGTTTGTGTGGTTTTGTATAAAGGCTGCTAAAAATAAAACAAGATAACTTGAAAATATTTCTGAAAAGGAGCAACCATTTTAGTTTTCTTCTTTTGGGATTCTTATCTTTGCATGAAGCATCTTGCTTGTGATGAATTTGCCAAACAGAAAAAAAAAAAATCCTTATAAGGTTTCTATTGAGTCTGAGATACTAGAAAAACATTAGAAGTGAAGCCTGTGAAATACTAAGTTTTAAAAGAATGTCAACCTCCAACTCAGCTCTACCTGACAGAGTAGGTCAGCGGCAACTGACCAGAGAACAGCAGCAACTTTATGAGCAAGTTCCAGTGATAGACACAAGATAAATTGATTTGATCAATAATGTGACCTGGCACAAGCATAAGAACAGTATTTTGAAATATCTCCTACATCCTTAATGGGAGTGTAGGAAGGGAGTAGTTTCCAGGACTATCAGTGGCACAGAGAAGAGTTTTATTGTGCTGTCAAGTAACTCAATAAGATTTGTTACTGCATAACCTCACACTGAAATGATATGACATCATGCATTTGCCAGAAAAACATGGTGTGGGCCAGTTTGTTCTCCAGATGACTTCCTTAAAATACAATGACAGGTTTTTAGTTAAACATTTTCAAATAGCTAAGTGTATAATGGTAGTATTTAATTATAGCTGAATTCTTGTAAACAGTTTGAAGTAAAACTGACTGTTGTAGTCATTCTGTAATCATGGAACCATGACAACATAAAGCTGGAAAGGACATCAAGAGGTCATCCAGTCCAACATCCTACACTGAGCAGCATCCAGTAGTCATAGGCAAACATAGAAATACAAGCATCTGTAGGAAAGCAAGACCAGGATATTGCATGTACTCTCTGGAGTCACTGTTTGATTTCCTAGGCTTGTTAAACTTGCACGTCTGCAGAACTTCCAGCACCCAGGTCTTCTCCTGCTGTTTGGTGCAGCAGGTCTGTTTTATTCTTCTTTTTTTTTTTCTTTTTTTTTTTTTTTCTGATTTCTGGGCTTCAAATGTATACAATCAAAGAAAATTATATTTTTCGCTACAGTGAAGGGCAATAGCAATGGAAACCTCTAAACAAAAGAGATTTTACTCTTTCATCTCTTATCTGGAACTTGGAGGTCTTCCAGCTTTGCCTTTCAGTATTGGTCCTGTTAAATATTGGCCCAGAATGACTGAACAAACCTGTTTCAAGACTTCTTTCTAGTTTTGAATAACCTAGATGTTTTAAAACCTCTGAACGTTTGGTGTAAAAATGAAATCAAGTTTCTGTGTGGGTTATTGTGAAAGAAAAATTTTGCCAAATGCCTCCTCTTTTTCTCATTCAGTTACTTAATTTATGTTTTTTGATCAGTGCCATAGGCTGCCCTCAACTTTCTCTTTGCTTTGAATTTTCAAAAGAAGAATGGATTTAGTTGTGTTGTAATGACGGCTGAATGGGAAGCAATTACTGCTGGATATCTGAATTAGCAAAGCTTTAAATCCTATTGGAACAAAACTATAGTTAATAACGTTTGCATTAAGAAATAGTTACTAAGACTCTTTTTTAAGTACAAGTGTCATTTTTAGAACACACTTCACCACTTAAAATCATAGAATGGTTTGGGTTGGAAGGAACCTTAAAGACCATATAGTTCCAAGCCCCCTGCCATGGGCAGGGACACTTTCCACTAGAACAGGTTGCTCAAAGCCCTAGCCAACCTGGCCTTGAACACTTTCAGGGATGGGGCATCCACAACTTCTCTGGGCAACCTCTTCCAGTGCCTCACCACCCTCACAGTAAAGAATTCCTTCCTTACATCTAATCTAAATCTACCCTCTTTCAATTTAAAGCCATTATCTCTTGTCTTATCACTACATGCCCTTGTAAAAAGTCCCTCCCCGGCTTTCTTGTAGGCCCCCTTTAGGTATTGGAAGGCTGCTGTAAGGTCTGCCTGGAGCCTTCTCTTCTCCAGGCTGAACAATCCCAACTCTCTCAGCCTGTCTTCATAGGAGAGGTGCTCCAGCCCTCTGTTCGTCTTCGTGGCCCTCCTCTGGACTCGTTCCAACAGGTCCATGTCCTTCTGATGTTGGGGGCCCCAGAGCTGGACTCAGTACTCCAGGTGGGGTCTTGTGAGAATGGAGTAGAGGGGCAGAATCACCTCCCTCGACCTGCTGGTCACGCTTCTTTGATGCAGCCCAGGATACATTTGGCTTTCTGGGCTGCAAGAGCACATTGCTGACTCATATTCAGTTTTTCATCCACTAATACCCCCCAAGTCCTTCTCCTCAGGGCTGCTCTCAATCCACTCATCACCCAGCCTGTATTTGTGCTTGGGATTGCCCTGACCCATGTGCAGGACCTTGCACTTGGCCTTGTTGAACTTCATGAGGTTTGCACGGGCCCACCTCTCAAGCCTGTCAAGATCCCTCTGGATGGCATCCCATCCCTCCAGCGTGTTGACCACTCCACACAGCTTGGTGTTGTCAGCGAAATCGCTGAGGGTGTGCTCAACCCCACTGTCCATGTTGCCGCCAAAGATGTTAAACAGTGCCGGTCCCAGTACCGACCCCTGAGGAATGCTACTCATCACCGGTCTCCACTCGGACATTGAGCCGTTGACCGCAACTCTTTGAGTGCAGCCATCCAGCCAATTCCTTATCCATCAAGTGGTCCATCCATCAAATCCATGTGTCTCCAATTTAGAGACAAGGATGTTGTGTGGGACAGTGTCAAATGCTTTGCACAAGTCCAGGTAGATGACGTCCATTGCTTTTCCCTTATCCACCAATGCTGTAACCCCATTGTAAAAGGCCAGCAAATTTGTCAGGCATGATTTGCCCTTAGTGAAGCCACGCTGGCTGTCACCAATGACCTCCTTATTTTCCATGTGCCCTAGCATAGTTTCCTGGAGGATCTGCTCCATGAACTTGCTGGGCACATATGTGAGACTGACTGGCCTACAGTTCCCCGGGTCTTCCTTTTTTTGCTTTTTAAAAATGGCAGTTATGTTTCCCCAGTCTAAGTCGTGCTGAAAGTTAGGTTTAGATGCACATATTTTGTCAGTCAAATTGGAAATGTTCCATAAGCCTCCTCAGCTGAAACATGCAAAGTAAAGCACTTCCCTTTTGAGTGTTGTCTACATGCATATTCACATTATGATGTGTTTTTATATTCCAGATGCTTAAGTCAGACTCTGTTTTGCCTTAGATACACCTGGAAGGTGTTCTTCCTCCACATGCCCATGTCCTTTACATTGTCTCAGCTACTCAGCTGAATCAGAGCACAAGAAGTAAAGTGAAACACTTTTGTCAAAACAAAACTCTTTGTATATTATTTTATTCACAGCTTTTTGGGGAGAGTTCCTTTGTTCTCTTCTGTTTCATATTCATTTCTCCAGCTCTGTAAAACAATATGAATGTTGCACTCAGGTCTGACCACACAGTACCTTTTGTGCACTTTTTCCTTGTGGTACCTTGGAATTTCCATTCATGTTAATTAACATTTTACCTTCATATTTCTATCATGACCTTGCCAGTTTCTGTGGGTAGTTTCATCTTTCATCATCACCATCTTTCAGCAAGCATATTTTTGCCATAGACACCCATGTTTAAGTTTTGAACAGATATGAAGTTGCTCTTCTTTTAATTCCTGGTCACAAACAGAGCGTGAATTGTACCTGCATAAGTATTTCTTGGCTAGACAGTGGCTTCTTTTTGAATCCAGATAGTCAAGAGGCTTTCAAACAGTCAAGAGGCTTTGGCACTCATACTGCCTACTAAGCCATGCTTATTGTCAATGCTGAAGAAGACTGATGACGACCCCAGTTCTGAGGGGGTTAGGTCTTCTAAACTGACATTTAAAATACTCTTGCACCTTCACTATGTTCGGTTGGTAACGTTGAGATCTTTGGTCCCTGATAGTCATTAGCAAGGCTCAATGAAGCCAGGATTCTAAGGTTCTAGTTTGGTTTATTCATGGAATATGTCCACTTTGAGATTTTCTAATATCTGTGTGTTTCGACTGCAAGGAAATTAAATGGCAGTAGCCACCTCTATGAAGAGATTGCCCAGATGCATAACATGTTATGTTATGAATAGTTATGAGACCACCCAAGTAGTTTCTGAGATAAAGGTGTGCACCACCAGAGGTTAAGCCATAGCTGTAGCCTGACTAAAATTGTAAGATACAATTGCAACATCAATTGAAGTTTCAACATCTACAGTGCATGTACAGTGAATCTGTCTAGAAACTGCAAGCTTGTAGGAGTGTTGTTGCACATATGATGAAATAAGAATATAAGCGAGAAAAGTTTTGCAGTGAGGGGTAATATCTTTTATTAAAGTGGCACATACTTTTTGTCCTCACAGTGTTGGGAGGGCACACATATTCCCTCTCCTTCTGTTTGCCAGATAGATAAGAGGGCAGTTCCCTTTGACCCCAGGAGCACCTGCAACAGAGGCTTGGACAGAGTGCAGAAGAAGAATGCAGAAGAAACACAGCCATTGGAAGTAACTTTTCTTTCTCCTTTGATACTCATCCATATGCATTAACACTGTGGGTGAGCCCATGCACTTCATATACTTGCTAATTACCTAAAGGTAAAACTCCTATTATAGCTTCTTCTGAAAGACAGGGGGGGAGGAGTGAAGTCAACACAGTCATTATTGTGTAGATCCAGAAGCTATATTCCTACGCGATAACAATGCCAGGGAAGAGAAAGAAGGGTAAGATTCTGTTCTGAGTAAAGGGATAAAATAAATCACAAAAGTCTTTGATGAACTCTAGCAGTCTGGGAACTGTTCAGATCTTCAAACTAGTTCTAATCCATACTAAGAGCAGCAACATGGATGGGTATGGAGTGGTATGAGCTGAAACTCTTCCTTCAATAAGAGTGTTTGACATAATGCCTCAAGGCACAAAATATAATACTGCCGGGTACAATTGGTAATTATATTTTGTTGGTTTTTTTCACTTTTGTAACTTTTCCAGTCTTAAAATCTGGAAAGAACTTAAGCTTATGCTTTCCTTGATTAAACTTTTGGTTTTGCTTTTAAGTTTGTCTGGTGAAAAGCCTGAATCTGGATAAAGATTCAAAGAGAACGACTTCTCTGGAGGGTAACTAATCCAGTAAAACTGTTTGTGCAGGCAACAGCCTTCCTTCCTGCTAGAAGTTGAGATATATATGTATTTTGCCAGGATATAAGGACTAGTTTGAAAGTGCTATGAGCAAGTATTAGGATTTAGTGGCAGAAAGATCATTTATAGCTGCAGGTACACCTCAGATCATCAACATGCTAGTTTTTAAAATTAAATAACTTAGATGCTGTTGAAAACTTCACCCCAAATCTTCATTAATTCTAAAAAAAATTCTGTTAAATCTCATGGTTTTGGAAAACAGAAACAAACTTTAGAATCAGACATGTCGATGATTTACCAGAAAGACTATGTAGTTAATCTTCTGAAAAATGCCCTGGGAACAAGTTCTGGTCTTGTTTTTTAATTGTTGAATGGTTTGTTTTCCTTCACAACTCCAGTATTACCTCACTACCACTCTTCCTAAAATCATCTGTCATCAGGGATGCAAGTGAGCTGAATTATGAATTTTCAGCTCTTCTTAGGTTCTATGGTCCTTCAAGACTGAACTTTGTAGAACATATAGCTGTGTGTCGTGGTTTAACCCCAGCCAGCAACTAAACACCATGCAGCCACTCACTCACTCCCCCCCACCCAGTGGGATGGGGGAGAAAATCGGGAAAAGAAGCAAAACCCGTGAGCTGAGATAAGAACGGTTTAATAGAACAGAAAAGAAGAAACTAATAATGATAATGATAACACTAATAAAAAGACAACAGTAATAATGAAAGGATTGGAATGTACAAATGATGCGCAGTGCAATTGCTCACCACCCGCCGACCGACACTCAGCCAGTCCCCCGAGCGGCGATATCCCTGCCCCCCACTTCCCCGTTCCTATACTAGATGGGACGTCCCATGGTATGGAATACACCGTTGGCCAGTTTGGGTCAGGTGCCCTGGCTGTGTCCTGTGCCAACTTCTTGTGCCCCTCCAGCTTTCTCGCTGGCTGGGCATGAGAAGCTGAAAAATCCTTGACATTAGTCTAAACACTACTGAGCAACAACTGAAAACATCAGTGTTATCAACATTCTTTGCATACTGAACTCAAAACATAGCACTGTACCAGCTACTAGGAAGACAGTTAACTCTATCCCAGCTGAAACCAGGACACTGTGAAAGCATTGCTACTCTGATTAGGATTGGTTCCTCTACTCTTATTAGGATGAAACATTTTGCTAGACTGAGGCCACAAGTGATCTGATTCCTATGACCACCAAATTAAAGGTCAACTTGAAGAGCAGGGATCAAATCTCTTTCCTCTTAGGCTACTTCAGAAATCTATGAAAGTGTTGTGCATGTTCATTAATGTTTGTTGCACAGGATTTTTTAATCTGCTTGATCATGAAAACCTAATTTCTAAATTTGTTCTCTTGGTTGACACATACAGATTAATTTAAATTCAGCAAATCATACTGAAAATTCTTAATTTAGTAGTTTTGTCTATGGCCTGTTTGGAACAAAAAAATGGAGTAGTTGGTGAAAATAAAAGAGCTAATAAAAAATAATCAACATTTTCTCTTTTACTTCTTTCCCCGAGGAAACAAATGTAAATCTGGCATCTTTTAAAATTTAGGCTAATGGTCCATTGGAATGGAATGCTTGTAAGCCTAATGTCTTGATCATTCACAGATAATAAATATTGGGCAACCCAGAAATTCTAGTGGAAAATATTCTATTTTCAAGAACTCTTTCCAAGATCCAGTCAGCCACTACAACATTGTTACTTGTGACACTGAATATAACAAAAATGGCTTTGAGCACTGTACAGATGAGTTAGTCCTAAGAATTTCAGATTTCAAGCCTTTCAATGATAGGCATTCTTCAGCAGTCCGTGATACCTGCTGTTTGATGCAGCTGCCCTTTGAACTGCTTAGTGTCATCATTTCCTATTCCTCTAATCCTATAATCCTTGTCAGGTGAAGAGCAGCTTAATAACAAATGCATTAGCAGGACACAGTGGATATCCGCGTTCTGACATTCCAGCCTGTGGTTACTTGGTACTTAGGCTCCTCTGCTGTCTGCACGCTGAATTTGCCAAAATTTTGAAGCAGAACCACTCCATTATCTTCTTGTCATACTTTCTTTTATGTAAGCTACAAAAAACTACAAACTCTAATGCTAGTTGTGATGTTAACACAAAAGCAAACACAGTTGAAGAAGACAACTCAGGAAGTAGGGAACATCAGACCTACTGGATGAGGGAAGCATGAAGAAATCAATCCCAACCAACGTTTCTTGCAGGATGGGTGTCCTTTCTCCAAGTCCTACTAAGGTTAGCAGCTGGCAGTGACTTTGTGGGTTGACATAAACCCTGAGGTCTTCTCTGTATTCCTAGGAATGGTTCTCTGTTCTGTTTTCTTCAGAGCTTGGCTTTGAGTCAGCATCACGCTGTAGGCAAGCAGCTTGGTCCTCTCAGGAATATCCCAGTCTGTACTCATGCTGCTTACTGTTTCTCTTGCTGCATTTTCCACTCTGCATTCGGAAAGTTCTGCAGAGCTGAGCTTGCCCTTGAGGAAAGGAGCAATTCCCCCCTTCCTTCTCCTTTCCTGAAGTTTCAGTCTGACTCAGAGTACAGCTGCCAGAGTGAGGTAAACATACAACCTTCTTCTTGGTTGCCGCCCATGCAACCTCTTTAAGATAACAGGAAATATGCACTGGATTTATACAGTAAACTGGGAACAATCTATCATTTGTAACTGCAACACTATAGGAGCAAAGTGCTCCAAAGTGAGGCACTTTTTAGTAACACCTTGGACTTAAGAAGACTTTATTGCATTATATAGAAGTTGAGTTTTGTCCACTATTATTTCACCTGTTCTGGGAAAGATTGGTTTGTGCCTTTCGGTATGCAGGACACCTATTCTCATATCTAAATACTTTCTTCTCAAGTGTCACGATGGACAGAACTTACTATCAAATAAAAGCCCTTCCATTTAGATTACCTACAGCACCACTGGTCTTCAAAAAGGTGCTGCGAGTCATATGAGCTTATTTTATACAGGTTGGGCTAAACTTGTTTTCTGATGTGGGCAACTCCTTGAACACAGAACTCGCAATATACATCTGAACAATTTCTCTTTAATAATACTTCTCTTATTATTTTAAATCACTTGGGGATTATAAAGCCTAAGAAATTCCTGTTCCTGCCATTGGAGAAATAAGATATCAGGGAAATTGTTCTTCCAGTCTTTGTGATACTCTCTGCTAGTCTGTAAGTTTTTGACTCAGATTCTATCACTTTGCATGTGCTTCTACAGTATCTGGCTGCTGCCTTCATTAGGGTGTTTAAATACCAAGATAATACAATACAAATGAATATAGTTTGAAGTATCTTATTCTGCAACTGCACAATCTTGATGGAAGGACTATGATTTCTTTTGTTTGGATTCTAGGGAGCAGAAAGTAATGTCTGTTTTTCCCAGACAACATGGGAAGCAGGAAAGTGTGGTCAGCTGTTACTAATTTTAACTTTAGTAGCCAGTTGTAAGCAATTTGTGTCTCCCATATTTAGGCAGAATCTTATGTATCTATAAAGAAGTGAATAAATTGAACTGTTCACACTTATTTCTGTAGTGGATATATTAATATGACTGCTAGTATGTTCCAGTATGAAGTAAGTGCTCACAAAAGCTCTTAGAGCAGCAGTTTTATAATCCCACAATGCCAGTAATTTTTGGAACTAAATGCAAAACTAATTTCTTCAAATTAACTTCCCCTCAATAAGTATTTTAGCAAAGGTCCTGATTTAACTACAGAACTGTTGTGACAGCATTGGTGGTAAAAGTGAGTACTTCCCCAATATACAACCATGTTTCCCAATATACAAACATATCTGTATGCTTCCATGTGAAGTGCCAAACAAGAAAAATCTGTTTCAATGTCATTCTCTTACTACATTGTGTTGAAATTATTAAATGAAATAGAAGTTATTAGTATGCTAGGGGTGTTTTTATTGAATAGGAAATCAATTAAACCTACAAAACTCTACATGTCCTTTCAACCAAACATGAGAAGTATAGCCTTTTCAATACCCTATCAAAATGGACAGCTGAACTGGAAAAAGCTAGATAAAACTGACCCAGGGCAAGAGAGAGTGAATGCTTTAGAAAAATTGTTTTATCTGGAACACCCCTGGTCATCCAATGTACCTGCAAATTAAGGATAGGCAAGAAAATGGTTCAGCTAGTCAACACCAGGTTGTAGCTATTCTGTCCCAGCCAGCCCTACCTCTGCTTGCCGGGTGAGGAAGGAGGCATGTTCACTGATCAGAATCCTCACTGGACAGATGGCTGCTGCCTGTCAGCTGTGGGCTGGCCACACAAATGAGTCTGGAGCACTGTACAACCTTCAGGCAGTACTTCGTATGGGCCTGGCTCAGATTAATTCTGTTCTTATATTCAGAATTTTGGACTCCTTTGATACTATTGATTGCCCAAACAGCGTGAGACCAAGAATACATATAAATAAATGAAAAATGCCCTTAAAGTTGTCTCAAATATTTCACCATTCTTTCTCCCAGGTATATGTTTTGTGGGGGGGAAACCAACCCTCTCAAATATATCCAGTACATGTTACTGGAGAAATCTGTACACTCGTTGCACTGAAACCTGCAACTCCTTGTTATATAAATGTACTTACACTGCTCTCCAAAATCAGCTCCTGGTCTCCTTAGCAACACAGACTGCAAAGAGCTCACCAGCCTGGTGTTCTGTTGCATGTACAAGCTTCCAAGTCAACTGGAAGATTTTTGGTTTAGGATTCAGAATTTCCCTTAGGCAAGTTCAAGCTACTGGTGAGGGACATTCTTCTTTTGCAGATGGTCTCATAAAAGCTATAGTTCATTGAAATATATAAACAATGAACCAACAGGTGCTTCAGAGAAAAAGAGAATTTTCATGGCAGAAGACTCATCAATTTACTCCCTTCCTCCTCCCCATCCCATGCCTCTCGACTGTAGAACAAAATACTTTAATACTGAAACTCATTTCTTTAACATAGCTCCCCTTAATAACTTATTCACATAAGGATGCAAGAATGTATACAAGAATAATACCATGTCTTTCCCAAAGCTTCTAGAAATTAATGCATTTTTCTTGTATTGTAAGACAGAAATGTGAGAAATCTTATTTATTATTACACCTGTCAGTGCTTGTGAGGTGCTGTTATAAGACTAATGGTTACCTAATACTATCATGCCTGGCTTTAGCCATTGAAGATTTAAATTGGTTCTGGAAATGAAAATCTCCTTTTAAATCATTCCTTCCCCAGTCCCTTCTAGTTAGCTTGAGGTTTTGTTTGGGGGTTTTTTTGTCTTGTTTTTAAACTTAATTTTCATGCTAGTTCTGTACACACACAAAGCAACAGTAATTTCATTTAGATTTAAGACCGAGATTGTTGCATTTCATCAGTTGTCACTGCACTCCACTGCATTCCCTGATGCCACCAAATTGACAAGGAAATTACTAATTAAGGCAACATCACGTGCGTTAACATTCAAATATTATGTTACTCAAAATATTTACAAGCTTCTTGATTCATTTGCACTGGGCTGAGAACTGAGAGAGGGAACACAAGGATGATCAGTCTCTTAGGTCGGGTGGCTTTGAGCTGCAAGCCCCAGGGTCCTGCCTTTCCCTCCAAAATAGGCCGGTGGGAAAAGTGATACAGCAATGTGATCACTCTGCACTTCTGGACAATTTCCTTTTTCCTATGTATTTAAATACACAGGGAATAATCCCTCTATTAAAGTGAGGCCCACTACGTGAAGATGGGCAAAGGTTCAACTGAAGGGAAAGAAAAATATGTTCTTGTACCAGGAGATTTTCCTGCCTGAACAAGCGGGGAATGGCTTTGTGGCTCATTTGCTGGAAAGCTCTGGGACCTGGAAGAATGGGTAAGCATGTGTCAAACACACATACCCCAATCCCAAATTTTCCTTAGCAAAGGAAGTCAGGATGGTTTTGTTTTCCTTCATGGGTGTAAATTAAGGAACAAACCTTAAAGGTCTGTGATTGAAGCCTTGGAGCGGAGAAATTACACTGCCCAACTGTGCTGGTAACGCCAGGCTACACACGCCTCCCCATCTGAGGTCTGGGAGCATGTTGTCTTTGTACTCTCTGTACTCTTGACTTCTCAGCAGCAAAACATGGCTGGGTCTATCGCTGCTTTATTAGCATTTCTGCTCCAGAGCAATGCAAAACCACCGGCCCCAGAAAAAAAATATATTTAATTAGATTTTCCCACCACATCCACTTGGATCCAAGGGACTTGCTGAACATTGTGCTGCCTCCAGGTAATGTAGGAGAAGGGCTTCTCCAGTCTGTAACAAACTCCTGCCAGGAGGAGTTTACTCATGTTACTGTAATTCTCTGTAAAATAAAATTTAGTCTGACAAAAAGCAGCTGCAAGTGAACAATACTGGTTTCTGATGAAAACTTGAATGACTGGATTGTATGCTGGGTATGATTTTAAACAAAAATATTTCTTGTGTGTAACTTGTGACTAACTTCAGTTGTCTTATAGCAAAACTGTAGACGAAATAAATGTAAATGATTTTACAAATAGATTTTATAGCTGTCACAGGATATGTATTACCTTGAACCTAGCAGCACACATACCATTTTTCACTGTTAATCTGTAAATAAATTTTAATTAGCGAGAATATCTCAGATTGGAACAAGTAAGATCTTTGATTCTCATTTTCCCCTCTGTTCGTCAGAATAGGAGAAGTTGTTTCCAGATCTGTCATTGCAAGCTAAATAAAAAACAGAAGTAAGAAATACATGAAGATTTTCCTTTCTGTATACTGTTTGCTTCCCAGTCTCTTTTACCAGCCTCTTGACCTGAAAGTAGTTTCCAGTGAGAAGCTGCACCAGTCAAAAACATGGAGAAATTTTGAAATGCAGCAAGATAAATGTTTAATCAGCATTGCCTTATTGATTATTTTTTGACAATGATAGCGCATTAGAGAGATCTGCTCATTTCATTTAATGTTTTGTGTTTGTACGAGTGATTGTAACTCATCCGTCATTCACGTCAGGCAGTTATGTGGTTACGGAGTGAGGCGAGTCCTCATTTAATTGCCCTTTGCTTATGCAAAATGCTAGTTATGAATAGTTATTTGGCTTGGTAGTAAGTGGTGGCTAAATGTATTATTCTACAAAATAATTTATTAACTAAAGATCAGAGTATTCAAACAATTCAAATTGACTTTGTGTGTTCATTCTGTTTATGAATTAATTTGATTTACATCTTCTGTTTATAGATGGGCTGGTCTCAATAACAAAAAGCAGAAAAGCACCTGAAATTATTTTGGGGAGTTTAATGTAGAGAATAAGTTCAGACAAATCTTTACCTATGGCTAACCATAATGAGAACTACCTGAATTTGAGAGCACCCCTAAACCATGTAGAAAAATAATTAGATTTTCCTCCATATAATTAAAATCTGCACTGTAAATGCATATGCACATGGGATTAGAGGCACATTTCCACGTGAAACTTTACCTCTGGCATTTCCTGACTTTTGTGCGGTCTTCAGGTTTTCTTAACTTGGTGTTTTTACTTTTTTGAATGGAATGTTTGTTTGTGCTGCGGACAGATAATGATCAAACATCTGCCTGTGGATACACACAACATGTAGCAGCCAACTGCTTGCAGGCTTCAGCAGGGGAGGAATGCCCAGTTTTGGGGTCCAGAAACACCAGCCCCTACTCAACCACACTAACTACTTTTTCATAAATAGGCTATAGACTATATTCCTTCCAGCAGAGGGCAGTGGAATGGCAGATGTACGTATATAAAACAGTATTTTAATGTAATTTAAGAGAGAAAATTCAAATATTCATTGAAAAAAAAAATTAAATGAAATAGACAATAAGCAAGAGAGATCATTTGCATTGCCCTTCAGGCATAATGTGATTTTCCTTTGGCTTTATTTCAAGAAATACAGAGGAGACCTTTTGATTAACAATGGTATGCCATTATGAAAAAGACTCTAGTGCTTAAGAATTAATACAAAGTGAATTTCTGAACTAGAAAAAAATGTATTCTGAATGCCTTAATCACAAAAAGTCTCATTTTTGTGTGGCCTGGTTTAAGGTGCATCTTTTTGACAAATATTAGATTAGTATTTTCTGTCAAAAGAACAGAATCCATTAAGGTACTGGCCATAGTATTGTTTCTAATAAAAAACTATGCAGACACATAAAGGAGCCATGGCTTTAAATACTTATTGTGAGATATGATGTTCAGTTTCAGATTTCTGACCTTTGCAAAGCGAAAAATGCTCTCAAAATTGTAAGACCCTGTGGCAGGTTGGAAATCACATGGCCTGAGACTGCAATTGCATAGTTGTGAATAAGTAAGACTCAAAGCCTTTACTGATAGCTATGAATTAGCTTTTTTCATTGCATTTTCTTGTAGAATATCCACTCCGAGAGTTTGATGTTTGACATCTGAAGCTTAGCAGCTTTGGTGGTATATGCCTAAAGCCAGAGGCAACCGCTAAATGAACGTGCTTCTTACTCTCATGCAGGATGAGCTTCTGTTCTCTTAGAGCTTCCTCTAGAAATCTGTTTAAATGAAATTGCTCCTTCTTATAGCTTCCTTCATTTAAAGCAAAAGAACAGCAGAATTTTCAGTGCAATTGAGAGCAGCAGCATTCAAGTAAAGCAGTGCCACAACCAATACCAGTATTTGATGGGAATGCTTGAAAAGAAAATAAATGTAATAGCTGATTGAATCCTCATTTTCTGGTCTCCCTTCTAGATTGAAGGTGCATGATTTAATGTCCATTTAACATGGTTTCTAAAACCAGAATCTGTTTTTTTTTAAACACTTTTTATTGACTAAATTTAATCCAGGCTGTTTGCACAGTAAAATCTTCTAGATAATACAGTCATCCTTAAAAAAAAAAAAATCCTGAAGAAGAAAGAGGGGTAGCAAAAAAATGGGAACCTTTAATCTGAAATAAAAAGATATATTGGCATGACATTTAATTGTCTGTTTTTTTCCCTACGTCAGTATTGTACAGAATAACTGTGTTCCACATCCTCATTACTGATCAGCTGAATCAGTTGTTAGTTTAGGGTGATACACAGTGTTGTTCTATTCCTAAAATGGAGTAACTCCAAAGACTACTTTCTAAATATTTCATACTTTTTTCATACTATAATTTCCTCTAGAATTAACCAACATGAAACTTTTTTCATGGGTTTGCATGGCTGTCTTTTGCACTTTTTTTAAAGTGTGTGAATGCATTTTACATTTTCATAATATTTTATAACTTTTTTCTATTTCCTTTGCATTTGTGTGAAAGAGATGGATGCCAATGAATAATCAGGGTCAGGAGAAAGATACTAAGTGAGTTCTAGATGTGAATGTAAAATTCTAGTTGTGTATAAGCCATGTTCTGAGCTAAACTCATTAAATGCATTTCAGATTTGAGATATTACCGGTAAGCAAAGAATCAAATTTCCAATTCCAGCTATTTACTTCATATAAACATCCTGGCTGCAAATTAACCACAAAAATGTTGGATGAAACCATCTAAATCTACAGTGAATATCTAGCCAAAAGAATTATGTTCTTTACCGGTACATCTCAAAACTCTCAGTGAGTTTGCAGTCTGTTTTGTTTTGCTTGCCTTATATTTTCAGCTATCCATAAACATCAGCCTTTGATGTATATCAGCCTTACTACTAATGGTAACTCTGGAGTAATGGACTGAGCCTCCTATTAAGTAAATAAATCTGCTCTTAACTTCCAGAATTATAAATAACATGAGGAATGTCAGGGCAACCTTGGGGTAAGCCAAGTCTTAGCACAGCTGCTGTGACCTTCCATGTCAGCATCTTAGCCTTTATCAGTGTTTGATTTGTGTACAACATGGAATTTCTTGAGTTTGACATTAATGTAATTTTATTTCTTTTTGCTACATATTAGGAAAATTTAAAAAATAGCAAATATTTCCAGACTGCATAAGGTTTCCTAGGAGGTTTGCTTGGGAGGTCTCTGACAGGTAATTCATAATAAAGAGAATTACACCAGTTTACTCCCATACAAGGCAAACACTGTAGCCATATCGTAAGCTTCCGTGAACTGAAGCCACTGTGCTCACTATAAAAGTTTATCTTCTCTGACCTACCGCATAGGACACAGAGCCAGAAAAGAAGCTTTGCTTATATGCAAAGCAGTGAATAATGGAAGTTTTGTAGGAACTAATCCTCTTCCCACTGCAGTTCTGTACTTCAATTAAGTGTTCTTTAATTAATGTCTAATTTTAAACATGCAATTAGTCAGAGTGAGAACAATAGACCTACCTGTGCTTAATTTCCTTGACTTGTCAAAGCTGTACTGACTTTAACAGAACTCTAATCGAGTTTCTACAGTTCAGTAGTTACTGGATAAAAGCTAACTTAGGTCCTCAATGAAAGACTGAATTCAACTTTTCTTTGACAGTTCACTAAGGTTTTCTGAATACCTTTTATTAGGTATGTGTTCATTCATGTTACTGTTGGACTTTCCTAAAAACTGGGCCAGCAGCACCAAGATGCTTCTCCCAATGTCTCTACTGGGTTCAATTATTCCAAGTAGTAGAAATCACACTGCTTTAATTTTATAGCTCTTTAGGTTTTTCTGAACCAAGGCACTAATTTTTGAGGCAAGTATATCAGTAGTATTTAAAACCCCCACAGCTAAGAAGTATATAACATCATTCTGTCTTTGATTTTTATCATTGCTGATCTAGTTTCCGTCACTTCTGATGGTATACAAGGGTTTTTTTACCTGCTGTGTCCACTTTATGATTACAACATAGGTACTCTTGCCAGGGATAAAAACCTAGCCATTATGTAAGGACTGGAAATACTGCCCAATCATCAAATTCTTGTGTGTCAACAGCAATATGAATTCAAGGTGGCATCCAGAGAAGTTCAAGAAGCTATTCAGAGAATGCTTTGGTTTCCATGTCAAAACTCTGTCTTGTGAAGAGGATAATATTTTCTTCCGTTACTTTAAGTAGCAATACCTGCTTCGCATACTGCATTTTGGTCTAGACCTCTGGTTGTACCATATTTGCCAAAATTCACAATCTGAGTCTCAAGTTTAGATTTCTAAATCCTAATAAGGGTACTTACATAATTAACCTATGGATACCAAGAACTTATGGACACGTAGAAACCTGTTTTTTAATAAAATTCCCCCTCATGACTGCTGAAGGACTCATTAAAGAAAGACAAGTCTTAATTCAAAATGATTGACATGCCTATAATGTGATAGACACTAAAGCAAGATCTATAGAACAAATTTCTATACACTGTTGTGTAAAGATTCATTAGCCTCTGAGAATTTAGCCATGTAATGGCTCTGCTGTGGTTTCCTGGGAGCACAGTGATGCTATTTACCAAAGTATTTTCTGACACTATGTGCTTAAGTTAAAGAATCTGCTTATGTTTTGAATTATACACCTGTGGTTTAGATTTACCTTCGGTTCTTCTGATTGTCGTAGGTCCAATTAACAGAAGGGAAAATGCTGCTTATACTCTTTTCAATATATTACACTTTCTACTGTTTTAGCTCACATGGGAACCAGAGGAAATATTATGTTCCATTTTCTTTTAATTTCATGCATACTCACCGAGGTTATAATTGTAGGAGGCTTCATTACAGTGCACACTTTTCGGGTACTTTCACCGCATTTTATTCTCTCAGGCTCTGCCTGAAGGTGAATTTGTGTAGAATCCATTCAGCTATACACACTCTGAGTTATCGAAATGCAAAAAGCATGTTTCCTTCAATGAGAGAAGTTTTCCTTTGCTTTTCTTTCTGTCACTCCTTCCCCTATCCCTTATTCCTTCGACACACATGTTCAGGGAGTAACTTGAAATGTTTGTTTGTCCTATACACCATATTTCCTGAGAAATATATGTTTTCAGCTGTGTGAAAGGGAAAAGGTGGAAAACCTTGGAAGTTACCAAGAGTAAGAACATATCAAATGGTATTCATATCTGTGTGGGCAAGCAACCAAGAGAAGATGTATTTTCTGGGAGTATTTGTACTAGTAAAACTTAAATGCACAAATGTTTGCCTAAAGGTATGCTTAAAAAGTGCATTACTATGAATGAAGTAAATGTACTTAACATTTTAGGCTGTTCTTTTAGGCTGTTCCCCAAAGAGTATGTAGCTCTCTCTTAGTTTGCACTTGGCTCCCAGCAACAGCTCTACTCAAGGAAGATGCCAAGATAGACATTAGACTGAGTGGCAAATATTTTTACAGGTTGTCCTAGGGTCTTAGTCCCATTCAAGTCCAGATGCCTGAGTTTTCCTCCTGTAGGAAACAATACTGCTAAAGACAGCTGATGAACACCTCGCTATTGCACCACTCTGGGACCAGGATAGGACTAGAGCATACACCAAGATCTGAGATCTTCTCAGTTGTGCAGCACAGGCTACACTCATTCACATTTCTGCCTTGGCTTTGGCACTTGCTCTCTGGTAGCACCTGTCCAGTAAAGCACAAGTTTCCAAATTTACGTCAGCATATTTGGCTTCCCAAAACAGCACAAGGCTTACCCAGTCTCCAAGAAGATGTACATGAATGAGGAAAGTGCAATGCTTTGCACTGTAGGTGGTTGTTCAGGTATAAGTAAAACAAGGGTGAGATTCAATCAGATCAGAAATATAGCATTTTATGCTAGTTTTAAACATATTTTTCTGACTATACCTAGTGTCCTGGTTTCAGCTGGGATAGAGTTAACTGTCTTCCTAGTAGCTGGTACAGTGCTATGTTTTGAGTTCAGAGCGAAGAATGTTGATAACACTGATGTTTTCAGTTGTTGCTCAGTAGTGTTTAGACTAATGTCAAGGATTTTTCAGCTTCTCATGCCCAGCCAGTGAGAAAGCTGGAGGGGCACAAGAAGTTGGCACAGGACACAGCCAGGGCACCTGACCCAAACTGGCCAACGGTGTATTCCATACCATGTGACGTCCCATCCAGTACAGAAACGGGGAAGTGGGGGGCAGGGATTCGCCGCTCGGGGGACTGGCTGGGTGTCGGTCGGCGGGTGGTGAGCAATTGCACTGTGCATCATTTGTACATTCCAATCCTTTCATTATTGCTGTTGTCATTTTATTAGTGTTATCATTATCATTATTAGTTTCTTCTTTTCTGTTCTATTAAACCGTTCTTATCTCAACCCACGGGTTTTGCTTCTTCTCCCGATTTTCTCCCCCATCCCACTGGGTGGGGGGGAGTGAGTGAGCGGCTGCGTGGTGTTTAGTTGCTGGCTGGGGTTAAACCACGACACCTAGTCATGCCAGGCAGCCATTTATTCACTTAATCTGCTTGGTTTTTTCCACACATATTTTGATTTTGCCACCTAGCTCAGCAGAAAGGGGGTATTTGACCACAGAGCAGCCCAAGCAAAGACAAAAATGACAAAGAAGGGAAAACAATCCAACAAAGTGTTACTTTGCAACATGCCCTTTCCCTGCGAAGATGAGAAGCTGCATTTTGGCCATTGTTTGCTGTGGAGAAAGCATAAGCAGGGTGCAGAAGTTCAGTGCCAGCTCATTGACTAACAGGGCAAAACATGTGCAACAGGAGATGTCAAACCCCAGAAGTGCAATCAATCGTGTGTGCTGTTGCTGCACGTGTGCAGCTCTTCATGTGCCTCTGCAGAGGTGATAAGGTTCGTTATTCTTCAGTCGGATACTTCCAACAGTAGAGCTATTTCCGCACAGCAGCTGAACATGAAGCAACTTCGTTAGTGTATTTTGTCCTAGTAGGTTAATTGTACAGCAGACTAGGTTATTTGCCCACCTACTTTTCCTGCACATTAAATGGGGGATGAGTAATTATTTGTGGTCTGTTTGGAAAAAATGAGCTGTTTGTTTAGCACTTTGAAATCATAAATCAATATAGGCTGCAAATGTGATGTGCCCCCTACAGCTTCATTCAACAGAGAGCAGCATTGGACAGGGAAAAAAGGTGTCTCTCCCTGGCTCTTACATGTTGCCCTCTGCAGAATGTGGTAATGGGGGTGATTCTTTGTTTTGAGAACAAATATGATGCAAGGGGCCTTATTCACCACCTTCTGTGGACAAAGTGAGCAAAAACTAAATGAAGCAAGAGTAAGATAGAATTTATGGTTGTCTGGATCACTTTGACTTCCATGGAGATGACTATTCAGTTAGCAATCAGGTGACACAAGTATTTTCTCTGGCACTCCAAGGTTCTCTCCAGGCACACCAAGCTGATGTTTTCAGATAAACCTTTAAAAACAAATTTTTTTTCTTTATGGAGCTCCTTCTTAGGGTTTCTTCCAATGCTGGCTTTCAAATCCAAGGCTGAGGACTCTAAGTGAGATTCATTTCTCTGGCTTACACTGATGGACCAAATAAGCCAGTGTATTCCCTGAGGTAGCTTACAGCAGCTTTCAGGGATCCCTGATTCAGTGTTTTCCTTGAGCTTTTTTAGAGGTACAGCATTTCTTACCTCTTTTCAGCCTCGCACTACTCCCAGATTCTAGAGGTCTCCTTTTCCTCCACTCCAGGGATCTTCCCAGGGATGCTCTGGAAACAGGGAAGATTTACTACTACTTGTAGGGTTGCAGCTACGTCTAAGAGGCTGCAGAAAAAAAGAGCTGAATTAGGTTCCCTGCATTTACTATTTGCCAGCATTCTTTAACTGTTTATACCGGTGTAAAATATTCTGTTCAACAACTGATAAATCTTAACAAATCCCTGCATGAGTACTTTTAAGATATAGTCCCAAGAAGCTGTGGTTAGGTTTCAATTTTCAGGATTAACTCTGCCTTTTTATTTTCTGCCTATGCCATAAGCATAACACTCAAACTCAAGGAGTTAAACCAGTCTTTACAGTGAATCTAGAGCATATACTGATATATGTAATTTTGTAATTATAATTCTGAATTTTTTATTTTTTTTTCTCTTTGGCTTGCAATAATGTAGGTCTGTGGAGGGAGGGTGACCGAGATGGAAATTCTCTTACATTCAGTCCACCACACCTTGCCCAAAATACAAGGATGACTGTTACAATACTATAGCTATCCATAATGGAGATAGAAAGAGGGAGAAAGAGAGAGAGTGCTTTTTTCTTGTAATGAATATTAGGCATTTTACTTCCAAAAATTCCTTGTGAGTTCAGTAGACACAGTTTTATTTATAGTTTATTTTAGCTTTATCTTCTATACCATGTGACCCACACTAAGGGGACACCAGCAATCTTCACAGCAAAATGGAAGGAATAAGGAGAGACTGGTTATACAGGAACAGCTGCTTGTTTTCAGTAGCATCACTTGAGAGTTTTTCACATTCTCCTTCCCCGCCTCTCCCCAAATGTTCAGCCTGCTGTGTGCAAGCTGGGTGTTTACAGTTCAGGACTATGGAGGAGGAGGAAATATTTTGCCTATTGTTCAGTGACGTCAATGGCTTCGCTCCCAGTCACTTGAGGGACGCTGGTGCTTAGCAAATGTCAGTACACTGCTGCTACTGCATGTGCCTTACATTCTGCTTGCAGGAATTTAAGGTCTCTCCTTCAAGATAGATCCACTTGGTAGATGAGGCGGGTGTGAAAGGCAAAGAGCAACAGCCATGAAAAGCTGGTCTGCTGCTTTTTGCATGGGAAAGCATTACATGCTAGTTTCTTATTGTGGCATTAATATGACATATTTATTAGCATTAAATGCTGAATTTAGTATAAAATTGTCTTTTATCCTGCACCAAGTTCTTCCCTCTCACACTCTCTTCCTCTGTATTAAATCAGGGTTCTAAAAATAACACAGAAGACACTGACAATTTTATAATTAACCAGGATAAACAGTTAACTCAACATCTGACCATATTCAGTGTTTTTCTGATGTGCTCTCATCATGTATTTTGTTACCAGATATTGATAACTGAATTGCAGATGTATTTGCTGAAGATTTTTTAAGCTCAGGGCTGATTTTTATTTTTTTTTTATGCATGTTTTGTGAAAGTGTGCTACAGTTGATGTTCCTAAAGGGGCTGCAATTGGAAAGCCACGCTTCAACCAATTTATTTTCATTAAAACACATTTGATATTATTTTTGCTGAACTTTGCTGCCTATATTTGTGATTGAAAAAAAGGATATCTGCAGCCATTGTGTATGTGTGCAGGAAACTGGGTTTTTAGAAAACACTGAAAAATTGTTCCTTGGTGTCAGTGTTTTATGCTAAGTTTTTATAGTTGCAGTTGAAGAGGTTGATTTTGAAAAAAATTATCCATAATATGTCTGAACAGAACTGTGACTCTGTACAGGACGAAAAGTTCAGCCTACTAATTATCTTGATGTGAGACCCTGGATTTGTTTCATAATGATGAAATAAGCCCTGTGAAAACTTCAAGTATTTTAAGGGTTTATTAAAGGTTATAGTATAGCGGTAGCACTATACTGATACTTTCAGATAAAGGGAGAACATAAATAGATGATGCCATTTTGTAGGGCAAAAATGGGAAAGCGAAAAGCAAACAGTGGTGAATACCGAGACTAGCATTGGGGTTATAGTGGTAAATAAAAGGGTGAGACAAACTAGTATCGGTGCCTTCTAGGTCTTGACTTAGCCACTGATCATCATCCATTGCCTACAGGGATATACAGAGTCACAGAAAAGATGCCATAGGTAGCCTGGCTTTCTGTGCTGAGAAATAACTTGTAGCTGGTTTCAGGTAATATGCACTTAAACCTATATACTTTACTTTTTAAGTTGCTCATATATATGAATCATTCACCGATCAACAGAAGAGGGCCTTACTCCATAATGCTTCCACACTGAAACTAGTAAGAATTTTGCTAGTAGACAACTGAAGAATGAAAATAAATATGATCAATAGCATCTATTCCAAAAATGTCAAAAGAACACCAGATTTCAGAAACGATGCTCAAAGCTAAGGAACAGCACTGGAGTAGAGATTTGCCATAATTTGGCTTACTTCTGCATATAATTTACAGTAAGTCTTTAATTATAGGGTCACATGATTCCCTCTTTTTCTTCTCCAAAGTGTTTAATTTTCCCTCCAACCTGCCTGGACCTCAGCAAGAGCAACAGTCTAAGGCAGCAGCTATTTTTCCTGATCTCAGTCCTAGAGAGTGGTCCTACAACAGTCTGCAGAAATTCAGGAGAAGTTTGTGTTGCTTTGACTATGCTCAACGCAGGCAGAAGTTTCAGAAAAATAAACTAAAGAGCTCTGTCAAGTCTATTTTAAACATACATGAATTGCAAATTTTCAGATTTTTACAGCTTGCCCAGCTGAAGTGGTCTTTCTTGCAGAATAAAAAGGCACGAAAAGAATTAATCTGCCATCTTCATTTCATAGTGTGGAGGCCAAAAAGATTCTGAATAAAACTGTTGTAAGAAGTTTTAAATAAAGGAAATAATAGACCGTTTGGTTTCCAATATAATTTTATTACTTAAAAGCTCAGCCCCGAGATGATACTCAGCAGGGAAAATTTCAGCCCAAACACTTAAAGCTGGAGACATTATGACAAAGAAAGTGTTAAAAAGTCAGACTGCATACTGTATTACTAAAGTTAGGTTTAAGAGGCTGAGATACAAGCACAGATGATGTAGGGTAAGAGAGGAGAGTTTAGAGTCTCTCTTTAGAGTTTAGATATAAATCAGGATGGAATGTAGGGAAGGGTTTTTTCCTGTCCTCTTGGTTAGAATAATAATTTCAGAATGGTAAATGATAGAATAACTAAGAACAAGTGTTTGGACAAGTTTTCCTCTCAGTTTCTGGACATGCAAATATTGCCTGAAGCATCACTCCTAAAAAACATAGTCTCCTGAGGTCTTTATTATCTGGGTACAGAGTTTAACTGTATTTTTGTTAGCTGTAGGTGTCATATTACGTATATACAACAACTTTGTGCTCAAGATAGGGGAAAAGAAGGTGGGAGCAGGGGGCACAGTTGTTTCATTTTTATGGCAGAATCTCCACAAAAGTTCAGGATAGCAATATTGTTTTCTTTTGTCAAACAACATCTTTTCCCATAGGATTTACAGCTCCAGTTACATGTAGTAGATATTATGAATAGGGGTTTTTATACACCTTAAATTATAGGAGCAAATATATTCTGGGAAAAAAAATATATACCTGCTTTACTTGTTTGCTTGCACAATCTAAATCACCACACTTTTGACTTTCTTAGATCCCAGGTGTTTTGGGTTTGCTTCATTGATGTATAATGTGTTTTTAAGTAGCACACAACTGCAGAATATGGCCCAACAGACAACTGTCAGAAAAGGAGGTGTCAAGCCACCCAGAGCATAATCCTTCTTCAAGAGGAGGATAATCAAAAGATCAAATACAATTTATTTTTTCTGATTTACTGTACTGGGTGTGGTCAAGATGATAAATACCTGGCAAGATTTCGAAGTATTCTGGGAAATCTGTTTCAAATCAGTGTTGAATGTTGGCTTCACCATCCAAATACAGAGTAAAGAAAGCCTGTTGCAGTTCCACTGCTGTTATTCCAGTCACTCTTTAGTCTTTCAAAATGAAAACAACTGTTAAAGGCAGGTTTGTGAGCATTTATCAAGGTGGTGTCACCATCATCACCTCTCTTTCAAGGAGGAAGCTATTGAATTCAATGAGTAGATTACTCCTGATGAAGAATGTTTGGTATATCTTCTGCAAAGTATTGCCAATTTATTTGTGAATCCTTCATCAGCGTTTGTACCAAAGGCAATAAGTCCTAGAATTCTTCTTTATCTGTTAATTACAGAACACCCTGGCACTTCACTTAAGAAGCATTTTTTATAATACTAACTCAAAACAAATAATCTTTTTGTAGATCAAAGGCTCACCTTTTTTCTATATGGTCATCTTACCTCATGGATGGTTCTCAGTTTTGGACAGAAACAGGAGATTAAAAGGTTTTCTGAATTTGAATAACAACAGATTTACCATCACCGCAGTCCCCCAGTAACTGTTCCATGATTTTTCAAGACATTTTCAGGAACAGCTCATCATCTAATGAAAAGGAATGTAGTGTTAAAGATTATGAAACATAATATAGAGCATGAAATGTAATATTTAGTCTTCCCTAGAGGCTTTTACATAGATGCACGTATATATTTAAATATAAAATTAATGTAAAATGCACCATATCAAATTAACACAAAATACTGCTATGTTATATGTAGTTATAATTATCTTCTTCTTACAGGCAGGGACTGTAAGTCCCAAGAGACCAAAACCCAAACTATGCTTTGCATTTAGAAATCTTTTCATAACAGACATGTACAAAGACACATCCAAAATTATTAGTATAAATAGGAAACAGGTGGATGTTGAAATACTCTTCACTTAACCTTGATTTGTTGTCCCCCACTAACCTGTAAACAGACATCTTTCTGCCTTTCACCTTCTAAAGGAGTTTCTAAATCAGGCTTACATTTCCTTTACTTGTCTTAAAGATTTTTTTCTAACAGCATCAAATAGCTGTTTGCCAGATCTCAACTGTAACAGGGAGGAGACCTGTCATCACCCATAGGAAAACAATGAATTGTGTCTAGCCAGAAAATAAAGCGAGTACTTTCTTCACATAATAAACTAGTTCTTGGCAGAGCCAGTTTTTCAAGCAGACAATATAGAAAGAAGAGTATGTCATGAATTCTGTTGTTATGATAACACCGTCCCCTGTATACCAGGGATAAGAGGTTTTAGAAGCAAAATCTATTGCAAGTCTTTTGGAAAAAAAAAAAAAAAGTATTACATCACTTTCTGCTTCAGTGAGGGTGGGTAGAGACAGAAATGAAGAGAGGGAGTTTTAATTCCTCTCTCCTTCCCTCCCTCCTTCCCTTCCCTTCCCTTCCCTTCCCTTCCCTTCCCTTCCCTTCCCTTCCCTTCCCTTCCCTTCCCTTCCCTTCCCTTCCCTTCCCTTCCCTTCCCTTCCCTTCCCTTCCCTTCCCTTCCCTTCCCTTCCCTTCCCTTCCCTTCCCTTCCCTTCCCTTCCCTTCCCTTCCCTTCCCTTCCCTTCCCTTCCCTTCCCTTCCCTTCCCTTCCCTTCCCTTCCCTTCCCTCCTCCCTCCCCTTCCAGCAAGACACCTGTCTAGTGCTCTTCCTCTGTGTACTGTAGCTCCTTCATTTTAAACTACTGCAAAACAATTAAGAAAATCCATTTTAAAATAACCTATAATGACTAGCTCAATTAGTTTTTAGGATGATATTCATATTGTTAGAAAAATAATTCTGAAGTACCTCAAACGTATGAAATGTGAAAATCTCACCTGTTGGTAACACTGTTAAGTTACGTGGTTGCTTCGGTCGTTCCTGTGATTGTAGCCCATGTTTTGGAGAAAATCTGAGAGTGTGAAATTATATTCATTACAGTTTTATATCCACCTCTTGACCTGTTGTAATGGCCTGGGCTTTACTCTTCAGGCCCCTTGAGAATTGCTTTAGCGTAGTTGTTTTCAAGATTTTTTGTGAGCTCCACTACACCATGTGTAGTGATGGCTCACAGCCTGGACTTGCCAGGAAAGCAGAGGACCATTCTAAGGTGGGCATTTCTCTCACTTGGGCTCGGACTGAAGACAAGCTTTGCCTTTCAGGCATAAAGCATATTGTTATACAACAGTTTCTTCAGTAAGAGAGTGGTCGCTAAGGAATAAGCAGCTAGCTGTTTTCATGAAAATCAAATGGAAATAAAAAAAGAGTGAACCTCTTCAAATAAAGGAGAAGAGTATAGACCTTGTGGGGAGCAATAATGCCACTATTTAATGTCATATATGATTCCTAAATAAACATTATCATAGGATATTAGCATTAAATATCTTTATAATAGTGTCTCAGATCTTCTGGGAGTCCCACTGTATTTTACAGACTATTTCTCAATCACAACTGCAATGCAGTGGGTGGAACATTACAGCTCTCTGCATCCAAAAAGGTACACAGAAGCTTTCAGCAGAATGCTGTGTACAAGAAGGACAAAAAAACCAAGCTAGCAATCAAATTGGAAGCTGGCAAGGAAATATGGAGGGGGAAGGGAATAAAACATGCTTTTTAATTTCTAAATAGTAAGATGTAGTTTCATTTCTCCTCTACAAGATAGCAGCATGTCAGCATGACGTGCAAGTTTCATGTCAGCATACTAGCCACAGGGTCTTCAAGTAGCTGGTTTATTTGAGGGGGAGGAAAAGAGAAACAGATAAAAGGAGACTGGAGGAGGGGAAATTTGGCATACTGTTAATCCATTAAAAAGTTTGGGAGAATGGTGCACGTTGGAAAGTACCTCCTCCCCTTTCCAGGATAGCGTGGGAAATGGGATAAACACCAGATGCAACACAGAGGAGGGAAAGTAATGCCTGGAGGGAATGGTGTCACTTGATACTTGGGGGGGGGTAACTGGTCCTGAAGGGAGAGAGCAGGAGGAAGAAGACATGATGCCACATACAAGAGAGAAGCTGTTAGAGTTTGGGTCTAGCACTTGGCGAGAAGACCTGCTAGAGCTTAGCAACAGGGAGGATTCTCATACCTCAGGTAGGGAAGTTTGTCACAAGAAAGAGTGTGACTCCACACCTGGCATAGGAAATGTGCCCTAATACAGAAATGGATGCTGACATTTATGTCCAGGCTCAGCCTGGTTTGAATTACGGGACCACTGTCAGCATGATGGAAACTCAGCTTTGGAGGGACAAAAAGTTACCCCAGTTTTGTGACTGGTTGGGACTCTGTTCTATCACTTGTGGCATGGGTGATCAATGACATGCTGCAATGCTGAGCCACTTGGAGATGCTGAAAACTGAAGAAGCAGAACGATGTCATGATGAAGAGCAGAGATCCATACGACCCCAAAGCTGGGGCACCTTTTCCGCTCACACTCCCAAGGCTGCATGCAAGGCTAAGGGGAAGACATCAGGATAGCACTGGGAATTGTGAGATGGCTATGCTGTCTATGCCAGATGTAGTATGTTAGCCCAGGCTGAATAGATCTCTACTGGCCATCATTTAAGCTCTTTCCATAAAAAAATAGGTCATGCAGCTCTCATGTTAACAGGATCAAAATTTTATGTCAGCCCCCTTACCAGTAATGGTCCAAAGGAGAGAGGAACCATAAACTGCCAAGTGCTGTAATCTCAGTATAACCCATGTAATTTACAGCCATTTTTAAATTTTATTTTTCTTTACAGAAGATTTTTATCAGTTTTCTGTTGCTTATAAATGTTTTTGTAGCATTTACTACCACAGAAGTAGTACTAGAAGCATTAATTTTTGTATTATATTAGTCCCCAGAAACTCCAGTGGGGGTTGGGATATGTATAAATACCAAAAAAAACCCCCACATGATCTTTGCCCTGAGCAATTTACATACTGAATCTTGTTGCAGTTAAATCATGCTTCATCCATTCTCCTAAACCAAAATGCTTAATAATGAGTAAAGGAGTTATCCTGTAATTACAACAGGATTCCTATAGTGCATCACTCTCTTTTTCAATTCTTTTTTTTCTGTTCATTTATTGTCTGTAGTTGAATTACATTGCTTTTTCACTCCATCCCAAGAACAGGTAGGATTCTCTTGCTACTTGCTACATATAATCAGATCAGCACAGAAAAGCTTTTTTTTTTTTTTTTCTTCTGTGTGAAAGCTCTTTTCCCTGAGTGGTGAATTAAAAAAATTCTTACACTTAAACAGCACTTTTAATTTCTTTCCTACACATATAACACACTGTTTTATCTTGATAGCCTAACATGGGAATTGCCACAGGAATACTTTGTTCTATTCCCTTTGACAAGTTACTGTCTTTGAATATTACCTTATTTTCTTATGGAAGGATGGCTAGGTATGATGTACCCCCAAAACAGCAACTCTGTAACAAAACATTATTTCACACAGGATCTTTATGCAGGTTTTTTACGTGGGAAGCCAGGCTGTGGTGTATAAACCTGTCAGGCTCTCACGGAGGATTAGCATGGCTGTCACACTGTGTACAAAAGATTGCTGAATTATGTCAACATGAACAGTACATCAGTCCTGCTGCCTCCTAGATTGCCACATGATCAATATTCTCCCAGTCCTCTCTTCCATTTCTGACAGCCATTTAAGGCAGCACTGTCTGCTCAGCTAAGATGTCTGCTGTTTCCCTTTAGTGCCTTTAACAAGGTGCATCAGGATGATTTTCTCTGGATAACTGAACTCTTCTCTTACTGTATCTACTTGTGGTGAATATGTGAGTGGCAAAATTTTTCTGTGTCTCCCATCAGTATTTGTGATTGAAGAAAGGACAAGAATGAGGCAGGGTAAAGATGAAATTTCACAGACCTATAATGAGTACGGGAGTGTTCAAGAGAGGGAGAAGAATCTTCCATTTCACTTCATTTCTCTTGCTGCTCCAAAGAGGAAGCATGGGTGAATGATGCTAGTGGGCAGCTGTCTACCCAAGTGCATCTGCATGCAGGAATTTCTTATGTTAAAATATGTCCTTTGAAATGGAGACCAAATATAATCAAACTGAAGACAGGATGGCTATCAGTTAGCAAAGGGATGAGAAGAGGAGGAGGAATGGGTATTAAGGTTGGAGGGCAACACAGAGAAGCAAAGAGTAGCTCTGAAGTGAGGTTCAACAAAGCAGCAACAAAACAGCAAAGTTGACTAGGTTTATGAGGTGTTTATTTTACAAATAAACTCTTTTAGTGAAACTTAAAAACAAGGAAGGAAGATGTATTCAAGATAGGTCACACCTCAGCAAACGTAAGAGTGCCATTAATGATAATGACATAACTGTTGGGCTGAAAATGTTGGGCTTGGTGTCCTGGTGAGCCTGATGAACGGGTTTGGACAAACAGGCAAAACCTGAGAATGAACCAGAGCAGAGGAACTTTGGCTGGGTGAATATAATGGCTCTTACTGAGGAACTGCTCAGAGAAATCTAACAAATATATTTAAGCAGGGTGTTTGTAGGTGGAATAAAACCAGCATGCTATTAGTTTATTGTCTTCCTGTAAATACTTTGGTTTTAACTTAGAAATGAACATATTTGAGCAATGTTGAACAATAAGACTGTCAAATTGCCCTGTTCACCTCTTTCATACCTCCCAAAACCAGACGGAAAGAGCAGAAACCAGCGGGCATGCTAGTTAAGCATAGTGGAGAGGTGCTGTGGTCTAACCTTAAGCTGTACGAGAACCATACTGTTCCAGCTCCAGGAGAGGCAGAAGACTGGAAAACAGAGAGGTTCTCATAGTGAGACTAGCCAAAGGAAGGAGGAAAAACTACACCTATAGCAGATGAACTAAACGGATGAGTTCTGTAGCCATTACATTTTAAAGAGGATCATGTACTTAAATTTTATTTGAATGCCCATCCGAAAGTCAGCATGCCCTTGGCAGTACCTTGCAGCAGGATTTGTTTGTAAAAACACCCTTAATCCCTAGTGAGTTTGATTTGACTCCAAGTTCAATATAAAGGGTCGTAGGATCATAAAAAATACTTAGACTGTTGCATAAAATTAAGATTCTCTGCGCTGCTTCAGCTGAATATGTTTTTCTGTATTTTTTATTTTACTGCTGTGTAGGCGGTAGGTAGACTTTCTGACATCATTAATTCAACGGTTTTCTCTAATCCTACAGGTGTACAGATTACATTTTCAAACAAGTAAAGTATTTCTACATGTATGCGCTAATAGTGATTATTTTAAGTTTCTCTGAAATACGTGTGGATAGACTGTAGTCATAGCTGTCATTATTACAAATCTTTTTTGACAGCAAAAGTCTGAAGGAAATATGACTGGACATCAATTTGTCTTGTTAGGCATGCACAAATTCGTTTGGTTGCTACGACAAATGCTCCAAAGCCACATGCGACACTCAACTCTCATAGCACAAATGATAGAAGGCAAGGTAGAATAAAATGAAGGAAATGTTTATTGGTCTTCAGTGTCTTTCCAAAGCAGTCTATCCTCACTTTGCCTGTTTTCCCCATTCTCTAAGGTTTCTTCATCTGACCACTGTGGAACAAAACTGGAAAATGTCTAGTGTGTAATACAGAATGAGCCAACATAAATTTAAGTTAATGCATAAAACCAGGCGTGCTGTCCTTTCCCCACAACCTGCTGCTTTTTCTTTCCAGTACTGCTGGAGGAAGAATATTTTTTGTTCGTCTGAGACACTTTTTGGGCCATTCCCATTTCAAAATACTGAGTGTATCTTTTCTAATAGTCAAGTGAGTCAACTTGTACAGACAGTTAACCATTTTCTTATGCTCTAAGAAATTTTAGAAGGAGACTGAAGACCAATTTACATATTCATATTCTCAATAAACACAAGGTTGTTATATTAATAGAAGCTGGAGAAAAAATCCAGTAGCTACATTCAGGAAGAAGGTGGCCCATGACTTTAAATGAAAGTAAGTTGAGGAAAATTGGCTTTCTAGGAGGCAAAGTTAAGTATGCAGTAGAAATCCTTCACAATGAGCAGATATTCATAGCAATTTTGTGTAAAAAGCATGGTGCTAAGGAAAATAAACCAAAACCCAACAAGTCATCAGGTCTATAGGGTTCAAATATTCCAAAACTTGCAGACCGAGTTGGCAGTTGCTGCTCATAAGGTAATTCAAGAGTGGAATATCATATGGTGTTAACTGTCAGGACTGCTTTGGTAGCAATGTGTGTGGGAAGCCTGCACAGAGCCTGCCTGCAACGTGCCTAACAACCAAAATTGTTTTGCATTACATTCACCCGCAAATTGAAAATATATGCAATATTTATTCTAGTATAGTTTTTGGCATAGTTTACACCTCTAACACTTTGAACAATTTAAGCAAGCCTGGGGATCTTATCGAGGGCAGTAAATTAGAACATTTTGTTTGTAGAAAAAGGATTTGCTGTACTCCACTGCAAAAGCCAAGCCAAAGTTGAACTATGTCCTTTAAAAAACAAAATAAAACCTTTTCATAAGATAAACTGTCTCCATCTAGAAAACAGTTAAATAATGACCTTATTGACAGCAGCTGAACAAACTTGCCATAGAAAAATGTGAAATTTTCAATGCGTTTGGCTTAAAGTTTTTTCCCCCATTTTATTACATTATATAAATATATTTCTATAATGTATACAGACCCTCACTGGCATTTGAAAAAACAAACACAAATCTTGGAAACTTTTTATAATGATTTCAAGTTTTTCAAAAGTTTACTTTTACAAAATCCTGAAGTACATATGAACCTTTCTGTCCTTTTAAAATAATATGTATATAGAGTTATGGACTATGTTTTAGACTGTGAAAATAAAAAAGATGTTTGCATGACTAAAACCTTCATGCAGTTTGGGTGGACATGGCCACTTGGAACTATTGACAACAAGCACTGCAAGCTACATAAATCCTCAGTGAGGCTTTCAAAACAAGGAAATTAAGTTCAACCTACTTCAGAATATAATTCGCTGATGTCCTTTGGCGCTATCACAGAAATAGCTTTTCTCTCCTCTACTTTTTGTCCAAGCTGTTACCTATATTCTCTCTACTGTAATTTACATTACCCCCATTTTTTGATGTGTTGATTTTTATGAAGCCCCTGTGAGATAGAGAAATACTTTTATAATCTCGTTATAAGAGAACAAAAGCATTGTAGAGCCAGGATACTTGCTGAGTTTTTACAATATGTATTGTAGTAGATCAGCAAGTTCATTCAGCGTCAACTAAATCCCAAATGGAGTACATCAAACATTGCACCATTTAGGGTAATTTAAGGAAAAAGCCTTGGGTTTTTTTCAGGAATACACAGAACTTTCTCATTCAAAACCTTGATTGGCAAAAGCTACTATGATTTTGTAGTAAAACAAAACAAACAAACAACAAAAGAAGAAAGAATCACAACTAAAAACTATAGCTCAAACATTAATCACCACTTTTGTAGTATAAATTGGTCATCCATAATGTACAATTCAGAGCAAAAGCTGGGCAAGCAGTCTTGAGTGGATCCCAAAGCAGATCAAATTGTCAGCATTTGTTCCTGGCAAAGAGGCCTTCTCAAGTGGAAGCAGACACCCAGCAGAAGATGTAGTCTTTAATATTTTTATCCTGACCTAAGGCTCTGTTAAGCTTATGTTCCATGAAAGGAAAAGTTAAGTAATGTAAGAGAAAAAGGCTAGTATGTTCTGGCTTCATGTTCCATTTAAGGAAACATCGTCCACAGAGTTTAGTTTCTATCTCTGCTTCATGTGGTTCTAGATATTAAGACAAAGATTTCTATTTTCTGCATTTGCTTTCTGTTAAACATCTGCTGATATCCAGTGGCAGAAATTGAGGGGGGTGGCGCTCTCTGTAGCACCCAGCAAGAGCCTTCATTTTCTGCAGGTGTTGCTTCCTCTTTTAAATTAAGTTCAGTCAGAAGAAGCAAATGGCAGTGTTTCTCTCCAATAATATGGCAATCAGGCTGAATATTTCAAATGTATTTGGATTTATTAGACTGTATTTGATTTATTTGGTTGAACAGCAATTCCACATAGAAAACCCAGCAGGACCTCACACAGCTCAAAACCCTGGTACTTTCTTCTGAAGCTAGTTTATACTCCTACCATTCAGCCATAGAGAAACCTAGGCAGACTGAGAAAAAAAAATGGAGAAACTGCTAGCAGCAAATTAAACCTGATCTTCCTTTGCATGTTTCAAGCACGAGTACCACAGAGAAAAAATAACTCACACATTCTTGTTTAGTTGTTCTTTTTCTATGTTTTCAAACATTTGTAAGACATTTTGTCTCTATGTTATTACTATGATTAAACGTGTTAATTAAAAAATAAGTTTAAAGTGCATAGTAAGGAGTGACAGACATTTGGAAACCTCTGGAGTCAGTATCTATCATTAAACTGACATGTTTTGAGATTTAGAATTGTTTGAATCATTTATTGTAAATGGTTTATTTAGACAAGACAGCAGCAGCTTGGAGAAGTACCCAAGCTAGCTTGATGTGACATAGCTTGAAGACCAGTGGCAGCTCAGCTGTGGCACTACAGCGCTCTGCATGGGCTAATTCATCTTGTTCTTGGCTGCTATTTTTCTTTGCCATCTTCTGCAATGATCCAGATTTTGTTTTAATATTCCTGTTAGTCATAATTATTCACCAAATAATTTATGCAAACAAATTTCATCTTTTGGATAGCTTTTTCTGTGCTCACTTACATGAAATATGGTATCACTCACTGAGTCATGTTATTGTTTTTGTCCTCTGAGTTGCTATAAGAAAGCCTTGATAAATAATGAATAACAAGACAAAATGCAACCAATGCTCATTTGTGTAAACTTTTGAATTATTTTGGGGACTCACAACTCTTTTATGAATAAACTACCAAGTCTCTGAATAGCACTACACTATAAATAAATAATAAATAATAAATAAATAACAACAAAATACACTGTTTCAGTGAAACCTTGTCACACTGAATGGTAAAACTCACTGATTTCACTGAGGTCAGGCTTTTAGTGTTATTCGTAAAATATTCACTAGGTTTTATGTAGCATTCTGCCAATTTATTGACATCATGCTTCACTGGATTTTTATGGTTTGATGGTACAGCACAACAATGTTAGCTGCAATATTTTTACTTTTAATGAAAATTAAGAACATGCTAAGAGTCCATATTCTTCCAAAAATTTCAATTGTTGTTAATAATATATAGGACTGGATCCTCTAAAAGGCAATCTGGAGCTGTGGCTTTGTAGGCTTGTTTGCTTGCTTGCTTTTATTAACAATCTCAATGTAAAGAAAGATCTAACCTGAGGCTGTCTTTCAAAACCCCAGCAAAACCCTGTGAGGAATGCTCAGCTGTTTCGTTATATATTATTGCAGATATAGGATTAACACAGCTAAGCATTAGTTATCAGAGCTATAAAAAAAACTCTCTTCTTTTTGCATTTTAAGAGGTTCCCATTTGAGCTGCAAAATCATAAGCCAAAGTGAGAACCTTTTTTTTAGCAATGTGAGACAAATTACCAAAGCGCTAGGCCTTAACTAACTTTTAATCTAAATCAAAATGCCAGGGCTTTCCTATCAGCAGCGCAAGGCCGAGGATGGGAAAGTGGCTCATATTGAAGAGTGGGAGGTTATGTTCTGCTTTGGAGTCAAGCTCAGTCCTCTTGAATATTGTAAATGCTGACAGTTCTGCCCCTTTCCATCACGTGGTTTGGGGACAGCCAAGATGGGACTTCAGTCCCTCTGCAGAAACAAACATTCCATATAAAGACAGGAGTCACTGTGTCCTTGCTCCCTAGCATCAGGAGCCAGTTTTGTCTTTGAGTGTTGTGTATCCACTTAATCAGCAAAGTCAGAAAGGCCCAGTGATATATGTATCACCACAGACTTCCCAGTGAAAATCCAGAAGATGTGGCTATCTTATGAAACATAATCCCCTTTATTTTCCAGTGCTCTGTCAGAAAGATGTCTAAATAGCAGGGAGTCTAAAGAAGATGACTGAGTAGCAGATACTTGCCAGGAGAAGTTCTGCCCACCTGTCTACAAAATCAAAGGTTTACACATAGTGGAAGAGCTCTCTGAAGGCACAGATATGTCTCTGAGTGTCTGAAATCTGTGGTCTTCATTAGATAGATACATGAAACTTCTTTAGGCTTTGTAAGTTTGCAGGAGTTAAAAATAACCAAACTTCTAAAGAACCACAGAATATGGCAAAATATTTTTTTTTCTCAATGGTAAATATGGTTCATATACTTGCATTTTCTTAAACTATGGAAAAACATCTGAAGATATAATCTATCATCTGTGACACCAGTGGTTATATTCTGTGTATTAGGTTTCAGTGACACCGATTGAAATGGTTGGTTGTATGACAATGGCAGTCCGATTCCTGGTGCAAACAGTCCAATTTCTGAGTAGTAAACAGCAGTTAGAGCAGTGAGAGGGCTGGATTCTGCCTGGATCTCAGTCTTTGTGGTCCTTACTCACAGATCCTACTTTCCAGGAGAACACTGTCGTGCCCAGGCTATGGGGTAGCTTGCTACTCCTTCTGAATTGCACCATGGCGCAGCCAGAACGCAAAAATGATGGGTCTGGCAGGGAAGCAGCCAATGTCGAAGCCTGACATCAGTCTTGCAGCCTGAGCACACATCTGGCAAGGAAAGAGTCCTGGGATCCTCGTCCCTCCTCTAGTATGTGGAAGACCATCCCAGTCATCACACATTTTTAACTTAATTCAGTGCTAGACTGAGGCTTGTTCTGAGCATAGTCAGCAAACTGAACTCTTCAGGAAACTTGGGCAGAGAGATGCCTGAGGTTTTTTGATCTACCAGAGATTTTTGCCTGAAATCCTTAGCACCTAGCGCATTTTTTTCTGACTTGCTCCTCTGGATGACACTCTTAGTCATATGGTTTAGTTTTAGGTAGTCCTGCAAGGAGCAGAGAGTGGGACTCAATGATCCTTATAGGTCCCTTCCAACTCAAAATATTCTATGTTTCTATGATGTCAGATGCCTAAAATGGAATTGTAGCTCCTCAACTCACTGTTGGATCTGTCCCTAATGTCTAATTTGATAATACAACAGTAGGTTCTCACATCTAAGATTGCAATATACTTAACATGTTGGCTTGACAATAGATCAAGAAGACATAACTTCAGTAAAAAGCTCAGGAAAAGAGAAGATAACTGAAAAAGTCCTTAGGCGATTTGGCTTCAGCATAACTTATTGATTATAATCAAATAAGCAAGAAGTTAACTCATTATTAGTGTAATATAGTAACAGATAAGCAAGGAAGTTCTAAACAGCCCACAAATATTCTTAAACAAAAAGTGTTTGGAAAGTGTTTGGAAAGTGTCTGATTTTACAGGTTAATTAGTCATTGCTCATTAATGCAATTAAGTAATGCAAATTAAATGTTAAAATAATTATTTTTTTAATCACGTTGGGAACAGCAGGTGAAGCTACAGACAATATTTCATCTGCAAAGCCTCTTCAATGGATGAAAAATACTGCAGCAAGGCTTACTCACTGTCCAAAAATCAGTTTGACAGAAATAGACTGACAAGTATGTGAAATTAAAATCTTCCCAAGTTAACTTGAGGCAGATCTACCAGATCAGTCTAGACCAAAGCAAGGGTAGCACTAGTCCTCTTCTCTCCAGCTCTGTAGATATCACTGCAGCAAGCCTGGCTCCTGCCAAGTCTGTGGTGCAGAAATGACACTCGGAGCTTGAAAATGTTCCCTTACTGGTTCAAGCCAAAAGTGCCTCGGGAGCCACTGTGACATTCAGAGTGAAGCGTCTTGCCGGTGCACAAGTTTGGCTGCACAAGCTGTGAGTCAGGCGTAACCAGTTTTTAATGGTATAGCTTGCATTTTGCCCCAGGCACCTGAAAAAACCTTAAAGCTCACACTGCCCAGATCAAACCTGTAAATCTGGAAAGTCTTTTTCACCTGTCTGAACTGTTAGCAATAGTGACGGTATAAATACTTCTCATTGGGGAAAATATCTGGCAAGAAATCATTTTAATGAGGGAGTTTGAAAAGAGTACTACTACTTTTGAGGGCTTTGATCTACTCCTCTTATTAGGTTACTAATAGACTAAGAGAGGACAAAGAAAGACTGGAAAAGTTGTGATTGATTAAATGTGATAAATACCATTTGCTATAAATTATGAACCCACATCATTTAAACTTAAGGTGTTTTATTAGGTAACCCAGTTTATTCCCATTTTCACTGCAGAATTCCATAATACTCATGGTTTTTAGTGCTTTGTCCAGTCCACTTTTCTTAAGTGTGCAATGACATACTATGAACTGGATATAGAGAGTGCTTCAGAGTAAAATAAAAGAGGTTTATCATGATGCTCAGCAGACACCTGTCTTGCTGTAAATGTACGCTTCATTCTCTCCTTTTATCTCTGAACAATTCCTCTTGTTGATGGTCTCTATGCCCTTCTATTGCCTTTATTAAATAATGCTTCCCAAGAGTTGGCACACTCAGCCTTATTATCTACCCTAAGTCCTATATCTTCTTTGATGTCTCTGCCTATGGTTTCTAAGTTCTTGTGATAGCAGACTTCATAGTTTTCTCAAAGTCTAGAAAGCTTTTGATTGCAGCAATATAAATCCGGGATAACTTCACTAACGTTATGTGTAGTCTAAATTCTTACCCAAAGGCAGGCTAACCTGACGCACGCAACTGTCAGGAAGACTGATAGGATTCAAGAGATGCATCAGGTACTGCGCAGCTTCCCTTCTCATCCTGTCATGTGTGCCATGAAATATTGGGGGGGGGGGGGGGGGGCGTTGGCATTTGCATTCATCCTTTGCATGTAAAAGCTATGTGATTTCTTTCCAAAGGGTGGAGATGGGCTGTAGACACATGCACACATGTTTTGTTGTTTGGAAATTTGCTAGCTGGACATGTAATTTGACTAGCGTTTTTGTATTAGAGCAAACTTGGAAGGAGAGAAAAGTATTTGCTTGTTTTTTAGAGCAAAAACATTCAGTGACTTTGTCCAGTTACATCCTGTGTTAACCTAAGTCTTCCTTTAGCTTTTTGTACTGAAACACATGCTTTTCTGTCTGTCTCACCCCAGAGCCCAGTGACATCAGTAGAATTGTTCTGGATTTACAGCAGTATAACTGAGAACAGAACTTGGATCTGTATCTAGTTCATTCAGTCTTTCATTATAACAAACTTCCAAGTTCATAAATAATCACTGTTCTTCAAATCCTCTTTTGCTAATCCTTACCGCTCTGCTTACTGAAGTATCCAGAACTATACTTAAAGCAAAATTAATGGGTGGAATATTACTAACTTTAAATGCAACTGAATGAATTAAACTGTGTGAAGTTATTCAGATACTTAAAATGAAGCAGTGTTTAAGTAGCCCAGCATGTTAGATCTTTTGTTAGATTTGACTTTGCATGCATGATTATTTTAAAGGAATGTTGAGTATTAATACTACTGGAGTTGGAAAATAAGATCCTCAATACTTCTGTCTATTGGACCACTGGATTCAGATACCTTGTTATATCTTTGACCCCAGTACCTAGCATGTGAAGTCAAGCTGGAGATTTCTAATAAGACCAGTTTCACATTATCTGTCAATTAATCTAGATTATCTGTTCACTTACGATTAATAGTGGCACAGAAATCTGAAGTCATACTGTCCTTGTTCATTTCTAATGTACTGTTGGTTACTATTCTCAACAGTCTTATTTCATGTTTCTCTCTGTTCTATGTGGCGTTGCTTTTTTCTTCTCAAAATTTTATTGTATTTTCTTCCTTGCATTTATGTATTTCTAATTACTCTGCCCCTACATATTATTTATCTGTCCTTGTAATAATCACAGTAGTTGAGTGTCCACTGTAAAAAATTTTGCTTCATCTTCTCTATTACCAAAACCATTTTTGTCTTATTTTTTGCTAATTTTATTGTAACATCCTTTATCCAATTCAAACATCTTTATTCGAGTTTAAATAAATAAGAACATGACAATTACCCTACTGGGTCAGATCAATGATCCATCTATCCTAATACTCTAATGGCAGTAGGAGATGCTGCTTAGGGAGAACACCCGAGCCTGGCTGCTTTCAGTCATCCACTCCCCTCCTACTCCACCATTACGCTCAGTTGGTGTACTAGGGATGTCAGAGGGCAGAACTCTTCCTGATATTGTTTACAGACCTGTTGTCCATGAATTTGTCTAATCCTTTCTTATACCTGCTGAAAGTGTCTGCCTCTGCAACCTGATCATGTGGCATCTTGAAATAAGTCTTATTTACTACTTGGTCTTGTAAGAAAAGCATGAATCTGTGACTTACTGTTGGTCTCAATCTTGCTGACTTGATCAGAAGATAAGTTACTCCACTTTAAGCAGGATCCCATTGAGTAACAAATAATATTTGGTCCTTATATATGAAAAGTATCTTGACATTAATTACAACAAAAACCAGCGATATCAAAAATGTGAAATATGATTTCACAAAAGCAGAAACATAGCGAGTTTGAAGAGTGATTATGTGAGTATGAGACTCTAAACAATACCAGTGTGACTAGCCAAAGTATATTAATAATAACAACAATCTTGCCTTGTTTCAAGACTTGCTCCTTTGTGAAGGCCTCAATCTGATTAGATTATTAACCAGTAAATTTTAAAATAATAGGCATATGTGTATTCCTTCTCCAGCCTTTAAAACTGATCCAGCCTTTACACTCATGTAAGGAATTCAAATAGCAAAGGGAATCAAAATTTTACAGCATGTAGAACAGGAAAAAAGGCAACTATTGTGTATATTTCTGACATTTAACTTCACTTCTGTGGTCCTTCCAGTATAGATTCTGCCATTATATGCCCATTTAATCTGGTGTTGTGTCAAAACTAATCAGGATTTCATCTATTTGACAATATAATCCCATCACCTCTTGACACTTCATTAATGTGACTTTATTCACAAAACCCAGCATTTATAGTTCATAAACCAGTTTCACAGGCACTCTATGATTCCATATGCATTCCTCATCATTACTGTTACACTTTGTTTGGTAGATGTTGTAAACATAGTGGCATATCAACCCCTTGGTAATTGTGTAGCCTGTTGGCATTTCCACTGCAAACCAACGCTTGCAGTTTTTTGTCATACTGCCTTTTTAATAGTTTTGGAAATGTACCCTTATAATTTTGAACTACAATGAAGATAAAATCCTTGCTCCATGTTCTTTGGCCACTTAGTTCAGAGGTCAGAATTGTATTCACTGAATAACAAGTTAAATGCAACGTAGAGCGTTAAAGACAAGCAAGTTACCTTCACCGAAAATACAAAAAAATTGGAGTCATTATAGACAGAAGGGAGTAACATGAATTCAAACATCAAAATTGCAAAAATTTCTGTAGAAGAATTGGTGCTTCTCCAGCCACAATAAATTATTAATGCAACTGAAATGAACTGCAGTCTCTTCCTCCAATATTTGAGGTCATTTATTTTTGTTACACATTTTATTAAGCATCTCCTCATAGTACATGGTTCACACATATTCTGACAGTCAGTCCTCAGAGCCAATAGGACATTCCAAGACCTGATCCCCTTCAAAAAGGGACAGTTTGGTAGATATGGCTCAAGGGTCTACCTAAGACAAACAGTTCATAGGAGTGGAGCATTAGATTAATCTCTTCTTTGTCTTTAAAGTACTGTAATCATTAATGACACTGTGAGAGTAAGTCTGAAGAGAGACGATAAACAACAAAGTTATCCAGTACATACATTTTTTCTGTCTGGTTTTACCTCAGAGACAAAAAATTATTTGCACGTTACACTGAAAAAATATCACTTTCATAGTACTGTCTGATTTCCAAGAACTGCAGCCCCTGCGTTTCCTTCCCTGAAGTGTTTACTAAATGTTTGGATGTGTGGACTAATACCTGGTTCCTAGAATATCCAGAGTAATTTCTGTTCTCAGCATTAGAATAAAGAGGTAGGGACAGGGGCAGTGACACATTTCTGTGCTTATGGGAGTTGATATAGATGGCAGCAGAGGAAAAAGAGAAAAAAATGTTAAGGAAAAGAACATTATTTTCACCAGCGGGGAAGGGAGCCTGAACCTTTTACATCTCTTAGCACTGTTGATGGGATGGAAATGTCCAACTTTTTCATTACTGTTTTTGGTAATTTGCACCTGTCTCTGTTACTGTCCCAGCAGAGCAGAGAATAATCAGAAAAGGCGGGTCACAGGCTACAATGGGCCCTTGCAGACACCAACAAAGAGGATCTAGAATTTGTCTTGGAAAGCTACAGAACCCCAACAAGGCAGCAAGAAAAATGAAGCCAGCATTTAAAGAGCAAAAAAACTAATTCAGGAAATATTAGGTCTGGCAGACTAACATCAATGCTGGGAAAAACAGTGGAAAAGCTGATACAAAACTCAATTAAAAGAGGCTTATATAAATGATACTAATTTATATTAAATTATAAAAATTTATAAATTATATAAATTATATAAAAATTTATAAAAAGAGTATCTGGACAATAGGACTTGTTAAATTATGTCTTTTAATGAGCTGTTAAGTTTAGCTCATAAAGGTAATGCTGTTGATTGAGTACGTGTAGGTTTCAGTGAAACATGAGACCTGATGTAGAATAGCACTTTCTGCTAAGCAGTTAGGATGATACAAAATTAATGTTTCACACGTTAAATGCATTAAAACTGACTAATAGGTGTGTGTTAAAATAGAGTTGTGAAACCCATCTTTTTCATATACCAATTAAAAAAAAAAATTCTGATTCAAAAACCATGCATGAATTTAAAGAGCAAAAGGACCTTATGTCAAAATCACCACAGATATGTGGCCTGGAGTTTCTGCTTTTGATTATATGTTTATAACAGTACATCAGGCACCCTTCCAGTCAGATGTATGTCAGATGTGTCCAAAAGATACATCTAAAACCATACAGCTCTGTATAAGGGATGAAAAAGAAAGGCCATACTTTAGTTAATGCATGCAAAGAGTGCTGCAAAATAGTTTGGTCCAGTCATAATGTTGCTCATCCTTGGGTTTTCCTGTTTCAGAGAAAGGAGACACCATAGTTACTGCTTAAGATGGCAGCTAAATACATATACTGAAAATAGCGCTGTCTCTTAGTCCTTATGAACTTTCCTGCAATAGTATTACAGGCTGATAAATATATAATATGGTTTTAAGGAGATATGATTAAATAAGTTAAAGAGATGGGGTTAAAGCAGAAAACCCTCCTCATAATGGTCCTTTACTGTCAGTGGGTTCAACATATTGAAGTGCTATTTTTTTTTCTCAAACCACAGTGTAAAAAGAAGAAACTCCAGAAAGCAATGCCAAGAAGTACAAGCTAGGCAAGAACAAGTTTGGTCTTGGAAAATTTGCAAATCATCCATTTTCAGTGAAAGCAAAAGGCTGCAAGTGTCTTTTAGCAGTAACAGAAATCACAATTGATAGTAGGAAATACAAATGTAAAATCAGTTTTAAGATGCCTGTGTGCAAGTGCATCAGTACAGCTGTTTCTGTATTCCACAGTGAGATTGACTTGACTGTGCCTTACATAGCATAATATTCAAAAAGTTTTGCACATTGCACAGCACAGAATGCAGCAAATACTAATATGTAGCCAGTGATGGTAGTGAAGCCAAAGGTACATCATGTCAGATCTAAGCCAGGCTTCGCATGGTACCTGGCTTTGCATTAAGCTTGTGTTTGTGAAGCAGTAAGATTGTTCTGGGATTACTGCTTGGCAGTTGCAGGAACTTTATGTATCACATTATGTATTTTCTTTTTCTTATATGTGCAGTTGGTTCCATTGGGCTGGATTTGCCTTTTTCATCCCTTACGGTTCAGCCAAGCCAGACCATTGCTTTAGCTCACTCTTTGGTTTATTTTGGCTACAGAGATCTTTCTCACCCTGCTTAGGTCGCTGGCTTGCATTACCTAAGGGAATGGTGACTTCTAAAGTAACAGCCTGTAACACAGTTGTCCCAGCCTGTAATTGCTGGGGCAACTGTGAAAGAAGCCAAAGCCGCAGTAAGGGCACAAGGATTGGCTGCGGTTCTGTCATGACATGTACGTGGCTGACCTGGAAATATCATATAGGAGTGAACATCCATGTACCAGTACTTACGATGTAAGAACTGTTTTCATTTTTTGTATAAACCAAATTATAGATCAACGTGAAAGGTTAGGGATTTTTGGTGGTGGTTTTTTTGTTGTTTTGGGTGGGTTTGTGTTTTGGGGGGTTTTGTTGGCTTGGGTTTTTTTTTTACAGAAAAAAGGTCCACTTTATGTATGTAGAAGGTTGATTAACATCCATACTCTGTTATAGATGTTTGACTTCATGCAAACAAGACTCATTGAAATGATACAGATAGAACTAAGCTATGATGTAGAAGTCACACTAAAGAATTCAAGGCCCACTAGATTATAAATACTAGAAATAAGTAACAACCCTAATGTTAATAATTACACTGCTGATTTATTTGGAACAAGAATATAACACCCACCACAGACTGCCAGATCTTATTTGAACAGCTACCTGTTAAGGACTTTAAAATGCAGCTTCCTAGTCAGAAAGGCGCAAATTTATGAAGGGTAGAGAAGTTCAAATACAAAGAGATGAAATACCTTCCTTTGTTCTGAATTGCTTAAATAGAAGGGGCTGCAAAATTCCCAGTTTGCCTTCAGTGCATATCTATAGCCTTGACTATATTGACATGTCACCTAGCACATAATTAAGGGAAGTAATCCTGTATTTCTCCCAAGATAGTGAGGTTGTAGTTGTTCTAGACTCTTCTGCACCGAGGCTTGATTTGGCTCTGAATGGCATTGGACAGGAAAAGAAATTGAGGTGGAGAATTAAGCTGTCAGGACAGCGATGAACCTCCCTCTTTTGGTCTGGCTGAGCCAGTTCCAGGTCTCAGACTGCTGAGCAATCCCCTATGCTATTCACATGTTGGCTCTGCAATGCTCCATCTATCACAGCCCTTACACAAGAGGATGGGAAGGATTGGTTGGTGCAGTATTGTCAGCCAGGCCTTGCTCCGTTCAGGTGACGCAGGAACTGGAAAGGCACGGAGTTCCCTTTGCAGAGCTGGGAGCAGGCACAGCACCTCCCACAGCGACTGGCACCCTAACTGCCCGAGCTCCTGAGGAGGTGGCATAGGGAACTTGTGCCCCGTCTGCTTTGGCTGTTTATGGAAAATAGACAAGACACCAGCAACAGTTAGCACATTTTGAAAGCTGGGTCTTAGTTCTTTAGAAGAACTTAAAAAAAAAAAATTATTATTTTGCTGCGTGTTGTTAAAAGCCTCTCTCAAATGAACAGTTCTCAGAGTGCATTGCATAAGTCTTCGTATTGTAGTTCCTTTCTGTTCTTACATGCTTTCTGTAACAAAATAGTTAAGAGCACTGATATTTTAAAATACTGTCTACATGAGGTAACAGTCTTGCAATAAATGGGGCTGTTCACGCCTCAGACCGTGGTTTCGTTTTTAATCTTTCTACATATTCAAGAAATTAGTTACATTGGATACACTTGGATCACACCGGAAGTATTTCATTTGAAAACCCAAGAGGTACTAACTTTTTCTTTGTTAGCAAAAGCTGACACAATAGAGAATAATGAAGAGGTTGGTATTTATTTTGTGTTTTCTCCTTTGCCAAACAACCTTTCTTACCCCTTACTGGGAAAATACTGCAAGTTGAGAAAAGTCTGTCAAAAAAACAAACCCAACCCAAACACCAAATGAAGTGAAGGCTATCCATACATTTTTCTGATACAGAAATATATTCACAGATGCCAGGAGATCATCTGCAAATTGTTAACCAGCCATCTTATGCACTTGATTTCTATCTATTACAGTTTAGCAACTTATCCAAAAGTCATCATTCACAGCTACAGTTCAGGAAGAGCAATCCTATCTGCCAAATCAAAACAACAGGAACACTAAATCCTTACCTCTCCTCCAGGAAGCAAAGCAGCACTCATGCAGAGCTCTGATGCCCAGCCAAGTTACTTATATTGAGATTTTTATCTGGTAGACAGGCAATGGAGGAATGTTCAGATGTAATCAAAGACATTTACTCAAGTCATAAGCTCATCTTATTATTGCTGGTTCTGCTCTTAAGCAATGTTAATTTTCAGTTCAGAAAACAGTTTGTTTCTCCATCATAAAGACTTAACACTACTGACAATATTTATAGTGTAGTTGCCAGACTGAACAGAAAGATAAAACCAGTACTGGGATACCCCTGCTGGTTATGTTGGGAAACATTGCCTAGAGAGACTGACCCATAAAAAAGTGTCATGGACTTCATATTGAAGATGTGGTGTTTGAAACTAACTAGAGTTATTCTGAAATATTTGTCAGAACAAATTTCAAGCTAATACAAAGCAGGGAAAAAATGCTTTAAAAAATGAGGTAGTACTGTGCCGTTACTGAGAGTCTGTGGTCTTCAGCAGTATGGATGATTAGGCACTCAGCTTGGAAAAAATAATTACTTTTTTGGTGCAAATCTTTTTTAAAGATAAGCATATAGCCCATAAATTTTGTTTAAACCTAAATCTGTGGCTGAAGTGACATACGTGTCATGGAACAGCATATTAGAGCTATTACTTCTAGTAGGATATCTTTCAAAACAATCAACATAATATGTATTGCCAAAATATTATATCCTTTATCATAATTTGTTTACAGTAGTAAATAATGGAAAAAATATCATTTGTCTGTAAAAATTACAAGAAGAATAACGTAGGCTTGTTGGTTGATAACTTGTTATCAAGCACTTGATGACCAAAAGTTTCTGGAACTTACACAGCTATTAAAAGAAGCAATAATGGTAGAATCTGACTTTCCTCCGAGAAATAACAGTGTCTATCATTATGATATAATGGGAGTACAGGGGGAGGGTTTAGGGGGATAAATGGTATTATGCAGTCAGAAAGTAGCCTTATTATTTCTCCTATGAGACCGCCTGTCTGGATGTTGATATCTGGGACAGAAATATTCAAAACAAAGAATTAAGCAAGATAAGGAGTAACTTCATGCTGCACAAAAGCATAATATAAGAATCAGCCTACAGAAATTTTCTTTAAAAAATTTGTTTGTGGCAGATCAGCAGATTAATATTATCTAAAGCTGCATTTAGCCATATAAAGCAGTCCAACAATTCCTTGTATGTCCTTTTCTACAAACAGCTTTATATTCCCACTAGTCCCCAGAATAACAGATTATTCTCAGTCTCTCTGCTAAGTAATCTATATATGTTCCATTTAGTTAACTAACATACAAAGCACCTAGGTTGAAGTTAGAATTGAGAGTACTGTTCTGCTTATATTGTGATTTACTAGATATTTGACAATATGCTAAAAGTACACAAAGTTAAAATCTGGTTTGAGATGATACATTTTGTTTCATTTAATATGAAAATAGCAGACATAAGGAAAACTTTTCTTTTTTTACTAATAGCTGTTCTAGGTTAGACCAAAGGGCCATCCATCTAAATTAGTATTTTGAAATACAGCAAAAAGTAGCCTGTTGACTGATGCAGGAGAAACAGTGACCCAGTTATGCAGTGGGTCTGTAGACACTAGGAGACACAGAAGGTCTCCATCACTTGAGCAGCAGTATACGTCTTGCCTAGTGAAAATCTTTTTTGTTAGGAAAACAAAACCCAAAGACGATACCCAGTAGCACATATATCATATTCCTTCCAGCATCAAGTTACGTACATCTTTAAAATAACATCTACTGATTTGCCCAACACAGACATAAACTGACTAGCTTGTAGACTTCCCCCAGACCACCCCTGAAACCACTTCATTAACAAGCTACCATACTCGTTACCTTCCAGTCATCAGGCAGGAAGCAGTTCTAAGCAGGAGGTTACACATCGCAATTAATCTCAGCTGTTTCTTGAGTTTCTTTAAAAATCTCAAGCAGTACCACCTGGGTCTTGTGATTTGACAAAATAAACATTAATAGTTTGTTCTGTAATCTCCTTTAATGAGTTTTCAATATGCATCAGATAACCTGATGTGTCTGCCATAAAGAAGCCCTACAGCATTGGAACTCTCTCATGCTCCTCTATAATTAACTCAGGAGCAAAAGTCTACTTAAGCTTTTTTTGCTGTGGCTTTATTTCTGTGAACACTTTAGGAAGCTTTACAAAAAGTAATTTTTATTAACTGTATGTCTTTTGCAAGCTGTTTTTCAAACTGCTTTTTGGCTTGGTCATTTCACAGCTGAACATGATATAGCTGCTCCCAAAAGTATACAGGTATGTGGTCTTTTTTGACAAATAATATGTTCATCTAAAGCTACTTGGATTTTTATAAAACTGTTGTTTAAATGCTATACAGTAATACATGCTAAGGGTTTCATGCACTATCAACAAGAAGAATTTTTCAGGGCATATGCCCATTTATAAAACACTGGAAAAAAAAAAAAAACTGAATTCTGATGGTACAGAAAACAGTTATCATGGCTCTTGATGTTGCGGTCTCTTCAGAAAATGATACCTAGCTGGAAACAAGGCTAACTTACAAGCTAAAACACTTGAACATTGATGGACTTTCTGACTGCACAAAGTTGGGGGTTTTTTTGCAGACTGAGTATTATTCAGAGCTGGACTCCTACTAATCAGTGACCAGCCAGGATACATCTTGTCTGACCTTGTGTCACAGCATGGCTGGGGGCTGGTATAGGGCCACTAACAAGCCTCATAATCAAAAAAGCCGACGGGAAGCTAAGACTTCTCCCTTTGTTTTTGTTTTGTTTTGTGGTTTGGGGTTTTTTGAGGGTTTTTGTTTTTTAAGAACAAAGCCTAGCTAGTTCCTCTTTGCTGGAACTTCTCCATTGTTGCTTTTCTGATGAATAAGGATGGGCCATCCCCATTTGAGGTCACTGGCATTGCCCAATGAGCTCCACTTAAATCACTTTTGTGTGTAAGAAAAAAGTCACAGTTTTTCTCTGTGTAAAATTTTAGTAACCTGGGGCACAGAAAGTATGTATATTCCAAAATATATCCAGACAGCGAGTCAGCATGTTTGTAAGAATTTGAGACATTTGAAAGGTTGTGAGAAGGAGTATCACTGATGTTCTCCCAGGCAGCATTAAGTCCCACCTAAAGAGGTTTAAATAATGAAAGGCGAGCAAATATTAACACGGCAATAAGTAAAGGCTAATCCTATATTCGTATCAAAATAGGCACAAAGCTAGTTCCTTCAGAGGCTCCATTTCTTCAGAAAAACATGTTACTGGAGACATGTTAGATTTTTAACTCTAAAAAGGGAAATAAATATTTTCTTCCTGAAATTACAGTTTGGTGTTGGCATTGTGTCCTATAAAGGCCAATACATGATCAAATGTCACTTTGATGGTTAAAAAGGTCTTCCCAAGTGAAACTGGTAGAGAGATAAAGGGGAACCTCTCGAAGATGAGTGTGATATACAGCATGGAATAGGCTATTCTAACTCTTGCTATTAAACCTACCTTAAAATCATCACGTCTTGATCCTATCAGCCATAAGAGAAGTTTTCATTTAAAAGTATTTTCACCAGTTCATATTATTACTTGCATTGTTACAGAATGCAGGGCTACAGCTGTTCTAAAACATTTAACAGGGGCAGGGCTCAAGCCCAGGAATATCTGTGCTATTTACCTGAGTGCATGCTCCCCCAGCATGATTTGACTCATGACAGCTACTGCTTTCATTGACAATACACAGGCACAGTTAAGGTGACAGCACAGACCACAGCTTGTTTCCATGAAGGAAGTGTACTACCATGTTCTGGTATTTAACAGGGCAAAGAAAGGGGAAGAGTGCTGCTATCAGCAGATACTGTGATGGTTGCCTGCACCAGGGAATGGACTCTGCTGGTCTTGCTTGAATTACAAGCATAATAGTAGCCCAGGGGCCTTAATCTCAAACCAGTATTTTTATGTGTTGAATGTAAAGAAGGTTTCTCCATCATAGAGCTATGTTTTAGTGCTGTGCTCATGATCTACTAAGAACTGCTACACAACAGGGAAACAGAAGTTGAAGTAGCACTTGTCCATCACTTCTGTCTGACCTATGGTATTTCTTTGAGGAAACCCATCTAATACCTATTTGAAGACTCCAGATGATAGAGACCCTTACATGTACCTAGCTAACTACCTATTCCACATCAAGATTGGAAACTGAATCCAGATAACCACTAAATCTAATTTTTTCTGAAGCAGTTCAGGCATTTACTTTCAGAAATGTCTCTCCTGTGAAGGTACTTGGCAATCAAGAACAAATAAGTAACCCAGTTACTTGATACAGGGAAGACTGGCCTTTTTGAGCCATGACTTCCAGACCTGAAATAATTCCTGTAGAACTACTCTGAATTCTTTTCATTTTGTGAGCCTTTTATTTCAGTTAAAGGCTGAAAGCCTTTGCTTAATACACAGTAACAAGTAATCCAAGAGATTAAACGCGTTCTCAGAATATCTGAGTAAATCAGAGCGGTTTGAACAATATACACTAATTCAATCACTACAAGTAATGTGTATTTCTGTTCAACTGCTAGTGCTATTGGTGAAATGGTTGGAAGTTGATAAATTTCTTTTTCCTTCATTTTAACTAGTTTTTCCCTGTCTCTTCACAGATTCCAATTTAGCAAAGCATTTATACTGTATTTAGGGATAGTCCTTGTATTCAGATGTTTTCGGGGTTTTGTTCATTTTCACAAGTGTTAGTCTGTTTTTTTTAATAATAGTGTTTTGGCTTTGTATCAGTATTTTGCGGACAGATTGATTTCCGATTTCAGTATTTCTTAGTGAAATGTATCACTTTGTGCCTGTGTGTTGCAAACAATGTAATTTCCTGGACAGAACGCTCATCTGTACCTCTCGCCTCGTTCACTGTTTTGGGTAGATCACAGTAGCACTCTGCCTCTTTCCCAATCTGTAAAACACAAAGACAGTAAGAAAGATAATATTTAGATACAAGCATCTCTGAATAGCTTGGAATAAAAACAGTGTATAAAAGCTAGTTATGATGTGCATTGGGGAAAAGAGCATAGACATATTTAAAAGCAGGGATTTAAAACAGGACTGTGGTAGTCAAAACACTACAGAGCACCTCAAATTTAGGGATGACCTATGAACATCCATGAGCTCCTAGTTGAACTGGCTTTCTTTCTATAACAAAGTTGAAACTGGTACTTTTGGCATTAAGAATCCATTCCTTTTGTAGTTATCTCTCTAATATGCTAGCTGTTTTTCACTAAGAGCTTTGCTGATTTAATGAAAATGGATTAACTATTTCTTATTGTAAAGATCAGCTCAGTTCAGCATCTGATAAATCTAATTTCTACATAAGAGCATATCTCATCATCAGGAGCCATAACCTGATGGCTTTCAAGGTGACTAGATGGCTTAGGCTGTGAGATAAAGAAAGGAAAAATTTCCCTCATGATTTTCCTCAGAGACAGGATAAAATCACAAGGTTTGCAGCTGTATTCTACAACCTATGTTCAAAGTTGCTAATTACAAGGAAGGATTCCTCTGACACTGTGGCGATATTCACAAATGCAACACTAAATTATTAACAATTGTATAAAAAACTCTAGACTTGGTTTTGGCAATCCAGGGGTGATTGCTGTATGTTGGGGCAGCCAGCGCATTAGATATAAATGGAAGGATTTATTCACTTTGCCTTGAGGGGAGTGGGTGGGAATTTTTTCTTTCTTTTTTTTTTTTTTTTTCCCAGAGGTTTTACTGAGTGGTTGGCTTAGTTATGCATGTTAACTATTAGCCAGCACTTAGGCAATGCCAGTCTGCCCTGCCCAGTGCGTGATATGTATGGCATTATGTTCAGAGAGTGTTATATGCAAAGGCAGCAAGCTTTCTGCTTCCTCATTTAAAAAAAAAAAAAGTGATTTAAATTCTCAGCTATAGTCTTTCTGCTTCATTGCTGCTCTCTTGAAAATGACTGCTCAGGATGCTCACAGAAAACATGTTTCATGCTATCTAACTATGCAATGTCACTAACTGCCATGATGGCTGACAGAGATATAGGTATTACGAGGGGCATGGGAAGATCACCCTGTGCTCTCTGGTTTGGTTGCCTGTGCAAGGGAGGAATGTGTTTTGCACATGTGCAATCTTTAAGTCTAGTCAGATGTCATAAGGAAGGGATAGAAAGAAAAGCTGTGGTTATTATCTGACTTTGTTGATTGATCTACTTAGAGCTTTCAGTTGCATTCCTGACATGTGATATGTACTTTTGTTTAGAAAGGTACTGTATTTGGGTACAAAGCACAGTGAAAATAGATCTGTTTCTAGTTAGCTTGAAAATCCTACCTTTAGTGTAGTACATAGTTAAAAAAAAAAAAATGGAGTTTAGGGTATATATTAATTAACAAGGCCATCTCAGAAATTTGATTGCATTTCTTGGAGAAAAACAGCTGATCTAATCGGTGTTAAAAAAAAACCTCAACAACAGGAAGGAAGGTTGATTGACTGTAGTCCTCTTCTTGCTCTGTCTAGAGGCTGCCAAGTGCGAGTCATGGCACACATGAAGCTGGGTGCATTGCATTTGAAAATTAAGCTGCTGTCAGGCAAACCATGCAGTAGCTTGGTACTAACAAACTTCTGCTAAGCGTTCATACAACACTTGCTTTAAAACTGGACAGTCTTTCAAGACTTAACAGTACAGAAGGCGTAATATGAGCACTCGATACAAGCTCCATGAACATACTGCAGTCATGCATAGAAAAAGGAGAGAGAAAGGACACCATTCCACCACCTGTGTGTTTTGCCTTACAAAACATGTTTGGAATCTGCATCTTGCAGTTTCCCCTGGCAACTCTCTACTATCACAGAATACAATGTCCCAAGGCTACACTCCATTACGCTGCACCATCTTTTCCTTTTCTCTTGCTCTACAAGCTTTAATGAAGACCATCAAATTTGCACAAGTGCCCTATTTACTGTATAGAGATTACATCAAAAGAAACTGTGTTGGCTTCCTATTAATGCCTGAAGATTGGCAAACGATCATGAAAGTCAATTGCTGTTCAGCTTGCGAAGTGATGGCATGTATTGCTGCCTTGCCTAATTGCAGCAAATCAGATGTTTCCTGTTGTGGAAAACAATACTAACAAATTACTAACTTTTGGTGTTTTAAGGGAATAGTGTATCTCGAGAATCAATTGAAACAGAGCATTGGAACATGAATTTCTGTAGATGTTTTATCATCACTTTATTTTAATGTGTATTTATGGATAAGCAGAGCAGAATTCAGATGAAATATTCAATCTTTAAAATATACATGACTGATCAATTGCACAGTAGTAGCTTTTTCTCAACTGATTCAGAGCTGAACTATATTCAGAGCTGAATTTGTACACTGGTTTTTTTTCATGAGCTTTTCCCCAGGAATGGTCTGTTGATGAGTTACAAGGAAAAAGGAACATGTGGTAAGCAGTGCAGTAAGCACTAGTATGCAGAATGGTAGAGATAATCTACAAATTTGTTGGGTGCACACAGGTAAAAGGAATTAGCATTAACACAAGAAAACCAGCAGGAACTGACATCTCTCTGAGATCTTGGTGCTCCCACTGAAGACAGTAAGAATATAGCCATTTCTGTGCACGTGCATATTCTCTCTATTTCTGAGCCGGCTGTTCCCCAAGACATGTTCTTACACTGAGGGATTATTAGGACATCATGATAACTCCTACACACACTCTTTGCCTAACTTCTGCATGTAATTTCAATGGCTCTAGCTTTACATCTAACAAAACATTGGTTGGTGTGACAGCCTTTGGCTCTTTATAAAGGATGACACTGATTTCCTTCACTTGTCACTTAACTAAGAGGAAGGCTGGATCAATCAGTCAAATCTTTACAGAGTAACATTAAAGAAAATAACTGTTGTTTAAGCCTCATTTACGTGTAGAATTCAGCCAGAAGAAATGTCTTCTAACAAAACTCTAAATGGAAAAGAAAAACAACACCAAAACAAAACAACAAATAAAACCCCACCAAACCTCCTGCTTTTTATTTTCCTGAGACTGAACTGAATTGAACAAGTGAAATAAAAACCATGTTTATGACTTCATGCTTGAGAAATTGCCTGTTAAATTGTTAAATCATGGCATTGCCAGCACACCTCTGATTTTGCTCTTGCAGCTCAGGGAAGGAAACAGAATTCCATGAAGAAAACTTCAAGGAAGTTTCTTTAATATGTATGCCAGCAGCAAATCATTGGTACATATGAATGTAGTGAATACTGTTTTCAGGGTGTATCCGAATACATATCCACTCCTGCTGGAAGTTTCTAGGCAGAGGCCTTCCCTGGCCTCTGGAAATTTCCATCCAGATGCAGTAGCGGGTGAGCTGGGGAGAACCTTGGTATGTCAGGCTCAGGACTGTACTGAGTTTCTGCTGTGCTCTGCTGATCAGAAACTGCTGAGGAGCTACAGAAGGAGAGAGACCATCAGGCCTGTTTGGGAGAACTGGAAAAGAAACGGATTCCCTTTGAGCCTAGGAAGAGGATTGAAGTTTTGTTTGAGCATGTCAAGGACAATCCCTCTAACTGCTGAGCACACTCATTTATAGCCAGACTGATGCAAAGTCCCTGGAAGGGCTGAGAGACATAATGTGCATATCCATTCAGAGAGTATTTGTAGTGACAAAATCAGATCTGTTCGGTTCATTTTGTTCCCATCAGTTTCCTATTCTGTCAACTTGTTCATGATCAAGTCCTATGTGTTTGATCTCAAACATCTGTGGCTTACTCTAAAACCAAATGATTGTAAGATTCTTTACAAATTTCATACATAAATTATTTCAGTACCACTGAAACGGAAAAAGTCTGAAATATCTTCCTGGCTGCTCTTATTTAAGGTAGTTTTGACGTAAACGATATGGACTTGCCTTCTTTTCACTCTGTCTCATGTTTCCTTCCTTTGCACTGCCCTTTAATGTTTTCGCCCGTCTCTTTCCCTGCCCTCCATCCAGAGAAGTCAGAGTGTCTCATATCCTGTTCTCTGAATGATGTTCATTTGCATGACCTCTACCACTCTTGATTACTGTAATGAGTGTCTTTAGTAATTATCATCATCCTGTTCTATTTTTCCAGAGCAATACCCACTTTAGTGAGTTTCAGATTTATAAAACATGTGTTATACTAGCAAAAGCTTAAATACTTCCTCTCTTCCCGTGTAATGCTTGTACACATTTCCTAATAAATCAGTAGCTTTCTGCAATGGTCCTGAATAAACTTACAGTTGACCTAATGGAAGTGACTCAGCTGAACTGAGCACACCAGCCAAAGTGAAGTGTGTCTAATGATCAAAGTGGTTCACACTTTTGTTGAGCTGATGTATAGGGAATTCCTCTGTGCCTTGCAGCCACTCAATTTCACGAGCACCTCTGCTTTACTTAATAGGTATATTCAGTAAAATGTTCAATGGCGAAAGAATTAATAAAGTGTTGAATGTGCATGCCTATTACACTTTCAAATGCTTTCTAACTACTAATTGTTGAAAAAACCTTCATCCCCTGAGAAAGCTCATAGTGCAATAAGAGAATGCAGTAGGGAAGTGCAAGAAGACGTTTCTGCTTGTTAGTGGTGGTGTTTTGTGAGTCATGGACCAGGATTTTATAGTGATAGGTGCTGAGCAAACACAAGTAAAATGTGTGACCCTCTTTCTGAAACAGCGAACAGTTTCATGTTGTTGGTAGTGCTAATGGGACATACTTTTGTTTTAAAACTATTTTTCAGTATTTTAGTATGATATAGACAAAAAATTATAACTCAGTTCCAGCCTTTTGCCGTTACTAGTACATGCTGGGTGTAGTTATTGCTGGGTCCAACAGTTCTTTCTGGAAAGCAGTTGTCTACAGCAATGTGGATGCGTTGTCTGCAAGAACTTCAAAAGAGTCACTGATTCCCCAGCTGAATCCTGCCTCTCTGGAAGACAGCAGCTCCTGCTGAGCTGCGGCTAGTGCCATCATTCAGAACAGCAGTGACTTGCTCTGTAAGCAGCTATATGGTGCTGTACAAAGATCTAAGTGGCTTTATGACTTATTATGGTAAATCATGAAGTGGGACTTTAGGTGTTGCATATAGATCTTGTCTACCTGCATGCATTTCTGTGATTCTCATGTCTAAACTGGCTCATTCAGCAGCAGCACAAAACATGGACAAAACCATTGTGGGCAGTCTGAATCTGTCTGTGTTGACATGGCCTAGCACACATCACAGCATTCCCTTTCCGAACTGTGGGGACTTGTAAATTCCTCTCTTCTCTAGACTTGGAGTCAGGGAGAACCAGAAAACATTATGTCTCTGTTGGAGAAGGAGACAGCAAGCACCATGTTTGGCTAATTGGATTTGGAAACCTTGCCTCTGGTTCTTGAGAGACCTCCAAGAACTATTTGTATTTCAGATAGCAGAGGATAGCTCTAATTTCTGATCTATACAGAGATCAGGCAGACCTGACTGTCTACTTCTTCCCATCATACTTTGCCATTTGTCCAAGAATTCCTTTCCACCCAAATCCATTTCCTATAGAGCTCTGGATCTGAAGGTGGAAAGGCAATTACAAAGTGATGCAGACAAGTGTGATCAGCAGGCCCCTGAGGGCTTGGGATGTGTCCCACCAGTTATTCTACAATGTGTGGGAAGCCTGGGAAAGCACCATAGCATCCAAAGAAAGAGAACCATGCAGTGGTATGAATAGATACATCTGGTAGGAGTGGGGGAAAAGCGGCATGGTGAGCCAAAAAGGTGGGACCTTCCTGTACTCATGCAATGGACAAATTCAAGTCCTAGGTTGAATCCAATGCACAAGCCAGATCTTGCTTCCTCTGCCTACTGCTTGCTCTTATTGCACTTCTCCTTTGTCCATTTACTACAATAAGCAAAGACACTTTTATTTTCCCAGAATGGCAACTACGTAAGAGACTCATTGTACGCAATGCAACTAAAAAGTTCAATACATGAGCACAACTTCTGATACAGGGATGGCAGCAAACCCTGGACAGGTTCTTTTGCTCCTATAGCTCTTTAGTGGGGTAGAGATGAATGACACGCAGCAAACCTCAGAATTCAGCATTGTTTCTTGGACACATGCTCATTTCTTATAATGCTGTATCCAAGTTCAGCAAGGCAAGTGTCTTGGGCTTTTCATTATTTGGGCAGAAGATGCTTTCTCAGAAGATTTCTAGTGCTTCTGCACCCAGTCACAGTGGAAAATCTTTCTCATAACTTTTCAGTCGCAACAAATAATAAACTGTCTGGTTTAGCTTCATGTTGTGACTAAAATGTAAGGCCCTGAGTCAGAATTCCTGGTTTTTATACTGACCCAACCTTCAGCTGTCATCTTTAATATCAGTGTTTCATCCAGTACCGCTTCTATTCCTTAATACTAGTTCAAATAATGATTGCAATTGCTTATTGCTTCTATCATTGTCTATCTGGTAATTACAAATGAATCTAAGCAAGACAGCAGTGAAAACAAAAGGTGCAGATAAAGACACATCATACAAAGTATAATAGTGTCTTGTTTTAAAGAATTGCTCCTTCAGTCAATGTTAAATATTTTTAAAGGAAGTTTAATTTTGAACTAATTCACTTTAAATGTGTGCTAACTTTGTAAGAAATTATCCTGCTGTCCTCTGACCTTGAAATTCCAGGCATGGGATGGTGTAGCTGACTGAAAAATAAACAAGGAGATTTTCACAAAACAATGCTTCCACAGGATGACTAACCAATGCAAAAAGGAGTAGGTACTTTCATCTGTGCCCTTCTTTGGAATATGTAAAGATCACTTGGATTTTACAACGGTAAAAACTGACATTTTGAACAAGAATGAGAAATACATGGACGTATGTTTTTGTGTGCCTGTGAGTATACAGAGCTGCAGTCCAGAGAGGATTTTGTGTGTAGGTAGGGAAGTCTAAATTGCGACTTCAGAAATAAAAATCACTGTTCATGTTAAGAGATCAGCCAGACTGATTAGACCAAAGTGTGTTTCACAATCCTGAACAGACAACTGGACACCTCAGTGTGTGAGAATGGTCTGTAATGCTGCTGTTGTTTTAACAAGGCATCGGCTATCAAATCTCTCCTGATCCTCACTGTGTAGCTGAGTTAATCCCTGAGCATCATTGAGCTCATCTCTTTCCCTGTGTCAGTGCAGGCAACGTGCTTGCTTTTGCCCTTAATCTGGGTCATGTTTAGCCTGTTTATGGTATCTCATGGGTGAGGCATTTTGCCTTTAGGATTTAAAGTTAAGCACACTGGAAAGATTTAGGACCATGTGAAAATATGTCTCTCTTTTCCTTAATGCTTGTTGGTAAAATTTTCCCTCTTTTCTGCTCATTTTTGTTCTTTGGTAGTTTCCATTTATGTCAGGTTTGCCCTTATTAGAGATTGGTTTGTTTCATGGTACTGAGTGATCTCAGTCATCACAGAAAAATATCACTTAGAAAAATATCTTAGATAAAGGGTAATTGCACTTCAGTGTGAGTGGCTGGGGTTCTTTAAGCATGACAGCTGCAATTCCTAGCATTTTGATTCTGTGTTTTCTTTTCGCTACACAATAACCTGGAGTTTCAGATGCAAACCAAACTGTAGAAGCACAGGATATGTAGCCATACCTGACAATTGCATAGAACAGAAATTACTTTTAATGGTCTTTATTTAGCTACTATTTTAATATGTATTTATTGACCTTTGGGAGACAGTTTCAATCCCCTAGCTTGGCTTGACCATGATTCCTAATAGTTACTCCTGGATAATAGTTGGAGAAACGTATTTCCATGTGTTTAGCAAACCTTGTGACTCTGAAAATGAAATTCAGACAGAAGGACCGTGAAAGACAGAAATCAGAGAGCTACACTGTACGTACCTCGGCATTGGAAGCATCTGGGAAGGGGATTCCATATTTAAGAGTGCAAAGCAGGGACACCAAGTGCCTGTTTTGTGGGCTTGAGCTGCAGACATCACAGGGAAAGAGCTCTGCTCATAAAACAAAAGTGTGTGTGCAGGAGGAGGGTGGGTTACATGCAGTAACAGGGAGCATTAATTGAGGTCCTGTTTGATGCCATTAAAAATTCAGCCTAAATCACTCTAAAGATGAGCCCTTTAGTCCAAAATCTAAGAGGCCCTGGTAGCTATGTCCTATCTTTAATGTAGTTCAGTGTCTAGATGCCACAGTAACTTTGTAATTATTGCTGTGCTAAAAAGTGTCTCTGATGCTAGTTAACAGAAATATTCATATTGTCAGATCAGTGTGTTACTGTTGTAATTGTTATTCTACCCTATTTGGGACCACATCTGTGTCATCAGAAGTTTATACTGAATGCATAATGCACCGCATATAGTCCCGAAGAAAGTATACTTGTTATTTCTTACATCTAATGTTATATACTGCCTTTAAATTATTGGAGTTTACTTTTCCAATGTCCTACCAGAATTATCCATGGATAACGTTTCTACATGAAAAAATGGAGATGGTTCCTGAGATTCATAGCATTTTATAGGAAGGGAACCAGCTTTTCAAATCATCATTTACATGGGTTTGCAAGTCTGGAATACATGTATAAATAAGATAGCATTAAACATAAATAAAATCTAAGCATTAGGTAAGCTAATCTGTGCCTGCAAAAGACAACTGACACATTAAAACAAGTATTTCTATATGCAATATGATATGTAGTCCCCCATAATTTCCAGTAACCTGGGTTCTTATATACCCTGAGTTTTAAATCAACGTAATGTATTGATGCATGGAATAGATGAAGTCAGATTGCTGGAGGAGATGCTTCTCCCAGAGGTCACTGTTATCACATCAAGAGCAACTGAATTGTACATGAAGCAGCTCCAAAAAGCATATCAGTGCAAGGGGGGCAAGTGATAGGTAGGCTGAGGAGCTAAGGGAATAATGACTTCCATCACCCAACTGCATCTATTGCCTACAAAGCCGGGGGAGGAGGCTATGGTCTTGGTTAAGGTCTGTGAAGATGTGGTGGATCAGAGATGCTTGGAAATAGAGGATGAAAAAAGAGGAAGGCAGCTGACATTAAATCAATGGTTTGTCCTCTGTCAATGTTGCCAAGGCAAGTTGTCTCGAAATGTTACTGTATTCTGTTATTTACAAAATGCTTGGCACAACATCAAAGCAACCTGTATTTGTCCTTAATGGGTCTGCCTTCACAAGAGGAGGTGAGCATGTATACGTTTTGTGTCTTAGGTAACTATTTTGCCTGTTTATCAAGATTCTGAATATATGTAAAGAAAATGTGAAGATTAGCACGACTGAAGTATCTCTACATTGTTAACACTGAATATATTCTCCACAAGTATGTCATCATAAAGTATAGCAGGTATAATCCATTAAAGTGAATGGTGAGCTTCCATTGACTTCAATCAAACTAAGATTTTATCTGTTATGTATCTTCAATACATTTCCACTGTTTTCATGGCTCTTACCTACCTTACCTAGCATTCACATCTTTAGCATTTGAATGAATTCATGTCAGTTTCAACTTCCTCTTTTAAAAAGTTTATAATTATGATTCCTTTAAAGTTTCAAACTGCATGGAAAACCACTGCAAATCATTACTGTTCTTTTAAAGCAACTGATCTATTATTGCATAAATGTTATTGATTGTACATTGCTACATATGCTTTAATTTTGCAGACTCTTTGACATGTATGTGATGGTCATTAGGGATGTGTTTGTGTTAAGATGCTAAGGAAATGGAATTTTGTGACCTCAACAATGTCCTTTCTCTTCTGTGGAAAGAAGTTATGTTTTGGCTTGCATTTCAGACAGCATAGCACTGAGATGATTTAAACAAGATAGGTAAAAAAAAAAAAGAGGAAAGATTGAGATTCAAACCTTGCAGTCTGGAAGAGATTGAGATCTTGGATCTGCTGAGAATTTATGACTCTTGTATGTTTGCAAGAGAATTTGTCCCTTTTGCTTGGGAGTGTTTTTCTCTTTCATCTGACTATACTACTTTTATCACTACGCTGGGTAATTTCAAATAATGAAACAAAATAATGAAAAGCTTGAAGGCTTCAGTGAGTTAGGATTACTACTCAGTCTGTGTAGTCCGAGTGCTGGCAAGGGGCACCAGCCATGGCAATGGTGCTTTACACTGTACACTTACTCTTCTTTCATTCTTTCTGATAAACACATAAAACAGAGGAATGATTTGTGTTCAGTTCTGTATATTAAAAACATAACATATGATGAAATAAGTACAACTTTGTGGAGTACACAGATTGTTTGAAGAGAGGCCACTTAAATTTTGCAGACTCTATGAAATTCCAAATCACAGGGGTGATATGGGCTGTGGTGCAAGGGGTTGAGGAGGAAGAAAATAGGTGGACAGCTATACAACTGAAACAGGATAACAAAGTAAATCATTATTAACTTCTTGCGAAAGCTAAAATTCCCTTTGACAGATTAAATAATCTTCTTCCAAAAATGTTGGCCTCAGTTCCGTTTCAAGTAATGTCTGTTTCACAGAAAATAAAATGGAATAAGAAAAAAAATCTTCAAATTCTGAAAAACATCGTGAAATGCTTAGGTGGTAAAATTATTAAAATAGATTGAAAATCACTGTATTCTACAAAATCAACTCTACAGTCTAATTCCAACTTTGGCTCAAAGATTTTCTTAGGCAACAATCAAGTCCTTCTGCACCTAAAATTTTATAGAAGGCAGCAAAAAACCAGAGAAAAAGCAAGAATGAAGGTCTTTGGAGTTTATGTATGTTGAAATGAAAATCTAGGAATTGTGGACTCTTTTCCTCAGTATTTTTCAAGAAAACATTTACCTGTGTGTTTTTCTGTGGAAAACAGTGATGCAGTACAAATTTTTAAATATTTAAAAAGAGGTTTTGAATTGGAAACCACCATATCATTATTTTCCTACCTCTCCTTACTTGTTGGCCATAGAATATAAGATACTCAACTGAACAAACAAGGGTTTTGGGTTTTTTTTCTTGCAGTACTTTTTCACTTCTATTTCACCAGTTGATATACTAAGATTTCTGGCACTGCTTTTAACCCTTCAATGCAGAATTGCATCTCCTTTGTTTTTCTGTTGTTTCAACTTCCTTTGTGGCATAGAAAAACATTGCTTTAGGTTTATCTCTTCTTTTTCAACTGTCTTAAACACCAGGAGCCTCTCAAAACAATCCATGAAAAGAAGCAGATAAACAAAAAAATTGCTTGCACAAATTAAGGCTGGATTAATTTGGAGAAGTATCAGCAACAGTAGTATTAAAAAGATAAAGTTTTGGATTTGCTGATCTTGCTGCTTTTTACGACTGAAAATTTTCTCTGAACATGTTTGAATTTTAGAGGGAAGTTGTGCCACCCGCCTATGAGTGATAAGGGTGAAGACAAAAGCACTCAGCATTGGCCAAAATAAAAGTTTGTCATCTTTCAGGTAAGGGAAAACACTAAACCTTTCACCTTTCTGTTCTGAGTTTTCCGGGGTTTGAAATCAAATGTCATATTATGAAGCAAACAAATGTTTTTGCATATGGTCTGATCACTAAAACAAATATGAGTCATTTGCAAAGATGTTTTCTTACCCTTCTTTTCCAGTGCCTTGGAACTGTGTGTTGCCTTCCTCGTACCAGATAGTGAAGTCCTTTGTGCCTATATACAGCATTTGCAGTAGCATCACAAACTACACCTCTGCCAGTATGGCTCTACTCTGACTTTGGGGGATTTACCACTGCACTACTGGCCAGGAAGCCTGACTTTCAGAGCAAGACATGCTGTGGTCCTTTTCACTAGTAATCCAACTGACACCCTTTGAAACTCATGTAAACACCGTAAAACAGAAACCAGATTATGACTGGACCATAAATTAGTTCATTATATTCATGTATGCAGTTATTTTTTAATTAATTCAGGAGTCACGTCTGCTGAAAAGCAAGATACACGCTATCTTCTAGATCTGTGCCCCAAGTCAATGGGCGGTTGAAACTCTCTTCGTGATGCTTTCATCATCCAATATGATGCTTGTTGAGCTTATCCAATGCTGTTTATGTAAACTATATAATCCATAGATGAGAAATTATTTCCATACTCTTTCGATTAGAAGAAAAATCCATTTCATTAGGGATCTTTCCAATAACTAAAAGCTATGAATAAGTATACAGAAGTAAGTGGAGAGGTTTTTAAAAAATCTGGTCACATTACAGAAATCCAAATGTTCTTAGGTTTAACCAAACCCAGTTAAAGTTCTGGAATTTTACTCCTTTTCTATAGATTTTACTACACTGGACAATATAAATTTTATAGAGCAGTAATGTGATATGTTAATTTTTTATGAATCACAGAAGTAGCCTTCTATCTAGATACTTTTTCCCTAGACTTGATAGAAAAATTATCACCAATAACACATAGTTCATACCTAATTCATCTACTGTTACTTAGGGACTTTCATGCCTCCAGATCTCCTACTGTGTAAATTTCCTTCTTCCTTCAGTACTCTACCTGCCTAAATCCCAAGGGTACCTATGTATGGGCACCTAAAACTCTGTACATGCCTAGATTTCCTTTTTTTCCCTGTGAAACAGAGGGCTGTTCATAAATCCACAGTGCTGACCCTCTGCCCAAATGCCCTTGTGTTCTCCCTTGGCAGGGAAATGTCTAAGGTCAGCCCAAATTGCCTGGGAACCCACTATAATAGCTGGGCTCAGATCGCAACTGTTGTCCACAGCCACTTCCAAACTGAGATTCCTGAACTGTATTTGAGTTGCAACAAATGTTATAAGAGAGCAACATTTCTCCCCTGTGTATGTCCTTGGCTTCATGCTGTCCAAGGAGAGAGAAAGCTAAAAGAAACAGCATAATATAAAGAAAGACTTTTTTTTAACTCAGTAATTCAGATTAGAGCAGATGCTGAATGGAAGGGAGATTGGGAACCCTGATAGGGCATAGGGGACAGTTATAGGAAAGTTATTTGCCAGAAACAGCTGAATTTCTAGATCGTGTTGGAAAAGATGTCTGACAATAGGTAGGTAGGATCAAGGCCAGACAGAATAATTCACAGATAAGTTTGTGGGAGCTGGAGAGCATTCCCTTATTGTAGACATCTTTCTCAGGAGCAGTGTAATCTTGTTACGGCAGCACTTTGTCAGATGAAGTCAAGCCCAGAAGTCTAAACTGTGCACCAACACACCAGCTTTATGCGTCAGATAAATGAGGTCTACAGTCATATCAGCAATTTGTGTCCTCCTTTGGGGACTACCTCGCTCTGAACAACATCATGCTCTTACCTATCTCCATGCTTGTCCGAGTCATACTGCCCTCTGCATCCTGGCCTTGGGTCATTCCCGGCAGCCCTGAACCTCAGCTAATCACCAGCCGACAGCATCTTCTGACAGTTCACACAGGCTGTCTGTAAGACACTGAAAACATTGCACAGATCCCAGGTGACGAGAAGAACTGTAAGGGAGGCTGTTCCACAGACTGCGCACCGAGGGTGCTTCCAGCCATTCACTGCATCTGTAACAAGATTAAAAAGCTAACTGAGGGCATTAATTTGCAAACAAACAGGCACAGGACATCCACATCTAGTCACCATCCAGCCATTCCACGTGATTGAGCCTGGAGAAATCTGCCTTAAAGTTTCCCAACAGCAATATGTCCGGTGTAACATATAAACTCACCTGCAAGAGTAGTATCTGTTGTCCTGGGGTGGGATAAGCATAAACTTCCTTGACACTATACTGCTTTGACTGTGGTTGTCAACCCTCTCCTTCCTTTCTTTACATGACTACAGAAGACTGTGCTTCTGCACTAATTCTTCACCTTCATTGTCCTCTGACGAAAGCTGCAACAGACTTAGTAAAGGACAAGTCTCATCACAGAGTATTCAGCACCCTCAGACTTACATGTTCATGCTCTAGGGAAAAGTAGCAATAACTTTGGGAATTACTGTAACATCTACAACCTTGTGTTTCAGAGCAATTTCAGGGAGAGCTGAGGGATGTGGAAAGTAAGAGTCAGGCATGAGCTCATTCAGCAGTGACAGCAGCTTGAAAAGGATGCATCTTTTTCCATTCCTTATTTCCACACTCTAAAACCACTGTACTGCCTCAGATGTCATTGACAGCAATATGAAGACCAATACGTGGTCCCATGCTGGAGCTCTTTCTAAAGATGGCCAGGGTAGAAATAAAGAGGTGGGAAGAAAGTGGGAGGTACCTTAGGAAGGAGGCATCTTTTTGCCTGTCCATGCACAGTGCCTGCCACTCTACCATGTGCAAACAGAAGTTTTACTGGCACTTGGATGAATTTTTTTTTTTTAGGTTTCAGGGAGTATGTCTAGGTATAAGGAGTGTGGTTTGGGTGAGGCAGATTAAGCAGTCTCTCCAATAGCCAAGCTCCTTTCTGAGACGACAATGGAAGGGTTGAAGATTTGAGAAGAGGAATGCCATCCCATGGTGGGATAGCATGTCTTGGTGTGCCACTTATGTTGAGAAGGGTGAACAGCTAAAGACAAATATTAAAGTGCCTCCAGTGCTGGGCCAGGACTGTAAAAGGAAGTCAAATAAATTACTTAGTCAAGCAGGACTCCTGGCTCATAAATTTGAGGGATTCCCAAATGCACTCTAAACGCTTATTCTGGAGAGAACAAACCAAGGTGTGTAAGTCCAGCTCAGTTCTTTTTCCAAGAGCTGCATGATAAAATTCTCCTATTATGGCCAAGTTCTGTGCTTCAGACAATCCTGCTAATTGCTAACAAAAAGAGTTATCCACTTGATGTGCCTGGATCTGCAGCAGATCCCCCAACAACGCCTATATTCTTTTCCTTTGTATTATCATTCAGACTTTCAGTATGTGTTTTCTGCTGCATTCTGATCATCTGAGTGAGATATGTGGCATAATCTCCTTCACCTTTTTCCCTGCTGTTGTTCCTGAACAAGCTGTGCTCTTTGGTATTAGTATTCCAGTCACATATTCACATGACTGTAACCTACCCAGTTTCTCTTATGTCAATTAAGTTGTAATTTTGATCTTGCATTAAGTTTTCCAGCTCCATCTATTATTTTCAATACCTTTTACATCAGTATAGAGACATCTAGGCTGAGCATCATTTGGCTTGCTTTCTTCTTCCTCCAATGACATTTTTTAAAGAATCACAGAGTTTTCATTTTTTTTTCAGCTTTTTTGTCTAGGCCAGTGTGGGTCACATTTATTTGGACACTCACATCACCAGCCTTACAGGATATTTTAGCACATAGCTGATTAGATTAGCAAATCTATACTAAAGTTTTTCCTTCTTTCTTTGTTAGATGGAGTCCATTTCTTCTCAGCAGTCCTTTCCATCCCATCATGGAAGCATGTGGTTATGCTGAGGAAACCAAGGTTTTCCTTGTAACACTGCACAGCCATGCATTCTGTTTCCCATCCTTACATGCATGTACTCATTTGAGATTATCTTTTTCTAAATAGAAATTGCAATCATAAATGGTTCTAGGCCTCTCCATCTTTTCACCCAGGAAGCATCTACATCACAAAAACCACAGTGACCACTTATTGTCAGAGGGCCACATGATTCCCAGAGGCTGAAGTAACCTCTAGCTTCTTTAGGAGAGAGATGATACCTGTCTAAGACTTTGTGCAAAACTTGAATGTACCAGGACCCTAATTCATGAAATACAGTGTAATGTTATTAATAAGATCAATGCTAAAATGGAGAAAATGGAAAAAATGGCATCAGAATAGACATTCAAAAATCTCCTACTCTTACCTCTATGCTCCAAAGTAGGATCACCTATATAAAAACTGCTCAGAAATTATGGTTGCCTAACCATACTTTTAAAAATAGCCAGTAATAGGACACTGTGGACTACTACAGCCTATCTATTTCAGTACTTCACTCTCCTACCTTCAGCTTTTCCTATGTCAAACAACTCTCCTCTGCTGCAGTTTACTTGTTCTAACCACAATGAATATGGAGAAAAACTTATTCCCTTCTTCTTTGCAAATTGCCTATATGTATACTGGTAAAATAAACAGAGCCAGAACACAGGCCTGAATGGTGGACCTTGATTATCTACAATGTCATGTTCCTAGAACGGGCCCTCATGGAGTTTGGGCATTGCCCTAATAACTTCCCAAACACAGTTTGAGACTTATTACCAGCTCAGATGCAGCTATGTCATCATGAAGGCTGTAAAAGAGTTTAAAGGCCAGATAATGTCTCCAGGCCAAAGAATAAACTCTAGTATTGGTTTGTTGGGGGGGGGGGGGTGTTAGATAAATGTACCCTTTATAGTTAATTCTTATCAACTCTCCTTTTTTGGACAAAACAATGTCAATCTCAGCCTTTCTTCATAGACACCAGGTTGTTCTCACTAGAACCCATGTCGTTTTCAACTGACATTCCCAAAACTAGTCCCTCAAGTGCAATTCCCAAAGTGCAATACTCAGCTGCCCCCTCACCAGTGCTGAGTGAAGATGAACATGATTTTCTGTGGACTACAAATAATGTTCCTATTTATGCATTCCAGATTGCTTCATACACAATTCTCTAAGTACTCTTGGATGAACTTAATGAGCTCTAATTGATTTTGTAAATCTCTAACTTATTTAATACTTTTTAATATGTTATTCCAGCATTTATAGCACCATAACCCTTTGCATTTGTTGCTGAAGCTGATGACATTAACAGTGACAGCACAGGCAGATTTTTCAGTGAGAAAAAAAAATCACTACATATTTTGGCGCCTCTGGAGTAACATTTTGGTAGCATCAGGTGGTGGTCATAGAGAAGCTCCTATTACTTCTACTATTTTTGTACCTGTTCTGTGAATCGCTGAGAAATTTCTTTCTCAAAAGCTGTCAGCCTATCCACTTTCAAAAGCACTTGTATGTGTTTTAAAATTAAACGCTAGACTGTTAAGACTTTTTAGGAATGAACTGTGCCTCATAAACCAATCTCTTTGAAAGGAATCCTTAGAAAAGCAAATCAATAAAATTAAAATGATGAAGATAGCTAAACAGTTATCGTTGTCAGCTGACCTCCTATCAATTATCTTGTGGTGTTGTGGCCTTTGTTGCCCCTGGTAATCAACCTTGACATAAGTTACTTGTTTTTGAAGCTTCAGCTGCATAGCTTCTCCATTGACAATGATGGGGTGATACCAGAAGCCAGGCTTTACCATTGCCTCTTGCCTTTTGATATGGACTTTGGTATGAAATGAAACCCCGTGTGGTGGTCAACAGCGGAGCTCGTAGGTGAGCATGGCTGGGCTGCGATCTGCTGGTGGAACAAAAGAGTGTTTGCCTAGAGCAGCAGACCTTAAGGGTGACTGCATCCGTGACTGATGGCTAATGAAAGAAGTTTGCTAATTTGCAGTGTAGCTACTGCTGACTGATAAAGGGCCGTGTACAGTAGCCTCGGTCTTATCTCTTTCGCCAAGTTTACACTGGTGTGACACTGCTGAATTTAGAGAAGCAGTTCCTGACTTAGTTCAGGGCAAGGGCAGAATCAGGTCTGATTTTTGCACCACAACCCATACAGATAACCCAGCTTTCACTGGGAAACATCCTGGGTATATTTCAGAATACTTCAATATGTATAAGCATATTTACAGCCTTTCCCCATTTTGTGAGGATATTTTGGATCTTTCTGGTACCTCTCATTATAAAATATTTCTAAGCTAAATCCAGGACATATAAATCATGACTCTGATTTCTTTTGCATAGGGTAGCCTGCCTAAATCACTGCCACATTCTTCTCATAGTAGTTGTTTAAAATTAATAGCACATGCGGAGGAAAAACTAAACCCTTTGACGTCACTCCCGAAATGAGGAAACATAAACAGAAAAGGCTTCGCTCCACCGAGCTGACAGTGCGGGCGCGGATTGGTCTGCTCTCCCGCGCCTGTGGCAGTTGACAGCACCTCCCAGCCCTGCACGGCCTTCGGCTCCGAACACAGGCAGGCAGACTGCAGCAAGCTCAGCTCTACCCCAGCCCTTACACTGGCAGAAAAGTGCACTCTCTTCCCGAGTCTTTTTGCTTCTTAAGGTGGTTTTATTGGCTGGGTTGGGGGACTTGGGGAGGTTTTGTTTTCTTTTTTTTTTTCCTTTTCCTTTTTTTTTTTTTTTAATTTTATTTTTGTTTGCTGTCGTTACTTAATTCTATTCCTAATCCTGGATGCAGTTACTGGATTCTGCAGTACAAGTCTTCATGAACAAGCTGCACCGCTTAGAGATTTCACGGCATTCAAAGGTCACAGAACTGCCACTATGGTTAAATGTCTTGTTTAATGGTTGAGGTATGTACAGCAAATCTAAAAGAGGCAGCATGATTATTTTTGAGGGGGAACTAAAATTGTGACGGGGAGAGGGAGATAATACTATTATTTAGGGGAAAAGATTTTTACTGGTGATTGTTACTACAGCAACCGGTTTTTGAATTTCCTCCCTTTTTCTCTTTATTCAAACTAGATGAAAATTTTAACCTATGTTGATTTAACCATTTGATGGCAAAAGAAGATTGCAGAAAGAATCTGTTATTGTTGTCCTTTGTGACCCCTCTGAGGAAAGGGTGATTGTTTTTTCTATATGCTTTCCTACTGCTCTGTGTCAGGAGAGGAGACCTGGGACTTGGCTGCCTTAGATGAAGGGAGAAGAAAGCAGAAACTCATTCTTATCCTGAGGGGACTGTGAGTTTGAGAGTTAGAGCAGAGAGAGAAAGAGTTGGAAATAAACAGGTCAAGCAGAAAAGAATATCGGCCTCATTTTTAGGAGTACATATACCACATCTCTCTCTTTTTTTTTTTTTTTTTTTTTTTTACTACATGCTTAGATTATTTTACTTGTTTTGGGTTCAGAAGTTAGTTAAGAAGCAGTCTGCACTTTGGCTTATAGGCAGATCCTCAGTGGGAAGGGAGGGAGCTGATCATCTTACATCAACACCAGTTTTCAGATAGCTTTTGCTACTTAAACAAAGAGTGGAAATTTGCTTGGAAGTTGAAGTAATGTAGCCTGATGTCTGTTAGATGGCATATAGGTTCAATTCATATTTGAGCTAGTGATCTGCCTTGAATGAGTATTGCAGCATTACAGTGGACAGTGTGTGCTGCAGGAAACGAAAGCAACTGCTAGCATAAAACTAACATTGTTTTCAGGACTGTGGTTCTAAAATACAAGAGGAGGAGCCACTTGTCAGACCTCGTGTGTGTGTGCGTATGAGTGGTCTTAATAATTTCAGCCAACACAGCGGATTTATATTGTGAATTGGATTAATATACAGGTATGCTCAATGACTAGCAATCTTCATATTTTCCCAGTTTGTGAAACGAGACTTTTTACAGCTCTGTTTGAGATGTTGCTGTAGATATAAACCCTCTGCAATTCAAAAACCTTTCAGTTTAACTTAAAAAATTATACCTGAAAATTCATGTAACAAGGAACACAACATAAGCACACCTACTTCATGCAATGCACCTCAAAGGGTTACAAAAATTAACTACACTAGGCTGAAGCATGCTAGCTTAAGGACTGCAAAAATATTAGCTCTGAAATGCAGAGGATGTGATATGTGCTGTGAATGGACAATTGCTATTCTGCAGTGCCTAGTGGGAAAACAAGGACTTTGTGTATTGCAAATGCATAACTGCAGCTCCTCCATTTCCTTTGCTGTATCTTCACTGATGACTGCAGAAATAAAGAGGCTTGTCACAGATAAACTCTTTAGGGCCCCATCTCTTTGGAGATACTTGAGGATATTTTTTTTTCATATCATCCAACAACCCAAAGTCAAGCTTTGTTAGTTGAACTGTTATTCTGTAATCTCCACAACATTCTCTCCTCCTCTGCCCTCCCCGAAGTATTACTATGTGAACTGCCAGCTGTTTTCAAAAGCTAAAGCACTGATCCTCTAGCCTCAAGTTTAGAAAGGTTAACACAGTATTTGTTAGATAATTAATTAGTAAATTTGACTAAGGGGAAGCCTCAGTCTACAGGGACTACAGTCTGTTCTGTAAGGAACAACCCTGTAACTACATGAAGATACCCAAGTTTCCAAAAGACATTTGTTTATAATAATTTCCTAGAATTAAATTATTCACTTCTTTTGATAAACATTTTTTTGAGAAGCTTAGTTTTTAAGCTCTATAATCTACACCTTGCTGCATCTGTTTTGTAGCAACTGCTACTGGTAATACTAATAGTAAATATGTGAAGTAGACTTCAGCTGAGGAAGTGACACTGTTTTTCTACTTCAGTGAGAAAAGTTTACCTGCAATGCTTTCTCTGAACATTCTTAATTCAGCATCAGGAACAAAATATAATTTAAGGTTGGCCTTTCTGCAGTGGATGAAATGCTTACTGACATTTGCAGTCACATTGCCTCAAAAAAAAAGTCTGTATTGCAGAAGTTTCATGTCATATGAATGGCTGCTCATTCTGAGGACAAGACCTGTCACTAGTGAATCTCTAGTGATTCCAGTAGAGTAAGGCGTACTCTGCTGAGTCTGATCCAATGTATTGCAGATCACTTTTTTAAACTGTGAAATTTTTAATTCTGTAAACTGGTATATAAATATATCATTCTAACAGCACCTGTTTCCTCCCCTTCCTCCCTGTTTATGTGCTTTTCCCTTTTGAAACCCAGCCCTCTGCTTGCCTTTATCACACCTCTAGGTAGGTCATTAAAGCAGACTGATTTTCCGGTGTCTTCATTGCAATTATGAAGTATAATTGAGACATTCAATCATACGTCATTCCTTTTCACTCACCCCATGGTTCTTCTACCAATAGTTAAAGCATATTTAAATGAGAAACAGCCTGAAAATTGATATTTTATGTGTGTGTATATATATATGGTTTTCTTGTAATTTCTCAGTCTCCTAGGGAAAAAACTTCTCTTGTACCAGTAATTTCCTTTATAGGAGCTGTATGAAGCAGAAATGCCAGCTACTAACCAAGATATTACTGTTAATACACTAAAACCTTATGCCTCTTTATTTAATGATAAGAAATGTTTAAGACCTAATCTGTCCTGTAATCAAGCTAGATATATGGCCAAAAGCCCTTGATGCAGTTGGGCTGACAGAAAAACAAGTCATTTGAGGCAGCCAGGAAGACATCCCATGTAAATGAGCATTCTTAGCAACTCACTATTGTTCATCTTTTCTTCATTTTCGTGCTTGAAATTATTATAGAGCTCCATGTGTTTGTCACAGGGTGAAAGTGAAAGGGACAGCTGGGGTCCTACCAGCTGCCAGAACAAAATTAAGTGTTTTGTAACGAAATGATGGCTCAGTATTTCTCCTCCTACATCCATATTGGGTGGAAGATGGGACTCTCTGTGTTGGAATTATAGCATTCATTTTTCTTGTTCCTCAGCCAGAAAGCAGGCTTACCCTTGCAGGGACATCAGTTTTTACACTTTCAGTGAAACATTGGCTTTGCATCTAGTGTGAACATTGCACTTTTCAGTCACAAACTTCAGGATGCGGAACTGATGTTATTTAGAGTTTATACCCTGGGGGCACTGAGACACACAGACGTGTAGCCTAAGTGTCCAGAGCAGTTCAGAAGTTCAAATGCCTTTTCTTTCTCTGGCCAACATGAGGTCCATCTTTTTAGGTAGCTAAAGATGAACAACGGTAGCTGAAAAGCTGGGCCACAAAGCCAAGCATCACATATGCAACCAGACAAGGGTGGCTGGTAACCTTTTTCTGTGATTTCACAGTAATGAGTGGAAATCAAAAAATGTGTCTTCTGATAGTAGTTGGTATTTGTCAGGTCTGAAGTATTAGCTTTGTGTAAATGCTAAAGAGAGGGAATATATTTGTTGTAGTTAAGACAATTTAATTAATTAATTTATAAAAATTTAAAATGCGAAGTCAACTTCTGAAAGATTTTTTAGCAAAAAGAATTCTTCACTATCTTCCTGAAAATTTAGAACACTTAATTTTATTTTTATTATTGTTTTTACTACAGTAGCATTCCAAGAAAATTGCATTAGAAAACAATATCTGAACCTCTGAATTTATCATTTCTGTTTTCCTGTAACAGACTGTGGGATTCAGGAGATACATTGCTAGCATTCACAGTGCTCAGATCTGGGCTAGTGATAGCTATCTATTTTAAAGCCTCCAGTTTTAAAGCAGAAAATTAACAAATCAGAGCCAGATCAGATAGAAGAGAGAGCAGTACTAGAAGCCAGACTGCAGTGGCAAAACTGTAAGTGAAAAGTTTGGGGCAGAGACAATTCTCAAAAAACAACAGTCAACTGATTTAAGCATTTCTTTTGCACACATTTAATAGTGTGGTATCTGCAGTCCAGCAATGCTGTAATTTTGATATACATTTTTTACTTGTTCTGTTCTTAGAAAGTGAAAAATGTATAACTATCATTTTATTATGTAAATAGTGTTGAACTACAGAAACTAAACTAATGAAAGGGCCCTATTGAGTTTGATTTTCTTATTCTGTTCTTCCTCCCAGTGGGAGTTGTGAGTGAGGATGGATGAGAACTCAGTTTAGATACTTATTTAAGCCACATAGTCTCATGGTGGTATATGATATGTTTCTGCTAGCTTACTATCCAGCCAAATAAGACATCCAGGTTGCCTGGATGGATAAACATAGCTGATGATCTCTCCCTCTTAATAGGTGGGGAGGAGCAGTTAGGATTCTCCCAGTCGCACACAGAGACAAATTTGTTCTGGTTTAGCTAAAGAAGAATTGCATGCAGACACAAACAGCAAGTTCTATTTCTCTTTGTATAGGTTATTTTAAAAATAAGAAACAAATATTTAGAAGAAGATAGTCGCAGAGGTACTTTTTTCCTTAGCTGGTAGGTTTATACTAGTTACCCACAAAAATTCCTGGTATGAGAAAACTCACCAACTAATATCTCACTGTGGCATGTGTTAATGCCAGAAGTGTAAGGTTTTTTTTAAAGTAGAGTACAGAATCTCCTGTCAAACTAAGTTTAGCTAATTGTCAGAGGCAGAAAAACACACTTGTGGAGCAACTGCTTTCAGGACCTATATACAATTTTCTATATGGTTGTTCGTAGCAGAGTCTATGATACTAACCCATCTGGATGTAGGAAAGATGTTTTGGAAAGGACGAACATTACCTTTCCGAGAATCTAAGTGGGAGGTAGGCATGTTTTGACTGAATATTCAGCAACTCAGACGGCTCAGAGAAATATACTTCCGTAAAAGTGAAATTAAGAAACCTCAACTTCAACTAGAGAACTCCTGGAGAATGATATTGAGCTACTGTGTACTCACTTCTGCTCCCTTTGGAAATTGCCCTTTATTCCTTCTGAAAGAGTCTGTACTCTCATGTTCTTACTCCCTTTCTGTCCCATCACCCAACCTTTTTCCCACAGCACACTTCAGTGCTTGTGAAGACAAGGAACAGGAAAACACACTTGATTAATACGTGGCTCAGAGGCTGGTGCCATCGGTAGAATTTGGGGGGTTTTGATCATGGGGAGGTTTACACGGCACCGGGCCTGCTGGCAACAGATGGAGTCCAGCTATCTCAAAGGGGGAAAAAGATTCTCGCTCATGAGTTGGCGGGCCTCAGAGAGAGGGCTTTAAACTAGGTTTGAAGGGAGAAGGGAATAAAACTAGGCTCACCAGAGATGAGCCTGGGAGCAGCATGCCAATGTTGGGGGTGGATCCAATAGCCCAGCTCAAGTGCATCTGTGCCAATGCACACAGCATGGGCAATAAACAGGAGAAGCTGGAAGTCATTGTGCAGCAGGATAGATATGACTTAGTCGTCATCACAGAAACATGGCGGGACAACTCTCATGACTGGAGTGCTGCAATGGATAGCTATAAGCTCTTCAGAAGGGATAGGCAAGGAAGGAGAGGTGGTGGGGTGGCTCACTATGTTAGGGAGAGTTTTGATTGTACAGAGCTCCACATTTGTGATTATAAAGTTGAGTGCTTATGGGTAAAGGATGAGAGGGAAGGCCAACAAGGCAGATATTGTGCTGGGAGTCTGTTATAGACTGCCCGACCAGGTTGAAGAGACAGATGAATCATTCTACAAGCGGCTGGCAGTAGTCTCACAGTCATGTGCCCTTGTTCTCGTGGGGGACTTCAACTTTCCGGACGTCTGCTGGCAATACAACACAGCAGAGAGTAAGCAGTCTAGGAGGTTCCTGGAGTGTGTGGAAGATAACTTTCTGACACCGCTGGTAGGTGAGCCAACCAGGGGAGGGGCCTTGCTAGATCTACTGTTTACAAACAGGGAAGGACTGGTGGGAGGTGTGATGGTCGGAGGCCGTCTTGGGCTTAGTGACCATGAAATGATAGAATTCTCAATTCTTGGTGAGGCAAGGAAGGGGGTCAGCAAAACCACTGCTATGGACTTCCGGAGGGCAAACTTTGGCCTTTTCAGGACACTGGTTGAGAGAGTCCCTTGGGAGACGGTCCTGAAGGGCAAAGGGGTCCAGGAAGGATGGACGTTCTTTAAGAAGGAAATCTTAATGGCTCAGGACCAGGCTATTCCCATGTGCTGCAAGACAAACCGCTGAGGAAGATGACCAGCCTGACTGAACAGGGAGCTTTTTCTAGGAGTCAAGAAAAAAAGGAGAGTTTATCATCTCTGGAAGAAAGGGTGGGCAACTTGGGAGGAGTACAGGGATCTTGTTAGGTCATGCAGAGAGGAAATTAGAAAGGCAAAAGCTCAGCTAGAACTCCATCTGGCCACTATTGTAAGGGACAATAAAAAATGTTTTTACAAATATGTTAACAACAAAAAGAGAGCCAAGGAGAATATCTATCCTTTAGTGGATACAGAAGGGAACATTGCCACCAGAGATGAGGAAAAGGATAAGGTATTTAATGCTGCCTTTGCCTCAGTCTTTCATAGTGAGACCAGTTATCCTTAGGGTACTCTGCCCCCTGAGCTGGAAGGCAAGGACGAAAAGCAGAATATACCCCCCTTAATCCAGGAGGAAATAGTTAATGACCTGCTATGCCATCTGGACACTCACAAATCTATGGGACCAGATGGGATCCATCCAAGAGTACTGAGGGAGCTGGCGGAGGTGCTCGCCAAGCCACTCTCCATCATTTCTCAGCAATCCTGGTCAACAGGGGAGGTCCCAGATGACTGGAGGCTTGCCAATGTGACATCCATTTACAAGAAGGGCTGGAGGGAGGATCTGGGGAACTACAGGCCTGTCAGCTTGACCTCAGTACCGGCAAAGATTATGGAGTGGCTCATCCTGAGTGCGCTCACACGGCATGTGCAGGACAACCAGGGGATCAGGCCCAGTCAGCATGGGTTCATGAAAGGCAGATCCTGCTTGACCAACCTGATCTCCTTCTGTGACCAGGTGACCCGCCTAGTGGATGAGGGGAAGGCTGTGCATGTTGTCTACCTTGACTTCAGTAAGGCTTTTGACACTGTCTCTCATGGCATACTCCTTGAGAAGCTGGCGGCTCATGGCTTAGACAAGTGTACTCTTCGCTGTGTAAAAAAACTGGCTGGATGGATGAGCCCAGAGGGTTGTGGTGAATGGAGTTAAATCCAGTTGGCGGCGGGTCACAAGTGGTGTTCCCCAGGGCTCAGTATTGGGGCCAGTTCTGTTTAATATCTTTATCAATGATCTGGACGAGGGGATCGAGTGAATCCTCAGCAAGTTTGCAGATGACACCAAGTTGGGCGGGAGGGTTGATCTGCTTAAGGGTAGGGAGGCTCTACAGAGGGATCTGGACAGGCTGGATCGATGGGCCAAGGCCAATTGTATGAGGTTCAACAAGGCCAAGTGCCGGGTCCTGCACTTGGGTCACAACAACCCCATGCAGTGCTACAGGCTTGGGGAAGAGTGGCTGGAAAGCTGCCCGGCAGAGAAAGACCTGGGGGTGCTGGTTGACAGCCGGCTGAATATGAGCCAGCAGTGTGCCCAGGTGGCCAAGAAGGCCAACTGCATCCTGGCCTGCATCAGAAATAGTGTGGCCAGCAGGAGCAGGGAGGTGATTGTTCCCCTGTACTCAGCACTGGTGAGGCCGCACCTCGAGTACTGTGTTCAGTTTTGGGCCCCTCTCTACAGGAAAGACATTGAGTTGCTGTAGTGTGTCCAGAGAAGGGCAACCAAGTTGGTGAGGGGCCTGGAGCACAAGTCTTATGAGGAGCGGCTGAGGGAACTGGGGCTGTTTAGTCTAGAGAAGAGGAGGCTGAGGGGAGACCTTATCGCTCTCTACAACTACCTGAAAGGAGGTTGTAGTGAGGTGGGTGCTGGTCTCTTCTGTCAGGTGGCTGGAGATAGGACGAGAGGAAATGGCCTCAAGTTGTGGCAGGGGAGGTTTAGGTTGGCTACTAGGAAAAATTTCTTTACTGAGAGGGTTGTCAGACATTGGAATAGGCTGCCCAGGGAAGTGGTTGAGTCACCATCCCTGGAGGTATTCAAAAAGCATGTAGACAAGGCAGTTCAGAACATGGTTTAATGGGCATGGTTTATGGTTGGACTCGATGATCTTAAAGGTCTTTTCCAACCTAAATGATTCTATGATAAGACTGGCTAAGCTCTGGGGCTTGTCCTAATATGGGGTGGCAGAGCTACCATTAGTGTGAAAGGACTCATCCCTTGGAAAGAGGGATGACGATTCCTGGGTGGTTGCTGTGCTTTAGAAACAAACACATATTCACATGAAATGCCTTAGTACTTTCCCAGGAGTTCAGCTGTTCCTGGTATAGAATGAGAACTAGGACCTCTGCTTAGACAGCCCCAGGGGACAGCATCTGCTTAATATTTCTGTAGAAGACTACCACTTTCCACAAGAAACTGAGGATGTAGCAGTGCTGTGAGCTTCACTTACGTATGCAGGCTGAACACTGAAGTACCCTAAATATGGGCAACACCTGATGTTTGGTTTTGCCTTTCCCTCACTTACCACTTATACTTGGCTTTAAACCTCTGAGAAGGTTAGGTAGAATGAGGACTTGCTGTGTACCAGGCTGCTGGGAAGCAGGAGAAGACCTCGCATAGGCACTCAGAGAGACATGAAAGCAGATGCATGAGGTCTTCGTGGAGAAAGCACTTTTCTGGCTTTGTGTTAACTGACAGCCATGTTGAAACAGACTACTGACCCTTTCTGTTTCAAATGTTGGGATATGACTTGGCTCTGTGTTACTTATTCATAGGCATTTCTGTTTTGCACACTGCCATAATATCCGAGTGTCTATTAATAACAATGTTTAAGTGGCATCAGAATGGCCATCATAAATTTAATTAGGCAGTGTATCTCCAGTTTAATCAATATAGTCATTAGAAGACTGTAAGACAGCCAGGAAAACAATAATTAGTCCTGATTAATAAAGGAGAACTTGCACGCATCAGCAAAGGAGAGGAGGGAGCTTTGCCTGTTGAAGGCTTGGGAGGACAGTGAGTTTATTTCTGCTTTAGCAGATCTGAGGACACTGTTATTAAAAAAAAAAAACTCTTGAAAATGCCCTTACAATACTAAATAAAGTGGAAAATAATATCCTGTAGAGAGACAACTACTATACTGAAAGTATATTTCCAAATTATAAAATTCTGTTATTAAAAAAACCTTCATTTTCTTGAACAAACTATGAGTGCCAGCTAGAAAGATAAAACTGGAATGTATTTCTTCACCAAGCAAATTCCTCAGGTGCACAGTTGCTTTGTTTTTGTAGGACTGCTTTAAAAAGCAGAACAGTCAAAAGATAAAAAGAAGACTCAAATTGGATTGGTGTGGGAAAGCATAAAATGGCATGGTTCCACTGAGATTAAAAGGACTCCATCAATTTATATCTGTGAAAGATCAGACCTGCTGAGCTTTCAGGTCTTATAAGCACTCCTTCTCCTCACCAGTAAGATCAAATTTTAGGCTCATTAGCCTTTTGCCATACCTGTTTCATACCAGTTTTCCACCACTTCTCCAGCATTGTGGTACCATCGGGCTGCTTTTGATGGTTCCGCAGAAGCTGCGATGTATTCTTTCCCTTCCACCACCCTATAAAACTCCCTTCTCTCCTTTTCTTTCTCACAGGAAAAAAAAAAAAATGTTTACCAGATTTTATTTGAAATCGCAACGTCACAGTTAATTTTTAGCTTACATGCTAGCATCTGCAGAAGTGTATATATTTGTAATACAGATGGGGCAGATCTCGCTTGTTTTCAGTATAGACTATGAACTGTTTCAATGACACAGCTATGTAAGCAATAATCTTAAAAGCTGAGGAATAACAGGGAAATAGTAATTTTGTTTAGGGACCAACATATACTGCAGTGTATCACAAGTTTTTTTTCATGTAGTAAGGCTGTAACATCCTGTCTCTTTGAACCATGAAACTATGTCTGTAATAATAATATCTACTACCAAAATATAACCTCTGTAATAGTATAGGAACAAAAACCAGTGCAGCATGAGGATGTTGAATGAAGCTCATGCTATATATCATCATCAAAGCTGATAGAATTGGTCAAGCTTTCAAAAAAGCTCGAAGTCACTTTAGTCTCTAAATGAAATGGCCAGATCTGAAAAACTGCTGTGTATAAGAGCTTGCCTGGGAAATCTTTTCCCATTCTACCTCAGACGGAAGTAGCCAACAGCCTGTAGTTAGTGTTCTCAAGAGGGTATGGGAGAAAAAGATTCAAGTTCCCTCTCTGCTTGTGTTGGCTTTCCTAGGGTGAATTACCACTGCAGTGTCCTCCAAGGGTTGAACTCTCTATTCATGGGGCCTGGCAGACAGAGCCCACAGCCCACTGCCCCACACTCAGTCCCGGCCGGCATAAAATCAGAGCTTCTCCACTGCCGAAGTGGCACATGAAGGTTGTTTCAGGCAGATCTCCACCTGCAGCTCCAGGAGTTCTGTCCTGAACCCGAGAAACCTTTCTAATGGGCATTTTCTCCAAATGAGCATCTCTTCCTGAACAGATTTTGTTCCAACAAATTGTTGATTTTAAGAGGAAAGCCCAGATATATTTTGAGGGGAAAAAAATCTCACCTCTACTACAGAATTCCCACCTTGCTTGTGAGGACGAAGGGGCACAGAGACTTTGCTTCCTTTGGGTGCCTGCTAGTGGGAAGAGGTGACCAAAAATCCGGTTCCAATCCTGTGACCATTTTGAAAATTCTGCTTAGATCTTTTTATTTTATAGCACCTGAATTGAAAGCTCAAAGGTCACTGAAGCCTTGAATTTCCAAATCCTTCAGCAATCTTCTTCTCACCCTCCTCCCAATAGTCCTAGTACTACTTTTGTTTCTTATTTTGAAAGTAAGTGGAAAAAAAAAAAACAGCACTCCATGCTTTATTTATGTGATAACTATATAGTGCTGAAGAGATTATTTCTTCGTGTTAAGATTTCCTTGTAGTGGTTACAGTTTTTCATCTGTGAAACACACTTGCTTTAAAAAGAGGCTTGCATGTGCACCACAGATGTATTATTCTTCTTCTAATCATTCCCCCAAATGTAGCCCTTTAGGGCTTCTCTAGCAGAGTAAAGGAGTGTGGGATTCTGTTTGGTTTTTTTATTTTTTTGCTTAAACACCGAAGCAAACATTATTTTAAATCCAGTAATATGAGAAAGGGAGGATTATAATGTTTAAACATGTCAGCTGGCCAGAAAGCCTCTTGGGGAGACAGCATCACATGCGTCTGGACCACCTAAGACATGACTGCAGCTTGGTCTCACTACATTAGAATTTTTAAATTGGTATTCACGGTTTAGTTTAAAAACCCACAAAGCATCACTTGGCTAATCCTTTTTTAACTTTTAATCATGTTTACTACTAATGTGACCAAGCCTGAGCTGACTTCTGTTGTTTTCTAAGTATTAGTTAAAACTATTTCACGTTTCATGAAAGAATAAAACAAAAAGCATTTAATGTCAATCTGTGTTTGGCATTGAAACTTCTTATGATGGCTGATGAAAATTAGTTTGCAAATAAACAAACCATTTTCTAAAAAAGTCTCAAAAGGTCCAGATGTTTAAAATGTAGAAAACAATTAGCAGAGAGGTCTCAGTGCTATGTAGCCACCCTTTAATTGTCATCTGTTGACAGTACTTTGACAGTTGACCTTCTTCAGCTCTGATTTTAGGAGAACTTCAAAAGCCTCTGAGTGACTTTCTCAATTTCTACAGATGTTTTTTGAAAGATTATATTAAAGGGGCATTTGTCCTTTTTGACTCTGTTAGCCTCATTTTCTCCTGAGAATACTTGTCTAAAAATTACCTTTCCACCACACTGACTTATAGGTTCTGGCATGGGAACTAATGTTGTTTCTCCTGGTAGCAAACAGAAAATTAGTCACAATCTGATGTTAACAACTTATTCATTACCTGAACTGTTTTACACTTTTTTTAAGTTCAAGACAGGCAAATCTAATGCCTTTGAACAAACCAGGGAGTTCTTGTCCATGTTGCAAATATGCAAGACAATAATTAATTTATAAAATCACTATTGTAAGTCAGTCTCTGTGGCAGACTGGGATCTGAATTGTGATACCACTGAATTCTGCAGAGAAGTGCCACTTGAGTGCAGCAGAGAGAAAAAATTGTTTTAGCTAATTTACATTAAAAAGTCAAATATGAGTAACATGGTCAACACAGTTGCTCTTGCGGTTTCTGTTGGGAGATGAGATTCAACATATTCTACCCTCACATCTGACACGCTACAGATTTGTCTGTGCTGGCAACAAATAATCTGCACTATAGAGAGTGATAGGGTGGTTCTGAGGTATAGGATACCTGTAGATTTCAGTGACAAGGATATCAGGAAAGCTTTTGTGAAGAGTCAGTCCACCACTAGATGTTGCTACCAAAATTACCAGTGGTGGTGTAATTTTCAGCTGGTCCCTTAAATTGCCCTCACTGCCTTTCAGAGTCAAGCACCTGCTGAGCACACAGGTGGTTTACTAATTCATGTTCCTCTGCATCTTGCCCATGAACCTCAGGTAGTGCTCCTGCAGTCCCTCTGGGCTGGAAGAGGAACTCACTGGAAAGTCAGTCATGTAAAAGGGAATGCCTTTCATCTTAGCCCAGGCAGATATGAAATTGTGTCAACCTAAGTTGTGACACTATCATGTATGGTATAAGAAATAAGACATTTTTCATGCTTCATGCATGCAATCACATTCACTGTTCTAGAAGAGTCTAGTATAAAAGGATAAGTTAATGAAAACCATAATTTATAAAAAGAATGTTTCTGAACATCTTGATGAATAAAGAAAAGGTTGGGTTTTTTTAAGAGAAGCTTTGCAATTATTATTTTTACAAAGAGAGGCATAGAAACAAAGTTTTAGTTCGACTTGGTCACTCCAACACTTTTCCTTTAAATGAAGATTCTTTTAAGGACCAAACTCAGAATTTGAAAAATTATCCACTTCTTTAAAATGTTTTGGGAAGATAATTTTTAAACCTGTGCCTTGCTGGAGCACCTAATGCTCCCATTGGCTTCACTGTATTTGTGACATCCTCAGAATTTTTTAAAATCAAAATGTCAAATATGTCACATCAGCCATGCTATGGTAGACTTCAACAGAATGGTAGGCCAGAGTTTTTAAAAGGGTTGGACATTGTACTACTAGAAATAGCCAAATGGTTACTGATTATCATTTTATTATAATATTAATTTCTATAGAAAAATAAAAGTAATGTTATTTGCATTTCACTAGGAGAGGCAGAGTTATCTTCAGCTAACCCTCTACTCTGCAGAAGAACTGGAGGATTGCTGGGGCAAATATTTTACATACACCACTGTTCAGAAATATAAAAACATTTTCTCTAACTCATAAGCATATGTGTTTTCTTTTCCCTTAAACTCTTGAGCTTTTGCTTAATGCAATATTTCCTCTTCCGTCCATATTTTATATCACATTCACAGCAGTTGCTTGCTACTTCTAAAAACTTCCTATTTTTTTATTTTCTCACTTTTTTTCAAATTCTCCCCTTTTCTGTAGAGAGTAGAAAACCAAAGACCAAGAAATTTACTTCTCTTATTACTACATTTAGGGATAAAGAATTTTATATCTAACTAATTTTTAAAAAATATCGAAGGAAAGAGAATCTTTTGTCTTCTGATTGTGGACCATTACAACCACACTGTCATTCTGAACTCTGAGCAGATCCTTACAGCAAGTCAAGGCATCATCTTAAGGCAGACTGTAGGCAGGCGTAAGGGGAAGGCTACTGTGAAACGTCAGAAACATTTCTGATTATGATTGATAACAGAGTGAAAGGGAGAAAGGCAAGCAGAGATGGTCTCAGAGACTTTGGATCCCAAATAGGAACATGATATCATGTTCAGACTCATACCAAATGAAATGCTAACCTAGGAAAAATTGTACTGAGCTAAGAGATTATTTAAGGCTCTTGCTCTATGTTTCAAAGTGTGTTGCAGTACCAGCGGAGTACAAAAACGTTGTAACACATTAGTCAGGTCAGTAAGACTCATTTAAGTAAGAAATCTCTGTTCCCCACAAATAGAAACCCAGGAAACACAAATGTATTAAAGGCTACTTTTTGGAAATGGCTTCTCTATCTGTGCATAAATATCTTTTAAGAGTTGGAGATTCAAGCTTTTGTCATTCCAGGTTTTCTAACTCAGAAAAATATTTTTTTTTAATTCAGAAATTATTTAATGTTTAAATATAATATTTAGGTCTTCTGTTCTCTGTGTATGAATCTAGTTATTTGACTGCAGAACAACCAAACATTTGTATAAGCAGTTTATATTGACAGAGTCTTCTACTATGGAAGTATGCCATTTCATAAAATAAATAATTTTTTATGGAAAATTGCTCTGTATCTTAGAGATTTGGAGTTCTTCCTAAACTGAGGATAGAATGACATCAAGCATCTATATGATTTTTTTTTTTTTTAAAAAAAGCAGTTAAAATTAAGCGTTCAGTTCACCTACCATATGCACACTGAGTGGAAACTGTACCCGCCTCCTGCTGAACCCAAAGCACAGACTCATTTCAGCAGGCAGGGTGGAAACCTTACATAGCCTGGAGCTATGTTCCCTATAGGCACCTCCACAGCAGAGACTGCTAAATTGTCTGATCCCATAGCCCTGCTGGCCAGTAGCATCACTGGCCACATCCAAGGCTGTATGGCTCCAACCAGTATCTCCTTCAGAGAATTTGTCATCTCTGACCCAAAAGCCCCAGCTCTGCTTTACATTGTGTGGGCAGAGCGTGGGCAGATTGTGAGTGAAAAAGGGTGGAGGAGGAGGAAACGGGAAAGCGTGGATACAGGAACAAAGGGGGAAAATTGCACTGTATCTTGCTATCTTAAACATCGGTAATAATGCACCTTCCTCCATCCAATACTGATGACAAAATTGCTGATATTAAGTCTATTTCATCACTGTTTCTCCTTGTTTCCATTAAGTCTTGATCTTTTGACCTCCAGTATTTCTACACTGGCTGCCCATAGAAATATTTAATCTGTTCAACATCATGGTGCTTGGGGGCTTGAGTCCAGCTTTACGCAGATTTCTTTACGATGGTTGACTGCACGATTCTGGTGACATAAAGGCTGTCTCCATAAAAGCGTCAGGATAAAGATTGTTTGTATAAGAGACATCTCTGTGAAATTTCAAAATGAGCTGCTAAGAAACTGAGGATTACCATATTCCTCAACACTTCCCTTTCCAAGTGCAAGCTACATTTCTTCCAATTTTTCAAAGAAATCATCACATGTTTAAAAGAGAATAATTGAGACAACAAATCATATATAACAGATACTGTAGTCCTAGTTTATGCAGTATAGAAAGTATTCACCCTTAAGGATGAGGGATAAAATAGAAAAAAAACTGAGAGATGAGTGTTAGAAACTTAAAGATTTGACTTTTAGAAACAAGAAGCAATGAGGATCATTATTTATTTACTCCAGAACCTTTATTAACCTCACTGGTTCACCTTGTGTCATCTCATTACGTGTGAATATCTGGACCATTCACATATTCTTCAAGAAATTATTATGGCAATTTTACTTAATATGTGAAAGAAAAATCATGATGGCAGTACCTGCAAATAACGTGTTCCACAACAACAGTAATATGGCCATATATTTTTTTTCACATGGAGAATGGTGATTTTAAATACTCTGAATGTTTTAGATCTCTAACAATGTATTTAATCATGTGAACATTTTTGCATATAGGAGTGTTTGAATACTGAGCTAATTCCAATGTCTCTGCAGGTCTTGACAATACAAGTTCAGAGTACCAGCAATTGATTACTCAATGATTATAATAACATTTTTAGAAATTCTATAAAATACTTATTCAATGGTTGTTTTGGAAAACTGGCAAAATATATCTGTGGTTTTGAAATATTTGTATATCCTTCTAAATTTTATAACAGTATAAAATATTCTAATTATAAATTGTTTGCAAGTTATTAAACACAGATATAGGAAAAAAAATTAGGATCTAACAGAAACTCACAAGATGAAAGATCAGATCTGTGACTGGATGTTTAACCTGTCAAGGGGTCCTGAAAAACTGCATGGTACGGAAAACTTAGTAGATACAAACCAAATTCCTTTCTTATACATGCAAGGAGAAGTCTACTTGGCTTTGTGGTAATCCTCCATGTATGGAAGAGGGTTGTATATGTTACATAAAGAAAGTAGTATTGTTTCCAGTTTTTGTATTCAGTTTATATCTGAGTCTGATAACAAGAAAAATCCCACTCGCCTGTTTTATCAACTGGCCTTGCTGGTTTATGTGTTTTACATAAGTTCTATGTTAATGTTCTGGCAACTAATCCCTACTGCATTTTTTTTCTGAAGACCCAAACCATCTAACAGTTCAAGTCTTTCTGGGATCTGCTTCATTCTTAATGTCTTCCCTTGCTATCTTTTGTTCTGCTATAACAAGGTTAACACAGCAGTTATGCAGCCTTCACCATATCTCCCAACAAACATTTGTTCATAAATAAATGAGTTTGGCAAAATTATCTCATCTTCTTGTCACTAGCATATCAAGCAAGTCAGGCTATGCCTCTGTCTAGATTCCAGCTTCTTAATCATTCTGCAGAAATCAGTACAAATTCAAAATAAATTTGCCTACAGGCCTCTGAAATTATTGTAACTAATGAAATAAGTTCTAAAAACCAGCGGTTGCTTTGCAATTGTTGCTTAGCTTTCACTTGAAACATATATATTCCTCTCTTACTGTTGCTGTAGTCTTTTTGTGCTTGTGCTAAATCCTCTGACGGCACCTTTCCCTTTAAGTGATTGCCCTTTGCATCTTCTTGGCACCAAGTTATTTTCAGCAAGCTGTACTCAGTGCTGGCAGCTGTCCCAGGGAAGCTGCTCTGCCTCAGTGGCATTTGGTACATGGGAATTCCAGAGTAAGGAATGGGCAAAGGTTACCCCGTGTTTTACATCACTCTCAGAAACATCAAACTAGACTATTAGTGTTTGACAACAAACAATGCATGAGGCCTCTAGCCTTTGCAGTCTCTCTCATTCTTTATTTTCTCTATACTTGTACCTCCACTCATACCAGCCACCCCGAAATATTACCTGTGCGTTATTCTTGTAATATCACCCTACTATGTAAGAAGTCTTGATAAAAGATGCAGTTTGGTACAGAATAGTTTAACTGCTAGGAAACAAGCCAAACACTCAGTAAGATTCAAGTATTTGTATTCTCAGACTTTTCCAGGCCTTTGCTGTTTTAATATCTTAAGAAAGAGACTGATTTCAGCCTGGAAGTTACTCTCCCTGTCCATTCCAAAAGCAGACAAGCAGCATCTTTTTTTGCACAGCAGAACTTGTCATTCTTCATAGACAGAAATATCCTATCAAGAAGCAACAAATACACAGAATAAATATATGTATATATCTGTTGCTAAAAAAAAAAGAAGGCAACTCAGTTTCCACAATTTCATCTTTATAGTGAAGTTCTAATTGTACTTCTGCCTGCTGGAAGTTTACTCTTCAGACCTGTTTAGCTGTGACTTCCACAGACTTCTGAAGGCTGTTTGTGAAGCAAGTGTGCTCCCTGATTAGCCTGCCTTCAGACCATCACTTGATGAGAAGTCTGCCTGGCTGTGCCTCACAGTGTAGGTAAAAAGTCACAAAGCACGCCAAGCCATGCCTTTGTGATCTGGTGGCCTTTTAGTCCTTGCTGGCCACCCCTGGGGACCATTCTGCCCATGATATGGGTGACTGAGGTCTTCTGATATACCAAGGTGTATCACTGCTCTTTATTAGCAGTGTCTACCTAATATTATTGAGAGGGGTTTTTTTTCCCTGATGGGACAGGGCCTGTACTGGTGAGTTAGGATGGTCAGCTGAAGAACAGTGCTGAGTAACCTCAGAGATTAACATTCTCTAAAATGAGGATGGAGAAAGGAATCAATAAATCAAATGCCAGGGGTGAATACAGAAAAACTGAAGTGGTACCATTAAGTCAGACCGCACTGGTGATTCATCTTAGTACAAACTCGGTAGACTTTGACTCGTACTTGATCCTTTGATACTGATCCTTAATACTAATATGTAAAACATCACAGATCACAATCTTAATTTTCTCTATTTTAAATGAGGAAAAAAATTATGCTCCTTGCATTTCACGACAATACCTGAAAAGGAGTTTGTTCCCTAAAAGATAAGGTTTTCTAAAAATTGGATGAAACTATCTGTAAGAAGTAAAGATTTAGAGCAAGTACATTAATATAGAAATACTGTAATTAAAAAAAAAAAGTATATTCAAGTCAATACTATGATTAACTAGGCTAGCCTTCCAGGCCTACTTAGAGATCTTCTTATTAAAACTTTAGAAATGGATATGTTACTTACAGCAGAAAGATATTTTAGAATGCAAATGGGAATTTTTACATGAATGAACTGAGCAGAACTCTCTTAAAACGAGTATCGTTAGGCATAGATTCAATACTACAAGAAAAAAATCACTGATCCATAACATCTTTTCCTTGTACATGTAGGAAGCCCAAAGTGCTGATTTTCAAGTACTGAGTAAAAACAGCTTACAAAGTCAGATGTATCCATAATATCTTGTGACCTTTGGTTTTCTGTATACATCATAATCATGTCAAATTAGAATTTCCCATAGCTATTGGGGAACACTGTTTCTCTTAATTTGAATAAAAATGTCAGATGGCCACATGGTAGTTATCAGCAGCTTACTACAAGACCAGTCCACAGGAGCCATCTATTTCAAAGCCGCAATGCTTCCCTGTAGTATTTGGGTTCTGCAGAGACCGTTTTTGTCTTGCTTCATTTGCTTCCTTTTCTTTAAGGTGAAGAAGTTTATCTTACCGTGAACAAACTATTTTTTTTAATATAGTGTTCTTTCAAGTGAAGGACAGACTTGAGAACTAGCAGAAAAGGGTATAAATTCCAAGTAATCAGCATCTGAAGGCGTATTTGTTACTGGAAATGAGTGAGAAGGAAGCTGTCCTTTACATTTGTGATGTTTGCAAAAGGTAAGGCTAGTATATTCACATCTGAAAGTATGAATTTGTGTTCCGCAGGAGCAGGAAGAAATTTTCCATCACCAGCACCACCAGTATAGCATCAAGATATAAACAGATGTTTTATATCTTTATACGAATAAGTCAAGTTACCTATTCCTGGCAATCAGATATCTGATTTGATGTTTTTCTCTTCTGGTATGGCTTCTCTTGATGCAAAGTTATTTTTCTACTGGACAGCTTAATTCTGACATATAGAACTATTTTTCAGATAAACTGATTCTGCTCCTATTTATCAGTAAAAATCAAATAACAGAAATAATCTCATCAGCACTTTTGTAGACCAGTGAACCTTTCTATTGTGACAAAATGTGTTTCCCTTTTTTTACACCATATTTTGTCAAAGATGATCTCTAAATCGTTTCATGATATCATAAAAAAGTCTGGCTTTCCTTTAAAATACAAAACTAAAGACAGACTTGCATGAAAGACAAAGGAATATTTGTTTTCATTAAACATATTTTCCTATGTTTTTACTATGTATTTAGTTGAGGAATTCAAACTGTACCTTCATTAGAAGTTACTCTTTTTGGTGCGTGCTTGCTCAGTTAGATTAAATTGTGAGCCTACCTTTGAATCAGTCTTGATTTGATTTAACAAAAACGTTGTAGGCCGCCTTAATTCACAATCCTTAATGACAGCTTCCACTGAGATCATTAGAGGTTAATAGTTTATTAACAATCCATGCCATGAAGCCACACCCAGAGCACTGCATCCAGTTCTGGGCTCCCCAGTGTAAGACAGACATGGAGTTACCCGAGTGAGTCCAGTGAAGCACCACAAAGATGAGTAAGGACTTGGAGGATCTGTCATGCAGGGAAAGGCTGAGAGAGCTGGGACTGTTCAGCCTGGAGAAGAGAAGGCTCAGCAAAGGTCTTATCACTGTCTATAAATAACTCATGGAGGGTGTTAGGATGACAGAGCCAGACTATGGACCAGGCGGTCTCCAGAGGTCCTTTCCAACCTCAACCACCCTGTGATTCTGAGCGATAGACATGGCACACGTAAGATCAGTAGAGAAGATCAGTAGAGTGCCAAGCCCCACAGAAGTCATAGGGCTGCCAGCAGGCACCGGCTGTAAACGTAAATGCCAGTAATATCATTTAGGAAGGGGACAGGAGGAACATCCCTCTATTAACAAGTTTTCTGTAACAGGGAGGACCAAGCTGACAAATTCTTTCAAGGAAATGCAGAAATTCATATCTTTAGCTCTTCAGCAAAACAATGCAGATAATTTAAACTTTGTTTCCATTATGTTTCAGAATATTTTGAGGATATTCTCTGATACAGTGTTACTGCTTTTATTAGTTGGATCAAATTCTGTTTCAGTGCATCTTATCCATTAATTCACATTCAATAAGGTATCCTTTTGCTGGTGGGCATTCTAGGTTGTCTGTGCTTTGATATTTTTCTGGCACATCCCTTAGTATACCATTAGAGTTCAAAAGGAACACGATAGTAAATGTTTCAAATCTAACATATGCTTTCATTCAGTATTTTTGCTTTTAGAAGATGAATAGGAGCTCCATTTCTTATGATGTTCCAAATAACTTCTACTACAGGTAATCTGAAGGCCTGACCTTGTTTATGTGTATGCATGTGTGTGCACATGCCCAGGCATTGCTACTTGTATCCCTTCCAAAGACAGGAAAGCCACATTGTGATTTGCACATCATTTACCTTTACAAATTCTAATTTTTTCGGGCATGTCTGCTGCCTGTGTTTGCTAGATTTATTCACAAAGGAGAATATTTCTGAACCCATTGATTAATTGCTTGTATTAAAGGTCAGGGTTATATAAAAGAGAGATAGAGAAGCATCTGCTGCATGTGCTCTGCTCTAATAGCCTACTGCTGCAAATTTTTTTATAACTAATAATGAATCATAACTTACAATTCAGAGATTTACATCCTGAAAACTTCTAGGTATCTTAACCAACACAAATTGAAGTTTACTACAAGTAAGGCAAAAAGCCCAAATAGTTCTCAGTTTAGGAACAACCTTGGAAAACCCAGTACATTGTATCCATCAACAGATAAAGTAAAGCCTGCTTTTGTGTGGCAGCCCTGCTTAGAAGTCTACATTTGAAGATGAGAAGAAACATGTCGTGCTGTGAAACTGATCTCACACAACACATTCCAGGTCCCTTGTTACAGTTATCTTTAATTAATACTTTAATTAAAGTGTATCAAATTAATGTAATGAGCTCTGTAATAAATCTCCTGTGGACTACAACAGAGCCAGAATATCACAATTACCATGAGGAACTAGCACAACAATAGGAACCAAAACTCTGCAGAACTTACTAAATCTCCTGACATGTTCCAATCTGCCCTGTTTGATTGATACAATTGCCCATGTCATTTATCTTGATCAAGAAAGGGCAAGGAATCTTTCAACAAGATTATTTTACACTCCAGTAATGTGGAGCTCCACATCTATTATCTCAATATATCTGAGTGGGATTTGTTCTGTTCTCAAGAAGAAATTAGTTTTCTATTTAGACAGTTTCTCTTTTCTAAGCTGATTGCTATACTGTGCTTATTCCCATTGTTGGGAACCTCTTCATTTGACTTCAGTGTGACTAATCAGCCAAGAAACTTCTTACCAGCATAAGAAATTGAGAATGTGGATGCAGAAATACAAATAGGTCTGTGGAAATTGTTGAAATGTGGCATTCTGACACTTCTGTGTTGTGGCATAGTCATTTTTGGTAGCTATACGCTAAACATATACCTACATGAAATATCTGAAGGAAATGACACACCTAGGTGATAAAATGACTGCTTAACTTACTTCTTAAACTTCTTTACAAGATGCAGATAAATTGCATTTGCCAATTCTTGGCCACCTGCTAGCAATAATTATCTTGGGTTTGGTGTTGAACTTGAGTATTTTTTGTTTGTAACACTGTTAGGGGATGCAGCCAATCAGAAGCTGTAAACATGTTTCTTTTCTGTTTAGCATCCAAAATTGGTTCAGCATTCAGTATAGTGGAAGTGAATGAGTATGTTTCAATTCATATGTTTTCTGTATGTATATAGTCTGCTGAAATTTTAATTTAACACAGGCATACATTGGAACCTTATCAGTTTAATATCAGCATAAAGTTACATTTTCTGTCCTGGTTTTTACAGTGTGTTTTTAGCAATAGAATATTTGAACCTTCCAACTGTGACTGCATATTCTAGTTATAAAATAATTTATAAATCACAAGGCTGTGTTGTTTGTACAAGGATCCATGTAAAAAGCATTTTCTGAAATAGTCAACAGATTAGTTGGATGCTGATTTTGTGAAGTGTTTCAGTCTGACAAACTCAAAATACTCTAAATGTGTTGATCAAGCCTCTCAGTACGTGTGTATGACAGAAATTTTTTTCTTTGTTTTTCTAGTGCAAACATTAGTTGTTGTAATGACACAGTAGCAGCAGGCCTGTAGTCATACTAGGTTGGGAAAAGAGAATTCGGTGAATATGTGATGTCAGACTTGACACTAACAATGATAGACTTACTAGTTCTTAATGAGCCAGAATTGGAATACTAGAGCTGTAAAAAGCTTTTAAGTCTTACGTATCATATTTGTGGTCCTTGCACAGCTGTATGTGTCATTTTGAAGAATCTTTAATTATACTACACTTGTAAACTCTTACTTGGCTCCTGGTTAGTTCACTGACATAGAGAAATCTGCTGTGATGAGTATACAGTATAGAGGTATCTCCTTTGTTTGCCTGAGACAGAAGAAGAATACAGTAATGCTACAAAATAGACAAAATCATTCCACAATAAGAAAATGCATTTTGTAATCTTCAAGTTAATAATTTTTAGTGTATTAGTCTATGAACTGTTCTTATTTCTTCAGGGTAAGGTTCTTATTCTCAGCTGCAATGTTATTTGTAATTTAAGAGCAGATCCAAAGCCCATTAAAATACAAGGAAAGTCTCTCTTTGACTTCAGCAAACTTTGAATTAAGTCTCTTGTCTGAGCATTTCTCACAGGTTCCTGGTAGGGAAAAAGTGTCTGCTCAGCATTTATATTGCTTCTTACTAATAGTTGTCATTTACCATATTTGCACAACCTCATAATAACATTTTGTGCTAGGCACACCCATTTCATTTGCCACGTGTGGCTGCATTAACACTGATGGTTGCCACGTAACATTTTTATATTTCCGTGTAAGAAGTATAAAGTGTGCCCACACAAAAACAAATGGGCTCTTTACCTATTGTTTGGGCCCGTGAGGTCCTACCAGCTTTGTTGGACGTTCTTCCTTCAGTCGTGTTTCAATATCACTGTTTATTTGAAGTAAGACTTGCAAAAGGGCAGAAGGAAGGATCGCTATGGCTATATCATAAGTGCTTGGCAGTGTTTAAAGTTTTGTGTGTATCTTTATAGGTCTTGCCTTAAATAGGAACCAGAACTTTGGTAGGGGTTCATGGTCTCACATTTTATCAGAATTAATTATTTCAGCCTCTTGTATTTCTCTGTTTCTGTGTGCTTCAGAGTTCTTTGAGAATGTGCATATTTTGTATACATTTATTAGCTACTTAATGCTAACAGCAGGGCTGTTACCCTGATATACACCCAGACACATTCAAATATGAGCTAGTACTGTGGATTCTTGTTCTGTATAACAAATACTTCTACATGGCATTCAGTACGTGTCAGCTGTCCATGCCTCCATCTCCTTCATGCTTTTAATAGCTATAACATTTAATCATTTATCGTCCCTTTGGATTTTATGAAAATATTCTCCCATATTTTCTCTGAGATTTCAGTTTGTTCTGTGTTGTTACCATCATATTTTGTTTGCTGGGCAGGCAAAATTCCTCTGTCTTCCTGGCTTTTATTGTGAAATTGTTGTTCCCCTACTTCCTCTCCCATTTCTTAGCTATGTAAGTAATCAGTTTTTACTCACCTAACATGGCTTGTGGCTTCCTGAGACAGGTTAGGTTCAAGGGTAAACAGATCAGCTAATCAGTAGTATAACGTCATTTGTAAAATCTGAACCAAAGCTGAATCCTTCTGAGGTTCAAGAGGCATAATCTTCACAGATGACAAATAAACATGTTCCCTAAATTTGAGCATCCTCTGGTCTGGTTTTCTCGTTTTTAAATACCTGGGACTTAAATTTCCAAATTAGTTGTATTATTTAGAAATTTATATGTTAAAAAAAACAATCCCTGTTGACTTCTACACCAGAAGAAAATGTTTAGATTTCTTAAATGAGGGCCCATCAGCTAAATGTGGGCCCTGAGAAAGTAACAAATCTAAATTCATAACCAACTGTAAAAAATGTGTCTGAGGCATCTGTAAAGCTAATGTGTATGTCATCTTGAAATCCCTGTTGGTGCTATTTGCATCTTTATGAAACAAAGTAACAATCTGTCCCTAAATTAGGAACCATTACCCAGGAAGGCTCTGGGAGCAGAGGGGACTGAATGATGGTTAATCCTCAGGGCCATCACTTACCTGATAAATCAGGCAGAAGTCCAGTGGGAAAAAGACAGGAGGTTGTGAAGTTAGATTTTTCTCAGAATACAGACTCATGGGAAAGTGTGGGCATTTTTATTTTTGTTTGAACTGAAGTAAACTGACCATTGGTTTTTTCTCTTTTAAATGCTTGGTAGTATAGTCTTAATGTTTTTTTAACGAAGAAAGGAGGACAGGTTCCTGCATTTTTAAAGGAAAAAAAAAAGCCCAAAACCTATCTATCTGTTATGGATGCAATTCAGCAAGACAGCAGTATCCAGGTTTCCAATACAGCCAATAGAAGAACTTCTCGTCTTGCATGGAAATCACCTCTAGACAAAAACAAAAGTAATTTTCTGAAGGCTTCAAAGACATTTGTTGATAACAGGATCAAAAATGTAAGAGTGCCTCGTAATTCCACAAGGGGAACCTGAAAGTTGACACCTTCAGCTCATAATTCTAGTTTTACTAGCTGCAGCTCACAAAGCAACAGCTGCATCTACATTGCAAAATACCTCCCACACATACATACACACACAGTGTTTGCACACAATACTTATTTTTTTCCTTTAATGTGTGGGAATAAATTAGAATCTAAGATCTTACTGCAGAGAAAGTGTGTACTGTTTAGTTTAAAGGGGTAAAGAAAATAGAGCTCCCATAATTTGATTATGCATGTTGCAAATGGAAGAGGGAATCCTGCAAAAAGAACCATTCCAGCAAATCCAGGTAGGGTTTTACTGAAATCATTGGGTCTACGTTATTGTCTTCATAAGATTATCTTCTTCATATGTTGCCCAGTGGTATCCATTAATTAGGAAAGAGACTGCATAAGCGGAATTAGATGCTATGAGTGAGTACAAATGCTTATATATTATCATAAAAAAATTGTACGCAAAAAAGCAGAATCTGAAAATACTTGTAGCTAAGCTTTGTTATGAACTCGAAAGTATGGGATCTTGTTTGCTGTCTTTGCTGTCTGAAGAACTGGTCTAGAAATTTCTCAAGGGAATAGGATTTATTAATAGTACCTGATTTTTTAAACTGGAAACACTTTGAAAATGTATGCTGACATTTTCTCATCAAAGTCATTAGCCAAGTATTTTTCCAAGAATGGCTCCAGTCTAATTCACTTTTATTTAATTAGTTCATCCATTGCTGTTACCTAAGCATGTAATGACTCTAGAGGATGGTTGGACTTTTCCCTCTTTCTAGCTATGGTACTCATTACTGTAGTGTACTTACAAATCTAGTGCAAAATCATGTCTCACAGACTACTGTGCTTTTATTTCAACTAAGAAATTGTTCTCTTCCTCAAATCTGACAGTTTTTTTCTTTACAAATTTTTGTTGTAGCAATGGGACAAAGGACGTGCAGTCCACAATGCTTGTTGGAGAACTCTGTTAATAATATTTTATTAAAACAGTTTCGGTGCTAGTAGGATGTTCCCTAAAGATCTTCCAGTATGAAATTTCTGAAGAATTAAAGAAACCCTTTAGAATGAGTGGCAGGCAATGCTTCCTCAGATGCCAGGGAAAACATTTCCTTCTTGATTTTATTAATGTATGGCTGTTTAAAGTAGCCTTTAAACAATGTCAGTTGTGGATTTAGACTGAGTACATCTTTATGAACTCACCCAGTTCAAAATAGCGGATCAGAGAAGGTTGCTATTGATTTGCAAGATCCTGGCAAGCATAAATGATTCATGTTCTGTGGTACTTGTCCCACTGTAGATTGAACAAACAGAATGAAATGTACACCTTTTTAAAGGTATAAGTTAATGCTTCTGGCAGCCCACTATGTCAGTCAATGTGATTGGCAACCTTAAATATACATTAAAGGTACTCTGCTCTTGTCCATTGAAGGAAGTGGTGTCACCTTCATAGTTTGTGACAGAGTGAAGAGACAGGGTACTCAGACACAGGAACGGAAAATCAGGTACTGCAGTTTAACCACATCTCTAGGTGACACAAAGAGACTAATGAGGTAGACACAGCTCTGTAGAAACAAGAAAACTTGCTGCTCTTTTAGGGGAAAGAAATAACACAGAACAAGCTGGAATAGTCTGGGAACACATGCATTATTCATTGTTCAACTAGAGATGAAGACATTTTTTCCATTGGAAATCAACCAGAGAATTGGAAACAAATTCCTCTAAAAGGATCTGTGTTATATATCACCGCATTCTTAATTGGAAAGCAAACTTAATTGGAAGAGACATTGGAGAATTTGTTTTGTTTCCTAACATCTCAGACTATAACACTTGCTACAGCTAAGAGCGAGTCTGTTCTGCCAGCTCAGCCTTAGCCATGCTGAAGTTGATTGTCATTAACTGTGCAGGAGTGTGTCTGCTCAAGGACACAGCATCTGTACTGCCCTTCATGGTGACCTCAGTTGCCTATGCCTTTAGTAGGCACTCAACATTTTTTGGCCATTAACAGGTACTCAACATTTTTTGGCTAAAAGCTTGGAGGTCTTCACAACATCATAGAATCATGGAATCATAGAATAATTTAGGTTGGAAAAGACCTTTAAGATTGTCAAGTCCAACCGTTAACCTAACACTGCCAAGTCCACCACTAAACCATGTCCCTAAGCTCCACATCAGAAATACCATTCTCTCTTCACCAAAAAAAAAACCACACCAAAACCCAAACTCGTTAACAACAACAAATTATTTAATTACCCTGCTCTTCTCCATTTTATTTAATTACCCTGCTCTTCTCCATTTATCCACTGAGATCCTATGCACTGTTTTAGGAGAACAGTCATGCTATAACTAAAAGGATATCATGTCCTACATGCCACTCAGTCATTTCAAATTAGAAAGAATTATAATATAGCATAATCCTTGCTCACTTTAAGACTGAAATAATATGTGGTGGGAAACACATAGTAGCATGAAGGTTTTGAAGAGCCTCTTCGTTCAATATAATTTTGCATCTCCATCATTTAGAAATTAACTGTCATTGAATGAGGCAGCAAAGGTGATAGCAAGTGAATGGGTAGCTGAAATATCAACTTCTTGCAGCATACAGAAGTTCTGCACTCATATTTGAAACTGAAATGGCATCAACTGCACTAGCAGCTAAGCTTCTCCAAACAATGATGAAAACTGAGTCTCATTTCCTAAACTGATTTGACAGAAGCTCTAAATGTCTTTGATTATGACCAGTTTCTATATTAGAGAAGGAATGTTTCTTCTTGCCAAAATACCTCCAGAGAGTCATAGGGGGATTTTTGTTTCTGTGAGGGACATATAATGTAAAGCTATTCAAGGTCCATCTTGTCATTCTTTCTGTTCAACATGTGCTGGGATCCTTGAGGGGATTGTTTGAGAAGGTAGTGTAAGGTGTAAAGTGTGAGTGATACCCAGCACTGTATTTCTGTTTTGTTTCTTATCCAGTTTACATCTTGATTGTCTAGCCTAGTGCTTAAGGTCTTCATGAGAACTAGTTGACTGAAGCACACCTGAGTGAGGCTGAAGTGATGTTGATGTGGTATATGGGGGACAAATGCAGGTGATAAGGTGAAACTAACATTTTCTGACTCAGGCAGTACATGTAGTTGTTACTCACATGTTCACAAATCAAGGATATTGAGTCCTCCCTTATTGATGTGGGTTGAAATAAATCTTTTGCCATCTGTGTATGACCAGATACTTATGACTTCTCAATGTGTTGATCTGATTCCTGTAACTGATATTTTGCCACTCCAAGGCTACACTCTAAGGCCAATTTAAATAGTGAAAGTACCATAGAAGGGTATGAATTTAGGCTTTGCCATATATTTGCTTTGAAGTTGACATAACTTCAAATTATTTTAGCAGGATTGAATTCCTAGGTCTTAATTTTGATCTTTTTTCATCTAAACATATTGCCTTCACTGTCTACAGAATTTAAACATGAAAACAACTCTAATTTACAGTAAGGAATTATTTTCATTCTGGTTTAAGTATGAGATTTGTCTTTGGATGTCTGAAGCTTGTCTGATTTTTTTCAGTGATTAAGCTGGAACTTTTAAAGTTATTTCTATTGCCTTTTTTTTTTTTTTCCCCCTAACAGGGACAAACAATTCATTCAACGTAGCATGAACATTCACATCCACTGAATTTAAAGAATTGTACCGTGATGTTCAACAATGGCTGTACTACATCTTCAGATATATTTACATTAGAATTTCTGAACCTCAAATTATAAATTTCATCACACAAATTAATTAAACTGGTAATTAATTAAACTATTTTAAGTGGAAAAAATTTCATGTAACTAGTGGACAGATTTCTGAAGCTAAATTCTCGTGATGACAAAAGACAAAAAAGAAGGTCAAAAATGACAAGAAAGTAAGTTAAAAGATTTTTTTTTTTTCCCTAAATAATCTTGAGGTACTCTAGTTGAAGTACTTAGCAACAGAGGAACTAAACACAAATTCTGGCTATGTGTTTAGCAGCATAGTTTATGATAATAGTAAGGTTCATCTCCACCACTTTTTAAGTTTCCCTGCAAAGTTGCCTTCCCCTTTTGTTTATCTGTGTCCTGTTGTTTTCAAGGCCAGTATTTCTATGGCTGCACTACAGATTGCCTTAGGTTTGTTGTGTTTCTTCACTGATTCATCATCTACTTTCCAGTGGCCACAGGTGACTGCCAATCATATTTTCTGAGAAATGCAGGGAGTTCCTCTTTTCTGATTCCTCTTTTCCAATTCCCTTCTAAGAACTACCTCCTCTTTTACTTCCTTTCATGCAGAATTTATGATGATTCTGCAGCAGCTTCAAATTTACCCACATTCCTGTTTCCCATTTTCTGTGTCAAATACCAACCTTATCTGCTTTGTTATAGTCAGTACATACTCTTGCTACCGCATTGGGTTTTTCCTCTCTGTTAGATTGGTATTCTCAAGTTCAGCCAATTTCAACAGATATTGTGCCTAAGCTTTTGACATGGCTCCTTCCACTTGTTTGGCAGCATTTCCCCTTCACACTAGTTCTTGTTCACATTTCTTCAATATCTTCACTTCTTGTACTAAATTTTCTTTCATGATCTCAGTATTTTTCCTTTCTCTTCTTTTTCTGCATTCTGCATTCTATGTCAGTGAGATGTCATGTCCGTGGTTTTTGCAGTGTAATAAGCTGATGTGGGGTGTTTGAAGCAGAAGGTGGGAAGTTTCATTTGCTGCTCTTCCAGGTTTCTCCATTTTTAGTATCACAGCAGAAAGTTCCTAAAGCTTGGCCTACGGCAGCCTGTCTCTCAACCCCGAGTAGTGCTAGGATTAGTTCCAGGAAAAGATTTAGTTTCCGCATCCATATCTACTTAAGTGTAGCTTTCTTTAAAGTTGATGACAAAAACAGTTGGTAATTATTCAGCCCAGTTTTTGTACAGCCAGAAAGAAATGGCTTCAAGATTTGTACTTGCTGACATTTTCACCCTCTTTCCTGAGAACATGTGTTTCAGAGATGCCAGTAATATAAATGAAACATGGACCATAGCAGAGAAAGTGCTTAAGAGGTTGGTTTTACCTTTTCATATCAGGCTTAGTGATTAATGCATTTCTCTCAAGGGATTCATGAATAGGCCGTATTCGTCTGTCTTCTGTTCTGTTGCAGCTGTGTGTTGACAGTGGGGGTGAAAGTTCTGTAAATAAACCGGTTTTATGGTGCACTTGTGTAGCTGATGCCAGAAATGTCATGTAAATCCAGAGACAAGTATTGCTTACAGAAAATTGTTTCAAGCCTATATAAATGAACTGCCATGGTAACTCCAAACAGTCAAAGCGAAAAGAGTGACTTAGCAGGAAGACTTCTGTTCCCCAGAATAAAAAGGGAAGCGACTTCCCTTTCCCCAGGCACCAAATTAGGCACTGACTAGGAGTTTGTAACTTTGTGGACATTGAAAGATATTATTAAAGTATAACCGAGGATGGCACTTGGCCTTGGTTTTTTTAGAGGTTGTCTTCCCTATATTAGAATTTGGTAACACGTTAAAGAAAGAGACAGAAAGGTAATGCTTGGTTGCCCCCAACCCCCCCCAGTTATAGAGTAAAAATGAAGATGAAGTAGTTTCCAAGGACCAAACTGCACTCCAGTACTGAAATGTGAAACCTCTTCCATATGAACCCTACTTTGTGGCGAGAAGTGGCGATGGATGTTGACATTCTAGTATCTCAGAGAAAAGCTTGTTAAATAATATATCCATCCTAGCCGCATTCCTTATTGCCACAGCAAGGGCAGTCAGCCAGTCCAGCCAGAAGGCAGCCAACCTTCTCTGGTTGTGGTAGGGTTTGTTGACCATTACTGCATAAATGGATTGAGATTCCAGGTCCAAAAAAGCGGTGAAGGGGAGAAGAGTGATAAGAGAGAAAGGGAAGGATTCAGCAGAGATCCAGAAGTTTCAAAAGGTATGGAAATTCACTATTTTTCATAACATAGGAATTAGGGAACACAAAATGAGAATGTCAGGTGGCAGAGTTAAGCAAAAGGGAAGTACTTTTTCGCACAATGCATAATTAAATTGTGGAACTCATTTCCACGGGATGTTGAGGAGGCCAAAAGTACAAATGAGTTCAAAAAGGGACGAGGGAAATTCATGCTGAATAGATCTATTAAATGCTGCTAAACAAGATGGCCCAGCTGCAACCTGCTCAGGAAATCCCAGTACTACTGAATTCCAGAAACGGGACAGCTACTTACGGGGGGAGGTTTACTCTCCCTGTTCTCTGTTTCTTATGGCATTTACCTGAATATCTGTTGCTGGTCATTGTTAAAGTAAGTTACACAGCAGAAGGATCTCCAACCTGATCCTATTTGGTTTTATTTTTGTTAACTGTGAACAAAATCTGATTCAGATCCTGCTATACCTGCAGACGCAGAGACAGGCAGGGATGAACTGCCATGCAGAACAATTGTAAACTTCAGGGACCCCCAAACACGCCTGCCCTATTAGCTTTGCCCCAAACTCCCATGCAGAGCAGCCCTGGTACCATCATGATCTGCCCTTAGCTAAACCCGGTGTCTGAGGGAACATGTTGGGAACAACTCTTTCCTTTCCTAAAGCCTTTCCTGGCTTTAGTTTTTTTATAGAGGCAGCCCAGAAAAATATATTAATATCCTATGACTATTCATATATCTGCTTGTGTTGACACTTTACACACATGGCATTATTTCAAGAATTTTCCATAACTGGTTTTTTACCAAAAGGCAAACTCTTTAAAAAAAATTGCCACCTTTTATTATTTTTTGTGTGGTCTACATGAAGAAGGTGAACAGAAGTAGAAAAAGGCAAAGGATCCTGGCCATGGCCCATGAATAGCATAGCCACTGCTCAGTCTAGAAGCAGACCAAGTGATTAGCTGCTAGTTTGCAGGACTTCATATAATGACATGCTATAGATAGTCACTAGATGTTCTAAATATTCATGTTTATTTCTATTATAGCTAAATAGTTAACTTTATGTAACACAGAAAAAAGTTGTGAAAGAGCTTTCAATAGAAATAGATCTTTTTCACACAGCACAACTGCTCACTGTTATATTTTGATGAAAAATTTTACTGGAAAGGGTCCGTTTTCTCTGACTGGTTTTTTTTCTTCATCAGAAAAACTGAAAACTAAATACTTTTTGTCACAGGTGGGGACCAAACTCGTTTGGGCTCTTCTCAGAGAAAGCTCAGAGGAATGCTGTGATTGAACTGTCCAGATAGAGAAATCATGGCAAACTCCCACCTTTGAAGTCTGATTATTTTAGTTAATAAGAACTCTTCAGACACAGATATATTTAGATCTGGCGTTAAGTGGTTGCAATTCCTTGGAACTCCATGGAGCCGCAGCTGCTTGGAGCGGGTCTGAGCCTGAGCTGGTCAGTGCCCTCCCGCACAGCCTACCGCCATTCTTTCCAAAAACTCATTAACTCTTTGGTCACCAGATTTACAAAGAAGAGACCAGCTAAATAAAATATTTGTGCAAAATAATGTGTAGCTATTATTTCCAAATAAGAAAAGGAGACAACTGTAAAGAGACGTTATTAAGAGTGGCTGATGTTTTCCAATATTTCTTTCAAAATCATGATTTTGGCCAACGATGTTTTTCACACAAGACATGTTCTAGGAAAAAAAAAAGGTCTTCTATTTTGGAAAAAAACATTGCCTGTAAAGATGTTTTTAAATTTTCAGGACTTTATTTCTTTTTCCTAATCTCTCCCCCTTGCCACTTTGCTATCTGAAAAATACAGGAGAAAAAAGCAAAGTGTGATGAAACAAGAAAAATTATTGAAATAATGGTCTCATACACAGTTTTGTTTGGAAGAAGATGGGAAAAATTAGTTTTTCTGCTTGTTTAAATTTGTGAAGGAAATACTAATGGCACTTCTTAAAACATTTTTTTTTTTGATTGAGAAAAATTTTTGTCTTTTCTCAGTAAGTATCAAGTAACAACAGACAGGTGATAGATCAAAAAATGCAAAACACATTTTGATATGGAATTATTTTATTCAAGAAAAGAAATAATTTCAAAATTTTTGTTTGGGGGGAAGGAATAATTTGAACACATTTAAATTGTCTTCTTTTATAATTTATTGGTGGAATAGATGGAAAAATCTTAATAGTTTGACAAGCTCTGGATGTTAGGTTGCTAACACAGCTTGTTTTTCTGTTTATAAATTAACTTTGAAATATTACATTTTATTTAATCATTTTTATTTTTAACCATTCAGCAGATTTGTACAGTGATGAAACCAAGCATAACACTTTGTGCTACTGGAGCAGAAACAGAAAGTCAAATATCCAAAATAGAAACCAGTACCATTTAGTTACAGTTGTTTAACTATCAAAGCTTAGGGTGGCACTTTCTGATAAAATTTCCATAAAATAAAAAAAAATCCTGGAGGTTACAGTAATTGCAGTTATTTACATACTGAACTAAAGAGCAGCATTGATTGTGTTTTTATCTCAATTATATCACTTCAAAAATTCTGTACATTTTTTGTATTACTTTATAGATTTGCCATATATTGTCATATTCAAAACTCAAATGGGATGTTTTGTATCTGTAAAAAAAAAGATGGTGTGTATGTGTAATATAGACATGGGCAAATACGTATCTGAATACGGTATGCAAATGTGATCATAAAAATTAGATTTCTTTGTTTATAGGCCTGACTGGATAGCTGTCAGCTGGACTGTGTTTCCACCCTTTTCTGGAGTGAAGTTAAGTGGGCTCATTTTGCTGTTTTCCTGATTAACAAAGGAATAGTGACACCAAAGAATACTGCTGTTTTGCACAAGAGCTCCAATTGTTTCCTTTTTTCATTTTTTTTCCCCCTATTGTATTTTGTAGAATATATTTTGCATTGACCTTTCCGCCACTGACTTGGAGTTTATGAATTCCAGTGTTTTTAATTAGCTTAAGTTCTCCATCTATAGATATATGCAGCAGAATTATTTTCACACAAATTCTTAAACAGCAAGTAGTTACATGAAAGCTCTTGAATCACTTGGCCTGTTACAGTCTGGGTGGTTTTCCCTCATGCCTACCTGACCTATCCTTGAATATCTGGTAACACCACCTACAACTCCCATCCTTGGAATTCTGTTTGACTGGCAGGTCTTTTGACTGCAGAGTGCTTATTCCTGCTTTTCTGCTACTTTCCTCAGCTTCTGTAAACAGTGGGTTTCTGCACTGAGCTAGTTTCCCGTGACTTCAGGGATTCAGCGGAGATCTGATGCTATGAAGTGCTTCCCTTACTGTGGTACCATCACATAAAGTAAATGTTGTTAGATGAATGGAATAAGCACCATTTTACGCCTCTGATAAATAGGTATACTCAGCAGCATTATTTTAGTATACCCAAACAAGATTTTACTGTCATTGTCATAATAGGCAAGCACATATCTTTGGATACCTCGGCTCTAAGAAATGTTTCGCACAGACCTACTTCCATCCAGCATATATGTAGTGGAATACCAAGAAAAATGGACAGTCTTGGGTGAAAAATGGTAACATCAGAAATACCTAGAATCCACATATCTTTATTACCACCAATTCTTTATCAGAACATTCACCACAAAGAAGGAAAGTCTATTGCATCAGCCATTTAAAACAGCACTGGAAAATACACTGGAGCATGTCTTGTAGGAAACAATCTAACATTAAATGGAAAATAAACAGGTTTTTACTATTTCTCAATTTATACATTTCAAGATTAACAATACAGTTCACTTTTTTTACTGTACTGGTTATGCTGCTTGAGAACTTCCGCTATATTTGACACTTGCCTATTAAAATGCCTGAAAGAAATACTTAGTAACTTTTTACCAAAGTTTTATACTTAGTGGTTGTCTTCTGCATGGACAATGCTCTCTTTGCATGAAGCTTTACAGGCTTTGATTTAATCTGTCTAAGTGCAAGTTAATAAGATTCTGCATCAATACTGTATTTATCTACTAAGATTGCACTTTACAGTAAAAAATCAGTTCCCACGTATAAAATGTAAGTAAGTACTATACATTTACCAAGCCACCTCCATGTTTTTTCTTTAACATGGAAACACCAGCTCTCTAGCATGGTATTGTGTCCTGTTTCTGCTATTAGAATGAGAAAATAGTCCATGTCAAGGTTCGTAGCCAAGAAAAAATGACAAATCAGGTTTGAAATCATATGCTATAATTACTTCTGCTTGAAAGTAGATGGGGTATGTCCGAGCTGAACTACCTTTAGGTGGGAAGCGGATATGTTGAAATGTTGAATAATTTTTCTGGCAGGCTTTATACCTTTGTCTGCAAATATTTACTATAGAAACTTTTTAGAGCTGAAAAAGCAATATCGACCAATTTATAACAAATCAAAAGTGTTCCTCTGACAACAAGAAAACAACTAGAATTAGAAAACATGAAGGTCAGCCACCTGTGGGAGTAGTTCTTGTAAGGCAATACTGGGAACAGTACTTTTTGTAAGGTTATTGGAAACAACTTCCCAGCAAAATTCTTCTGAAAAGATTGTGGGGACAAAACTTACTGCTCTAGATCACCTTTCTGCCTCTGTCATATTTTAGCTATCAAAGATCTTCAAAACAAAGAGAAGAAGAAGAATTTATTCTTTCACCAAAAATGAAACTGTGACAAGTAACAGGGTTACCTGATGCTGATAGATATAATATCCCACTTACAAGTTTGCCCTAGTAATTGTACTGTTGGGATTTATAAACTTTTGAGATTATCTGAGTTTAGAAAATTTTAAAATTGTACTCTATATATCTATTCATATTCAAAATGTACATAAATGATGCAAGTCACTTCTGTTAGGGCACAATGTTGGGCAATGAATTAGTTTGCGAATGCCAGGTAGATAAAATCTTGGTGTGTTTATATATTGAATATTCAGGGGAGATGTTCTGAAAATTGGGTTGCCAGGTATCACTGTTCTTTTTAATTGAATGAAGAGGATTTTCTTTAAATGTGATTCCCACTTGTCAATGCCTCCATCTACACCAAGCAAAGAGAGTTTTACTAGGCACAATGGGGAAGGTATAATCACAGGGCCACAGGTCAAGATTAGGACTGCTATTTTAAAGGGAAGATGTGGCAGATAAGGTATGCTGTGGTAATTAAGTCCCCAGCCACATGCTGTGCAACACCCTGATGATTTCTTTTACAAAGCATCGCTCTGGCAACTTGGCCAGCCAGATAAGGAAATCTCTGGTTCTTCTAGACCGTGAGATCTTGCAAGAAGGAATCTGTAAGCTCTGTTAGAGATAGAACGCAAGTATCAGATGTACAGAGCATGTTATTTTATCTGGTGTAGTCTGTTTAAAGATATCACAAGTGCTTTACCTTTACTGTGGTAAAGTAAAATAATTGTTTATCTTTTAACTTTGACTAGTAATCAGTGTGGTCATGATGTGAAGCTGTTACACCCATAAAGCAATTTGTTCTCACAAGTTATAAACGAAGCAGAGAAATATACAGCCTAGACGTACTTTGAAGGATTCTGGAGTGATGTCATGGGCCTCATACTGCAGTGTAAAACCTAGTTTGGAGGTTGCTGATGACATCACAGCTGTGGAGATTGGTTTATTTTAGCAGATTATAACAAATACCTCACTGAGGTGCACTTTGGAGGACAGGGGTGAATGGCTTGTGAGTCACCAAAATCATGCCTTCTTTGGACAGAGTCTATCTCTCAGGGAAAAATTCTTCCTGTTAAATTCAAATACCACAAGATCGATAGTAAACTAAAATGCAAACTAAAATGTTTTCAGAAATCCAGGTGTGATTTCAACGAATGTTAGCCCCTTTGCCACACCTTTTTTTTTTATTCAATGTTTCATTTTGATTTTTGAATCTTGAAGTCCATTTGTGCTTCAGTCCAGAAAAAAGAGGATCTGGATCAAGACCCAATGTCTTCATCTGTTTTTTGCTTCATCTATAAGTAAAAGACAGATATATGGTAACAGATAACATAAACTCATAAGCAGAAGAGCATGGTTTAGGGGGCATGGTTAATGGTTGGACTTGATGATCTTGAAGGTCTTTTCCAACCGAAATGATTCTGTGATTCTATGATTCTAAGAAAAATGATTGACCACATCATACTATGTGGATAAAGATTTGATTTATAAAGAGCCCTCTGTAAAATAGCCCAGGCAGTAGCAATAGTATGTAGCAGCCTGAACAGAAAAAAAATAACCATAAGATTTACAACTGGTATATTTATATCTAGAGGCTAGCCACTTCTCTAATCATATCATGTGTACTGTCTTTTTTTGTTGGTCCGATACGGTGTGCATTTCTTCTATATACTGTTGCAGCAAACTACCAGTGATTAGAAGCCCCTGATGATGAGGCAAATAAGGCTTTTTGAATCTATAGAGTAATTTTCATCTAAGATTTGTGGTGTTTGTATTCCAATAATTAAGACTAAGAACATTTCTGGGAGAAATAAGTTTCATCCCAAATATGTAGACAAGAGGGCAGAATCAATAAATAGCAGAGCCTCCTGCTCTTAGATTTAGAAGTATATACTGTACTGCCTTTGCTCTTACATGTTCTGATTATATCTAAAGAGTTGCAGCACCACAGCTCCAATTAACATTGCCATCAACTGAGTCCAGAAGCAACATACACATCTGTACTTCCATGTGTATCTTTTTTACATTCTTCCTATTACTATATTTTTAACTTCCATATGTCATTACATGTTGTTTAAATGAGGTTAAGAAACATTTAAGTCATAAAGGCAAAGATTCAAACTTGGTGGCAATGACAAACTTGACAAGCTTTAAAGTAGTAACATTTCCTCAAAAAAATAATATGGTTTAAGGTTGCCTTAATGTCACTCCATCATGGATATGTATTACACAGTCTTTAATGGCATTACATACTTTTTGACATTATTTTAGTGAAGTTTTATTATATACTTTTATCTTAGCTTTTATAAAAGAAACAAAAATTCCAACCAAATTGAAATCTGTATGGTCTGCTGGCAGGCCTGGGACCTGTAATGAGTTGGGGTAAAGGTAAGACAAGTGAACTTTTTTCATATATGCAAAATAACCACAGAAGTTATATGAAATATTTTGCCAAAGGTTTTTACAGCTATTTTGCTTACGTTTTAGGGATGAGTTCCAAGACAATGCTTAACAGGGAATGTATTATGAGGTCTACATGCTCTTGCTCTTCCAAGATTGCCTCTCGGTTCTTGACCTGCATTTGTTCTTATTATGTACAACCTAATGAAGTTGAGTCTGATTCTAAGCATCTGTGTCTTCCTTCTGTCTTTCTTCCCCCTCTTTATAATCAGTTTATAACGAAGCAAATGAGGTTGTTTCTTCCTTGTCCTCTGCAATATATTCACTTTTACCTGGATGACTTCTTTATGGAAACATAAACACATCACACCTGAGCAACTGAGATTTCTGTGGGGAAAATGAAAGCCTTTATCTACTTATTTAATAAGTAGATAAAATTTACCTGTTCAAGAATACAATGTGTTCTTGACTTGAGCATCTCTTTCACTGCCTTTTGCTAAGAAAATCATGCACGTTGTTTGAAACCATCCCAGAAAGCCATGGCAAGAAACTTCCATCAGCAAGAATATGATGAGATATGGGATTTCTGTTGAACTTTATGTTCTAATAAACAAATCTGTGGTGCCAGTAGCCACAGGACAAGAGTTTTTCTAAAAACATTATCATAAATGACCCATGTAACTACTTTTCCATTGTTAGGCTTTGATGATGAACAGTGGATGAAATGAGCACAACATAAGTTTACATCCAACTGAGAAATAATTTTAAAACCTCCAATGATTTTCACAGAGAAGAGAACAAGTGTTGAGCTGGAAGCACCGGTCCTAGCTAGGTCTTCATTTTTGTAAAATCTGACCAAATACAGCTTGTTCCTTCCCCACAGCTTGCTTGGAACTCCACAACCTTCGCTTAATTGCTACTTATTTGTGTTCATTTCTTTTGATCAATAAATCAGGTCGACTGTTGTGGCAAGAACGAGCAAACACTACTACGGGAATGAAATTGTTAACTACAATTGCAGAAAAATTACATAGCCGAAGCTTGCAAAGTCTTTGTGGTTTATCCCAACAACATAACTGCCTCATGGTTATTGGCATATCTCCCGACTTCCAAGATGTTGTTAGTGGCAAACAAAAGTACAGTACAGCTTTATTTCATGGAGCATCTGCCATGCGAACATATTCTTACATGCTTGACCAGGTAACACATATGCAGTGTGGGAAATGCAAGTAAAACAATATTTTAGCAGTAACATTTTAGTTTTATTGAAGAGAGTGCCTTACAGCATCTTTCCAGAGAAAACAGGGTTGATTTGACCAACAGGATCAGCTGCTGAATACTTCAAAATATCAGCATTCACCATTACTCTACAGTTGGTTTTTACAAAATTTATTTCATATGGATCGCGTTGCTTATAAGAACTGTATTGTGCAACTGTTCTTTCCCATGATTAATAAACAGTCAGGGGTTTTATATTCTAGTGACTTCTTGTTTATTTCTCACTAAATTATGTATCTATCTGCCCTACCAAACTCTTCCTTAAACTGTTTTCCCAAATGTGGCTGCTTAAAAGTTGCTAAGTAGCTGTTAAAATGCCTGGGCTGCCCATAGCTCTAATGACTACTTCTGCCTTCTTTTGATCCTATATAATAATTTTGCATCTGAATCTTCCCAGAGCATGGACTTCTAGCAGAAAAATATCTGAAAGCATTTCAATATGCTAGTAAAAAGGGCTGATTCTCTTCAAATAGTTTTTCTGAGGCTTACATAAATTGAGCCAATTATGTAAACTGAGACAACAGCACTTCCAGATAGCAAATAGTATAAGTAACAATAAAAACGTCTCTTGAACATGACCCTTTTCATAAGCCATGTACATACTTCTGACCAGGGTGCATAGTACAACCCCTTTTACTTGTTAGTTGATCCTCCCTCTGTTGAGAAACTGAATAACCATATTTTTGTATAAGCAGTGAAAGACATTACAATGGCATCGCTGCTGTATTGTAACCAATGTGATATGATATACTGGTAGGAGCAGTGATTCAGCATGTGACAGACCAACGTCTTCTACCTTGCCAACCACCAGACCGCAGGCTGTTTGGAGTATGAATATGCTCCATATGACCTCTTGAAGTTGTTCTTCTTTGTCCGGTACAATTAAAGATTTACTGAACCATGGCCAGGAGTGAGAGTGAGCACAGTTCTCTTTCTTTACAGTTTGGGCAATGATGTTATGAAAGGAAAGGCCAAAGGATCTGTGGTCTTTGCTCTCTGGACTGCTTAAATTTATTGGTCAATAGCTTTTTAATGCAAAATACAGAGCAGAGTCGGGAATCCAAACCCCAGCCTTTCCTTTCCCAGGTGGGAGTACCACGAGTGCCAAACGTTGCGCACATGCTCTCTCCCTATTGCAAACCAGTTCTTCACTCTTTACTGCACAATCAGTCCACTTCAGCAGTTGAACTGTCTTTGATATCCTGAGCTGGCCATTAACCGCAGTAAAAGAGGAGGCACTCATATCTTTTTGTCCCCTTTTGTGACACACTAGGCAGCCACATTGGCTTTGGACAAGATATGTACGTATATTTATATATGCCCTAAGCCCAGACCTTTCAGGGCCTTAAGGCCCATTCCAGTTCTCAAATGAGATATCCCCACATGAGACAGGCAGGACTTTTCTGGAGGTGACTCCACCTAGTCCAGTAAGACCCTCTGTTAAAATCACAGCTGGTTTGTGAACAAGCTCTAAAAAGTTGCTTTCAGCAAGTTTCATACTTTGTCATCACTGTCATCTCTCAGGAATACCTCTGTTCAAAGCTGGCTCAGCAGATAACTTCCCTCCTCCTTTTCTTCCATGTTCACACCTAGAAATTTCTTCTTTGAGGAAGATCCAAGTTCATGTCAGGTTGATGTGCATTTGTCAGCACACCCTTGAAGACAGGCAGCAAACTACTTAGCAATGGTAAGTATCCCCAGAACTGCATCTTTAAGCAGAGAGGAAAAGTTGCTGTCAAAAAATTAGGTAGCAGGGGTTTTGATGTGGCACATTCAAATATCTGAATTTCAGCTGTTCTACCTTAGCACCTTCTGTACTTTTGTGGTCTGCTGCAATTTCTTTAAACTGTAAATGACAAGACATCAGTTTCTAGAGCAATTTGTGTTAATTTATATCTAAGTTGGTAAAAGATGAATAGGAGATTCAGGTAGTGGAGATACAAGAAAAACATATTAAGGAAACAATGGAGGATGACAGTATTAGGAGAAAGTATAGCAGACTATACACAGAGGAGACTGAAGGGAAACAATTGAACAGAGCGAGCTGTGGAACAATAGGAGAAGAAATACAGCCCTGAACAAGAAGGAATGTATAACATTATACTAAATAAGAGCAATATTTTTTTTAAACTATGAAATTCCTACATAAATTATTATAGAGATGAAGGACCTGATTTGCCTCTTCTGCATATTAAACTTATAAGGTCAGTTTAACTGACCTTTTAAATCAGAGGTGAGCTGATGTAACAGCAAATTGGCTCTAAGCAAGAAAATAATAAGTTAGGCATTGCAACACAGGAGCAACTTTAAAAATGAGAACGTTTGCGGAAAAAAATCTGGATGTTTTCAAAAGAAAATATTCATTTCTCCCAGATTTTTTTGTAAGTCCTGTTATGGAAAAATTAAGAAACACTGAAAATAAAGCATTTGCAGCTGAAATATTTTCTGTCAGTGATTGTGAAAGCATTATGGAGCAATGTTTAAAATATTTCTCTTATACTTGAACCCTACAAAATGGTTTCTGTAAATTTCAGTAAGTTCTTCAAATTAAGTTATTTACAGTATTGGATCAAATATTTTCTATGTATTATCAGCTAAATTTACTGTGATTCCTTATTCAAACTCAACTATATTCTAATGACTTCCTACAGCATTTTCAAATTTATTTTTTTAGCTCTTTCCACAGTCTTTCTTCAAGTCTTTATTTATGTGTGGATATACCCAACAAAATACTGTTAGACAGAGATTTTTCACCTCATTATTGTCTTGTCCAACTCGTCAAGCTCTGATGCTTTGGATGCAGTAGAGAAATCAGAACAACACCTGATATTTTAGTGAATCCTGATCTGCATCACTAATCTCTTTTCTTGTTGGAGCTTCACTGAACATCTCAGAATTCCCTACCTACCTTCAAAGGCTTCCTCCAAGGGATTTTTTTGAACTTACATGTGCTGAGTGAACCTTCTTTCAGAGAAATCTTTGCTGTTTCTGCCTCTTCAATAGGTTTCAAATGGTATATTAGATGTAATTGGTTCACCACCAGTGATTTCCACACTCACTATCTATAGAGGAAGAGGAGCATGTCCTAGGAAGTGCTCTGTTTACAATGACTTTAAGTACTATCTTGCTTGTGAATGGCAGTGTTATCCCTGGAACTTCATATTGAAAAAGTCCATGAGCTTCTCAAGCTCTGACAGAATGAAAAAGCCCTATTTTGTTCTGTTGTTGCATCTTCTGAACCATTCAACATCTCTTTTTCCAGGCAAAACAAAAACTACTAGTTTTTTGGCAAGAAGCAGATCATCAGACCAACAAGGCAGAGGTGTCAATGCCACTGTAACATCCCACGAGCAGGAAGTAACACATGAAGACAAGCCTTCAAACCTTCACCTCAGCTTTTCTGTTGATTCTAAAAGTACTGACTAGTGCAACAACACTTAACTAGGATTATCACCTTCTTCCAACATCAGCTGGATGTCCTCTGGCACACTAGGGATAGGATAATTTTTTTAAAATTCTTCTTACTCTTAAGTTCTTAAATTCTATTGTTCTTTATTTTCAGTGCCATAACTTTTGCTTCCTAATCCTGAGGGTTATTACCTTACATCAGGGTGACCACTCATCCCAGGCAGTCCCCATCTCTAAGATATTAACAGAGCATTCCTCCTGGTTTGGTCTCTTGTTCCATCCTGGAATCACTTGGCAGAAAAGTGAGTGAGTTGACAGGGTTTTGCTTTTGCTTTAAGGCTTAGCCACTAATACTTCAGAAACAAAAATGAAAACTGGAGGTCTGTGATGAGCTTGGAAAGGTGCATGTATTTTTTTCATAAATCCCAAGTTCAGGATGCTATCACGACTCACTCCTCTCAAATAATTTGCACATCTCAGTCCACAAGTCATGAACCTGCATGTCTAAATCATGTTTTTGTATTGGAAGGATCTATGCGGGAATTAGCACCACTCCCAGTATCAGCTTCTGCCATTCACTTTCTTCAGCATTCATGATATTTCCCAAAGCTTTGGACCCAGCTTCTGCCTACCCAAAGATAAGAATGATGATTTAGTCCTGTCAGCACATTTGGTTCATAAAAAAATACTTCCTTGGACTGACTTTCAAGAGCTGTGAAGCTTATAACACTATCTCAGTTCCCATCTCATACATTTCTGGTCTTGTCCAGAGGTTGATACACACTTTCAAGAACTCTTCTGCCTAATCAATAATGAAACCAAAAAACTGGATTCACTACCTGAGTTTCCCTTCTCCATTTTCTCTCCAAGATTTCTTGCTTGAACTGGGAGAAGAGGGCTTTCCTTTACTCCACTTGCAGAGTACCTGGCTGTCAACTGCAGGAAGAATTTTCAACATTCTTCCTTACTGATACCGTAAGGTTTCTGTAGAATTTCATGCCTGTTCCTCCTGCCACACAATTTCTCCTCTACAGAACTCAGGCTGTGTCCCCACCTATATGATGTCCAGTCATTCTCCTACGTCTTCTCAGTGAAGGTGGCCTTTCCAGTGATTATTTTCTCATCTAGGAAGGTTTGGGAGGTTCAGGCCTGTTTGGCAGACTCTATACATGCCGCATTTTATAGGAATGAGGCTATTATCCTGTATCATCCCCTTTTCCTCCTTAAAATAGTGTCAAAATTTCATCTCATTGAGGATTTCACCTTGACACTACCCTCATGTTTATAGGTTGGATTGCCAAACACATGCTGCACATTAGATCAGTCTTCCCTTTTTAAAAGGAAAAGCATTCAGGGTGATCTTGGATTTGCCTCCAACTGGAAGCTGTAAGATGTTAGTAGGAAGTGTCTTCCTGGCTAACTCTGCATGAAGTCTGCTCTTACGTTTCACTGGTGAAATGTCAAAGCTTAAACAGTGACCTTACTTGTGCAATGTCCTTAACTCTGAGATGGGCAAAGCTGCTGCCTGGAGCACTGGTCACACCTTCATCAGCTTTCATGCCACTCCTGAAGTCTCCAGACACCATGCCACCTTTGAAGAGCAAACTTTCAGTCTTTATTCAGCCTGAGATGCCAAACACTTCCTTCCATTATATAGCGATTCACGGAGAATATTGGCTGTATTCTCTAACAGTGAAAATTGTACCTATAAAGTAAGAATTCAAAAGAGGGACTTCCTAATCTTTTTAGCAATGTGTTGTCAATATGCACATTCACAATTCATTAACTTATCCCCCTCTCTCACCAATCCATACTATTTTCTGGAACTATTAGAGTTCAAAGCAAGGAGGAGGTAGGGACAAAGACTGGTGCACAGCATTATCTGCAAAGTAACTGCATCTTTCTCTATGGATATGGTGATTTTTTTTTGTTTGTGAGCAACTATTACAAGAATATGCTTACAGAGAATATACCTCAAAGGACAGCGCTGTGGGCAAGTAACCTTTCTCTGCTATTGTATTTTCAGTAACAGCAAGACAGTGCCATGATATGCTATTTCTGATCCCTGCAGATGCAACTTTCGTTTGTTGCATACAAGTTAAGAATACTGAGATTTCTATTTTCAATAATTTAAATTTCCCCAAATTAAGAAGAAATCAACAAGCAAGCATCTATTTAGGCACAGATCTATTCTGAAATTATATATTTTGATACTCAAAGATAAAGATTTTACTACTTTTTTCAGGGCTTTAAACAGCAATGTTTCCTTTATGCTAAATGTATTCTTCATAATACTTTTCTTATTCTTAAAACAAAATTCAGTTTTGAAAATAGAAATTCTGTGTATCTTTTAATTTTTAAGAATTTATGTTTTCTAGGAACAAGCTATTTTTTCATGCTTTCAAACTTTTCCTTCCTCTAACATCATGTTCATTCTATCACATTAATATCTATGCGTTCATTATGGACAGCTTATTCTAAGTGCAAATATGAAATAGTAACATAGACATCTTTCCATATTTCAGTAATTACACAGCAGTTTTTATGAACAATCCACCATCTTAACTTTAAAAATTGTGATATCTATAGCCTGTTAAAATAATGAGTATTTAAGCAGCCCTGATGGTTTTTCAGGGTAGAAGCCGGATGTACATGACAGACGAGATGGTTAACACTGTAACCTAAGAACAGATGAGGAGAAAGTGAGCTTGGTAAATGTAAATGCTTTCTAGAATTTGCATCAACTTTTATAGACACTATTCATGGAAAGACAAACTAAATTCATACTGGTACAATTCTGTTGATTCAGGGGCATTAAATCCAGTGTGAATTTCACCTCTCTTTTGTGCCCTATTAGCTACCATCAATAGCTGGCACCGTCCTAAACTCTCAAAGGAGCCATAAATCCTTCTCCTTTGAAGCACTTGGCAATGCAGGGAGGCTTCTCCCTCTTGGCTCTTGCTGTAACCCTGAGTGTAATTCTACACTGATTTCCACCTTGAAACTTGGCTATGAGGTACTACTCTCCCACCAGCTAAAACCACTTTGGCTTTCATGAGTCTCTGCCAATGGAAATGGTACAGTGAATTTAAAAAACAGGAATCAGCCATCTCCTGAACCTGGCCATGCTTACTGGTTTTAAAGCACAGAAGTTGTATCATAACAGCATGTATAACAAGACATAACAGAGAAGGCTACCTAGCGTGAGTATTAATGAAATGAGGGAGGAGAGCTCACACCTTCTGGACTGCATACTTTCAAATTGGATTTGGACTAGTCTTATGTTCCTGTGCTGATAGCATTTTGCAAGTGCTCAAATGCCAGCAACAGGCTAGCTTATTCTAAGCCTCATTGAGCCAAATGGCCTAAATGGGAGATACGCAGAGATTATAACTACGTGTCTGCCTGCTTAGACTCTCAGGATTCAAAAGCCAGAGACCAGCTTTCTGCAATTTCAGCTCTTTTAATGCATTTGAGCCAACATAGAGAAGGTAAAATGGAGCTTTACATTGTAGGATATTTTTGTTTTCTGGAGGGAATGGTTAAGGCAACTGAATTTCTGTCTCCCAGCTCTCACTGTTCCGCAGGGAGGAGCAGCGTTTGCCGCTGCTTAATAGACACAGATTTTTCTTGCTGGCCTCTTTCAAAGCTGTCAGACAGAAGTGTGCGGTCAGTGGACCATGATGCCCCTCTAAGACTTCCTCCCAGCTGTCTGTAACAGTAGCAATATTGTGCCCTGCTTAAACAGCCACCATTCATGCTAGATGCTCTGGCTTTCCCCAGTTACTGTGAGCCCACAGTGAATTCCTCTGCACATGTGCATAAATATCAATATAGTAGTCACCGGTAAGGATTGTTACAATTCAGATAGGTATTATTTCCCTTAATAGTGCTGTTTTCACACACATTTCCTAGGCAGTTTCCTTAGGAGCTAAAACTGTCCAGAGTCGGCACTGACCAGAAAATCCATGCCACTCTGTGTGTACAAATGCAGTAGCTATGCCAGGACGTAACATGGAGTAGAAAACAGCAGCAACTTGTAAGCTATCTGTAAACAGTAGTCTTATACAGGGGCCCTAAATACAGTTCATACCAAGAAAATAATTAATTAACTTCAAGGCTGAGCTATCTTAATGTCTGCAGCCACAGTGCAAAAGCTGCCAGAGGAGTGAACAAAAACGTAGGAATCCAGAGCTTGATCGCCTGTTCTGTCTCCACCTCGTGCCTGGCTCGCCTTCCTACTTTTCATGTGCCATACAGCGCTCTACAAACATTACTTTGCAAACATTATGCAGGTGGGCCTCACAACATCTCTGTGAGGTAATTAAACACACAAACCTCACACTGCAAACAGGGAAAGGCAAGCTCAGAACTTGGCTTTCTTGCCAGGCTTACAGGGAGAAGCAGTCTCACGGTATTTCAGTTTCAGGCATTGCTTTTTAGTTCTTTATTTTAGCAATTGTGAGGACTGTGCTAATCTGTGGGGTTTGATTTGATTCACAGCAGTATAATCTTTAGGTGGGCTTGGTCTCACTCAGTTTATCACTGCGGGCTGCTTTTAATCTGCAGAGAAACAGACACTTGTAGGGTGCTCCGTTTCATCCTGAAATGGTTGCCTGAAGTATGCACTACGAGCAAAACGGCCACTGACTCTAATCGAGCGAGACTGCAGTAATTACTCAGCTGCAGACAGCTACAGTTGGATGAGATAAACCTCACTCTTTGGCTATGCCCATACTAATAAATAAAGTAGTGCTAGAAAAAGTCCTGGGATTTGTCAACTATATCATTAAATTGTTAGCAATAACTGGGTGCAGTTTTGGCCAGGGCTGACTAGGACTTTTCCAAAGAACTCACAGTACAGTTTGAGGAGTTTGCACTGGTCGGGGAGGGACCCACTAGCATTTTGGTTGCAGCCACTGTTTTGGAGACTAACAGAATTTAATATGGTGGATGTGCACTCTTGTGCCAGTTGGCCTTAAAGAACAGTCCCTGATACCTTTAATTTGCTAGTATAGACAAAGCCTTTGTGTCCAAACTGGAAAGTTCAGAAAATAATGATGTTTTACTAAAATCTGTGTGAAGAACTATTTTCTAGATAACACTTTGTCTCTGATGAAAGCACTGATCAGCTCCTAGAAACTGATGTAAAAAGACTATATAGCAAAGTATTAATTATTTGTGATTATGAGAGATTTGAAAGTACTTTTCACAAAAGCATGAATTCAAATTCCTGTTTCAGGTCCTTATGCTAAATTGTCTCCAAAGACTGATCTGATCTGCTGTTCTCCACTTCTGCTGAATTGCAGAGCTGGTGCTGTCAATCATTTGTTTTGCTCTTCAGAAGGATGGTTACACATTATGAACTAAAGAACTGAGGCTGTAGCTTGTTTGTGCGTTCACGTGTAAATTTGCACTTGTTCATTTACATCCTGTATACTGGGCAAAACATCTTCATTTCATTTTGAATGAGGTGTAATGAGGTATGAAAATATGTTAACCCTTTCTGATTTGGAAGAAGGTCAACATATCTGGTAATTTAAGTGTTCTGGAAGCACAGTCCAGACTGGATGTGGACTGGTCAATGAGAAGTGTTTCTTCGAAGGTTTGCTGACACTCTCTCTTCTCTGGGAGTAAAGCTGCTTTGTTGTGATGTTGCATGGGATAAAGAGCGTTTCTGGCAGACTTTGAAAGTATCAGTGTTTTGGTATGAAGGCTATTGGTGTTCTTTTTGTTAGTTTTCTCTGCAGGAGGCGAGGTAAGATAGTTCATTTCTTTTTCTGAGTGACAGGTGTCAGATGTCAGATGTAGGATACAGGGTGCCAGGATTCAAAATCATGATTAGACAAAATTTTCAAAGAAGGTTAGAAAAAGTTCTTGAGATATACTTTTGTGACTGCTGCACTGTGCCTGGTCTAGCTACAGACGGCTGAGAACTTTTTAGTAACTGTTCTTCTTTATAAAAGAAGCCTTGAATTTTCACTGTGTCCTGTGGTTTTGGTAATGGTGATTGGAGGACCTCCTAACAGTGTAGATTCCCCATTATCTCTTCTTATGGGTTCTCAGGCAGTCCTTGCACACTCCTGTTTTTCCCCTTTAAAAATACTGTATTAATCCTTTATGTAGCTGGCTGGTGGGTGGAGATACTCATGTCCTGGACACTTGTGGTGAAGGTCAACAGAGTAGACAAGGTTGTGGTATTTTGTGTTTGCTTTGTGAAAATGTTCAGGAACAAAATCATAAAATATTTATTTTATGTATTGTTTCAAGTATTATGCAAAATCAATAAAAGTGAGTTGAAAGAAAACATCAGCATTTCTGATTTTAAATATCAAAGGACAGGAAATTCTCCATCCTTGATTTCCCATTGGGATTATAGCGATTTACTGTTTTGAAATTCCCTGCTTTAGTGTGATATAACGTGCAAAGGATAAGCAGGATGACATTGAATTTCAGCTTTGTTTGGTTCCAGTCAGACCCTTCATAGTTATCACACCATTGTAAGGTGACATCCGTAAGCTTCCAAAGATATCACAGCCTAAACATTTTTTGATACTGGATTAACATCCTTTCCATGGGCAAGACACATTTTTAATCTTTTTCCAGGCTTCTGTGTTATTACAATAGGCTTTTTTATTTCCTTCTATATAGTCTCCAGATAAAAATAAATGTGCAATCAAGCAATGCCGAATCTCCATGTTGAGAAGGGAGGTGGACTTAGGACAGAGCTTTCTCTCATTAAGCAATATAATTGTGGGAAAACCAGTATACTTCAAAATACTAACCAGGCTGGCCCATGACATATTTAAAGATGTTGTTAGTGAGCACCACCAGAACAGTTCAGTAGTAGCTAAACAGCTAGTGTCTAGTAGAGGTGAATAGGCAGCCTTGAATGACAGGTTATGTGATCACAGTAATGTCCAGAATGCCACTGATGTGTGATGGCTTCAATTTTTGGTGGACATTCAGTGATGAACAGGATCCGTTCTTTAACTTGTAGGTATTTAAAACAATAGAAGATAGTAGTTTTATTTAATGATGGTGGTTTAGGAGTTAGGTGTAGAGAGGAAAGCTGCCTTTCTGCTCTTCAGAAAGGCAGGGTTGAGTCTTGTTTGGGATTTGGATTGATGGCTGCCACCTGATGTATCTGCACATGGGGGATGCAGAGTGTGGTCCACACCAGTCCCTGGGGCAATTACTGTCTGTGGAAGCTGGAATGTCTAAGCAGCATTAGCCCAGTATCAGTAGACCTCCCAGTTCAGCTGGAGCATGATTTCCAGTGGCCAAAGAGGGCTGTCTGTCATCTGTAGGTTAATTTAGCAATGGCTGGAAACTGAGCTACTCAAAGAGCCAACTTCTTATGTTACAGGAGTTAGATTTCTGGCAAACTATTTTTTTTTCCATTTATAGAATCTAATACTGCAATGGATGTTTCCCAACGTACTGAGGAAGGAGGCCCCAGTCAGTTGTGAAATGCCACACTGAACACAAGAAAAACATTGAAAAACCCACACAATAACTTTGTTATCCTTCTCTTGGATTACTGTACATCCAGATGGGAAGATTAGTCTTACTTAGGGATTTTTTAACTTAAGGAGTTTTTGTTTGGTGATTGTTTTCAAAATTAGAATCTCTTTGGTTTCAGTTTTATGATATTTTACCAAGTCTGATTATTCTGAAACAGACATTTCATTAGGATAAACCTTTCTATGTTTCCCCTTGAAGGGAAGTCCTGAGAAGACAGTTTTCATCTCTGTCCTCATTCACATTTTTTACAAATCCGATTAGCTTTATGCAAGATGAATGTGTCAATACTAAACACAGAACAGACCATCTGATATGCAGAGCTGGCAATGCTTGCCCTCTCCTTTAGATGTGTCCTCCCGGTTCCTGTTGCTGTCAATGTGTGATGCCCACTGATACTCCAGGGATTCATCCAGTGGCTTCCAGATGGGAAGGGAGATGTGGAGATAGTGGTGATCAGCTTTAGCTAAAGAATCACCATTGTACCAGCCAGGGTCTTTAGTCCCTCTGCAGATCAGAGACAAACAGAGCCTCTCGTGCTCACCAACATGTTACCTCTATGTGCTGGATTTACTTACGTAGAGGTCCATAAGGAAAAACCAAATGGTCAACAAGCACAGGGCTGATTTAGTAACAGTGCTCTTAAGTCACTGAGGTGCCTTTAGGAAAGAAAATCTTTACAGTGTTTCTGATCTAATGTGACACTTGTTTTCAAAATATCTCCCCTCAAAACTGATTTTTCTGGCCTAAGTTGCTCAGTTGACTTTATGAGGTGAGAGGGCTCATCAGTCTGCACTATTAGTTCCTGTATTTACTCATCCATTACTCAACAAGATAAATGTAGTCATACTGTTAATGTAAGAAATAGTACACAGAATTAGAGGCAACTGGAATGTTACTCCCTGCTCTTTCAGTGGGTTGGCGACCTTTAGCAAGTTTATGTAATCAGTCCTTTCCTCCATTTCCCATCTGTACAGTACCTAACTGTAAAACTTAGCCTGCCTCAAGGGTAATGTTAAATAACGTTGTAAAAAATAACTAACACAAAAATGGAAAGAACTAAAAAAAAAAAAAAAAAAAAAATCACAGAGACACCAAATGTTTTCCACATGCAGAGACCTGTTAAAAACTCATTACATTGTTTGTATCAGTCTCAGCATGAGATCTGCTGCAGTCACTTTAGTCAGTAGGTTAGCATTGCATTGCCAGCATTCAAATAATACAAAATGCATCTGCATCCAAAATACAGATGTGTTTGAGCAACAAGAGTTTAGATCCAAATGCAAATTTCATGTGTTTTCATATAAAGAGGAGGTACTTCAAAACCTCTTTTAATTGGAACCCCACACATTTCCACTGAAAAACTTGTTTGCACTGAACAGCGTTTTCACCTGGGTTATTAATTAGGGCTGTGTGGCATAAAATGAACAGTACCTTTCAGTTATAAAAAAAAGTCAGCCAAGATAATTAGATATAACTTCATTACTTATGTATTAAGTAAATTCTGTTTCAAAAGAATTTTTGTAAATGCTAGGAAAATAAGTTTAAACAAAGTTTCTAATTGCTGTTGTAAAAAACTTCATTGTTCTTTCTTTGTAAAATGATACGGATGTACCACTTGTAATAAGTGCAGTTTTATTAAAGTCACGTGGCTCCAGGTATATTGCAATATATGGGAAACCATGAGTCCTTTGTGAAGAATGACAGGTGACATATGTAAATACTCCAGACACCATAATAATGTATTAAAGTTTTAAAAAGAGAATTTTTAATAAGAGGTGCTTTCAGATTCTGACAAGGAAAGTGCTTCTGCTCCTTTCTCTCGATCACTGCACTACATAACTTCTAAATGTATCACTGCTTCCCACAAAGTATAATTCACTCAGCAATCTTTACCCTCAACAAATTATAACTGTATTTTTATACTTCATTATAAGCATTATATGTTATATACAAAGGTATATAACAAAATAAAATGGGAAAATTGGAAACATTATTTTCCCTACTGCTTTATCATTTCTTTAAAGCTAAGAGGAAATAACAGGATTTACCCATAGCTTCAGAAAGGGTGTTCTGTTTACTGTGAAGAAAATGGCACATTTTCCTTTAGCTGTTTGTGAGCCTCACAGCTGTACTGCGCTATTCACCTTGTACTCTTCCCCAGTGGTCAATTAGTCCTAACAACTATGACCAAAGCACTATTACAAACATCTTTTTAATTCCTTCACAAAAATGCAATGAATTAGAGTTGTTAAACAGTGCGTGCTGGCCTCTCTCTGTAACCAAACATTCTGGATATCCCACATGTCCTGGTGAGACCATTCGCAATTCCCTCATTTCTGCTTACCTGCCAGCCACCTTGCCATCGTGTGGCAACTGGGAGAACATTTCTTCTGTTGTGCAAATCCAGCCTCTAACATTCATGTTTAACACTGATTTTAGGGTCCAAATGTACAGCAGTTGTTTATGCTTCGAGTCAGCTAAATCCTTCTAACTTCAACTGATGAAGAGTTAGGCATCTGTAATCAGTTGGGCTAAATCAATCTCTAGAAATTTCCATCTCTTCCTTTATGAACTCAAAAATCTAGAGGGCAGTTCCCTCAAGTGACATTCAAAAAAGTCCACCATAGTTTTAAATATGATGTAGATGTTAATTGTTTGGGAGTTTTATAAAACAGATGTTCTACCAAAACAGAGATTAATTTAAGGAAATAACAAGGTAAGACATTCGGTATCTTAGCAATTGTCTGAAAATATACAGGGAGAATGATTTTTCTTGAAGCCTATCATGTAAAAATTGGGAATTCAAGAAAAAATTGGAAAACAATATATCTTAGGGGTTGTTCTTCAATCCCATCTTTAACATAAATACATAATAACAGTCACACCTAAATAGCACAAGACAAAAACACATACATCCAAAAATAAAATCTTTTGAAAAGAAAATGCTACATTATACCCCCAGTTTTCCCCTTGGGGGACCAGATAAAGAACAAACTATATATGGCAGATATAGTCACATTACTTAATACACCTACTGCATCAAATTCAGACGTATGGTGATAAGGTTGGTAACAGACACTGAGTAGAAATAATGAATCAAATTGGTTAACCCTAAAAATCAAAGGCATTGTCTGGTTTTGTACAGACGGGTAGGGGATATATGATAGAAACTGCACCAGTAATATGTTCACCGTGTTGACTTTGGCAGCTAAGAGTGGAAGATATGAGCAAAACCAGGCCAAAAGACAATGTAAGATTATTCCCATGACAACAAGAGGTTAACAGGTTAGCACTTTTTTCTTCTACAGATGAAGTACAATCCTCACTTTCCCCCTAGAAAGGCAGTATCTAGTTGAATAGGGAGTAACAGGAGACATGGTCTTGCCATTTTTGCAAAATACTTGAGGTTTACTACACACAACAGGAGGACATGTCTCTTCAAGGCAATTTATCTTCAGAAGGTAAATCCAGATGAAGGGAGGGAACCACATTCAACCAAATCCTTTTCTAACTTTCATTTAGCTCCCATAAATAGTAGATGTTGTCTCTTCTTAGCAATGCCTGGAAGAATAGTAACTATTTCTTTTTTCTTGTTTCTATTACAAAGAAAGCTGGTTTAGTACAGAGGCACTCTATGAAATTAATTTGTACCCTGCTTTTTACTAAATATTACCTTTCTTATATAATGTGCTTTACTGTATGTTGTAGTTATTTAAAGTGTGAGGTACGTGATCTTTTTTCTTCTGCAAAAATATAGTTCTTCATAATCAAGTCTAAAATACTTTCATGTTCCTTGGTGGTGAAAACTTATTAAGAAAACAAAATGTGGCATGTAAAGTGTTTGCAGTAGGGTGATTTAAGAGGTCTTTTACCCTCCAATATGCTCATGATCTTATTTGGATTACACATGGAAGTGAACTCTACAATATCATTCCAGACTCGTTTGAATACCTGTTCGCAAAACAGGATTATGACAGTCACAGATAGATATGAAACTATGATGGCTTTATTTTCTCTAGACTGGTGATTGACAGCTCAAGAAGACTTCGAGTCCAGACCTAGGGGACATTTTGTTCCTGTGGAGTCTTTTTGCTGTTTTTTATTCCAGTTGTTTCTGCAGTCTGTAATAAGCCTCTTTAGACTGAAATGCTTTTACAATTTTTGTATAGGGAATCAAGATGTACACCATTTGGGAAGGCCTTGGGCCTGCAAGAGAAAAAAAGAAGCTACCTGGGCAATTCATTCCTTGTGTAAACTCCTGTGACCAGTTTTACCGAAAGTAAAAGAAATATTTGCAGGAGCTTTGTCCCTTTTTACCATCTCAAGGATAGGCATAGATGTAGTCTTGGCTAAGAGGTTATAACCAGAATCTGTTGAGAAGTGAGAGAAGGGAAAAGAGCAGCTTTGTGCAGCACTTGCCAACAACGCTCCTGTTTTGAACTGATGCTTGCACACATTAAAAAAAAAAAAAAATCAAAAAATAATCTAAAAGAAAGTTTCTGCTTCTGGGAATTATTTTCAGGGAGAAAATTAGTCTTTTTAGCATTGCTCCAAAAGACTGCAACCTTGGAAACTGTAACTAACATGTCCAAAATCCATGGATTTCCCTGTATCTGAAATATGTTCATAGTGATTATTGCAGTAGCATCTGAATGTTTCCTGACAATAATGGCATTTGTATGGCTCCAGATATGCTATTAATCCCACTTTGAAAGCTGTCAAAAAGATAAGTTAGTATCAATGACAATTTCTTTTAATGCAGAAGATGTTCTTCCCCAATGTCTAATATGACAATTTTTGAAATGCAAATTTTTCCTGTCAAAACAGCACTTGCTGTTTTTCAGCTCCATATGTTCTGCATGTAGAAACGTGATGTATGCTGGCTTTACTTGAAGTTCTGATAGTCATTTTTGCAGTGCTAAGGTTACTTAGGTTTTTTGGTTTGATTTTCTTTTCCAAACTGCACTAATTAAGAGTACTTCTAACTGACAGTTATGACTGTAGAAGCCTGTGTTAACAGGCTAAAATACCACTATAGATGCCCATTTTTACAGTATGTGTTTGGTAACATGCTGGACAGATGCCCACAAAATTTTCTATCAGGCCATTGGTACAGAACAGTTGAAGATAGTGCTTATATCTTAAAACGGCTTACAGTGGCAAAAGAGTTTAAAAATAAGTGTGAGGCAGGAGAGCTCAAAATGTTTGAGAAGGATAACCAGAATCAAATTTTGGAGTAAAGCTGTAAGTGGTTGGTGATAAGCTCGGGAGATAGAGTCTGAAGTGAGGATTTCATGTTGTGACACATTGAAATCATCTACACAGCTAATGAAAACAAGGCCTGAGGTCATTCGTTGTTTGTGTCCTCTCTGCACAGCAGCTGGGCCCAGGTTTCCTTAGGTCATTGTGTGACGACACAGTGTTGCAGGAAGGATTTAGTTTGTACAAAGTTTTATTTGCAGAGTCCCTCCTGGATGGCAGACATCAAACACAAAGTTACCTTAGGAAAAGAGCAAGGAGAGAAAGGGAGTGAGAAAAGAGAAAGGGAAAAGCTCACTTTTAACAGGATGACCAATTCTGCAGTCATTGCATAGCTGCCCATGGGACCCTACTACCTTCAGACCCAAGCAGTGTGTGGTGCACAAGTGAGGAACTAGGGAAAAGTAGTTTCCTGCCTTCTGCCTCTAAGTGCTCTATTTTCACTTCTGCTGAAGCTTCCTGCTTGACTACACCTTCCACATGTATGTTTTGAGGTTTGTTTGGTAACTTCTAACTCTCTCCTACCTGGTTTGTTGGTCCAGTGCTAGTTCTTTTACCTAAGTCTGCATCTGTGCCAGAAGGTGAGTGAAAGCAGTGGACTCGTGAACACATTACCGAGTTGTTGGTATGCTTTTGGCATGGGTTGTTCTCACCAACTCCCATTCCTTAAAAATGAAGTCCTGGAAAGGATGAAACAGGACTGCCTTGGTGCGTGCCAATGTCTTAGGGAACCAAGAACACCCAGCTGTTGAGAAGCAGGTGGCCACCTGTGCTTGGTACCGCTCTGAAAGTGGTCTGGGAAACAGTCTTACTAGGCAGGAGGAACCTGATGCCTGTGTTGGCTTACTGGCACTCAGCCTTCTTCTGGTCCTTCCCAGGACCATCCTTTTGCATGCAAAGCGTAGGGTATGCAGTGGGCACACACAAATAAGCAGGTGCCAAAATTCATCCCACATTCCTCTGAACAGCCTGAGGAGACTCTTCAGGAGATTCGTTCTCCCACAGATCGTTGATTTGCTTCTTGGAAAGAGTGGTGTGTCAGCTGGTACTTCTGAAGCTATGACCCTTCCTTTGATCCGGTAGATCCAACTCAGAGGAGGAGGAAAGACAATTATGTGGTCCAGAAAATGTTTAAATACAGAGAACTTTGATGTTTCACATCAGAGCAACAATAAATAGAGACAATGGATTTGCCTTTTCCCTAGTAGTGATATTTTCCTCCCACTTAGAACTGTTTTTGTGGTGGGAGGATCCATTACGTAATCTACAGATGTTTTACATTCTTTAAAATATAAACTAGAAAATGAACTGTAATACAGATTCATCCCATGAGGGTAAAAAACTAGTCTGCTCTTTAACATTTCTTGGATGATGGCACCCCCTCAGAACATGCCTACAAGTTGTGCGTCGCCTGTTAATGCACACTCGACTGTGACATTGCTTATTAAAACCCAACATTTTTATTGCTTAGTAATTCTAGATTTGGCTCCTAGTGCCCATGTTATAAACACTTAAAAGCAAGGATGCCATATTGAAACACTGACAGCTTCGCAGGGGGGTCAGGGCTACTGGCGCCTCCCTAATGAAGTCACACACTGTTAAACTTTTTTTTCCTTAACTGAAGAAGAAAACAAAGCAGTTAAACTGCTATATCCATTTTCCAGCAACTTTAATCCATTTCAAACCACTCTTAACCATAGTAAATCACAGGTTTGCGAGAAAATGAACTGCCTAAAGGTTCACCTCGGGCTATTTAGCCCACAAACAAGTTGCTGACTACTGGCGACAATGGTTGGTTGGGAATTATTGCTCAATTTAGTTGTAATTACTTATTTTGCTGTGTCTTATGTTCAGACTAGCTGAGGGTCTGCAGCATGGTAAATTCCAGAATGAAATGCATTGCCAAGGTGCTGCTGGAGATTGACACTGACAGTGTTGAAAGGTTATTTAAGCAATGTGTTTTAACTTCCCGGAGGGAAGAGAAACCTTCTCTTTCACTGGGAAAGCTTGGAAAGGGAGGAACTCTCAAAACAAGTCTGCCCAGATGTGGCTATTCTACTCTGCAGAAAATCATCCAGATGTTAACAGAACCTGAATTTTCAGTTTAAGTGTGCCTCAGTTCTGATACTAAATAGGGAAGCTGGAAACTTTACCCATGAAATATGATATAGCTGCAATATAATGGTTGCAATGTAATAGTAGTAATTTGAAGAACAGCAAATGTAGCATTCTGGCTGCTACTACTATTTTAAAGGCAACTGTCAGGATGCTGTGATTACACCATGCTTATAAATGGGTGGGCATACACACAATACATACCAGTTGAAGATAAGCGTACTTTTTTGCAGCCCAATTTAGTGGAACACTTAACTTGCCAAATGTAGGTCTAAATTTTCAGGTAAGTATAAGATTTTATCTATAATCATTATGGGAACTGTTAATAAGGCCTGGGGAGGTAATATGTAAACAATCACAATTTTTATAGATCTCGGGCAATTTCATCAGCTGAAAGATTCTAGTGGTATTTGCTACCAGTGGGAATGTTTATATATGCAATTCTCAAGTTGTATTCATTATACACATACTTTCATGTAAGAAAGGCTAAGTAAAGTTCTGGAAGAATTTAGAGTTGGTAATTCAAGGTCATATGAACAAGGTGAGCTTTTTGCAATCATCCACTCCAGAGAAAATTGATCAACTGAGGGCCTGCTAAATTTAAAATAAGGTGTGATATAGAGAAAAGAAGCTTTTGTCTCTAAACAAATAAAAACAATGGCTTAATTTCCTCTGCTAACACCAACAAAGGCCACGGGTGAAGATTCAGCAAAATTCAAAAGTATATGAGATTTAAGTGCATCTCAAGATTACCAGAGTATTGGTAGGGAACTTCCTTGTTTTACATAAACATTGATTTAGTCACTAACAGATATGATTACAAGGCTTTCATTTTGGGGGAGGTGCTTGTGAAAAGGCTGCAGGCAGGACAGATTACATATGTCAGTCTGCTCTGGGAGTTCCTGTACTTTCTTTTGTCCCTGTCAGAGAGGAGAGACAGAACTGGAAATACCACAAGTGTAACAAGGCATTGGAAATCCTACAGTTCCTACACTCGGATATTTCATCAGCATTTGGGATGAATCCACCTTAAATGTCCTCCCAGGCAGCCTGAAGATGAAGAGCATGTGGCCTGACTCCTTGTGAAATATTGCACTTAATTTTCAGCTATTTATATGAGTGGTCAGTTGTTTTTATAAAAGATTGCTAAGACTTATGAAGTAGCGTTGCTTTTCACACTAACAGACTTCACATCTATAAATCTTTAGGCAATTGGAATGATGCTTTTACTTACTAGAGGACTTTGTTCAAGTACTTTTTAAAGGTGATGGAGAAAGGAACATAATAGGAAAACAGAAATATAAATAACAGTAGCATTATTTTGCCTCTGAGCTAATCTGTTTTTTCATAGGAGCATAGAAGCTGTTTGCTCTGTCTTAAATTCTTTTAATCAGTTGTATCTATGAGTATGTCTCTTAACTCTGATTTCCAAAGGAATGAGAAATTATACGCAGTAGTCTGGAAAAAAAAAAAAGGAAAGAAAAAACTTTTACCAAACAATGTTTTTATGTAGAATCCACTTCTTTCTACTATTGGTAAGAGCAAAGCATGTTAACTTAAGGTTACTTTAAGAAAAGAAATCAGATGATTCTTAAAAAATATTTGGCATGCAATCAATGTGTAATTAACACGTTGTCCTCTGTTTGGAGGTATAATAATCCCTGTCACCTCCTGCAAAAAGAAAATTATCCAATATTTATTGTCATGTTTGGCTGACCATGTCCATCTAGTACCTCTCTGATTATCGCAGTGTTGGAAGAGACATATGTGTTGAACACCATAGTCAGGTGAAGAGAGAACAGAGTGAAGAAACCTATAAATGTGGTTCCTTCTCCAATAACCTTTGAACTGACTAAGGTGGCTTTTCAAAACTTGATTGTCTGCAGCTTAAAAAGGTCAAAATTGTGCATGTTCAAATTTCATGCCAGGAAAACTCTCATATTTTTTAAACACTATACACTCTAAAATTATTATAATAGTTAGATGTTAATTATATGCATTTAATAAGTAGAAAATTAACATGCCACTTACTGCAATTCTCATGACAAACACTTTCAGATCTTTACTTGCTGAATTTTGTCATAGGTAGGAATTTAGCCCTATTTATTTCAATTACTTGATTTGCATCTCTCTCCTTAAAATGTGTAATGCTTTAATTTACCATACAGATAGAAGTTGAATACAATAACTTCAAAAACATTTTTTGCATAGATAAATTTTTCTCCACAACATAAAAAACCCCCAAAACTAAGGGCATATTCTGTCTGGGGTATATACACCCTGTTTATTGCTACATATCTCAAATCCTCCAATGCAGGTGGTGTGAGCCCAGGCATGCTGGAAATGGAAACCCAACCTATGAATGATCACGTAATACCAGAGAAGTAATATGAGATGCATTACTGCATTAGTACAACTGACTAGAGTAGATTTTCCATCCGCTGTCTGCATGAACTTATTTTCTGCCAGTTGCACCTTGCTTTTCTGCAGTTTTACTTACACTGTTTTGGCAAAGGGCTCCTTGCAGAAGACTTCCTGTTTTCCTGTGTACTCCTCATAGTATCTTGCAAAGAGGTCATCTTGCCTGAAAACACCCTCCTCCAGCAGACTCTTTGGCTATAGAGGACGGTGCCTGTGTAATATGGTATATCCCTTTTCCAACAGGTGGTACTGGGCCATTATAGCCAACCAGGCTGACTTCAAGCTCACCAGTTTACTCATCTCATCAAAGGACCTGAGTTCATGTCACATTTCTTCTGAATATCATGCCCTTTCATCCCTATTCTCTAACAGCAACTCTTTTTTTTCTCTTTGTTTTTTTAAGCTCCACTTTCAGCTGCTCTGTGATTCGGTCTCTTTTTCCATGGGGAACTTGTAAGTCCCATTCTAGTTTACTACATTTCAGCTTGTGTAACAGACTCAACATCACAGCATGCATCTGATCTCAAAAAAGGGAGTTGAGAGTAGATAATTTATTAATTTTTTTTCTTATGCAAATACTTTCTCACATGCATACTGAATTGCAGGCTGCAATCCTATGTGGAAATACATCTATATTACTGGAAATATTATTAACTGAAAGTAACTATACTTTCCTCTTCTCCAGAAAGAGACAAAAAAACACAGTCTAGTCCAGAGTTCAGTGATTCAAGAGATAGAAAGGTATAATGAAGATTCGGAGAGGTGAATTTTACTTGTATTTACCCACTTCTTTGTTAAATCTGACCACTTCCAAACACAGCAGTGTTTTAAGATTTTCAACAACAAATCCTCTCTCAGTTCAGGGGAAGCGAAAATCGGTGGTATTATTTTCAGCAGGACTGCCTCTATAAACTCACCAGCCCAACACCCAGGACTACATATTGCAGAGCCAGTCCTACCAGTGCTGTAGTAGTCCTAACCATGAAGCCCAAACTGAGATTTAAAATGTCCCGAATTCAGGGATCATTTAGATCCAAGAATATGATTTCTCATATGTTTAGAGAGTGACATCTTGGAACTGTAATGAGCTTCAAATATAGGTCAGGACTAGAAAACCAACCTCATCATAGATTTCAAGAAATTAAGTTCAGAGGCAGCTCTCCTGTTTGAGTTTATTGCTCTTCCTAACTGGATAATATGCTTGGTCTTTATGGCAGACCATTGATACTCTTACTTCTCTAAAACGGGAGCAGAAAACTGCTATCTTCTTCCAGACCTGACTCCTATGAATACGGCTAGTGCTGCTTATAAGAGCAGCTTCTAGAGGCTGTTTAGCCAGTCTTTAAAAGAGATGTCATGTTTCTCTCTCAGCTTCCCCAACAGACATATAGAGTGATCTACACGTGTGCAATAGGTCTGCATATGTACAGCAGCTATGTCCGGGGTTATTCTTCCTCCTGTCTCTGCTTTCTGACTGGTTGAAAATAAAAAGTAGGATAACCAGCATCTAATGTCAAATTCCTATTCCTGCTCTCTGATGGATCCACTACTGACTCTGTAGCCAACTTAGAAGCTTTCAGGAGAGAATAAGCAGCTGCTTTGGGACTAGTTTGGAAATGGATGGGAACTGGACAGACTCTTGGCCTCATCTCTCAGTACCAGCCCCGATATACAAGCAGGCGGAACAAACCCAAACCAGAAAGGGAAGTAAACCAGGCCAGGAAAAGGGCAGGAGAAGCTTATCCAACCCTGGCAGGAATTCATAGCAGTGGTGGCAAAGGGTCTGTTTAATCCTAAAGATTAGATCCTGAAGTCATTCCTTACTTCTTGTTCATGGAAAACATTTGCTAACAGCAAAAATGCCCAACCAACTCTTTTTTTTTTTTTTTTGAATGAGCAAAAATGAGTCCCTGCCGCATTTCTGTGCCACTTTACACATCCAGGATCCAACTAAGTTTTTTTCAGATGCTCTGAGCAGTTTGGTAACAGCTTATTTTTCATCCCATTGATGTATACCTATGAGCTTTTACTGGCATCAGAAAATTGCTGCAGAAGCTTTTTCTCCTGGTATTTCCAGCTGCAGTGGTAGTAGTGAAAAATCTCCAAGGCTGACAACTCTAGCATGATTTTCAGCCAGTTCTGTGGGTTGCAGGGGTTAAGGGAATTCGGATAAGGCTATGAACTTGTATACAGTTATCTGAATCTTACTTGCAAAGTTTTCAAAGTTCATCCGTCATCATAATGGATCCTGTGGGATGTTAGTGGACTCTGGGGAACATTAGCCATTTTCCCAATTTCATAACACTAGGACTGGTGAGTATTGTTAGATATTGTAAGACATCATTTGCCAGCCTGAAATGTGGTGTTTATATAAATATGTCTGGAACATAAAATACGTCTGAGGGGCTAAATAAAAAATAACCGAAGGTTTTCAAAGAGCAGTGTAAATTCAGTGGTGAGGCAGGCACTGAATTTTGACGTTACATCTGTGTTAGTCTAAGTATACTTACGGTCATGAAGAAGAAGCTGGGATATTTCTGTGAAAAGATGCCCATATCTTAACATTCTTCCTAGAAGAATAAATAGCAAATTTCTGTGTCTCCTGAAAGGGAGCTGGTATAAGAGCATGTGTAAAATTAACTTTGAAATGCTAGGTGTTGTTTTTCTTTTGCAGTCTTTCAGTAGTATGTGCTCCCACCTAGGAAAGTTAATACAGGCATCGCTTTGCTCTTTTTAGATGTACTGATATATGAAAAGACTCTGTGTGGGAGATGGGCTTTTGTTTGTTTGTTTGTTTGTGTTTATTTTGGTGTGAGGGAGGTGAAGGCTATTTTAAAAATAGTGAGTTCCAAATGTGTTGTTCATTTATGAAACTGTTGCTGTGTTTCATCTTCTTTGAAGCTCTGGGGCTTTTTACTTACCTGATTCTTTGTAGGTTTAAATATTTGCTGCAAATGCCACTTTTATTAACGAAAAGAAAAAGACAGTATAAACCACTTTGTCTTACATAAGAGAGAAAGCCATAGGCACTGAAAACAGGAAACTGCATAAGAAAGGGAGAGAAAGGAAAAGGAAGGGAAATGGAGAGCTCTCTGTGATTTTTCCAAACTTGAACCACTGTGCTTTTATTCCCATTATTCTCATGGTCATAGATACCAAAACCATAAATATGTAGATAAGGAAGTACAGACCACTTTTACCTATAAAATATGAGGCTATCCTTAAGCCCCTATCATGAGCTTTGAGTGTAGTGATAAAAAATTGAATCTTTTTTGTAGCACCTGAAGCAACCACTACTGAAGTGAGTGGGATCTGTACACTGAGGGACTTTAATCTGAGCTGGATCGGACCCACGAGCCACACCAATTATGTTTCTCCTGGCAGCTAAACTGACATGCCTGTCTGCATAAAGGACTCAAAAATGATGTCTTGTCTTTGAAAACAACACAACACCTCTGTATTCTGATCCTAACTCTAATGATGTTCCTTCACTGGGTTTTTATAGGGACAGAACATCAGCCCTGATACTATATATGTACCTGTGAATATTATTTTTCCTTAACAAAACATGTTAGCATAGAGACATAAATTATTTGCACCTCACAAAGAACAATTTTACTCATAGGTGTTATGGAGAGTTCAAATTTTGTGAAATGACAGCTTTCCTTAATAAATATTTAAGAGTTGTGGGGGGTTTTCAGATAAGTTCATTTCACAGAAATACAAATTGTTGGATCAGCATAGCTGTTTGTTTTGTTTTCAACTGGATCATTTCACAGATCCTGTTTAGGGTGCAGCCATGTGACAACTAGATCACTATACTGGAGAGGGCTGCAATGTGTACCAGTGGTAAATGAGGCCTCCTGTTTAATTGGGTTTGATGGTACCAGAGTAATGTGGATCAGGTAGTAGCTTAAGCCATAGATACAAATGTGATAGGTGATACCTTGAGTTTTTCTCAGTGAACACCCTGGAACACAGTGTTGACCTATCCTTGCACATTAGCAATGTCCATTCTTCCTCAAACTTTGGCTACTTGAAAATCTTTTGATTTTGACATTTTTACAATGTGTCTTTGGACATCTCTAGTTCCAAAACATACACAGAGGTATCAGAGGACAAGGACAGGGATACTATCACAGAGTCTTTAACTAAATATATCGTGTGGTTTTTTTCAGAGGTGCGGAGAAATCTCATTTGATAGTCCTGACCAGAATGCCAAATGTGTTCGCATGCTAGGTAAGGCTAAAAGTTTTTTCCCCTTTTGATATGAGAAGTGTATGAAAGTATGTTTAATTGGGGATTTCTTCTCAAAAGCACACGATAATGGCCGTGATGATTCACAATGGCATTTACATAGCTCATCCACATGTACTCCTCATTAATATATTCTTTATGGTGAATTTTCAGTTATTGAAACAAAGTATATATATATTCCAGTAGTGCCCATCTGCATAGATGAAAATATAGCTGTACCAACACTATAGTTGTAACCCCTGATGTACTTAAGTCCAAAACTCATATTTGAAAGCTGAAAATCTGTACTTTGAAAGAGAGTATTAATTTCACAATGTATCAAAAGCCTCCGGGTCAGACCTTCAGCTGCATCAATCAGCAAAATTTCAATCACTGTGATTTTACAGATTTGCGCTGGTGTAGCACTTTGCCGATCATTTGTAAAAATTAATATTAAGTAGAAGTGTCTATTCTTTGGAAACAATACAGGAATGTTCTGCTATGTTTCTTTAATTTCTGTGACCAATTTTATTGTATTTGCTTGTTTCACCTACAATGCTAGTACTGAAACATTAACGGCACAGCTAGTATCACAGTGAAACACAGGGAGTAAATGTCTAAAAACCTAAAAGATAATGTTTACTGAGAAAAAATGAAATCATAGAACACTTGCAGGATTACACTTTAAATTCTGAAGACCTTTCAACTGCCAGGGTTGAGATAAATGTACACTGTAAATTAGAGCATTGCATCTAATAACATGAAGACTGAAATAGTCACAATTTTAAAAACTGCAACTGGCAACATGTAGGAACTTAATTCCCATCTGGCTGCATAGCTGTGTTCTGTAATAACAGATTATGTGGTTTGTTGTTTATATTCATTAAATCCTATTGCCACAATAGACTATAATTGCTGCAGAGGAAATCTGTCATGCTTATGGTGCACAGATCCCAACAGATGAACTGACACAATGGGTCGTAATGATCTGTTACATCAGTGATCCATGGTTAGAGGTTCTTAATGGAACAAGCTGACAGAAAAGATACACTTGTGATCCTTTATCATGCCAATTATAATCTACAGCTTAAATACCATTGGGTTCATAATACTCTAGTTCTAAGGAAGTTATATCCATACAAATGTTATTATCCATTAGGGGAAAAAAAAGGAGGGGTGGAAGAGGGGACAACAAAAAAATTACCTGAAGATGAAAGTTTTCTGCACAGGTTCATTCACTATTTGGTTTGGCATTTTTATAACAAGTCAGTCCAAAACTGGGAGTTTGGCACCATCCTTAATGTAAATGATTCTTTAGGAGCAGGGAGCAGAACAAGATCTTGTTTCCATTGCATATATTCTTATCTATGTCTTGTAGTATATGCATGTGCAAGAATGAGAACATATGTTAGGCTCTGTAAGGAAGCTGCTAGGAATGTAAAAATTACTCCAAGGGGACATGCCAAAGGTGTGACTGGCTCTCAGAGGTTACATCTATTGTATTTAAAAATATTTCACCTGCTCTTATTATTTTTCAGTGTCTCTAACAAATTAAGGACTGTAGTGTCATATATAATATAGGATATTAGATTTCACCCCAAGGTATCTCATAGCGTACAGAGCTGAGATTATTCTAAGTGCAAGTGGATATCCCACAACTGGCTCTATAAGAGGTATGGGAAGTAGAAACTAGCATTATATGGTTGGTCTGAGGGCAACAACTGGAGACAAACTCCACTGTCTTGATTTATCACATAAATGTGTGTGGTGCTGGTAGTGCTATAAAGCCAGAGCGTGTCCATTCTGGTACCTCTCCTTTCATACTGAACTCTGTACGGAAGAGCAGGAGCCAGAGACTCCTGCAAACTAAACTAAAAGGTCTCAGACTTTGTGCTGAATGCGTCATGTGACGTCCAATTTCAGATTTTACAAGGGAATTGAATTTCCAAGAGAACGAAACACAAAGTTTGTCACTGATCAATGCAAAGCTGACTTTATAACATCTGTGGGTGTAACTAGTGAACAAAGCACAACGTGCCTTCAGAGAAGGACATCTTTCTTGACTGCATGGTCTTTGAAATATGCTGAAACAGTCGTGCTGTCATTTACTGTAACAGTGACATAGTGCCGACAGAAATTTAGAGGGCAAGTCCCAACAACTGCAAGAGGATAATTACTTAGTAAGAAAAGAAAGACAGGAGTCTGGAGTACTGACTGTATTTCTTCAGGGATCTTTGACGCAAGACCAGTCCTTACTTGGAACGGTACATTGTCGAGCAGTACTCTAAAATGGTAACAGCTGATTTTGTCAGAAAAGGTCTGTTTCTAGGTTATGCTACTGGTTCTGGGTTAGCTTCAAATTTAAAGGTTTTTAGGAGTAATGTTAGGCTTGCTACTGTGAGTCCACATTCCTTGAGCTAACATGGATTATGTGGGGGAGGTTCTTTTTCTATAGAGGTTGAGGAAGAGAGGTTTGCAGTGAAAATCTTATTTTATTCCTATCTTCCTGCTAGAAAACAGGAAATAATAGATAAAGAAATGCCTAAACACTTACAATGGCTATAGTGAAAGTAGGTTACTTTTCAATGGACTGACTAGATATCGCTCAACCTGAGCTTAAGAGCAAAAGAATCAGTTTAATGCCTCATCTTTCAGCAAGGGAGTGATGGATATTTATAAGGCAAGTGTGAAAAATATCTTGAACAACTAAATTAAATGGTCATTTAGCAATGCTTCCTGAGGATATAGTAGATAATAACTATGTGCTTCTGCTCAGGATATGCTTAGCATCAGTGTAATTATGTGTACTACAGTTCTTACAGAAAATTATGTTCTCCCTCTTATGCTTTATATTGTGCTTGTTTCTTTACAATTCTGTATGTTATACTAGTTAAAGCAACACAACTTTTGTAACTGTCACAGAAGAAAGTCAGTCAGTGGCCCACCCTAGACTTTTGAAGACCATTGTTCAGATCCTAAATCTACCACAGATTTCTTGAGCCTGGCATTGGCTAAGGCTTTAAACACCCCTGCACGTCGATTGACCTTTGAAAAATGGGAAGAGAAGTGCTTCCTCACTTCTTAGGAACAACAAGAATAAATTTATAAGTACAATGAGAAGCTGAAGTACTATGTAATGCAGGTCATAAAAATACCACACTGACAATAAAAGTGTGTTGTCAGAGGTTTCCCTTGAATCTCTGAGTCTCTCTGGAGCCACCGGTAGCTCATCAGCACATCCAGTGCAAGGTAGAAAATCTGCACTGTTCTGCTTAAATTGCAGCTGTTATCAAGTTAGTGAGGGCACTCGACCATGATAAAATTGCTAGATAATGCTGAACTGGGTGTCAAAAAGCTTTTGCTTTATGCTACATTCTGGAATTATAACCCTGGGCTCCTCATGCCCTTTACTTATAATGATTTTGACTTAAAAAAAAAAATTGAGCATATAGCAAGGTACTTACTATGTTGTTATTAGTCCAGATATTCATATTATGAAGGGTAGAAGGGAACTATCCCTCTCCCTAGAGCACCCACTGATATTTTCAATGGCACAACCTGTGGTTAATTTTTCCCATATGTAGACAGACATATTCTGGGCTCAGACGTGACACAATGTCATATCATGCAGAGATAATTGGGTTAGTTTGCTGTGAAAATTGCTGGTTGGATGCCTAAGCTAATTAACTCTGCTGGGAAGAATTGCATACTAGCTTGGAAGAGTCCAAACTTAAGGCAACTTAACCAGTTCTCACATCTTAACTAGCTCATCCAAAGCTAACTCTGTAACCTCTACATGGCAGAGCACCGAGTTTTATGAATTTATCCTAGAAAGAATAACATTCCCATATCAGGCTCTAGGATTAGTACAGAAGGAAAAAGGTCTGCCAACTAGAAGAGAAACTTCAGTGTATAAATAAATACCAGTTTATACAGAATAGATATGGTTATCCTTATAGTTGCTGTTTAGAAAGTAGGCAGCTGCAGTCATCATAACACATACAAAATTAAATGATCCCATCAGTTTAAATCTGTTCAACCTTACTGATGACAGTGAAGTAAGGGGTATGGATGATAAAAGCAAATTATCTAGTTTGTTACTCTAGCAACCAGTCTTCCACCACCAGATTTGGTCTTTACTTCTTACTGAAATGCTGAATAGATTTTTAAGAGGTCACATCTCTTGCTGGCCAACTCTGCTGTCTGCAGAGATTTTTTCCAGGGGAAATGTGAATTGCCCTCCTTAAGGAGCTAGTTAGTAAGATGAAAACACAAGCCTTCCAGATGCCCCATGGCAAATGGCTGAGGTGCTTTCTTTTCATTATTGTAAATTCCATCCAGACAGGAATAATGTGGGTGAGTTTTGTTTCCCTTTTGGTGTAGACTTAATCCTTGCAAAAGCAGACAGATGAATCCTTGTTTGGAATAAAAGTAGTTTCCTCACAAATAGCCATTTAAAATTCATCCAAGAAAAAAAGCAATCAAAATAAAAAAAAAAAAAAGGTGGGGGGTGGCAACTTTTTCTTTTTCTTCTCCAGACTACTAGAACATAACTTTGTTCGTTTGGGGCAACAAACTTTTTCATATTGCAGCAGAGAGAGGTGCCTACCTCCCTCACCCCCCAAAAAGTCTGCTTCGTGGCGTACTTCCACCGTCTATTACCTATGGAGAGTTATGGTTAAAGGTATCGGCATTTAGCCATGAAATGTGTTTCATGGATCCAGCTTCAGTCTTGGTGGCTCTTTGCCCACAGCAGAAAACCACCACACATTTGAACAGAGTTGGCAGCCACAGCTTAAGAGAGAGAGACATTACTGGAATAACAACTGTGTTGAAAGCCAGGACTGAGGGGTACTGGCAAGGCTCTGCCTGGCTGGCCTCTGCCTTACATAACCGTTGAACTCACCTTCATTGGGGGGGGGGGGGGGGGGGATCTATTAAAATTTACTTTGAGAAACCTAATCGGGTAAATAACCGTATAACTTACTGGGGAAAATAAATATTGAAGATTAGTTAAATGTGTCGATTTGCCCTTCACCGGAGGGAGAAAAAGAAATGAGGCAGGTAGTCAAATGGTTCTGCACTGGTCAAGCTTTGCAGTTTTGCAAAGCTTTCTGGAGCCCTCACTGACATAATTTGAAATGCAACCCTATATCTCTTGCACACGCAAAACTTCTACTGAAACTGATAGCCATGCATGAGCAATGGTGTTCTAAATAGCCAAATATACGGACTATTTATATCCCAGTCATTCGAAGACTTACACGTGCACTTGACCTTATGCAGACTAAGTATTCCATCTGTGCAAATAACATCACAATAAGCACACGAATTAATCTTTGTAAAATTAAGCAATATGCTTATGGGAAAAAGGCCTAAAATCTACAATGACTAGCAAGAAATCTGCACTCATCGCTTTGCTGCCCATCAGGATAACTCAGAACTTTGTAGCAGTGGGAGGGGGGAGGCTTAGGATGTCTGCTACAAAAAGATAGGTTTCTATTCCATGAGCAGCTTGCAACACAGGATGAAGGGAAGCAGGTTTTTTTCCACTATAAAGCAACGGTGCGAATGCATACAGAAAGATAAACACTACGTCTCTTTTTGATATTTTGTTAATGTAGATAAATTCAAATCTAAACATATAAGCCCACCCTAGAAGCTCTTCACCTATATTTTATACTGTAACTGCCAATGAAAGTCTCTCCGCCAACAATTTATTCTGTTGAGAACAGTATGATTTAGATAAGAATTCTGGAACTGAAGCTCTTCCCCAGTTGAGTAGACAAAAGGTAGAGATTTTCAAACAACTTCTAATACTTTTTCTTTTTTCTAAAATATCATTCCAATATTTTAACACACTTTAAAAATGTCTCAACTCCTGATCTTACAATTATGCTTGTAAATGCATTTAAAAATTGGTATCTCTGTGACCTTGCCACCATCAAAATAGAGGCCTCTTGCTCTTTCATGTCACTTAAGACCTCCTACTATCATGAGATTTGTGCCCAAAACCACAAAGGATGTAAATATCAAAGCCATCTTAGTTTCGTGACTATTTGATTAATTTGGCTAAGAAACTATAAAAAAGATAAAATAAATTGTATATTTTAAAGATCAGTTCTCAAATACCATCTTATTATTGAAGTAATTTTGATTTAATTACTATTTTAGGTAATTATATAGCCTGGTAGCTGAGTGACAGTGACCACCTGCTTATCCTGTTCTGTCCTGTAAATCAGGTCAGACTGAAAACACTTGTCTTGCAGTATTCTACCTTTCAGAAGGGTGCTGAAGGAGACAAAAACTAGCCTTGGCATTTTGAGTAGGCATATGAAACACTTTTCAAAATGTAATTTCTTGTTGTTTTTTTTCTATCACTCAAATGTTAACTTGAACCATATATAGTTTTATCCTATGCCTGAACTTGGCAAAAGCAATGGGAGTGTCAAGGGACTTGGAGGGAACGCAATAATGAGGATTTGACACCATCAATATGATGTACCACACCATGATGGCTTTCTGTAGAAGGGAGAGTTACCGTGTTGCCCACATCTACAAAAGCCATTCATTGGGACCACAGGATCCAGTTGAGATATCAAAGCTCAAGAGATTATTAAAAAGCCCCCCCCCCAACTAAAAATACCCCAAACCCCTGACCCTTCACCTTCTCTTTCTATCAAAAAGGCTTTTTGACTTGGCTGAGAATCTCACCATATGTCCCATTTAGAAGGGTTTAGAAGGGACTTACACAGGTTTGTAAGTCCTATCCAGCAGTTGGACTCAAAGCATGGCTACAAATACTAGCCAATGTAGTGCAGTGTGAAGCCAAGAAGTACCCCTCTTTTTGTCCAAACTATGCTGCAGGCAGAAGGATTGCATTCTGCTGCCCATTTATGTAACAATCTAGTGAAAGTTTAAACTTTGGATTCTGGGTTTTCATCTCCCTTAAGTAGTTAAAACCCACAGTACCCATTTTTCTCTTAACCACCAAACTAAAGGCAACACAGATTGGGGTTAGGTGCTCTCTGTTCCACCTATCGACCCTGCACAAGGAAAAATGCTGGGTATGGCCCCAGGAGGCTAACAAATAGGCCTATGACTTGCACCCCATCCGGGTGAGCACACACGTATAAGACAAGAAGAATCCTGACTTTTGTTTCCCAGACATTTCCCCTTTTTTTTTTTTTTTTTTTTGTTAAACTAGGCACTTCTTAGATAAAGCAGAGAAATTGTTGCTTGATTGATTTACTGAAGATGATCTCATATCTTATTTCATGGTATTTGTCACATGAGTTATTGCTGATCCCCTGCTGGAAAAAAGATTTCAAGTGCCTATTCAGTCTGCTGCCTCACAGTTTGATTTTTCCTCGTGCCTAACCTCGTGCCTAAACATGGACTGCATTCACGTAATTTCCCATCTTCTTTGTCCAAACTGTTATGAGTGGGATGTGTTCACCCAAAGTACTTGCTGTACAGCAAATCGCTGTGACTAACCATACTGCTGTAATAACACTCTCTCAAAAAAATGGGAAGGGGGGAAAAGAGCAATTATTAGATCTATTAATGGGGCCAAATTGGAGAAGAAAACACTTATCCATAGTTTAACAGCCAGCCATCCCTTCATAACAGCATAAGTATAATAAAATCTCCAGATGTAAAATTTCCAAACTTAGATTTAAATGTTTCAAATTTATATTTTGTGGTTTGAGCTCATCTCTAGCAATTAATCATTGTTTCTTTAATTATTACTTGGTGATACCTTGCAGTTTCACAGTCCCTGCAATTTCCTATAGATTACTGTATAGCTACCCTTAGTAAGAGTGATTTATGTCTGAGAAAGCCATGGAGTTCCTGTGCTTTCAAGCACTCAGTTCCTGGCTGTAAATGTTCATATACTTCTCAGCTTAAAAATGCATTTTCCTATATTCTTTTCTGCTCTCTGTTGTAAAGCATGTCTCATTGTATTCTGGAGATAAAAATTTTTGCTGTTCTGAAATGTTGTTAATAATTTTACCATTCTTACTGAGAACTGGGAGTATATTGTTTGTAGGATTTTTTTTCACGTTTAGTATATAAAGAAAAACCCACAAAATCAAACACCTGCTGTTCTTTGGCCTTGCTAGCTGGGTAGCTATCTTTCCTTGACGGCTTTAGCTTTCTTTTTCTTTTTTTTTTCTTTTTTTTTTTCATAAATTATCATTTCTGGTGATAGTCTGTTGTTCCCTTGTACATCTCATACTTCTTAAAGCATTAAGCTGATCTCTTAGATCATCCCTTGATCACCAAACTACTTAAGTGTGTATTTACATACTTTCACTGAAGCCAAAAAATGCGTAGGCTGAAATATGTTCCTGTGCCAGGGTCAGTCACAGTGTCTAGGACTGGGCATGCTCAAGCCCTGATCTGATCCAAATACTTGAGACTCTGGGCTTATGAAATCATGGAGTGTGACTATGAATACTGGTAGTAAATGACAGGAACTCAATTTAGCAACAAGAAATGGAATTTCTGAATCTCAGATAGCTATGTCAAGAGATTACTGTATTTCTTACAGAAAAGTTCAGAGAGTGCTTCTACTGGATTTCCCTTATAGGGCATTCCTCTCATTCTGCAGATGAAATAATGCTGAAGATAGTTGGGATACGATTAATCTGGCAGAATGGCTGTAAACATCTGTAAAAAAAATTTTTTTAAAGGCTACAGCCATCATCTAATCTTCACTTTTGTGGTTGAAAAGAATGAGAAAGAGGTACTTCCTTCAGACTCAGCTCATTGCAAAATAGACGTCTGAAACTGGTCTGAGGAACCCTGCTCAGAGTGTGCCCGTTTCTCTCTGTTGACTGCTAAAGAAGCTGACGTGTGGATGTGAGCAGTTGGAGGAGATTAATCTTACTCCTGGAGTACAGACATTGTTTTTCATGGTGTTCAAAGCTCTAAACTTTAAAGTGTGGGGGATAATAGAAAATCAGGCTAATCAACCTCATCTGTAATTTATTGGTTTTTAATATAAAAACAATTTCTAAGTTTTCAGCATATTTGTAGTAATGTAGGTAGCAAATTGGTTTTATTAATTGAACTATTTTCCTCATTACCTTTGTGAAGTCTTAATTTCTTTCTCTCTTGTCCTGTGACATAGCTGCAGGACCTTTTCTGACATCTGAATAGCTCCTGAATTTTAGTTGAATAAAGTAAATTGAAAGCATGATAAAAGATTTTTCAGATGCTTGAGGGGTCCAAATTGGCCTGATGATCACACTGTCCTGTAGGTAGAAAATTTGACTATATCATGAAATATTTGGATATGAAGACTAAATTCAGCCATTAATATGGGAAGTATGGTTTTGATTTTCATAATATTTTAAATACACATTTCCTCCCATGGTAAAATTTTTAAGGAGGGTACTCTATAGCCTCTCCTTGTAAAGAGTATGTCTACATTAGTGTTTTAGGCCAGATCAGGGGTGTGTTTTTGAGATGCTATCCCAAGTTACTGCAAACTTTGGTTTGCATTATGGAGCAGTCTCAGAACAGACAAACTGGATTACTTTCACATGAAACAGAGCAAGCCATGTGCTCTGGGAGCACCTCTAGTGCATTCTAGCTGCTACTAGACATTTAATCCATTGGAAATAGATGAGAAGTAGTCCAAACCAAATCCTCCGAAGCATATACAGTGCAGACACTGGGGCCTCAGCTGTGGCTGTTTAACTCAAGCAATCTGCTCTTCTTGTGCTACCTGCTTCTGTGAACCTTGTCAGAGAGTCAACACCGGTTGTGACTTCAACCCAACAGCTGCTCTGACACACAGGTTTCTGTACCCACACATTGCCTTCAGGACCATTCAGCTCAGTTAAGGTTTAACTGTGGATGCACAGGATGTAGGTCAATTGTAATTTATGATAGGTTGTAAGCATGTGTTTTCCTGGATATTGTTTGCCTAATTCCAGTACATGTGCCACCAATTTGTGCATGCAACCTAAAACTCTATCAGTCATTTGTATTATACTCTGAAATGAGGAATGGCAAATGTGATTTAGTCCAATGTGAAATACTATCCTTTTTGAAACTTAAGGTAAAATGCCTTTTAACTCTAGGTCAGGATTTCACTCTGAGTTTATAGATTAATACAGAGCAAATTTAATTTAGCACTTAATTCAAAGGAATTATTATTATTCCAGAGCTTTGTTTATTGACGTACAATAGTGAGATCCTCACATTTTACTCATGCATATACAAGACAAATTAATATTGTAGTACCTTTTCGTTTTATAACAGAGAGCGCTAACGGAAGGAACTCAGAAATACTGGCATCATACACTTGATATTTCTTACAAGAAAGTGAGGACTAGTGGCCTAGAATTGACTTCTCCATCCAAAAATAGTGTAATAAACTGACATCAGAATTGTATAACATTATCATAACAAGAAATATTACCATGCTGAAAGAAGAAGACAGAGTTATTTTCAGTGTCTTTCAGCCAGTTAGATAACAATATGTAAAGATAGCCCATACAGATATAAGTGCTTTTGTCTTATTTTTGGTTTTGTTACTAAATAGTGTATGAAATCTAGAATATCATCTTAAAAAGAAGCCTCTGCATTTTCACTCCATGAGCTGTATTTCGGGTTTATACAAAAGTAGGAAGACAAATTTATAGTTAAGGTACGTGACTGGGCACTTTGTCAAATCCCAGAATGTGCTCTGGCACTTTGGTCATTGAGACAGGCGTTTGTCAAGAGACAGGTCATTGCTTGTCTAAGAAAAAGACAGAAATTTTACCTCCCTCAGCTCTAACTGCCCTGAGAAGATTTTATAATGGAACCTAATTTCTTTACCTATTGGTTTCCAGCATTTTATATTTACAGACTCGGGTCAGTATCTGCCATGCAACAACATCATTGTTGAACTGGTATTATAGAATCATAGAATCATAGAATCATTTAGGTTGGAAAAGACCTTCAAGATCAGCGAGTCCAACCATCAACCATGCCCACTAAACCATGTCCTGAAGTACCCCATCTACTCGCTTTTTGAATACCTCCAGGGATGGTGACTCAACCACTTCCCTGGGCAGCCTATTCCAATGTCTGACAACCCTCTCAGTAAAGAAATTTTTCCTAATATCTAACCTAAATCTCCCTTGCCTCAACTTGAGGCCATTTCCTCTCGTCCTATCTCCAGCCACCTGACAGAAGAGACCAGCACCCACCTCACTACAACCCCCTTTCAGGTAGTTGTAGAGAGCGATAAGGTCTCCCCTCAGCCTCCTTTTCTCCAGACTAAACAACCCCAGATCCCTCAGCCGCTCCTCATAAGACTTGTGCTCCAGGCCCCTCACCAACTTGGTTGCCCTTCTCTGAACACGCTCCAGCACCTCAATGTCTTTCTTGTAGTGAGGGGCCCAAAACTGAACACAGTACTCGAGGTGCGGCCTCACCAGTGCAGAATACAGGGGAACAATCACCTCCCTGCTCCTGCTAGCCACACTATTTCTGATACAGGCTAGGATGCCGTTGGCCTTCTTGGCCACCTGGGCACACTGCTGGCTCATATTCAGACACTGCTGGCTCATATTATTTTGCTTTGCTTTGGAAACCTCAAATAGAGTTGCCAATACACCCAGCCATTCTGTGGATATTCAATTAAAATCGCCACGAGACTGCTCCTATGGAAGGAGTTGTGAGGATGTGAAAGTAAGCTAAGGGGTAGCATAAATTATTTGAGTCCCTGGTCAGTAGCTACATGATGTAGCAGCAATAGCAGTCACTGACAGAGCTCCGTTGGAAAGGGAAGATGAATGGCAGATGCTCCATTGTAATTTCTTGCTATCAGCAGAGAGCGTAACAACAGGCATTAATCCACTGGCTTAATCAGAGGTAATAATATGTCCAGGGAGCTACCACTTCCAAGGCACAAGTGCAATTGCTGTCATTGTACATTTGTCCTAGAGGGCTCTTTAGGCAAGTGCATGTCATAATACTTTAGGAGCCAAAAGAATCCGAGTTCATGTGACTTCAATTATTAACATATTTCCCTTTTCTTAAAAAGAAGGAATGGAAGTGTCATAAATCATGATGTCTAATCTCATTTATTTTCTGTTGTTTGAGAACAACACTCAGGGCTTTTGAAGTCTGTGTATTATTTGTTTCACGGGGAAAAATGACATTATAATAACCCTCAGAAGAGCTTAGAGAGAAAATTCTGTTGGTTTTGGATATTTTTATTTTAATCCAATCCAGTTTCTCTGTGCCATGAAGGAATCTGTGTTTGGTTTAGGCAGAACCATCTTAGATACCACAGTTGCTTCAAATTGTGCAGCTCATTAAGACAAAACAAAAAGTCTCTTGATAATTGATGACTGAATAAACAAAGAGGAAACTGGAGGCAGATGTGTGCTGGAAAGCTTTCTGAAATCCTAGGATGGGATGGGGGAGAGTTTGATTTTGATTTTAATCAGAAGCACCACAATTCTCTCTTCACCCTGAACATTTCCTACTTGACATTTTTTGTTCTTAATCTTTGTTGGGGGAGGGCGTCGCTGATGTTTAATTTTAAGTGAATTTCCAGTAGTAAATCTAGAAAGATTTTAGGCTGGCAGCTGTGCAGCCTCAAGCCCTCCCTCTGCAAAACAGGCTCTGAAGAAGGAACAGCATAAATCCCTCTACCACTGTCCTGCCAGAAAGCTTCTTCCTCGACACGGAAAGATCATCTGCAGGAATTACTAAGCTACTAGCACCTTTGTCCATCTGTTTTTTATATCCTTGCTGAAGCTGCCTCAAGAGTAACAAGATGTGCTGCAGGACCTCCTCTTATGGACACATTTAACTCCCTCGGTAGGAGCTACACCAGGAGTACAGGTTCACATAGGCAGGGCTCATCATTCAGCTCCTGTCTTTATTTCTCCTGCCGCTACGCCTGCTTCTCTTCTACTCAAAAACTTGCCTGCCTTTGATAACAAGTATGCATCTAAGCTGGCTAGAGGAAGAGTTTCTTCAGAAATGTTTGACAAAAATTATCTTCCTGAAATTAGATCCTGTAATTACATTTCAGTAAAAGATGAAAACTTGAGACCCAAATCCAATAATTTTTAGTGGAAGTCCTTTGGCCAGTAACAAGCTTTAGATTCAGAAGAGCTGCTGCGGCATTTTACAGGCACGGTCGTTGAAGGTCTGTACACTTTAGTCTTTTATGTGGGATGTGCATCACTGTGTCTCTCGCTGAGTTACTCCAGCATATGACAGGAGTCCCTGGTGACACTTCACAGCAGGTTCAGCTTGGCTGAGTAACCTCAGCTACAGAGGAAAATGGGATAATGAGACAGACACACTAAGGCTCACCTGAGGAATTGCTACGGCATCTCTGAATCCAATATTTCCAGATGGAAACTGTAATTTTGTTTGTGGGAGAAAAAGAGCACTAAATTGCTCTGACCAGTAGAAATGATCCCTGTGGAATTCAGAAACTTTTTGTAGCCAGAAGTCCAGTTTTCTACCATGTTTCTTGATTGAGCTTATTCACTTAGAGCTAATAACTAAGATCTCTACCCAAATGCAGTGACCCTGCTTTGTGGTAGTAACTTATCTGACATAAAGTAAGACAGAGTTGGGTTAACACAGGGACGTGGATGACATAATGGGAGTGATGGAGCTGATGTAGAAAGTGCCTATGTCAACTGTAGCTCAGTGCTATTGTGTAGCTTGTGAGAGTGTCCAGCTGATGGAGGAGCTGTCTGCTTGACAAGATATAAAACTCTGCTCTTAATGCCGTCTGCTTGCAGATGATCCTGTGGCATCTTTTTCATAAGAGCAGTTATTACGGTACTCTAAAAAAGGACTTCTTCAGCTGTAAAATAAGTAAGTAGATCTTTTATCCCCTTTAATTGTTGGTGCAATGTGTAGCAACACATTGCTCTAAATTGGATTTAATTGGGCAAGGGACGAGAATAAAGGAGGGTTTTAGTCATCCTCCCTCCATTTCAGGTTGGTGAATGCAACACCTGCTCCCACATTCCAGGCTGCTTTCTCCCATGAGTGCTGGTGCACAAACACTTGCCAGTTACCCTTTGACTATAACAAATTAAAAAACAAAAACCACCAACAACAACAACAAAAAAACCCACCAAACTGTTTTTCACCAAGTTTCCCAAAGCCAGGCCATCAAAATGAGTGCATCTGTCTTGGTAGAACATTTTTTTGTCTACATTTTCCCTGTCTTCATAAAGCTACCCTAAAGCGTTGGCTGGTGTGTAATGCAAGGCTTTGCAGCAAGTTATTTGTAATTTCTCCTAGGCAAAATACCACAGCAATTTGTGTCTGAGTCTCAAGAGCACCTGAGAAGTGCGAATGTCAATTCAAAGGGGGAACTCAAATATGTAGCAACAAAATAAAGTAGCAACACTGGAACCGAGAATTGGTAGGTTCTGTCTTCTATAGTTATTAAGTATTGAAACAATCACTCCAGACCCAATGGGGCTTTGAAAGCATCTGGATATATCTTATCAGCCAGTTAGAAAAAGAATATGAACAAACTAATGACAAACAGTGCCTGTTCACTCGAGGACTCTCACTCCTGCGTTTGATTTGGCTCACAAGCACCTGACCAACTGTTAAACCACAGAGAGCTACTGTAAAGCCAATTTAAGTTTTAAAAAAAATCTTAAATTAAAAAAGACTGACTTTAAAAGCCAAAAATAAATTACATTTAAAAATTACAGCATAATTTGCTCTAATTAAAATCTTACACTATTGAAGAAGTGTTCCTACACTGTGGTCTCTGAACCAGAAGTCCCCATGAAAGTTGTGTAACAAAATCCAAGAGCAGGCTGTGAAGCATAGGCAAGCCCCTGTTCTCCCTCATCCTAGGGGCATGTCGTAACCATTACACTACAAAGCCATTTCACTCTTGTACACACATACAAAACAAACCTTGAATTCTTTGTTGCATAGACGGACTGTTCCTGCTCAGCACACCTAAAGCTGCAGGCAAGGCATTCTGCTGGGAGCTACAAGCTGTGGAAGAAGCATTCCCCCCCAGCAGGCAATGAAATTTAATCTGCCCTCCCCCCCTCCCCCCCCCCCTTATAGATAACCCATGTAAATGCTAAACTGCTATATAAATTCCAAGCACATTTTGTTATATAAAGAAAAGGCTTCTCTTTTTCTCCTGGTCCTATTTTGTAACGGTCACCACCAGCGCTTGCGATGAGCCGCACCCTGTACCTGGCGTGTGCTGAGAATGCCGACTGGAGGGAACACAAGGGGACTACAGTAGATGAATGCTTCGTATCTGGGTGCAGATAGGATGGAAACATGAAAGCAGCAGTGGATTCTGAGCCGTGACTCAATCTGAGGTGCTTTTGAGTATGCTCACACTCAGATCTTTCAGAGACCAACCGGGTTTTAAGGTTAAAAAGCAAGGAAGCAAAGCAAGAAATTTGCACCAGGCACAGTGCTGAAGCATTTTCAATGTCAAACAAAAGCTAAGTGGGAGTTTTCAGCGTCTTACCCTTGTATTTAAGCACAAAATCCTATTTTGAATTCCTAAATCCCATTTCAGGAACATTTTTTGGATCTAGTCCTTAAGATCTTGATGACCCATGCAATGTTCTCACATTCAGTAAGAAACAGAAACTGATAGGTCTCATCTGTAATATCCATGCATAGCAGCTGTAGGATGCTTCTAATCATCAACATTCTTTAATTATTAATAAAAGTTTTATTAGCCATGAGTCAAAAGCTTTTCTTTTTCTGGCAAAGGGCTGGGAAGATAATTTTTCTTTTTAACAGTAGATGTTTTTAAAGCAATAACCCAAAATTTAAACCAGATTTAAATATATTAAATGCAAATCCCCAGATAATTAGCACATTATATAGCTAAGTTGCTAAATACATAATATATCAAATAGCTATTTCTATTAAAGAATATCCCAAACAATTCTGTAATGAAATTCATGCCTTGTGTTTCTGCTTTATAGGGACTGTTCTTATTCTAACACAGTACAAGATGTTACTGTACAAACTTCGCTCATGTTACCTTCTAATCTATTCTTAGGAAGCATTTTAATGATAACACCTGTTGTTCTAATAACAATTTTCAGTCTTTATTGCTTATGGGATCTAAGGCTAACCAGAAATGCAACACTTCACTGTGTGTGAGAGTGATTGATCCCAGTATATAAAAGAAATTTTTTTCCCAGTGCAAGATATTTCTGTCTTTGTACTTTGCAACTACTGGCATTAACAAGAACCTGGAATTAAATCAGTGAAATCAGAAATATGCACTGAAGATTTCCTATATGTATTTGCTGCTTTGTCTCTCACAGGAGAGGCTGCCCCTGCATTCCCCAGCTACATTATCACACACTATAAAGGAGGAATTG